>NW_026947508.1:27614729-28864729 GCF_034190915.1 Cavia porcellus
GGATTACAGGTGTGCACCACCCCACCCGGCTCTAGTAAAAATTTTAAAAAATATTTGTTTCTTGTGTTTCATCATTCTATATCATAAATACAAAATGAGACAGTAATCCTAGCACTCTGGACATTGAGGCAGAGTGAGTTCAAGGCCAGCCTGGACTATATAGTGAGACCATGTCTTAAAAAATAAAAACAAGCAGAAATCCCCCATATTCTAATCATTGAGTTTTGACAACATTTTTTTTTAAAACCTTTTATTTTTTGATTGCTGAGTACCAAACCTAGGACTTCCAGCTTGCTAGATAAGCATTTTATTGTCAAGCTAAATCCCCAATCCCTTGACAATATTTTTAATGTTTTTACCATTCTTTTTATATGACTTCTTGTTTTTCCCTCCTTTTCTTTCTTTCTTTTGGTTGAAATTCAAGGAACTATCACATAACACTTTAAGTAACCTATAAATATTTGTGTATATATTTCTAACAGGTAAGAATTTTTGACAAACCACTGGTACAGTACTGTCATGTCTACCAAAATTAAGAATTCTTAATCCAACCTGTGTTGAGATTTCATTGTTTGTTTGTTTATTTATTTGTAAGACAGGGTTTCACTTTGTAGTGTAGGCTGGCTTTGAACTCACAATGTAGCTCAAGCTGGCAAACTCACAGTGATCCTCTTGCCTCTCTGCCTTCTAGCGCTGGGTTACAGATGCACTTCACCACACTTGGCTTTCATTGATTCTTTAAGTGTCCTTTTATACTTCATTTGTTTAAATCATTACCCAGATAAGTTCTACATATTTGATTTTATGTTTCTCTTAAATCATTTGTAACCATTCTCTTTGCTAATACTGTATGTATACCCAGTACTTTTTTTCCCAAGATAGACATTTGGAAAACTCTAGGTCATTTGTCCAAGAGAAGTTTTTACATTTTGGTTTGTCTGAGTAAGTGAATCCTCGTTATAGTGCTTAGCATATTTCCACACCTCTCATATCTCCATAAGTTGATTGTTAAATATAGAGCAGTAGTTCTTAACTTTGACTAAAACTTTAGACTTACTTCATGAACTTCAGTTAGACGAGTTAGTCAGAATCCATGGAATGAAATCTAGGCACAATGTTAAAAAAATTTCCTATGTGATTACCTTCTGCAGCCAAGACTTGAGTGTTTAGTTGATAGAGCTTGATGAGATTTAGATTCAGTTTCTTTGGCAAGGAAAATTTTATGATCATATAATTTATTTCCAAACAATTTTGAGAATGATTCTGTTAAAAATCACCTAGAAAAAACTCCATAAATGGGGTTTTCTAGATAAATTAGGATGTATAGTCAATATCAGACGGTAGTACAAATTCTTGTTGGATCATCGAAGAGGTTAATAAGTGGTTGTCCCTCATCTGTGATAGAGAAATTGATCATTTGGTTCAGGTTTTGTCAGTGGTATCTAAACATAGTTTGTTAACTTTCATACTGTGGATTTATCCTGATTGAGTGTTGCCTGGATACATTGTTTCATTGGAGAGTAGTTTTTCTGTCCTTTTCCCTATATTTATTAAGTAGAAATCTTCTACACAGAATTCTGTCATCAGTTAGTTATCTTATAATATCCATTATGTAGGAAAAGTGAGGCAAATGATTTTTTCTTCCTTTCATTGAAATTAGAATACTGAATTGATGCTCTAGCAACTCAAAGATTAAGTTTAGAAGGGATAAATTATGAACTCATGAATTTTAATGTATTTCCTATGTTTTAAATTGGTGAGGTCATTATTTTTGTGAGCTTTGTTTTTTTCTTGGAATGCTGGGAATCAAACTGTGAGCCTTATGGGTGTTAAGCAAATGCTTATCACTAATCTGTGCTCCCAGCTCTATTATAGTCATTTTTGATGTTCAGTTTTATCACATCCTTGATCATTGGTAGTCTGTCCTAGTTTTCTGAGACTTGTAAATTACTATTAATGACTTAAAACAATAAAAAATCATTCTCAGGTCAGTAGGCTACAGATCCCAAATTAAGGTGTTAGCAAGGTCATATTCCCACTCAAAGGCTCGAGAGCAGTGGTGGTGAACCTGTGGCATGCATGCTGCAGTGGGTTGTTAGTGTTATTGAAAGCTTCAAAGGGTTGCCATCACTGCTATAGAGACAACTCCCTTGCCTCTGTGAGCTTTTTTTTTGGGGGGGGGGCATCTCACAATGTAGTGCAGGCTGGCCTTGAACTTGCTTTTGTAACCAAGGCTCACCTCAGACTCATAGGGATCCTCCTGTGTCAGCCTCCAAATGCTGGGATTACAGGCATGTGCCACCATGCTAGCTGTGAACTTTGGTGACTTGATGTGTGTTCCTTGGTTTATGGCAGTATAACTGGTCCTATCTTCCATGGCCTTTCTATATCTTTCTTTTAAGAACATTCTTCATTGTATTTTAATCCAGAGAGATTTCATTTTAAGATTTTTGCCCTTATTACATTTTTGAGGACTTACGCAGCTCAGGCTCACCTTCTTAGATTCTGAATGTGGATATACCTTTTGGAAGCCACAATGTAATCATTCCAGTCTGCCCTTTAGCCATCAAAACTTTATGTGTATCAAGTATGCAAATTATGTTCACTTATAGATAGCATGAACGCTTGAATCCAAAATCTGTAAATATCATATGTTCAAAAGGTCCTGAATCTTAGCTGAGTATGGTGGCACATACTGTGATCCCAACTACTTTAGAGGTGGAGGCAAAAGGATTGCAGTTCAAATCCAGCCTCAGAGCCTGGACAGTTTAATGAGACTCTCAATAACATTTTAAAAAAAGGGCTGGGGCTAGCTTAATGGCATATCTGAGGCCCAGGGTTCAACACCCAGTGCTGGGGAAAAAACAATATGGATGTGGATTCTGGTTATGATCTATCTGGGGCAAAATTCCTTTTCATTTGTGGACCTATGAAACTGGAGAATATGTTACCTGCTTCCAAAATAAGAGAGGCATAAGATGGACATTCTTACTACAATAAGAATGAAAATGAAAGGGGAAAGGACCAGCAGGACTCATTTTTCTACATTTAAAGACCTACTAATCGCTGGCACAGCAGTGGCACATCCCTGTAATTTCCAGGCTTTTGGAAACAGGCAGGAGCATCACAAGTCTAACCAGGGCAATTTAGCAGTTCAGTTTCAGAAATTATAAGGACTGGGAGCCAGGTATGCTGACATGTTTGTAATCCCAGTTCTTTGGGAGGCTGAGGCAAAAGGATTGCAATTTTGAGCCCACCCTGTATGATTTAGTGATCGAGCAAAGAATCTGTCTCAGAAATAAAAAAGGGCTGGTGATGTAGTGGCTCTGTGAAAGCCTTGGATTCAATCCCTAGTACCACCAAAAAAGAAAAGAAAAAGGATGTTTTGTGAGTAATCCTTTTGGGCCCATGGAGGATTTGCCGGCCCTTGCTCTGGACCTGTTTGTCCTCTGCCTCTTTATCTGTGATTTGCTAAGAGTCATTTTAAATTTTTTTGTTTGGAAGGGAAGTACATACTTGTAATTAAATAGCTCTGTTTACTCATTACCTGCCTAAAGAATCCTAGATGTCAGTTTTTTGTTTTCATTTTGTCTCTTCTGTTTCAGTGTATTTGAATAGTTGTTTTTGCTGGTATATTCCTGAAAACTCTGTGAATCTTGTGTGTCAAAGTGATTCACGTTGCTGGAAAAGAAGATTCTTCACAGACCCTACCTAGTAACACCATCTTTATTCCTGGCTTTTGTTGATATGGTTGACTTGATCCATGAGTCACACAGCTAATATCTACAGCATATGATTGTCCAACCACACAGTTGGCCCTTTTTCTAGAACATATTTCTCTTAATACTGAATTTTAAAATTTTAACATCCTTTGTAATCTAGATAATCTTGGAACCTTCTCAGTAATCAGGAATTGTTTCTTTTACCTAACAGTTACTTCCAGAATGTTTTTTCTCTTGCGTTTCACTTTATAGCCTAAGCTGGCCTTAAATTCACAGATATCCTCTTGCCTCAGCCTCCTGAGTTTTGGGATTACATTCTTATGCCACACTACCCAGCTCTTAAATTTTTTTCTATTAGATTTTTTATTTATTTTATATTATATATATATTTTTGAGATAATCTGTTGCTAGGTACTAACTGGTCTGGGCTGGGCTCAGACTCATGATCTTTCCGCTTTACCCTCCCAAAGTGCCGAAATTACAGACATGTGCCATCATTCCTGACCTGTTTTTTTTTCTTTTAATGTGTTAAAATATACATAACATGAAGTGACATAAGCTACTCTTAGATTCTTAGATGTCATCCCAGACAACTGAACTCATAGAAGCCAAGAGTAGAATCATGAGAGTCTAGACCCTAGGGGAGGAGAAAATAGGGAGATGTTGGTCAAAGGTTAGGAAGTTGCAGTTAGAATAAATGTACTGTATTTATGATGATGAATAACTTGGTTCAGTCATTACACACTGTATACATACACTGATACATCATGTGTACCCTATAATTTATAATTATTTATCAGAAAAATTTAAAAAGCTATAAAACTTATATTCCAACCATTTTAATTATATAATTTTATGCCATTAAGTACTTTCACAATATTGTATTACTATCACCAGTCTCTCTCTTGCCCCAAATAGAAATGTTACACATTAAGCAGTAACACCCCATAGGCCTTCTCTCCACCCTTTGTAAGCGCTTTTAATTTCTGTGAAGTGGCCTATTCTAGATGTGTTATATAAATAGAATCGTACAATATTTGTTGTTTGGTATCTGGTTTATTTCATTCAGTATGGCATTTTTTTGTCTTTTTTGTTTTTATCGGTACCAGGGATCAAACTCAAGACCGCACACTTGCAAGGCAGGCACTTATGCCGCTGAGCTAAATCCCCAGCCCCACAGTATGGCACTTTTAAGGTTCATCCAGTTTTAGCAAATATTAGAACTTTCAATTAGCAGTCCTAATGGCACAGGCCTGTAATCTCAGGAGGCTGAGGCAGGAGTATCACTGAGAGTTTGTGGCCAGCCTATGCTATGTAGCAAGATCTCTCAGAAAACAAAAACAAAACAACAAAAAACCCCTATTTTATGACTGAAAAAACTGCTATTGTGTGTGTATCACATTTGTTTTTTTTTAGCCTTTCATCCCGCAGTAGTCTTGTCAGTTGCTTTTAATTTTAGCTTTTGTGGATTGTAATGTCTTTGAATATATGCTTTTTATTCTTTTGGGTATATGTCAAGTAATGGCTTTGCTAAGTTATGTAGTAATGTGTATCTTTTTGTTTTTGAGACAGGATCTCACTGTGTAGTTCAGATTGTCCTTGAACTCACAGTAGCTCAGGCTGACTTCAAATTCCCATCTGTTCTCTTGCCTTAGCTTTTCAAGTGCTAGAATTACACATATGCGCCACCATGCTTAGCCGTTCATCTTTTTGAGGCACTGTCGTACTTTTTTGTGGGGAGGGTACTGGGGATTTAACACAGGGCCTTTGTGCTAAGCTGTACCCCAATCCCTTTTTTATTTTTTATTTTGAGACAGGCCTAGGCTAGCCTTCAGGTTAGCCCCCCAGAGTGCTGAGATAACAGACATGTCCAACTTTGCCAAACTTTTTCACATTTGGCATACCATTTTCCATTCCCACCAGTGATGAATATGGGTTCCAGTTTCTTCATGTCCTTACCAATAATTTATTTTTCTTCTGGGGTATGTAAAGTGGTGTTTTATTGTGGTTTGGATTTGAATTTTTTAAATGACTAATGAAACTGAGCAGCTTCTTGTGTGCCCCTTGGACATCAGTATATCCTGTTTTGAAGAAATGTCTGCTTAAATCCTATTCTTTTTTTTTTTTGTCTTTTTCCTTTTTATCGGTACCAGGGATCAAACTCACAACTGCCTGCTTGCAAGGCAGGCACTTATGCGGCTGAGCTAAATCCCCAGCCCCCATTCTATTAATTTTTAAATTGGACTTTTAAATTGGATTTGCCTTTTTATCATTGAGTTGTTGGAATTCTTATATATATTCTGGATATTAAACTATTGACATGCATGATTTGCAGATATTTCTTATTTTCTGTAGGTTGTGCACAAAAGTTGAATTTTAACATGTTTATGATGGGGCCATAATTCTTATGTCTTGCTGCTGGATGGGTTGAATCACTAGTTGTATGTGCATTGGACAGTTCCTAGGTGGTACAGGTTGTCCGATGGGAGAGTCATGCATGTACCACCTAGTGCAGTTGTTAAGTCCAGTTGATCTGATTAGTTTTTTTTTAAATTTTGTGGGTTTGATCTCCTATGTAAGAAAACTGTTGCCAGATTTGCAGGCATATGTTTTTGGTCTATATTTTTTTCTTAGTGTTTTTAGAATTTAATCGCTTTTTTCTTTTTAATTGACACATGTTTTAATTATACATGTTTATGTGATACTGTGTTACATGTGTACTTGTGTAATGTGAAAATCAGAGGAAGCATATTGTGTCTATTTCCTCAATCATCACTTCTTTGTGGTAAAAACATTTGAAGTCTTTTTTGTTTCCTTTGAAATAAACATTTACCTACTTAGTATGTTATCGGGATGGCCTTGAACTCATAGTGATCCTCCTGCCACAGCCTCTTTGAGTACTGGGACCACAGAAATGCACTACCATATCTGGCTGGGCTTAGAGTTTTGAATTAGTGGTAGAGCACTTTCTTGCCATGTTTGAGGCCTGTGGTTCAATTACTAATACTACCAAAACCAAAATAATGTAATAAACTCCATAAAAACTCTTTAGTGTCAGTTTAAAGTACAACATTAATAAAAGAAAGGAAAAAGCCGTACCTTATCATTTTATTTACTGCAAAAAAAAAAAAAGCATTTAACAAAATCCAGTGACTTAAATCCAGTGACATCTTTATTGTAAAATCATTTCGGTAAATTAAGAATAGAAGGAAATTTTTTAAAAGATGTAAAGGCAGGGCCTGGGGATTTAGTTCAGCGGCATAAGCACCTGCCTTGCAAGCAGGCAGTCGTGAGTTCAATCCCTGGTACCGATAAAAATGAAAAAAGACCAAAAAAAAGATGTAAAGGCTGTGTTTGAAAAATCATAACTAACATCATACTCATTGGTGCAAGACTGAAAGTTTTCTTCTTAAGATCAGAAACAAGGCAAATATGTCTGTTTTCGCCACCTCTACCCAACAGTTTTGAAGTTCTAGCGGGAAGGAACATTTAGGCAAGAAAAGAAGAAATAGAAGGCATTCAGATTGGAAAAGGAAAAGTAAAACTTTCTTTACAGATGATACTCTCTTACATGGGAAAACTCTAAAAATCCACAAAAAATTTAGATTAAATGATAAATTCACTAAAGTTGGAGGGATACAAAATCAACACTAAAATTAATAGTAGTTCTGTATACTTACAATGAACAATACCAAATGGAAACTGAGAAAGTATTTTTGTTTACATTAATGACAAAAATAATACAATATTTAAGCACCTGTGTCCTTGTGGTTTAACTTTAGTAATCCTTGTCTGAGCCCTTCCTTTATGGCCAAAAAATGTATTGGGACTTATTCTATATTTTACTAGGTCATATTTGAAATTAGCCTTTTTTTTTTTTTTTTTTTCTTTTTGAGACAAGTCTTACTATGCTAGCCTTGAACTCACTTTGTAGGCCATGCTGGTCTTGAATTAACAGAGATCTTTCTGCCTCAGCCTCCCAAGTGCTACGATTACAGGTGTGTGCCACCACACCCAGCAAATTAGGTGATTCTTCAAGATTCTCTGGTACTGTTCCGTGGGAAATGGTGTTTAAAAGACTGCAGTCTGATCACAGGCAACTTTTTTTGAATCTTGCTGATGATATAATCTGCTTATTTCACACTTATTTTATTTCCCACATCTGCCTTCTCTTTCACTTTTGTTACTGAAATCCCCTCTAAGATGACTTAAATGGCCTAATAAATGCCAAATCTGATGGGTGTTTTCTGTTTCATAACATTTGGTCTTCTTGTCCTTTTTCTCCTTGCAACTTCTCTGCTTTATAAGATGGGATTCTCATGGCTCTACTCTTGAACTGTTCTTTTATAGTCATCCTTGTCTCTTTTACAAGCCCAGGAAGTTCTTTTCTTAGCCTCCAATTATTTTTCTTGGGCAGTCTCTTTTATAGTAGTAGTTTTATACATGCCCAGTAAATACATTTATGTGGTTTCCTTTCCACATTTTTCTGTTTTGTTTCAGAAATTTACAGTCTGTATTCCAAATCATTCTTTGACTCTTTTGCTCTCTCAGAAACATTGTAAGTTCACTGTCCCTAAAACTGAACTTTTTTCTTTTTTTCTTATCAATTACTTGTTTTCCCAAATACCATAGTACTCTTTCCGTCACAGCGTGTTTTTTTCATGTATTCTTTTAGTTGAGGGCTTTTAGTCACCCAAATTAGAAACCTCTGAGTAATCTGTGCTTCTCATCTTTCCCTTATTATTTAGTTTCAGATGCCTAGGCTTGTTGATACTATATCTGACCCGGTTTTTAAAACCTTTTTGTTTATTTGAGACAGGGTCTTACTGTGTAGTGCAGGCTGGCCTTGAGCTTGCTGTGTAGCCCAGACTGGCCTTGAACTCACAGTGATCTTACCTAAACCTCCTGAATGTTAGGATTACAGATGTGTGCCACCTTCTCTGGCTTTAAAACCTTTTTCTAGTGCCACCACCTTAGTTTTTAACTTTCTTTGGCTTCATAGTTGTTCTTTGCTCTTTCCCCTGTCTGCTTTTTCTTCTATCTCATTCATTTTTATACAGTTGGAAACAGATTTATCTTCAAAAATGAAATCTTGCTCATCTTTAATAAGTTGATGTCCTTAATACTTTTCCAGTTCCATAAGATAGGGCTTGGTAAGAGTTTTCCCCTGAAAAACAAGAAGCAACTTGTTTTATGGATATCACTTTTGTCAGAATTTACTTTTCCTTCACAGGAGAGTTTCATTTTGATTGTTACTGTGGCGTTGGGCTTGGGAGGGGTCTTGTTTGTACCCCTCAGCCAGTTGGAGACAGAATCTTTGCCTAATTCTATTCCATACAGCTGAGCCTATTCATTGTTTGTTTACTTATTTACTTATTTGATCTAGAGTCTTGCTTTGTTGTTTAGGCTGGTTTTGAATTGACTGTGTACCCCTCACACCTTCCTATCTCTCCCTCTCTCTGCCTTTGTCACTGTCTCTATCTCTTGTGTTTCTGTCTTGGTTTTTTTTAAAGTTTTGAGACAAGGTCTCAAGATTACTTATGCTGGCCTCAAACTTGGTATCCTCCTAACTCAATCTCCAGAGTAGCTGGGTTACAGTATATGCCAGCACAATTTTGGCCCAGGTTGTTTTGTGATACTGCAGCATGACTTGCTTGTTTTCTTAACATCTGTCTTTTAAAAAATTATATATACATACACACACACACACACACACACACACACACTTTTTTTCTTTTTTTTTCTTTTTTGGTACAAGTCAAACTCCAGACCTAACACTTGACAGGCAGGCCCTGTGCCACTGAGCTATTATCTCCAGTCCCTCTTGGGAGGTTTCTTGAAACAGGGTGTCTATGCAGTTCAGGTTGGCTTTGAACTCGCAGTGATACCCCTGCCTCAGCCTCCCAGATGCTAGGATTACAGGTGTGCCCTTATACCTGGCTCAAAAAATTGTATTTTAAACAGTCTTCACTTGCTTCTTGAGTGTTTTCTCTCCAGGACATTTCTTGTGTGTGCATATATATATAGTTTTTTTTTTTTTTTAATCGGTACCAGGGATTGAACTCACGACTGCCTGTTTGCAAGGCAGGCGCTTATGCCGCTGAGCTAAATCGTCAGCCCCTGCGTATATATTAACATAACTTACCTCATATGTATAATTTGTATCTTAAGCACTTTTTTGTCCTTTTACGGTAGCAGAGTTGTATTAAAGGTAGGAAAAAAAAGCGAATTCTGCAGGGTGTGTTTGGGTCAAGTAAGAGGAAAAAAGTGCACTCTACAGTGTGAGGGTGGGCTACCACACAAAAGAGAACAATGGTGAAAACTTAGTAACAGCTGTTCTTTCTGTATCAGCCACCTCTCAGGCTAAGGTCAGGTCTAGGCCATCCTATTGTCTGAGTCTGGAAGTCCATGTACCATGCTTTGGGAATTGTTCTGCTTGTATGTCTTGGAATTTTGTAATTATGTAACAGGCCATACCTACTTCCCCACTCAGCTTTGCCATGCCTTAGCGTCCTGTTTTATTTACCCCTGAGAGACACATCCCTATAATTCTTTATGGGGTGCCGAGGCAGTAGAGGTCTGTATTTTCATATAGCTGTTGCCTGCTCTGGGTCCTACCTCCTGGGGAGTATGTGTTCTACAGTTCCATGGGGCATTGTGGCTTACTAGCTGGTTCAAAATAAAACAAAAAACAGAAAAACTTGGACCAGTGCTGGAGTCTTGCTTTCTGAAGAGGACCCTCAAGTCTTCGAGAGGTTCTCAGAAACCTTTAGTTGGCCTAGAGGTGAAGTCAGTAGAATCAGCAATGTGTCGTTCATGAGATTTCCTGTGGCTTCTCTCAGGGATTTTAAGTCTGGCTGGCCAAGCCAAACAGTGTTACTGGGTTCTAGAGTTGCCTTCTGGAGGTGGTTTCCAGATTCTTTCTATCCTGAGGAAAGAGTTGGTCAAGGTAAGTGTAAATAGTAGTGTTTTTTTTTTTTTTGTCTTTTTCCTTTTTATCGGTACCGGGGATCGAACTCACGACTGCCTGCTTCCAAGGCAGGTGCTTATGCCGCTGAGCTAAATCTCCAGCCCCAAGTGTAAATAGTAGTAAAGGTTTATTTTTTTTTTCAACGTACATGAAATCTAAAAGGTTTATTAAAAATAGGAAAAGAAACAGGCTCTACAAAGAGAATTTGGGCCAAGTAAAAGTTGAAAAGGCAGTATACCCTACAATGTGAGGGTGAGCCACTATGCAAATGAGAACACAATGGCCTTTGTTCATCTATTTAATTTTGGTGTTTTGAAACAAAGTCTGGGGCTTGGGCTTAGCTCAGCAGCCTAAGCACCTGCCTAGCAAGTGTGAGGTCATAAGTTTGATATCCGGTAGCAAAAAAAAAAAAAAAGAGAAGAGAGACAAGATCTGGCTGTGCAGTCCAAGCTGACTTCCAACTTGCAATAATCCTGCTCACAGCCTCAAGTGCTGAATTATTGGCATGCACCATCATGCCTGGCTTGGCTCCTTTTAATGAAATTCACTTGAATCATGATTTTATTTCTTTTTAATTTTTATTTTATTTTTTGTCATTTTGAGATAGGGTTTCACTGTGCAGTTCAGGCTGGCCTTGAACTTGATTTGTAGCCCAGGTTGGCCTCAAACTCACAGCAGTCCTCCTGCCTTAGCCTCCCGAGTGCTGGCATTATAGGTGTGTGCCATCATGCCTGGTTTGAAATCATAATTTTAAAGCTACTTAATACTCTGTGACATAGGCACACTGTAATGTGGGAACAGTATTGTATTGTTTAGGTTGTTTAAAATATTTTGCTTGTGAGAAATGGGCTAAGCTGGAGGGATTGATGAGATAGAAGACTGATAGACAAAAGGAATAGGATTCATGAAAGTCTAAAATTTATTGAAGTAATGGGTGAGAATCTGGGGGCCAGGGATATAACTCATGGCAAAGTACCTGTCTGGCAAGCACAAGGTCATGAGTTTAATCCTCAGTACAAAAAAAAAAACCAAAACAAAAAAAGAAAGAAAAAAAGATACAGAGAAAGCTATTGATTTATGTGCTTTAAGGGAATGAATTAATTATATAACATGAAATGATGAAATTATATCTTTTTTTTTTTTGTACTGGGGATTGAATTCACGAACTTGTGCTTGCCAGGCAGGCACTTGTGCCACTGAGCTGTGTCCCCAGCATGAATTATACCTTAATAAAACTGTTTTGAAGGAAAACTAAACACCTCACTACAACCCCAGTGTTGTCTAATTTCAGTCATTAGCTGTAGTTCCAAGAAGTGAATTTATTGATTCAGAGCATGTAAAAAATATATTTGATATAAAGTCAATTGAGGTATAATTTACATAAAATACACTCCTCCCTTTTTTTTTCAGTACTGGGGATTAAATCAGGGCTTTTGCCTTGAGATACGTCCTTACTTCTTTACGGGAAAAAAAAAAAAAAAAAAAAAAAAGCCCTTAAAGAGAATTTTGAGACAGCATCTTGCCAAGTCATCAGGTTGTCCAGGCTGGGATCTGATTTGTAATCAGTCCTTCTGCCTCAGTCTACTAGAGTGCTGGGCTTACAGGCATGTTCTGCAATGCAGGACAAATTTTGTAGTATGGCCCTACAAGCTTTTTAAAAAAATTTATTAAGTTTATTGGTATGTTTTAAATATACATAATGTTCATTTTCATTATAGGGAGTTGGTACTTGTACATGACTTACCTCAATTCCTCCTTTTTTCCCATTCCCTTTTCCCTCCTTATTTACAAAAGCTTTGTTTCCATTTTTCCTTCTTTGCTCCTATAAGCTTCGATATATTCTGTTGTAATTAGCACCATGATCAAGATGCAACTCGTTTCAGTACCCTCACCTAATTTTCTCGTTCTCCCTTTATAGACTGCCTGTCCCCTACATGTAAGGCCCTAGAAACCACTGATCTATTTTCTGTTTTATAATTTTCCTTCTCCAGAAAATCATGTCTTATCATTAAAAATGATAAAAATGATTAAAAAATGATAAAAATGATTAAAAAATATAGTACAGATCACTTTTTAGGAGTAGGTTTTTTTTACTGGCATCAAATTCACTTATTTTGTAAGTCTTTGTAAAATTAATTATCATACATATAAATTAACAGCCAGAAAGAGTAGGCTTCCTGGGTCATGAAAGTGATAACTAGATGTAGTTGCACACCTATAATTCCAGCAAGCACTTTGGAGGCTGAGCCGGGAAGATTGCTACAAGTTTGAGGCCATCCTGAGCTATTACATAGCAAGACCCAGTCTCCAAAAAAAGTGTTTTTATATTGTGTATTTTGACCGTTCTTTATATATTTTAAATACAAATCCTTTATTAGATATTTGTTTTCCAAGTATTTTCTCCTGATCTATGGTTTATTTTCATTTTCTTAGCAGTTTTTTTTCAAAAAGCAAAAGTTTATTTTGATCAAGTTCAGTTTGCCAGTTTTTCTTTTATGGATTATACTTTCTGTGTCATGTCTAACATCTTTGTCATTTAACATTTTATTTCTTTTATCTTCAAAGGCCCTTCTGTATGCTCTTCAAGAACCAGTTCTTTTTCTTTCTTCTTTCTGTCCTTAGAGTTAACTATAGTTAACAGTAATAGTGCTGGTTACTATATTCAGGTTGTTTTTATATCACATCCCTTCTTTGACATCAGTGATCAGCATGTATGATACGTATAATAATTTTTTTGCTTATTTAGATTTTTTGAGACAGAGTCTCACTGTGTAGTCCAGGCCAGCCTTGGGGTCACTGTGCAGCCCAGGCTAGCCTCCAACTTGGTGTGTTTCTCTTGCTGTGCTGGTCTCAAACTCCTGGGTATATACAGTCCTCCTACTTCAGCTTTCCAAGTACTGCTACTTTGTTTTTTAAAACAAGTTGAAAGTGTGTGGCATTTTTGCATCAAGCAAATCTTTTGGGACTGCTTTTTCAACTGCACATGTTCACTCTGTCACATTTTAGTAATCATCACAAAATTTCAGGCTTATTTTAATTATTAGGGTGATCTATGATCAGTGATCTTTGATCTTACTGGTGTAGTCATTTGGGAGCATCACAAACTGTGCTCATGTAGTATGACAAACTTAACAGTAAATGTGGGTGTTCTGACTGCTCTACTGACTGGTTTCCTCGTTCTCTCTCCCTGTAGCCTCCCATTTCCTGAGACATAATAATACTGAAGTTAGTGTGTTGAACGATGGCCTTTTGAGTTCTCAAGTGAAAGTAAGAGTCAGTTTTTTCTCATTTTAAATTAAAAGGTAGAACTAGTTAAACCTAGTGAAGAAGATGGTTATGTATACAGTTCAGGCTGGTAGAAAGCTAAGTTGATGTATGATTGTAAATGCAAAGGAAAAGTCTTGAAGAGAGTTTAAAGTGCTTCTCTGCTGAATGATACAAAAGCAAAACAGCCTTATTGTGAACATAGATAAAATGGAGAAAGTTTTTTTTAGTGATCTGGATAGATAATCAAACTAGTGATAGTGTCCCTTTAAATAAGGCCCAATTCAGAGTAGGGGCCTAATTGTGTTCAGTTCTAGGAAGGCTGAGAGATGAGGAAGCTACAGAAGAAAATTTTGAATCTAGCAGTGATTGATTCATGAGGTTTAAGAAAAATCATCTGTTTAAAATGAAAATACACAATGAAACAGTAAATGTTGAAATAAGGTAGTAACTGTAGCAAGTTATGCAGAACATCAAATATAATTGGGCTACCTAATTGAAGGTAATTACAAAAATAAGATTTTTAAGGTACATGAAAAACCTTTATATTGGAAAAAAAATGACATGTAGGTCCATAGCTAGAGAGGATAAGTTGGTGCCTGGCTTCAAAGTTTCAAAGAACAAGCTGATGCTTGCAGGCTAGCACAGCTGGTTTTAATAAGTTCAAGGCAGTACTTATTTACCATTCTGAAAATCCTAGAACGTTTAATAACTATACAAAACCTGCTCTGCCTATGCTCTCTAGAAATGTAACAACAAGTCTGAATGAGGCATATTTGTTTACAGCATGGTTACTGAGTATTGTTAGATTTTCTGTTTTGTTTGAGACAGTGTCTGGTTATGTAGTTCAGGCTGGTACCAAAATTTGGGCAGTCCTTTTACCTTAGCCTTCTGAGTGCTAGGATTATACTTTATTTTTAAATTCAGTAATCACTTTAATTAGTACTACATGTGGATGGCGATTCAAAGGCTGGGCGTGGTGGCACATGCCTGTAATCCTAGCATTTGGGAGGTTGAGGCAGGAGGATTGCTGCCAGTTTGAGCAGTCCTAGGTTACAAAGTGAGTGCAAGGCCAGTTTGAACTGCCTGTCTCAAAAAGACCCTCCCCCCCCCAAATGGTAGTTTAAAAGAAATGGTTGCCATGAAAATTGCTAAGGCATTGAGAAATTTTTACATTGTAAGTTTTTAAGGCTTCTGAAGTTCTACAAAATTTTGTTGCAATTTGTAGTTATATTAAAGAAAAAAATCTCAGTAAGAGAACATTTGCCCAGAAGCTTGGCAGTTTTCCATAAATTTGCAATAAAAGGTAGACTAACAATTAATTTAGGTTGTGTCAAATTCTTTATTGTTTCCTTCTGTTCTTTTTTTCACCTTATCTTTCTTCCTTTCCCCCTCTTCCTCTCTAATTCCCTTATTTGAATATTTCTTCCTGTTTCTTAGTATCTATTATACATTGTGGTCTTTGTTTACTGTTTCTTATACCAGAGAAATGATGTGTTATTTAGACATATGTCCAATTTAGTTCACGTGAGAGTGTGGTCTCAGGTGCATCCATTTAGCTAGAAATGGCTCAATTTCTTTTTTTTTTTTTTTTTTAAATGTCTTTAAGATAGAGACTTGCTTTGCAATTCAACCTGGCCTTGAGCTCACTTTGTAACTCAGGCTGGTCTTGAATTTGCAGTGATCCTCCTGTGTCAGCCTCTCTAGTGCTGGGTTTACAGGCTTGCACCACCTTGCCTGGCTTTCAAACTTACCTTATTTATTTATTAATTTTTTATTTTAAAGGGAAGGAAAACAAAACAATAAAACGGAACAAAACAGTAATAAGGCCAGCATTACTTTGACACTAGAACAATTGTTGAGAAAGTTACTGACCCATGAATATATATCTATAGTTATCAATAATACTTGCTCATGAACATATATATAGGTATCAATATTATAAACTGAATCCATCCTTAATAAAGCTTATTTATGGTGGCACACACTTATAATTCCAGTACTCTTGGAAGCTGTAGCTTGAGGATCAAAAGTCTAACCCCAGCTTGTGCAACATAGTGAGACTATTATGTCAGAATAAAATAAAAAAGGATAAAAATGTAGCTCAGTGTAAAAGCCCTGGGTTCAGTTCCTCTACGAAACCAAACCATTCCATACCAAACTAAACTGAACCAGACAAAAAAACGAATTGTCTTAGTTACTTTTTACTCGTCTCTGAGACAAAATACCTGAAGCCCAAAGTTTGGAAAGGAAAAGTTTATTTCTTACAGTTTTTGGAGGTTTCAACCCGTACCCAGTTGGCTCCAAGGCAGGCAGGCGTGGCTGGGCCACAGTTCATGGCGGCTGCAAACAGCAAGCTGGAACTAGCAAAGAGCAAGACACACATTCCTGCCATTACCTTACATCCTCGCTCCACCCTTATGTGGTGTGGCACTGCCACCATCAATCCAAGCACTAGACATTGAAACATCACAAATGCACAATGCAAACTCATGAGGCCTGGGGGCCACAGACATAAACCTTGACACTAATCATATGGGGCTTATCACAGAATGTAAGGTTGGTTTAACATTAAGAAGTCAAGTAGACTAAGAAAGATGAAATCATATATTGTCTCAACAGATGTAAAGAAAGCATTTGTAAAAGTAAGCTCCCATTCATTTAAAAAACTAATTTCAGTAATAGGACTTTCTCAAGCTGAGGAAGGGTATCTGTGAAAATCTTACAGTAAGGGAATAGCAAAAGACAAATGCTTTAACCTTAGAATTGGAATTAAGGCTAGGACATCCACTTTCAGCAGTTGGATTAATACTGTGTTCATGTGTTACATGTAGCTAGTTCACTAAGGCAAGAGGAAGAAAAAGGCATAATAAAGTACAACTTGTCAAGCTGGGCATGGTGGCTCACGCCTGTAATCCCAGCACTCGGGAGGCTGAGGCAGGAGGATCATTGCGAGTTTGAGACCAGCTTGGGCTACAAAATGAGCTCAAGGCCAGCCTGAACTGCATAGTGAGACCCTGTCTCAAAAAGACAAAAAAAAAAAAAAAAAAAAAAAAAGTACAACTTGTCCATCAATATAATTGTTTATATGAGCAGTCGTAAGCAGTTCCAGAGTGCTTCTAATGTTTATGGATTTATCAAGTTGAAGATAAAAAGATCAATATGCAAAATTCCAATTATGCTTTAACACACTAGCAACAATGGAAAAAATGAACTAGGTGTGGTGACACCCACCTAGAATCCCAGCACCTATAATCACAGGTTTTGGGATGCTGAGACAGGAGTTGGAGGGCCACATAGTGAGTTCAAGGCCAGCCTAAAATACATAGGGAAGCCCTATGTCCAAACAAACAAACAGTTGAAAAAATGTTGAATGTATATATATAATAGCAAACAAAAGTATGGATAAATTTATAAAAGATTCATAAAACCTTTATATTAAGAAGTAAATAAATGGATTGATGATATCAAGGTATCCATTTTCTATGAATGATTGATGGATGAAACATTCAGAAATTGCTAAGATGGTAAGATCTTACATGTGAAAAGCCTGGAAGTAGTCATTCTCATTTTTCTAGTGTTAAAATGTCATAATGAAAATTTACAAGCATCATTCTTACATCCCATCATTTTAAAAAATAGTATACCAATTGGAAGTCTGTGATCTGTAGAAAATTTAACATGAAAAGATTTCCCTGGGGATAGTTCATATTCTATTATGATTAAGGAACAGGAAAGTGATACTGGAACTGGTCAAAAAACATATCAAAATTAAAATTTTTGGCAAGTAACCAGACTAGCAAAGATTAAAAATATTGATAATATCTTTTTTTTTTAATCTTTTTGAGACAAGGTCTTGTTGTGTAGTTCAGACTGGCCTTGAGCTCATTTTGTAGCCTAGGTTGGTCTCGAACTCTGAACAGTCCTCCTTCCTCAGCCTTCTGAGTTTTGGGATTACAGGCATGCGCCACCATACCTGGTTCCAAAAATATTGATAATTTCATATGTAATACAGATATAAGTACTTTGGATCTCAGTTTGAAAAATTTTAGTATTGAGACCCCTTGATTCAGCTATTGTATTTCTAGAAGTTTACCCTATGAATGTCAAAGAAATATCCATACAATAACAATGAGCCATAGACATGCTTAAATGAAAAACTGCATCCATAGATATCCAGTACCATTCAGCTGTTACAAAAAATAAGGCAGACTTATAATAATAAAAAACTGTCTATGCGCTAGTTTCAAAACAACAGCAAATATAAAATGGTTTTATTTTATATTAAAAATAAGGTTGTACATGATAGATATATTAAACAAAGGAACTATTCCAAACATTTGATAATGATCATGTCTGAAGGTAAGGTTATAAGATAACTTTCACATAGGAGATTTAAATTTATTAAAACTATAGGAAGATTTTGTGATTCCTGAAAAGCAATAGTTCTTTGTTTTTTCCTTTTGTGGCACTAGGGATTGAATCTTGATCCTTGTACATGGTAGCCAATCACTCTGCCACTGAGCCGCATCCCCAGTCCTTTCTGTTTTTTAATTTTTTAGAGAGACAGTCTTATTAAGTTGTCCAGGCTATCCTTAATCCTTGTGTCTCAGCATTCTGAGTAGGTGGGATGAAAGGTGTTTTTTCTTCTAAAAATATGTTTAGGGAATTCTGGGAAGATAGGACAAGCAGGATAGCAAAACAAAAAGAAGACAAAAGTTATCACACAATTAGGTGGCAGAGTGTCTATGATATATAGGGTTTTTTTTTTTGGTCTTTTTCCTTTTTATTGGTACCAGGGATCGACTCACGACTGCCTGCTTGCAAGGCAGGTGCTTAATGCCGCTGAGCTAAATCCCCAGCCCCTAATATTCAAGATTTAAGAAAGTTAGCAAGGTGTGGTGGCATATGCTCATAATTTTCAGTCTTTGGGAGGATTAGGTAGGAAGATTGGAGAGCTACCTAGGCATTTCTCACTGGAGGTGAAGTTTAGTGTGAGATTAAGGGTCAATCACTAGACCTCAGAAAGGAAAAAAATTTCTTTTTCAGAAAGTAGAAATGAATCATCAGTAGTTAGAAATGAATGATCAGTAGTTATGTAGTTGAGTTACTCATATATTACCAATATCCATTCAGGAACCAGAGTGAGGTAGTAGGTTTCTAATGAATTTGAAAACAGAACTCCAAAAGCTCTCTTAAAGCTCACAGAGTGTGAAAACACACCAACTAAAGCTACATGCAGAATTTAAAGTTTCAAGCAGAGAAAAAATAAATGCTAAAAATAGTCATGTGCCATATTGACGTTTTAGACGGTGATAGACCATATATATATTAAATTGTCCTTTCAGATTCTACACTTGAAGAATTCTTATCTCAGTGAAATTGTAGCTATTCTGTATATAATTGTAGCACAAGGCATTATTCACACATTTGTGGTGTAATGAATTTTCTGTGAAACTATATGCCACATAATACTGACATCTTCATTCATCCTGTGTTTACCATATTTTGAGTGGTCATGTTGAATGATTCTTTGTTTTTTTTGTTAGTACCCTCTATGATGTTTCCATAACCGTGAAATCGCCTACAGACACGTTTCTCAAGTCTATCCCTATTATGTGATGTATTATGATAAAATCCAGATTGTGTGGGTCAGGATTAAAGGGATCATAAAATAGGAGAGATAGAAAAGAGATAAGAGCAGAAGAGAGAAAACCAGGTCTTGGAAAGTTAAAGGCAAATTTTTTATATATCACAAATACAACATAGTAAGAATTCTAGAACCGTAGAGTTAGGAAGTCTAATATGAATGAACAATCCTGTCCTCTAAAAATTTAGAAAAACTATTTTAGATAAAAAGGAAAAGTTTGTTGAATCTCAAGCAAAGTTGTTTTAGGAAAAAAAGTTAAGAAACAGAGCAATGTATCTACAAATGAAAACTCAGGGGGCTGGGGATTTAGCTCAGCGGCATAAGTGCCTGCCTTTCAAGTGTGCGGTGGTGAGTTCGATCCCTGGTACCGATAAAAATGAAAAAAAAAAAAAAAAAAGAAAACTCAGGAGAAAAACTGATGTAACTAATTGTAGAAAGTCAAGCGCAGTGTGGCATACATTGACACTATATTTAAAGAGTCTGGACAGAAAGCCCTTAGCCCCTGCCCTTTTCTTTCTTGAGTGGCATAAATATGTTGTTGCTTGTTTTTCTCAATAAACCGTTGTTGTGAAAGTCTTTAAAATTTCATTTTAACTTTATAAAGGACTAGTCTTTTCATCTAAATGCCAAGAGATTTTAAAATTTTTCTTTAAAATCCAGTAGTTATTAGATGATGTCTTGGTGTTGGTTATTTTGTGTTGGATTTTAATTTGTTTTTGGTATTTATTTATTTATTTAAGTTTCCAGGAAATTAACCATTAACTTTCTGATGTTTTCCAAAACCATTCAATGCTGGGAAAATGTGGCTCTGATTATGTATCATTTTATCTCTTACTCTAGCATGATACACTGTTTCTTCTGAGTGTTATGGAATCTTCCATTTTATTGTCCACTGTTTGCTATCTGAAACTTTCCTTTTTTCCTATAGCAAATATGTTTTCTTCTTTCTAGTCTGAGATGTCTTCTTAATTTATAACTAAGTTAAATAAGAGTTTTATTCTTCTCTATGATAGCATTTATCTAACTTTGTCATTCTTTGTGTCATAACCATATTCTCTTGATAGACTGTTAAAACATACAGAAACTCTGGTATATTTCCAGTTTTAACAGTGACTCAAATAGTTTGTGCCTGATTTGTAGGCAGGAAGCACTATATTCAATAAATGTGTATTAGCTAACTGAACTAGTCATGTAACTATAAACCATATTTCACTGAAAATAAGACTGGGTCATACTAATTTTTGCTTCGAAAGACTCATTAGTGTTTATTTCCCGGGAATGCCTTTATTTTTTCATGTATAATAATCTATAATTATTTGTTTATAAAAATCTATATTTATTCAAATACAGTGATAACACCTTCTTCTGGAACATGGTCATAACTTTACAAATGCCAAATTCTGGCCTGCATTTCTTATAAGTCCATTTCTTATAGGACTGTTAGCCCCAGTCTCTCATGCCCAGCAATAGGGTTTTCCTTAAATGAGGACCTCTTATCCTTGTAGCTTGCTCATGATCCATTGATAACACAGCTGCCAGTGATTTTTATCCCATAAATTCTTCACCCAAGTCACAACCTCTGGCAGGTGAGGTTTCATAAAGTTTTCATTAAATAAAGTGTTAATTGAAGACTTAATAGGTAGGAGTGACAAGAAAAATGATGACAGTTACAAATTATGGTCCACACAAAAGTGATGAAAAATTGCAGCACCAAAATTTAGAAAATGTGTATTTCACACAAGTGTATTAAGTACATCCATTACAACATATGACATATTGAGTTAGGAAGAATCATGTTAAACACAATCATTTCCTTTTGTTATCAAGTGCACACATTACTTGTGCCTTGTATTTGTATTCTGAGTGGTCATTTGGTAGTAAGTACTGAGTTCATGGATGTTTTACCTGCTTACTTACAGATTCTTAATTATAACATATTATCATGTAAATATTGATGTCAATACATTTAATTATTAGTATTATTTTATTCAACATGTGTTGTGTACTGCAACAGATGTACTAAATGCATCCTTCTGGCTGATTATTTTAACTCAGGCTTACTTTTGGGATAGAGCTTATAAAATGAATGTCCTAAAAAATTCTGCTAGGGCTTATCTTCCAGTTAGGTCCTATTTTGGGGGAAATACAGTTATCCTTGAGTGATTTATATTTCTTTTTCTCTACAATGAAAGGTCTGTGCTACACAAATTATCTTTAAAAACTAACTTCATCTTTGGAATTCTTTGATCATATGTGATAGGAGAATAACTGAATTTGTGTTTAAAAACCAGATTGGACAGGGTGCAAAAATACTAGAAGGATAGTAAAAATGTGATAGATTTATATTTAGTAGTTAATTTTACACATAGCAAACCTTCTGACACTATGTGGATTGGTACCCTTAGAGAAACTAAATTTACTCAGGGGTTAGATGGTATCTTTCTGCGTGTCTACAATTGGTGTAGAACTCAATTTTAAGGCAGTTTAGTCATTTAACAGTATGTAGAGCAGTTACTGTAGGCCACACAAGTGAAATACAGTGGTATATCCAAACTACTTACCATGTCCTACGTACTCAGAAAAAAAAGATGAGTTCAGTCACTGAGGAATTTCATACGGTTAGGCCCATTATTTGAGAGCTTGTGGTTGAACTACTCTAGAACCCTGGTCTACTGAATTAATCTTTTTGTTTTGTTTTGTTTTGTTTTATTTTTTTGAGGCAGGATCTTGCTATGTAGCTCAGACTGGTCTTCAACTCACTATGTAGTCCAGGCTGACCTCAAACTGCATCAGCCACTTTAGTGGGTGTATAGGTGTGTACCACTACACCTGGCCTTATGAATTAGTGTTCTATTTTAAGCCATACACTGAAAATGAAATTTTTGTGTTAAGGGTGAATGACAAAAGGAAATATTTTACTTCTAACAGATTCATGCAAAACATTCAGTTCCAATTAGTATCATAGTAGGTTGAATTGATTACAGCAGGCATCCTTGTTGAGTGTGGAAAAATGGTGTGAATGACAAAAACAGAAGAGAGTAACATGTTAACAGTGGTGAGTGAATTTGAAGAGACTGTGGATGGATTTATGAGAGGTTTTGAAGTACAAATATAGCATCCTGACAAAATATGAGTGCTACACTCACTGAAGTAGAGAAATTAAAAGAGGAGATGGCATTCTTTTTTTTTTTTTGTTTTTATTTTGAAGAGAATAAAACCAAACAAAACAGAATAAAGCTAATTAGAATAGAGTAATGAAAGTGATACAGGACTTCAAAACAAGATAATAGGATATCAGCAATAGCTACCATAATGTCTCGTTTTTTACAAAGTAGTTGTCCATACCACCAGACAATAAAATCCTACAAAACAGAGTAAAACCAATCAAAACAAAAGAATGAAAGTATATATATATTTATTTTAAAGAGAATAAAACCAAGCAAAACAAAACTGAGCAAAGCCAACCAAAACAAGCCAGTGTATGGCAAGCAAAGCAAGCACCTCCTCTCCCTGGTAAGTGGTAATGGTCTGGCAGACTGCAGCCCTTCCAGGGGGAGAACCAGCAGCAGCTCCTGAGATCCACACCATGTTGGAACTCAGGACGCTGTGAAATCAAACAATTAGCCTGCTTCCTTGCTAAGCGATAGTGAACCTACTGATGCCTAGAGTCAAATATCCCACTTCTCCTGTCCTCCTTCTTCTGTCCTCCTATTATCAAATGGGAACCAGAAATCTGAGCGTCTCCTGGGAGTTTGACCATAGCAAATAAGGGGGACTTCCTTCTACCATCTCTTTGAAGGCAAATATTTTTATTACTGTTTTGCTCTTTTTTGATTAATGGTATTGCTCTAGTCAATATTGTTTCAATAAGTTCTATAGTGTTATATATTTCATCTCATTTTGACATATGTGATTGAACAACTATTATAAAGATAACAAAATATACTGTGATACCTATTACTGTTATCCTGGTAACCTGCTGTGAAGTTCTGTACCAATTTCACTGTATGATCTTAGTTGGCTTTATTCTGTCTTGTTCTGTTGTATACTTTCAAAATAAAATTAAACAACAACAAAAAAGGTTACATAATCTGCATACCCATATGCGGTAGAGGAAAACCCAGATTGCTCCCAGTTATGGGCTCTTCCACGTTCTTGGAATAAAGGCCACTTTTACTTTTATATTCTGCTCCTGTATTGCATCGAAAAACTCCAACAATGATATTTTTAAAGAAGTACATTGATAACAAGTACTGTGTGTATTTCACCTACCTTAAGCTGTTCTTCCAAATTATGAACTCCAGCAGGAAAATAAACTACCTCTTGTACTTAAAAAAAAAACAAGAAACAAAAAAAAAAAAAAAACAAGCCAGTGTAACACAGGACTTCAAAACAATAGGAAATCAACAGTGGTTACTATAATGCTCCTGCTGTCTTCACAATAACTACAGATACCCTCAGACATAGTAAAAATCAAACAAAGTAAAACAGAACAATAAATGCAGTAAAGGACTTCAGAACAAGGTAATAGTAAATCCAAAATGGCTACAGTAATATATCTTACCTTTGAAATAGCTGTCCATGCAGTCAGATGCATGGACATAAATAAAACAAAACAGAAAAACCCAACCCAATGATACAGGACTTCAAAACAAGAGGGAATCAACAATGGCTACCGCCTTCAGAAGGAGATTCCCTGTAGGTGCTACACTGTGTGTTGTTATCCTCTGAATAGATGATCAGACCACTGGCTTTAGACCTGCAAAGTCAGTGAAACACTAAACACTACAAGCATTAAATTGTATTCCACCTCAGTAGCCATCATTGTAGCCTGTTTCTCCAGACAGCCGGTCACTTACGATAGGTGGCTGAGGGGGTTGGCTCTTGATTCCCAGCCTGCATGCTGGAAGGAGTTGGCCTCTGGTGCTCCTCGCAGCAGCTGTGCATGGTGTTGATTCACAGGGAGAACTTGCTTCTTGTAGATTTCTTGTTCTTTTCTCCCCACAGTCTGTGAGTGGCACCAACTCACAGGTTAGCACTGGCTGTTTCCCTAGCAGTCTGCACATGTCACCAATTCACGGGGAGGGCTTGCTTGGTGAAAGCACATTTTAAAGAGAATAAAACCGAACAAAATAAAACAGAATAAAGCCAATAAAAACAAAACAGTGAAAGTGATACAGGATTTCAAAACAGGATAATAGGAAATCAATAATGGCTACTATAATGCTTGTTATCTTCAAAATAGCTGCCCATAGCATTAGACATAATAAAATCAAAACAGAATAAAACCAATCAAAACACAACATTGAATAAAACAAAACAATAAAATGGAACAAAACAGAACAATATTGGATTTCAAAAATAAGACAGAAGGAAATCCCCATATTTGCTATATTATGTATTGTTATCCTCTTAATAGATGCTCAGACTACCAGCCTTAGGCCTGCAAAGTCAATCAGACAGTACAAGAATTAGGTTGTTTTGGTACCTTAGTGGCTAGCAACCAGTTGCTTACGAAGGTGATGAGGAGAGGTGGTGTTGTCTCCCAGTTTGCGTATCGGTTGGCTCAGAGGGGCTAATTGGCTTCTTGTTACTCCTCTCAGGCTCACCATGGATTCCACCAGCTTCACCATGTGAAGGGCAAATTGGCTTGTTCCTCCTCCTGGGCCCTTCATGGTTGTACCAGCTGGGACGGCATTCTTGACATGTCATTTTATAAGTTTGGTTATATATCTCACAAGTTGGGAGTCTGTATAAAAATTTCCTATTTCAGTAAGCTTTATTCTTTATAAATTTATTTCTTTGATACATAAATTATTATTAGTTTTTGTTTGTTTGTTTTTTGAGTCACAGTCTTGCTGTGTTTTTCAGTCTGGCCTTGAACTCATTATGTAGCTCAAGCTGCCTCAAACTCACTATGATCTTCCTTCCTGTCTCCCAACTGTTAGTATTATAGGCATGTGCCACCAAGCCTGCTACTTTCCTTAAGTTATAAATACATTGATTTGTATTATCTGTTCAACAAATGCATTGTTTTTGAAACTGTGTCACATATTTTCTTAGGCCTATCTTGAGAAGATAACATTGTCTTAGGTAATTAAACAATAAAGAATTTCATTAGTTACAATAATTGCCTTTGTAATGATGATCACTTATATCTATTGATTATATTCTGAAAGGGAAAGTTACACATACAAAGAAACTTCGCAGTCAACCTGGCTCATCTGACTGTTTAGAAGCCTTGTAATTATATTTTGGATCAGTATATGATTAGCAGATGTCTGCCATGTAATTTCCCTTTATATTTGTGTGTGTGTGTGTATAGCATTAAACCCAAGGTTTTTGCATTGAGGTACATCCTCAGCCTTTTAACAATTGTTTTAAGACAGTTTCATGAAGTTTTTGAATTGCCTGGGCTGATTTCAAACTTGTAATCCTCCTGCCTCAGTCTACCAGAGTTCTTGGATTACAAGCATGCAAACCCCCCCCCCCCCATCTCTGGGTTGTTTTTTTTTTATTTTTTTTACTTTTTATCGGTACCAGGGATCGAACTCGCAACTACCTGCTTACAAGGCAGGTGCTTATGCCGGTGAGCTAAATCCTCAGCCCTCAACCCCCCATCTTTATACTTTCAGATCTCAAAACAGTGTAATGCTCTGATTTATTCAGTTTCCAAATAATTTTATGAGCAAAATGTAAGCATTTCGTGACTTTAACATTTCCTAAAGGTAGCATTGTTGTAAATGACTTGAAAGATTGAAAAAGATATGAAGTATACCTGCTAAGCATTTATGATTGTGCATTGTTATTTTGAATATCTATTTTTATTAACATGTCTTATTTTTATATACACACACATATATATATTTATAAAGTATATATATATATATATATATATATATATATTTTTTTTTTTTTTTTTTTTTGGTGACAGTGTCTTGCTATGTAGCTCAGGCTAACCATTAACTTGTAATCCTCTTATCTTAGCCTCCCAAGCCTCCCAAGCCCTGGCACAGGTGTGTGCCACCATACCTGGCTAATAATTCTTCTTTTTTTTTTTTTTTTTTTTTGTCTTTTTCATTTTTTATCGGTACCGGGGATCGAACTCACGACCGCCTGCTTGCAAGGCAGGTGCTTATGCCGCTGAGCTAAACCCCCAGCCCAATTCTTAAAAGTATATGCAGTATAGTTGCAGTGGTACTTCAGTTTGTAAACTTAATTTTTTTTTTTTTTTGTATCAGATCAAACTCATGATTTTGTGCTTACCAGGTTAAGTGCTTGAGCCACTGAGCTAAATCCCCAGCCCCTACAAACTTAATTATTTATACATTTCAGGTTACAGAATTTGTCCCACAATTGTAATTGCAACCAAATTGCACACAGGGTTGAAGAATTGTGGAAAGAATTAAGTTTATGAACAGAGCTACAACTTTGTATAGATTTTAATTAATTGCTGAGGAATAAAACCAAGACTTTGTATATGTAAAGTACATGCTCTGCCACTAAATTATATCAAGGCTTGATTAAATTTTAGACACAGGTAAATAGACTCTTCTAAACACTACTGCAAATAGGATCCCTAGTGGTTCTGTCATCCTAAAAAGTTCCCTCATGTTATACCTTATGGTCCATTCACCAGTTTTCTCTTCTTTTGTGATTCTGGCTATTAAACTCAGGGGTGCATTGCCACTTAGCTATATCTCAGCCTTTTATTATTTTTTATTTTGAGATGATATTGCTAATTTACACATGTTAGCCTTAAGCGTGTGGTTCTCCTACCTCTGCCTCTTGAGTAGCTAGGGTTATAGATATGCAAAACTGTGCCCGGTTCTATTCACACTTAAAGCATTAGAAGCCATTGTAAAATTCTCTGTTGCTGTAGTTTTGACTTTTTGAGAATGTCTTAACATTTTTTTTATTTTAAAGAGAATAAAACAAAAGAAAACAACAGAGCAAAACAGTGAAAGTTGTCTTAATATTTTGATTAACATCTTGAGGCTGAGGGGCTGGGGATTAGCTCAGCGGCATAAGCACCTGCCTTGCAAGTAGGCGGTCGTGAGTTCGATCCCTGGTACCGATAAAAAAAAATTTTTTTTTTTGGAGACTAACTTCTTTAAAACAATATTTTATTACTTTAATTGAATTTGGGTTTTTCTTATACTTGATTTTGTAATTGTCATTAACATACATCGTAAATCTCATTGTATAATATAAATTTCACATTTAACTGTCAAACAGGTTAAATAACTCAGTAAATAAAAGTGTAGTGTATATTTATGATTACTTTTTCAGATAGTTTTTCTTTTTTTGTGTCTTATTAAGTACTCAGTTTTGTCTTTGAATGTTCTATGTAGATCAGGCTGACCTTAAACTTAAAATTCTTCTGAGGGCTGTTTCTTCAGTGTTGATGTTCCAAATTTTCTTTCAGTATCAATTTACTTTTGTGTGAAGAATCTTTTTTTAGGGATTCTTTTAGAGGAAGTCTGGTGATCATGAATACTTTCACTTCATCAGAAAATGACTATGTATCATTGTTATTTCTAATGGTGTTTTTATCATACATACATTTGTAGGTTAACAGTTTTTCAGCACTTTAAATATGTTCTTTCACTTTTCTTTGGTATCCGCAGTTTCTGATACAAAATCTTCACTATAAGTAAAAGTTATTTTTCCCTGTTACAAAGGTTTTGTTTTTGTTCTGCTTTAGGTCTCAATAGTTTATGGGTATTTCAGTATAGATATCTTTGTGGGTATTTTATTTGGGTTTGCTTAACTTCTTAAATCTGTAGAGATACATCTTTTGTTAAATGTGGGAGGTTTACAGTTATTATTTCAAATATTTTTCTACATTGCAGTCCTTCTACTCTCCTGGAATTGATTCTATAAATATTGTACATATTAATATTTTCTTTTTTGTCTGAGGCAAAGTATACAAATTATAAAATCTGTCCTTTAACTGTTTTTCTTTCTTTCTTTCTTTTTTTTTTTTTTTTTTTTTTTTTGGTTTTTTTGAAACAGGCTGGCTTTGAACTCACATAATAATCCAGGCTGGTCTCAAATTTACTGTGATTCTCCTGCCTCAATCTCTCAAATGCTGAAATTACACAGATGCACCATTATGCCTGGTCTTTTAACTATTTTTGAGTGTATAGTTCTGTAGCATTAAGTATGCTGACACTGTGATATCACAACCACTATTTCATCTTCAGAACTTTATACCTTATTGTTTTTAAAGTCTGCATAGAATTCTGTAATATAATACATATTAATAAATTGTTTTCATGCCTTAGTCCCTCCCTGTATTTTCCCTCCCTTTTTCTCTTGATCCCCTTTTCCTTTGAGAACGGTCTATCTCCCTGCTTCCTATTACCTGTTTTTTATTTTGTTCTTTTTTGTTTTGTATTTGCATTTATTCTACATTTAATTTTTAAAACAACTTTTTTGTTTCATATTTGCATTTATTCATTTAACTTTTAAAACAACTGTAATTGAATATTGAAAGAAAAACAATAGCAAGTAGTGAGCAGCATAGTTCTTTATGCATTCAGTACTGCACTAAATACCAGCTGTGAGTATTACTTACTGGCCCCGTTAAGAGATCTGACACACCACCTCTGGGCTGCTTGTCATTCTTATAGGAGTCTCTATTATAATGGTACCATCTTTCCTGATTTGGATCAAAGTCCACCAGTTCTATTTGATTCATTTTATTAGTCTCTTCTGCTTCCTCTCAGATAAGAGTTTTCTATCTGAGAGAGTTTATCAGGGGAGAGAAAGCCATTTTCAGGGAAATTTATCTTAAATTCGGTGATCAGATGACCCTTTTCATGTGGTCTGTAATATGGCAGGCCTTCCTTTAGTACACACTTGATGTTTCCATGCTTGACAGTTTGACCTGGTGATGACTATGCTTCGTTTATCAAGAGTGGATATTGGCTTTTGGAAGCCACACAGTACTTCAGTCAGCTGTATATCCATACACATGAAAAGGTCTCCTTGTCGAGTGAAAATAGTCCTTCTGATCTAACACAATGATAAAATCTCCTGGCTCGAGTTCTTGCTCTGGGTTTCCTTTACTATGGAATGTTGTCTTCTGGTCATTTTTCATGTCTTTTTTCAATATAAGCTTCCAAAATCTTCTTTTCTCTATCTTCCTTCCATTGCAGCTTTTACATCTATCTTTAGGGCTGATGCATTCCCCATAGCCCTGGTACTCCATTTAACACAGGCTGAATTTGCTGAACCATTCCATGTCCTATCTAATGAATTCTTATTTGCATTCCAGTACCTCGGTAGTTGGGAAAGCACTTCACAGCTCCTTTCTTACCACCTTGGCCTTCATATTTATCACAAATCACATTTATTTGCAGAGCCTGTTTCCTTGTGGCATCATTATGTAAATCTTCTAAGGTAACTAAGAGCTGATGCATCACATTTTTACCTCTCCTTTGTCTCTGCATCCTTCCGCCTCCTCCAAAAAACATATCAAAGATATCCATGGGGAATTCAGAACTGCCACCAGCTCCACTCTCCTTAATTGCCTGTTCTCCTCCTTTGTCATATAATTCCCTTTTACTGGCATCAGAGGAAACTTCATAAACTTGAGAAATCTGTTTAAACTTTTCTCCTTTATTTGGATCCTTATCAGAGTGATACTTCAAAGCCAATTTTCTATAAACTTTTTTCAATCCTTCTTGAGTAGCTATTGGTTTGATCCCAAAACATTGTAATAAGTGATTTCTTTCACCATTTTCTACAGGCAGTGAGCTGGCTAAACCAGAATAGGGGAAGCTGGAAGTAGTGCGTAGCTGTGCGCGGGTTGAGCAGCCATTGCTCCTCCACCTCTCAGCACATTCTGAAAAGTTCCTTGTTTTGAGACAAGGTTTTGCTATGTATAGCCCAGGCTAGCCTCAAACTTGCAGTGATCGTTTTGCCTCAGCCTCCTGAGTGTTGGGATTACAGGCTTGTACTACCATTCCCAGCTTGTTCATTTTAAAATTATGCACATGTACCAACTCTACACAAGAAATTATGCCAACGTTATGTTGGCATGACCAAAAAAAAGGCATGGGATTAAGGGATGGGAAGGGGGAAGGGAGGGAAGAGAAAGGTGATGAAAAAAGGAATTAATATGTGTTGACTGTATATACCAACTTTCTACAAGGAATATAAGCATGTACTGTGCACATGTACTAATACACTAAAATTTTTAAAAATTAACCATTTCCTTTCAAAGGGACCTTTTGGTAATTTTTATTTTGGTTGGTCTCATTTTTGTTTGCAGTGATAGTTTTAGAGTTTAGGAGATTCATAAAGGATATATATTGTTGAAAATTAAAATCTGTATTACTAGTTGCTGATTTTAAAAAATTATATTGAAATATATATATATATATATATATATGCTCTTAATCACAGCCATAAATGTTATTTTCTACCAGTCAGAGTAACAGGATTATTTAAAATGTTTGACTATTATACAATAGTTTGATTGAGCTATGTAACAATTCTTATATATATATGTGTGTGTGTGTGTGTGTGTGTGTGTATATATATATATATATATATATATAGTACGTAGTTAATCTTTATAATTGCATTGATATGTAATCGTGGCTTAAGGAGGTTCTATTTGTTTATTAATGCTGGGGATTTAATCCATGACCTTGTACATGCTAAGTGAATACTTTACTGCTGGCTTATATCCCTAGCACTTAAGGAGGTACAGGTAAAGTTATTGAGAAACTGAGTGGTACTAATTGGGTGATACAGCTCACTGTTGAAGTGCTTATGCAAGTTCCTGGGTTCAATCTCCGGCATCTTCCTTACTCCTATCCCTTAAAAAGCTAGCTTTGTCTTCAAATGTGATTCCAAAGCAGCATGTATAGGCATTTCAAAGCTAAAGAGTTTTAGAGACATGGGATTGAGTACATCTAGTTTTTATAGCTTGGAGAAAGCAGTTTACTAAGATTATTTTTTGGCTTGTATCATACTGTTGAGAGTAATATAGTTTATACATATACATTACCTTTGGACAAGGGTTTCATGTATACCCTCAGTTAAATGTTTATTCAGAAAAAAACTGTTGTATAAAATGATGATCCAGAAATGCTGAGCTTTTATACATCTTAAGATATTTTTATTAGTTTCTTGTTTGTTAATCTACAAGATATAACATTACACTAGAAAATAAGTAACAAATACAGTAACAGAAACAGAAAATAAGTAACAAATACAGAACATATGTATAACTACATGACTTTCATGTATGAACATTACTTTTTGTAGTGAGTATGGTGGCTCTCGCCTGTAATCGTAGCTTTCTGGAAGGCTGAGGCAGAAGATCACAGGTTTGAGTGCATCCTATGTAGCTTAATGTCCTAGTTAGACCCTGTGTCAAAAAACAAAAACAAAAACTCATAGAAAACAAAAAATCAAAACTTGTGTGACACTTTTGAATTTGATCCTTCTGTTCTCTTCCTATATTACTTTGTTTCATATATCAAATTATATATAATTACATAGATTGGTCATTGTGATTCACATCTGTCATCCCAGCATTTCAGAGTCTGAGGCAGGATAGCTGCAAGTTCAAGGTCAGCTTGGTCTACCTAGTGAATTCAAGACTAGCCTGAACTACCGGTCAAGACCCTGTTTCAAAAAAAAGAAAATTATGTATAATCACATTATTTGTGGCTTTGGAAAAACATGAGGAATTTAGATTTTGGAAATGTCTTTTTTATTATGAAAAAAGTTAATAAGATATCACTAAAGGATTGAATGTTTTAGTTATAGTTAAGTTGACCGACAGGGCTTGCTTTTATTTTTACATTAAGTCCTTAATGATTCTTGATCCTACAACCTTTTTTCCTCTTAAATTTATAAGTCTTTAAATACTTCTCTCTTATATATACATATACATATTGTATATACCTGACAGCCATTAATATTCCGAACTAGGGACTTGGGTTATTATTATTAGCATTTGCTTTTTCCATTGTTTTCATAGAGAAATAATATGAATTTATTAGGCTTTTATATACTTTGCTTGGCTTTGTTATGCTTTTTTATTTCATGAAGTTTAGGTATACAATTTTGAAAAATTTTGACTTTTAATATAAATAAAAATTTCACAGGGCAAAATTGCAGCAAACTCTTTCCCCATATTGTTGTTTACTGTATAGCAGATGTCTGACTGTGATGAATATGATGACTATTAGTCATTTGGTGACACCCACTGTCAAAGAGGCTGGTAGTTTTACCCACATTGCTCTCGTACTATTTGTGCAAATGTCAGTGTCAACACTATGAAAAATTTAAATAATATGTTACTATTACTGTGAAAACAGTTTTGACTTTGCTTGTGAGAACCACATATATAGAACTGCTTGTTCAGAGGTTCCCGTTTTCAGAGCCCACTTATAGCTAATAGTATATTTGCAGGCTGACTAATCTTTGTCTTTGTCATTATCCCTTAGATGCTTTGAAGAATCTAGACATTAGTTGTCCCTTCATTTTTTCAAAATATAATTTCAGAGATTTCTGTGGATTGTTATTTTGTGGTAGTTGTAGTATTTGTTATTTGGAGTCAGAGATCACAAGCTGGCCAGGTATGGTGTCACATGCATGTCAATCTCAGCACTTGGGAGGCCCAGGCAGGAGGATCAATATGAGTTCAAGGTCTTCCTCAGCTCCAAACAAAGTTCAAGGTCAGTCTGAACTACATAGCAAGACCCTGTCTCAAAAAAAAAAAAAAAAAAAAAGCTAACTGAACATTGTATTGATTGAGTTTTTTTTATTGTGCAGCTTGGTAACATATATAAAAAATTTTAAGTGTCTGTGTCCTTTAACTTACTAATTACATTTTTCTCTTTTGAGACAGTATCACTATGCAGTCTAGGCTGACCTTGAACTTACCATGTAGCCTGAACTCTTGGCAATCCTACTGTATTAGCTTTCTAAATGCTGGTATTATGTCTGATTCATTTTCTAGAAATTAATTCTGTAATACTTGAAATTTATACTTGTATATATAAGCTAATTTATAGGAAGACAGCTACCATGTCGTGTTTATAAAAAAAGGCATTGAAGCAATTTAAATGTCCATTAAAATGTACCATAAATCTATGAAGCCACTAAAAAAATTTGAAGTAGATTTCTGTATAAAGAGAAGAATCCAAGATACCTTTTTTATTCCTACTTATGTTCATTTCTTAAGTGAAGGAAAAGTGTTTTACTTTCTCTGACCTTTGTATCCATTTGGCTGGGTTTCTCTTCATTCCATATTACGGAGTTCCATATTTGCAGAGTGTTTATATCATAACATAGTCATTTATTTAGCTTGTATTTGATAGGTATTTTCCATATGCAAATAAGGTTTGGGGTCAGTTTTCTGTTCATCTTGTATTCCATAGTATCTGCCATAGAGTATAGACTCAAAACATTTCTAAAAGCTACAAATGTAAGTAGAAGGAATGGAGTGTAAAAGATGTATTTTAGGTTACTATCTGAGGTTTCAGGTATTCACTGGGGGTCTTGTAAAGCATCTCTATAGATAACGGATGATTGCTTTACCTTTATTCTGTATATGAGATAACTAAAGTAACTGAGACTTTGAACTTTTACCCAAGATCAAAAGCTGTTAAGGAGGAAAAAGGTGGGATGGAGGAAAAAAAAATGGCAGCCAGCAAAAATGCTAGGAACTAGATAGAGAACCTCTCTGGAGAAAACAGCCCAGATGCTAGAATCTTACAACATGGAGAGGGCCAGACGATTGGAGAATGATTCTCACTAACCTAGGAGGAAACCAAAAGAAAAATAAAATGAGGAAGAGGAAGGAAAAGCATGCGTGGAGGGCTGAAGCCTAACATGGTTACTGAGAACCATTCCGCGCTGTGCTGGCAGTACTGTGGAGTTGAATGATTCAAGGTCGTGCCGAAGCTGTGGCTGCTGATAACGGAAGTGGGTGAGTCCTGGGCCCTTGGCGGAGGACGTGGCCCAGTGTGAGTAGAGCCAAGGTAGAGAGCTTTATTGGCTCTCGGTGAGTGCTGGAAATTGGGTCCTGCAGTGTGGGAGGCTGACTGGAAGACATCTTGGAGTAGGGCAGAGCCTAGTGCCGCGGTGGTGTCAGTCATCTGCCCCTGGCCCAGAGAGGACTTGATGGGAGTAGCTTGGGCTGAACCACACTACTGGTCAGGAAGCAGTAGCCAGGGATGAAATTGTTCCGATCCTGTGATATCCGCAAAAGTATAGGGTGAAGTGCTGAAGGCACTTGCAGTTTGAATGCCTCAGATGGGAGGGACCAACCTGCAGCATCCCTGTGCCGCCTCAGATATCAGCAAACTGGAGAGAGCAGTAAGCCCCCAACCAGCAGGCTTTAGAAAAACTGTAAGTAATACAGAGATTGCCTGAGACCTCCTCTACACACCTGTCTGAAAGAAACCAGAAACATGACAAGAGCAAAAGATAAGAGGAAACCTCCAGCCACTGACCCTGGGAAGATTAAGCCCAGGAGAGGTAAATACAGAAGAGAACCAGTGCAGCAATCATGCAATGTTAGCCACAACATCAGCAGACATAAAGAAATACATTCGTGACTTCATAGATGAACTTAAAACTGAAATTCTAACCCAAGTAAGACAAGAAATAAAAAGGTTAATTAAAAAAATGCTAAGCCCCTCTCAAGAAAACACAGAGGAAAGAAGGAAGGAACCCAGATAAAGGAAGAGAAACCTTTGGTGAAGAATATAAACAAAATCTAGAATACATGAAACAGATCCAAAGAGACTACCAGGAAACAAAAGTTACCCTTTTGAAACTTGAAGGGAGATTTACAATGTGTGATCGTGAAAGAAAAGACCTATTAAAAATAACAAGGAACCAAGAAATAACAGTTCAAAGGCTAGAAGATGACAAGAGGATCTATAACTTAAGAATAAAAAATGTAAAAAAAAGTTACCACAAATTACAAAGACTATTCAAGAAATAATTAAGGAAAACTTCCCAAGCATAGGAAGAAGAAATGATATCCAAATAAATGAGGCATACAGAACTCTAGCCAACTACAACCAAAACAGATCTACACCCAGATATATAATAATCAAGATTCCAGAAATCCACTACAAGAACAAAATATTAAAAGCAGCCAGAGAAAAGCAGATCACCTACAAAGGACAAATCATCAAAATAACAACAGAATTATCAACACAAACTATTAAATAGAGAAGAGCCTGGGGGGAAATAGTCCAAGCCCTGAAAGAAAATAACCTCCACCCAAGATTAATGTACTCTGAAAATCTCTCTCTCAAAATTAATGGAAAAACAAGATTTTTCCAAGACAAAGAGGAACTGTGGGAGTTCATGGCCACCAACTCAACCCTACAGAAAATACTGAAGGATATTCTAGAGAGAGAGAGAGGAAAACAAACAAACAAACAAACAAACCAGGATTCCAGCAACAGTGGCAGAGAGGCCTCAATGAACAAGAAGGACAGTGGAATGACGGAGAAAAATGGACAAATAATAGCAGAAAAATATAATAGAGTTGAGGCAGAGAAGGTGGGCTATAATTTTAACATAGATAGCCTAGATACACTAACAAAAGGAAATACAGGCGGAGTAGATTAGGAGGCAGGATCCATCGAGATGCTCTGAATAGGAAATATACTCAATCTGAAAGAAGGTTAATAAACTGAAAGTCAAAGATGAGAAAACGAAGCTGTAAGTGACAGGGAACCAGAGAGAAATAGGGACAACTCGTCCAGTAGCCACAGATAGATTGGAAAGTTATGACACTTGTGCAGTGTAGAACTACAAAGCTAGAAGGAAAGAAAACCTTGTGGCTTTAGTAAGTAAAAGAGTACAGCTCAAGATCAAGCTTGGAGGTAAAAAGGTTCAGCACCATTCAGATAGATAACCAGTTGCCCCCTTAATCTAAAAACTAAAGGAGTTAGTGGAACCCAAAATATACAAAGCATCCTGAGAAAGGGAATGGTGAGGAATTGCCTAAAAAAGGAAGGCAAAGGACATTGTTAATAGTGTATCAGGATTTAAAAGCCACAGTAATCTTACCGCTCTGCTTAGTTTGATTTTATCTTGTTCAGGTCAGTCTACTCATACTAGATTTGAGGGCACAGATAGCTGTCCCCAAAATAGCAAGCTATACCACAGTAACTATCTATAATTTTCTATTAACTTAAACTGAAGCCCTGTATTACTTACACTGTCTTACGATGACTGATATTATTTGAAGCTGGTTTGTCAAACTGCTCTTTTGCCTTGACTGATTGTATTCAATTTTGGTATGCTTGATAATATCGAGTCTAAGAGTAGAGGCAACACTCTGAAGATGACAAGATGTGATAACATACCCATTCTGGTTTGATTGTTAACTGCTTTTGAAGTCCTACAATGTCTCCAAAGTTGCGTTTTTATTAAAATAGCTATGTAATGCTATGTTCAATTATTATATGTCTAATGATGTGGACAATTCTATTGAAAATGACAAGAGAAAGCATAGTAACTACTGTAGATCACCTCATAATGTGATTTTATGTCTTTTTCATTTCATGTTTTTCTAAGAATCTGTTTTTTTGTTTTTGTTATAATCTGTTTTTCCCTGTAATACAGAAAGGATAAATATACATGTATAGATTCACACATGGGGAGAATTTCTAAACATTTTACAGGAACAGATTATATAATGCACGATGTAACAAACAGATACTCTGAAGAGGTGACACTAAGAAACCCAGTGCTAATTCTGTGGCATTATGATATAAAATCTAGCAAAACTATTATTCACTGTTCAGAGTGATACTAGTTTAGTCTCTTATGTTCACTTTCAGTGTACGTAAAGACAAGGACAGCTGCAATGAAGAGAATGAGGGACATTATGGCAGTCACTATTGACTTCCCCAGTGTCAGGTCTTGAAGACCTAAAAAGCGTTCATCATCCGGTTATGATCAGATTAGTTCTATAATGTTCAGTATGTATTCACTGTGTGAAGATGGGAACAACTATTTGGAAGAAAACTAGAGACAATAAGGCATACAATGAAGATCTCCAGTGGACTTGCTTTGAAATCAGTGTTTCTTAAAATTGTTTCCTTATGATCTGCTTTGTTCTGTTTTGGTATGTTTAATCTTATCCTCTTTACGATATGGGCAATTCTTTTGAAGAGAGCAGAGGCATTATAGTAGCCATTGTTGATCACCTTGTATTTTATTTTTACATCATTTACTATGTTTATTCTTGTTTTAACTGACTCCATTTTGCTTTGTCACATTTGGTGTTATTCTCTTCAAACAAAATAAGAACTGTAGGAGTAATAAAACCTAAAATGTGTAATTATTATTATAAAAAAGAGAAGAAAAGAAAGTGCTGTAAAGTATATAACCGCATATATGTTTAAGTGTGTAAAACAGATAACCATATTACTAAGTTTTTGTTGGATCATTGAATGGAACTGTTTGCAGTCTCACTGTTTAAATGTCCACTTTGTATGGTTTAATTTTGTAACTTGAACAGCGACTTCTAAGATGACAATATGTAATCTATCAATTAGTGATTTCTTACTATTTTTTTTGAAATTCTGTATTCTACCTTTTTTTCTGTTTTGCTTTTTTCCCCCTTTTTAAATAAAGTCCTTTATTAAAAAAAAGATGTATTTTAAACACAAAATTATTTAGAAATTAAGTAGTTGAAGGGAGTGAGGGAAAACTCCCTACTTTTTAGGATTCTTGCCTCTACCCTTGGGATGTTTGGGGCTGCCACTAACTAAAATGAGAAAGGGAACAAAAATAAAGCATCTTTTATGTTTTCAGTCTTTGCTTAACCATTGGAACATAACATGACTTCCCAAACTATTTTACTGATTTATCATTGAATAAGTTTACCAATGGTGAAGTCTAATTGTTAAAGTTAATACAAGCAGTTTGAGACTGTTGTTCATCATCATGTCTAAGAGTTCACAAAGGGTCAGTGTGTTTGTGTGGAGAACAGAAGAGGAAACATGTTTTTCCAGGAGTCAGTGAATTTCTTTCTTTTTTTTTGGATATCGGGGATCGAACTCATAACCTCACATTTGCCAAGCAGGCACTTATGCCACTGAGCTAAATCTCCAGCCTGAGTCAGTGAATGTCTAATTGTGATTTTTTTTTTTTTTTTTTGAGGGGAGCAGCTAGTGTGTGTTATGTTTAGCAATTTCATATGAGCAGAAAAACAACAAGACTTTAGAAATTAAAAAGGAAGTGCTTTATTAGCTGAGCTCACTGGTGATACTGTCCCAGAAAAGCAGCCAGGGAAGTGCGCACTGAACCAGGGGATGCAGGGAGTTATAAAGTAACAAGCCGCAAGGGGAGGGGTCAGGGTCTCCATAAAAGGTAATTTGGCTTAGTTTTGCAGGAACCAGGGAGGCCGAAACAAGCAGTTACAGGAACCTGGGAGGCAGGGAAGGGGTCACCTGGTGGGTATGTTGCAAGATTGCAACTTAACTGGCAATTACACAAGCTTTACAGAAAGAAAACAAGTTATAAAGCCACATTAAGTAATAAGTACATTTTGGGTTTTTGAGCTAATAACATTTCCGCACTGCTTTTGGTCATTGAGTCAAATCTCTGAATCTAGAGTATAATCATATGTGGGTAATGGGTTGTGTCCTTCTTGTCTAACTATAAGCATTTTAACAGCTTGAAATCAGTCCTGGATGTGATTTAGAAGGCACTTTATAATACATTGCCTGATGGTTAAAGCGAGTTAGAAGAAAACAAATGGTCCTATTGGAGCTGAAAGTAAGGTGGACAGTCAGGGGCAGTGAGAACAGGTTTTGAAACCAATTCTGGTCATGTTGTCACTGTTGCTCTTGTTCATGGAGTCTTTTCCTAAGCTTGTTCATACTGTCTCGTATGATTCCAGAGTGATTGGTATAGAAACAGCAGGCCTCTCCTTATGCTACGCATAGGCTACCTTCTTTCATAAACAACAAATCTAGGCCTCTACAATTTTGGAGGACCATTTCAGCTAAAGAGCCTAGTGACCCCTCTAGTTTTGATTCTGAATTTTCCAAATGTGCTAGATCTTTATGAGAGCATTCAATTCATGGTAATTTCTGTCACCAACTATTAAACTTGCAGTCCCTAAAGCTGTAGCTCCGGACAGACCCAACCCCATGAGGGATTAAAACAGGAGCTGCTCGAGGTTACCAAAAAAGGTCTGATTCAAGATTTACCTTGTCTACTTGTACCTGAATAACAGTAAACTTGAGGGAACACATGGACCAAAATGTGTAACTCAGTCTGTCTAGTAAAGACATCTAACATGACACAAGGAGTTAATTCTGAGGTACAAGCAAACCATGATGCTTTGGGAGCCTTTAAATTTTGGCTTGGTGAATATGAAACATTCGTTACCACAATAGGGTTAAGGCAGAGATCGCGGTACAGGCTGGAGTTGAGGTCATAAGCAGCAGATCCGATGCAAGTTCCATTTCCTTGAATATTCCCTAGAGTTAGGATAGGTTTTTGTCCCCACCAACATAGGGAGTTAGAGTCCAAGTTAGAGGAGTTCTGGATCTGGAAAGAGACATTTGAACCAATGGATGCTTGTAGAGCCACCCCTATGTAAAAGGGTGGTTTCGGGTCTAAACATAGCCAGCAATCTTGGGTGAGATTAGGACTGCTGTGGTTGAGGTATTGGAACATTATATCTAAGGGCTATATAGGTCAGAGATAGGCTGAATGAGAGGTTTGTGGCAGTGAAGGAGTTTTTAGCCTGGTTGTAGAGGTAGCAGTAGGAGGCAGATTGGGATTTTCTTGGGCGGGGGCAGATGGGGCCAGCAGCCCAATAGCTGGCCCTTGTAGGGTGATCAGTGGCCCGCTTTCTATTAATATGGAAGATTGTTCCTGGGTCATATCCAGATACATAAAGTCGAATGCCCAAGTTTTTTCCCCTTGCCATGAGTAATGGTGGACTTGTTTAAAGCTAAACTTAAGGAGGTTACGATTTTGGGAACCCTAGTTTGGTTATGAGGATCTTTTGAGATCAATGAAAGGATCGTTACTTCCCTATAGAGAGATGGACTCACATCCCCAGTAGTTACAATAAAATTGACTGTATCCCTTGCAGAGTTCATTATGGCAAGGGGTTCCAGATGACTGTTCCCCAGGGACAAACATAAAACTGTATGTTCTGTAGATGTGATTGTTCCTTGGAACTATGCAGTTGTAGAGATCCTCAGAAGTGCTTCTATTTTGGGATGAAGCCCATTAATTGCTGATTCTCAAACAAGCAGAGCTCATTGAGGAGGTCTGGTAGCCCATGATGTTACATAGGTCTGTGACCAGGACAGCATGGGGAGTGGTATTTTTAGCTATGAGATAGTCTGTTAAGGCATTTATTAATTCCCAAGTGTAAAGGGATGGGTCATGTTCAAGGGACAGTGTAACCCTTGTCCAACAAGTAAGAGAAACTACACTATCAGGAACATTTTGACAGTTTGAGTTTCAGGGGATGTTTGGTCTGAGTAACAGTCCACTTATCTGTATCCTGGGTATCCGGAGAGAGGACCTTGATGTGGGAGTGATGTATCCAGGTGGGTTTTCCAGCCACCTTGACAGCCATGGGAGTGCTGAGAAAAATGGTTTATGGCCCAGTCCAACATGGTTCAAGGGAATATTTGCAAGAACCGCATTTAAGCAGCACTTGAACTCCTGGGCTTGCGGCTAGAGGCATCTCTGGTGTGCGTGGCTTGGCTTGGTGGTCTCGGAATAGTTGGGTAAAATTCAGCACAGGTTGAAGAGCCTGTAGGGACTTAAACTGTGGTTAGCAGTCTCTGCCAAATGAATACTATCAAGGCAGCGGACAAGGGGCGGTGGTTTCCCATAGACTGCCTTAAAAGAGTTATTCCATTTATATATGGAGTACAACACGTGCGCAGAAGGGCAAAAGGAAGGAGACTCATCCAGTTTTCACCAGGCTCTAAAATCAGTTTGCTAAGTGTTTCTTTTAGAGTTTGGTTCATCCTTTCAATTTGACCTAAACTTTGGGGATGGTAGGCACAGTGAAATTTCCACTCAATATGTAATAACTGAGCAACTTTATTAGTGATGGAAGCAATGAAAGCCAGGTCATTGTTGATCCCATAAATAAAGGAAGGCCAAATCTAGGAATTATTTCATATAAAAGCTTTTCAACAACAATTGAGGCTGATTTGGCTTCATTGGGTGTCCTTCAGTCCATCTGGTGAAAGTGTCCATTAAAACCAGCAAATACTTATGTCCATGTAATCCTGGTTTTCCCATGTTTATGAAATCAACTCCCCAGTGTTCTCCTGGAAAGGTTCCCCAGTATAGAATTCCTTCTGAGATAGTGGTGGCTTTGGTATTTACTTGTAGACATTGTGGGCATCTCTGACTGACTTCCTTAGCCAGTTGAATCAGTTTAGGAATGAAGTACCTGTTCTGAAGCAGCTCTGCTAATTTTGAGCTCCCTAGGTGTGAGGCCTGGTGGATTTGAAGAATCAAGTCCCTTCCCGGGGCAGGGGGTATTAAAATTCCTCTGTCTGGCAATTGGAACCAATTTTCTGGGGCTCTTATTTTGTTCTCAGTTGTCTAGCTAGTTCTTGATATGACTTGCAATACACCAATTGGGGCAAACAAGGGGGTGGCAGAACTGGCAGCAAATGAGCGGTAGGCTCTACAGATGACGTTAGAGCTGCCTCTTGAGCAATCCTGTCAGCGAGTATGTTTCCTATCAAGATTGGATCTTTTCCCATTTGATGGCCCCTGCAATGCACCACTGCTATAGATATGGGGAGACAAATAGCAGTTAACAAGTGCAGGATAAAAGTAGTGTTCTTAATCTTTGAACCAGTAGAGGTTAGGAGCCCCCTCTCTTGGTAGATTGCCCCATGTATATGAATGGTAGCAAAAGCGTAATGGCTGTGTAGATAGTTGCCCTTATATCCTTAGCCAGTTTTAGGGCCTCCAGGAGGGCAATGAGTTCGGCCCTTTCAGTGGAGCTGCCTTGATCCAGGGGTTGGGCCCAAATTATTTGTGTTTTAGTGATTATGGCTGCCACTGCCACCCATTTACCTTCAAAAAGGAAGCTGCTACCATCGGTGAAATATTCAACATCTGGGTTCTTTAATGGAAGATCAGTAAGATCTTGACAAAGACTGGCAGTGGTAGAGAGCAAGCCCATGCAATCATGGATGGGGACCTGTGGGTCATCATCTGGCAGCAGAATTGCTGTGTTTAAGATGGTAGTCTCCTTGAATTCAATAAGGTCAGAGTTAAGCCAGAGGGCCTGGTACTGTACAGTCCTTGAGTTTGAGAGCCATCTGTTGTGTGGGGCCCTGAGGAGGGTTTCAATTGTATGAGGTGCCACAACTTGGAGTTTCTGTCCAAAGGTTAATTTATTGGCCTCTTTTGCTATCAAGGCAGTGGCTGTGATGGCTCGAGGGCAATTCGGCCAGCCCAAAGAAACTGAGTCCAGCCTTTTTGAGAGATAACAACTGGGCGGCACCATGGTCCCAGCATCTGAGTTAGTACCCCCTTTGCTATCCTGTACTGTTCTGCAATGAACAGCAGGAAGGGTTTGGTCATATCTGGCAATGCCACCACTGGGGCTTGGGCAAGGGCCAATTTTAATTTTTGGAATGCTTGGCTTTCCTTCTCGGTCCCAACTGGTGGGTCAGAAGGGGTTCCCCCAGTTGCATTGTGGAGGGGTTGTGCCAACTTAGCAAAGTCCACTATCCAGAGGCAGCAATAGCCTAATCTGCCTTTTAGTTTGAGGTTTAGGAATTTGGAGGATGGCCTGAACACTCTTGTTTGAAAGTGAGCGATTTCCCTCAATAAGCGTATAGCCTAGGTAAGTCACCTCTTGTGTGCATAGTTGATCCTTTTTAGCTGAAACACAGGATCCCAGGCATCTGAGCGTGCGTAGCAAATCTTGAGTGGCCTGTAGGCAATCTTCATAGTTAGGGGCTGCCAGCAGGATGTCATCAACATATTGCAACACTGTGACTCCAGGGTGTTCACCACGATATTCTTGTAGGTCCTTGCTTAAAGCCTCGTCAAACAAGGTAGCATTTTTGAACCCCTGTGAGAGCCTAGTCCAGATCAGTTGGCAAAAACCCTTCATGCCTGGGTTTGTCCATTCAAAGGCAAAAATAGGTTGACTTACTGGCACAATTGGAAGAGTGAAGAAGGCATTCTTGAGATCTAAAACTAAATACTAAGTCTGATCTGGAGGCAAAAGACTTAAGAGCGTATAAGGATTTGGGACAGTGAGGTGAAGAGTAACAACATGCTTGTTCACCTTTTTCAGGTCTTGAACTGGGTGATAGTCTGTAGTTCCAGGCTTTTGGATAGGGAGCAGCCGAGATATTGCAGGCTGAAGTACAAGATATTAGAACATTTGCTTCTTTTAACTTCTAAATGTTTCAAGATCCCCAGTCTGGCTTGCAGACTGAGGAGGTATTGGCGCACCCTGATGGAGTCACATGAGGTAAAAGTTCTATGACTAGAGGTGCATGGTTAATAGCCAGTCTAGGAGGGTTAGTCTCAGCTTACACAACAGGGATCTTACGCATGAAGAGGTCCAGAGCTTTGGTCTGAAGCTCTGAGGGACTTTTAGTGGCTCAGCCATCAATAGGTATCCTTTAGTAATGGGGCAGCTTATTATGGGTGAGCCTTCAGTAGTTGCTGTGCCCTTGAGGTGAACAAGGGAATTGCCCCCAGAAAAGCTAATGTTCGCCTGGAGCTTATGAAGTAGGTCCCAGCCAAGCAGGGGCTCAGGACATTCAGGCACCATAAGGAAAGAGCAAGTTAACGTCTGATTTCCCAAGTGGGTGATCTTAGTTCATGTCCATGAGTAATGCTGGATGTAACCCGTGGCCCCTTGAATGGCTAGAGTCTTCTGGGATATCTCCCCAAGAGGGCGCTGCAGTACTGAGTAACTGGCTCCAGTATGGACCAGGAAATTTACCGGTTGCCCCCACCTCCCACAATTAAGTTTACCTGGGGCTTGGGGGAGTGGATGAACCCTGAAATTGTCAGTCTTTTTCCAATAGGACCCGAGGGGAGATTTCTCCTTTATCCAATTTGGCCTTTAACTTTGGACAATCCTTTTTCCAATGGCCCAGTTCTTTGCAATGTGCACATTGATTCTTGTCTAGTGGGATCTTTGTTAGTTGGTCTTTGCTCTTTTGCCTTGAGTATGTCCTTCCACTAGTATAGCCAAGATCTTTGTTAATTTTTTGTCTTGTGAGTCTTCCTTGTTGTCAAAAACCTTTTGGGCTATCTCTTATCAACTGACCTGTCATCATTGTTTCAAAACCCTCTAATTTTTGCAATTTTTGCCTAATATCAGAGGCTGACTGAGAGACAAATGCTATATTAATAACTCATCTATTTTCTGGTGCCTCCGGGTCTATAGGTGTATATATATAGGCTTCCAGGAGGCGCTCAAGGAAAGCCAATGGAGACTCAGAAGCCAATTGTCTTACCTCAGTTACTTTTGATAGATTAGTCGGCTTCCAGGTGGCAGCTCAGAATGCCACAAGAAGAGTCTGATGATACTGATCGAGAGCCTCCTTAGCTCCATCCATGTTGGGGTCCCAGTTGGGGTGAATCAAAGGGAAAACAGCATCGAGTCTCATTAGATCTGAAGTTGATTCCCCGTTAGTGTCAAGGGCACATTGGCACACCAAGATGTGAATTCATTCATGTTCCTCAGATGTGAAGAGAGTCTGCAAAAGCTGCTGGCAGTCATCTTAGGTCAGCCGATGAGTGAAACAAATGGTCTCAAGGAAAGATGTTAGAGCCTGAGGGTCCTTAGAGAAAGTTGGTTTCTGTAATTTCCAATTGTATAAATCACTGGTAGAGAAGGGGACATATGTGAAGAAAGATCCCTGAGAAGAGTCCAATGGAGGGACTTCTCGAAGGGGTAGAATGGAGGGTAGGTCAGTGAAGTCAGGGCTGGGTGCAGAGGAGGGTGGTGGGTGACAATGGCTGCAAGAGAGGGTGGACTGGGAGGGGTAGGGGCCCGTGGGGAGGGTTCTGATGAGCTTGGAAAATCAGGGTGGTAAGGAGGGGGCTGGGGAAGAGGAGGAGAATCATTAGGAGAATGGCAGGAGGAGGTGACACCTTAGTTTTCATCATTGCTATGAGAGGAAATTGCGCCCCTCCAGGTCCTTCCCGTAGGAGTTTTCTTATCCATGAGGGTGGATCCTGGATCAAGTCAATCCAAACTTTGGTATAGACCACTTGATCAGGGTGCATGGCCGGCTTTTGAGGGGGTCTGAAAATAACTTGACAGACCTGTTGAGAGACTTGTAAGTTAAAAGTTCTCTGTGAACGCCACCACCAAAGGAAGGCCATTGAAGTTGGCAGAATGTTCTTAGTTTCTTAGGGTAGACAGGATCTCCATATCTAGTAGTTTGATTCCTAAAATTCTTAAAATGATTAAGAATGAGTTGCAAGGGTGACAAAGGGGAGGCAGCTATCTGGCCCATAATAGTAGACACTCAAGACAACGGTACCGATGAGTGAATACAGAATGGCCAAGCCCACTACAAAGACAAGGTGGCAGAAGCCTGCCACAAAGACAAAAAAAGTCACCCAAAAAGGGCTTATAGAGACTGGAGCAGGTCCTCGATAATGCAATCAGGAGCTGGTTAAAATTACCAGGTGGCCACTCTACTGTTAGTCGATCACAGATCTGCCCCAGGGGCAGATAACCAATTTTAGTTTTCGATTGAGTAACCCAAATAGCCCCACAAAAATCACCTAATTTAGTTAACTCGAGTTAATCAGCTGATACAAAAAACCTCTAGGAGGTGGTTTACAAATTACAATTCTCAGTAACAGATAAATCAGGAATAGAACAAAAAGATGAAAGTATATGAGAGCTAAGACAAGATTTTGGTGATGTCTTGCCCAGAAAGGAGCAAGCCTGAAAACTTTACTCCCCAAGTAAGGTGCACCCAGTGGAGGTTAATTTCTCCCTCAAATGGTAGTTACCCACCCTAATTTTGGCGACGTATCGCCCAAATGGGAATAAGCCTGAAAACTTGACCCGGGACATAGAAAAGGAGAAAATCACGGAGCAAAACTAAAGTAATAAGTACCTGCTGGTAGAAGGAAGCCTTGTTCAAAAGATTCCAATGTCATCTGAAGAGTAAGAGCCCAGGGTGGGTGGAAATCTCATAAAAGGTGGAATCCTGGATGAGCCCCAAATGATATGGGCAGAAAAATGACAGACTCCAAAAATTAAAAAGGAAATGCTTTATTAGCTGAGCTCTCTGGCGATACTGTCCCAGAAAAGCAGCCAGGGAAGTGCGTACTAAGCCAGGGGATACAGGGAGTTATAAGGTAGCAAGCTGCAAGGGGAGGGGTCAGGGTCTCCATAAAAGGTAATTTGACTTAGTTTTGCTAGAACCAGGGAGGCAGAACAAGCAGTTACAGGATCCAGGAAGGCAGGGAAGGGGTCACCTGGTGGGTATGTTGCAAGATTGCAACTTAACTGGCAATTACACAAGCTTTACCAAAGAGAACAAGTTATAAAAGCACATTAAGTAATAAGTACAGTATATTTTGGGTTTTTGAGTTTATAACACAATTCACAGCATATACCTCCCCCTCTCCCACCAAAATTAGGGAACTTGAATGTTTGGTCTGGGTTTTTTTTTTTTTTTTTAAATATTGAGAGTTGAACTCAGGACCTTGTGCTTGGTTTGGTTTTGTAAGTAAAAGTGTGTTGCATTCCTGTCTCCGTTTATTTAATTTTTGAAATACAGAGAACTGAATGTTGTTTATAATTTTTTTGTTTTATTTAAAATAGCAGATACATTTTAAAAAGTGAAATGTTTTAATGAAACCTAGTTTTAAAAATGTCGGGAACATATCTTTTTTTTTTTTTTTTTTGTCTTTTTCCTTTTTTATCAGTGCCAGGGATCGAACTCATGACTGCCTGCTTGCAAGGCAGGCACTTATGCCGCTGAGCTAAATCCCCAGCCCCGGGAAACATATCTTTTATCAGTGTAATAATACTAGTTAACTTTTACTGTGCACTTATACTTTGAGTAGGATGCAGAATCCTTTTTGTGTTTTTTTTTCTTTTTACTCATCCTGACAAGCTATGAAGGTAATTATATTTATATACATATTTTATGAATGAAGAAATTTAAGGCTAATATTTTAAATTGCTGTCAAGTAGTAACAAGTTGAAATTACTATATAATCTTAATGTGATATGATAGCTTCTGCTGACTTACAAAGGCTTATTTATTTAGGGTCTTGCTATGTAGTTTAGGGTGGCCTTGAACTTACTATGTAACCTAGGCTGGCCTCAGACTTACGGTGATCCTTCTGCCTTAGCCTCCAAAGGGCTGGAATTACAGGCATGGGGTACCATGCCTGGCCATAAAGATACATTTTGTAAGTTTATGTAGTTAACATGTTTATAAGCTATTGGATAGAACTCATGACGCTATTTTGATGATCAAAAATTAAGTGGTATTTTAAATAGTATCCATATTCCTATGTTTTTGTTTTCTGGTTTCATAACACTATGAAACCACATCTACAAAAGAGTTATTACAGATTTTTAAAAAGTATCACTTTGGTCTTTAAGTGCAATTAAATCCTTCATAAAACTTGAAGGATAAGTGTATAACTTAATTTCTAAGCTAAATTAAAACCTGTTATTTCACTACTTTTATAAATGGACAGATTGGATAGTTCTGAGGTGTAGGTCAGTAGTAGTAATGTATGCTTAGCACAGAAGAGAACCTGAGTTCAATTCCTAGCATCCAAAGAGGAAGAAAAGCTGTAAAATAGAGATCACATAAAGTTAGGTGTTACATGCTTTTTGTTATCCAATTAATGAGAGAATGGGCTAAGCAGATATTCTGGAATCTTCCCCAACATTTCAGAGACACTATTGTATTCTCTGCTTGCACAATGCTGAGTATTTATTAGCAGATTTGAATTAAATAAAAGTAAACTAAAGTAATTCAAAACTAGATTTTCCAAGGCTGGGGATTTAGCTCAGTGGCATAAGCACCTGTGCTTAGAAGTATGTAGTTGTGAGTTCAATCCCTGATACCAATTTAAAAAAAAAAAAAAAAACAGACAAAACTAGATTATCCATTGATGCTGTGCTTTTTCAAGGAGCTCAAATATATGAAGAGATTTGCATCAAAATGATTGTGTAGCTTATAGCACTAATTGCCCTTGAAGGGCTTCTTTGTAGTAAACATATTTATTAACACATTTGAATATATATTTCAAAATTACTAGTGTATGGCCACATAACAGATCTGTAGTTAGTATTGTTTCACTAGTGCCTCCCAGGTTTTTAGTACCTAAATATTATTGAAGTGTACTTCTCTGTGCTTTTACAATAGTTGTGTGTAATTCACATACTATGAATCCCATCCAGTTGATGTACCATTCATTGTGTTTTAGTATACAATTGTCTTTCTTTATCTGAGGTTTTATTTTCTGCAGCTTCCCATTCTGCAGTGTCAGTTACTCATAGTCAACTAAAGTAAATGGGAATTTCCAGAAATAAATGATTTTTAAATATTAAGCTATTCCCATTCTGCTACTGTGAAGAAATCTTCTCATTGTGCTTTGTCCTGCCTGCAATGTGAATAATTCCCTTAGCATATCATTGATGCCGACAGTACCTGTCCAGTATAGTCACTTGGGTTATTAGGTAGAAGTTCTTATAATCAATTAACACTTACTAGTAACCATCATAGTGCCTACACCATTCATCTCATCACACAGACATTATTTCATCTTACTTCATCACAAGGATGAATATTATATTACAATAAAAGATTTCAAGACCACATTTTTCACATAACATTGCAGCATAATTGTTCTATTAGTAGTAGTTGTCAGTCCCTTACTGTGCCTAATTTGTAACTGAAATTTTATCATAGGCATATAAGTGTAGGGAAAAAACATAGTATGAGTAGGGTTCAGTACTATCCATAATTTTCAGGCATCCATTGGGAGTCTTGAAAAACATCCTCTGCTGATAAGGAGGGACTATTATGTCCAGGGTTGTACATATCCATTAATAAAATTTTCCCTATCCTTCCAGCCTTGAATAACTAATCTATTTTTTCTGTGGCTTTAAACTGTATATTCTATGTTGAAAAAAGGACTTTATGTATACTATTGTGTCTGTTTATGAATAGACCTAGAAATTAATGATCAAGAGGCAGTGTGCATTTGTTTTTATTTTTATTTTTATTTTTTTGGAACCTAGGATCAAACTCATGCTTGTGCTGCTGAGCTAAATCCCCAGCCCGTGTTTTTGTTTTGAGAGGGAACAAAGGAGAGAGAGGTAGCAAGACAAGTTTGGTTTTGAACTAGGAGAGAAAGAGATTTAATCCTGGAATCTTTGCCATTGAGCATCTTCTAAAGTTCCACCAACTTGATTTTCTTCTTTTTCTGTAGGTTCATTTGTTCGGAGCAGTAATCAGTTACTTGGTCCTCTTTGTTCTCTTCCCTATCCCCCTTCTTGTTTTTCTGTATAATCCCTCTGCCCCCTTTCTTTCTTTCTTTATTCTGGAAGACTGAACCTAAAACTTTCACACTGAGCTACATCTCCAGTCATTTTTCTGTTTTTTATTTTGATGAGGGTCTCTAAAACTAAATTTTCCAGTCTGGAACTCAAACTTGGCATTGTCCTGTCTCAGGCTCCCAGAGTACTAGAATTATTGGCATTTGCCACTGGACCCAGCCTTAGATTTCATTCCTTTTGTGTAGTATAATGTCAGTAACTTTTAGTTGTGATTTTGTTAAATAATTTTCATAAGAAAATCTGAATGTCTAAGTTACATTTTTTTCCTCCGTCTAAGGACAGTGTGAAAAGTTGATCTTTTTTTGTGTTCCAGTTTATGGAGATGTTGGAATATTAAGACTCTTGAGTTAGAATAAAACCTGATCTTTGTTAACTTTTAAGGTGAAAAGACACATAGTCCCTTAAGGCGTCCATAAAGTATAATACCTCTTAATAATACCATCCATGACAATTTTTTTTCCTGTTTAGTCCCTTTTTCCCTTTTTTTCCCCTATAGCGTGGTTGAGTCAGGTAAAGTGTTCAGGAACAGTATCACATACTAAAATATAGGGCCAGAGATAAAGCTCAGTGGCATAGTGCTTGCCTGGCAAGTGCAAGGTCCTGAGTTCATTTCTAGTACCCCCCCCAAAAGTATATGTGCGTGTGTGCGTGCGTGCGTGTGTGTGTATCTCTCTCTCTCTATATGTCTGTCTATCTATCTATCTATCTATCTATATATATATGGTATGTATGTATCTTTTTTTAAAATTTTTTTTATTTTTCCTTTTTTCCGGTACTGTGGATCGAACTCACAACCACCTACTTGCAAGGCAGGTACTTACGCCGCTGAGCTAAATCACCAGCCCCATATGTATTAAGTGGATAGATTTACCATCAGTGAGCAGGGTTTTTTCATGAATCACACCTCCCATTTCCCTTTTATTCTAGAGCATAGCCAATTGAGTCGAACAGTAGGTAGATTTCCCTTCACTATTTGTTTAATGCTTATATAATTGAATTCAGTTACATGTGTTTTATTAATTATCTATATTGTTTGTCTTTAAAAGCCTTTTTGTTCTTTTGGAATTTTGGCATTCACTAGGATATATATTCTTTCTCTGTTATCTCTTTCGTATTGGGTGGGCCTGTTCAATCTTGAATATTTATGTTTTCAATATAGAGAATTTTTTCGTCTATTATCCTACCTCACAATTGTTCTCTTCTTTCAGGGTGCCTTTGTAATTGCTATGTCTGTTGGTTTGATCTTTCATATCACATAAATCATCTTCCAACTTTTTGTCCTTTTTTTTTTTTTTTGGTCTTTTTCAGACATGGTTTTGCTATGCAGTTCAGGCTGGCCTCAAACTCACTCTATAACCCAGACTGGCCTCAAACTCCTCCTGCCTTGGTCTCCTAAGTGCTAGGATTATAAGCATAAACCACCACACTTGGTTTAGAATTGTCTTTTCTGTAAATAAAGTGTTCCTTTCTGGGGTGGTTTTGTCACTTTCTACAGTGATTAATTGCCTTTTATAAGACAGAAACTGTGCATCTATTACTTACAATTAACTTAAAGTGAAAGTGTATTACAGAAGAGAAATATACCTGCCAGTTAAGTAGACTACTTAGTTTTAAGATGCAAGACGGGTTGCTCCATAAAAAGGACAGCAGAACTTGCTGCTTAACAAGAGCTTGTGCCCAAAGGAGGCATTTTATTTGATGAGCACTCAAAGGTACACTATTAATTATTCATTGTTTTAAAAAGAAGGGGTAGGGTTTCTAGAGTGGGTAGAGCTTAGTTCCTACACATTGTGAATTTGAAAGCTTAGGGTCTACTGTCATCTTTGCTTACACCTTATCTCGCACTGGTTTCATATAGTCTGTCCACATTCTTCTTTTTCTTGTTTGAAGTAATACAGCTGTTTGCTCAACCTGATTTACTCCCCTTCCACTGTTACTGCCAAAAGACAAATCGGAGCTGTCTCCTTGTTTTTTCTCAGGCTGTTACTTAAGAGTCCTGCCAATATCCCACTCTCAGTTACATTGTCATCTTGAACCTTCTTTAAGTGTTATATCCTTGTAGAAACTTGTGATTTTTGGTTTTCTGTTCTTATTTCTGAACAGCAGATAACTATTGATTATTTTAGCTAACTGTTGTTTCCTCTACAGCTATATTAAGTAGTTAGATAATTTTCTTTCCCTTGAAAGTTTGTCCCTTCAGTGGAGTGGCTTATTCTAGGTTATAGTAAGCAAATTTTGTCTAAAAGTCGCATTCCTTGTGTTTTGTGTCTTTAGTGTATAATAGACAGTGGAACAGAAGTTTAGAATGGTAGGTCTTGCCAAAGACTTTGGGTATAGCATGCTGCTTTCTTTTTAGTTCATAGCTGCAGTTGCGTATGCTTTACTTTTTTTCCTCCTACTGTTTTAATTACTTTGGGCTCTACTTGGCTCTACTTCTCTCTTAAACCTTAACATACTCAATAGGAACCATCCCAGAAACATAGATCACTTGTTTTAAAAGCCTAAGAACAACAACTATTATTGCCAATAGTTTAGTTCAGTTTTGGTAAGAAGTTTTGTGTAGTAAATTTTTAATAAATTTTGACTATGTTCATTATTATAAATAACTTTTTGCTGATATAAGAATAATTAAAAAGCTGTGAGGAGCCAAGCTCCGTGCTGTATACTTGCAAGTACCAGGGCAGCCTTGGCAACTTACTGAGAGACCTGTCTCAGAAATTAAAAGAAAAAAAGAAAAAAAAAAAGAAGAAAGAAAGAAAGGAAGGAAGGAAGAACAGGCTTTGTCCCCCACGCCCCAATCTACCTGGGTTCAATCTCATGCCAAAAAGAAAGAAAGAAAAGGATGTAATTTATCTCTTGGTTTTTGAATTGCAGTGTTTGGTCTGAAAACTTTTTTTGTTCATCTTCAATTTTATTTTCCTCTATATGGAGGTGTTTTTATTTATGTTATGATGTATGTGCATAATTTGGCTTGGGAGGGCTGTCAAACTATGATTGAAAAGTATAAAAATAACATTACTTTCCTATTTTTTGTTTTTGCTTTTTCAGTTTGAACAGAAAAGTGGTGCAGTTTTTGATGAAATTGTAGAGAACTGTAAGTACCATTTGAGAAAAATAATAATGTCTTTAGATAGATGTAAGTATAGATAAAGCATTTACCTATTCAAACATTTAATTTGGGCTGGTTTATGTGATGGTCTGTTCAGATTTAGTCTAGATCTCTTCATATTTGCTTAGTAGTTTTGGCAGGTTAATTTGAATTGTGAGATTTGTTTCAATATTTTATTCTTGGTTATTAATATGTTGAAATAATAACTTTGTCAGTGTGAATGATAAATGATTATACTTACCATTTTTGAAGATTTCTACTTTCTAGTCTCTTAACTTTCTTGTAGATTCTTTATGTTATAGCATATAAAAGTTTTATTTTTTGTGATTATAAAAGTAATACATGCAATTTACAATATAGAAATGAATAAAGGGAGAAAGTGAATAGTGTTTTTACCATTTCTCCAAAGATAACCAGTGTTACAAGTTTAATATATATCTTTCCAGACTTTTTTCTATGAAAGCATGTATATATAAGGGTGTGTGTGTGTGTGTGTGTGTATGTGTGTGTGTGTGTGTGTGTGTATACATGTATGTGTGGTGTATGGAGATTTGTATGAGTGTGCAGGAATCATGTCATTCTTGGCTTCTTTCATTCAACTGCATAGATGTTTTTCTGGGTCAGTGGGTAAAGACCTATTCTTTTTAATGGCTACTCCGTATTTTATTGTATGGTTGAATCATAATATAGCTTTCTCTTTCGTATGTATATAAATTATATTGTTCTTATTATAAGCAATACTTCGTACATTTTTCTATATACATCTTTATTTGCTTGTTGTTCTTTCTGTAGGATAAATCCTGAGTAGACTTTATAGCTCATTAAGAAATGTGTACTTGTTTATGAGGGCTAAATTTTGTCAGCTAGAATTCTTAAGGATACATATATACATTTCTTTTTCTTTTTTTAAGTGATTGACCAGTAGAATCTGTGAATGTCTTTCTCTTTGGAATTAGTTTGGTAATGTTTTTGTAAATTACAGTCAAGTAACTTTTTGTTACTTGATATTGAAGGAGAACTGACTCATAATTATCTGTGGATTTAGTTATTTGATGTCCATTTTATTGCACACAATAAAATAGACTCTACCTATCTTCTCTAACACAAGTATTATGTATAATAGGTTATTTCACAGAATTTAGGCTGACGTACATATTGCTTCCAGAGTGCTCCACAGAACATGATGAGCCTATCTTTACAGTGTTGCTAGAAAGCAGTTATATTTAACCCTTTTAATCTTCCTCTATATCCATTTAAATTTCAGGTTCCTAAGAGAAAGATTATGATTGGGCCACTCTGTCAGGAAAGCAGAGTCAGGCAAGAAAGTGTAGGTATTGGAATATATGTGTTTTTTTATTCCTTATTTTCACCAAATAATTTTTGAATACTCATTCTGAACATACCTTTGCCAAATTTTATATGTTGGTAATAGAAATGAACCAAATAGGTTTTAAATAAAGGTTGTAATCTGCTGCTTTACTTATTAAAGTTTCAGTAACAATAGTCTTAAAGTGAGAACAAGATTCCCACTTCATCTTAAAGCTGTAACCCAGCTGCTATAATTGAGGCCCTATACCTGCCATGTGGTATTAATATTTCTGATGCATAGTGGTTTCTTGCTTCATTCTCTCCAATATCATGAAGCTGGAGGAGTGGAAATTTGCTCAGTGGAAGACTAGAATGCTTGCCTAGCAAGTGTGAGGTCCTAGGTTCTATTCCCAACACTCTCTCCTCCAAAGCTGAAAATTAAAGGCAGAGTCTTTTATCAAGTGTTGGATACAAATGTTGAAATAAGGGTTGCCGTTGTGCCTGGCATGGTGGCTTACACCTGTAATCACTCAGGAGGGTGAGGCACAAATATTGCTGTGGGTTCTAGACCAGCCTGTGCTACATAGTGAGTTCAAGGCCAGCCTGAATACAAAGCAGGATGCTTTCTTTCGTTCGTTCTTTTTTTTTTTTTAATCTATTATTTTGAAGGTAGCAAAATACAACAGAACAAGACAGAACAAAATCAATTGAGACAATGCCATGAAATTGATACAGACTGTCACAGCAGGTCACCAGGATAACAGTAATAGGTACAATAGTATATCTTGCTATAATAGTTGTCCTTTCAATCAGGTGTAGCAAAATTACACCGAACACAGAATATTACAGAACTTATCAAAACAGAATATTGACAAGGCACTTTTGAAAAAAAAACTTGAACTCGAACTCTGAAAAAAAAGAAAGGTTACCTTTTATTTTCTCCACGGTCTTGTGGAGTTTTACCAGTTTTATCCGGTAGTTTATTATTAAGAGAATCTTGGAAGCTGAAGAGGCAGAGTTGGGAGGAGAGATTAGCATCTCTCCTTGAAGATGATTCAGAAATATAGACACCTTGTCCAAGAGTGATTAGGGCAAGCCACTATGTAGATACTGAGGAAGTCTGCAACTTCAAAGATGGTCATTTTGGGCCTTCTTTGTTTTAGGATTCATGCCTGGAAGATTTGTTTTATTTTAGCTAAGTGTCTCAAAATGACTATTGTAGTGCTAGACTTAGCTTGTATTCATTGCCCAAGACTACTAGGAAGACTCAGATATTTGTTTTGTAGATCAGATTCTGCCCTCTTGGGTTATAATATAATCATTTTGAAACCTTCAGCAAAATTAGTACCTACTAATTATTGGTGCATGTATATTGGTAGAGTCTACCCCCATCAATGGAATTGGGAGGTTCAGTTTAAAGAGTGTCTTTAGCAAATGAGATTTAAAAGAAGAGTGATCTTAAGAGCTTGGCAGCATACACCTATAATCCCAGTGTTGTGGGAGACTGTGGCAGAGATATTGGAAGCTCCATCCTTGTCTGGGCAGTTGAGGGATTTGAGACCCTGTCTCTAAATAAATCAGCCCTGGGTTTAATCCCCAGTATGTGGGTGGGGAGGAGGAGGAATGGAGGAATGGTTCATTATATGCAGATGAAAAGAGAAGCTAGGTTGTCTAACTTGTATGTAGTTCATTTGTCACAAGACTGTGTTGTGGATTTTCAAGAATATGGTGACAAAAAGTGACTATGTCTTAATAAAGTGACAAAAAGTGAATATGTCTTAATTCATGTTTCTTCATTCATGCTACTTTATGTAAAGTTAGAAAGAAGTTCAAATAGTATACAAAGATTGTTTTTTATTTTTATTTTTTGATACCGGAAATTGAACTCACAACCATGCGCTTGCAAGGCCCATGCTTATGCCACTAAACTAAATCCTCAGCCCCAAAGATTGTTTTTATTTAGTGTATTCAGATAGCTGTTTCCTAGGATTAAAGGCTTAATTCATTAAATGGTTCTTTACCACAGTAATACATTTTTTACTGATAGAGTAAATTCATTGACCACAACCAGCTTGACAGTTTCAAAGGAAAACTATTAGCATTACTAATTTCTTCATGAAGAACAGTTACTTGGATTCAGAAATTTATTATTTTGATTACTTGCACTATACCAGTTTATGAAAAACCTTACATGTATTCTTTTTAAAATTCTGATACTGAGATTTAACTGAATGTAATAGAAACATAATAGAAATTTATTGCTTATAATGAAGTAATAATTACAGTTTTGTAATTATTGGGAATCCATGTACCTTCAGCTTTCTCTATCATATCCTTAGTGTATGACTTCCAGTTTCAAGATGGCCTGGTGTTCTAAGATGACCAGTGGATAGTAATTTGCTGCTGCTGCTGCTGCTTTTTTTTTTTTTTTTTTTTTGTCTTTTTGAGGCAGGTCTCACTGCAGTTCAGGCTGGCTTTGAGCTCACTTTGTAGCCCAGGCTGGTCTCGAACTCTGAACAATCCTCCTGTCTCAGTCTCCCAAGTGCTGGGGTTATAGGTGTGCCCCACCACACCTGGTTAGCAATCAGCTTCTGTAAAGGATTTTTCTCAGAAACTACCTATAGACTGAAGTTTATGTTTCATAGACCAACCTACTATCAAAGAAAACTGTAAATTGCAGTCTTGTAGCTGAGCCTGTTGTTGCTAAGAATAAAATAGAAGATCTCTTAAGAAAAAGAGAATATTTAATAGGCATACATTTATCTACCGCAGTAACCATTTAAATGAAGATACTATGAATGCCTCTTTTAATGAGGAGGTAGATATGCCTTAGAGGCATCATTTAACTTTTAAGTGAGTTAGGATTTGAATATAGGGTTACATAACTATAGCCTTTCATTATTCATTTTTCTTTGTCTCCTCTTTTTTCACTGTGTGTAGTAATTTCATGTGTCATGTTTCTCCCTCACCCACAGTCTAATTATGTTACCCAGACTGGACTCAAACTCCTGTATTCAAGTGATCCTGCTGTCTCCGCTTCCCAAGAAGCTAGGACCACATTGAATAAATTTACAAAAACAATCTTTGTGGGGCTGGCATGTAGCTCAGCAGCATAGCACCTGCCTGGGAAGCATGAGGTCCTGAGTTTGATTCCCGGTACCCTCTACCCCGCCCCCCCCCCCCCCCCCCGCCAAAAAACCCCCAAGAAACAAACAAACAAAAAAAATCCTTGAGTAAATGTACAATAAATTCTTTAATGTAGGTCACTGTTTATTATATCATTGTTTATTAATTTGTGTATATTTTGCAAACAGTGGAGGGTGTGAGAGAAAGGATTTGCATCATTTTAGTAGACATTGCTAGAGTGCTTTTCAAGAAGGTTTTAATACCAAACATTCTACCAGCAAAATATGGGACCACCAAGTACTTTTGTGTGTGTATGTGTGTGTGTTTATGTGTGTGTGTGTGTGTGTGTGTGTGTGTGTGTGTGTGTGTGACAGAGAGAGAGAGAGAGAGAGAGAGAGAGAGAGAGAGAGAGAGAGAGAGAGAAAGAGAATTTCTCTTTTTGTGTTTTGAGAAAGGAAGTCACTGTGTAGCCTAGGTTAGCCTCAACTTTGTGATCCTGCTGCCTCAGCCTTCTGAGTTCTGTAATAAACAGGCATGTGCCACCATTCCTGGCTATATCTCTTCTTAATATTTGCCAGTCTAATGGATATAAAATATCACAGTGTTGAATTTGCATGCTCTTAACTCCTGGTGGATTTAAGCTTATTTGCTAACTTTAACATGTAAACTTGCTCCTCTGTATTTTTCATTTTTGAATAGTGTCTTTTGCCTATTTTTCTAAATACTTTTTATAACAAGCTGTAAACTTTATTTTTTAAAAATTTTTATTTCTTTATGGAGAACTGATGCTACATGGAGCTCTCTCTTGATGGGAAGGAAGGAAAAGGAGGCGAGAGCTCCAACAGGTGCAGCATATTTATTTATACACTTGGGAGATTGAGTATCGTATGAAACCTCTCTGCCTAAGAGTTATCCTTGTGGCTTGTCTCAGGAACACAATGTTCTTGAGATTAGAGCACTTTAGCCATTTTCATATCCTCAGGTGTTCTCTGTTCTTGAGACTAGACTTGCTCTGGCCCCACGTGGGATCAATCTCCAACTTCAGCTGCCCCCAAATCTCCCCCTTTTCTGTTTTATAGTTGTACGTGATGGGTAGTTAGTGGAGACTCTAGAGGGAGCTGTGTTTGGGGGATGCTGTAGAACTCCTTCGTGAATCCTTTCCATTCTAGATGAACTTTACGCTGTATTTTTGTCATTAGGGAATGACATTTTATTTGTACGGAGGAAAAAGAGGACAAAGCATGCCAAAGCAGGGGTGATCCAGGAAAAAGATAGATAGCCCAAAACTTGTTTTTGATGGTAATAATAACTGTTAAGGTGATTCAAGATATGATAAAGTAGACATTTGAAAGAAGATTCAGGTGTACATGTAAAAAGATAATCATTGTATTTCAAAGTTTTAACTTTCAAAATGTATAACCTGATTTTTTTTTATAATGGGGATCAGTCTTCTGATTTTCATGCTTAATTTCTGTTTCTGTGTCATCTTTTGATATTTGGGGGAGGTTGCTTGTTATTTTTTTTGAGACAAAGTCTTACTGTGTAGTGCTGACTGGCCTTGAATTTTCTTATGTAGTCCAGGCTGGCATTGAACTCTTGGCAATCCTACTGCCTCAGCCTCTCAAGTGCTGGGGTTATAGGTGTGTGTCACTTGGCTTGTGTGTTCAGTATTTTTAATACAGAAAAATGTTAGTATTTTTTAAGTAACATTTGAATTTTGTGTGTTGGTTAAGAAAGTTTCTCTTATCCCTTTATTGTATGTTATTCTAAAATTTCTTGGAATATTTAGAAAATTATTTTCATGAATTATTAAGTAAACACCAAGATATTTCTAATTTGAGATTTAAAAATAAAACATTACCTTTGGGGGGGGCGGTACCTGGGATCGAACTCATGACCTCGCGCATGCCAGGCAGGTGCTTATGCCACTGAGCTAAATCCCCAGCCCCAAAACATTACATTTTTAAAAGTATATTCATGATCTTTATTTTGGTAGTCATGTTTGCAGTACATGGCGGTTAATAGTCATCTTGGGGAAAAGATAATGTACGTAATATAACTTGTTTTTTTAATTCCCATCTCTTTCCCTTCTCTAATTCTCCTTTCCCCATTTTCATTCTTGTTAATATTATTAGTCTTAGCTTATGTTTATGGCATGTATATTGTTTACATTCATTAAAGTTATTCTGTATATGATTTTGATGTTGGTTTTTCCATCTCATTTATGTAGCCATCTTCAGAAAGGTAGCCACTATCTTGAATTTTGTGTTCATTTCCTTACTCTTCGTGTAGTATTAGTATTTTAATTTTGCAAGTTGTTGTTTTTTCCATCACATATTTGGCTGTATTGATGCATGCTTATAACTAGAACTGATGTGTAATACTTCATTATATAAATATATCACAATATTTATTTAAAACTTTGATTAAAAATGATAATATTTTTCCATCCAGGACCATTTTAAATGTACAGTTCCAGTATTGTCAATTGTAGTCACATTGTTGTGCCTGAAATCTCTAGGATTTTTTTTTTTTTTTATCTTGCAAAATGGAAACTATAGTCATTGAACAACAAATTCCCATTAGTCCTTCCCACCCAGTTCCTGGCAACCACAGTTTTACTTTCTCTTTTTGAGAGTTTGACAACTTTTAGATAACCTTAATTGGACTTTTACAGTACTTAGATGCCTTGTAGGAGTTTAGTGAAATTGGACTTGTACAGTGCTTAGATGTCTTATAGTTTAGTGAAATCATTCAGGACAAAGATACCTTGAAGGTACAAGTACCAAAAATGATGAGCAACAAATTATATTGATTGGAAAGAGTAGTGAGTCACCGAACAAATGGTATTGGGACAAAATTTACACATCAAAATGTGTCCAAATTCTGTGAGTTTCAAAGCTGTCAAATTTCATAGTATCACTGTACTTGCCCTTTGTTTGTACATTAAATTAGCATAATATTCTTGAGGTTCATCCATGTTGAAGTATGTGTCAAATCACAGTTTGTTTATTCATGTGTTGATGGGCAGTTTCAGTTTTTGGGTGTGATGAATAATTTTGCAGTGAACATGGATGTATAAATAGTTTACCATATTGCTTTCAGTTTTTTCCAAATGTTTTTCAGAAGTATGGTTCCTTGATCATATGATGGTTTTTTTCTTTGAGGCCTTATTTCTACAGTGGTTATAATGTTTCACATTTGTATTAGTAGGGTTAGAGGATTTATTTATTTTTTGGTTTTGGTAGTACTAGGATTCACAATGAGCTATATTTCCAGCCTTTTTTCTGTTTTATTTTGTCACAGGGTCTTGCTAAGTCATCAGGTTGCCAAAGGCGGGGATTGATTTTGTGATCCTCCTGCCTCAGCTTCTCAGAATGGTGGGATTATAGCCATGTGTCTTTATGGTTTTTTTCTGTGTTTTTGATAGTGTCCAGCCTAATGAATGTAATAAGGTGGTATGTCATTGTAGTTTGATTTGCATTTCCCTGATGATTAGTGATTTTGAGCTTTTTATTCTTTTTATTGTTTTTTGTGACAGGATTTCATGTAGCTCAGGCTGGCCTTGGAACTCATTATACTGAAGTTTTCAAATTTGACGTGGCCCATTTATCTGGTTTTGCTTTTGTTGCCTGTGCTTTTGGTGACATAGCCAAGGTATCATTGGCAGATCCAGGATCATGAAGCTTTTCTAGTATGTTTTTTTCTAAAACTTTTTTGTTTTAGGTCTTTATATTTAAAATATAATGCAGGATATTTTTGTGGTACTGGGGATTGAATGCATGGCCTTGAACATGTTAAGGCAAGCACTCTTGTAAAATACATTACATTTTAAAAATGTATTCTGTTCTCTATAGATATCTTGATGTTTCCAGTTTTTCTATTATAAGCCTTTTCCTCTGAACATTCTTGTATGTTTTATGATACATGTAAGTATCATGTGTGGAATTTAAGGTAAGATTTATTTCTTACGGGTCTATGGCTAAAACAGGTTTAAAATCTATTGCTCCAGGGCAGGGGCTGGCAAATTTTTTCATTAAAGAATTTGTAAAAATTTAGACTATAGGTTATCTGTTTTTGTTGCATCAATTCATCCATGCTTTTTTTTTTTTTTTTTTGTGCAAAACAGTAATGGACTGTTTATGAATGAGTTAATGTGCATCTAGTAAAAGTTTAGAACGCTGAATTTTGAATTTAATGTAATTTTCATGTGTCATGAAATGTTTTTATGTTAACCATTTAAAAAATATCCAAATAATTCTTAGCACCAGGAGAATATAAAAATAACATGTGGCTCTTGGATTTTTGCATATAAGCATATTTTCCCATTCTTCCCCCTCCTTTGTAGACTATATATGAGAAGGTGAGTACTTAGGTCTAAGGTATGTAAATATACAATTCTTCAAGAATGCAAAAGTTAATTCATAAGCATTTACACTTTTATTATTGATTAATTAGAGCTGTTGTTACTCCCATGTGGCCAACTCTTGTCAGACTTGTAAACTTTTTGTTAGTATGGGGAGATAAAATATGAAATTCATATCCTTTTAATTTTATATTTCCCTGATTAATAATAATTAATAATTAAGAGCTTAGTTGAACATTTTTTCATATTTATTGGCCATCTTTTTATTATTATGAAGTAACTTCAGTTAAATTTATGGACTACTTGATGTAGAATTATTTTTTTCTTAATTGAGTTATAACAGTTTTCAAATATGATTTATTAGGTATAGATTGTACAATAATATATTTGTATAATAATTCAAGTCTTTATAGCCTTATGAAGTCTGCATATGAAGTTTATTTTAATGCAGTTGAACAACATATTAGTCTTTTCTTATGGTTGTCCTCCCCTCTCATTTTATTTTGGAAGACATTTCTTAGGCTGACATCAAAAAGACCAATTATATTATTTTTTAAACTGTTTATTGGTTTTATCTTTCATGTGTAACTCTTTAAGTTCCTCGGATGATAAGTTTTTGTATGATATGTAGTACTCTTTTTTTCCAGTGAGCTGAATGATATATCTCTGTGAGCTTTTTTTCTGATTCACAGATAATGCCCCACTGAAGCCTTGTGTGTTCCTGTGACCATGTCATATTGGTTTAATTAATTTATATAATGTCTTGTCTGATGGGATACATCCCTGAAAATTATTCTTTTGAACTGTTTGTCTATTCTTTTAAAATGTGTGCTGACAAAACAAGCACTGTGTATTCTTGTCTTTATTCATGTTGTGTCTTGCTATGTTATTAAGAAACCAACATCACATGAGAAAAACTTACTAGAAATTTTATTACAAGTATCTTGGATGTGTAGATTAATTGGGAAAAAAGTTACATGGTTATGACAATGAGTCTTTCTAGCCATGAACTTATGTCAATGTTTAAAATCCATAGTGCCTTTCAATAAAAATCTATAATTTACCCTATAAAAGATTAGTATATTACTTTTTTATTTTATATTTTAGCATTGAGATTTTATTTAATTTGTATGTTGGGTAAGATTGGTGCACACATTTTTTGTTCCAGATGGGTAACCTATTGTGCTAACATATATTTCTTACCTAAATAACTTTTCATCACCGAACTAAATTAACACCGTTAAGAAATTTTTATTACATTCCTAATATATATATTAGGTTCTAGTTTTAGAATTTCTACTGTGTCCTATTATATTGATACCATGTTAATTTTACTATGTGTGTATATGTGTATATATATATATATATATATATATATATTTTTTTTTTTTTTGTATTGAACTCACAACCTTGTCTTGTGCTTGCCAGACAGGTGCTTATGCTACTGAGCTAAATTCCTGGCCTGATTTTATTATATACTGTATTTGGTATAGGAAGGTTTTTGCTACCATATTTTTTACATCTAGGCATTTATCTACTTATGCAGGCCACTGTGTTGGTTGTTTTACTCTTGCTCAGGCATCCTCCAAATCCCTGGGCTCAAGCTATGCTCAGACCTTACCACTCACCTTTTTTTTTTTTTGTAATTTTTAAGCTCTTCATTATGCCATCTGTGTAAGTTAGCTTTCCATTACTGTGACACAGTACCTGAGCAAAATCAAATGAAAGAAGGAATATGAGGTTTGGCTTATAATTTCTGAAGTTTCAGTTGTGGTTGACCGGCTGCAATACTTACGGATCAATAATGAAGCAGAACATTGTGCAGGAAGTTCAAGGTTGAGCAAAGCTCCTCAGGACAGCAGCAAAGTATAGGGTGGGGTTGGGGAGGAGCACACGATATATCCTTGGGCATGCCTCTGCTGACCAACTTACTGCAACTAGTACTTAACCTCCCAATAATGTTTCCACCATTCATCTTCCACTAATGTCAGCAAATTATGAGTCTGTTGTCTTATTCTCTTGTTGCTGAGACAAAATACTTGAGAAGAATAAGTTAAAAGAGGAAAGGTTTATTTTAGCTTACAATCTGTTGAGTTTTCAGTACATAGCTGGCCCCAAGGCAGGTTGAAATGACAGAGGGTCATGGCAGAGGGGAAATAGTCCATGGTGTGGCAGGCAGGAAGCAGCAACAGCAGCAGCAACACCTTCCTTTTGCTTTTATCTGATTCAGTCTACAAGCCTGTTGGCTGGTCGTCCCACCCCTCCCTTGAGTGGGCTTTCCTGTTACCCACTTTCAAAATGATGCTAAACTAATCAGTGGACTAACTCAGTACCACACACCCTTAATCCAGACACCTCCCAAAGCCCCATCTGTGAGCGTGTGATGCTTTGGAGGGGCATCTAGATACAAGTTGTAGTATCCATCAGTGGATTAACCTGTTAATGAAATTAGAGACCTCACTTTCCAGTCACTTTTGGATACTGCTGAATTGTGGATTAACCCTTTAACTAATGAGTCTTTAGAGGGTAACATTTCAGATCCAAACCTAGAACAACTAAATTTTAACATTTTATGCAGTAAAAAGTTCAGCATGTGAAAGGTTTGTCTAGCATAACATGCTAGGCTTAATCCCCTGTTCAGGGTGTAGAGGGGGTTAGAAATAAAATAGAAAACTATATATGCTTATGTAATACTTTAAGGGGGCATTACTTCTTCCTCTTCCTTTTTTGTTCCCCAGTACTGCAGATTAAGTCTGAGCTGTATCCCCAGCACTTTTTTATTTTGAGACTAGGTCTCAATAAGTTGATGAGTTAGTTCCCCAGGCTAGTCTGAATCTTATAATTTCCTTGCCTTCAGCCTGCAAGAGTGTTGGGATTATAGGGATGTACTTTAGGCCCAGCTTGAATCAATATTTTCATTATGTGTTTGTATTGGGTATAGGCACATTGTATGTGGATCTTGTTTTATGTCATTCATTGAAATTTTTTTATTTTCTTACAGTAGATATTATGGTTTTTCTTGTATCACTTATTCCTGAATATTTTGTTACTTTTTAAAATGGATAATTTTTAGATTTCTACGTTCTTATTGCAAGAAAAATATAGGAAACATACATAATTCTTAATAAACCTAAAAGGCTTTCAAAATAAAGTCTGTTCATGAGACAAAAATCCTATCAAATAAAAGAATTTTCCTTTCCCCTAATGACTGCTTAAATTACATAGTGTCATTGTTTTTGCTAAAACTTGAAGTTCTTTAAATAATAGTCAAGGTTATAGTCACTGAATTAGTAGCTCCTGATTCTACTTAAAATAATTCTTTTTCTTTCTTTCTCTTCTGTGCAATGTTAAAGATCAAACCCAAGGCCATTGTACAGGGTGTAGCTATCATTGAACTTGAGGAGGGAGGACTGGCCTCAATCTTTGAAGTGCTTGAATTTTGCCATTTGAGGCAATTTTTTCCATGATTTCTGTCAAATAGACTTACATTGTATTGCATTTTAAGAAAATACATCATTCTTTTTTTTACTTTTTCTCTCCCACTTTTTGGGTCTGAATCCTGGACTTCATGTGTACTAGGCATTCTACCACTGAGCTAAATCCTTACCACTCTCATTTTCTCTTAAGAAATCATTGAAGGGTATTGGTCTTTGTATGTTGTTGACTTCTGTTAGCTAATATTTTCTGAAAGGTTTTCCTTATAAGATTTGTTTAAGACTAGGTTGATAGAGTCATTACATTTTTTATGGACTTCAACAGAAAACCATCTGAATCTGGGAATGTCTTGATGTGTAATTATTTTAAATTATAAATTCACTTTATTTAATGAGGTAGTGTTAGTCACATTGTGGTCCCCCTTGTGTCTATTTAGGTATTGTTTTCACATTATTTAGGTGATCCCTGTCTTTTGCAGTATCTTGTCACTATAGTAGTGGAGGATGGTTAGTGGCATTTCATTGTGGCTTTAATCAGCATTTCTTTGGATAACTAATGATGTAGAGTATCTTTTTAGTGTATTTATTGACCATTCCTAAATGCTTTTTTGTGATGTATATGTTCATTTTCCATTTTGAAATTTTGTTGTTCCTCTTTTTACTGTCAAGTTTTAAGGTTTCTTTATGTATTTTAGGTATAAGTCTGTCAAAAAGATTGACAAAAATAGAAGGTATATCTTTATATGTTCATGTGTCTATATCCAGTGTATCTATATCCATGTATCTCTGCCTGTATACATGTATCCATGTTTTTTTTTTTTTTAATTTTATTTAAAAGGAAAAAGAGAAAAAACAAAACAAAACAAAGCGGTGTAAGGGTACAAGTAATAGAAACTACAAAAAAAAAAAAAAAAAAAACAGTAAGAAATCACCAGTTAATAGATTACACAGTATCATCTTAGAGACAGTTGCTGTGTATCCATGTATTCTAGTGTTTGTTTTTCTGCTATTTTATTTAGGTTTTTTCGGCATCAAGAATTGAACTCAAGACTTCAGCTTGCTGTGCAGGCACTATGCCCCCCCCCCTTTTTTTTGTAATTTTAATGGTATCATTTGAAAAAAGCACAGCCCTCAGAGAGGCTGAGGCAGGAAGATGTGCAGTCCTAGCCTGTACAATGTAGGGATTCTCAAAAAGGACTGGGAATGTAGCTCACTATTAGGGTCTTGAGTTCATTTTCCCAATCTTCCTTACCACAAAAAGGAAGAAAAAAAGCACAAGGGTTGTTCTTTTTTTTTTTTTTTTTTTTTTGTGGTTTAAATTTTGAGGTTTTGTTTTGTTTTGTTTTTGAAACAAGGTCTTGCTCTTTAATCTAGGCTGTTCTCAAACTTAATCTTCCTGCAGCAACTTACTCAGGTGCTAAGACAAGTGTGTGCCATTCTGCCTGCCTTAGGTTTAATTTTTATGTTTAAGTTGCTAATTCATTTCAACTTGATTTTTACATGCAATACACTGCAAGGGTCAAAGTATTTTGTACATGAATATCGAGTTGTATCAGTACTGTTTATTGAAAAGATTTGTAAAAATTGATTTACCTTGGAAGTTTCATTGAAAATCAGCTACATATATATTTGAGTCCATTTCTGCATGTCCATGTGGACTTTCACAGAACTTGTAGAAACAGCTTGTCAGTTTCTACAGAATAACTTGCTTGAGTTTATAGATATGTTTAGAGAACACTGATTGCAAATAAGTCTTCCATTTTACAAGAATGATGTATTTTGAGCCTGTTCTGGGAAGATGTGGAGTAGTAAACAGCAGAGAAACAGCCTCTCTGAGATTTCATGTCCTGATGCTGAAATATAGCAACATGAGGAAGAGAAAAAAAAAAACGAAAATGGACCCCAGGGCCAGCAAGAGTCTGAAGAGAGAATTGAAATTGGAGGGGAGAACAAAAACAAGACAAAACAAAACAACCCTCAATGCAAAAGAAGGAGACAGCAAACAGTGCATTTTTTCTGATCCCCAACTCACTGTGGCAGGGGTGGCTCAAACCTGCAGATGCACAGTGACTGTTGGCAACCCTAGAAGCATCCATGGAGAAGTGCACCAGTAAAGTGCAGCCTTCCCAGGAAAAGATGATTGGCCAGTGACCAAGTGAGAGTAGGCACCTGAGCTCAGAACTCAGAGCACCTGTGGGCTAACTTCATCTAGCAGCTCCCAGTGTCAGAGTGAGGTGGAACTGAGTTCAAGCCAGCAGGAGGCACACTGAGTGTTGCAGGCTGAACAAATCAGGTTATAGCCTCAAAACCGGAAACTAGCCTAACTTCAGTGCAACTAACGGTGCCGTTTGCTGGGATTATCCATTGCCCTGCTGTAAATCTAGAATTAATTAACATGGATCTCTGTCTACTCATTCTGTCTGCCAGTAACAGGAGAGACACACCCTGCAGTGGATTTTTTTTTTTTTTCCATACTGAGGATCAGATTTACAACCAACGTCATGCTTGCCAGGTAGGCGCTTCCGCAACCGAACTAAACCCCTGCCCTGCAGTGGATTTTTGAACTTTAGTGTTTGGTTTGGTTTTTAATTGTTTATTCTGATATTTATATAAACATGAACATTTTTTGGTTTTTGCTTTGTTGCTGTTCCATTTTGGCTCTTGTTTTTATTTTTTCCTTCTCTTTTTCTCTGCTTCACCAGTTTCCCAAATTCTTTTACCAGTTTGTCTTTCCCTCCCCTTTTACTAGTTTGCCCAATCTTCTTTTGTCCTCCAGCCTTCCTTCCAGTCTCTTCCTTTTCTTAAATTTCTCAATTTTTTTTCTGCAGCTCCTTTAAGATATTTCCCCTGAGAGTAAAATTGCCATATTGAGAGCATATTTAGTATATATAATTTTCTGGTTTGGTTTATATTTTGGTAAGTAACCTCAAATGTATTTCATATGGTTAAAGGTGTTATTTTCTAGGCTATGTTTGATCCTGTTGTTACTACTGATTGTATTACTTTAGCCAAGGTGACATAATTGTTTTAGTCATGTGTTCTTTGTGGTATATAATATGTTGATTGTCTAAGGGTCATAAACAGCACTATCCGCCAGTCCCAGAGACTAGAAGCTAGGCTAGATAGGTAGCAATTTCTTCAGTAAATTAAAAAGATAGGATCTTGCAACAGATTCAAAACCCAAAACCCAACTTCATATGGAAGACATCTCTGACAAGTAGTAATCTAAGAGTTCTTAGTATTAGCAATAAAGATATTTGCCATAAGCAACTTGGAAGCATCAACCCAGGAATTAATCTTTAATATATATATAGAAAATGAGAAGACATTTAAACAAGATACAGCCCCAGACTTCCAGCTCCCAAAGGCAAACCCAGTGTGCAACAAGGTAGGACAATCCAAAAGCCATTCACCTGGACTCTCTGAAGTGGTACTAGTGAAAATAACAAAACAGATGAGGAAGGCTCTAGAAACATGAAATCAGGAATAATTTCTCAGGTAAGTACAGAGGTGGTGACCATAATGAAAAACATGCTTAGTGACTCTGGAACAGATACAGATAACAAAACATGGGAGCTTAGGAAAATGATGGAAATCATGAATGCTCAACATAGGAAAGAAATGGGATCCATGAAACAGATTCAAACAGATATCAGGGGAAATTAATATTCCACTGAAAGTATATGCCACAGAATGACCTAGTTTAAGTACAGTATATCAGATATAGAAGACAGGTTTTCAGTTAGTGAACATGCAAAGAAAGATTTCTTAAAAATAGCAAAGGAAGGATGGGGATTTAGCTCAGCAGCATAAGCGCTTGCCTAGCAAGTGTGAGGACATGAGTTTGATCCCCAGTACCAAAAAAAAAAAAAAAAAAAAAGAAAGAAAGAAAGAAAAATAAACAAGAGACCATGAGAAGTCAGTCCAGCAGCTGTTAGATGATGCAAAGCAGAATAACATAGATTGATTGGAATCAGTGAAAAAAAAGCAGAGGATATCATAAGTGATATAAAAAACCTATTTCCAAACATCAGGGCAGAAAACTCCCAAGCAGAGATAAAGAATCCTACATGCAGATAAACAAGACATATAGAAGCCCACTTAGCCATGATCAAAAAGTAAAATTACAACAAGGCTTATAATAGTCAAGATTTCAGAAATTCAAAACAGGAACAGAGTATTAAAAGTTGTTAAAGAAAAGAAACAAACCATCTATAAAGAAAAACCTGTTAGAACTGCAGCAAACTTCTAAACACAAACCCTCAAGTCAAGGAGAGTTTGGAGTGAAGTATTTCAAACCCTAAAAGAAATCAGCCTCCAATGCAGATTGATGTAACTGCAAAACTGTCTTTCAAAATTGATGGAGAAATAAGATACTTCCATGACAAAGAACATGACCACTAAGTAAGCACTCCACATGTTATGACAGACATGCTAGAACAAAGACTACTTGATGAACCTCGAAAGAATCAATCTTAATAGGCAATGTAAGTAAGCGGAGAATGAGAAAAAGGGAACCAGTAGCAAGGAAATAACATGACAAGAAGTCAGTATATATCAGTTATTACCATCAGTGTAAATAGTCTCAGTTCAACAATCAAAAGAAACACACTGAGGGAATGGATCAAGAAGCAAGATCCAACAATATGTTGCATACAGGAAACACATACAGTTCAAGAAGAAATACATAGACTAAAATTCAAAGGATGAAAAATAATACTTCATGCCACAAGAACTCAGAAAAAAGCAGGGGTAGCTATTCTGTTTTCTAACTAAGTGGATTTCAAGCCAAGACCAATTAAAAGAAGCAAATAAGGTCACTACATCATTGTTAATGGAACAATCCAAGAGGAAGAGATAACAGTCATAAATATAAATGCACCAACTACCATTTTACCTAACTATATAAAACAAATACTAACAGACATGAAAAATTAAATAAGCACTAATACAGTTTTACTGGAGGACCTCCATATCCCACAAATAGGTTAGCTAGAGAAGAAATAGTAGAAATGAACCAAACTTTTAAACAAATGGTCTTAGTAAATGTCTACAAAATGTTCCACCTCACAATGTCAGAATACACATTCTTCTCAGTTGCACTTGGAACATTCTCCAAAATACATTGCGTAATAAAACCCAAAATGTGTAATAGTCATTGTACAAAAGAGAGGAAAAGAAAGTGCTCTAAATGATATAACTGCATGTATATTTAAGTGTATAAGATAGAAAATGATATCACTGAGTTTTATTGGATCATTGAACAGAACTGTTTGCAGTATCATTGTTGGAATGTCCACTTTGCAAGCTTTAATTTTGTGACTTGAACAATTATTTCTAAGATGACAATATGTAATCCATTAACTAGTGATTTCCTACTGTTTATTTTTTCTGTAAATCTGTATAACTTGTACCCTTTCTCTGCTTTTTTTTTCTCCTTAAATAAAAAAAAAACAAAATACATTGCATAGTAGCTTATAGAACATACTTGAGTAAATGCAAAGGAATTGAAATTATCCCATGTGTATTGTCAGTAAGTGTAATGAAATTCGAAACCAGTGGCAAAAGAAAGTTTATAAACACATGTTAACTAACACCCTCATGAACAACAGGTCATAGATGAAATTGAAGAAATGAGTTTCTACAATTAACCAGTAATCCCATTGCAATATACTGGAACTTATGGGACACGATGAAAGCAGTCTTATGAAGGAAATTTACAGTAGTATATTGTCATCAGAAAAACAGAGCAAGTTCAAAGAAACAACCTAATTGTTTTGTATTCTATTTTTTTATTTTAAAGAGAAGAAGAAAAATAGAAACAGTTTCACATCAGGCTACTAAGAGAGTAATAATAATCAATACATTGCATATTGTTATCTTCATAGTAGTTACTCAGAGTACAAGATACAGACATAAAATATTTTCCAAACAATATTAACACAAATCTTTCTTTTCAATGATGAACTAGTTTCTCTTAGTTCATTTTACAAACTTCTAGAAAAAAAGCAAGTTAAGCTCAAAGCTCCAGTACCAAAAAAAAAAAAAAAAAAAGAAAATCAGATTCATGCAATTAGGAATAAAAAAGGTGAAATCACAGCAGATCCTGTAGAAATCCACAAGATCATCTATTCTAATAAGATGGAAAACACCAAAGAAATGGACAGATTCCTAGATTTGAACTACCATTGAACTACCATTGCAGAATAAAGAAGATAAAAAAAATTCTAAATAACAGTAAACACAACTACCCTTATCTTTGACAAAAGAGCCAAACATGTTCCCTGGAAGAAAGATAATCTCTTTAATAAATGGTGCTGGAATAACTGGCTTCCCACATGCTAAAGATTCAAACTAGACCTATATATGTCAACATGCACTAAACTAAAATAGAAATAGGTAAAACATAAATATTAAAGCAGAAATGAAATCTGTTGGAAGATAGAATAGGTAGAACACTGGAAACACTGGTATAGGCGGACTTTATGAACAGAACTATAATTGCACAGGAACAGAATAAAGAATAACTGGGATCTTGTCTTATTAAAAAGCATTTCTTGGGGCTGGGGATTTAGCTCAGCGGCATAAGCACCTGCCTTGCAAGCAGGCAGTCATGAGTTTGATCCCTGGTACCAATAAAAAGGAAAAAGACCAAAAAAAAAAAAAAAAAAAAGCATTTCTCTGCAAAAGAAAGCACCAACAGAGCAAAGAGACAATCCACAGAGTGGGAAATAACTTTGCCAGGTGTTCCTCAGAGAAAGGATTTCACATCTAGAATATATAAAGAACTCAAAAAAAAAAATCAAACTCCCTAAATTTAAAGACTCCACCTATAATGGGCTTCAAGAGATGAAGAAGGAAAGATGGCAAATACAGACATGATAAAATGTTCCTCGGTGGTCATTTGAGAGATGCAAATTAAAACAACACTGAAATTCTATCTCATTGCAGGTAGAATGACTATTATCAAGAAATCAACCAGTAACATGCTGGCAGGGCTGTAAGGAAAAAAGGAACTCTTCTCCACTGTTGATGGGAATGTAGACTGGTGCAATCACTATGGAAATCAGTGTGAAGATTCCTCAAAATACTAAAACTAGGGGTTTCATTTGACAGAGCTCTTCTTCTCGATATCTTCCTGAATTAAAAGCATCATAGCACCACATGTTCATAGTGGCACAGTTTGAAATAGCCAAATGTTGTGTTTTGTGATTTTTTTTTTGTGTTTGTTTTGTTTAGGTTTGGTTTGGTTTGGTTTTGGTACTGGGAATTGAGCTCACAATCTCGTGCTTGCCAGGCAGGTGCTTGTGCCATCAAGCTGTATCCCCTAAAATAGCTGAGTCTTGAAAACAGCCCAGATGTTCATCAACTGATGAATGGATAAAAAAGATGTGGTTCTTTATACAATGGAGTACTTCTGTGCCATATAAAAGGAAAGGCTTGAGACATTTCTGGCTAAATGGATGTAACTTGAGGTTATACTCTTAAGTGAAATAAATCAGATGCACGTGTTTACATTCTTCATTGTTTCTCTGATGTGGAAACTGAAAATATAAATAAGGACCAAAATGTATAATAGATACTGGGAAATGGAAGGAAAATGTTTAGATGAGAAGGGGAACAAGGAAAGGCCTAGGGGAAAGGAAAGACGAGACAAGGAAAAAATGGAAACAAAACTTGTAAAGAGAAAAACAAGAGTGCAAGGGATAGGAGAGGAATTGGAAAAAAAGCAGCAGGATATATCATGTGTAGCTACACATTCCCCAAGATTAATGCATGTCATTATGTATATTTAAAATGTACTAATAAGAAAAAAGAAAGTTTCCTAATTTAAAAGTGTTGAGGGAAAAAGAATGATATATTTTTTAGTATCTCATTGTTTTAGTTTTCAGAATATTTACCTTGTATGTACTTTATTATCTTTAGGTATTTTATGTGAGATTTTAAAAGTTAAATACATATTGTGGTATAATTTTTAGACAATATTTGTAAATACTTTAACTTTTTACTTTGAAATAATGTCATACTACAAAATTGTACAAGTCACTCTTGTATTCTTTCTCTAAATTACTTTTAAGTTGTTTGCATTTACAAACATTTTATGTGTAACATGCAAATGCAGAAGAAATTTGATTGAGAGTACCTTAAACTTTTAGCGAAATTTGGGATAAATTAAACCTGGTAGTATGCATTCTTCCTATCCAGAAGCATGGAATTATTATCTCTTGGTTTATATAAGTGTTTAAATCTCTAAAACAGTGTTTTGTACTTTTTACTGTGTAATCCTGTATAAATTTTGTTAAATTTACTGTGTGTATATGCATATACATACATAGTCTTATTTCTGTTAATTTCTTGGTTATGGATAAATTAAGAGATAGTTTTGTCTTGTAAAGATGGCCATTTAGGCAGATGTGATGGCATGTGTGTAATCTCAGCACTCTGGAAAGCTGGGCGCATGTCACAACACTAAGCACATCCTGTGCAGTTTACCCATTCAGCAAGACCTTGTCTAGACTCAAATCAATCAGTCCGTCAATTAGGTTGGAGATGTAGCTGAGTGAGAAGGCACTGGATCAAATCCCTAGTAGTAATAAAACAAAGCCATTTAGTCCTTTCCAAGCCAGTAAGTTATAGTTCATTTTTTCTTTACTGATTTAAAAAGTAGTGTTTTGCTGGGCATTATATTACATGCTTGTAATCTCAGTATTTGAGAGGTTGAGGCAGGAGCACAACCAGAAGTTTCAGGCCAGCTTGGACTACATAATGAGTTCAGACGTAGTCTGAACTATATAAGGAGACCTTTTCTCAAAGAAATAGAACATAATTAAAATAAATGTTTCTGTTTAAAATTTATTACAATTTTCTTTTGAAATTTGTTTTATATTTGATTTTACTAGTATAACATACATTTACTTTTTAGTATTGACCTTACATCCTAAGTTCATTTTTTAAAAAGTTTGTATTTGAGTTTAAAAATGTTTCTGCAAAGGCAGTCATTTTAGCTTTGAATAGAGACAAATGTTTAGTTATTGTTTTGCCCATACTCCAGCTTTTATTTCCTTTTTTTTTTTTTTTATTGACTGGGGCCTCTATTACAGTATTTTACATACTGGTAAGAGTACATATTTTCCCTGTGTTCTCTTTTTTTCTTGTTGCGTAACAAGTGTTTAGCCTTAAATTATTTATTATGTATTTTGTTATATGTAGAATTTTTTATATATGCCCTCCAATTGATGGCCTTTGGTTCACTTTTTAATGTGCTAAAATGTATTTTCATGAATAATTATTGTATTTCTACAAATGAATAGTAAAAATTTTTAGTTCATTACCGTCCCCACTGAGATCATGTTATTTTTTTCTTTTATTGTTTTGATGTAATGAATTCATTTTTAAATTTTAAACTCACATTGCATATATCTATGGAATAATCCATCTTCTGTTATGTATGTGGTTTTAGTTTGTTTGCTGATACTGTATTTGGGTTAATAGTGTAAGCAACTACATTCATGATAAATATTAATCTATGTTTTGTATAACATGTTTTCTAGTTTTGGTTACAGGACAAATACTGTTCTTATAAAAATTAGTTAATTATAGTTTTATATATTTAATTCATAAAAATGGATAGTATTTCTTAAGTGTTTGATTTAATAGTTAACACTTCTAGGCCTGGTTCTCTTTAGATTTTTTTTTTTTTTTTTTTTTGGTACCAGGGATCAAACTCACAACCTCATGCTTGCCAGACAGGTGCTTATGCTGCTGAGCTAAATCCCCAGGTCATTTTAGATTTTGTGTTGCTTTGTGCACTTTTTTTTTTTGTCTTTTTCATTTTTATCGGTACCGGGAATCAAACTCAGGACCGCCTGCTTGCAAGCAGGTGCTTATGCCACTGAGCTAAATCCCCAGCCCCGCACTTTTTCTTTTTTTCAAGGCATTCCTTTTGTGTCAGCACAGTCCAATTGCATTTTCCCTGACAAAGAAAGTGTTCTGTGTTTATATTATCAGAATATATTAGTCACTGGTACCTGTGACTGTTGAGTACTTGAAGTATAATAAATGTGAAGTTTTAATTACATTTATTGCTTATCAGCCTTTTTGCTAATATCAGATATAATTAATTAAATTTAAATATTCACAAGTAGCATGTGGTTCCTCTTTGCACAGGTTTCAACTACAAATTTATCATTACCAAGTTGTTAGCAGTTGTTCTATTCATTGCCATAAAATCATTTATATTAACTTTTTTTTGAGACAGGGTCTCTCCGTTAATCTAGCTGGCCTTGACATCATTATGTAGCCCTGGCTGACCTTGAACTCACAGTGATCATCCTGCCTCAGCCTCCTCCCAAGTGCTGGGATTACAGGTGTGCACCACCATACCCAGCTCTTAACCTGTTTTTAATTTCTGTCTACCTACAAAATTTTATTCCTGATAGTGTCAGCTTTAATTTTGAAGAGAATTTATATGTAATAAAGTGCACATTAACATAAAATTTACCATATTGGCCATTTTTATCCATGCTGCTCAGTATTGTTAGCTGCATTTAGATTGTTAAAAAACCAGTTCTTAGATTGTTATAAAACCAGTTCTCAGAACTTAATTTGCAAAACTGTCTACCCATTTATCTCCTCTCCCCTTTCATTGCATCCTATTTAATTAACACTTCTTTCTAGTTATATAAATTTGATTACTGTAGGTACTTAATGTAAATGGAGATATCCTTTTTTTTACTGTTTTAGTTAGCATAGTATTCTCACTGTTCATTCCTATTGTATGTGACAAAATTCTCTTCCTTTTTTCATTATGAATAATTTTTCATTGTATGTATGTCACATTGTGTTTCTTACTCTTTTTATTTTTGGGGATCAAACTCACAATCTCATGCTTGCCAGGCAGGGACTTACACCACTGAGCTAAATCCCCAGCCCACATTTTGTTTCTTAAATCATCTGTGGAGGTTCACTTGAATTTCTTCCATCTGTTAGCAGTTGTGAATTGTGCTATGAATTTTAGGAATACAGATACAGTGTTTCATTGAGTTACTGCTTTCAGTTCTTTGGAGTCATATGATAATTTCATGTTTAATTTTTTTAGGCGCTACTGTTTTTCATGGTGGTTACATCATTTTATATGTTAGTTTCAGTAGCACACAAGTTTTCTGTTTTCTTCACTCTTGGTCCATTTTCTTTCCCTTCCCTTCCCTTCCCTTCCCTTCCCTTCCCATTCCCATTCCCATTCCCATTCCCATTCCCATTCCCATTCCCATTCCCATTCCCATTCCTGATGCATCCTGTCCCATTCCTGATGCATCCTGACCCTTCCTGTCCTGTCCCATCCCTTTCTTTGCCTTTCTTATGTGTGTGCATGTATTAGAAATTAAACGCAGAAGCTTCACACTGAGCTACATCACAGCTCTTTTACATACTTTTATTTGTAGACAGAATCTTACTAAGTTGCTCAGTCTTGCGTTGAACTTCTTTCCTCCTACCTCAGCCTTCTAGAGTTGTTGGGACTACAGATGTATGCCACCATGTTTGGCTCATTTCTGTTACATGAATTTTTCTCTTTACCTTGATTACTCTTCTACTTTGGTTTTAATTTGATCTTTTTCTAGCTTCTTAAGGAGTAGTAGTATAGGATATTGACTTTAGATTTTTTGTTTCATAATAGTAGCATATATAAATCTATTTCCCTCTTAAGCACTGCTTTTACTGTACTTCTCAAATTTTGACAAGTGGTATTACAGTGTTAATCAGTTTGTCATATTTTCTAATTGTTCTAGTGACTCTTATTTGACCCACGGACTGTTAAATAAAGAACTATTTCCAAATATTTAGAGATTTTCAATCTACTTTGTATGCATGTGTATGTGAGTATGGTGCTAAAGACCTCACTCAGTGCCTTATACATGCTAAATAAGCAGGTATCCTCAACCCCAAATATACTTTAATTATTAAATACTGATAAAATTCCACTGTGGTGTGGTCAGAAAAGTATGTGTTTTGTAAGATTTCCACTCAATAATTCTATACAGTATTTTTATTGTTGCATAATCTGTTTTGATAATTGTTCTATGTGTACTGAAAAGTACATGTTCTTTAGGGATAAAATATTTCATAAATATCATTTAGATCAAACTGGCTGATAGTATTTTTTGAACTTTCATATTTTTGCTGTATTTCTGAATACTTGTTTTGTGAATTACTGCCTGGGAAGCACTGAAGTCTTTTTTATTATGGAGTTTTTCTTTTCTGCCTGTAATTCTGTCAGTTAATGTTCTTTGTTCTTTTGTACAGATGCAGGTTTACATTAGATGTCTTTTCCTCTCTCTGAAGCACTTTATTCCTTGTCATTCAGTCTGCTGGTGACATATTTTACTTTCTTTTTTTGAAGATTATTTTTGCTTTATTGAATTGTAGACTAAATGGTATTTTATTTTTCCTTTCTATGTTGTTAGGTTTCAAAGTTTTAGAAAATTTCTTCAATTATTCACTGGTTTAACTCCCAGTATTGTATGGCAGATGAATGCTTGGTTGATTTTATCCTTTGTGTGATTTTGTCTGTCTAGTTTTTATTGATTTCTCTTTCATTGCTGTTTTTCTTCAGTATTGTCGGTTTCACTGTTGATCTATCCAGGGAATTTTTATTTTAGATGACTTTTTTTAGATAACATTTTTTAGATCTGGAAGTTTTGTTTTTAAATGTTGTTTTATCTAATTTCTAGTTATTTACAGCAAAAAGATTACTCGAGATCATCGCCTCTGCTATGATTGGACGTGGAGTGTTTCATAATCAATATTGTAGCTAGTGCATCATTTACAGTCTATGTTCTAAATGGTTTTGAATTTAACCCACAAATAATTCTGTGATGAGTGCTCTGAGTAGTTTTCTAGTCTTTAGCTCACTTTGTTTAACATAATGCCTTCAACTTTTTTATGCGTTGTGAACCATATAAAGCAATGTCTATAAGGGTCAGAAACATTTTTCAAGAAGATATCTAAGATTTTAAATAGTAAATTTTTGGTTTTTCTTTCTTTTTTCTTTTTTTGGTACCAGTGATCGAATTCATGACTGCACGTTTGCAAGGCAGGCACTTATGCCGTTGAGCTAAATCCCCAGCCCTTTAAATAGTAAAATTTTAAAATAGTAAAATTTAAGATTTCTTTACTGTGGCCAACAAATATGGCTTGTTACATATTATTTTGTTACTGTACTCTTTAACACAATTGATTGATTGGTTGATTGATTGATTATGGTGTTGGGAATTAGCTCAGGGTCTCAGCTGCTTGGGAGGCTAAAGTAGGAGGATTATGAGTTTGAGGCCAGCCTGACCAACTTAGTGAGATCCTTTCTCAAATAGAAAGTAATAAGGGGTTGGGATGCAGCTTAGTGGAACAAGACTTGCTTATTCTGTACAGACCGTGGTTCAAACATCCGCAACACATATACCAACATATACAGAAATTATTCTTCATTTAGGCATCATTCAAAAATATACTTTCAATCAAGGGCTGTATTCTACTCACACTTACTATCAACTGTTATTCAAGTGAGATCTTTTTCTTTTTTAAACATCTCTATTCTCCATTGTGACATGAGCTATGTCTTAGTTACTTTTTACTGGTCGCTGAGACAAAATACCTGAAGCCCAAAGTTGGGAAAGGAAAGGTTTATTTCTTAGAGTTTTTGGAGGTTTCAGTCCACACTCAGTTGGCTCCAAGACAGACAGGCATGGCTGGGCTCCAGTTCATGGCGGCCGCCAACAGCAAACTCGAACCAGCAAAGAGAAAAACACACCTTCTTCCTGCCATTACGTCACATCCTGGCTCCAACCCTATATGGGTGGAGCACTGACACCATCAATCCAAGCACTATACAATGAACCATCACAAATGAACAATGCAAACTCATGAGGCCTGGGGGACACAAACATAAACCATGACAAGCTACTAGAAGTAGTGTGTTCTGTGTTTAATGAGCTCAGGAGAGAATAAAATAATTATGTTTTGAATTTGCTGTACTAATGCCTCTGTGGGGGAAAAAGTGCAAGATGCTTTGTCTCTAAAGTGATAAAGCCCTTAAAAAAGATTATTGTAACATTGTGTTTTATTTGGATTATAAAGTATGAGATTAAAAATTAGATTCTGGAGTTGGACAGAACCTTGTTTATCTAAATAGAAAGAGATGCCACCTGAATCATAGGTAGCAAGGAAAGAGATAAAATATAAAAATCATTGTAACATTAATTATATTTCAGAAATTTTTCTCGTTAGAAAGTCGAAGATAGAATGTTTATGGTACATTAATGATTGGAATTGTTTTATACTTTTTTGGTATGTTGCATCTGCACCCATTGGCATAAATGATTTTAGCCTTTTTATTTTTGTTTCTTTTTATTCTGCTTATAAAAGTAATATATTGCCTGAAATAGTGTAATGTTGTAATACGTGTAAGTTTTCAGGCTAGAGCTTAGTGGTATAGCTCTTGCTCTGATTCACGAGACACTGGGTTTCATCCTCAACCCTGCCAGAAGATAAATTTACTTCATAAAATGTGTGACTTTTTGTAGTGATGTGCCTCAATTTCAGTAGAAGGTCAACAATTTTTACATATTAAATATTTGTATGAATTCACTAGTATCTTTGATTTCTTAATCATTGTTCTCACAGCATATCATAATCTGTTGTCTTTGTCCTTGTAATGAAGAGAAAGATGAGTGTCTGTTCCATAAGAGGTTTTATAGTGTACCCTATTTATTGTTTTGCTGCTGGGAGTTGAACTTGTGGCCTTATGCATGCTAGGCAAATGTTATAACTTGGAGCTATATCTAGGCACTGTAGTGTGCTATAAAAGCATATTTTAGCCTTAATAGATAAGACTATTAAAATTTGTAAAATCAGATTATTTTATCAAAGATGTTTCAAGTGTTATTTGTTAATCACCTTTTAGTAAGTTATAAAATAAATGGATTTAAATATTCCATTGGCTTCAAACTTTTAAAGTTTTACAGTGTGTTATAAGTAGGTTTTATGTTAAGACATATATATATAGTACTTTTGTGTCCACAAATAGTTTCTGCAACATTACTTGTCATTTCTGTATGATGTACTTTGCTTTCTGTTTTAGTCCATTTTTAAAGAATTCTACCCATGGTACACTAATTTAATAATACCTGTATTTTGAAAGTAGACTAAAATTTTGTATGCTAGGTGTTACTCCATTTTTATGAGAATTTTTCTGTTGGTTACTGACCTATTATTAGCTGAGAGTCTTCCTTAACTTAGGATCTTAAATACAATTGCCATTATTTTTTATTACTGTAAGTGAGCCCTGCTGAGAATCAAGGTATGTGACTAAGGCTAAATGCTGGAGTGGCTGTAGAGGAGCACCAAGTACAGTTAATTAAGTCCTTGATTTACATATAAACAGGTACAGACTTTCACAGGTGTAATTGTATAAGACTCACTTTTCCAGGTAAGGAATGAATCTGACTTATGAGAGCATCTAGTAGTTTCAGATCGTACAATTTGGTATGCTTTTCCAGTATCAAGTTTTGTTAGTTCCCACACTTAATGTAGTGGTATTTGTGATTGTAAGTATATAATTTTAATTTTTTTTTACATTAATGAAATCTTTGAAAAGAAACTTTTTAAATTTCACTTTAAAGAAACTGAGTTGCAGTTCTGACAATAGCATTACAGGTATTTAAGAAAGAAATCAAATGAGCATAGCTGTAACCAGTCTTGGCTAATTATAGAATTGGCAAATGTGTTTCTGTGTGTCTCAAGTAAAATAAATGTTAAGGCATTTATGTGTCATGTTTAATGGCTTCTGGCTTTATATGAAGGTTGATTAACTGTTTAACTACATTTTGTGATCTCAAATTAAAGAGGGTTTTATTATTTAGTAGCCTGTTTTACATCAAATTGCAACAACAATCAAGTCATCCCTTGTGATGCTAATTTGAATTTTTGCTTAAAATTTGATTATCTCTTTTTTATGTTTACTGTTTGTTTTTGCTATTCTAGGAGGTTTTTTGTTTTGTTTTGTTTTGTTTTTTATTGGTACTGGGGATTGAACTCAAGACCACCTTCTTGCAAGGCAGGTGCTTATGCTACTGAGCTAAATCCCCAGCCCCTAGGAGTTTGTTTTAGTTCTGTTGTCTTTTATATAACAAAAAGGTAACAACTTCACAAAATTGTTACAGAACTGTGATTTATTTTTTAAGTTGAAATTACAGCTGATACTACTTGATTTCTGAAAATTGCACTTTGATTAACAACAAGTAGCCTGGAGCTGGGGAAAAGCTCAGCAGCGTAAGCGCCTGCCTTGCGAGCAGGCAGTCGTGAGTTCAATCCCCAGTACCGATAAAAAGGAAAAAGACAAGACAAAAACAAAACAAAAAAATCAAGTAGCCTAGGCTGGCCTCAAGCTCATGACAATCTTCCTGTTTCAGCCTCTTGAGTGCTGGTCTACTGGATTTTTAAATGTTGACATATCTCAAGATTCTCCTCTTTACCATCTGTTGTAAAACAACTCACTATGTGATATTATCTAGTCTCACAATTTTAAGTATCGCCTCTTACTGATTAATTCCAAATTTCTTATTACTTGGCAAGAATCACCCCCTACCCCCACCACCATGCTGGCACTTGATTGGCATTTGCTCTACCATAGGCCACATTCTCAAGTCTTTTAATTTCATTTTGTTTTGTTAGACAGTGTCTTGCTCTACATAATTTATACTAGCCTTGAACTTACTATGTAACCTCAGCTGGTCTTTTTTTTTTTTAATTTTATTTAAAGAAAGACTAAACAAAACAGAAAATAGCTAAAAATAATACATACATTGAGAGAAAAAAAACAGTAAGAAATCAGTAGTTAGGGGCTGGGGATTTAGCTCAGCAGCATAAGCGCCTGCCTTGCAAACAGGCAGTCATGGGTTCGATCCCCGTTACTGATAAAAAAAAGAAAAAGATTTTAAAAAAAAATCACTAGTTGATGTTTACATATTGCCGTTTTACAAATAGTTGTTCAAGATACAAAAATGGAACATATAAAGTGGGAATTCAAACAGCAAGACTGCAAACAGTTCTGTTCAACTGTCCAAAAAACTTAGTAACATGGTTTTCAATCCTATACACTTAAATATACATGCAGTTATCCATGTCTTCATTTATGTTTAGATTAAACAAACTAAAGCAGGTTAAAATCATTCTGAACAAAGAATAATAGTATTGCTGGATTTCACATCATGACACTCCATGATCAGCACTGGGTACTGTAGTGTCTTTTTTTTAAAATTTAATTTAAAGAAAGACTAAATGAACTAAAATAAGTAGAAATAATACATATATTCAAAGAAAAAAATAAACAGTAAATAATCACTAGTTGATGATTATAGATTGTCTTCTTACAAAGTTATTCAAGATACTAAAGTAGAGCTTATAAAATGGGGATTCACACAATGAGATTGCAACCAGTTCTGTTCAACAATCTAACAAAACTTAGAAATATGGTTATCAATCCTATACATTTAAACATACATACAGTTATCCATATCTTCAATTATGTTGAGATTGAATAAACCCAAGCAGGCTGATACACTCTGAACAAAGAATAATACTATTGCTGGGTTTCACATTATGACACTCCAGGATCAGCACAGGGTACTTAAGTGTCTCTTTTTCTTCAAAGTACCTGTTCATTTCATCATGTGTCATAAGATCAGTCCTCATAAACTGTTTATAGATTCTACACATGCATGAGTCTTAACATGTATTTCTATCCTTTCTATGTTAGAGGGAGAAACAAAACAAAGCAACACAAAACAAAACATACTCCTATAAACACATGAAATGAAGTAAACATGTAAGACCGTTGTACAAATCGTTCACTATGGTTCCTGTGTTGTCTTTTGTCATCTCCAATAGAATTGGCTATATCATCAGACATATTATAATTGAATATATCAGTGCATAACAGTATTAATAAAAACACAACTTTGTATATAGTGTAGAACTTCAAAAACCGGCAGTTATCAAACCAGAATGTGTATCGTAGAGTCTTGTCATCTCTGCCTCATTTCTGTTATGCTCTTTTTTTGCCATCAGTTGTCTGCTTATCTTCTTCATTCTGTTTTCTGCTCCATGAGCCTCTCTGCCACTGTTCCTGGAATCCTAGTACTTTTCTCTCTCTCTAGAATGCCCTGTAGTATTCTCTGTAGAGTTGGATTGGTGGTTGCGAATTTCCCAAGTTCCTCTTTGTCTTGGAAGCATCTTGTTTTTCCATTAATTTCTAGAGACAGTTTAGCAGGATATATCAATCTGGGCTGGAAGTTATTTTCTTTCAGGGCTTGGAATAATTCACTCCAGGTTCTTCTTGACTTGATGGTTTGTGTCGTGAAGTCTGCCGTTATTCTGATGGGCCTTCCTCTCTCGGTTATCTGTTTCTTGTCTCTAACAGCTTTTAATATTCTGTTCTTATATTGAATTTCTGGAATCTTGATTATTATATGCCTGGATGTAACTCTGTTTTGGTTGTAGGTGGGCTGAAGTTCTGTATGCCACATATATCAGAATATCATTTCCTTTTCGTATGTTTGGTAAGTTTTCCTTAATTATTTCTGTGAATAACCTTTGTAGTTCCTTTGTTTGTATCTTAGCTTCTTCATTTACATTCTTTATTCTCAAGTTATAGATCCTTTTGTCATCTTCTAGCCTTTGTATTGTTACTGCTAGTTTTCTTGTTATTTTTAAAAAGTTTTCCCTTTCATAATCCACATTGCAGAATTGTCCTCCAGTTTGCATAATCTATCCTTAGTTTCTTTCAAGCTGATTTGCTATCTTTCCATAAATTTTTAATTTCCTGGTGATCTCTTTGAATCTGCTTCATGTATTCTATATTTTTTTTATATTCTTCACCAAATGGTTCTCTCCTTTGTTTGAGTTCCTCCCTTCTTCCATCTGTGTCTGCTTGAGGGGTGCTTAGTATCTCTTTTATTAATCTTCTTATATCTTGCTTTATTTGGCTAAATATTTCACTTTTGAGCTTGTCTATGAAGTCTGGAATATATCTCTTTATGTCCACTGGCGCTGTGTCTGATATTGTATGTTTAATGTTCCCATTCTCCTTTGTATTTACCTGTCCTGGGTCAATGTTCTCAGGGTTGGGACCTGGGGACTTTCTGTTGTCACTTCCACTTCCCATCTTTTTTGCTTCTTCCAGAAGGCCCCAGTTTCTTTTTTTGTTCGGTACAATTCTTCTGAAACACGCTGGCTAGATGACCTTTCCCACTGCCATGTGCTAGTGAGTTGCAGACAGGGACAGCATATGCTGGCCCCTCCCCTCCGGATCAGTCAAGCTTCTGTGGCCTGCACTACTGCATTACTTTGTGCTGCCTCCCCTTGGGACCAGCCAAACCTCTGAGGCCCCACTTGGCCAATGTGGTTAGTGTATACCACCGCTACCTAAGCTGGTCTTGAACTCACAGAAATCTCCTGCCTCAGCCTTCTGGGTACTGGGCTTACAGGCATGTGTTAACATGCCTGGCTCCTCAGGCTTTTTTAAGTTAAATTTTACCTTGCCAGGGTGGAACCAGGAAGGAAGTCACTGCTGGCCCACCCTACCCTCACTCCCCCATAAGCAACAGCTGATTTGGAAGAACAGTATTGTTTGATTGACTTTGCAAGCCTAAAGTTGGTCATCTGAGCAATTACTTAGAGGATAACAATATGCAATATAGTTACCTATTGCAGATTTCCTGATGTCTTACCACTGTTTTGTTTTTATTCTCTTTCAGATTAAAAAATTAATTAAGTTAGATTTTATTTTGAGACATAATCTTGCTAAACTGCCCAGGGTGGCCTTGAAAATTCACACTTATCCTGCTTCTGCTTTCAGTAGCTGGGATTACAGGTTTGTGCCACCACACCCAGCACTGGAAATCTCATTTTTGAGTACAGACTGATCTGTGTCACTGCTTCTTGATAACCTCATTTGAAGATTTAGTAAGGTACCAAAATAACAGGCCTAAAATCAAACTGTATTCATCCTACTTTCTTTATTCTAATCTTCTTTTAGTGTTCTCATCTCAAGATATGGTATCTCGTGGTACTGTTCTTCCATATCTGGCATTTTGTTTGTCAAGAAAGGTTTCTGCCTTCAAAATACAGTACATCCAAATCTGACCACCTCTGATACTTATAGTTACTACCCTGGCCCCACTTTTCCATGGATTATTGTAGTTTCCTAGCTAGTCTTCCTGCTCTTATTCTTTACCTTCTTATAACATTTAGCACACTTATTAGTATACAGAAATCAAATATAAAACATAAATCATGTAAATCCCTCTCCAGGATCTTTTGATGACTTCGCTTCACACTTTAAAAATAGTATTTTGGGGGCTGGAGATTTAGCTCAGTGGCATAAGCACCTGCCTTGCAAGTAGGCAGTCGTGAGTTCGATCCCCAGCACTGATAAAAAGGAAAAAGACAAAAAAAAAAAAAAAAAAAGGTATTTTGTTTCCTTTTACCTGCAAATACCTAGTAGTTTTATCTTTTCTCTGTCCTTATTCATTAGCACACTCAATTTTAGCATAATGTCCTTGTTTTTCTTCAAATATCCTACACATGTACACATAGAGTGTTGAGGGAGTTAATGCCCCTACCTCTAGTTCTTGTGTAGGCTCTTAGGCTGGATCTAGGAACCAACCTAAACATGATTAAGAATTAAGCATACAGGTTTTATTTTGCATGTAAAAGGGGACCTTCAAAAGAGAATGAAATGGTCAAAGCAAGATGTTTTTGTAGCCTTTGGGCATAGGACAATCACTTATGAAGAAATGATAGAACAAATGGATCATTGGACCAGGGCAATAAATTCGTGGGATGTCACTACAAGAGATATATATGAAGTGTGTAATGCTAGTTGAACCTTAAAGGTTCCTCCAGTGACTTTACTCAAGGTTTATTGCAGTCCCATTTTCTAGACTGTGATGCAAAAGACTATTCTGTCACTATAGTACATTGAGAAAGAATCTTCAGGTTTGGTGTGTGTATGAAAAGACAAGGAAAAATGACCCCTTCTGTAGTTATAGCTCCTCAGGTGATTTCAGCTTATGTATGTATGTATGTATGTATGTATGTATGTATGTATTTATTGGTAGAGAGGGAGCATTGTTTCAGACAGCCTCTCACTTTTAAGTCATCCCCGGTTTTGAACTCACTGTGTAGCCCCGACAGGCCTTCAATTCATTGCAATCCTGCCTCAGTCTCCTGAGTGCTACGATTATAGGCATGTTTTATTATGGCATATTTTTAAACTCCCTTAGTAATATAAAAGCCAGGAATCTTCTGTGTGACATTTGTGCTTTCAAGTGTTTTAGCTGCTATGACTATAGGACTGTTTTTTTTATAGATACAGTGCCCTATGAAACAGAAATTCATTTCTTTCATTTGATCATATAGACCACAAGGTAAGAAAAATTCTCTTGAGGTTAATGAACAGAACTAGTTTATTTTAACTGCATAAGATTTTATTGTGTGATGAGAACAACAGCATAAATGTTATATTAGAAATTCACATCTAAGCAAACTTTAAATATACAATATATTATCAAATATTTTTCCTTTATCAATTACATTTTTAAATAGATAATACATGTGTGTGCTTCAGAATTCAAAGATAAAAGTGGAAGCCAGTTGTGGTGGCACATACCTATAAGGACTCGGGAGGCTACAGAGTGAGTTCAAGGCCAGCCTGAAATGCATAATGAGACCCTGTCTCAAAGAGACAATAACAACAACAACAAAAAAGATAAAAGTGGTTATAGTTGAAAAGATGCGTTTCTTCTAGTCATCCAGTTTTGCTTCTCCTAGAAAACTAGTAAAACATTTTTTATGTAGTAATAATCTTTTATGTGTGGATAGTATTTTATGTATGTTTTATCTTCCTCATTGATTTTAGGAACATGTAAACCTGCCTCATTCTTTTAAACAATATAATACTCTGTTGTAGATCTGCAAGTACTATAATTAATGTAATCTTATTGATGAAAAATAGGCTGTTTCTAGTCTTTTGCTGCTAAAATTTCCTTTTAATAGAGTTTGGTAAGATTATACCTGCAGAATAAATAAAAGTATTGTTAGGTCCAGAGGTATGTGTATTCAGAGTATCATAAATTCTGTGTAACTTTTCCTTACTAGTTTTGGAACAGTTTATGTTCCTACTAGTAGTTGTTTTTTTTGTTGTTATTCTTTGTTTTGTTTTTTGTACTGGGGATCAAACTTATGATCTCACACTTGCCAGGTAGGCGCTGTGCCACTCAGCTATATCCCTGGCCCCCTAAAAGTAGTTTTTGACAAAAAGATTTGCCAGATATTTTGTTTAGGACCAGTTAGTAAATATTTGCTACTTTGGTGCTACAAATTAAGGATTCAGTATTTCTTGGCTATCTCTTTCTCATGATACTGTATACTGAATTTAAATGTAGAGACATGAAAGGCTGCGTGCAATATTATTTTTTGGTCATCCATATAACATATAAATTGCTCACCATGCTAGATGAAACAATTACCGAGCATTTGCTGTGTGGCCTGCTTGTAAGAATAAAATGTTGAATTGGAAAGACTCTAACCCTTACCTTTAAGTGCTAACAGTCTGGTAGGGCTGTGTGTGCGTATGTTTACGTGTTTACATTCTACTTTTGTATTTATATTTTAACCCTAATCTTATGAGAATTTTCAAATAAAAGAAATAATTGAAATAAGACAGCTAATGTTTGGAAGACCATACGGTCTCCCTTCTTCCTCCCTGCTTCTCTTATAGAGTACAGTTTGAGAAAGCAAGTTACAGATACGCTAATGCTTCACCCGCAAGGCATTTTAAAAAGTTTTATTTCCACTTTTTTACCCAGCCCTCATACTATTTATTAAATGCAGGGTCTTTTCATTGACCTGTTTCTCCCACCCTCAGCCCCTTTAAAGTTTGTAAGAAATATGATACAGGATCTCACTAAGTTGCTGACTTGCCCAGGGTGGTCTTAAACTCGAGATCTTCCTGCTCCAGACTCCTGGAATGTCAGACTACAGGCATGTGACATATTCTCTAAGATCAGCATCTATTTTATATTCTCTTGACAGAATCGATTATTTTAGAAAGTAAAAAAGAGTGATTGTTCTAAGCATATCCTTTTCTCTACATTTATTGCTAAACGTTCTTCCTTCTTCTTCTTTTTTTTTTTTTTAAAAGAAAATCCCTTCTCCCTCACTTTGGCTTCATACAGAGATTTTTATTTGTTCATCATTGCACTGTTTCTTACCTTTTTATTTCACTCTTTTTTTCTAGCTCCTGAGAAGTAGGAATTGCTACCATTTGTTTTTTATCTTTTCATCCTTAGTGTCTAATTACCACAGACTACATGCTGAATGAATGAATCCGCACTGTAGGCATTGGGGAGCTATTGCTGGATTTTCACAACAAGGCATAACATGGAATGATTTTTTTTTTTTTTAAGAAGACAGGTTCTTGCTGGGTCGTTCAACCTGGCTTTGAACTCAACAACAATCCTCTTGCTTCAGCCCTTGAGTGCCAGACTTATAGTCATGCACCACCCTACCTGGCTGAGTTACATTTTTAGAAAGCTAATGTTGGTGTCTCCACAGAGAGGACAATTTGAGGAAATCTTTCACTCTGTAGTTAGGACTTAGTTTCACTCTTGCTTAAACAAAAAGAGGAATTTATTGAAGCATGGCATCTCTGCAAAGGTTGAAAAACCAATCACATGAACATTTATCTGAGCTTTTGGAACAGATTAAAAACAAGGATTCCAGTGCCACTAATATTTTCATTCCTTGCTTCTCTTTCCTTTTCATTAGTTTCAGTTTGCCCTCTCATGAACCAGTTAAATGTAGTATAGGCAGAGAGCTTGTAAGACTATATTTGTTTCTTAGATGTTTGTATGGATGTAGTGTATTGTTGAAGATACTACAGTGGTACAGAAAGAGATTTGAAGTATTATTAGATACTGTAGTGGAAGAGATGGGATTGATAGAGATAAAACTGTACCATTGATGGAATTTCTCAAGAAATTAGTGTTATTCTTTTTTTTTGTCTTTAACAACTGCTGCTTGGTGAGTCTACTAATCAAGTGAAGAAGATAAAAGATGTGTATGTATGGAATGGGTTGATGAGTTTGAGTTAAGAGATTTTAAACTGAGGTTCCCTACAAGATCTTTAAAAGGTCTAAATAGAGATACAAGAGGTTGAATATAGGTATCTAAATCTTGAAAGAAATGTCTAAAGTAAAGTGATGAGAACATCAGTAACACAAGTCATGGCTATGCACAGCTAAAATTGTTTAGTATGAATATGAAGTAAAAGAACTGAAATACTGGAGAAACACTAATATTGAAACCGTTAATAGTATGGAAGTGAATTGTACAATAATAGGCAAGTTACAAAGGTAGAAAAAATATAATACCAAAGAAATTTTTAAAATTTTACCCAGGAGAACCATGCCACACAAGGATTGAAAAATCAATTTGACTAGATTGTGATGTTGTTAATAAGAGTATTTTCAATGGAAAGTTGAAATTGATTATATTAACTTCAAAGAACTAATCATTGAGAGGTTAAATAGAAAAAATAATAGTGTAAAAATTTTTTTTTCTTTCACAAGTTTGTGAAAGGAATAAAAGCAGTATACTAGGGTTTGAAGTTTTCTTTATTTTCGAACAGAGAAGACTTTGGCATATAGTTACAGCAGTAAGCAGTTTTTCAAAAAAAAATTTAAGATATGTTAAATTTTATTTTTCTTCAAATAGTACTTTAAACATTAACTATGTTCAGATTGTAGTGGTATTAGTGCAGAGCAAATGGGACTCATGAGATCTAAGGCCTAAGTTCTATTACAGTTGAATATTTTGGTCTCAGCTACCCAGAATATTTATCATAAAATTATAATTGTCACTTTCATATTACTTTTTGTGTTTCACTCACTGTTTTAATAGGGCCTTTATACATAACTGTCACTAATCCTCACCACAAATTAATCTTCAAGGTGAGTATTATGCAGTTTTACATCGAGATTCTCAAGAGTTTCTTCCTCAGAATCATAAATTTTGAGAATTGTGCTGTTTTTATCACAGATATGTCTGATTCTGAGATTGGTGCTCTTTTCTTCCTATCACTTTGTCTTCTTTTCTAGCTTGAAGCTTTTCAAGTCTTGGCTTCCCATTTCCTTAACTGTCAGCTAAGGGATAGTCATATCTTTCACACCTAAATCAAAATGTTAAATGAGTACTGTGATGATATTATCAGTATTTTATTTGAAAAGAAAAAAATATATTTGGTTAAATACCAGACAGACCTTATAATTGTGGTCATCTTTAAGCACTATCATTTGTCTAAACAGTATTTTACTTTTTAAGGTGGTGGTATCATGGATACAGAAATGTCTGAAGATATAGACCACAACCTAACTCCTACCCTTGACAGCATGTCTTATGGAATGCCGAATCAAACAGGATCTGAAAATTCATTGCTGGATGAAGATGATTATTTTTTGAACTCTGGGGATCTTGCAGGAATTCCAGTCGTTGGTAGTGACAATGAGGATGAACAGGATTTTAGTTCAAAGGAGAATCTTGTTTCTTCAGTTCATACTGATGATAGCTTGGAAGTAGAGAGAAGAGTCACACAGAATGAATCAGACAATGAAAACGAAATACAGATTCAAAATAAATTAAAAAAAGACTTTACTAAACAATTTGATCAGGTTTCTGTCTTTAAATCAATACGGAAAGATTTTAGTCTAGTAAGAGAAAACAGCAAAGAGACATTTTCTGGAAAGGAGAAAAATAGAGACCTAACTTATCATGAACATGAAAAACGGTTGGATAAACCTCATAAAGATTTGGATTCAAGGTTGAAAAGCAGTTTTTTTGATAAAGCAGGTAATAATTGTTGGAACAAAACCTTAAAACACAGAAAAAAAGTACTGATAATACAGCTTTTAATATTGAGTGAAATATAAACAGTTAAATTCATTGTAAGCTTGTCATTTTTCTTTTATCCTTGTTCTTTGCAGAGTGACTGAATTTCTCCCAGTAACTTTTGGTAATGGTATAAATGGTTGAAAAATAGCTCTAAGCCTCATTTCTCCCTTCCCTGGTTGCAATATTTTGATGAGAAGGCAAGATACTCGAATCACCTGTTCATTTTCTTTGGTTGAACATTGGAACCTGAAGTTGGATTTAACTTCTTTGTGCTGTAAGCACTAATTCAAACTGCTGTCCCACCAATAAGTTTAAATTAGGCAGATTTTTTTTAAGCTTATATTTTATGTTTCTCAAGGCTTCTTTTGAGCCTGTTTGTCTAGTGTACTGTACTTTATAGTTCTAGTTTCATTTTTGAGTATATCACATACTTTATTCTGTATCTTCCTCTCTTCTTACTGTTTCATTTGCCTATATGTCATTTTCTCTTTTTGTGTATATATCTGGAAAAGTACTTCTTACCAAATAATGCCTAACTCATAATCTCTTCCTAGTCATTCCTAACCACTCTAAAATCAAGAATGGTTTCCTTATCTATAATTCCACAGTATTTTGTTCATGCCTCACGTTAATAGTCACAGAATGTTATAGTTCTGTTTTTGTTGTTTTGCCATATCTCCTAGTATAGTAATTTCTTGAGGACAGATTGTATCTTAATTCATCTTTGTATTCTTGAGGCCTAAGCTGCTCTAGTAAAAATTATAATCCTTTCATGATTTTTTTTTTTAAGACAAGGTCTTGCAGTGTACTCTAGGTCAGCCTTGAACTTGCAGTGTAGCCCAGGCTGGCCTCCAATTTGTGATCCTCCTCCGTTAGTTTCTTGAGTGTTGGGATTATAGTTGTGCATCCCTAAACCAGGCTCAAATGTTAAATTGAAGTGAAGGAGAGCAAGTATACATACCAATACTATATTTCTTTGACAATACTAGGAAATACAGGCTAGAAAGAACAAACCAATAGAGTTAAAAAGTACAGCTATTTTGAGTATACATGATATACAAGACAATGCAAGGGTATTTTCATATATATATATTGTTCAGTTTCTACTTTTAGAACCCCTGGAAAAGATATCAAAGTTAGGGAAGGAACATTGTGTCTAACAGAAGGGACAGATTAAGTTAAATAGAAGTATCAGTGATTTGTTTACTAGCATAAGACTTACTTATAGTTAAAGACAATGGTAGAAGAATTTGTCACAGGGCAGTACAAGATTTCTTTCAAATAGTGGAAGCAGTGTGTTTTAGGTATCCTTAGAGGCAAGGGATAAATTTTAAGTTAGTGAATGGGGATATTTGAGGAGGAGAGGTGAATTTTGAACTGAGCAGGATCTAGAAGACTATAAACATTAGGATAGAGTAGACAGACGTATTAGAAGTAGCAGAAATAAAGAGAGAACAAGTAATTTTCAGAGAGCAGTGAATAAAGTAACTGCTCTATGTTAAAGTTAGCAAAAGGTATAAAGTAAGGCTTAAAAGGTATGTGAGGGCAGTATTGTGCATAACTTTGAGTGAAACTAGCTTTTGGGTATTTTTGGGCCCCAGTTCACTCTAATGAACGTCTGTATTGGAAAAAGAGAGATGATAAACAAATGATAGCTTTCTAGGTCACTCTGTAAGATTTGTTATTCATATACATATGTTTGTTTGTTTGTTTTCTTTTAATAGCTAATCAAGTTGAAGAAACATTACATACCCATTTACCACAAACCCCAGAAACAAACTTTAGGGTAAGTTTTCAGTGTGTATGTAGATTGCTGTTACCTGTGACAAGTGTCAAAGTTTTCTTTATGTCACTTTCTGAATTCTTTAACTATGTGTGTTAGGTAGATCGCTAATTTTTTTTTTTTTAACTGTTACTTTGAGTAGGATGTCTTTGGAGACATTCCTAGAAGCCTCAGCTCTTAGGTTCTTTATTTGTATTTGGTATGTAGATTTACAGCACATTTACTTTTAGGCATAGGGATTCTAGTGAATGTCCACCGACTTCATTACCAATGAGCTTTTCCTTGGGTTAAGCCTGAAGAGGAATAATTTTAACATTTGAATACTTATTAATCCTTTATATTGTGTTTTAGGATTCCAGCTACCCATTTGCCAATAAAGAATCCATTGGTTCGGAACTGGGGAATTCCTTTGCATCAAATATTAGAATTAAAGAAGAACCTTTGGATGATGAGTATGACAAAGCAATGGCACCACAGCAGGGACTACTAGACAAAATTAAAGATGAACCTGAAAATGCTCAAGTAAACATTTCACCTTTTTTTTTTTTAACTCCTTTTTGTTCACACATTGAATTATTCATGTGAGAAAGATAGTGCCTAAGAAGTAGTCTGTTGACAGGGTGAAAGGAAACTGTTAAAGGAGTTGAGGCAATTTGAATTGTTTTGCAAGGCTTTAACAAGGGTTATGAAAGTTTTCCTGAGTAGTAATTAAGACTTTTAATCATCTCTGTTTCTTAATACCACTGTGAGTTTTCAATGCATTTTGGTGAAGAATTAAGGAAATGTTGAATCTTTAAAGATCCAAGATTGATACAGTTATAGTTGAAGGATTATAGCTTCAGTTAATAACTGAAGGGGTAATATTGCATTTATAGGATTTATAGGTTTTTGTTGTGATTCAGAATAGAAGGCAAGCCTTTTGTAGTTACTGCTAATGCAGTATATGTTAGGTGTGGATTTTACATTTTTAGAAAGGGTTACTGGACAGATTGTCTTTGGAAGGCTTGTTTGAAGAACCAGTTTGTTGGGTAAGTGGGTAAAAGAGGCTTTGTTGACTGTACATGATCCTAAGTTTTAGATTTTTTATTTTTAGTATGAGTAGAGGTAGAGCTCTGCTATTTCACAGTTGCTCTGGAGGTAAAATTCATAGGGATTCTGTAACTGTGAAGTCATAATCAACTAAATTAACCTTGTAGATAATCACATTGCAGTGATTGGAGTCAAAGAAAGTTGTATCAGATGCTGTAATTATTTTGAAATGTAGGAAGGGTCCAAGGGATGACTATACAACAGCAGCAATTGTTTGAAGACAGCCATATTTTGGACATGTGGCATTAATTTAGCAAATGAGAAGTAAAGATAGTATGAATTAACAGTTTCTCTGAAATGATATTTGATCTGGAGAAAACTTACTTTTTCCTACCTATTATATAATAGGGTTTGAGAATGTTTTCATTTATGTTTCAACTTTGACCTAAATAACATTTTGTGCCAGGTGATTTGTTGTTAGGCGGGGTTGTCGTGTGCATTGGAGGGTATTTGGTGTTTAGCAGTATTCTTGACTTCTGCCTACTAGATGCTGGTAACAACAGAGTCCTGTTTCCAGTTGTAACAAACAGAAATTTCTCCAGTATAGCCAAATGTCTCCTGAGGAGCAAATCATTTACTATTGAAAACCACTGCTGTAGAATAAAGAGAGGAAAAGTAGGTAATAAGAGCAAAGTGGTTATGGTGATAGAGGGTTCATATGAGTTAAATTGACATGTATGTAAGCAAAAATTCTGTGGTGCCCAGGAGAAGATAGATGTATCAGAATAGTGATAATAAAACCATAAGAGTTGAATGGATATGAGTATAGTTGGAACTAAGAAAATATAAAAAAGGATATGAAAATATTTGAATAGAAGATCAATTAAAATGTTGCATAAAATAATATCAGAATTAAGAATAAATGTTCTAACACCCAGGGAGAGTTTATGTAGCAGTGTGTGTCTCAGAACACCACAACTATGTCAGTATGTAAGGCAGATCCTGAATCTCTTTAAGTTGCCCCAGTGTGCACATAGGGAATGTATAAGAAATCATAATGCTGGCAGGATACCAAAGGGATCTCTTTCTTTTGTACATTATGCAGTGGCATTCCCTTGGGACGAAAAGTACAAATACAGTGGCAGTAGTGAGTATTGGTTCCAGTGGCTAGAGAATGTAAACACAATGAATTGGATAGAAATGCCTGTATCTTTCGCACTTACTCAAAAGTATGAAATGTGTTACACAATATTAAGTATGAAGTTTTATCATGACTACAGGGGAGAACTTCCCCAGAGACTCAGACCTGATTGATTGGACACTTGACAACAAAACAGTAATATTGGTAGGTTTCAGATATAAAATCCAAAAGCATTTTTTATCTGACCCTACCATAAAGCAGTTCCAGCAGGTGAATGGATAAAACTAGGTTTTTCCCTAAGCATTCCTCTCTGTTGTTAGCCAGACCAATTCTATAGGACCAAACTTTTGATAATTCTCTTAAAATCCTTCAGGAGAGCCCAAGTTATGAATTATAGGTACTGATCCTTTCTTCTTCTTATCTTTCCTTCTCCCAGCTCCTTCTTCCTTTCTCCCTCTACTTTCTAGTCCTCTTCTATTATCTGTCTTATCATTGTGCTTTTCTTTTGGGTATTTCTTCCCTATAGTGATTGGAAATCTATGTTCCTGGCTTTTCAATACTGCATAATGCTTTATTAATCTTAATAGTTTTCCACAGGCCAGAAAAAGGGATTCCATCGTGTTTTTTCTTGGTTTCAAAAATAATACTACTAACCTTTCAAAAAATACTGATTAGATTTTATAGTTGTGACCAGCTGTTACTTTTGACCATTAATTACTAGTAACTTTTCTCGTGGTTTAATAAAATTATAGTTGTAGCTTCTGGCACTTTTCCAAAGCCTTCGTTGGCTTTACGGTATACTTAACTTTGTAGTTTTACTTTCTGCTTATTTCTTAATTCTCCTTTTTTACACAATTCATTTTGGTCTTAGTTTCTTTACTTTCCCATATGAATTCCTAAGATGTTGAAGCGTGTGCATACATACTTAACTTGCTCTTGGTTATTTCTTTAGTTATAAATTTCCAGGTTGTCATCATCCTTCTGCTTCTGTTAGCTAGTATAACATCATTTGGTTTCCCAGTTTCATTTCTTCATTCTGATTCCTTTGTATATTACTATAGTATTTTCTGTTGTGACTTTATAGGTATAGATGTTTTTATGTATGCTATGTTGCTTCATCCTTACATAAAACAACTACATATAGGATGGCTTGAGTATAGGATATTTAACTATATTTGCAGATAAGGAGTTGAATTTCATAGAAATTAAGTTAATTACTCAAGACCATATTGGAAGGAGCCAGTCTGGGGTCACATTCAAGGTCTTAGTTAATCTACAATCTTTTGGAAATAAATGTTTAATTTTTTAAACATCTAAAGGTCTTAAAATAGAAACTTTAAAGAGGCAGAGACTTCCTTTTTTTTCTTTTTTGCTTATTAAATGTGTTTTGAAAGCTAGACATTTAGTAAATATTAGGTTAAATTCATGATTCTTTTATTCTTGTTAAAAATAACAGGAGAGCTAATTTCTTACCTGTCATTAAAATAAATGAGACAGAAAAGCAAATTACCTCAGTGTCACATTAGTTATTCATACAAGCTTGGAAAATAGAATGTAGTCATTCAAATGTTGGTGCTATATTTTAGCCATGTCAAGTTAATTTGTAGATACCTTGTTCTTTGTTTCTAAAAATACTGTCGGGAGATACTGATATGGATCTTCTTCCTTTGTGGTAAATAAAGGGAAAGTAAAGATTTCCATAAAGATCTTTATATTTTAGTATTTTTTTTTCTTCTGAAACCTTTTGGGTCATCAACCAGATATTTAATTCTCAAAATGTATTTATCAATTATTAGCTAACCATTGATCTGTGTCATATATTTGGAAAATTAGTTATTTTTGATGGACAGAGAAACATGCTGCTTTGAAGGCTTTATGGAATGTTGAAAGTATTTAAGATACATACTTAATTTACTATAAGTAGTGTACACTCGTGGGTTAAAAGTGTGTCAAAAATTTGAAATTGTCATCCCAGAGAATAAAGGCTGATTATAGGCCATACATTTGAACTAATGAGTGTTGATTATTTTTGGAGTTTCCTGAAATTAATTGTTTTTTTCTGAAGAGTTGCTTTAATGTACTATGTAACAGTAATGGCAAACCTTTTAGAGGATTCAGTGATTCAAACAGCACACGTGCCATAGGTTCACCACTGCTGCTATATAACATAAGGATGTCAGGATAAGTCAATATTAAAAAGTTTTAAATACATATATTTTCCTCAGCAGCATGAATATCTATGTAATGCCTTCATTAGATGTCAAAATATATTTCAGTAATTCAATATATATTTTTAATAATAGAGAATCTTTTGATCATAGAAAAGAAATAACCTATTTTAGATCAATAGCAGTTATTGAATTTCAAAGTAAAGTGTTGGAAACCTTGTTAGTAATTGCCGAAGGAATGCAGATTACTGATGTCAGCATTATTGTTTTTAACTTTTGTTGAATTTTTGACCCAATAAATGTTAAGAAAATTAGAAGAAGTAGATGAAATGGGGAGGTAAGGATACTTGTTAGAAAGCTGATAGAACTCCGCAAAGATTAGTGGCATATCCAGTTGAATTATAGTTTTATAAAATACAGAAATATTTCTGTAAACCATTTTCCAGTGAGATGCTATAATCAAAAAGATATTCTGTTCCCAGCAGTAACTAAAAACATGATGTCAGATTAAAGACAACTTGAATGGAGACCCTTTTTTAAAATGTAAAAAATATTGTGATGTCATTTATTCCTAAATTAAAATGCAGATTTGATGTAATTCTGATGAGAATGTTGATGGTTATAGTCTAAAGTTTTGAAGATGCACACACACATATATATTGCATATATATTCTCAAAAAAAATAGTTGGGAAACATGTTGAATAGTTAAGCATCCTACAATTTCATTAGGATAGTATGCTATCATAAGTAAGGCTGTTGATGATACAGAATTGATAGCCCTAAGATAGATTATCTTCAAGAAAGCTGGGGTTGGTAAGTTTTCATTGGCTAGCCAAATGTAATCTGCCCCACTTAAAATTTTTGTTTTTCTGCCTTCTGTTTTATTAAATAAATTTTAATCGAAACGTTGCCACATTCATTTATTTACATGTTGTCTGTGGTTGCTTGAGCTTTACCAGGACAGTTGAGTGTATGTGCTGTTGAAGTAAGCACTGTGGAAGACAGTTGAGTAATTGTAACAAAGACCACATGGCCTGCAAAGTCAAAAATATTTACTATCTGGCCCTTTGCAGATAAAAGTTTGCTGACCCTGGGATTAAAGGACTGTATTATAAACAGTGAAACCACTTTCTTATAATTTTATTATGGAAGTAAAACTTTGTAACAGTAGAAGAAATCACAAAGGTAAAGATTGTCAGACTTTATAAAATGGAAACCTCAGTACATAAAAAATTTAACTTGGAATACATATTCAGGAAATGTTGATAACTGCTGCAGAGGATTGATACTGTTGTATATTAGTGCACTTGTAATGAACATTAAAAGCAACTGCAATTTGGAACAAAGTAGGAAGAGACTTAATTAGCCTGTTAAAAATTGTTAGGTTATAATTAAAAAGTTTTGTTGGGGAAAAGTATCTGTCATTATCAGAAACCTTTACTATGTACCTTTTTGTCTAATAATTCCACTTTAAGAATTAAAGTGTAAATACCTACAAAGATACTTACTATGCCACTACTGATTACACTAAATGTGAAAAAATTTAAATGGAGCAGCATTGGGTTATAGCTATATAATTTTAGTGCCTTGCAAGGCTTGTTAGAACCTGAGGCAAAAGAGAAAAAAAGAATTATACTGATTCTAAGTTTTGATATTTTGTTTACCCTAGATTTTTGCATAAATGTTGATTTTTAAAATATTGCATTAAATATTACTTTCTTGCCTTAGGGTTTTGGTGCCTTTAATTTTGTGCATGAGCAAAGTGCACTCACCTTAGTCATTTCCCTGTAATCTGATGTCACTGAAGTATATTGGTATTTTCCAAATTTTAGTAATGTATCAACAAACCCAACCCCAAAAAGGAGCATATCTGTGATACCATAGAATTTCAGTTTTGCAAACTTTTGACTATGTTAAACAGTATCTTAAAAGTTAGAGCTATTTCTCAGTGTTATCACAATTAAACAACGTAATTGTAAGCAAACAGTATTGAAAACTTGTTTTAGAACTCATGTAATGGTTATTCATGACTTAAAGTATATTTACATGCATTTAAAATCATTGACATAATACAATTTAAAAAATGTTCTTTCAGAAATTTCAGACTACCTATATTTCAGGGGTTCTTGGACTCTAATCTCAGAAAGACTGGTACTTATCCAGGGGACATTATCTCTGATAAATATGCAGTAATAGGCAAAAGTTCAAATGATTTCAGAGAACAGAACATCAATTCATATAAGTAGCTTATTATTTAGTATAATTACAACTGTGTAAAGAAAGCCTTTGAATAAAGAAGGGGAAAAGACTGGAAAGAAATATACCAAAAGAATAACTGTTCTTTTGGGATGATGGAAATGTGATTTCTGCTTACTTAAATTTTCTATATGATTATGTATTACTTTTATAATAAATGGTAACTTTGTTTCTGTAATATTAAAGAAAAATTTCAAAAATAATTTATAAATATCTGGTAGTGCCGTAGGCTTAATTAAGTAGCTAACTTGCAATTTTTCCCTCTTACTCTCCCAGCATACAGAAACATACTAAACCTTTGTTAATTATAGCTTGGTTGCTGTGTTGTATTTTATTTCTTATTGTGAATATTTTCTGCCTCTATATAGCAGTAGTAAAACATCTTGAATGTCTGGATTTCTTTACACATTTGTTCTTTTCTCTGTGTATTTACATGCTTATTTTCCTTTTTAAAGGAGTATAGTCATGGCCAACAGCAAAAAACTCAAGAGGGGGAACTGAAAATTAGTGCTGTGTTTTCCGTCAGTGGCAGTCCTCTTGGTAAGAAACAGAATTGAATATGTGAATTCTAGCTTATTCTGACTAACATGAATAAGAGGAAGTTTCTGCTTGTAGTATATTAATAACTCAGGCAGTTCTCTGGGTCCATTTGAAGTGCATTAATTTGTACATTGTATAGTTACTGTTGAGTTTTAAGACTAGCTCTAGAATAAAAAGAAAAAAAAATGGTTAACTTTAAATGTCTGGTAAAAAGTTAAACCTTGTTTTTTTTTTTTTAAAGCTCCACAGTTGACTACTGGCTTTCAGCCTTCATTGGCATCATCTGGCACGAATAAAATGCTTCCTTCAGTTCCAGCCACAGCTGTTCGAGTTTCCTGTTCTGGTTGTAAAAAAATCCTCCAGAAGGGGCAAACTGCTTATCAGAGAAAAGGGTCTACTCAGCTTTTCTGCTCTACACTGTGCCTAACTGGATACACAGTTCCACCTGCCCGCCCACCGCCTCCTCTCACCAAGAAAACCTGTTCAAGTTGCTCAAAGTACAGCAGAATTCTCAGTTACCTTTTTTGTTCTCTTTCTTTCACGGTTGTTTTTAGCCTATGTATTTTGTCTTACATTTCTGTGTTTAAAAAAAAATACACAGTTAATACCAACATGTTGCTGCTTTCAGTCTTTCTGGCTGCTGGATGCTTGGCTTTCTTTTAGCTTTAAAAAGCACACCATATATATTAAGAATTATTATGAAAATCAACCTTTTCATCTAAGTCAAGATGCTTTATACAAGAAAAAATACCTATTGGGAGTAATGTGTTACTGTGATATTTTATTTTGTAACTATAGACAGAGGGTACTTAAGTCAAACAGATATTTGATGTTTCCTGGTGTGTTACATAATTGGAATTTACTATTTTTTATTCTTAACATGTAATGACTATTAGCATTCTCTCTCTCTCTCTCTCTCTCTATATATATATATATATATATATAGTCGCTTCTCAGTATCTCTGAACCACCTTACAAGGTCCATTGCAACATTTATTAATAAAAAGGGAGTTTGCACTAAGGTTATTCTGATTTATTTGAGGAATAATAAGTTTATCTTGATATGTTTTCTAAGGTGATTTAAAAACTTTTTAAATGAGTACATCATAAAAAAACTTTTTGTTTTGACTCCTCGCTACTCAAAATACAATTTATTACTTTGTGTATCAATGTTCATAGTTTCCCATATGGTATACTCGGGAGGCTGAGGCAGGAGGATCATTTCTAGTTCGAGACCAACCTGGGCTACAAAGTGAGCTCAAGGCTAGCTTGAACTGCATAACGAGACCCTGTCTCAAAAAGAAAAAAAAAAAAAAAAAAAATTGTACAGGTTGAGTATCCCTAATCTGAAAATTAAAATCCATAGTGCTATAAAATCTAAAATTTATAGATTACTGACATCATACTCAAAAAGCTGATGACTTGAGAGCAATTCAGATTTTCAGATTAGAGATGCTTCACAAAGTCTATGCATATATTCCAAAAAAATTTTTTTGTCTTTCTGAGACAAGATCTCATGCAGTTCAGGCTGGCTTTGAGGTACATAGGTTTGTAGCCCAGGCTGGTCTGAAACTTGCAGTGATCGTACTGCCTTAGCCTTTTGAGTGCCGGGATTACAGCCATGTGCCACCATGCCCAGCTTCCAAAATTTTAAAAACATTGAATTTTTAAACACTTCAGGTTCTAAACATTTCAGAAGAGAAATATACAGGCTAGAACATTTTTCTCCACAGCTTCAGTGATATCAAAATTTATTTCTTAGAACTCTGTTTAATGTTCATATGCATCTAAAAGTAATCTGGAACCATGTATATTAATTTAAAAAGAACATTAAGAAATTTCATATTGATTTTTGTTCAAAAATGAAAAAATTTTATAGCAAGATTGGTGTTTTTCTGACTTAAAATCTGAAGCAATATAATATACTACATGGTAATCATAGCGCATATATTGTGTTCTAGAAAAATTTGGAGGGTGCTTTTAAAGTGTTCTCCAAAAAAAAAAAAGTGTTCTCACCACAAAAATGGTAACTCTTTGAGGTGATATCTATCTATCTACCTGAATGCAATATTTAGTCATTCCATCACATTTATATACTTAAAAACATCTTGTTTACAAGATAAATAGTTTTATATGTCAAAATAAAACACACACACACACACACACACACACACTTGTAACCGAAGAAGTTTAGGAACTTACCTCTTGTAATTTTATCTACTGCTACATAGCCAATGTAGTAGATTCTTAAATATTTGTTGAACTAATTAATTAATAACCCTAACTCTTGAAAATGTGTTATTTTATAGCTAGAGCTATGAAATTAGTGATTTCTTTTTTAAAAAGTTTTTGTTTTTATTACTGCATGTTTGCAGTAGATAATGATTACATTCGTCATGTGGAATTACTACCTGTACATACATGTACAATTCCTTCTGTGTTCGCTTCCCTCTGCTTTTTCTCCTTCCTTTCCCCTTACCTCATTGTACACTATAGTGTTGTGGCAAATTTAGCTTAACAAAGTTAGAATTTTTTATACTATTTGAATTATAACAGATTAAGTTCATTGAAAATTACAATTAGCAGATTTTTTTTTTGCTTGTTCTGATGTTATTTGACATAAGAACTTTTTTCTTTGCAACTTTATATAGTCCTTTTTTGTTTATTTCATCTCAGTACTTTAAGCTCTTTTTTAAACTTTTTTTTTCAGTACATCTCTACTTTTTTAAACTTTTTAAATATTTTAAAAATTTTGACAGAGTCTCACTAAATTGCCCAGCTTTGGCTCAAAGTTTGCAGTCCTCTGACTCAGCTTCCCAGAATACTGGGGTTATAGATGTATACTAGCATGCCTGGCTTTATTTAATTCTAATTTTAGGATATTGACATTTTCTAAAACTTAATGATATTTCTCCTTTCATAATATGATACTTTCAAAGGTTTATCAGATATTTTCCATATTACACAGAAAACTCATATAAATTTTAAAATGTGTTTATATATATATGATCTTTTTTATTTTTTAATGTTTTGAGAGAGGGTTTCACTATGATGTTCAGGACTGGCCTTGAACTCACTATTAGCTCAAATGAATCCTGCCTTAGCCACCCGAGTGCTGGGATTACAGGCTTATACTTTTTATTCTCAGACACACATGTTATTTTCTGCTAAATTTATCATGTCTTGTTGGCCTTTGGTATTTGCCATTGTTTCTCGTGATAGGTAAAATCTACTTGCATGTCATTTTTTCTGTATCTTGATCCTAGTATAATTTATTGATTCTTGACTATTTCATTTCAGCCAGGCATTATGCCTGTGATCTCGGAGGCTGAGACGAGAGGATCACAAAAAATTCAAACCCAGCCTAAGCAAGCTGGGAATGTAACTCACTGTGAGGACCTTAGGCTTCAGTTCCCCTCCCCTCAATAAAAAAGGGACTCTGGGTCTAAAGTGTTCCCTATGAGAACACTTCAAAAGCACCCTCCAAATTTTTCTGGAACACAATATATGAGCTATGATTATCATGTAGTATATTACATTGCTTCAGATTATAGGTCAGAAAAACACCAATCTTACTATAAATTTTCTTTCATTTTGAACAAAAATCAATATGAAATTTCTTAATTTGTTTCACCTATCATTTAATGGTTTTATTCATTACCAAATTCATTACCATTTTCAATTTCTAAAACCTGTTATTTGTAATTCTACCTCTTCATTCTCTTATTCTTTCGTCCTTTTTTCTCTCTTAGTCTTTTCCCTTTCTCTTTCTCTGTTCTTTTGGGTAGTGCTTTCATTATTTTCTCCTTCCATCTCATTTCACATTTTACCTTTCTCATTGCTTTAAACCTCAACTGCTGATCATTCTTGTTTTTTTATGCATTCTACTTCATGAAATCTGCTCTTTCATTTTCTATTACTTTTCCTTCCCTTTCTTCCGCTCCGTTATTCACACACACAGTCTTTATAACAGTTTGGTACAGAGTGATTTATCTGAATCTGAAACTGCTGAATTGGGTGTACCTTACATACAAACAAATTGAAAGAAACTAAAATGTTCAGTTAGTGCTTCGTTTAATTTAGGTGTAGTCATTGTTCCTTATGTAGTCTCTGTAGTCAGACAGGTTTAATTTATAAATCAGTCCCAGTGAGAAGAATTTCAGTTTAATTTGAATGTGCCAAGAGAAAACGAATGCTACTGCTATTTTTACACACCAGTGGAAATAATGGCAGCAGTACTTTGGTTAAAAAAAACTTAATAGCTGTTCTTGAGTACTAGTTTTATTTTTGATTTTTGTTAGCTATATCACTTAACCTCTTGAATTTAACCAAACTCTGAAAATATTGTTTAACCATCATTTAATTTTAGTTTTATTTCATTTACCTTTTCTCCCCTTCTTTCTCTAGCTTAGAGCCCCCTACATTCCTAGGCTCTCCCTCAGCTACTTCACCTCCTTTGATACAGAGTCTCCCCAAGTTTTTTTCCTTTCAACTTGTGATCTTCCTGCCTCAGTCTTCTAAAATACTGGAATAACAGATGTGCACCACTGCACCCAGTTTAAATTTGATAAGATGAGCCTAATCACTTATGTAACCAAGTAAATAAATAAATAATGATTTCAAATCCTACATGAAGGAGGTGGTGTGGATAATTTTAATAATTGTATTAGATCAGATTCTTCATATAATATTCAGTGTAGTAACCTTTTGTGTATTGTGCTGTTTCTGAATTTTTAGAAATTAGAATGAGATTGTTTCTTATCATGATACAACATTCTGCTTCTATATAATATGTAATCTACTGTATACCATATAATCTAATTGAAAACTTAAGAGTGTTGAAATTAGAAATACATTCTTTGTTCTGCTTTTACCTGTATCTGTGCCACTTTTAACACTTACCTCTTTAATCTAGAAAACTCCTGTGTAGGATCTAAGATTTTAGTCTTTCAGGGAGACTTTCATGTCACATGCTCTGAGCTGAGTTATTTCTTTCTTTATATTTCTTTAGTAGCCCTTGGCTGTCTCAGTGTAACTTTTCAGTAGCTAGTGGCACATACCTGTGATCCAAAGACTTGAGGAAGCTGAGACAGGACAATTTAAAGTTCAAGTCTAACCTGAACTACATAGCAAGTTTGAGGCCAGCTTGGAATATAGCAAGACCCTGTTTCAATAAATAAATAAATAAACAAACAAACAAACAAATAAATAAAAGACAAACTTCTCAGTAAACACTCCTGAAATACATTAAGATCTAATTAAAGAAATTAAAATGCAGAAAGTAAAGCAGTATACAGCTGTAATTATGGGAGACAATAAGAAGTGGAGTTATATATGAATTTGAGAATAGTTTATCAGGTATTTCTCACAATGATTTTTCATTATCTTTACTGTTAGATTTATTGAAACATTTGTAATTTTTTTAGAAAAATATTATTTTGATGAGTTTAAGATGCAGGATTCAGTGTGACTCAGTTTTTAAACTATTTTATGGGTGTATTTTGTTTTAAACTAATTTATGAGTGTATTTTGATTGCAAAATTTTATTTTCAAAATTTTACCTATCTAAAAATTTGGTTTTATTGGTATATTTTGTTTTTATACTATTTTGTGGGTATATTTTGTTTACAGAATTTTGTTTGCAAAATTTTACTTATCTGAAGATTTGTTTTTTTCAAGTGATTCACCCTTCAATTATCTGGTAAATTACTATATAGGACTGGTGTCCTGGTGGAATGAGAGTTGATTTGGTAGAGAGCCTTGATCATTAGGATTTTAGTCATCATTGCCTTTGCTGTTAATGCTTGGAAACAAAATATGTGTGGAAATGTTAGATTTTATAAAACCATGATAGAATATATATTGTGTAGTTTTATTTTATTTTTTGGTACCAGGGGTCGAACTTAAGATCTCGCACCTGACAGGCAGGCGCTTATTCTGCTGAGCTAACTCCTCAGCCCTTGTGTAGTTTTAAATGTGCTTTGAAATGTACTTTTACTTTGAAAAGATAACAGTGTTTAAAAATTTCAAGCTTAAACCTATTTTTAGAGAGTAGTTTGGAAATACCATTCTAGGCAAGTACTGTACCACTGTACGACTTAGCACTGTACCCCTGTGCAATATAGACAGTTTTAAAGAGGAAAATTGAAATCTACAATCTCATCTATAGAAATAATGAATGTCGTGCTGGGGATTTAGCTCAGCAGCGTAAGCACTTGCCTTACAAGCAGGCAGTCGTGAGTTTGATCGCCGGTACCAATAAAAAAGAAAAAGACAAAAAAAAAAAAAAAAAGAAATGATGAATGTCATTCTATGGACAAGAATAAAAGGGTTAAAATAATTTATAAATTTTTTTCAAGAAAACCCAATGCTGGGGCTGGGTATTTAGCTCAGTGGCATAAGCGCCTCCCCTGGCAAATGTGAAGTCATGAGTTCAATCCCTGGTACCAAAAAAAAAGAGAAAGAAAACCCAGGGCTGAGCCGGGGGTTTAGTGCAGCAGCACAAGCACCTGCCTGGTAAGTGCGAGGTCCTGAGTTTAAACCTGGGTACCAACAAAAGAAAGAAAACCCAGGGTTTCCAGGTCCCTTTCACTTTACTATAATTTTCTCTTTTATTTGGTTTAACATACAAAGAGGAAAAACATGAATTATATTGTGGCCTAATTTATCTTTGTTATCATTTTTAGAGAGATTTTAAATCCAAAGGATGTGATCAGTGCCCAGTTTGAAAATACCACCACCAGTAAAGATTTTTGCAGTTTGTCGTGTTTGTCAACATATGAACTGAAAAAAAAACCTATTGTTACCATAAATACAAATAGCATTTCAAGTAAATGCAGCATGTGTCAGAAGAATGCTGTTGTAAGTTACCTTTTTATTTATTGGGGTGATAAGCATAGCTTTTAATAGTCTCTCCTTGTTGATTGTGTATTGTTTTCTAATTCCCAGATTCGACATGAAGTTAATTACCAGAATGTGGTACATAAACTTTGTAGTGATACCTGCTTCTCTAAGTTTCGTTCTGCTAACAACCTCACCATGAACTGTTGTGAGAACTGTGGGGGTTACTGTTATAGTGGCTCTGGACAATGCCACATGCTTCAGATAGAGGGACAGTCTAAAAAGTTTTGTAGTTCAACATGTATTACAGCATACAAACAGGTATTTGACCATATTTAATTTTGATGTCTTTGTGCTTTTCACCAGATATTTGCCCCAGTGCTACAGAGTGAAGCCAGGGCCTCACACATGCTAGGCAAGTGCTTTACCACTGAGCCGCCACATACCTAGCCCTTTTTAATTTTATTTTGACACAGTATCTTGCTAAGATGCTCAGCCTCGGCCTCGACTTAGATCCTGCCTCTGCTTCCTGAGTTGCTGGGATAACAGCCATGTACTTCCATGACTTGTGGAAATACAAATTTTTAGTAGAAATTGTGAAAATGTTATTAAAAACATTAGCTTTGTTGTTTTTTCTTGTTTTTACTCTCACAAGGGAAAAAAATCAAGTATTTTCACATAGGTTATCCTTAAAACTGTACTGGAATGGGGGTAATTCCAAGACTACTTGGCTAGAATGTAAGAGGTTCTGGGCTCGAGCTGGGCATGGTGGCACATGGCTGTAATCCCAGCATTCCAGAGGCTGAGGCAGGAAAAAACTCCTGGGTTCAGTGCCCAGTAGGGAAAGAATAGAACTGTTTTTTCCCATATACAGTATCAGGTACTCACTAGTTTCTTAGTTTCATTCATCATCTTGAAATATGACTCATATTTCACCAGATGAAGAAAAATAAGATGAAACATTGTAATTATAAACTCATTTGTTACTCTAGCCAGTGCCTATTGAGCTTCTTACATATTAATATCTACTGTAGCAAAATAATGGGGGTTTAGTAGTAAAGCAGTTACAAATTTAATTTGCATGCTTTGTGTTCACATTCTTTGTGTTGACAGGTTTACCTCCGGGAAAACAGTGTAGTTCCTTGAGTCCCCAGTATTTTAGTTTTCTTACCTGCTTGCTTTTTACTTGTTGTACTAAGGATTAAACCCAAGGTCTTAGGCATATTGGCCAAGTACTTCACCACTGAGCTATATCCCTAGCCCCAATTTTCTTATCTCTCAGTGGCTGTAATACCACCTGTGTCACTAAGGTGTTTTTAGAATTATATAAAATAAGGATGAGAGCATTTAGCACTGAGCCTGGCATATTAATGGTCATTTCTGCTACTTTCTTTTATGTAAGTCATGCAACTAGTGTTGGATACTACTTTCATTCTGAGGGACTGTGTGTCTCCTGAGATGATATGAGATAAGATGATATCATGGAAATAGGGTATATTACAGTGAACCACAGGAAAAGCACAGTTATCTATACTTGAGAGGGGAAGATTTGTTAGTAAACGCTCCAATGAAATTTATTAATTCCTGACTTGAATTTTTTTCTTTCGGCTTTTTGAGACATGATCTCACTGTGTAGTCCATGCTAACTTTGAACTCAGTCCAGGTTGGCCTTGTGTTCATTAAGATTCTCCTGCCTCAGCCTTATGAATGCTGGGATTAGAAACGTATACCTCCACTCTTGGTTTGATTTAAATCTTGTAAAATCTTGAAGTTTAAGTCTTGTAAATCTTGAGGTTTATGGTGCTAATCATGATCAGGGAGAAAAGGCAAATGAGGCAGAAGGATCACCAGAAGTTCCAAGGCCAGCCAGTACTACAATTTAAAAAAAATTTTTTTTAAGTTTTTTACAGTGCAAACCAGTACAAACAGACTAAAATTTTGCATATGTGTATTATGTGTATAAAATTGAAAATTTTCATATAGCAGTCTATATAATAATTAAGATTCCTTAAACAGCTGTTGTGGTTTAAATATAAGTGGTCTGAATATGACAGTTAAAATATACTGTTTTATTTTTCAATCTACTGTACTTCATTAGAAAATAATGATTATAATCTAGCAGCTAATTTTGGGTTCTGGTAATTGGTTTTAAAAACCACTTTTAAAATAGTAGTTTACCATTAACCTAATGAGGAGTTCATACTCTTATGCTAAGCTATCCTAAAAATGTGAAAAAAAGGCCTCTATAAGGTGCTACATACAGGCAATAGACTACACATTTAAGGATATTTAATAAATTTATTTCCAAATACTCTACCACCGATAATAAAGCATATTGTAAGCAGTAAAATGGAAGCAGATCTCATACCTACTATCCCAGTATAAACAACCTAGCTTGTTATCTTAAGGACTTAGAGACTTGACATCAAATAATGTTAAATAGCATTTGCATGTTATATATTCAGGGTAACATATATATTCAGCACCTATCAAAGAGATTTTAAGGTATCTATGTAGTCTTAGAGAATAAATTTGTGGTATTTGATACTAAAATAGATACATATTAAAATGAGCACATAACTAAATTTTGTAATGTCTTATAAATCCAGTGAGTCATGGTGTATGCCTGTAATCCCAGCATTCAGGGATTAGGAGCATTCAGGATTCAGGAGGTTCTCCATGAGTTCAAGGTCAACCTGGAACACAGCAAAGCCTTTCTCAAAAACAAAATGATTGTAAAACATTTTAATAGTGTTACATATAAATATTTCAGAGAATTACACTTTTACTAAGAATTTGGTTAAAATAATGTTGTTTTATTCTCTTAATAGAAATCAGCCAAGATTACACCATGTGCACTTTGCAAATCATTGAGATCCTCAGCAGAAATGATTGAAAATACGAGTAGCTTGGGGAAAACAGAGCTTTTTTGCTCTGTTAATTGCTTATCTGCATACCGAGTTAAAATGGTTACTTCTGCAGGTAATATTGATTTCATAAAGTATAAAATGTAGTAGTTCAAAAATTCCAGTTTTGTTTTTTTGCCCTGATTTTTGTGTAAATTTAGTTGCTTTCTAAGGCAAATTTAAGATTATTTCATATTTTTTGGTATCATCATTCATTTTCTTAATTTTTTATTTACTTATTTGCATATGTATGTAGTCCCCTCTTACCAAAAGAATTTCATATAGCTTCTTTCTTTCTTTTTTTGGTACTGGAAATCAAACTCAGAACCTCATGCTTGGCAGGCAGGCTCTGTGCCACTAAGTTGTATCACTGGCCCAATACAGCTTTTTCTAATGTGTTTGCTTTATCCGCACTTGATTTCTTTTAAGATTTGTTTACTATGTAGTTTCAGGGTAGATGTTTAAAAAAAAAAGTTGTAAATGTTAATTTTTGACTTGTAAGACATAACTTTGGTTCTGGTTCCTGCAACTTAACTTGGCCCTTGGAATTTTTTTGTATATTCTGTATTATTTAATTTCTTATAGATTTGTATAAATTACTCATTAGTTTTTATTTTGATTTGCTAAGGTGTACAAGTTCAATGTAACAGTTGTAAAACCTCAGCAATCCCTCAGTATCACCTAGCCATGTCAGATGGAAGTATACGCAACTTCTGCAGCTACAGTTGTGTGGTAGCTTTCCAGGTATGGCTTCAGGAATCTTCCTCTTCTTCAGTCAGTGAGTCACATACGGTAGTTATATAAACTTATTAAGTGTTTGATAGTGCCTGGATTGCCTGAGTTTCTGTTGCAGTCCTAAAAACTTAGATTCTTAGTTCATCTTGTATTTGGTGGCAAATATTTTAACTGCCTTCTATAAAAACTAAATTGTGAGCATCCAGACTATCTTTTGATGATTGCTAGTAAAACTTTTTCTCTCTCTTTCTTTTTTTTTTTTTTTTTTTGATATAAATGAAACCCATTTCACTTAGTTACTATAAGCTGCTCAAAGGTAGGGGGATTCTTTTTACCTGTTCATTACTATTTTATATGTCTAGGATTATGAATCATGGAAATTCCATTTGTTTGAACAGATCCTTAGTCAATCTTTCTTTGTTGTTTGGTTTTTTCAGAACTTGTTCAACAAACCAGCTGGAATGAATTCTTCAGTAGTGCCCTTGTCTCAGGGCCAAGTAATTGTCAGCATCCCCACAGGTTCAACAGTGTCAGCAGGAGGAGGTAACACCTCTGCTGTTTCTCCCACTTCCATCAGTAGTTCTGCTGCTGCAGGTCTTCAGCGGCTTGCTGCCCAATCCCAGCATATTGGGTTTACACGAAATGTTGTGAAACTCAGGTGTCAACACTGTAACCGTCTTTTTGCCACAAAACCAGAACTTCTTGACTATAAGGTAAAGTTTAGGTTCATGGTAAGTGTTTGAGTATGAGGAAGTCTATCTGTAAAATTGTATTTTGCTTTTCATTTCTCACATACTGCTTGTTTTGAAATTGACACAGTATTTTTATAAGGTAAGCAACATGTTCAATTAGTGCTTAATGATTATTTCTTTGCAGGGTAAAATGTTTCAGTTCTGTGGCAAGAATTGTTCTGATGAATATAAGAAAATAAATAATGTAATGGCAATGTGTGAATATTGTAAAATTGAGAAAATTGTAAAGGAGACTGTGCGATTCTCAGGTGCTGACAAGTCATTCTGTAGTGAAGGTAAAGACAAAAGAACATCTTACATACGAACATGTTGGTTTTCAAAGTACAGTAGTTGATGATTTAAGCTGTTATTATATAAATTTATCTATTTGAACCTTTTTTGTACATTTTAAAAGCCTTTTTGATGTGTTGACACTTTATTCTTTTAACTAGTCTTTTATAGTATATAAATGTTAAAATGAAGTCAAAGATCCTCATGGTATAACACAGAAGAAGATGGTAATATGGAAAACCTTTGAAATTGTTGGGTTGAATAGGAACTTTAAAGAACTTTTAGTTGACAAACTCATTGTCACCTGGAAGTCATTAAGTTGCAATGGGCCTTCTAAGTTAGTAGGTTTATTATTTTAAATGCCATTATGTTTCTGAATATGAGTGATCTGAAAGTGCAAATCAGTGTGAGGTGTATTGTATTCTTTATTTAATTAACTATGTTTAGAATGTGTTGTTGACCCTAAATCTGCATAGGGTTATTAAAAATGCACAGGAGTATCCTTCCAGATCAGTTACTAAAACCTTCTAAGAACAATACTAAAGAAAAATTTAATTTTACTTTATGCTTCAGTATATAACATAAGATGAAAGTTTCATGAAATAAAATTTATTTTTTGTAGTATAATTTTGTAGTACTATTTTGTAACCCATCTTCATTTAAAAACTAGTTACTATTTTGTAACCCATCTTCATTTAAAAACTAATATTTTTATCTTATCCCTATTTTTTAAAAATTCTACTCTAAATTGATCCTCTTGATGTACTAATTAGTCAGGACCCAGGAGAACTTTGTTCTAGGCCTATTGCATTAAAAATGTATATTAGGGCTGTGGATTGAGCTCAGTGGTATAAGCGCCTTCCTTGCAAGTGTGTGGTCGTGAGTTCGATCCCTGGTACCGATAAAAACGAAAAAAGACAAAAAAAAATGATGAAAAAAAAATGTATTATTTTTATCTTTCCCTGTGTTTAGGTTGCAAATTGCTTTATAAACATGACTTGGGAAAACGCTGGGGAAGTCACTGTAAAATGTGCAGCTATTGTTTACAAACATCTCCCAAACTGGTACAGAATAATTTGGGAGGAAAGTTGGAAGACTTCTGTTGTGAAGAATGCATGTCAAAATATACTGTGTTGTTCTATCAGGTAAAATCTAATACACATTCTTGGGTTTTTGTAATTATGCCATAAATTGTTCTTTTTTTGGCCAGGCATAATGACACACCCTAAAATCTCAGCACTCAGGAGACTGAAGCAGGATTGCTGCAAGTTTGAGGCCTGCCTGAGCTACATAATGAGACCATATTAAAAAATAGTTGTCTCTCTAAATTTCATGTAGAATGAAGAACAGTTTAATGATTAAAAACTTAAAGTTTATAAAATACAGAACTTTATGTTCTGTAACAATTAATATAAGATTTAGGAAGACTAACATTGTTGAAGTCTTATTCTGTTTGTTCTTAATTTCCTGTGGATGACACAATTTTAAGAGACTGAAATATTTAAAATTATAATTTTATTTATTTGTTAGTCAAATAAAATGAATTTGTCTTCTGACATTTTGCAAAGATATGCCCTATTTAAAATTAGATTTAGGGCCAGGGATTTAGCTCAACAGCATAAGCACCTGCCTGGCAAGTGTGAGGTCGTGAGTTTGATCCCTGGTACCAAAAAAACAAAAATTAGATTTAGAGTCTAAGTTGATTTTCTCATTAGATGTGTTCTGTGTGGTGTGTTTTTTTTTGTTTTGTTTTGTTTTTGGCAGACCACAGATATATTTGTGTTTTCTGTTTCTATTTCAGATGGCCAAATGTGATGGTTGCAAACGACAGGGTAAACTTAGTGAGTCCTTGAAATGGCGAGGGGAAGTAAAACATTTTTGTAACCTGCTTTGTATCTTGATGTTCTGTAATCAGCAAAGTGTATGTGACCCACCTTCACAAAACAGTGCAGGTAAAATTAAACTTTGATAAATGCCAAAAATAAACTTATTTTCCTCTACAAATTAGGAAATTCAAAGAACTGTAAATTTATGAAATGCAAATTTCATTGTTATTAAATGATATAAAATTTAGATCTTTTTTAATGAATACCTTAGATTAAAGGCACACAAACAGTTTTTTTAAAAAGCCTTTCATAGAGCATATTGAACAACCAATGCTATGAGTGCTTGAATTAATGGAAAAGAATAGTAAGTTAATGTTTTATAATTGTGTGTGTACCTTAGCTTCCTTAAAGAAGGAAGCACTGGGGGAGGCTCAGGCATGAGGATCATAAGTTCAAGTCAACATGTACAACCTACTGACTTAGTAAAATCTTGTCTCAAAATAAAATGCAAAAGGATTAGAGATGTGGTTTACTGCAAAGCCTGTGTTCACTCTCCAGTACTACAAAAAACAAAACAAAGCAAAAAAAGAGCCAGGCTTGATAGCCCATGCCTATAATCCCAGCACTGGAGAGGCTGAGGCAGGAGGATCAATATAAGCTTGAGGCCAGTCAGAAGTATATAGTGAGACCCTGTTTAAACAAACAAACAAAAGATTTGAAAGGTTAAAGGTATAGCTCAGTGCTAGAGCACCTGACTAGCAGGTAGGAGGTCCAAGCTTCAATCCTCAACACTAGGGAAAAAAATTGAGACTACTTACAGCAGAAAAAATAAAGACGGAATCACATGTACCATATATATGTTTAGGCCATTTAATCTTTGAAACTTTATGGCTTAAAAGACATATAACTTGTACTATCTTAAAAACTGGACTAGTTCAAGAATAGTATCTTTACAAACAAGTGAGAACTAAAAGGACTTACTCCAGAAACTTAAAAGTCCTTTAAATGTGAAGGTAAGCTTTAAAAATCATTTTATATTTAAATGTCCATTAAATCTACCCTGTGTTCTTCATTGGTGTTGTGAAGATTTTTGTTGTTGGTTTTTTTTTTTTTTTTTTTTAACTTTTTTTTTTTTGTCTTTTTTCTTTTTATCGGTACCAGGGATCGAACTCACGACCACCTGCTTGCAAGGCAGGTGCTTATGCCGCTGAGCTAAATCCCCAGCCCTGTTGTTGGTTTTTAAGTAACACTGTTGCATTTTTATACAAAGATAAAGTATATGAAGAACTTTCAGGTTTTACTAATTAAAAATGATGAAACCAAAATCCCAGTTAATTCTGATGTGACCTTTCATTTTAATAGAAGTTACTCAAACTTGAAAACATTGCTTAATATCCTTGAGATGTTGGTTTTTGTTTAAGAACTTACAAATCATATGAGATTTCTTTATTTCTATTTTAACCAACAAATATTTCTGTGGTTCAAGCAGCTTCCACCGGGCCCCCATCTCTCAGAAAAGATTCAACCCCGGTAATAGCTAATGTTGTATCATTGGCAAATGCTCCTGCTGCTCAGCCCACAGTGAATTCTAACAGTGTCTTACAAGGTATGGATTGATTTTGAAACTGTCTACCTAGGTATTTTAAATTAAATATAATTATCTTCCTTTATTCCATCAGCCAAAGATTTTGTATGATTGACACATTCAAAGTAGGAATTGCAGCTTACTGTGGGCTGCTAGGATTTTTAATAATGTTTCTGTAAGTTTCATATCATCATTTCTTCTTCTTATATTTTAGAACTGCTAGTTTCATCCACTGAATGAAATGAAAATAAATATGTCCTTAGTATGACACTTTATGGACTGATAATTAGCTTTTAGTGGTAATATTTAAGTAATTATAAAAGTTTCTAAATTTTTGTTTTCATTTCTATCAAGGTGCAGTTCCAACAGTAACCGCGAAAATCATCGGGGATGTAAGTTTTATTATTAGTAATAGCATTGTGGCTGTATTACATTTTCTGTTTTTATAGAGTATGAATATGTCTGAATTAAATTGCCTTCCTTTGTTGATTTTATAAAGTAAATTTCATGAGATCATTTAATCTTTGTTCAGGAGTAGGACTTCCTGGTTGTTTAATTAGATTTTTAGTACACTTCAATTTCTTTGAGTGGTTGCTACCATTGTGTTGCTAATGAAGGGTTTTAAAAAATTGTGCAAAATTAAAAGAAATTGCAGAATTTGGAATTTTACTTTTTTAAGCTTTTTGAATGACATATACATAGGTTTTGAATAAAATATTGTAAAAATGGCTTATCAGCCAGGAGTGATAACACAGGCCTGTAGTTCCGATACTCTTTTGATATCCAGGCAGGAGGATTGCAAATTGAGGCCTGGCCTGTGTAATTTACCAATTTAGCAAGATCCATCCTTAGAATAAAAAAGGTTGGGTTCATGGCTCTGTGCAAAGGCTCTGGATATGAGTGAATAAATAAAACTAGCTTATTTTCTTCTCATCCCATGCAGATTATGCTGTAACTAAACATTCTGCTCCTTAATATTTTCTTTTGTCTCTGAAAAAAAAAAACCCCAAGAAAACAGATAATGAGTGAAACTCATGACTGGAATTGTAGCATTTCTAGAGTGGTTTGTGGCCTATAGGATAACCTCAGCCGCAGCATCTTTATTTAAGTTACTTAAAGTTAATAAGATGTTTTTTATATAACCCTCTTATTCTTATTTAAATCCTTTAAGACTCTATTACTCCTCTAACTCAGTCAGAAAGTAAGTTTTCCAGCTGGATATGGTGGCACATCATCTATCTTTATTGTTGTAAATTGGAGACCAGCTTAGGCTACAAAATGAGGTCAAGGCCAACCTGAACTGCATAGTGAGATGTTGTCTCAAAAAGATAAAAAAAAGTAACAGTTTTCCTTTAAACTTTATTATTACAGTAGTATAAACAATATTGATCAACAATGTGTTAAAATAGTGTTAGAATTTTTCTTGGTAAGGGAAAGTGATAACTACATACTTAGAGTTAACATTTGGTCATTGAAATACTCCTTCTAATTTACTATTAGCATTTCAGAAATTTTTTTCTTTTTTTTTTGTCTTTTTTTTCCCTTTTTATCGGTACTGGGGATCGAACTCATGACTGCCTGCTTGCAAGGCAGGCGCTTGTGCCACTGAGTTAAATACCCAGTCCCCTACACAAATATTTTATTTCTCACAGATTTAGTTGAATTTACAAATTGTTCTGTGTAATTTCAATATCCTGTTTCTTTTAAAATTAAAATGTTTCTTGATATTAAAGATTTTTTTTGTTAAGAACTTTTCTTTTTTTTTGTTTTCAAGGCATGGTCTCACTGTGTAGCGCAAGCTGGCCTTTAACTCATAGCAGTCCTCCTGCCTCAGCCTCCTAAGTGATGGAATTACTGGCATATGCCACCATGTCCAGCTAACGATTAGTTTTGAAGCTTTTTTTGGTTTCTAACTTACTTTTTTTCCTAGGCAAGTACACAAACAGATGCCCTGAAATTGCCACCTTCCCAACCTCCAAGGCTTTTGAAGAACAAAGCATTATTGTGCAAACCCATTACACAGACTAAAGCTACTTCCTGCAAACCACATACCCAAAACAAAGAATGCCAGACAGGTATGTTTCTTGGACTTTATTTTTCTTGAGAGAAAAAGAATGTATAGTCTGCTTACCTTTATTATGGAATTTTTCAGGTAGTGTGATTGTTTATATACATTGATAATTTATTTTTCACAATATGTGTAGGATAGTTTTCTGAAGGCTAAAGAAGTTAGAACCTTAATAATAAGGCCTGTCCAACCTTTTGCTATGCGTAGGGAACATAGAAAATATATAATTTAATCAGTGTATCTAAGCAAATATCCTTTTGAAATATTTGATTGTAACATTTTTTAAAAAGGAAGGGATAGCCGAGAATTTAGCTCAGTGGCATAAGTGTCTGCCTGGCAAGAGAAAGGTCATGAGTTCAATCCTTGGTACCAAAAAGAAAAAGAAAAAAGGATAGGCCATGTGGGCCACAGGCTAGACACACCTGATAAGTCAAAGAGAATGAAGTCAGCCCGGGATTTAGCTCGCTGGCATAAGCGCCTACCTGTCAAGTGTAAGGTCAAGAGTTCATTCCCTATACCCAAAAAAAAAAAAAAAAAAAACTCCATAAGACACAAGTCAATTGGTAATACTATCCTGTAACATTATGGAATAACCATAACTTTAGACTCCTGTAGACAGGCTCTTAATTAAGAGATGCTATTGTTTAACCAGGTATCATTAAATTTCAACTACTCCACGTATTTTTAAAAAATTTTATCTTGTTAATTTTATTTTACATTGTAATTATTGTGCTGTGCATCCACCCCAGGCCTTGCACATGCTGCATTCTCACACTCTCTCCCCTTTCGCCTTTATTTAAATAAAGTCATTTGCCTTAGGGAGGACTTCAGATCCTTCTTTTCTTATGAACTGACTCTTGCCCTGCCAAAATCTTTGTGCCTTTGATGAATGCTGGGCAGCATTGTAGCATTTGTTTTGGAAATGAGCTAGGGTGAGAAGGGTGGCCTGCCATCCTTGGGGTAGATCCTCCATCCTATGTTTAGGAGCTGCTTACAAAGGGACCTTCCAGCCATTTAGCCACACTGAACAGAAATTTATTCTCTTGTGCTATTGAGTTGGAGGAAATGCAAAATGCTGGTGTCTTGTCCCTCCTTGTAAGTTTAATAGCTTTCAAGTGGAATCTGAGGGAAATAGTTCATTGATTCCTGCCACAGACACCAATAACATAGCTTCTATGTAGTGTCACAGACTCTCCACTCTTCTTACTGAATTTTAATAAATTTTCTTAAAGAAATCTTTCTTTTCTGTATGCCTTTAAGATAACTTCTTAAGTTGCATTTTAGTAGTTTTCATTGAATTTACTGTTTCACTAGAGAATTGGGTTATGTGTAGCTTTTCATGCTGCCAATCAAAAGCCCCAGAAATTTAAAATAGAAATCTTGAATTTGTAGAACTGCAAGATTTTCCTGTACCAGTGCTTTTCAAACATTATTATGTGCATGCATTATCTAGGAATTTTACTAAGTACATTCTTATTTAAATGGGGCTCAAAACTTTATAAGTTTCCAAGTAAAGTTAGTGTGGCTGGTCATGGACCACACCAAATAGCCAAGTTGTAGATGATGTGGTCATTTCTTTTTATTGTGACATAATAAATTCTGATAGTAGTGATTTATTTAGTATTATGTAACCTGTTATCAAATATCTCTTGTCAAATAACATTTTTTTTTATGTTTCTTGCACTATGATAAATTTGATCCTCTGTTATTTTCCCATTTCCTAGCTTTGGTTAAATTGTTTTATTTTCTGGTCACTTTCATTCATATGTTAATGATTTATAGTTATCTAAGATACTTTCTGGTCACTTTTACTCATATGTGAATGATTTTATAGTTATCTAAGATACTTTCTGGCCCATTTCAATGAAAGTTTCTTATATGTGCTTTTAAATAATGGGAATAAACCAACCATCTTTCTCCCTTTTCCCGAAGTTCTGTTTCATCTTTTTATTACTTTGAACATGTGCTGTATATGTTTATTCTTTTTGTAGATGTAAACAATCATATATTAGACCTTCAATGTCTTAGTTGTACATAATTGTTTCCTTTAGTAGCTTATGTTTTTTTATTCAGTGGTAAAATGGCTACCAATTTCATCCTTCATTTCACTTTTTTTTTTTGAGACAAGGTCTCACTGTGTAGTTCAGGCTGGCCTTGAACTCTCTTTGTAGCTCACACTGGCTGAATTTGCAGTGTTTCTTCTGCCTCAGCCTCAAGTGCTGGGCTTACAAGTGTGCACCACCACTCCCAGTTGTTTTTTGTATTCTTACTTATAACCATTTCATCTGGGGTGACATGAAATGTTAACATAGTTTTGATTTGCATTTCCCCACAATCATGCTTTTTAAATGCTGTATTCATCACTTTATTTTGTGCTGTTTAGTAGCTGTCCAGGGTCTACTGATTTTAAAATGTTTATTAAAACCTATCAAAAATTATCTTCCTATTTATTTTCCTGTAGCATATTGTACATCTGTTTGCTAGCAATTTTCTTTACCTAGCTTCTAAGACCACTTTTCTAATACTTCCATTCATTTTATACTTAGATCATTGCTACTTATTATGTTACCTGGTTTTTGTTAGTGCTCTATGCAAGCCATTTTTTTTCTTCTTTAGTTATTTCCCTTTTGTAAGAACTACTGCTTTTTTTACTTTTTTAAATATGCTTTTAAAATTTTTAACTGACATGCAAGAATGTTCATGAGGTACAAATTGTGATATTTCAATGCATGTGTATAGTTTGTGTATAGCATGTGTATAGTTCGGGTCAAAATAACTATATGCATTATGTGTAACATCCCTTTTTTTAAATACTGGAAACCTTAAAAATTCTCTGCTGTTTTGAAATATGCAGATAGGTGTCTTCAATCATTGTTGCCTACTGTGCTATAGAACATTTGAAGTTCTCTTAATGGGACCCCTGAAGCCATTAATTACCTTCTCTCTATGGTCCTCACTTCTCAGCTTTTGGTAACCACTATTCTATTAACTGAATTTTTTTTTTTTTTTTGGTCTTTTTTTGAGATAAGATTTCACTATGAAATTTAGGCTGGCCTTCAACTTACTTTGTAGCCCTGGCTGGCCTTGAATGCACATTGAATCCTCCTGCCTCAGCCTCCCGAGTGCTGGGATTACAGGCAAGCACAACCACACTTGACTTACTCACTGATTTTGTAACATGAACTTTTAGCTTGCATGTGTAAGTTAGAACAGTCAGTAATTGTGTCCACTTTATTTAATCGAGCATCCTTTAGAGACATGCATGTTGCCATAAATGATAGGATTTCATTATTTCCAGCTGAATAATATCCCATTTATATGTGTGTGTGTGTGTGTGTGTGTGTGTGTGTGTGTATTATCTCACGTTTTCTTTCTTTATTCATTTGTCAGTGTTGATTCCATAGATCAACTACGGTGAATAATGTTAATGGAAAACTTAGAGGAGAGAAGTTATTGCTTTAGTGTACTGATTTCCTTTCCCTTGGATACATACCTTGTAATGAAATTGCTAAATCTTACGGTAGTTCTATTTCTGTGTTGTTGTTAAGAGGTAAGATCTCACTATGTTGTTCAAGTTGACCCTGAACTCTTGGGTTCAAGTACTCCTTTTGATGTAGCCTAACAAGTAGCTGGAACTATATGTATATCACTGTTCCTAACTTGTTTCTTCTTTTTTGAGGAACTTCCATCTGTTTCCGTGATTCTTCTAATTTACATTTCTACCAACAGTAAATGAGAGTTTCTTTTCTGTATCCTCACCAGCTTTTTTCTTTTTTTCAGTTTTTATTACTATATGTTTGTATTACATAATGATTACATTATGGGGGATTGGTACCTATATATCACACATCCTAATTCTTTTTTTATCCTCTTTCCCTTTTCTTCCTCTCTCCTCTCATCTCTTGACCCTTTCCCACTTAAGCAAAATCTGTCTGTCTACTTCTAGTATCTTTTATTTTGCTCTTTATTTATATTTTGAATTTCTCATATAAGGGAAATTGATATTTTAGTTTCTATGTCTGATCTACTTCATTTAACATTACGGTCTCCAGAAACATCTATTTTCCTACAAATGACTCAAGTTTAGCATTTTATGTCAGAGTAGAACTCCATTGTGTATACATACATTTCCTTATTCCATTTATCTATTAATGCTGCTGGTTATTGGTTTTTATCCTTTTGATAGTATTCTGACTGGGGTGGAATTATACATAACTGTGGTTTTGATCATTACTGATACTGAGTTTTGTGGGGGATGTTGCTGGGCCTTGAACTTTGCACATGGTAAGCAAGTTACCTACCTACAGTCCATATCCCAAGCCCTTGAGTCTTTTTCATACTTAACGGAAGTAATCAGCTTTTCATCACTCTGAATATCTGAAGTTGCTAACATTAAAGAGAAAAGATTTATTTTGCTCACACTTTTAAAGATTCAGAGTCCAAATGGCTCTGGAAAGTCTGCCCCTTGGCTGCTTGGCATAAGGAGCATTAGCGAAAGCACATATGTGAGCAGTGATTGCCTCTTAAAAGAAGAACCAAGAGACTAGCATCTCACACTCCCTTCCAAGGGTTTCCGAGTAGGGTTCACCTCCCAGAGATTCTGTTTCCCAAAAGCCTCACCCCTGGGACTAAGTCGTTAATCACAGTTAATACTTGGTGAGATGGGGACACAAACCATACTCAAACCTTAGCATTGTCTATGTATATATATTCTTTGGCGAAATATCTTTTTGAATCATTTGACTGCTTTTTGTTTTGTTTTTGCAATTGACTTGTTCAAATTTGTTATATATCATGGATGGATATTAACTCCTTGTCTAGTTTATAAATATTTTCTCTCATTCTCTAGTTTATCTCAAGTTTCTTGTTTCCTTTGCATGTAGAACTTGCTTAGTTTGTTGTAATCTCATTTTTTATTTTTGTTTAATGTATTTTTAGGGTTATATCAAAAAAATCTCTCCTCAGACCAGCATCCTAAAGTACTTTTTCTGTTTTCTTCTAATAGTTTCACACTTACAGGTCTTACAGTTAAGTCTTTAATCTTTTTTGAGTTTATTTTTTTATATGGTAAGAGATATGAGTCTAGTTGTATTTTTTTATATATGGATAGTTGTCTCTAGCATCATTTATAGAATATACTATCCTTTTTGAAATGAAGTTTAAGTCATGTAAAATATTTTTTGTGACTTCTTTTTTCTTTTTCATTAGAAGACACTCCAAGTCAGCCCCAGATTATTGTGGTGCCAGTTCCTGTACCAGTATTTGTGCCCATACCTCTTCATCTTTATACTCAGTATGCTCCTGTTCCCTTTGGAATTCCAGTTCCAGTGAGTGTGCATTTAGAGATTAAGGATGCATTTTCATTAATTAAATGCTTACAGTTCTGAAAAAATTACATTCATTGGTAAAATATAGTTGATTGCTAGTGGCTGTTATTACTTAATGAGATATGTATAGAAGACTGCTTTTGTGCTTCTCCTGGTTTCTCAGAAATTGTTATGATACAGCTTATTAAAAAGGTTACATTAGCAATAAAATTTTAGTGATTATATTAAATAACTTTAAAGAACTCTCATAGTTTCCTGTACTTCCTGGGGTATAATATCATCTTTTAAAATATTTATTTATTTATTTTATTTATATTTGGCTTTTTGAGACAGTTTCACTATGAATTCAAGCTGGCCTTAAGCTCACTTTGTACCCCAGGCTGGTCTCAAACTTGTGGCTCCTCCTGTCTCAGCCCCTTGAGTGCTGAAATTCCAGGCATGTGCCACCACACCCAGCTCCAACTTTTTATTTAAGAAAAATTGGTTATTTTTAAAATTGGGAAGATTTCCCATCTTAAATCCTTAGTGGAAACACTTGTGTGAAATGTTAAACAAGAAATATAAGCAAAAGCAATTTCAAAAATGAAATGAAGCTATTGTAGAATTATTTTCAGTGATACAGAGGCATATTTTGTTTAGTGTCAAAGCACTTTCTAAGTTATTTTAATGGCTCTAATCTTGTAAAAATGAAGTGTCAAGAGTGTGAAATCATCTATAATGAGAATTCTGAAATTTCTTATTTTTAGACTTAAATCATCTTGCCAATAGTGATTTTGACAACAGATCCATGGTTTGAGAAGCGCTTAAGTGTATTTTTGGTCCTTCAGATGCCTGTCCCAATGCTTGTCCCATCCTCAATGGATAATGAAGACAAAATTGCTGAAAGTATTGATGACATTAAGGAAAAGGTTCCCACACATCCATTTGAAGCTGATCTCCTTGAGATGGCAGAAATGATTGCAGAAGATGAAGAAAAGGAGAAAACTCTATCACAAGGAGGTTGGTACAGTCTTTTTTGTTGCTGTTGTTTTTGTTTTTTGAGAAGGATCTTGCTATGTATTAATGGCTGGCATTGAACTCGCTGTGTAGCCCAGGCTGGCCATGAACTCAGTGATCCTTTTACTTTAACCTCCTGAGTGCTATTACAGCATGTGTTACCATGTCCAGCACTCAAGTAATTTTAAATTTCACCATGATTTCTAGTGTTCTCTCTCTGTCTCTCTCTGTTTCTCTCTCTATCTCTCTCTCTCACTCCCTCGCTCCCTCCTCTCTCCTTTCTACCTCTCTCTCATGTTTTGTTGGTTTGTTTTGTTAGTTTTTTTTCTGAGATAAGGTCTTGCTGTATAGTTGAGGCTAGCTTTGAACTTACCATGTAGCCCACTTTGCCCTCCAACTTGTGCCACTTCTCCTGCCTCAGCCTCTTAAGTGATGGGATTACAGTCGTGCACCACTACTCTCTGGTCCTAATGTATAATCATGTGTGTGCTCTGACAAACAGAATCTTAGCACAGATAACTTTTTGGCTCAAAATAACTTATGGGTAAGTCTCATTGTGTTATTCTGAATAAGGATGATAACATTTAGCACTGATGTGTGCTTCCTTTAGTACATTGTTTCATTTAATCTTTACATCAGCCCTTTAAGGGAGTGTTGTTTTATGCTTCATTTGGGTTTGTCCTGTTTATGTAATATTAGATTTTTCCTGTTGATGTAATCAAAGTAATTGAATCCGTACTTAAATCTAGATCTGTCTGACTCAAAAACATAATATTAATCAGTTTACTAACATGTTCCAGAAAAATTTCTAGCTGCAAGTACCATCTTCTTTCTTTTTGGATATAGAAAGAATTAGAGAAAATATTTATGAGTTGTGAAATTTTTAAGTGAATTTTTTCAGAAGCCTTTTTATGTATTTTTAATGAACCAAGAAATGACGCTTTTCTTGCTGTTTCCACATTTTATTCAGTGGTAGATTTTAGAAGGCTGTCCACTGGATTTTAGTTTTGCATAATGTTAGATGATTTTATGAACAGTATAGCATTTGGAAAACCTGTCACCTTTTCTGTTGTGTTCATAATGAGCATTTAAATCATACATTCTCTGGGTAGGGCTGAGGAGGTAACTCAGTGGGAGAGCACTTACTTAAGATATTCTGAGAAATAGGTAAAAGCTTATTATTATCCCAGTGTTCCTCATGTTCTTTATATTTTAAAGGCATTTGACACAATTTTAATATTTTCTCAAAAGGGACTGGGGATTTAGCTCAGCGGCATAAGCGCCTTCCTTGCAAGTGTATGGTTGTGAGTTAGATCCCTGGTACCGATAAAAACGAAAAAGACAAAAAATACATATATATATTTTCTTAAAAGTACAAAGTAAATGAACTCTGTCAGTTAATACAACTCAGAGAAAGAGGGAAGAAAAGTAATTCCAGAGCAAAGGGAAAATGGATCTTGTTTCAGTTATCACATTCCCACACCTGCAATGTCCATAGAGCTAGAACTTCATGAGAGAGCTCAGTATGCAACAGCAGAGGTGCTAGAACTAACTGGAAAAAAACTAAATGTGCCAAATATAACAGTAAAAGCCACTCTTTAGCAGAATTGTGGCCTTGAAAAAAGTAGGGCAATAATCAGGTAGCTGAACTGCTAGGCTGCTGCCACTCCCACCCCATCCCCAAATAAACAGTGCGTATACCCAGGTAGTAGTATTTGTTCAACAAAGACAGGACAGTCTTTCACCCATTCAAGGCGAACACTGCCACAAATACATGAGCCCTGGCAGGGAGTAAGAGTTGTAAAATCACAAATGGTTCTACTTCATCCCTAGGTATATTGAATTCCTACTGTCATGCCATCTTCTCTCATCCCAGTATTTGTTCACTCTTTTATTGTCTCCGTTTTCACTGCCAAGATATACAAAACTGTATTTCAGAAAGATCTTTGGGAAATAAAGAGATCTGCAATAATATGTCTCAATCTTACAGGTTATACTTCAGTAGTGTTCCAGGTTCATTCACATTCCATCAAATTCAGCTCATGTCATTTATTCTAACTTTCGCTCTGATATGCTAACCCTCTTGCCCCACTACCACCACCACTAAGGGAATATCACATGAATCTCTCTTCCTGGTGCCTAACTCTTGATAGGAGTCTCCTCTTCTCCTTCAGAACAAAACTGTAGTGCCCCAGCTACCTGTACATTAGAAAAACAATTTGTTCCTGGAAAAAATACTTGGATTTTACCAACCTTACTTGAGCTGGTATCCTTCCAGTTTTCCAGGCTGGACACTATCCACTGTCCACATGTCTTTCTCTGTAATGTATGAGGCATAATATGTACATATTTTCCCAAGCATGTGGAAATTTAGAAACAACAATAGAGTGTTCTCCAGACCAAATGGAGAAGGATCCAATCTCTTATACCCATTCAGTCTGATTTCTTTTCTGTTATTTTATCTGTTACCCATTTTTCTGAGGGATTGAACTAGTGTGAGAAGTATGTGTCAGATTAATACAATCACAACTGCACTGGAGCAGTGAGAAATAAGACATTCTAGAAAAGATCCTTAATTCTCCTACAAACTTTCCCAAGACCTGGTCACTAGTCCTAGAGGGTGCTCCAACAATGGTGACTTCTCTCAGAGAAGACACGCACCACCATCACAGTGCTGAGTTCCCATGGATGTCATCACTTTCCAGCTGTCAGTGATAGGGTCATAGCACTCAATGCTACTCAACAGGGACTTGCCATCATATCCCGCAGTTGCATAGATTCTTCCCTGAAGCACTATGGCTCCTAAATACCACTGTAAAATGGTCTTACTAGTCCAAGAATCATACAAATGTTGTTCAACAGAAGGAAAGGTAGACTATACTCTTAAATCATTCCACTATGTAGGGCTACTCCAGCACCAGAACGTTGGTGGCCATTGGTGTAACATTACTGTTTGGGGATCCTATTTCTCTGGATTTGAGACATTTAAGCCATCATATTCTCCTTGACAGTAGATCACTCTGCAGGCCATTGCTGGTCCAGCAACCTTTGGCTATCTGCGTATCTCCTAGCATACTCTACCGGTCAATGTTTGGGTCATGTCATTCCATACTGGTATGGTGCCTGCTTCCATTACAGCCTCCAGAGATGTGGATCAAATCTTCCAGGTGCTAGCTCCAGCATGGCTACTTTGGACATTCACTGGGGCTACAGAATATCAGATCCTGTCCTCATCTGCTATGTAGTCCAAGCATTCTACTGAACTGAGGTGGGAATGGCCATTGTAACCACCAATTCAGTAGATCAGTCATATAGGGATACAGAACATCTCTTGCAAGTGATGCTTGGCAAAAAGCTCCACTGCTGAGTCTTGTGCCCCATATTTCCCAACCACCTTCATGGGGGACTGCTAGCTTCCAAAGCTCCCAATCACCAGAAGTACATCATTGGCTCCTAGATGGACCTTTGTCTGCTAGCCCTGCATCTGACTTCGCAGCTCAGGCCACAGATGAAACTTCTTTGCTCTGTCAGCCAGATCCCTGCACTGTAAACTACAGCAGATGAAAGGCTGAATATCTGTAAATGTACCTGGCGGTCAGCAGCAAGTCAAGCAAGAACTCTTTACACTCTTTCTTGGCATGCTTCACCCAGTTGATGACAGCCTCAGAGACTGACTCTTCAAAATCCACCTGAATTTCACCACACTTCTCCACTTCTCTCTGACTTAGAAGAATGAATTCTTTATGCCATACCATTTCAGGAAAATACTTCTGGCTAAAAACCTCAGTCGGTTGCATCAGGTCAACACATTTGTGAGTTCCAGCAAAATCCCTGATACCCAGGCAATTAGGAGGGTCCAGCTTGCTTTTCAAGAACTCAAAGCAGTCTTGCTTTACACCTTTCAGCTGAAGCAGAAAGGCTTTAGGGAACAGTTCTTGTACATTCTTCACAGTCACATGTACTATTTCTGTGTAGAAAAGTCCAATAGGATTTCCATGACAGTTAAACCCTGGCTATCAACATAAGGTTTTCTCTTCTCTGAACTCTCACTGGTGAACATGGAACAGAAGTGGTTATTGCAGGCAGCCAGCACAGCCTGTTGGGCAGGGAAGTCTTTCTGCTATACTCTCAGCATCATATCACAGCGGGTGAGGTTGGATTCAGCATGAGCATTTGTCATTATGTCCTTGGGGGCCATAATGCCTCCTACCAAACATATGGAAGAAGGTTCTACAACTCTGCTTTTGGCTAGCCATATGACAAATCTGGCCCCACCTGAGGAAGTGGGGTGGGCACAGGCAGGCCCAGGGGATATATAACAATCTCACAATTCTGGCTCATTTATATATCATTTAAAGTTTTAGAATAGTATTTTATGCTGGATCTTCTGACTTCTGATATACACTTAGTTTGGCAGTTCAGGCAATCCCTGATGATAAACCTCTTTTTGTTTTTGTTTATTTTTTTGTTTTGGTACCGGGGATCGAACTCACAATCTCATGCTTGTCAGGCAGGTCCTTAAGCCGCTGAGGTAAGTCCCTAGCCCCATAAACCTCATTTTAAATTGACATTTCTATTCACATTAATATTTAGCATTTATAAAGTTCTTGCTCTGCACAAGTACTGTGACGTAATGCCTTTGTCTAAATTGAGTCAAAAAAGCTTTAAAAAAAATCGATTTTCAAGACAGTTGTAATCACTGTAGTATAGATGAAATGTGTGGTTTTTCTGTCTTTTTTTTTTTTTCCCCAGTCCATTTTATTTCAAGGATTAAAAAAAAAGAAGACCAAGAAGAAAAAAACTTAAAACTAAATTTCAAAACATGTGAGTCAGGGGGCAACAATGTTGATAAAATGTTATAACCACAGAGAAAGGAGAATTAAATTCCAGCTGAGAGGATATGAGGCTCATTTCACTTTGATTTTTAAGGAAAAGAATCACTTTTCTTGGATAAGCAAAAAAAAACAAGCAAAATCCCCACACTTTTCTACCTTAAATTTTTTTTTTTTTTTAAGCAGTACCGGGTGCTTGCCAGGTAGGCGCTAGTGCCACTGAGCTAAATCCCCAGCCCTCTACCTTTTAATCTTTGAGAGCCTCACTTTTCAAATACTGTGTAGTTGTTAAAAATTGTCTTCGGTGTAGTTCCATGTACCTAAATGCTCTTGTTTATTTATATTCTAAAAGTATGAGCCTTTGAATACAACAATAAGATCATTATGTTGGAACACTAGTTAAAGCTGATTTGTCAATTGTTGAAATAAATGTTCCTGTCTGTGTGGGGTTTAAAAAAATGGAGGAGTATTTCAATTAACTTTGAGTATACAATGAAAAGTAAACTGGGTACAGAGATGGCATACCTGTAATCATAGCTCCTCCAGGTGACTGAGAGAGGAGAATCACAAATTACAGGCCAGCCTAGTCATCTTAGCAAGATCCTCACCAAAGAAAATTTTTAAAAAGCTAGAGATATATGTAGCTCAGTGGTAGAGGGTTTGCCTACCATGTGTAAAGCCCTGGGCTCAGTCTCCAAACCAGACCACCTCCAATCAAAAGAAAAAGCCTGTCTCACTATGACATTGTTGATAGTTCTACTAAGTACTGTAATCACTGTTAATGCAGGTAATAATTTAATGACTTTTATCACTGATGTTTAATTAAAGAATTGTCCTTTGCGTGTATGAATTCTCTTTATTTAGTACTTCTTGGTATGTTTCATGTGTATAATTGACTCATAATTTGAGACCCAGAATTTGTTTTGTGTATATCATACATGCAAACTTTTATTATGTGATTTTTTTTTCTTTCTCTTTAGAATCCCAAACTTCTGAACAAGAACTCTTTCTAGACACCAAAATATTTGAAAAAGGTTTGTTCTTATTTATATACTTCGGTTTTTGGAAATCTTACATTCTGTATATAATAGAAATCAATGGAGAATTAGTATTCTTGAGTCAACTATGTATAGTTTTAGATATTTTTAAGTATCATTAAATGTGATGTATGCTGTTTTGTAATGAAAGTATTAAAAGCTATGCTAAATACGTAAGCATTAATTGAAAGAATGTTTTAAAGTGCTTACCAAAATGCAGAGTTCTGTTAGGCTGACAAACAAATTACTTCATTCTGTGGTTAATGGTGTCCATCAAGCATTTCTCAGTTTTTGATACTGAGGTTAAGAATATTTCTGAAAATACAAGAGTGTCTTAGTTTAATGAATTGTTTGTTTTCTTTATATTTCAGACCAAGGAAGTACATACAGTGGTGATCTTGAATCAGAGGCAGTATCTACTCCACATAGCTGGGAGGAAGAGTTGAATCATTATGCCTTAAAGTCAAATGCTGTGCAAGAAGCTGATGTCGAACTGAAGCAATTCTCAAAGGGGGAAACAGAACAGGATCTAGAAGCAGATTATCCATCAGGTTTGTGCACTGCAACCTGTTCATCAAAAGTCCTTTATTTTAGAATGGCAAGACTCCAGATTGTCATTAAGCAGCTATAATGTGTTGGAGATAATCTAGGACATACTGCTTTCTTCCTTTCTGGATATTAATTTATGTCATACTGTTCTTTTACATGGTTATTTGTTTTTTGAACTTTTTTGTTACCTTTGCTACAATAACCATTTATAAAAATGTTCTCAATTTTGGGGGCTGGGGATTTAGCTCAGCGGCATAAGTGCCTGCCTTGCAAGCAGGCAGTTGTGAGTTCGATCCCTGGTACCGATAAAAAGACAAAAAAACCAAAAACAAAAACAAAAAATGTTCTCAATTTTTAATAAACTTTTATTTGTGTGCTATATTCTTTTTTTCTCCTAACTATATAAGTAAAGTTCTCATTATAAAACAATGAAATAGTGGTAATTACTCAGTCTGTCATTATTTAAATGTGAGTTACTTGCCTCACACCATGCTTTTTGCTTATTATTATAGAATCCTTTGACCCACTTAATAAAGGACAGGGAATCCAACCACGTTCCCGAACAAGACGACGACACAGAGATGGCTTTCCCCAACCTAGACGACGAGTAAGCAGCAGTTTAATTTTTTTTAGATTTTTCTTTCCTTCATTCTACCAGTATTTATTAGTTCCTGATCTTTACAAAATTCTGGTAACAGCGAGAATCAGGCAGTTGCATATGTTATTTTGTAGTCTCACACTTCATTTTCATTAGTACATGGGGAGGTGGTACATGTACATAATACATCTTACTTCTTTTTTCTTTTTTCATCTTTTTCTCCTCCTGCCCCAATCTCTTGGTCCCCTTCACTTTTTCAAAAGAGTTGTCTTCCTATTTCTTATTATCTGTCTTTTCATTTGCTCTTTATGTTTTGTGTTCCTTATATAAAAGAAACTGTGGGATATTTTAAGCTTGCATATCTGATTTATTTCACTTAACACTGCAACCTATATTTTTATGCTCTCGTTTTTGTTTCTTAAAAGTCAGGAACTATGTTTTCTATTTGCATTTCACCCAGGCCTTTTCTTTTGTTTCTCTAATTAATGGTTTTGTCTTGTTACTTTAAGAAGCATTCAACAATTTTTTAAAAAAATTTTTTTTATTTTAAAGAGAATAAAACAAAAAAAAATAAAACAGAACAAAGCAAATCTGAACAGAACAAATGCACGCAACACAGGACTTCACAAGACAACAGGAAATCAACGGTAGCTATCATGATGTCTCTTGTTTTCTTCTTGACCATACCATCACACACAATAATATCAAGCATAACAAAATAGTTATAAAACCATTCAAAAGAATGAAGGCATTACAGAACTTTAAAATCAGATAACAGAAAATAAACAGTGGCTACTGTAATATCTTACTTTCCTCAAAAAAGTTGTCTACAACATTACACATAATAAAATCAAATAAAACACAACAGGATGGAACCAATCAAAACAGAAGAACAAAAGCATGATAGGACTTCGAGATGTTAGCAAATCAGCAATGGCTACCATAATGTCTCGTTTTCCTTAAAACAACTGTTTATAACATCACACGTAATAAAATCAAAACAACAAAATCAGTTAAACAAATGAATGAAAACATTATAAGACTTCAAAGATAATATAATAGGAAGCATTCAACAATTTTTAAAATATTATTTTCTCTTTGAAAAGTCTAATCTATTTTTATATGTTATATCCTGAAGTTCACTATTTTGCATTATAAAATATAATAGGACTATATAGGCTATTTTTCATGTCGAAAGGGTGCTAGCCTTATTTTTTAAAAATTAACTGCTAGATTATAGTTCATTTAAAAATTATAAATTAGGAAGGTACAGCTTGGTGGGGTTTGGCAAATGTATATATCGCATAACTACCACAACTATGAAAAATATTATTCCACTGTAAAGTTTTCTCATAATGTTTTACAGTCAGCCCCATCTTCAAATGCTGCTAACCACAGTAGGCTGTATGCATTGATACTAAATGTTACTGCTTTGTCTTTTCTGAAGACTGCTTATTAGTGGTATCATATAGTATATCTAGGTTCTTTGACTTAGCCTAGTGGTTTTGAGTTTCATTCATATTGTTTCATGTTTCAGTGGCTTATTCTTTTCAATTTCCAAGTAGCATTTTATTATAAGAACAAACTGAAACTTACACAGTTGTTTAACTGATGCTACAAATTTGTGTTCTATCTAGTTTGCAACTATTTTGAATAAAACTGTTAGGCAGATTCTAGAATAAATTTTGGTGTGAACATGTGTTTTGCATTTCTCTTGGGGAAAAAAATATCTGGGAATAAGGTTGCTAGGTTTTATGGTAAACATACTTCCCACTTTATAACAAAGCTGCTAGACTGTTTCAAAAGTGAATAATACCGATTTTGCATTCCCAGCAGTGATATGTGAGTTTATCAGCTCCATGATTTGCTAAAAGTTGTCTAGTTACTTTTCTTGTTGTTGAGACAAAATGCTCGGTACCCAAAGTTAAATAAGGAAAGATTGGTTGAGCTTAATTTGTAAAGGTTTCTGTTCATAATTGGCTGGTTTTAAGGCATAGTGATATGCTAAAGGGGCAACTGTTCATGACAACAGAAAACAGCAAAAGCAACAAGAGAGAGCGAGGGAAGAAACAGACAAGTCACTTTCTGTCCCTTATACTATATGCAGGCTACCCATCCTAGGGTAGGTGTAGCATTCACACCCTTAACCCCAGCATTGGACCATGAATCAGTCACAGGCTCTAGATTTAGCTGCCTCTGAAAAGTCCACTCCCCATGACGACAAGGAGGCTTTGAGAGGGCATCCAGACACAAACCATAACAGAAGATATTGTTGATTTTTAATTTTGGTCTCTAGTATTCACTATTCTACTTAGTTTGTGCTTCTTTCATGACTAATGATGTTGAACATATATATATTTGCAATTTGTCATCTTTGATAGGACATCTATTCAGTCTTTTCCACATTTTTTTTCCAGTTTGTGGGGGGAAGATTGTTTTGAGCTGTGAATTTTCTTTATTATAAGTATAAATTCTTTATCAACTAGGATATTTGCTTCTGTTCTCTAAATTGATTTTCAAAGTTTTTTTAATGGTATAGTGAAGATTTTAATTTTAAGCAATATACCAATTTTTATGGATCTGATTAATAATTATTCATAAAAAAGTGAGAGGTGGTCGTGCTTGCTCATAATACCAGCACTCTGGGAAGTTTGAGGATGGAGGATCGTTGAATTCAAGTGTAGGCAGTTTAGTGAGTCCTAGGATAACCAGTTTTGTCTCTGGGCTCTTGTCCTGGGGATCATGGAAGGAGGAAGTTAACAGACACGGAAGTGGGGGACTCTCGGAGCATAGTTTATTAAGAGAGGACAAAGAAAGTTCTTGCTAGTTGAGAGGGGCTTCAAGGGAGGATGCTATGGAGGTACCCAGTTCAGGGGTTTAAATATGAAGCTAATTTGGTAGCCACATAAAAACGAGACTTGAAGTGATGTGTTTTTAGCTAGACCTTTGATGTTAAGAGAACAGACTTCCCTTGCAGCCCAGCTTCCCACTGCATACTTTCAAAGAGCTTCTTTCCCTTGTATTCCACTTTGCTCAGTGTTTAATCTTGGTTTACTCAAGTCTGTGTCCTAGCTGCCTAATATTTCTTTCTGTGTCTCCCTGGGGATGGTGTTCATTGGGAAGGCTTTGGGTTCTCTGTGTGTGTGTGTGTGTGTGTGTGTGTGTGTGTGTGTGAGGGAGAGAGAGAGAGAGAGAGAGAGAGAGAGAGAGAGAGAGAGAGAGAGACCATCCCAGTACTTATCTAACTCATCTCCTAATTTCCTCCTAAAAGATTTGTCGCTGTAACCTTTATGTTTGTAATACATATATGGGATCTGTTTCTGAAACTGTTCTGTTTCATCAATTTTTCTTTCTTTCTTTCTTTTCTTTTCTTTTCTTTCTTTCTTTTGACAGGATTTTGCTATGCAGTGTAGACTGATCTCGACTTCACTATGTAGACCAGGCTGGCCTTAACTGTCGGCCATCCTCCTGCCTCAGCCTCCTGAGTTCTGGGCTTACACGCATAGGTTACCATGTCTGGTTTTGGAGCCTTTTAATTCTTTTCTGTGCTGATCATTCATGTTTTACTTTTTTTAAAGTTGATCTAGCTTTCTATTGGTGTCTTCTGTAGAATTGTTAATCATTTTATTTGGCACAGTACATTTATACTTGCATATCCTATGAACTTGTTTTTTTAATCTTAACTTTTTATATACATATACATACACATATATATATATAGTTTCAGCTACTCACACGGAGACAATATATTTACACATATGTCTTAATTATTTCACTAATGAGTATGTTATCAAATTATATCCATTTACCTATAAAAGTCTCCACAGTTTATTCTTCATGGCTGAGTAGTATTCCATAGTATAAAAATGTATCTTTTTAATCCATTTCTCAGTCAGTGGACAATTTGGTTGTTTCCAAGATCTAGCTATTACAAATTGTGCTGCTATAAACATGAGTACACATATATCGTGCAGTTTTATGTTTTTAATTCTTTTCGAAAGATGCCGAGGAGGAGAATAGGTGGGTTGAACAGGACCTCTAGTCCTAGTTTTTTGAGGAAACTCCACATTGATTTCCATAGTGGTTGCACCAGTCTGCATTCCCACTAATAGTGGAGAGATTCTTTTTCTCCATAGCCCCTTTAGCATTTATTATTGCTTGATTTCTGGATGATCTCTCAAATGACCAATGACATGAACATTTTTCACATATTTATTTGCTGTTATTGTTTCTTCATCTGAGAAGTATATATTGATTACAGATGCCTATTTTGTATTGGGTCTTTAAATCTAGGGGTACTGGGCTGGGGATTTAGCTCAGCGGCATAAGCGCCTGCCTTGCAAGTGTGCGGTCGTGAGTTCGATCTCTGGTACCGATAAAAAGGAAAAAGACAAAAAAGAAAAACAAAAAAATCTGGGGGAACTGATTTTTTTGAGTTCTTTATATGTTCTCAATAATAATCCTTTGGAGAACAGCTGACATTTTCTCCCATGTGATAGGTTATCTCTTCATTCTGTTGGTGGTTTTTCTTGCTGTGCAAAAGCCTTTCGATAGGGTGAGATCCCAGTTGTTTCTTTGTGATAGTTTCTGTGCAGTTGGGGTTTTATTCATAAAGTCTTTCCCTACACCAGTATCTTCAAGAGTTATTTACTATGTCTTCCATCAGACTAATATTTCTGATTGAATATTAAGATCTTTAATTTATTCTGATTTTAGTTTAGTATAGTTAGAGAGATGGGTCCAATTTTAATCTTTGGTATGTGTAGAGCCAGTTTTTCCAGCACCATTTATTAAAAAGGTGTCAAGTCTTTTCTAAATTTCTTGTCAAATTCAGCAGTGAATCAGTCAGGGCCTGAGCTTTTCTTTATTGATAGGTTTTTTTTTTTTATTACATCTTCAATTTCATTGATTGATACTGGGTTATTTAGGATTTTTATACCTTCTTGTTTCTTGAATTGGTAATTCGAGTCTCCAGTGTGTTAATTTCTGCTCTGATCTTTATAATTTCCTGCTTTGTATGAGCTTTTGACTTAGTCTGCTCTTCTTTTTCTAGAAGTTTGAGGTTCAACATTAAGTTGTTTATATGTGCTTACTCTGTTTTCCTGATAATGGGTATTTGCTGCTGTAAATTTCTCTTTTTAGACTGCTTTCATTATGTCCCACAAGTTCCAATATGTTGTATTGTCATTATCATTCAATTGTAAAAACTGTCTTAATTTCTTCTGTAATTTCATCTGTGACCCATTGGTTGTTCAGTAGGATGCTGTTTAATATGAAGGGTTTTTTTTTGCTTTCTTCGTTTTTTGTGTGTTTTGTTTTGTTTTTTTAATTAATACCGGGGATCGAACTCACGACTGTCTGCTTGCAAGGCAGGCGCTTATGCCGCTTAGCTAAATCCCCAGCCCCATGTTTTTGGTTTTCTTTCCCATGGATTTCCAGTTTTATTGCACTGTGGTCTGATACTATGCACGGGATAATTTCAGTTCCCTTTCATTTACTTAAGCATGTCCTATGAGCCCTTATATGGTCTATTTAGGAGAATGTCCCATGTGCAGCTGAAAAGAATTTGTATTCTCATGTTGTGGAGTGGTATATTCTATAGACATCTACAAAGTCCATTCAAAAGTTTGATTTAGTTCTAATATTTTGTTATTGATTTTTTTGTGTAATTGATCTGTTTTTTTTTTTTTTTTTGTGGCAGTGGAATATTGAAGTCCCCCAATACAGTTGCATTATGGCTTATTTGACTTTTCATATCCATTAGTAATTGTTTTTTTGTATGGTTGGGTGTACTGGTATTTGCTGCATATATATTTTTATGATTGTTATCTCTTTCTCTTGGATTGTTCCCTTTATGAGGATATAGTGACCTTCTTTATCTCTCTTAATCAGTCTTAGCTTGAAATTTACTTTGTCTGCAAATAGAATAGCTACCTCTGCTTTTTTTGGGGTTCCTATTGCATGGAATATTGTTTTCCATCCTTTGACTTTCAGTCTGTGAATTTCTTTTTGACTTAAATGTGTTTCTTGTATGCAGCATATTGTTGGTTTTTGCTTTTTGACCTATTCTGCCAGTCTGTATCTTTTGATTGGTGAATTAATACCATTAACATTGACGGTTATAAGTGATATGTATTGACTTACCCTTGTCATGTTGCTTTCCTGTTGTTGGTTCCCCCTTTTTTTCCTTCCCTCTAATTATTTGTTTTGCCTGGTGGATTCCTTCTAGTGAGGTTTATGGAGTTATCTTTCTAGAATGTCTTTAAGAACATTTTGTAGAGCTGGTTTGGAGCAAATTTCCTCAGCTGTTCTTTGTCATGGAAGTATCTTATTTCTCCATTACTTTTGAAAGATAATTTTGTGGGGTGTATCATTCTGGTTTGAAAGTTATTTTCCTTTAGACCTTGGAATACTTAAAGCTCTCTTTGAGAGTTCATGCTGAGAAGTCAACTGTAATTCTGATGGCCTTCCCTATATAGGTAATTTTTTAAAATTGTATAATTTTTTTTATTTTAAAGAGAAAAGAAAAATTAGAAAAATCAAGATGCAAACAAACCTCAACAACAACAAAACAGAATGACAGCAATAACCACAAAAAGACAACTATATATAAAATTTCAAAACAATATGATAGGGCTGGGGATTTAGCTCAGCGGCATAAGCGCCTGCCTTGAAAGCAGGCAGTCGTGAGTTCGATCCCTGGTACCGATAAAAATGAAAAAGACAAAAAAAAAAAAAATATGATAGTAATTTTACAGTGGTTGTTATCCTGCATATTATTATCTTCAGAATAGTTGCTCAGGTTACCAGAAACAGGAATAAACAAAACAGTAAAACGAAACAAAACATTGGATTTCAAAAGCAAGGCAGAAGGAAATCCCCCCCAGTTTCCACAATGTACATTGCCATCCTCTAAATAAAGGCCGAGACCACCAGCTCTAGGCCTGCAAAGTCAGTCTAACAGTTTAAGTATCAGGCTTTCCTTTCACCTCAGATGCTGTCGCGACCCTGAATCTTCCAAATTAGCCAGTTGCTTGAGGATGGAGAGGTCACTTGTGGTTTTCTAGCCCATATACTGGCTGGTTCATGGGAGTGTGTGCTTTGTCCTCTGGTTGAGTAGTTTCCTGATCCCTATGGCAGCTTCTGTTTCATTGGACGGTGTGCTTTGTCCTGTTGCTAAGTAGTCTCCACCTCATCCCCATAGCAGCCCCAGTTCATCTACAGGTGATTTGTTTCTTTTGTGTAACAGCTTTTAGGATTCTATTCTTGTGTTGCATTTCTGGAATCTTGACTAGGTATGTCTGGCTGTAGATTTTGTTTTGATCATTGCCAATTGGAGTTCTAGATGCCTCACTTACTTATATGTCAAATTCTTTTTCTCTACCAGAAAAGTTTTCTGTCATGATGTCTGTGAACATTTTTTTAAATGTCACTTGTGATATCTTGCTTGTTCATTGATGCAGTTAATCTTAATTTATTCTTTGTCTTGTCTAGCAGCTACAGGATTGATTTCTCATGGTCCCTTGGCATTTTTGAGAAATCTTTCTTTTCATGGTCACTAACTGCAAGCCTGTCTTCAATATCTGAGATCTTTTCCTCACATTGGCCCAGTCTGCTTCAAATAGTTTTAATGGAGTTTTTATTCTCCTGGATATCTGCTTGAATCTGCTTTATGAATTCCATTTCTTTCCTGTGCTGAGCATCCATATTTTCTTATCCATATTTTCTTAAGCTCATGTATCTTTTTTTTTGGTCTGTGTTTGCTCTAATGTCACTATAAGCGTGGTGTGCATTTTGGTAATCTCTGTATTTATTGAAAGATTATTTCTGATTTCATTTTTTCCAGAGCCTTATTCAATTGCTTTGTTGTTACCACTTCAGACAGACTTGGAGGGGGCATTCAGATTGTCCTATCTCATTGCTCCCTGGATTTGCCATGGTGAACTGAATGTCTGGTGTTGCATTTTGCATGAGTGTCTTCTCATTTCATTTTCTCTTTTTTTATTTAATTCCTGGGGTGATGAATGTAAGTTGCCTATGATGAGTTGCTAATTGGTAGTATTTAGGACCTTTAGGTGATGGTTATTTCTCTGAGTTATCTTCCAGGGATAGCTGGTTTTTGGATTTTGAGTCTATTGGAAGAACTTAACCTCTTCAGTTTGTTGGAGATGAGAAGTTATTGCTTATTTGGCTTAGTTTTACTTCTTTGGCACTGTGCTATGGTCTTTTCTGTGACCCTTAGTTAATGTCAGTCATGTAATACTAGGACCAACAGCTGTTTTAGAACAATTATGTCAATTTTGGCTATAGTGATACCAATAACATCAAATAGCCTAAGAAAACAACAAACTGAGCTAACCCTTAATTTGCAACTTTTGACCATATGAACTAGATTTGTGATTATACAAAATGTAAAACAAAGCAGATAATTATATGCAATATAACAGTCTGTAATGTGTCAGTTTTGCCCTGGAGGGTAAAAATTTTAAATGGATTAAGAAGAAAATAGAGAATTGGAAGAAGAGAAAGAGATTAGAAGTAAGGTTGGAGGACAAAGGAGGAACATGCCAACTTGGGGAAACTGGTGCAAAAGATTGAAGGAAAAGAGAGAGAGAAGAGATAAAATGAAGAACAGAATAAAACCATACCCACAAAGGGGTTAGGAAACTCACACTCAAAAGCAATGAAGGAGAAAGACAAAAGAAAAAGGAAAACTAATAGTCCACTTCCAGGATTTTCTCAGGTTTCACTAACACTAGTACACAACCTGAGGAGAACAGAGTCTTGAATCATGCCTAACTATTCCAGCAAGTCAGCAGTTGCTTTATGGCAGGATTGTGGATAATCTCAGCAGGCCTGCCCTGAGACCAGACTCATTGGGCTTGCTGTAATACAAGCAATTTTAGTGGATCTGCACTGGCTTGGAGGTGCTGGATAAAACCAGCAGCAGTTCTGGGTTCTGAGTTCAGCCAGCCCATCTCCAAAACGGCTCCCAGCTTATCACACTCTCCCTGAAGGAGGACAAAGTCCTCTGCACTCACCGCCAACCAGTGCAGTCTTCCACATACACTGCTTCCCTCCACTGCTGTGTCTCCAGACTTGCCCCAGTCTTCATGGTAACCGTGACTATGCGTCCCCAGGTTCAAAGAGCACCTCCCATGCAGTAAGTCCCTTAGCGTGTCAAAGGTGCCACCTGCTACTGCCTTCTTCAGTGAAGTTTTTCTTTTTATTTTCTCTGTGGACTTCAAAATGCACTTTAGATTCTTCCTGAGTCCAAAGAACCAATTCCTTCCTTGTTGTCTTCCTCACAGTGCTATCTTTCATCAACTGGATGGTAACTCATCAACTGGAGAGACTATTTTGTCTGCTGCTTTCTGCTCCTCCCTCTCCTGTGAGCTTGTGAATTAATGCTTTGTTGATCTGCTTGGTTATCCCTCCTGGTTTCATTTCAAATGACTTGGCTGCAGCTTTGGTTTCCTATCTTTTAATGCCCCATGGATCAGCCTTAGGAGAATTGGGAGTTTTTAGAGCCATTTTGTTAGGTTGTTTTACCATGTTCCTGTTTTTATTTCTCTTTTTGTATTGAAGCTTATAGGCAGATTTATTGGAAAGCTTTGTTTTTTAGTGTGGAGACTTCTTTAATTAATATGTACTTTTCAGTCATACAGCTTCCTTGTGGGTAATTATCATCTTTGCCTCTATCTCAGAGGTCACCGCTAATGTATATTTAAGGTGGGAAGTTGCAGAGTATTTGCCCACTACTGGGTTGTCCAGATATTAGTATCTCAAGAAAACTAATTAATATCAGCAGCTATGTAACCATAGTTAGAGTAATAAATTAGTGTCACTTATCATATCAAATACAGAGTGAATATTTATAAACCCTAACAAATAATAAAAGTACTACTCTTAACCACAGAAAAGATCTACAGTTATAATTTGAACAGTAAGAAAAAACAAATATTGATCTTCGGTGAATAGCTACTAAATGGAGCAACTTTCCCCCTATGAACAGAAGATCACTTTTCAACATCAGGTGTGTAAAGTTAACTAGTTAGAGATTCACAAAGCTTAGTAGTTATATTCGTAAAGATAAAAGAGGTGGGAAGCTAGAGAATGCAAAAAGCCAAATTTGAAAATTTAATCAATGGAATATGAGAAGGGGGAGAGCAATGTGACATAGTGCATCCTATTGAGTAGAAGGAAATTAATAGTGTTGGAGAACAATTACAGGAAACAATGAACAAGGCAAAAAAAAAATGACAGCAAAAATAGGAAATAAAAGCAAGAAAGCAGAGAAAATGTTTAAAGGGGAAAAAAGAAAATGAGAGAAAAACTAAAAGAGGAAAAGAAAAAGGATAATGCCTCCCTCCAAAAATAATACCCAGTGAAGGAACGATAAAAATAAAACAAAATAGAGCAATCAGAGGAAGATGGAGTCAAAGAAAAAAATTCCCATGCTACTACTGAATGAATGGTTTCTTTCCAAGTTCTATAGTTCTGGGATCCATCCAGTCATGATTTTTTTGCCTACGTTTGTAGTCTATGTGGGGTTTTTTTGTTGTTTTGTTTTGTTTTTTGTTTTTTTTTTTTGGTACCAGGAATTAAACTCATAACTGCATGCTTGCCAGGCAGGCACTTATGCCCCTGAGCTAAATCCCTGGTGCCTATATGTTTTTGAAGTGCTCTTCCTGCAACAGAGGTTCCTCTCTCCCATTTCCCCCCAGAATGTGGTTATGGCCAAGGCAAGAGCTGTTCTTTCACCTGTTAGATGAGATTGGGTGTGTTCAGGTTGGTATGGCCATAGGTATGTTTCACCTGTTAGTAGATGGGGAATGTGATCAGCCTTCTGCTCTCTGCTGTGTCCAGACTGCAGAGCAGTGGTTTGTTTGGGCTGTTGCATTTAATGTCTGAAATCCTGGTGTTCAGATGACCTCTTCTCTCCCTTGCGTTGTCCTTCTCTGTGACCAGGTCAGTTTGTTAGCTCTCACTTCTGCTCCCATGTGCTATAGGAAAGCAAAGTGTAAAGCCAACCTGGCCTTGTTGGGTAGTTTTGGCTTTGTAGGGGTGCAAGATAGCACCACTTGTCTGGCATGGGTCTCTGTGCTCACATAAGGAAGGGGTGCCACTCAACTTCCAGTCCATAGTCTGCTGGCTACAAGACCAGGATGGCATGGTAAGAGGTCACTGTGGTGAAAGCTGCTCAGTAAGTGGGATCCAGGAAGCAGAAAGGTAGAGAATTGTCTTGCAAACTTGAATTTTTTTTTCTAGTTTAGTTCCATAATGACTAGAGACTGTATTAAGGTCTGTTTTATAGCCCAGAATATGATCTGTTTATGTGTTAAGTGCACCTAAGTGCGACTGATAGTTATTCATATTTCATTGGGTGGATTCAATATCTAGAAAATAGTAGATATCCAAATGTTGTTAGTTAATGCACTGTGATCATCTACAGTTAAATTTTTGCTTTTGCCATCTTGGTTTCTTCTCATGAGCTTGTTAGATTATCACTAATGTGCTTTCTAGAGCTAAGAATTCTGAAACTTTAGAATATAAAACTAAATTCCTTATTTTATAGGTTTATATAGTTTACAGCTTTGAGAGCTCTGTTAAAGATCAAAACTTACATTTATATTCTATAAATGTTTGGACTTCTCACAGGGACGGAAGAAGTCTGTAGTGGCTGTGGAGCCCAGGAGTCTTATTCAAGGAGCCTTTCAAGGGTGTTCAGTGTCTGGGATGACGCTGAAGTACATGTATGGAGTAAATGCTTGGAAGAACTGGGTTCAGTGGAAAAATGCCAAGGAAGAGCAGTTGGATGTAAAGTGTGGAGGTAAATATGCAACATGAATTTGTCTTAAATGAGAGACATACGGGACTAGGGATTTAGCTCAGCAGCATATGAGGTCATGAATTCGATCCCTTGGACCAAAAAAAAAAAAGAGAGAGAGAGAGAGAACTATAAGTAAGTAAGCCCATTAATTTACTCAAAAGGTATATCTAACAAAATTTGAGTTTAGACTTTTCATGTACTCTTCATTTTTTCAACTCATTTGTCTTTCTCATCAATAGGTGAACTTGGCTCATCCAGCCCATCTTCTGACCCCTTAGGAAGTGCTCAAGACCAGCCAGTCTCTCAAGAATCTTCAGAGGCAGGCTGTAGAGGTGAAAGTTGTTTCTCCGCATTCATTATGTTATTTATTATGTTGTTATTCATTTAAATTTGTAATCACATGCTTAAAATTTTGTCTTACAATATTAATAACCTTTGCTTAATTATAAAGAGAATATTACAGAAGGTAAGGTTGTTTCTCACAGTGGTGAGTTTATGATAAAATATCTTCTTCAGCCCTATGTAGTAACCCATACGGAAGCTATTACTGAATTGCACCCTCCTTTCATCTCTCCCTTTCCTCTCTTTCTCTTGTCCTCTCTTCCTGTTTCTTTCTGTCTCCCTCCCTCCCTCACTCTCTCCCTCCCTCCTTCGCTGTCTTGTGCAGAAGCCCTACTTCTTCATAGCAGTTTTTCTTAATAGTTGCATCTGTGTAACTGGCAGTATTTGTGGGTTTCACATCAGCTGCCAAGAAATTTGAAATTATGTAACATTTCAAATAAAGATTTGAAATTATGTAACATTTCAAATGTCAAAGAGTTGTGCCATTTTTCAGTTACATACCTGGGTTTTCATTTACAGTTAGCTTCACCTTCTGGTAGTCTCTTTCTGGTCTTGTGGCATACACAGCCCTGCTTATTGGAGCAGTTAGTGGATGTATTGGGCTGTAACTGACTCACTGAGTTCCTGCAGATCATTTGTAATCTCTCTGCTCCAAAGTAATGTAAATATTCTTGTAGTGTGGGAATTTGTTAGACCTATAACCCCTCCTCACTTTAATACATTCCCACCATGGTTAGCTATAACATCAGACTATTAAATTCAAGCTAGAGCCACCTGGCAACATTCTGTCTTATTAAAGAAAGGTAGCTGGGCTCAATGGCACATACCTAGAGTTGTATCCATTTAGTAGCATCATTTGAGCTTGCAAGCTTAGAAACCAGTCTGGGCAACATAGTAAGACCTTGTCTCAAGAAAAGAAACAGCAAATGGAAACCAAGGGAAGAATAGAGGGGAGAGTTAATATTGTTTTAAGACAACCAAGTCTAAATGCCATTGACAAGGGAAATACCTGTCTGTTTCTACACTCATGCAAGGTATACTGGGTTGAGAGATCAAAAATGGACCTTGTCCTCATAAGCTTCCATTTTCTTTATGCAGAGTCCATGCAGAGGAGCCCAAGTATATTTTTGAAAATGTGTGTTCCTATCTAAATGAGCAGTATCCTATCTAAATGAGCATTTTAATTTTTGGTTCTAACCCACAAAATAGATCAGCCTTGCAGTAGGAGCTTTACAAATCAATGAGATAACTGCCCTACTCAAAATTGTTTTTAATTGTCTTCAGAATCTTAATGAAGATGATCCACTTACACCTGTTTTTGCTTTTCTCCTGTACACTTAAGTCTTTTGAACCTTTCGCTTTGTGGCATAGCAGATGGGATACTTTATTTTAGTGTTTCTAAAGGTATGAGGATGTTTCATGTTATTTGAAATGTTTTGTAATAAAATGTAAGTTAAACAATATTTTTTTTAAAAAGTGTCAAGGTCTTTATCTGTAGGCAGTGAAAATTCTTCAGAGGCAGATATGGCATCTTGCATTTTTCAGATTTATCAGTTCCTAGAAACTCAGTTTTCTCTCTATCTTTCACATAGGATTAGTGTTTGGTTGAATATAGTTTGAGATACCTTTTTGCCTTCTCACATTGGAAATGAATCTTTTTAACTCTTCACCACTTAAGATGTAATCTCAATGTCGCTTAGTCCAGAATATAACCTGACTCTTTTGTATCACATGTCCTTCATTTGCTTTTATAAAATCCTACTTAAGCAAAACCTTTAATACTACCCCTTGCACCCTGTGCACTACACTGTTATTGTTTGCCTACTTAAAAAGCCTAGAGATCAAGATCTATTTTCCATAATCTATACCACAGTGCTAAGCACAGTAAGTAGTAGAGTCCACAAACATTTTTGTTTGCAAAAATTTGGTTTATAAACAGAAGCATTTGGCAAAATGTTTTGCTTGGAAACTCTGCATCAGGTGACAAACATAACGATCTTTTCTAAAATCATAGAACAAATTAAGTGCATGAACCAAGGAACCTCTATACTCAGTGACTCAAATAATGCTACTTTCTCTTCCTCCTGCTCCTCCTCCTCCTCCTCCTCCTCCTTCTCCTTGTTCTTTTCCTTCTGCTTCTCCTCCTCCCTCTTCTCCCTTCCACCTTCTTCTCCCTCTTCCTCTTTTTACTCCTTTTCTTTTTCCTCTTGTTTTTCTTCTGCTTACTTTCTTGCTTTATTTCTTTTTCTTCTTCTTCTTTTTTTTGAGACAGGATTTTACTATATATTTTGGGCTGGCCTTGAACACTGCCTCAGCTTCCTGAGTGCTAGGATTACAGGCGTGTACCACCACTATGTTAATATTTCAAATGTTTTCTATCTTTCTACAGTTCGTTCTGTCAAGTTGAAGGAAGATATTTTGTCCTGTACTTTTGCTGAGTTGAGTTTGGGTTTATGCCAGTTTATCCAAGAGGTGCGGAGACCAAATGGTGAAAAATATGATCCAGACAGTATCTTATACTTGTGCCTTGGAATTCAGCAGGTATCAAATTAAGTAATGTTACAAACTTGATTACAGTTTTAATAATTCTGCGAGAATTTATGAGTGAAACTGAAAATTAAAATGTGTATGTTATCTACTGTTAGTCCTATATATTTTTCTTAATACACCACTGTCCTTAATTTAAAAGTATTTATCATACATCCTTTTATAAGCTAAGACAGTTAGTAGGAAAAAAGAAATTAGGGTGATATATTTTGTATGAACATAAATAGCAACTGATAAAAGTAGCAACATAGATATCTGTGTTGTATGTGTATATAAGTCATACAGTTTCATTTAAAGTTTTAAAATTCAAAGTAAAGTAATAGATATATTATTATTTCTCATATAGGCAGAAATAAAAACAGTATGACACTGTATCCAGGTATGGTGGCAGACACCTGGGAGTCCAGTACTTGCAAGGCTGAGGCAAGAGGCCCATGAGTTTGAGACCAGCCTGAGCTACATAGTGAGACTCTGTCTCAGGAAACCAAAGGGAAAAAAATTATAGCACTCACTGAGAGTGCTGTGAGTTGAAGATTCTTCTGCATAGCTGAAAGCAGTCATATAGTTTTGAGTGTATGTTTCAGGAGTAATTTTAAATTTTGTATTTTTTGGTCAGTAACTCAGTTTTGGCACATCTCTTTAGAACTCTTATTCCAGGGTCTGGGGATTTAGCTCAGCGGCATAAGCGCCTGCCTTGCAAGCAGGCAGTTGTGAGTTTGATCCCTGGTACCGATAAAAACGAAAAAAGACAAAAAAAAAAAAAAAAAAAAAAGAACTCTTACTCCAAAGTTCAGGCACCATTGGTTAAAAAAAAGGTTGGCTATAATATGAATGCCCACCATGTGATGGTTAGGTAAATTATAGTACTTTCATAAAGTATTATATTACTTAGCTGGTAAGTTTATTTACAAAATAGGATGTAGCAACATGTAAAAATATTAATGTCAAAGCATTAAATAGAAAATTAAATGTATGTCATATGTTGACACAGTACTGTATAAATGCATAATAAGATGAAATACACTAAATGTATTTACAGTGGTTATGTCTGGGTGGTGAAATTTAAGATGTTAATTTTCTTTTCTGTGTTTACTAAATTTTCTTTCATGTGTATATGAATTGTTATCTCATCGTTCTGTTGTTTTTAATTACAAAAATGATATGTGGTCGGTGTAACTTTAAAAACCATGAAGTGGGGCTGGAGATTTAGCTCAGCGGCATAAGCACCTGCCTTGCAAGCAGGCAGTCGTGAGTTCGATCCCCGGTACCGATAAAAATGAAAAAGACAAAAAAAAAAAAAAAAAACAACATGAAGTATATACACAAAGTTTATCTTCTTTCCCACATCCCCAGGAGCCATTGTTGAAGCATGATAGGTGTCCTCCACCTCCTCCTGTGTTATACCTTTAACTCATTCGTAGTATTTCCTGTAATTTTTTTTTCTGGAGTTATTTATACTGTTTATTTTTTAAATTAGTAAGTGGCTTTATATTAAAAGTCTATTAAAACTATAAAAATTATCACATGATCATTATAGACAATAAATATTGTGAAACTACTATCAATTTTGACCAAAATATAAATTTATTGTAGATTTTTAATACTTACGTTGACTTTTCGTACTTGTCTGTTCTTTTCTGATTAGAAAATAGTTACACTGAGTACTAGAAAATTTTACCATACAGAAAAGTACAAAAAAAGAAACAATTCTATTCTGGTGCCTACATTTTTACTGTTACTTTAAGATAGAAAAGGCACAAAGAAAGTGTAAACAATAAAAAACTTTTTTTGCGGGGGAGACAAGGTCTTGCTATGTAATTCAGGCTGGACCCGACTCAACTACATAGTCCAGTTTGTTGTCAGACTCACAGTGATCCTCCTGCCTCTGCCTCGTGAGTGCTAGGATTACAGGCATATTTATGTTTCTATAAACTATTTTATTTAATGAATAAACAGCTTTTTTTCTGTGATGATGCTTCTGTAACCAATATTTGTTTGTTTGTTTGTTTGGAGTTTTTGTTTTTTGAGATAGGATTTCACTATATAGTTCAAGCTGGCCTTGAATTCACTATGTAGCCAAGGCTGGTCTTGAACTCACAGCAATGCCTCCCAGTGCTGGCATTGCACCACTATACCTAGCTAATGCATATCTTTTTACACATGTTATACACAGGCTATTTCTTTGAGATAAATTCTCTCTCCCTCTTCCCCTGTCTCTCCCTCTGTCTCTCCCTCTCCCTGTCTCTGTCTCTCTTTTTTTTGTCTTTTTGAGCCAGGGTTTCACTATGCAGTTCAAACTAACCTACAAATCATTTTGTAGCCCAGGCTGGCCTCAAACTCTCAGTCATCTTCCTGCCTCAGACACACTGGCAAATTGTCCTCCATATAAATTAAGGCAGTTAATAGTTCCATTAGCCATCTGATTTATTTCTATTTTCCATTCTTCACTCAGAATATTTCTTTTGTTGTTGTTGAGACTGGAGGGTAGTAAATGTTGTTCAGGCTGGCGTTGAATTCTCTTATGTACCCCAGACTGGCCCCAGCCTTCTGAGTGCTGGGATTACAGACATATGCCACCACACCCAGCTCAAATTACATATTTCTTGAGATCATGGTGTTACCATCCATAAGCAAAAGTTACTGTCCAATATATGCAGAAAGTACCTATAAATAAAACATGCTAATAAAACTGGCAAATGATACAAATAGGCAAATAATAGAAAAAAATAAAATGTGGCTTTATAGACAAAATGTAACAGGTAATACTTAATGATCATTTACCATATATGCTATATATTAAGGTAAACTCTTTGCATACTACTTGACCCTATAAAATATAGAAATTATTAACACTTTCCCATTGATGAACATAACTTGCCTAAAGGCCCAGATATAGTAAGTAACAGAGTCAGGTTTTATGATTATGATCATTATGTTATGCTGTCTCCTGAAGAATTAAAAAGTACTTGAGAGTAATCAGGGAAAATGCTTACCAATAAATATTCAAAAGATTAAGTATTAGTGAAAGTATATGCAGTGACTATATTGTAAAGATTCATTACAATAAAAGACATTATCATTCATGAGTGTTTTTAATTGCATTGTTGTTGCCTTGAGTCCTGATTGAGTTAAAAATATTTACCTTTCATGGTCATTTTGACTTTGGAGAAGAATCAGAATCACGAAGTGCAGATCCAGTTATTAAAGTGAATGAGGATACACTGTAATGTTTTTATGAGCCCACCTTTCTGTTGGATGCCATTGAGAAGTACCACTTACCATATTTTTTTACCATGCTCTGTAAAGACACTCATGAAAGAGGTCTTCCAAACCTGCTTCAGAAAGTGGCAGGAACAGTGGGATAAGTGTATTTTAAGTGAGAGGGAGTTTGCGGGAATGGTTAATTGAAGTGTGTCTTTTACTATAATACATTTTTTTAGAAACTTGAATACTCACCATATATTTTGATTACATCTCATCATTAAAATACTTAAAAGGTTCCACATGACTCACAATATTGTAAGGGAAAATTATATTTTAAATGTTTTCTTTATATTAATATGTACATGTATCTCTTTTTTTTTTTTAGTACCTGTTTGAAAATGGTAGGATAGATAACATTTTTACTGAGCCCTATTCCAGATTTATGATTGAACTTACCAAACTTTTGAAAATATGGGAACCCACAATACTTCCTAATGGTAATATGGATTTTTATTTTGATTGTTTTTAAGATGTGCTTTGTAAAAATTCCTTGTGTTTTATGATTATCTTTTAAACATTGTTTATATGTTATGTTTGTCCTCATTTATAATATATTTGAGAAGAAAGTCTTTGGTTTATTGTTGAATCTTTTAGGAAACCATAGCTTCCATGCAATGCATATAATTGCTCAAAGTATAATTGAGGTTACATTTACCTTTTCAGAAACCTTTTTCTGGTAGTGTTAATAAGACTGCACGCACTGCCATTATTGCCACATATTCTGCTTGCTAGCAGTGGGCCTTTTCCAGTACTTTTCCCCTGAACTGTCTTTATCCCTGAATTATCTCTGACCTTTTGACATCAAAGACCTGTAGTTAACTTATTTCAGCCTTCTTCACTGTGATTGAATATTTGAGTGTCATGCTCCAGAATATAATTTCTCTTTCTGTTGGACTGCTGAGCACCTTTGATGCATTCTAAGCACTATGGTTGTTTGATGCGCTTAACATTCAGAGAATAGGGTAAGGAGGTAGATATAGAAGTAATAGAGTTACATTTGGGGGTAATCACCAAGAATAGAATGCAGAAGTAGCAACAAAGAAGACTGAGGAGAGAACATTAGGGAAGGCCTATATATTTAAGGGGCATCGTTAGGAAAGTGAAGTGAAAGGTACACTTCTTTAATTCTTCCACAACACCTCTACATTTCAAGAAAAATCTTAGATAAATCACCATGAATATAAATTTAAAACAAGTTTTATAGGGAAGACCATCTACTGTGTTGATCTTAGCTACCAAACCAGCTGATGATGAAGCTTTATGATCATGACAGAACTGAAAATTACTGCCCATGGGCCACATCAGGCCTGTTTCCTGTTTTTGTAGTCCATGAGCTAAAAATTAATTTTATATTTTTAAATTGTTGGAAAGGACTATAGAATCAATGTTTTTGATATGAAAATTATATGAAATTCAAGTTTTGTCTATAAAGTTTACTGGCATGCAACCATATCTCTTTACTTTTATGTATCATCTGTGGCTCCATATTTTCCAAAACAAAGTTTTTTGGACTTTCTGTGGCCCACAAAGCTTAAAATAAATATACTCTCTGGCCGTTCACAGGGAATGCTTGTCACCCCAAACTAAAATAATAATAGATTGGAACAGTTCACTCTTCAGGGGTGACTTAGTGTCTACTTAGAATTCTCTGCCTTTTTCTTTATCGTGTTTCGCCTGTTTGAAAGGAAAAGAGAGGCACAATCATTCTTTCCTTTCGTATCTCCCTGTCCTAGAATTTGAGAGATTATGTAAGTCTGTGTATTAGGAGCTCAGTATTGTTTCTTCCCCCTTTGGTCTAGGTTACATGTTCTCTCGTATTGAAGAAGAGCATTTGTGGGAATGCAAACAGCTGGGCGCTTACTCACCAATCGTCCTCTTAAACACCCTCCTTTTTTTCAATACCAAATACTTTCAACTAAAGAATGTTACTGAGCACTTGAAACTTTCCTTTGCCCATGTGATGAGACGGACCAGGACTCTAAAGTACAGTACCAAGATGACATATCTGAGGTTCTTTCCACCTTTACAGAAGCAAGAGCCAGAACCAGGTGTGTGGTGGTCTGTGACATACTGTTAGAAGTCTCGTTAAATACTGAAACTCTTACTGTGGAGAATTGTAAATTGTAGACACAGAAAAGTGTTATTATAGCTTTCTTTTATCATTTAAATGTTTTTCTTTATTGTCAAGAGTATGTTAAATGCTTGAATCCTTTTCTTCAGTATACTTTTATTGTCTTTTAAATTAAAAGTGCTGATTTAATTGCATATAACCTAAATAATCTGTGTTTTAAAACTAAAGGAATTTAAATGTACAACCATGGTTGAGAGTCACCAGATAAGTTAATTTCTTGTTAAAATAAACAATATTTAATGCTTAGTTTGTTGTTCCTAAATATTTTTTAGACCAGGGCACTTTTTTTTAGTTAATATTAAAAAATTCTGAAACACCTTAAAAGCTGGCCTGTAGCATACGGTAGACTAAAGTCAGCAGTAGCAGTTTTATTAGATGTTTCTGATTTAAAGTCTGTTAATAAATAAGAGCTTATTTTTAATATTTTAAAATTAACATTTTGGGCTAAGTATGGTGGCACTTGCCTGTAATCACAGCACTTAGTAGGCTGAGGTGGGAAGATCCTTATGAATTTGGGGCCATCCTGGTTCCCACAGTGAGTTCAAAGCCAGCCTGAACTACATAGCAAGACTGTATCTTAAAATTATATATACAGTGGTACTTCAGTTCACAAACTTGATTCTTTTGACTGTTCTGTCACAAATTGAGTTGAATGAGAAATGAATTAAATTCAGTGGTTGGTTCAGTGTTGACTTTATGGGCAAATTTGATTCACTTCTCATTCAGTTCTTGATTTGCAGCCAGGATCACGGAGAGAATTGAGTTCATGAGCCACAGCACCATTGTAGTGTTTCTAGTTGCATAGAACTAGCAATTAAGCTTATTAATTTTGACCAGAACTCTTAAGTTCTGAAAGTCTCAAAATTAAATTGTTGTAAAAGTGAAATGTGTTTTATGAATGTGAAAATTTAAATTTTTTTTCAAGATAGTGTATCATTCGCCACTCTATCATTCGCTGGCCATGAACTCAGTTCTTCCTGCCTTAGCCTCTTGAGTAGCTAGTACTTACTACTTTACCTTATGAAAATTTAAAATTCATGAAACTAAAATCTGTAAATAACTGTGTTGTGCAGCTTCATATACACTTTTTCAGATTGCTGCTTCAAAAAATATTTAAGATTGTCTCTTTCACCTAATTGTCTTTGTTTTATTTTCTTAGTTTCCTTAATTTATAATCTACTTTGTGCTCTAAATTGATATTAGAGGAAGAACAGATACTCAAGGAATGTTTCTGATTAAGTTTGATAAGGTTGATAGTAAGTTCCACTTGTTTTCTGAATAATGGTCAGTCTTTCCATGTAAGTGCCTCTAAATAGAAAACTGGGGAGAGTTTTGTAAAGTAATGGCGATAGAAAACTGAGGCAATTCCTAACCCAATGAAGTTAAGCTAGGTATACTATAAGGACACTGAAGTAGAAAACTTTCAAGTTCAAAGCCAGACCTGGGCAGTTTAGCAAGACCCTGCCTCAAGAAACAAAAACAAAGATATAAAGCAGAAGAATATTTTATTCCTTGGATATGCAGGTTCACCTAATGTTTTCTTATGAAAGAAACAGGCTGCTTTCTATGTTTTCATACTGGCTGATTTCTAGTAACTCTTGGCGTCTACAGAAGTCTTTTAATGAGCAAGGATTTGTTCTTCTTTTATCAAATGATTAACTCCTGAGAACTTTGCCTAAGCAGTATGCTTTTATTGAGTGCTGTAAGTATAGCATTTAGTATAATATTTAGTACTTCCACAGGAGCCCAGTAAATATTTGCTGAATGAGTGACTGAGTGAAAAAGGACTGACAAAGTTCTGGCAAAGCTTATTGAGTCTCTTGAGACTTGAAGAATAATAGACCTTTCTAAAATAATCCTTTGATTATCATTTCCTGTCTTAAGATAAACTAACTATTGGCAAAAGGAAACGAAATGAAGATGATGAGGTTCCAGTGGGTGTGGAGATGGCAGAGAATACTGACAACCCACTGAGATGCCCAGTTCGACTTTACGAGTTTTATCTATCAAAATGGTAAGTGACTGTCCTCCATGCTAGGTATAGTGCATCTCGGAACTTAGGTAACATAGATTGGATTTTAAATGCTTGAATAGTAGAAATGTACCTATAACCTTACAGATTTTCCTCCAGTTTTATTTTTTTCTTCATTCTCATACCTGACTAGATTTTGAACTAAGAAATCATCTATCTTGATTTTTTTTTTCCCCCAAAAAAAATGTCTTCAGGAAAATGTTCAAATGAGAAGGGCACAGGGAAGAGGAGGGGGAATGGAAAGAAGGGACCAAAAAAAAAAAAAAAAGACTAGAAAGAAAAAATGGAAACAAAGCTTTTTTAAATAAGGGTTAAAGAGGTTAAAGAGAGGGAAATGGGGAAAAAAGAAGCAGGATATATCATGTACAGGTACAAATTCTCTATAATGAATGTGATCATTATGTATATTTAAAATGTACCAATAAAATTTCTAAAAAGCCAAAAAAATCTTCAAAAAGCAAGAATCATTGCTATTTTACCTTTACAAGTGTTATTCAACCTTTATGTGACAACTAGATTTATAGTGATCTATTATTTAGACAGTAAAGCAATTCTAAAGGGAGGGTATTTTGCCAAACCTAAAGCAACTTAATAGAAAAACAACTTTTAAGGAACTGAAAATGTTTAATTGGTCATTTTCTTAGAGAAAATTTTTGAATATAAAATTACATGACTCATAGTAAATAAAGAATTTTTTGTTTAAAGGAATATGTTGGCTGTGTTTGCCCAGTTGTATATAGTGCCTTTAGGTTTCATTGTAGGCTGCTGGGCATGGTAGTGCATGCCTATAATCCCAGCACTTGGGACACTGAGGCAGGAGAATCTCTGAGTTCAAACCAGTCTGGGCTACATAGTGAGTTCAAGGACAGTCTGAACTACATAACAAGACCCTGTCTCAAAAAAAAAGAAAGAGGAAAAAAAGGTCTCATTGTAGGATATGGGGACATAGGATATACTGTTCTCAGCTATAGTAATCAAATGTGAGTTAACTTTTTTGTTGCTCTTATGAGAGCTAAAGTTTGTGATTTATTCTTTGCCTTCTGTTAACATACTTACTTCCAATCCACTGTGACTTCACACTTGTGAGTGTGTGACAAAAGATATGGAGTTATATTTTACATGTTACTCCTGGGAGGTAAATGCTTAAAGCCTTACTTATCTCTGTGGTTATGTTGTTTATCTGTGAGTCACAGTGGGGAGAAGTAGAAAACCATTATATTAAAGAATAGTTCATATTTTCTGTACTCTCTGATCCTCAATTTTCTTTCTTTTTTCTGTTTTCTGTGGATAGTTCTGAAAGTGTGAAGCAGAGGAATGATGTGTTTTATCTTCAGCCTGAGCGCTCCTGTGTCCCGAATAGCCCCATGTGGTACTCCACATTCCCGATAGACCCTGGTACCCTGGATACCATGTTAACACGTATTCTCATGGTGAGGGAGGTACATGAAGAACTTGCCAAAGCCAAATCTGAAGACTCTGATGTTGAATTATCAGATTAAGATGGAAGTGAAGTTCCTATTTTCATACACATTGGTATGCACCAAACTGTGAATGCATCCAGCTGCTGGAAAGCGATGTATAAGTCCAAGTCCTCTTGACTTGATTATGAGACAATGGGAAACAGATGACTCGTGAACCACAGTGTGGATGTACAAACAAAAATTGAAGGAAAGAGTACGAACTGAGAAATATTCTTTGGCAGTGAAATAGTTGTTAGATGTCTTCAGAATGACTAACCAATTTCTCTGAGTGGTGCATAATCTTATTTTGTTTGGGAATAACAAATTGTGGAATATTTTTAAGGAAAACTGTTGTATAAAACTCTACCGTAGTAACCTTAGACCTTAGAGGGGTAGCTTTGGAGTGAGACCTTGGCTACAGTAGGCTATATGAGCAAGCCTTACCATAAAAGTCAGGGGTGAAGTCAGTGCAGAGCTGGGGGTAATATCCTATGAGGACTGTGGGACCCAGACTTGGAGACCCAATAAAATTACTCAACTTTTCTTAAAAGATAGTGAAGTGGTCTTGACTTTGATTTTCACTGCCAAGCCAATTATGTGAAGGATAGAAGCCGCGGGTGCTTTTACCATGGCCCCTCACATCAGGGAAAAATGACCTTCACTGCTGTTAACGTAGCATTGTGTCCCTTTACTTCCTGGGTCTGGATGTGGGTAAATTAGCATAAAGGGGATGATATTCCACAAACTAATTATGCACACAGAAATCTGTGGAGCCCATTAGACCCCAAGTGTCTTGAAATGTTTGTAGAAAACCCACTAAAATACCCACTTCTCTGGGTGTAGGCCTATTGCTGCTGTCTCATAGCCTCAGCTGTGGCGCACAGAAATGGGGCTTTCCTTTTGTTTTCAATTTTTCCCCAGTGGCAGCTTTTCTCCCATTGTTTTAGCTTCCTATTTCCAAATGATTCCTTTTATTTTTCTTTTGCACCAGTTTTTGGAGGCCCTTGTCATTTCAAAAGAAGTCATTTAACTCTGGAAAACTTGTGAGTGATTCCCCAAAGACACAGTATTACTTAGCTATCAAAATTATGGTAGTAAAGGTCTTAGTAGGTTTCTGTGAAAAGCATTTGGATGATGACCTTGATGCCCTAAGAAACTTGAAAAATAGGAATTCTGGGGTGAGCATAGAAAGACATTGACTGTCTTGCTTATCCATAGGACTTTTATAGCATTATTCCAAACTAGCTGTTTTAGTAGTTCTATGAGGATTGCAAGTCATAGGCGTGTGTGGCATATCAGTTCATCTCCCTCATCTCCATTCTTAGTTTCTTCCCCACAAAATTTGAATCAAAACTTTTATGATGGCCAGGCATGGTGGTGCACGCTTGTAATCCAGTACTTGGGATGCTGAGGCAAGAAAATTGCTGCAAGTTCAAGACCAACCTGGGCTACAAAGTGATTTAAGGCCAGCCTGAATTGCATAGTGAAACTTTGTCTCAAAAAATCAAAAAAGAAAAGAAAGAAAGAAAGAAAAAAGCATTTACGGTGTTGGCCAATCATAGAACCTGGTTAGCTGAGGTTAATATGACCTTACCTAAATTGAAAAGTAACAAGTCATTTTAGAAAAAGTTTAACCTTGAAAAACTTTCCAGTATTTCCCATATTTTAGGTGGGAGTGGCAAGTGTTACTATTTTTTTTGAACAAATGAAAGTCATTTAGCTACAAAAAATTTAAAAGGGGGCCTTTTGACATTGTGTACTTGATGGATCTGTCCCTTTTCCTGTAATAAATCCATTTTTGTTACCAAAAACTGTGTGAAAGAAGTAAATCTTCCCTGATTCTGTATGATTAATTCCATCTGTGTTTGTTATTTCTGACTGGAAAACTTTTTACTTCCAGACCTTGTTCAGTTGGAGGAAAAATTGGATTGTCTGATAAGTCTGCCAATAAACCATCCAGAAACATCAGGCTAATAGTCCCACTATACTAATTTTATGGTTTGTATAAACACTAACATTTTCCCTGTCTGTAGTTGTATGAAAAAAATATTGTTAGTATAGTAGATAAATTGTTATAAAATACCAGAACGAACAAAAAAAAAAATCTGTATCTTTTAACTGAGAACAACCAGTACCCAAATAAATGACTGTATCAGCGTTTAAACTGCATGTTAGTACACAGGTTGCCCAGAGCCCTAAACTAATTCGCAGAGAAAATAATGATTAGTTATTGGTCATTCCTCATAAGTGTAGCTGTTGATGTTGTGTCTAATTATTTGCATTTTTTGTTATTAAAATTGTATAAAGTTACTTTTTTTTCCCCTAGGAAGAAAGTCAAAGAAGCAACATCTAATCATTCTTTTCTGTTCTTTTGGTTTTTAATCACCTTTGGGTTTCCCTTTGCCAAAACCACAGAAATATTCCCTTAGAATAAAATAGTATATTTGTATTTCATGGGTGAGTTCTTTTTCTTTTTGTCTTGAGAGAACTTAAAATATATTTTTCTATTTGACCTATTGGCATGACTTAACAAATAGTAAAATTATAAATAAAAGAACAGTTTTCAGAAAAGAAATAACTGATTTTTATTTGTTCAGTAAACATACTGTTTTATTGCAGTCTCTCAATTCCCTTTTTTATCAAAAAATTTCTTTCCATTTTTAGTTAATATATATTGAAAATCTAGCAGCTAGAAATGTCAAATGTTACGTGTGTATTTTATTTCAGACAAATTTTTTTGAGGTGTACAAAGCTTGTATCAGTTAAATTTTTAATAGTTTTTAAATTATGAGATTAGAATAAATATGTCCATTCTGAAGTAAATACAAATGCATATTTAAATTAGCAATATAAGACTAAATGGCATTTTCCTTAGTCTCTAGAGTTGTTTTGATACTATACAAATATACCTCCAAATTTCATGTAGGCTTTTTTTTTTTTTTTTTGTCTTTGTCTTTGATACAGGGTTTCACTATGCAGTTCATGCTGGTTTGAGCTCACTTTGTAGCCCAGGCTGGTCTCAAACTTGTAATGATCCTCTTGCCTCAGCCTCCTGAGTGCTGGGATTACAAGTATGCACCACCATACCTGGCTTATACAAGCCATTTTTATGTTTTGTGGCATTCTTAATTTTGAAAAGAAGTTTTCAAAAAATAGTCTTAATGTAAAAAGAGTTTATGTGAATGAGTCTTGCAGGTTTTTTTTTTTTTTAATTAAACTTAAACTTTAGTTTTCCATGTGAATGAAAGGAGCCGTTATGGTGTGAATTAAAATTTTAAGACAGCATTAACCAGTTATACCTCTTAATTCTTCTGTGCTGCTCATATCTATTATCATACTTTGTTATGATTGTTGGAAAAAATTTTAATTGAGAGGCATTACTGTTTAGACCAATCATAGGCTTTGGAGCCTAATCTTTCACTTACTGTTTGTATATTTTACCCTCTCTCAGCTTCAGTTTCTCATCTATAAGGTAGATATCATAATATTCCCAAAGATACTATAGTATTCCTCTTGCGCCTGGCACATGATAGGCTTTAATATATCGTAACATACCCAAAGAATTTTCACTAAATTCAACACTGTGGATTCTCCAGTACATAATATTCAGTCAGTTCTGTATATCTGAAGCATGCATGTGTGTGTGTGTGTGTGTGTGTGTGTGTGTGTGTGTGTGTGTGTGAGAGAGAGAGAGAGAGAGAGACACAGGTGATTGAATCTGCTAGGTAAGTGATCTCCCACTGGGCTACATCCCTAGTCCTTTGCCTTTCCTTTTCTTTCCTTTTTAAAAAAATTTTTCTTTTTTTTTTTTGCATTTTTCCTTTTTATCAGTACCAGGGATCAAACTCACGACTGCCTGCTTGCAAGGCAGGCACTTATGCCGCTGAGCTAAATCCCCAGCCCCAAATTTTTCTTTTTTTAAATTCATTTTTATTTTTATTTTTTTGAGACAAGGTCTTACTTAGTTTCCCAGGATGGCTATGAACTTAAGATCATTCTACCTCAGCTTCCCGACTAGCTGGGATTATAGGCATACTACTGTGACTGGTTTGAATCAAATACTAAGTATGACTGATAGAATTTTGGCACGGCTGAAAAGATAAGTATGAAATATAAATGACCTTTATTTTAAGAATGTGGAGAGAGACTCCATGACCTTGGGGTCTGGCATTCTCTCTGCCCGACTCTTGGTACGGGGGGCATATATATAGCTTAGGTTTGGGGTGTTGCCTAAGGGGCCATTAGTGATGCACAGGTAGCCCATTGGTATTCATTTTGCACCACAGGTAAATTCCTAGGGGCAGGGAAGATGACCTCAAGATAGAGCCTCTTGGTTCCGCCTCCAAGGCTTTACCAGCTACAGTGTCTGGCCTAGGGCAAGATTCTTTCAATGACTAAATACTATCCTACAATAAAATCATGAATTCTCCACTGGGACTTCAGTTTGTCATTGCCAGTATCATAAAATCAATTGGTATAGTTCCTTGCGTTGAGAAAGAGAAAAAGAATTGTATGATATGGCAATAGATACAGAAGTAACGTAATTTTTTGTTGTTGTTTTGTAGTACTGGGAATTTAACCCAGGCCTTTGCACTGAGCTACATACTCAACTCTTTATTTTTGTCTTTTTTTCAAGTATTTTTTTTATTAGGATCTAATTCACATATCACAGAGTATACCCTTTAAAGTTGTTCGTTTTAGGGCTGGACATGGTGGTGCACACCTATAATCCCAGCACTCAGGAATCCAAGATACTATCACCAGGAGTTCAAGACACCTAGCTTCGGACTACATAGTTCAAGGCCAGTCTGAATTATAAGACTGTGTCTCAAAAAATCCAAAAACTTAGGGGCTGGGGATTTAGCTCAGCGGCATAAGCGGTTGCAAGCAGGCAGTCCAGAGTTCGATCCCTGGTACTGATAAAAAAAAAAAAAAAAAAAAAAAAAGGAACAAACGAAAGATCTGCAACTGTGCAAGCTCAGAGCCATACCCACTTAACACTGAAAATTTATAAGCTGGTTGGTAACCACCAGCCCCCTAGATACAGACTCCTCTATGGCCCATGTCTAGGCCTGTGCCACAGACTCAAGCAAACAACCTTATATTTCCCAGCCAACTTTATGTTTTATTTTGATAGAAAGTCTCACTGAATTGCCTAGCCTGGGTTCGAACTTGTGATTCTCCAGTCTCAACCTGCCAAACTGGAATTACATGTATGTGCCACCATGCCAAGCTTCATAGAGTTTATTTTTTAATCGAGGGTAAAGCCTTAGTCTGCAAAACTTCTTTTAGTTGGTTATGGTTATATGTGATCACGTAAGGAACAAGAGTGACCATGGGAATAAATTTTGACCAGTGGAATGGAAGAAGTGAATTTATAACAGCCTCAAAAGGAAGACATGTGGTTCGCCTCTATTTCTCCTTCCTTATAGACTAGAATGTGAGTGTGGTCATGACAAACCAGTTCTACTGATAATGGGAAGGGCAGCATAACAGAAGCACATTCACCTCCTGGACAGAGCCACCTGTTTTTCTCCTGGACTTAAGAGCTCAGACCTTCACATAAGGAATAAACTCCATTAAATTAAGGCATTGTTATTTGGTCTCTTTAAAAAAGAAAGTCAAGTCCCTACCCTAATTAATATACTCACTATGTTCACTGTCCCATTACACTTCACAGAATGAGAAGTTCTCATATAAGTACAGAAAAAAAATAGAGATTATCTTATCAGAAGGTGAGAAAACATTAATTTTAAGTCATTTTCAAGTGTTTATGAACATCTGGGTATAAGGAAAAGAATCAATGCACTTTTAAAACAGTTCAAGTTGTTTGTTAGATACAAAGTTAGTAAGAATTTCAAGCATTTTTCTAAAGAGCAGTAACCTAAGAGGTACATACTTGCAAGTATGGTGCAAATAATTGAAACTGGTGTACATCTGTAATTGCAGCTTTTGGGAGGCTGAGGCAGAGAATTACATATTTGAGTTCTGCCTAGGTAATGTAGTTATTTAACAAGACTCTGTCTCAAAATGAAAAATAAAGTACTGGAGATGTAGTGTGAAGACCCTGGATTCAGTCCCCAATACCAGGTAGAAAGCATAGAGGGTATCTCGAGATGAAAGATAAAATTGTAGAGTTAAAAGAGAATACAGGAGAATATTATTGTGAACACAGTGCAGGGATGGGTTCTTACATAATCTCCCAACTGTAAATCATAGTTAGTAAACAAAAGATTAATTTTACTGTATCAAAATTAAAATATTTTGTTTAATAAAGGATTAAGGCTCAAGAAGATACTTGCAATGTTGAAATCCGCCATATGTTTAGAATATACAAAACACTACTGACTCTGAATTTGAGTGATTTTGCTATTGATTTCTAGATTCCTCTATGATCTGATTATATGTAGGGAATTATTTTGGTTGTGTAGTATTTATATAAACATGCTTATATAAATAGACCTAAGATATGCTCTATTTTGGGAAAAGTGTTTTGCTGAGAAAAATGTATGTCTTGTTGGATGAAACATTGTGTATCTGTTAAGTCCACTTGTTTAGTGAGGTGGTTTTAATATTACTTTGTTGAATTTCTTTTGTCTAGTTAATCTGTCTGAAAGTGGAGTGTTGAAGTCCCCTTGTGATTGTATTAGTGTCTGTCTGTCCTTCAAAGTCCAGTAGTTTGGGTATTTGTTTTAATTAAATTGGGTGTACCCCCATTAGGTTCATAGATATTTAAGGGTTGTTATCTCTTTGTGTTGAATTGTTCCCTTTACCGATGTGTAGTGGCCATCTTTGTCTCTTTTCATCGGTTTTGGCTTGAAAAGCTATTTCTCCTTGTTTTCAGTCTGCAGTTGAATGGACTATTGATGGGCATTCTTTCACTTTCAGTCTGTGAACTTCCTTTTGGATGAGGTGTGTCCCCTGTAGGCAATATCTGGTTTCATTTTGTTTTTTGATCTAGTCTGCCTGTCTGTGTCTTTTGATTGGGGAGTTCAGACTACTGACATTGAGAGTTATTATTGTAAGGTGTTTATGAAATCCTGTCATTGTGTGTTTTTCTAGTGCTGATATTTTTCCCCTTTGTTTACTCTCCCAGTTAGATGTATGCTTTCCTCGGGCTCTTTGTTATCAGTAGTCTCCCTGTCTCTGTCTACAATTCCTTTATGTATTTTCTGTAATGTAATGTAGGTTACCATTGAGTTTGTAATCTGTATCTACTTTGTCTTCTTTCTGTGATGTACTGTCTTCACATTGGTTAAGTCTACTACCCATGCTTTCTGTTGAGTTTGGTTTTGGTTTTGGTTTTTGTTGTTGTTGAAACAGTCTCTAGTGGTTCAGGCTGGCCTTGAACTCACTGTGTAGACCAGGCTCGTCTCAAATTCAGAGCCATCCTCCTGCTTCAGCCTCCGGAGTGTTGGGATTATAGGCATGCCCCACCATGCCAGACTCTCAATTTAGTTTTTCATATCATCTCTCAATATCTTACATATCATTTCTTTTCATACTCTCTCTTCTCTAAAGTGGACATTAATGTTGTCATCTTTGTCTGTTTTGAGACAAGGTGTAGGCTATGTAGTCTAGGCTGGTCTTGAGCTTACCATATAGACCATTCTGACCTCAGACTTGCAGTGATCCTCCTGCCTGAGCCTTCCATGTGCTGGGATTACAGGTGTGCAACACCACCCCTGACTCATTCATGTCTTGTTCCTTCTTTAAACATTTCATTGGTAAAATCTTTTATGTGTTTAATTCAATTTTCTTTGATCTTGATAAACATTTTATGCATTTGCTTATACATTTTTTCTTTTTGTCAAACATTTTGACCATTTGATTTTGAATTCTTTGCTTGCAACTTCCTCTACTTTAGTGTCCATGCGATACATTTTGATGGAGTTAGGGGTTTGGAGCATCTTGTTGCGTTGCTTTGTCATGTTTCTATTGTGTCTGCACTGTGGCTAGAAGATAAGTTAGGAAAGAAAAATTCTATCACTACTGTGGAGATCGCTTTAGTTAGGTTTTGTTTTCCTGTAATATACCCTTGGGTTTGGTTATGTTTCGGTATTTATATCCCACTTCAATAATAATAAAGACTAACAAGTTACTGACATCATAAAAACCAATAAAAGCTACTACTATTCCACTCTCAATAGTAGAAAAAAACATCTGCAATAATAATGTAAACACAAATACAAGCCAAACAGTGACATATAGTACATCTACTAAAAGCAACTAAACTTAATAGTAACACAAAGGAGTGGGGAAGGGGAAAATGAAAAGTAAAACTTAAAGACAAGATAAAAAGATTTTAAAAATCTGATTAAAGAATAGAGTTAATAGAATTAGTTAAAAGTAATAGAAAAAGTAAAAATAAAGAACAAAGATAGAAGAAAGGAAACCAAAACCAAAAATAAATAACAAAAAGACAAGTGACTTCAAGAAATTCTTTAACAACATGTTTGGGTGAGTGGATTCATTCTGGGACCTGCAGTATTAGAATCCACCAGATATGGAGTGGGGTGGGGTTGAGTCACTCTAAGGACCTGTGCTATGGTATACTGAGTCCTGCCCCACCTTTTCCTCTTGGCATGGTCATTGGTGTGTTGTCTGCCACAGGGCTGCATTCACTCCTGTGACTTAGTGTTTATATTCTGTGTGTCCCAAGTCAATGCTGTCTCCAGCTAGTATCATTGTCTGTGTGCTTATGAAGTATCTCCCATTACCCAGAGGTCCGTGAGTATGTATACCCTAAATGCAGCAGCTGTTCTAGCTGAGATGAATCTGATCACAGCAGCAGATGGGAAAAGCAAACAGATCACTGAGCTATGTGCTGGAAGTAGGTGTTGCAGAGGGTAAACAGGCTGCTGGACTTGATATCAGCACTTTCAAAGCTAGACCCTCAAAACCATGTAACTGGTCTGGCTTCTCAACACAGAGTGCTCTCACAACCTGAGCACAATGCTATTGTACGCTTCTCCAAGGATCTGCAACTATCCTGTGCCTTCTCCATGGTTCTCATGGCTATCTCCCAACCAGCCACCCAAGAGACCCAAAAGTGAAGTTGTCCTGTGATTTCAGATTACTGGAGCAGCTCATTCTTAAGCAATAAACCCCTTCTCCAAATGGTTTCATATTATGTCACTCTCAAGTATAGTGGATCTCTCTCTTCAACTCCAGCCTGCCTGTGGAGTGACTTTCAGAGTAACACCTCATGCTGTATTTGCAGCTTGTGGTACTAGGGCTTTTCTTGGAGCCATTGCTACCTGCGCAGTGTTTCTCTGGTGAACTTTTCCAGGCTTACTTTTTTTTTTTTTTTTTTGTCTTTTTCCTTTTTTATCGGTACTGGGGATCGAACTCACGACTACCTGCTTGCAAGGCAGGCGCTTATGCCGCTGAGCTAAATCTCCAGCCCCTCCAGGCTTACTTTTTGTTTACAGAGAGAGGAAAACCTGCCCAGGGCCCAGGATTGGCATTCCAGACTCTGTTACATTGTTTTTAGTTTCTGGGTTTTTATAAATAACTCCATTCTTGTGGTTTTTCTTTGCAATTTTCCAGGTGTTTCAATTTCAGGTCCAGAGAGGCAGTTTTTTGTTTTTTTGGGTGGGTAGTTCTTGTTTTAAACTGAGTTTATAACCTTAAGATTGGCCAGCCAAGTGTGATGGCACACACATGTAATCCCAGTACTTGGGAGAGTAAGGTAGGATTGCTACAAGTTTAAGGCCAATGTAGGCTTCAAAGTGAGTTCAAGGCCAGCCAGAACTGCATACCTGTCTTGAAAAGACCAACAACAACAACAAAAAAAGTCAAAATTAGGGAGAAAGAAGGGTAATACAACTGTTGGTAGTAATATAAGAAAATTGAGAAGACTTACATACAGTTAGAGTAAGTGTAAACTTGTATATCCATCCATTCAGGAAAGCAGAATTAAACATGAAGCTAAAGGTGCTTGCTTAGCCTTCATCAAAAGATTAACGTTACCAAATACAACCTTGACAAGGTGGATGTGGTGGCACTCTCTTGAGGCCGAGGCATTATCAAATGCTTTTTTCCTAGGTATAAAGCTTTTATATTCATTCAGTAAAATACATCAATAGATTTTTCTGATGTTGAACCATCCTTGTGATCCTTAGTTAAATCTCAATTGAGCTTGATGTGTATACCATACGTATCTATACATATATATGCAGTAATCCACTAGCCATATAACCTTGGTCCATTTTTTCTTTTAGTTATAAATAAGCATTAAACTTATCAAATACTTTTAAGGAAACATGTAACAGTTATCTTAATTCTTTGCCTTTATTAATGTTGTGAAGCTCATTAAGTTTCCACTTTCGAAAACTCATCATGTATTTATCTTCTTGTGCTTTATATTACTCTGATGTTGAAGCTTTTTTAAATTCCTTAGAAAAATTCTTGTTGATTATTAAAAAGTATATTCTGTTGGGGTTGACTAATATTTTATTTAGCTTTTATTATGCTTCTTTATCCATAGTAACAAGTAAAATATGTAATTTTTCATTACATCTTTTTTTTTCTTTTTATCGGTACCAGGGATCGAGCTCAGGACCGCCTGCTTACAAGGCAGGTGCTTATGCCGCTGAGCTAAATCCCTAGCCCCAAAATATGTGATTTTTCTCTTGAATTTTCCTTATTTGATTTTGGTGTCAGTGTTGCACTGCTCTAAAAGAGATAAAAGCAAAGTTTAGTCCTTTTCCATTTTGTGGAGCAATTTACATGAGAACTTTTCACTGAAAACAAAATGTACCGGTATTTTAAAAATATTTTCCTGCCACAGTGCTAGAATTAGTCTTTTCTGTATGGAAATGTCTAATTTGGTGCAAATATTGCTACTAAAGGAAACCTTTTAGTTCTGTAGTGGCTTTTGTTGTTGTTGTTTATTCATTTTGTGGCATTTCTAGACTATTTCACTTCATTTTGTTTGGTTTAGTTCAGTTCAGTTCAGTTCAGCTCTTTTGAGACAAGATCTCTCTGTGTAGTCCAGGCTGATCTTTAACTCACAGTGATCCTTCTGCCTCAGCCTCCTGAGTGCTGGGACAGTAAGCCTGTGCCACCATGCCTGACTATTTTGTTTTTGATACTGTCTCACTAAATTGCTAAATTGACCAGGATGGGCTTGAACTTGCACTCCTTTTGCCTAAGGTTGCCAGAGTGCTGGGATTAGAGATATATGCCATCAGATCCAGCTAGGTCTTTCCCTTTCTAGTTTTCTTAATGCCTGTTGGTCTATTCAGGTTTTAAATGTCTTTCAAAAACCATAATTTGGTGTTGTCAGTCTTTTTTTATTTTATATACTTTGGGCTTTCTAGTTTTCTTTTTCCCCCGTATTGTTCATTCTTCAAATTAGTGAATTGAATGATTATTAACCTTCATTGTTAAATCTTGTTTCCAAAAAAAATGATTTCACACCTTTTTTTTTTTTTTTTTTCCTGTCTCAGCAGTGTTTTAACTGCATTCCCAGGTTGGACACAATGGTGTTCTCAGTGTTTTGTGTTTTGTTTGTTTTTGAGACAGAGTCTCACTATGTAGCTCAGGCTGGTTTCAAACTCATGGTGTTTCTCCTCCCTCTACCTTTGAAGTGCTGGGATCACAGGTGTGTACCATCACACCCAGCTTGATTCTATTTTTTTTTTTTTTTTTTGGTCTTTTTTGAGACAGGGTCTCGCTATGCAGTTCAGGCTGCCCTTGACCTCACCTTGTAGCCCAGGCTGATCTCGAACTCACAACAATCCTCCAACCTCAGCCTCCCAAGTGCTGGGATTACAAGCATTAGCCACCACGCCCAGCTTGATTCTGTTTTTAACAGAATTATCTGTTTTCTCTTTCCCTAACTGTAGTTTCTTTCAGTTTTTAGACTGTTTTAAGTGTATCTATAATATCTACTTTTTTATTTTTTTAAATAATTCACTTATAAGGCTGAGAAATTTAGCTCAGTGACACAACCACCAGCCTGGCAAGTGCAAGGTTATGAGTTCAGTCCCTGGTACCAAACAATAATAATAATAAATTAATATAGATATTCATTAATTCCTATTTTATTTATTATAATCTGATATTCTCATTATTTGATACTTACATTGTCCTAGGTTTGACCAATAGAAGCCTCTTCTAGCTGGCTGTGTCCTTCTCATATGGTCCCATCTTTTATTTATTTAACACTTTGTCACTCAAAATAATCCAAGATATTTTTGTACTTTTCATACCCCACTCGTGGAATTAGTAATTTCTCCATAGCAGTACTTCAGTGTACTCATTGCTACTAAGGTAAAATGACTTATTTGCCCTCTGTGGGTAAGTAGTCAGTGATAAACATGCTTAAATATTCATATAACTATGTATGTATGGTATGTGTGTGTCTCCATGCATGTGTGAGTACATGTAGTTGTTTGTTTTAAACAACTTGTTAGGTGCTAATTTGAGTTTAGCACCTAAAGATTCTTTCTAGTTTGTCTCTTTTTCCATGTTTGAGGTGTGATCTCTACTCTTGGGCCTCTCTCTTCTCTGGTCACAGGAAAAAGAGAATTTCCCCCATGGGTCCTCAAGAGCCTTTGTGGCATTAATTTGTCCTCATCTGACTTAGAAATCATCAAATTGCCTTTAATAATAGGACCTTCTTTCTGTTACTCTGCTAGCCAGAAAGGATTTCATGGAGCTCTCTCTCTGGAGCCCCTCCCTTCTCTATGGACTCTGTGGCAATTTTCTTGCCCTATGTCCAGAGCATATCTTGTGACTAGCTTTCAAAGATTGAATTACTTCTTTGAAAAAATATATAACACCTTTATAAAGTAGTAATTATACCATACATTCACACATTTGTATAGTCATAGTGTATAACCATTACTGCAATCTGTATTGGAACATTTTTGTTGCCCCAAAAAACAAATCCGATACCTTTTAGCCATCATTTCTCACCAAAAGTGAAAGCATATGTGATTCTAGCTTCTTTCATTTAAAGTGTATTCAAGGTTTATTCATGTTTTACTAACTTTTTTGCCAAGCCAAGTAATTTATCCATTGTAATATTTATCCATTGCCAAGTAATACTTATCCATTGTACATTTTATCAGTTGATGGATATCTGGGTTTCCAGTTTTTGATGATGTGTGACAGTCAGATGATGCAGTAAACAGTGATATACTGTTTTTGTGTGGACATATTTTCATTTCTCTTGGTTGTATACCTAGGAGTAGCATTGCTGGGTTTATGGTAATTCTGTGTTTAGCCAGTTAAGCCACTGTGTTTAGCCACTGTATTCCACAGAGGCAGCATTTGCATTCTCCATAGCAGGGTATGGATATTCAGTTTTTCCTCATCCTCACCACATTCATTATTGTTACTCCTTTTTTTATTATATATAACATCTTAGTGGATACAGAGTAGTATCTCTTTCTGTTTATTTGCATTCTCATAACTAATGAAATTGAATGTCTTTTTGTGTGTGTATTGGCCATTTATGTACATTATTTGATAAAATATCTATTAAGATCCTTTACCCATTTTAGTTGGACTTTTTATTATTGAAATATGAAACATAAAAATCCTTTATCAGATACATGGTTTGCAAAAATTTCATCTCATTCTTTTGAGGTGCTTTATCAGTTTGTTCATGATCTTCTTTAAAGCACAGAAATCTTTAATGTCCATGATGTGCAATTTATATTCTTTTGTGATTTTTGGTATAATACCTAAAAATCCATTGCTTAATCCAAAAGGCAATTGAGATTTATATCTATATTTTCCAAAACGTGTTTAGTTTTTTTGTTTTGTTTGGTACTGGGGATTGAACTCTCAACCTTATACTTGCCAGTCAAGTGCTTATGCCACGGAGCTAAATCCCTGGCCAAGAATATGTATGGTTTTATTTTGTATATTTCTGTATAGTCTATGATCTGTTTTTATTTAATTTTTGCCCATTGTGTGAGTGGGTGGTTCAACTTCGTTCTTTTACATGTGGATATCCACTTGTCTCATAATCATTTCTGGGCAGAAAAAAACTAGTCTTTTATTAAAATGACTTGGCATACTTATCAAAATGAATTGACTGTGAATGTGAAGTTTTATTTTTGAACTCAAAATTTTGTTGTCTTGATCATATGAGGTGTGATTAATATGATGGATATTTAAATTTTTAAAAATATTACAGAAGACACATTGCTATTAACCACCCTCAAAATGTTCCTGTTTCACTTCACATACATTTATTACATCTTTCTTACCACTTCTGAAGTAGCTATGGAAGTTCTATTTAGTGTCTTCAGTTGCAGTCTCATGGCTGCCTTTATGTCCTGACTGATTCAAATTGTTTACATGATCATTTTGACTTTGAGGAAGAGCTAGGCATCGCATCCAATAAGATAATGATGCACACCATTTTTCATTAACCTACCTTTCCCTGAATGGCACTCACAGTAGCATTCATACCCTATAAAATCACAAGAGAGGACTTCCACAACTGCTTCAGAAAGTTGCAAAGCCCTGGCATGGTGGATCGTGGCTGTGATCCCAGGCCTCTAGAGACTGAGGCAAGAGGATCACTGTGAATTCAAGGCCAATCTAGATTACATAGTGAGTTTAAGACTGACCTAAACTACATTGCAAGACCCTGTCTCAAGAATAAAGAATGATTTGGTGTGTTTGAAGTGAGGCAATGAATGAATGGCAATGTATCTTGTACTGTGATTTCTAAAAATTAAAATTCATTGCATATTTATATCTCACCTCATACATCAGTTCTTTCTTGAAAAATGAGAAAACTGGCTTCATTATCCTCAATCCACTCATTTCTTTTCTCAGCCAGTGAATTTATTTGCATAGTGAAGTCAGTCTCCTCCCAACTGGTTCTACCACCCACTGCCCCAACTGGTTTGCTGCTGGGCTGTGGCTGCCCGACCTGGGCACCCTCCACATGAGCCTCAGTGATCCAGGCATTGACCTGCTGAAATGCCAGTGTCTTGGTGGAGGTGGGCAAGTGAGATGAGAAGGAAGGTAGGAGAGAGGGGTTAAGTTGAAGATGTTTATATTCATTTTAATCACTGCTAATAGATCTTATTAAGACTGTTATAATGTTATGTTTCTTTGATCTTAAACCCTTTCTTTATTGATACATTTTATAGTTTTGGTTCTGGAATATTAACATACTAGGGATTTTTTTCCCTTCTCTTCCTCTTCTTTTCCCTCCCCCTACTCCTCTCTCGTCTTCCTCTTCCTTCTCATCTTCCTCTTTTTTTCTTCTTCCTCTTCTTCTTCCTCTTCCTCCTCTTCTTTTTGTTCTAGCTGTTTCAGACTACAAAATGCCAAAGAATTTGCTCACTGTTATTTCCCATGTCTTAAGTTCAATTTTTTATTTGAGCACTTCTTTAAGAATATTTTCTAGGGCTGGGGATATAGCTCATTGGCATAAATGCCTACCTGGGAGGTACAACATCGTGGTTTTAATCCTCAGAACCAAAAAAAAAAAAAAAAAAATCTAAATGAATGTTATGTGAAAGAGTTTCTGGAGTCAAGACATGCTACTGTTGAGCCATGATGTCCTATAGAAGAATTTCCAAGGCATCATTTCCCTGAGAATATTACTATTCAAAAGTGGCAATTAGTTTGTCTTGATTTACTTTGAAATCAAAATTCTCTCCTTCATCACATTGAAAACATTCCACCTAAGGATACTATCATAAAGGCCACTGTAAATCTGATGCTTGTTCGTTTGTTACTGAGCAATTTCTTTCTTGGAGTTTTCAGAAATTCTATGTTAAGAAGTTTAAATGTCTTTCATTAAAAGGTATACTTCTGCCAGGCACAATGGTTCATGAGGGTAATTCTAGCATTTGGAAGGCTAAGGCAGAAGGATCACTGAGTTCAAGGCTAGCCTGGGCTGCATAGTGAGTACAAGGCTGTCCTGAACTACATAGTAAGAACTTGTCTCAAAAAACAATAAATTAACAAATAAATAAATTGCACATTTTCCCTACTCTTCAGTCTATGAATCCTTTAATCCTGGGACCTTTATTCTCATTAATTTTTTCAAATATTTCCTCTATTTTTCTATCTTTCCTTCTAGGACTCCCATTTTTCAGACATTGATTCTTCTGTGTCCCTGAACTGCACTGCTCTGTGTGTGTATGCAAATACATGCCATTTTTTCTAACTTCCTTTTGGTAAAGGCCTTCGGTGTGTGATGCTGCAACCCATTTATTTTTTTTGACCTGTCTTTGTTCTTCTATCCCATTCCTTGTATTTGTCGCGTTTAATATTTGTACTTGGGTTTTTTGTTGTTGTTGTTGTTGTTTTTGATACCAGGGATTGAACTCATGACCTTGTCCTTGCCAGACAGGCATCTACGCCACTGAGCTAAATCCCTGGCCCTGTACTTGATTTTTTTTTTTCATGAACCACTTGATCTTTGTTCTTGTTTCAGATTGCTAAGATTTCCTTGTCTATTTGCATTACATTATTTTAAATTCTTGATTTGGATGGCACTGTGTCTAGTTGCTGTTTTTTTGGTCAGAGATCACATTCCTCAACTGGTAGCTCCACATTTTGGCCTGTGAGCTCCTGTTTCTTTACAATGCCAGTTTCTCTCTCTGGTGATCTTTTTTTGGTGAAAAGCCAAAGCCAAATTCTGTGCTGTCCTTGCCACTGAACTTAACGAGAACATGGCCTCCAGGCACCTCACCTGTCCATTCCCCAAGCAGGGCTAAGATTTACCTTTGGACGTCTGGAAAGCAGCAGCACGTGGGGGAAGCACAGTTGTGAACTGCAGACCAATCCTGTCTACTGTGGCAGAACTTCCAGCTGCACTTACAGAGTCCCATTGACACCAGTGACTTCATTGACCGTCCCCTAGCCAGCAAGAACAGCCATCTTGTGTCCTGCCATCTCTTCTGGCGTATGATAACCATCATTCTCTTCAGATTCTCACAGGATTTGGGTGATATTTTTTATTTTTTGGACTTGATGTTTGGTAGTGATTCCTCTTTGGGGAGAGGAGCCAGTCCTTTATTATCTTTAGTAGGAACCAAAACCTCAGTATGTTTTCTGTTGTCTTATCTTTAATCTTTGCATGTTTTACTTTACAAGAATCTCTTGTAAATAGAAGTTTACAGTTATATACAATCTGTTAACTTCTTCTTGGTGGTGGTGGTTTTATTAGCAAATTTGATAACTTACACCTATCAAATGGTGATTTTTTTTTTTTTTTTGGTGGAACCAGGGGTCAAATTCACAACCTTGCACTTGCCAAAGCACTTATGCTGCTGAGCTAAAATCCCCAGCCCCAAATGATGAGATTTTTGATACCATTCCCTACCACCACCCTGTCTTTGTTTTTGAATTGGTTGTTTGAAGTAGTTTTGTTTGCTTGTTTGTCTCATTTAGTTGTTATGTATTCTAAATTTTTAATGGCTCTCTCAGCATTTATAATGTGAAGAGCTGACTTAAAGGATAAAGTCAATCAGGGTTTCTGCCATTCTATGGAAGGACGTTAAATTAATTTTCAGTCACTGACCCACCACCATCTTATGTGGTATTGGCCAGTATTTTGTCTCCTTAATCTGTCCCCAAGTATAGAACTTTGTAGAGTTTTATATAGGTTGGGTTCTATTAGAGTGCTCATTGGGCAGAAGTAAGCCGTAACCACATGTGCCATCTTGTGTCTTTAAACTGAAGTTTTCCTTTGAGAAACCATCTCTTCATAAACTTAGGCTGTCTGCATCCTCCTCCTAGACTCTCTTCCCACTTCCAGATGCTCATTGAGCCCTACGCCAGTCACAGGCATGCTATGAGGTACATCCCAGCCACTGTAGTAGAAACTAGGGATTTCACAATGAGAAGCTCAGATTAGTGTTTTTTAAATGCTGAAATTTATGTTGTTTTGCCAAGTAAGAATATGCTATTTAATATTTCCAAAGAGTACCACGTTTAAAACTGCTTCATAGCTGGTGTGGTATCTGTGCGTAATCCCAGTACACACTGAGGCTAAGGTAGGAAGAGCTCAAGTTTGAGCCTTGCCTAGGAAACTTAGCAACTTACTGGGACTCTGTCTCTCAGTAAAAGAAGGTCAGAGGATGTAGCTCAATGCAAATATTCCAGGTTCAGTCAGTCCTCAGTACCACAAAACAAAAACCGAAAACAACAAAAATAAAATAGTGCCTTTATGAGAGAGCTTACGACTTTCAAGATAAGGTAAGGATAAAGTGATATACAATAGTCTCTTGAAGACAGCCATATTTGAGTTTCTGGAATTATTTTTTTTAATGTCCATTAATAACTGATGAATGAGGCCAGGCATGGTGGCACATATCTGTAGTCCCAGCACTCAGGAGCCGAAGCAGGAGAATCATCGCAAATTGAAGGCCAGTTTGAGCTGCATAGTGAGTTCAAGACTAGCCTGAACTATATAGTGAGAATTTGTCTCAAAAAAAACCTGATGGATGTTTAAGGATAGCACGAAAGTATCCTTCTACATTTGAAGCTATTGTAGTCTTGAGTTTTTTGTGTGTAACCAAAACAGAATGAGAATTTTTTTTAAAGTATTAACTACACCTATCTGGTGTTTTAATATTTGTGTTTTGTAGAAGCAAAAAGGATACAAAGTGATAAGGGCCCCAGCTTGAGGAACTTAGACACAGGTAGGAGGCAAAAGTCTGAGTGCTGCAGAATGTAAATGGCACCTGAAGATGGTGGGTCCTCAGTGGAACCCTGGTTTCAGAGGGAGGTGGAGGCTGGGTTCCAAAGGTTTACTGAAGATGGAAGGCATTGCTGGAGAAAGTTTCAAGCTTCAATAGGATGGCACTTGGTCTTAATGCTTTATTTTTGTTTTATTTAATGCTTTATTTAGTCATCTAATGCCAAGAAAAATCATCTGACCATAGGATTTCCCCTGATTGGATTCCCCTTTTGGGGCACTGCTGTTCAGACCCAGGGACTCTGGGCTTTCTCCGTGACACAAAGTTTTTGCACTAGATTTGGCCTGGCTCTTCCTTTAAGCTACATCTCTGAAATAGGCATTTAAAAATGAGTTCAGCCAGGGGAGAGCTCCTACATGTACATATGCTGCTGACCACTCCCCCCAATGACCTTTGAAGGCTGTCAGCAGAGAAAGGGAGTGGGGGTCCATGCCAGGCAGTCTGTAGTGAGCCAGGATTGAAGGTGCTAATACTGTGCAGAAGGCTAGTAACAGACTAGCTGTGTGTCATGGAACCCCATATGGTAAACAGCTTACTTCGTCCCCTCCAACCTCAAGGACCTCTCCACAAATCTAATGGGTGATACTAATTTGCAAGTGTTTTGGAGCTAAGCTACTGAAGATTATTTTTACCCTTCTCAAGGGCATAGTATGACTGCCAAAATTACCTGAGGAATAAAAGATCAAGCAAATATTTAAAAGTCAAAATAGCTTCTGAGGTATAGATTACAGGCTTCAGTGTTTTTTTTAAAGTTTTCCAAGTGATTCTAATAATGAAACAGAGTGAGAACCACCAATGTCAGTGCACAAAAATATGCTGACTGGGCATACCACCCCTGCTTCCCTTTATGTCTTGTCCCTTCTTGACCCACTAGTTCTTTCTTTCCTTATTCCCTCCTCCAACGTCACTTCAGATGCCACCACTCCTAGAGGAGCTCCCATCATGGTAATGGAGTCTCAGGCCTCCATTTTACTGCAGGATGAAGAGGTAGCGATGATTTTCCTCAGATTGCTCATCTCTACAGCTATTCACCAGCCTGGGCAAAGAAGTCAATGGGACTCTCAGCCAGAAAGATTTTCTGAAGAATTCCAGAACTTGCCATCAACCCATTGTGGGACTAGATCATTAATATCTTCTTTCCTAAAGAAAAAGACCAGATAAATATCTGTGACTTCATGCAAACTTTGGCTCATTTCTGACCCACTGAGGATAATGAAAAGAGCAAAGATGTGAATGAATCAGAACTACACCATAGCCAAAGCAAGAGACTACACTTTACATTTTGACCATCTGATCTGGATAAAGATCCATGGCAAGCTGTAGTAGGTGTTTGGCATGATGGTTAGAGTGAACATCTTAGAGGAGCAGCTGGCCAGCACTGAAGATCCCGCTGATCAGGATAGAGTCAGCAGTGCCATTGCCTTCACAGAAGTTTGTTAAATGTTTTAGAGAAAATGGACATACAACAGAAAAAAAAAGCATTCTGTTTCTTCACTAAAGTAGAGACCACATTATTACTTGCTGTCTGGTATTTAAGAACTGGAACTTAAAAAGCCTCCTTGTCCACCAGCCTCATGGTTCCCATTTTCCCAGAGCTCTACTGCTTTTGCATGAAAACTCCAAACATGTTCTATCTATCTAGACCTACCATTAGTGTAGAAATAGGGCACTGCAGAATGGTACACCAAGTCTCTTATTCTGTAGCCATCTATCAGCTCCTTTTCTTAGTACAATAGGGTCTCCTATTCTGTTGCTAAACACCATACATCCATCTAACTCTGAAAAAGTCATGCTACTCTGAGAGGAAATTATGCCCAGAACTGGCCAATAAAGTTCTCACTAGGTACAGATGCAGCTCTGCTGCCCTTCCTCCAGCAAGGTTTTGGTATGCTTCCGAATCCTTTGATGCATCCTTTGCTTTCTGTTTCCTTCAGCCTACCATACACTCAGGTTTTCACTCTGCTTTTTACTCAGGGTAAAATGTCCGTGTTCTATTCAGTGCTTCAAGCTATGCCTATTAAATCTACTTCTGACTTGGTAAGATAGTTTAGTGGACTGGCAGTTTTTTATCTACCTTGACTCTCTTTTTTAAAATTTATTTTTTATACTGGCATTGAACTCATGACCTTGTACTTGCTAGGCAGGCGCTTTTGCTGCTGAGCTAAATCCCAGGCCTCTACCTTTCCTCTTAAATGGGTCTCTCAGGTGTTGCCTTTCTAGGAGCTCTTTGGTAACCAACTCTTCTCTTGGAAGGATGTGACTGTCTTGGTCTCTTGCACTGTTCTGTCATCAAAGGGCTTCTAGATAGAAATGGAAAGGTTGCCTTGGTGAATAACTGTTCTAGGTGGCTTGCCCAAGTCGCCCCACTTCTGGCTTCTGATTATCAACCTACATATCTGCATGACTTCTCTTATGAGTGCTATATCAACTGTTCAAAAAAATCTTATGCCTGCAAGTTTGCTTCATTTTGGGACACCATCACCACCAGAGTGGCTGTTCAGTGCGCCTACAACCTTGTGGCTTTTTGAAGAAAAAGCTGGGGAGCCCCTAATGCCTCCTGCACTCACATTGTATATACCGCAATGTTACACACACTGGAAAGTTTCTCCCTTCACATTTCCAAGTAGAGCAACCAGTGTTACAGAAGGGCCAATTTATCTCAGTGCAAGAGAATTAAAGGTTCTCAATGTCTTGAAGTTTTCTACAAATTTTTTTTTATAAATTTTATACTTGGCCAGTTGTTGGTGCTAGAAGGCGTAGCTCCTCATAAAACTCCAGAGACTTTAATATATTATTTGCTGCCATTTATATTATCTTCCTACCTCCCGTATAGACCACTGTTAATCCCTTAGAAACAAAGGACCTGGCACTAGTAACACAATGTATGGTGGCATTACAGGTCACTGAGTGAAACCACAGCAACATCTCTGTCAAACTCAGCTTAAACTCTGCTGAATCAGGCTGTTGCCATCTTCTTCTGTCTGTATGAATCCATTCATTCATGCATCTGCCCTTTGCTTACTTTCTCTGACTGGTTTTGTTTCTCCAGAAGGCTAAGATGTACAAATCATTATTGAGGAAATGAAATGCTTTTTTAAAAAGTACAAAGGAATGGATAAAGGTGGGGGACAAGGGTGTGTCCAGAGTAGATGGCTTAAGTATAAATATATGAGGAAATTTTTATGAAGTACCAGTCTGACTTGATGAAGCGATATAGGAATTATATAAAAGGGAAGAACCGTTTGATACTGTTACGGTTTGTGTTTGGATGACCCCCTAAGCCTCATGTAGTCATGGAAGTGGCCAAGTCTAGCGTTTGTGATTGGTTTGTTGTCTAGCATTGGGATTGGAAGTGTGAGTGCTGTACCCACAGGCAGCTGGTATACAGTGTAAGAGAGGGAAGGAGGTGTGCTTAGCCCTTTTTGCTCTTGTTGCTTGCAGTCACCACGAATGGCTGCTCCTTAGCTATGCACCCTGCCTTGGAGACAGTTGAGTATGGACTGAAACCTCCAAAAATTGTAAGCTAAATAACCTTTCTTCCTTTCATTTTGGGTGTCAGGGATTTTGTCCCAACAATGAGAAAAGTAACCAAGACAGATTACCTCTTAGGTAATTCAGAGGCTCCTGGTTTTGTGTAGTTCCTAAACTAACCCCCCCCCCCGGCTCTATAGCAAATTGTTTTAATCCATAGTTGTGTCTTATTGTCCCATTAAAATCATATTCTTTGATCCACTGATAAATACTTGTGGTTAAAAAATGTATTGACTGATGAGCACTGAGGGAAAACTAGAGAGCTAAGAAGATGGCAATAGGAACCCATAGTAGCTTGCCAGGAAAAGGCAGCATAAAAGAGAACTAGATAAAAGGCTGGCCAAGGCCTGACCTTTTCCCTGTGAGAAGTAATGTGAGTTTTGTTTCTTGTGATCAAGGGAGCTGTTATAGCTTATATCTATGTGTCTTCCAAAAGCTTCATGCATTCATAGGTAGGGCTTTTCATAGGTAGATCTAGGATATGTGCTACTGGGATTAAGGATGTGTAGTACTAAATAAGCCTACTGATTGTTTTAACATAGTTTTAGGTGTGGATAATGGGAAGACCCACCTCACGTGTGGGTTGGCACCACCAAAAGGCTCATAGCCTGGATGGGATAAAAAGAAAAAGGATACTTGCTACTACTGCTGCTCTTGCTACTGCTTTGCTACTTTCCTGCCTGCCCTGCCATGGACTGTTTCTCCTCTGGCATGCTTCTCTGCAGTGCCACCCTGCCTTGGAGCAAGCTGACTCTGAACTGAAATCTCTACATATCATGGGCAAAAATAAGCCTTTCCTCCTTTAACTTGTGGGTATTATGAGTGTTGGGCATTCTGTCCCAGCAACAGAAAAGTAACTAAGACAGAAGCCCAATGAACATCCTGTTAATGTCAAGCCTGAGCTCCTTAGAAAGAGGGAGTTTTGCCTGTTTAGCAACACTTGAACAGAGGGACATACTTAGCCAGCCATGCCTATGTGGGGATGCCCAAGGCTAGATAGACAGAAACTAGGACCTCAGATAACCCACCTCAGCACCAGCCACAAACTAGGATACAGGGAGATGAAAGGGCTTACAGTATTGGCCCAGTTTGACCAGAGAATATACAGGGCCCCCTTGAGCCAGTCAACACGAGTTCCACTAAGGAGTGAAAAGCTGCTTCAGGCTCCTTAAACTCCTGTGTCAGCTGATAGCTTCTGACAGGAGCGCCTTCTTACAGTGTGTGCACACGAGGGCCTCTGCAGATCCTGCCACTCACTAAGTGAGTCAGAATCTCACCTTTATCTCTGAGCAGAAAGGCCTTTGCCATAGTTAGCCAGCCCTGAGTGTTTCCAGGAGAGTTGCTTCCTAGTGAGTAAGTTTCCTCTGCATAAAGTACCCAGTGGCCTTTGAGACAAGCAAAAGTCTGCTCCTTTGGCTTCTTCTGGAACATTCTAAAAAATGAGACCAGGAGACCTTTGGTGAAAGTGGCAGAATGTTTAACCAAGCTCACTTTGGCCACAGCAGGGACTGTCAGGCTCCTGAAGTTCAAGATTATTTCAGAAGAATTGATGTGTGGCGATGGAAGCAGGAATGTGTCTGTTTTCTGAACCCAAAACACCAAGCCTGGACAGGAGTTTCAGGGTGTGTGTGTGTCTGTGTGTGTAGAAATGGGGAGTAAGAATTATTCATTCTGAAACTTGACATAAAAATATTCTTCACTGATCTGTCTGAGATAAACAAGATATGGAAATGAGGTCCAAAGGGAATCTCCCTCCAAAGCTAGTGAACTCTTATGCCCCATGGCTACTGCCCAACTCCTCCAGAGCTGTTCGCACAGGCCACATTTGCTGATGGCAAGCCCAGGACTCCTACCCGATGTGAAGATCTCACATGGCTGTACAGGTGGGGGCAGAGTGACACACATCAGAGATGTAACATAAAACAGCATACTGGCAAGCAGACACAATTAAATAGCACTTTTAATTATCTCACAACAGACTGTAGTAGAAATCATTTTTTTTTTTTGAAAGTCACTCCCCATTCCTCAACTCGGTTATGTGGCTGAGGAGCCAGTGATGGGCCACAGGAATTCAGGTAGTCACCGTTCCAAGGAGCTGTAAGTGTTTCCAAGTCAGAGTTGCTTATGAGCAGCCAGAGCCCTATGAAAAGTTGATATGCACGCAGGCACTCAACACATACATGTGCAAGGAACACAAAAAGAGAGAGGGGTCCATAGAGGGCTAGTCACACACATGCGTTCTCATGCCATGACATTCCAGTCTGTGGCTGTCTCATCTGGGGACAGAACAGTGGCCTGAGCCTGGAAGCAGCATGTGCTGGTCAGAGGAAGTGGAGGGGGACCATCTGCATGCAGCCTGGCTGCTGTGATACAGCAGCCCCTGACACAGCCAACCCTTCTCACTGTGGCTGCAGGGGAGTGGGATGGGCTCCAGTGCAAGGGGCCAGGCATTACACCTGCCAGCAGCAATGGGGCAGGGATGCCATTTCCTCTTGGCCCCACTAGAGGGCACACTCTGTCCCAGAAATGAGAAGAAAGAACGAGCTGTGACCAGAACCTTGGAGCCACAAGGCTGGCAGCCTTTGGTTCTGTGTCTAGTTCTGTGCTGGGTGTGGGGGGAGCACAACAGATCCCCCGCCATGAGGTGCTGGGCAGCACTGCTACAAAGCAGTCAGAGAGGAGGCCAGAGGCTGGCTATGCCCTTGCGGGGGCGGGGGCAGGGGAATGGTGCAAAAAAGGAGGCCCTGAGGTGAGGATATTTGGGGGGCCTACTGGACAGGTCAGAGAGAAAACCTCTTCCTTCACAGCTTCGCTCAGGGATTCTGGAGAGTGTGGATTCAAGTACCAGCAGTTCTGGGTGGGGGTCGAGGGGAGTGCATGGCAGATGCTGGGAGAACAGCTGCCCAAAGACCTGGGAGGTAGGGAATCAGCCTGGAGGGGCTCTGGGTCCTGGCACTGCCAACCCCACCCTGAGGAAACAGACCAGCGAGCTACAAGATCTCCTCCCGTGAGCTCTGGGCCTTCAGTGGGGTCTGCCCGTTGGGCACAGAACCATTCTGGCCATGCAGGAGTTTGCCTTTCTCCCGGTCTGGCCACGTGAAGATGGCATCATCGCTGTCCAGCTCCGACTCGGAGTGCATCAGGCTGCTGCTCAGCGTGGGGCCTTTCTGTCTGATACCTGAAATGAAGAGGAACCTGGTGTCCAGGGACAAACCTCCCCAGCTCTGAGCTGTAGCCATACCTTCAGCCCAGCCTGCAGAGCTGGGTGACAGATAGCCCAATCCCCTCTCTGGTCTCAGGCCTGGATGGCTATAAGAGACCACTAGGAGAAATCACAGAATGCACAACCTGGAGATCAGACTTGTGCTCTATTGCTGGGACTTCACCTGTTGTGGCCATGAGCCTTGGTTAGGGCTGGCCACCAGTGGCATTCTGTTTCCTTTTTGATCTGGACTCTTTTATCAGGTCCCTTCATTCCACCTTTATCAGGGTGGAATAAGATGGGAGGCAAACAAGCATAGGGAATTCAGAGTTGTGGAGTGAGCTTTGAGTGTCTCCTGGCCCTGCATGGACACTGTCCCTTACAGCATGAGGATACAATTTCATTCCATGTAGCCATGGGCTTCATGGGCTCTCAGTGTATTTTGCCCTCCCAGGGTGGGCACTGAGGGGAGGGAGGATGCAGATGTGTGGTTGGCTAGGAGAGCTTGACTGAAGTGGAAAATGGTTTTAGGAAGATCCCACTCAGCAGCAGGATGGCTGCCCTCTGACTGGTGCAGAACACTCCAGAGAAAGCAAAGCAAGTTGAGAGCAACTGCAAAGTGGAAGATCCTACCCTGGCATCGTTCTGGCTTGTTTCTTAAAATGGTGATCAGTCAGATGGTTGGATGAGCTGTGCCTGCCCAGGCAACACCATGACCTCATTATCCAGCATTCATTCTCCAAAGTATCAGAAGAAGCCCTGCCTGGCCAGCCTGCCTTAGGCCATAAGTACTCCAGGCTCTGTCACTTGGGAACCATATGCGCCTGCTAACCTCAGCAATGTGTGATTTTCTCCATGCAGTGGGCCCTGGGCTCAAGCAAGCGGCTTACTCAGCCTCGTCCACATTAGGCAAAGAGCCATGGGACATGACTGCATGGTCACTTTATTCTGAGCAGCAAGGCAGCAAAAAAGCATGACCACAGAAGAGACCGGGAAGCCTAGGCGTCTCTAGTGTGGTGGGGATAGTGGGCAATACAATGTCCAGGCCAAAAGAAAGGCCTTGCTTTGGCCTCTAGAGGTCAGACTCAGCCCTACCTGTGTCTTTTGGGGGCTTTCCCCTTGCAGCACCCACTTGAGCCTCTTTTCTTTCCCAAAGCCCCACTGGGCCATAACTGCAGAGGACAGGAACACACTGGGGAGATCCATCCCTGGCTCTACAGCTTCAGATTCAAACAGAGCCCTCCCACCACTAGCTCCTGCTCAGCTTGAAGAGCCAAATGAAATTTACCCATGAAAAATGACAAGATGGACACACGTTCAGTGTGGCTCAACAACACATTCCTCATTCCTAAGTCTATACCTAACAAATCCATATGTATCTACCATAGACATGAACAAGAATATTCACAGTGCTCATAAGACGAAAAAAATTTCAGTTGTCTATCAATGGTACAAATGCAAATAAATTTATTCACACAAAGGAAATTCAACAGCAATGTGAATGAATGAACTATTGCTAATACAGAACAACAGAGAAACGTCATCTGTTCTGTTCAGTGAAAGGAGCTGAACACAACTCCATGTCTGCTACTCAAGATATCAGAAATAAATGAGGGGAACACACCAGAAAGTACAAAGGAGGGTGAAAGGCTATTTCCATGGGTGTGTTCACTAGTGAAAACCTATCATATTATAGTTAGAATTTTGTACTATTAGGTTGAACCACAAAACTGCCATCTTCGTAGGTCCAAAAATCAAATATTAGCAGTTTCATGTGATTTAACCTAAGTTAAATACTTTTAATAGAAAGTTTGAAAAACTAGAAGCGCAAACAAAACCAGGTACAAAGCTAGAGCTGCTGAATACAGACCCTGTCTCCTGAGGTAGACATCCCCACGAGCCCTAGAGCCCTTGGTACCCAGAACCCCAGAAGTCACTCTAGTGGGGCCACCCTATTTGCACATTGCGTGCTGCCCTGGCTCTCCAGACCCCTGCCACACACCTCACCTCTCTGCACTACATTCCCCCAAACTCATCTTCTTCAAGCTGAACTTCTTTAGTCCCACACCTAATTCAGCATAGTCCTGAGTCCCCCTCCCAGCCTGCAGTTGTAGGGAAGTTCTAGCTGGTCACACTAGATGCCAGCAGACCTCACCATTCCTTCGGTCACATGCTACCCACAAGAGCAGAGCTCTGTCCCTCACCTAGTGTCACCCTATGGCTGTGGTGAGCTGCACGCCACCAGCTTCCAGGGGCTCTCACCCTGCGTAGTCTGTTGTGCTCACCTCCCGGTCTGCACTGTTAGCACACTTCATCCACTCCCATTTCAGAAGAGGCACCTCAGTGCCAGAGCACCCTCTGCCCACACCTTCCTGCAAGACCCTCACCACCACCAGGCCCAGCATCTTCATCCCTGTTTCTGGCTGCAACTGAGGCAGCCTGGGCCCTCTTTACCCCCAGATGTCATTGCTCAGCTTTGAAAGGGACTGTTAAGGCCTCATCTGCCTTCCACCCTAGCCCAGCCCTCCCACCATGGCCACACTCACCACTTTGCTCTAGTTCTTTAGGTGTCTGGGAATGACCAAGTTACCATTCTGAGACCCCGGTGGCAGCAAACATGGATGCTCACTACAGTACACACCCACAGACCCCATACCTAACCTATTTTAGGCTCCTGGGCTTTTCCCTGTTCAGGGCTATGACCACTTACAGTGCTGATTCTCACCAGGAGAGAAACTGCTCACTCTGGTTGGGACTTCCATGTGGGACCATCCTGTTGAGTGCAATCTAATTCCTCTCCCCTTACTCAGTCACTGCTCCAGATGCCCTATCCTGCTAACAACACTCATTCCCTGCCTCTGGGGTTAGAAGTGAGCCTTGACTTTGTCTGTCCCTTGAGTTGCTTGTACTACTAACACCAAGCAAAGTCACCATCACCTCCTCCACGAGTCACTGCAAAACTCTCCTTACTGACCTCCCTAATTATCCTCTCCCTTTCAGCTTGGTTATATGTTGTCACCAGGCTAATTTTCCTGAACTTTCAAGATGTCACGTCTCATGAAATCAGGCAAAAGCTTAGTTCTTCACCCCTTAGAAAAGCAAGAAGCTAAATGTGACAGCTCATGCCTGTAATCCTAGCAGAAGGAAGCTGAGGCAGAAGGATTCCAAGTTTGAGCCCAGCTTGGGCAACTTACCCTGACTTGTCTCAAAATAAAAAGGGATGGGGATGTGGCTCAGTGGTGGGGTAGGGGGCAATCCCCAATAGTGCCCCCCCACCAAAACAGAAGCTCCTCACTTTCATTAGAAGGAACCACAGAAAGGCCCTGCTCACTCATCCAGCTGAGTCCACTCACTCTAGCTCACCTGTTCAGCCTGTCACCTGCATCTACTCCCTTGAATGTCCTCTGCCCCCTAAGTGACAGGGCCTTTGGCTGCCTTTACCCTTTTTCCCACAGTCCAGTCTTGCGCACTGGCCTCACTCATAGCTACTCAGCTTCAGGTGCAGCTTCAGTGTTTTTCTTAACACTTTTCACAATCACATTTATTTATCTGTGACTGTGACTCTGGGAGGTAGGAGTGGTGGTGGGAAAGACATTTTTTGGACAGACACATAAACCAGCAGAACTTGTTCAGAATAGACAGAGATCAGCAAGAAGAAAGATCCCAGAAAAGTGAACTGATGTAAGCTCACAAAGACTGTGTTGACCAAAAATTGAAGCTTTTTGGGTTAAAAATAATAAATCACACTAAGATTTTAAATTGGGAGCAGAGGGACATGACCGGAATTAACATGCAAAGTCAGGTTTGGCCTCCATGTGGAGGTGGTTTTGCTCTTGGTCTTCCCTCTGCCCACCTTGGGACTCATTTTAGGACCAAAGAACTCATAACGGAGCCTCACAGATGTAGGGCCCAGATGCCTGCCTGAAAACACACTCTGCGGAGGCATCTTCTCCCTTCAGGCTGAGATTCTCTGAGTGCAGAGCCTATATCCCACAGCCTTCCCTTAACATGAAACTTTAATCTAATTTAACACTTTTTGTGAAAATAGTTTTACTTGCAGAGGACTGAGGTCCTGTCCTGTAATATGCATAAAGAAGAGGACCTCACCAAATGACTGAGCCCAATGAGGAAGGGAGGCTCATCCCCAGATCTGCTGCTACCACGGTACCTGTGCAGTAGGAAACCCTTCCAGTGGGAAGGACCTGACATGTGATCCAGGGCTCCTGCAGCCACCAGGGAAGCTGCCCAGGATGCCCTACAATGGCAGGTGAAGGAGGGAGAAGAAGACAAGTGGGCAGATCCTGGCCCTAATCTCAACTCTGCCTGGAGAGGACAAGCTGGTTAGGGCTAAAGGACCAAGGCTGTGACCCTGACCACGCAGAGTAGCTTGAGAACCTAAGCACAAAGAAGGCCTGGCTCCCAGCAGAGCAGGAAAGGAAGGCACCATGGAGGGAACCTGCCATCCCCTGGCCTGCATGTGGCTCCTGCACCTCAGGGCCCCTGCAACCCTCAATCGCCATTAATTCTCACCAGGCAAGGGTACAAAATATTTCTGCAGCACAGATAACTGTTAGCTGCCAGCCAGCTCCTGGCCTACCTGTGCGAGAGGTTGGCTTCAGCTCCTGGCTTTCCTGATCGGTGGCGTCCAGGATCTTGTACCTGCTTTTCCTCTTGGGTTTTCCTTTTTGCCTAAAAAACATAATTCCCACTCTTGCTCAGGAGGGGTGGCTCAGGACAAGCGCCGTTGCATGCAGGGTGCTTCTTATGAGGAAGGGAACCCTAGGGGAGAGGTGTCTCCTCACTTTTTGGCCAGGGAAGGAGGCAACTGTGATTTGTTTATCAACAATGTTCCTCATCATCCTTGAAACACAAGGGAGCTATGAGCACCTTAACATGGTCTCATCTTGCCACAGCAGCAAGAAGGATGGTGAAAACAGAGAGAAAATGCAATCTCTGCTGAGGATGTGAGAAAGTCATTAATGATGGCTGCCTCTGGCTGGTAGACATTTTAAAAATCTTTTAGTTTTCTAAGTTTTATATGAGGTAATATTGCAGATTAAATCCCAGCTCTGTTGCTTACTGTGTCCTTAGATGGGTGATTTTCCTGAGCCTGTTTCCTTATCTAGAAGATGGCAAAAGGTATAAAAGACATAATCTACAAAATGCTATCAGTAAACATAGAAATCATACTTACTAATAATGAGAAACATGCAAGTAACTATGCAGTATTATAGATAAGAAGAACCCTACAGCAGTTCGCACATATCACAAAGGTGACTCTACAACTGTGTGAAAGCCTGTTGTGCAATTCCCAACCACAAAGGAAAGAATAAAAACTCTGGGGTCCAGGTGGGAGACTGAGATGGGAACCATCGCAGGACACGCATCTGAATGCAATCTGGTCCACACTCTCCCACCCTGTGGTGCCAAATCTCTTAGCAACAGACTCTTGGATGGGTGTGCCGCTGCCCTTAGAGGGCTTGAGGGAGAAATCTTGTGTGGGCCTTGGGTGCAACAAACCACTCTAAATATGACTGAGAATCCAGTCCTGTCCCTCCATGTGGAAGGTGCCACATACCTCTTTGAGGAGAAGCCATGCCAAGGAGCCCAAGTGAATTTCAACAGAGAATCCATCTTACCTCTTACAACAACAGATTACAGTCCAGGACAAGATTCCCAAGGCAACAACAATGACAAAGGTAGCAATGATAACATACAACACGCTCCACTCTGCAAAGCAAATCAAAATAGTGAGACTTGAGAGAGGAAGGAAGACAGGTAAGGGCAGCCCATCTCAGGCAGGAGGTGGTATCATACTGTGCACAAGAAGGCACCTGGGGCTCCTAGGGAAGGCAAGAGTTGACGCTCCCAACTTCTGAAATGTGCTGTTTCCCAGGCCCTGCTCCAGCAGTGCTCTCAGGCACTGCAGCCATGCCCGGAGCACAGGCTCACAGAGGACTGCGGCTCCATTAGGCCAACCATGCAGGGGAAGCTAAGGAACAGGAAGCCTTGCAGCGGGGCAGACGGGGCTGCAGGGTACAGCGAGTGGTCTGAAGTAAGCCTGGTTCTTACGTGACTGCCTCAGAGCTTTCTCTAACCTGTGGAGGAGGAGGAGAAATCCTCTGCAAACAGAAAATACACAGAGTTCTCTTTGCCTGCTCATCTGCCTCGGAAGCATCAACAGCCACCCCCTCAGCACAGCTCTACATTCTAGCCAAAGCAGCTGGCACCAAGCCACACACACTCACCACAGTTGCTGTCGCCATCCCTCAGCTGCACCTTGATGAAATTCTCCATCCAAAAAGGATCACAGATACAACGTTTGGTAAACGAGTCACAGTGGCCGTGGTCAGAACAGTTCAGCTGACATGCTGCAGGTGGCAGGGAAAGGGAGAAAGAGAGGTTCAGGAAGACAAAAGTGGCAGGTCCAAGAGTTTTCCACACGCAGCTGAGGCCGTGGTCACCGCGCTGCCCCGAGAGGGCGATAGCAGCAAGGCCACCAGGGAGACAGCTGCTGTCCCCCTTGTTTTCTGTGTCAGTGACTGTCAGTCTTTTATGTCTTATATACCTCTTCTCAGAAGAACTCTAATATAAGATTACACAGGAAACAGTCATATAGATTTTTGTGTGTGTGGTAAAAGGATCAAACCCAGGGTCTTTGTAGTGAGCTACATCTCCAATCCTTAATTTTGAGGCTGGGTCTTTCTAGGTCACTAATTTGCCCAGGCTGGATTCAAACTTGCAGTCTTCAGCCTCGCAGAGTCCTGGAATTACAGGTATGTACCACCATGCCAGCTCTTTGTGTGATTTTTAAGTATTTAAAAAACAAATTTTTTTTAAAAATGTGTTCATTTTTATTAAAATATTAAGTAAACAGATCTATTATTGGGTCTAATAACTACTGTTATTAGAAGTACTGGTAAATAAGGGGCTGGGGATTTAGCTCAGCGGCATAAGCGCCTGCCTCAAAAGCAGGCAGTCGTGAGTTCGATCCCTGGTACCGGTAAAAACGAAAAAGCCAAAAAAAAAAAAAAAAAGAAGTACTGGTAAATAAAAAAATGATATTTTGTCAAGTAACATGATAGAAAATTATGTGTGATTTCTACTGCTTCAAGTTCACAGGTTCTCTTGTACTACCTTCCTTCATAATTGAAGGACGTCATGACTTGCAGTCTGAGGTTAGTGAAAATAAAGATACAATTTTACCCATTCAAGTTCAGCCAATTTGAATGCGTCTCAGGTACCCACAGGCCCCCAAGAAAGAACCCCTGTGCTGGACGGAGGCTCTTCATGATCATGGTAGTGAAGGAGAAGGAGAATCTGAGGTCCCAAAAGGAGGTCAGGCCAAGGACAGCCGGCATGGGAGGTGAGCTAAGAACCAGGGTAGGCTCTGGCTTCCGACTTCCCAAATTACTCACTGACGGTATTGATCTCCAGGGCTCCAAATATCAGAAAGTCTGCCTTTTGCTTCCGCAGTTCATTCTTGAGCATTGCTGCCACCTCATAGCCCTTGAAGATCTGGTGGGGAGGCTCATTTTGAACATAAAATACCATCTTGGTGCTGCAAAGACATGCGACAACATGAATGAGCAAAAGTGAGCCCCAACAGTAGCAGCTTCCACTGTTTACTAAGCCCCTTCCATCTGTGCTGTGCATTCCCTCGCAGCAGGCCAGTGAGAAAGGTGTTATCAGCGTTGTCTTACAGAAGATGACACTGGGCTCAGATGGGTTGAGTGCTTGCCCAAGGTCACACAGTTAATTACGGCAGAGCCAGATCCCCACCCTGCTACATCTGACTCCAAAGCCTAAACTGTAACAGAATGCCCTCAGATGCCCAACTAAGGGAGGATCAGAAGATGGAGACTTGGTTATGGCTCCATCCTGTGCTCAGCCTTTTCATAACCAAGATGGGGATGCTGCTCAGTTACTTATAAAACAAATAACAGTGCTTTGTAAAATATAAATTGTTGCAAAGCATTGAGATTATCTAGAGGCCAAAATGTAGTCAAAATGACTATTACAGTGACAGCAAAAAAGAGGATCCAATACAGTAGTGTGACTGGTTTTAAAATCATATTATTCCATGTCAAGAATCTCCTTGCTTTTTGTTTGTCATTTTCTCCAAGACAGACCTTGCCTGAACTTACATTCTGGGTGGCATAAAACCCACTCTCCAGGCCTTGCCCTTTATTTCTGATTGTCTGGGCTTCATGTTCATCTTATAAATTGAACTTTCCCAGTCAGTGGCTCATATGTGGTTTATAGATATGCTCAAGATACTGACCCTCTCTCAGTATACAGGGTGGCTGGGGATACTTAGCCTTGGTCTAACAGCTTTCAGTACACGTTACCTTGTCTTTTTATCCCTAACTGCAATGTAAACACTACCATTTTCTTTCTTTTTTTTTTTTAAATTGGTACTGGGAATCGAACTCATGACCATACGCTTGCAAAGCAGGGGCTTATGCCGCTAAGCTAAATCCCCAGCCAACTATTTTCTATATATAGCATGATGTAAAGATTTAGGAAGCACTGCCCTCAACTAAATACTTGCTTTATAGTAAGTTAACGGTTTGGCCTTACATGTTCCAGAATCAAAAAATAAATCTTTACTATAAAAGATGTGTGTCCCATTTCCCATTCTTTTCTCTCAGTTACCGAACCCATGGTTATAGTTTCAATTTCTATCTCTATACCAATAATGCTCAAACCTTAATCTCTTCTCCCCATAGAACCAACACTGACCTATCTGCACCTGAAAATATTTCCATGAATAATGACCTCAGATCTTTCCCAGCTGCCTCAAGTACAACATATCTCAATAAATTTATGATGTAAATAAATAAAAGTGAAATCAAGGAGAGATGGCAGGAAACAAAAAGGCAAATTTTTTGAAGGGAAAAAAACATGAGGATAAGTGGGGAGGGCAGGGAATGAGGAGTAAAGGGACCAAAATTAGGCAAGATATATATGTATGCCAATCCCCCAAAATGAATGACATTTATGATTTGCAAATATGCACTTACAAAAACATCTGTGGTGATAATCACTTGTGGTGATAAGCCCTATGTGTTAGAGACTTATATAAACATTATCTTACTAATCCTCAGTATTCCTATAAAACATAATAGAATATTCACCAGGTGAACACCAGGTTGTGATAAGCAGTTTATGCGCTTTACAGAGCTCACATGGAGGGGGGCGGGGGCTTGGGGGCCAGGCCTGTGCTTTCCCCCGCTAGCACATGTCCTCAACTAAGGCAAACCAGGCCAAGCCAGAAACCCAGAGAAGTCCAGGTACCTTTCACTCCCGCATGCCCACAGGCAGTGTGGCACATCTGAGCAAACTCCAAACCACACTCTCACCAGTGCTTGCACCAACCTCTTCCCACTGCTTCTGCCCAGCCGGTTCCCATCAGCCCGGAGCACTGCCAGCAACCATCTTCCCTGCTGTTACTCCCAGATCACAGAGCCTACCCCAAAATCGATCAATGAACCAATAATCAGTCAGTCAAAGGGAAGAGTCTTAACCACATTGTCTCTGCCCAACTGCATATCATCCCTGTGGAGCTCTTAAATTTTAGACGCCCAGGCCCCAGACCAACTGCATCATCATCCTGGGGATGAAGGCTGGAGTGGGTGTGTGCACAGCTGCAGTGAGAGTGAAGCCACGGTGCTCCTGCTTGTTCCCCTCTATCCTGGACTCAGACTCCAGGGTCACTCCAGAGCAGAGTCCTCCCGGGAGCTCCCTCCCACCTTCAGCACTTCACCACTTTCTACCTGCTCCACCTCACTCCATCCCGAGGCAAGGGCCTTGCCCCCACACTTGCCGCCAATGACACAGGGCTTTGGCACCTCCGCCAGGGCACAGCCCCCTCTTCCTAGCTCCAGAGCCCCTCAGCCCTCAGTCCAGCCTCCACTAATTCCCACCTCCACCACCTCCTTTTCCTCAACACTGTTCCCTCATTTGGTAAAAAAGGCTAGAGTTATTTCCTGTTTTTAAAAGGTGCATTTCCATCCGATCCCCCACAGTACTACAGTACCAGCTTCTGCAGAGCTCTGATGTGTACCATCTCAGCATCCTGTCCTCTGCTCTGTCACTGACACTCAGCAGAGCACACCCCTCACGTCTGCTCTGCGTCTCCCTGTGGCCGGCCCCGCAGCATCGGAAGCCTCTGGCAGCACAACTAAGGGACTGCGCCTCAGCTGCCAGCAGCCTCTCCAGATGGCCTTCCCCCGCCTCGCTGACTGCTCTCCCTGCTTTCTTTTGCTATGTATTTTTTCTTTCTCGTATCTTCTTTACATACTAGTGTCCTCCAGAGTTCTGTCCTTAATTCTCTTGTCAGTGCCACTTGTCTCTCTTCATGGCTTTGACTCTTGCTTAACTGATGACTCCTGATCTCTGCCTCTTCCTTCCATCCCAAGTTCCTGTCTGTACCTGCCACCATCCATGGACCATCCCCCCTAAATAGTCAGAATGAGTTCTTTCTTCCCCCCAGCTTCAGTTAGCCACTTGATTCTCTCAGCCCCATTCAGAGCCCCAAACCAAATGCCTCCTGCAGGATGCCTCAATCCCATTCCCTCCCACAAGGACACCAAAATCTGTTGGTTTGCCTCTAAATTTTTTTTTATGTTCCCTACTTCTGCCACTGCCTTAACTCAGGGTTTGCCACCACTGTACTACTAGGCCAGAAGCTCCCTGATCAGTCTCCTAGACTTCTATCTCTCCTTATTTTAATTGAACCCCCACATCATTGGTCTCCCTGAACAAAATCGGAATCTAACTATGGACTGTCCTTGCTTTAAAAACAAAGAATCAAAATTTTAGACACTAAAACTAACTTGAGTCCTCTGTCCAAACTACCACAGCTAGACCCCTTACCTTGCATGCAGTTACTCGCTGTTTCTGAAGGTGGCCTTGCTTTTGACCACAGTTTGGGGCCTACTCAGCTCTAGGTCAACTGTTCTCTTCCAGAAGAATCCCTGCACTTGCCATCACAGAGCCATTGCTCACGCTGCTCCTCTCTTGAATTTCCTCCTAGTTCAATGTGGGTCAAGCAAGTTTCACTCATGGAAAATCTCTGGGCTGCCTCCTACCCAGCTCTGGAAGGATAGACTGCCCTTGCCTCAACTGCCAAGTGACAAATCTGCCTATCTTATTGACAAGGGTGCCATGTAAAAGCAATGGACCTCCTCTAACCTGGTACTTGCATACCTGGTTGAGTGTCAAATACAAAGGAGTGACCTGCACTATAAAAGCAAGTTCAGGAATGAGATGGACACCAAGACTGGTCAGAAAGCCCACCCTTCTCCATCTACCCACTAGATTTCAGCTCAGTTGAGAAGCCCAGGGGCCCCTGGTCTGTCCTCCCCCGCCCCCACGTGTTGCCCAGCTACCTCTGCTCCGTGTACGGCTGAATCTTTTGCACAATGATGTCGGAATCCAGCACCCCCAGGAGGACCCCAATCTGGCGGATGAACATCCCCTTCAGCCTCTCAGTGAGCTGACTGACGCTGACATCCAAGATGATCTCCACCAGGTTGTTTTTCATGGGATCTGGAAAGCACGTGCATCAGTAACGGCTTTAGAAGCGGGTGTGTTAACACAGACCTGCCACGGTGCATTTGCTTTGGCACAGGAGGGAAAGGAGGCAGCACTGAGACCTCCTTGAAGTGGGGACAACGGTGGATTCTTGATAAGGCAAGACTGGTTTAGAGAGCTTTGGACTGACCTGAGAAGCGCCACATGTGTCCTGGGGACAAGACTGAGGGGCTTGGAGAAGGGACAGGGAAAAGCATGCACTGCAGCCTTCATCGAAAAAGCCTCTGCCGGGGGACGCTGCTGAGCTCTCCAGGGAAAGTGGGGGAGCCGGGTCTCCTGAATCCCACCTGATTCTCACTGACCTGCTGTGCTCTATCTAGGACAGTGGGAGGGGAAATGCTTTCTCACCATTTTACCAGTAACGCGAATGCAGTCATCCCTGGGAGTTTCAATACAGTCAACACAATGAGCATCAAGGTGGCCAAGAAACGAAGGTTTCCTTAGAGCAACTTCACAGCTACACTGTCTTTTCACAGCTCTCATGGGAGACCATCATGCTTTACTTCTGAATATATCCTAAAGATTGTTCCCCATGTGAAAGTCGAATCTCTGACCCACACAGCTGGATGCACCCCTGATGCATGATTTACATCACTCACGGTCTAGCTGGAATCTGATTTCAGACAGAAAAGAGACTCTGGTGTCTCAGCTCCTGTCCTTCCTAGAAGCAGGACAAGGACTGGAAGACCTTCCATGCTCAGCCAGGTAATAGTCGGTTGACTTAAAGTTAATACCTGTTCCTCAGAAGCTCAGAGATTTATAAAGTTCCTTTCCACCTTCACTCTCAGTTCTTTCTTAGCAACAAATTAGCCTCAAAGTAAAACAAAACGTTATTCAACCTAGAAAGGAAGTTTTATTTCTGAAAATCTGAGAAACATACAAGACACCAGTTACTTTACCTTCCCTGGTTTATCAGATAAAGCCTAGAGCTCAACTTATAAACTGTTCTCTGCATCTGGGCACTGATGAGATATCATGGCTCAAGCTATTCCTGGGCTCAGATTCCCAGTGCACTTGAGCCCTCTCTCCTCAGTCATGTGTGGAGGAAGAAGGGCTCCACGGGGGACACAAGGCCTGGTTCTGACACAACTGCTGTGTGACAATGAGCAAGCCCTGCCCTCTCTGAGTTTCGGTTTTCCATCTGAGATGAGCAGGGGGAGGGCCACCTCCTTGGGTGGTCTGAGGGTGCTGTTGGCCCGCAGTCTCACATGGGGTTGCTAGGTTTCTTTTTAAAGCTAGACTTGCATCCAGTGTGATCTGTGCTACAGGGATGCCCTCGGAATAAAGGTCTTGATGGCCTAGCCTGCGAATCCACACAGTCTTATTAAGTAAACTCACCAGGTTTCACCTCCACTGTGGCCCGGTCTATGTCACTCTCGCCCTTTGCATCAGTCACTTTCAGGTGAAATGTGTAGGTTCCCTCGACCAAGTTGGAAAGGAAGAGGATGGGGTGGTGGTCAGAGTGATTTAACACCTCCTGTAGGGTTGAGAAAACAGGGCCACATGGCAAAACAAAACACCACACCATTCCTGGAGCCGGCTGCGGCTTCCGCGGTAACTAGGTGCGGTCCAGGGTGCACCTTTTCAACACTTCTAGTAGCCCACAGCTACTAGGATGAGAGGTCAGAAACCTATTCTGTGCCCTCCTTTCCCCTCCCCTCACCCAGCCTGCAAATTAGACCCTGTGCATCTCTCCAGCTCCCAGAACACTCACCCCTGCTGCCGGGCTCCCTTCGTCTCGAGTCCAAACGTAGTTGATTATTCCCTTGTCATCTGAGGACTTGGAACCATCCAGTTCTGCTGTGTTTGTGGGCAAGATAATCACCACATTTCCAGTTATCTTGGCTACAGGTGGTTTGTTCATTTCTAACCAGAGAAAAATTAATGAGACAATGTGACATTTTGGAAAGGCAGGAACACTGCCTCATGCGCGCAGCAAACACTGAGATTATTGTAAAGGGAAAGCTGCTCTAGAGCCAGGCCAGTCCAGCAACCAAATGGGCAGCTTTAAAGCCACCAGAAGTATAACCCTGAGGCCACAGTCCACCCTCAGACATGTTTTCCTGACGCTGGACAGCAGAGAGGAGAAGCAGGCTTTCCCCCCATGTCTCAGCAGCACCTCCCCAGAGGAAGCCAGTTCTTTGCTTTGGATGACTGGAAATAAAGGCCTTAAGAGATTTACAGCCTAGGGCCAGGGATTTGCGTTTGCCTGTTAAATGTGAGGTTATGAGTTCAATCCCCAGTACCAAAAAAAAAAAAAGAGAGACTTAGAGCCTAGAGGTTTGGTTTCCCCCAGCTATCATCACGAGTTCTTCTTTAAAATGTTACTCTCTGAATATTTCTGCCATTCCTCCCTTTATACTTTCAAGAGAAATGGGGGAAATGCCTCTCAGATCCTGGGTTTTATTTTCTGGGTGTAATTCAGTATTGATTCAGCACAGGAGGCCTTAGCAGGACGTCAGCTGCACATCTCCTGATTTTTGCCCTATCAGCTTGGGGCCTCTCCCCAGGCCCTCACTGCTCACTGTGTCTACAGCCCATCAACTCCTGGCCTCAGGTCAGCCTCATAGGCAGGCTCACAGGAGAGCCCAGAAAACTGCAGTGCAGCAAAGTCATTCTGGGGCCTGACAGCAGGTGTCACTGTAGCTAGCGGGCGAGTCACAGAAACCCTAAGTTTTCAGAGCAAAGGCAAAATCAAGATACAAAGGAAAAAATCCTTAATTTTTTCAGTTAAGATGGAGGGAAGGAAGAAGGGAAGAGAGGTAGGAAAAGAGGCCAGGAGGGAGAGAAAAGGGAGAAAGGAAAGAAAAAAGGAAGCAAGCGGGGCTGGAGGGCAGGCACAGGAGGGAGAGAGAGGGAAGTTAAAATTCACCTACAGTCACTTAATTAGAGGTGGTTTTAGAAAAGCAAATAACAGCTGTTCTTTTGTGTGTGGGTGTGTGTGTGTCTTTTTTTCATTTTTATCAGTACTGGGGATCAAACTCACGACCACCTGTTTGCAAGGCAGGCACTTATGCCGCTGAGCTAAATCCCCAGCCCCATAGCCCCGTAACAGCTGTTCTTACCCCAACCTTCCTCCCCACCTCTGGCCTCTCATCAACCTCTGCAGCCAAAGAGAAGGGGCCTATTCCTCAGCTTTCTCACTGACAGGGCTGCAGTACAAGCCCAAGCAGGGAGGTACCTTCTTTGACAATGACATTCACAGAGCTCTGGCTTTGCAGATTCCTCTCATCTTTGACAGTCAAGGTGAACACGTAGGTCCCAACTTGCAGCCCAGTCACAGTGGCAACACTGCTGTTAGCATTCTCTAGTTGCACGCCGTCAGGGCCCCTGGACAAAGAGAGGGTGAGGACGTACCTGTCTCTGCTCTCTTGTCTCTGGGACAACAGGAAAGGACAATTATTGCCTCAGCGAAATTATGAACAATTGGCCCCCAGACCTTGACAGGACATGTTTAAAAATATTTCCTTTGGACAAAGTGCCATTTGGCCCCAAAATATAGGCTTCCTTCTGATCAGAAAATTCCACTCATCAGCTTTCAAACACTTCTAGGCCTTTTCTTTATATGAATTTCTAGAACATGCAAACCCTTATTCCAGTTCGTAAAAGAATAAAGTTCTCTGAGCAGGCTGTGATCCAAAGAGTGATTTCAAGGTGATGTTTCTGAAAAGCATTTCTGGCCCACTAGATGGTTCAGCTCTTGCCAGCAAAGATGCAAAATGTGTTTCTTAATCACATGCCCAAATCCCTCCTGACAAAAAGTCAAGGAAAAGAAATGGGGCAAGGCGGCACAGGGACTCTCAGGACAAAGCCATCATCCCTGCGGCTGTCCCAGCAAAGCTCCCTCCAGCTCCTGCAAGAGTCAGGGGCAGAGCAGCACACTGCATCCTGCCTGCACCCAGCAAGCCGCTCCAGCAGGAAACCGGCTCAGTGCTGACAACCAGGACCAGGGCATCCTGCTTGCCCACACTACTACCAACTAAGGACAGTCTGAGACTCCCCGCAGATCCCACCCAGAGTCTGCTCTATTCTGTCCTGCATTTTAAACTTATCATTTCTGACTTTGGCATCCTCTTCTGAAACATATTCGCATCCAAGAAGCTTTGCTAAGCATTATCTCTTTATCAACACTAAGAAAACGGAGCTCAAACACTTTTAGCAAGACAGTGCTCAGTAAACGGTTATAAGGAAAACCCAGGGGGCTGAGGAAGATCAAGTTCTCCAAAAGATAGAACCAAGAGCAGAGGGAATTTTTGTAGCATTCAACTCAGCAATCATAAACTGTTTTTACAGTAAAATTAACATCCTTTCCCACCTCTGATGTCCTACTTTAAAAAAAAAAAAAAAGTGTGTGTGTGTGTGTGTGTGTGTGTGTGTGTGTTTACGTATCTGAAAAGCCCAAAATCTAGTCTGTCCTATTCAATTTCCATAGGAAACTGAGAAGCTTTTAACTCTTCATTGGCATTTGTGTGCTCCCCGAGGGATCCTATGTATAACGTGAGTTCTATTTGTTATCCTTTAAGCAGGAACTAAAAGCAACTGTGAAAACCAAGAGTGGTTTGATTAGGTAATTTCAGTTAATTAGCGCTATTCTGGCTATGGCTTTTAACCTCTAGCTAACTTAATTGGTAAATCGTATCTTCCAGGAAACAATAATAAGTAATGCTTTCATTTTATAAATGAAATTTCAATTCCTCTCAGTAACTGCTTGCCCCACCCCCCCATGGGCCTTACCCAGTGAATTCTCAGCACCAGTATTTTTCTGCTCCATTGCCTCAGAGCCTACCTCTCCAGTGTAATTAAACTCTGTATTTCAGCAGATGGATAAAATCTGCAAAAGCAGTACTACTTGGGGTCTGATGGTAAGCATTACTTTTTCTTAAAAAAAATTATTGATAATATCATTTTCTTAAATTAAAGCTTGTGATTGTAAACATTTCTTTATCAACCGTCCTCCTGGATAAGCCAGTAAGAACAAGTCAACTCTTAAAAGAAAATAAACTCTTGCTATCCCAGGGCCTAGCAGTGATCGTAAACCTATGGCACACGTGCTACAGCAGGCTGTTTGCATCACTGAAAGCTCTCAAAGGTTCACCATCACCAGCCTAGAGCCTTGCAAAGATTAGGTTTCATGTCAGCAATACTCACTGTGTCTTTTCCCAGAGATAGGAGGCAATTCTTTGATCATCTGAGCTCTTGCTGCCGTCCAGTGTGGTGCTGTCCACAGGCAGGGTCAGCTCCTTATCTGGGCCTGCATCTGCCTGGGGAGGCTTGTTGTTTTCTATAGAGAGACACAGAGGTCAGTGGCAGCCTGTTCAGTGAAAATGGAGAGGACACAAAGGGGCATCTGTTCTGGCAGCCATGGGAACTCGGCCTCTGAACCGCAGAGCTGTGGGATGTGTGGGAGACGTGGATACTAGTCCACACTGAGCTACATCACCAGACCTTTTTAATTATTTAAAGTTCTGAGAAAGGTTCTCCCTAAGACACTAAGTTGCCCAGGCTAGGCTTGAACTTGTGATCTTCCTGCCTCAGCTTTCCCAAGTGCTGAGATTAGAGACATGTGCCACCACATCCAGCTCTATATCCAACAATTCTGAGAGAAACATAACACAGTGACATTACAATGTCATGCTAAATCTTAAATCTAATTCCACAGGGCTTGGGTGAAAAAGATAGAACTTTCCTAAGAAAGTGGATTTTAAACTAGCCCTAAAAAAATATGGTAAATTTTGGGATGGCATAGGTTCCATCTCCTAGGCTGGTAATTGGCCAAGGAAAGGGCACAAGTGGAGGCTTGGAAGTACTACTTTTTTTTGGTACTGGGGATCAAACTCACGACCATATGCCTGCAAAGCAGGTGCTTATGCCACTGAGCTAAATCCCCAGCCCTGGAAGTACTCTGAATCTCTAGCTATGGAGAAAACATAAGTGAAATAAACAAAAGAAGTTGTTCTCAGAGGCTCTGAGGCTTGGAGCCTTCTGTTTGTACTCTGGTACTACCTAGAACCCAAGCCCTCCTATCCCCAAAGTTAAAGGGACAAGCCATTAGAAGAGACTGAACCCCAAGGACAGAACTTACCAGGCTGCACAATAACAGTCACTTGAGCAGTGGCCTGCTGTCCTATCGTGTCAGTCACAGTGAGTTCATAAGTATAGTCTCCTTCTTGCATGGCAGAGAGCTGTAGGGTTGGTGTTCGCACACCCTACATACAGAAAGTTACAGGTGGGAAAGTGGACTTGAAGAATCCCAATGTCCCTCAGAAATTCCTACACTGGTAGAAATTATTTATCAGTTTGCTAAACCTAAGTTAGTGCTGGGCTATTACTTTCCCATTCAGCATAACTAATGACTATTGAATCAGACATCATGAGACATTTTGATAACAGGAACCCATTCAGATCCTGCCACAGCAGAGAAATCTTAACACAGTACATGAACTGAGTCAGGTATATTAAGTCATGCCTCACATCTAGAAACAGAGAATCCTGGGTATCAGAAGGAACATTATAAATAATTTAGGGCAAATTTCCAATGCAGGAACTTCCTTAGAACATTAGGCAAAAACTGGGAGCATGTGGGCTGAATTCAGCCTACAGACACTTTGTTTGACCGGTAGCAACTAAAAATTTGGAAATTTCGCATAGAGTTCCCAATTTCTGTCTGCTTTTGAAAAGCTGGACTAATAGGCAATACTGAGACCAGTCTGCCATGTGTCAATATCCAGCTGGAACCAAAGAGCAGAGGATCCCTCCACTCAGGGCTTTAACTTCCTGGCTCACCATAGTCCCCATCCAGTTTCTTTTATTTATATATGTGACCTGCCTCATGACAGATCTAGTTTTTTGTTAAATATCTCCAGAGAGAAGATAATCTACTCCAACTGCTAACAGGACTCACGAAGATCAGTACCCTTGCAGCTTGTAAATAATTTGACTCTCTATAATCACCAAGAATGACTATATTTCTCATCCAGCTTTTTCTTCTAATAGTGAAGGTTTGAAATAAAGATTGTTGCTTGAGCAAGGCATAGTGGCACACAGGTGCAGTCCCAGTTACTCGGAAGGCTGAGGCAGGAGGATTGCAAGTTCAAGCCCAATGTTGGCAATTTAATGAGACCTTGTCTCAAAGTAAGAAAAAGAGGGGAAAAAAATGGGGATGAGGTGGGAATGTAGTTCAGTATTAGAATGTCCTTGGTCCCCCAGAAGGGATTGTGGCTAACCCATTAATCAAAAGCTCAAGGTCCCTAAAACTTTCTGGATTTGTTTTTTGGATTTTTTAAAAATCTAAATGCACAGATCTGACTTTAGTACTTAAAATGAAAAAGAGCCCCTGAATGGGTGACCCAATCCAGAAGCAAAATAAACAAAAGACAGGAAGTGCTCCCCCTACCTGCATCTCCACCACTTTTCCTTTGCTGTTTGGGCTGAGGGACCACTCGTAGCTGCTGATGCCATGATCATCAGTGCTCTGGTTCCCAAAGAGGGTGATGGAGTTTTGAGGCAGGGTGATCACTTGGTTGGGGCCTGCGTTGGCCACAGGGGGGTAGTCCACAGCTTTGTTCACAGTCAGGTTTGCAGTGGTGGAGTTGGTAGCTCCATCAGAGTCTACTACAGTCAAGCTATCAGGGCAGAGAGAGCAGAGCAATAATCATGCTTCAGAGAAGAGGAATAAAACTAGAGGACTGAAAATCAAGACTAGAGAAACACCAGGGTAACAGGATTATCTATTCTTATTCATTCCTTTTAGAAAAGCAGAGAGTAACACCACAAGACAACACTGACTGAAGGTTCACTATGTGTGAGACACCGTTCCAAGTGCTTTGTAGCTCACTGAACCCACAGAAAAGCTCTGTGAAGTAGTTATCGTCATCTTACTCCTTACAATATGAGGAAACTGAGGCAAAGAGATAGGGTAACTTGCCCAACATCACACAGCTTGACAGTAGTACACTCAGGATCTGAATGCAGGCAACATATCCCCAGCACCAGCTTGCTCGGCTGCCATGTGCACCTGTATGCTGAGACCTTGTAAGTGCCAAGTGATATACTTTTCACAATCATGGTGAATATATCCATCAGTCTCTGTGGAAGGCTGTCTAAGTCATCTGCCCAGCATGACACCGAGAGTCAAGATGCAAGCCCGATCTCAAGAACAGATAATCCCTGGCCCCTGGTTCCCTGGAGTTACAAGGAGCCGTGCTACACAGAACTCTCTGTCTGCAGCAGGTGGCCCCCACGGTGCCGTTTCAGCAGTCTGCATAACACAAGGATGGGTGTCCTGGGCACACAGCCCCTGGGATGGACCGGGAGGGCTGGCTCCGGTAAGGCAAGAGCTTGAGATAGAAATGAATTCTCCTACGCAACAGGCCCACAGTTTGTGCCAGTGAGAAACAGGATTTAAAAGAGAAAAAAATGTTCTTTCATAAGAGCAGGCTTTTACCTAAATGATGCCTTCCAGCTGAACAGCCTAAAGCTTCTCATGCCACCTCAGAATGTGAACATAAGCAAGCAAGGAGGTTTGGGATGATTCCATTTTGCTGACAGGAAAGGCATAGAAAAGACATGCAGTTTGTTTAAATTTCACCACCAGCCTCAGACAGCCCGACATCCGTGGGGTTTTATGTAGCCTGAAAATTCCCCTTTCACCTGTGGTCTGAAGGGGAAATTTATTATTATGGCCTTTAGAGAAAAAGCACAAAACCCTGAGACACCCATACATGTACAAACTACAAGTACTGGAAAAAGAACATCACAGGTGTTCGGCCTCATTCCCAGTTTCCCTATTGTTTCCCAGGTGTGTTGTTAATGTTGTTGTTGTTGTTGTTAACATAACCCACTTGTCTCATGAGTCAATACAGAAGTGAGTCAATAGATGGAAAAATGGTCTCTTTCCATTGCTCTTTCATCCTGAAGATCCCCTCACTTGCCTTCAGGGATCCTGAAGCCAAACAGCAGCTGCCTACAGGGCTAGGGGAAAAAGCTACTGCCACAAAAGGCAGAAAGGAGACCGTATGTGATCTACAGCCAGATTAGACCTCACGACAAATTCAATCCAATCTAATCATGTCACAGATAAAAATTTTTTAAAAGGAGAACTAAGAAAAAAGCATTGATCCAGTACAGTATTGACCCCCCCCCCAAACTGCAGGCTTACACTGTGGGAAGGCGGTGGTAGTGTTGGGTTTTGTTTCTGTCGCTTGCTTGCTTCAGTACAGGTGCTGCCGAAGCGAGCACTACTTGCTGATTTTGAGACGAGGCCTCACTACAGAGTTCAGGCAGCCTTGAACTCACTGGATAGCCTCTGCTGGCAACGATCCTCCTGCCTCCAGAGAGCTGGGATTACAGGCAAATGACACTATGCCCAACTCATTATGTTTAAAAGTTCAGACTCTGAAGTCAGACTGTTATGGAGCAAACTATTTAACCACGTAGTGCCAAAATTTCCTAATCTGTAAAATAATAGTAACCAGAGAAGGATTATATGTGATGCCACAAGCAAAGAGCTCAGAGTAGTACTTAGCATATAGTAAATATCCAATAAATACCAGCTATAATTCTCATGATTTTTAAAAAAAGGATCAACCCAGCCTAGGATAAATTCTGTAAGTGGAAACTTTCCTCTGTTAGATATCTAAGGGAAAAAAATCAACTCAAGTTTTCATTTTAAGCCAGTGAGAAGGCTCCAAAGGCTTATTTGATGGGAAGTTATCTTCATTCACACGAGGCCTCGAGCTAATGAGAGCGCTGCTAGGTCAGAACTTGCATACTGATGTGCATGGTAAGGTTTGTGCTAAGATGCTTGCTTCCTGTGTCCCCAGTGTCTAAAGCTTGCTAAGTCTCAGCCCCAGAGGAAGACAGACACCCAGGAATTAGCATCACCTTGCAGGAGGCATCAGGGAAGCATGGAGCACAGCAGGGAAAGAGGAAAGTCATTGTTTCTCCTCTCTGGAGAGATCTCGTAGGGGTTCATGGAAAATCAAGTACACCTTTAAGGATGGTAGAACTTTAACAGATTGAGAAGGGCATTCAAGGAAACATAAACAAAATCTATGTGCATTAAGTCAGCAAGTGAAGTGGAATGAACCCTGACTCAAAGGTTAGGAAATCTGCTTTAACTTCTGGGGAATCACAGCCAAGTCACTAAAAACAAGCAGCTTCATTTTTCTCAGCTATGGAATGAGGACAGTATTATCCACCTATACTCATGTATAAGAGCTTTTAACAAAAGGAATCATGTAAATATATGGAGAATTACACTAGAATTAGCTTTAAAGGCTTATGAAACTCATTCTAAAATGTCAATATTAGTTTCCCACAGGACTTTCTTTAATCAAGTTCTCCAAAAACTCCCACTAAAGAAAGATCCTACAAAACATATTCAAGTAAACCACTACTCAAAAGTACAGAGTTTTGATGCATGATAAGGGAAAGAAGCACTTCTCAAAGGGAAGAGACAAGATGAGAGAAAGTTTCTTCTGAATTCTGTCTGAGAAAATGCAAAGATGGGCCCTTTCCCCTAATACTGAGATCCGAGAGGATGTTTGGTGATCTCTCAAGTAAGACTTTGAGATGTACTAACTGTGGTAGGCCTTGATCTACTAAACAAGTACTGTGTACTAAAAATCTACCATTGTTGTGATCAGAAGACCCATATGACTTGGGGAACCAGTGGAACAAAGACTGCATTGCTAAGCGACACCCCAATAAACTGGTATTTGTCAGAGTCACATCTTCAAGCAGATAAAACCCATGTGCAGGGCACACTATGGTCAGCTGGAAGCTGAATTCTAATTTACCTGAAAGTGTAGTTCCCAGGGACGAGCTTGCTTAGTTTTAATATGGCTGTATCTTCAGAAATCTTCTCTTCTCTCAGAGGTCCTTTAAGTTCCTCCCAATGGTACTGGACAATTTTATCATCATCAGTACTTTCTGAACCACAAACATCAGTTACAACATGAGAATGCTGGGTCCCAACACTTATCCAATTTATTTCACAAACCAAAGCAACTACCCAGAGAGACAAAGCCAGGAAGACTTCAGGAAATTACAAGACTCTCTCTGTAGAATGTTTCTCCCCTGAAAGTACTAAGACATCTGCCTGTCTATGAATATTTCACTGTGTAGTTTTCCAAGGACTCCACCATATGCAACCTCCGATTAAAATGCTACTGTATAAAAAAAGAAAATCAATTAATTCTTAAACACATGAAAATATACCCAATCTCACAAAAAGAAATACAAATTAAAATTATCCTTGCAACACCATTTTTAAATCTATCAAATCAAAACCAAGCATATAATGAAACTATACACCCAGATAACGTAATGCTTTATAATTATTACAGGGCAGGCTAAGCATTTCATGTTTCAGAAAAATTCTCTAAAATAGAAAAAGGTATAATACATAAAAATGCATGTAATATATTGTCATAAGTGTAACAAGGGGACAAATACTATACATGTGTTTACTGCATACACATAACATATCTCCGGAAGGACATATAAAATAATAACATCATTGGCTGTCTGGAAGAAACAGCTGGAAGTCAGGGACGGCATGATTCTTTTCCCTGTACATCTTTATATGTTATTTAACATCAACCTATTCCACACTGTAAAATAACGCAGTGCTATGTGAACCCTTCCTCCATTTCCTATGACTAGCGTTCCTTCCTGTTCCCTCTTTCATGCTAGCCTGCTGTTCTCCTACTCCTCTTACAAGAACCTTCAACAGAAATGTCTAACCTTGCTAGAGAGTTCTCTGCCAAAGCCGCAACTGCCTTTGATGAAAACTACTGTCAGTGCCAAGACAGTCAGAATAATGGGGCCTTAATGGATCTCAAGAACAAAACAAAACAAAGCAAAACAAATACTGGTAAGAGGACAGAGCTGAAGCCTCTTGCACACACACAGCCAGGACTGAGAACAAAGATTCAGAAACCCTCTCCCACCACTCCTCAGGTGACACTGCTCTGAAGAGTGGACTGTTAGCAGCCCAGGCAGGATGCGGAGTGCCAGCGTACCACTGAGTTTCTCCAGCAGGTGGCTGACAACAACCTTGCTAGGTGGTGAGGACTGAGTGAGAGCTTCTAGGCCAGGCCTCTTAGTTGCTTTTTTTTATTATTATTATTTTTTTTTATCGGTACCAGGGATCGAACTCATGACCACACACTTGCAAGACAGGCGCTTATGCCACTAAGCGAAATCCCCAGCCCTTCTTAGTTGTTAATCTTGTCATGATAGCAAAGAACTTGGTTACTACAACCATGAAAAGAAACTCCAAGAAAATCTGAAAATTAGCCAGTTTCAACTAACACTATTCTAAATATATGCGGAATCCCACCTTCTTATCATTTTAGAGTAGAAATATTGCTTCAAACAAACCACATAGGATTTTTAAAAAGGGCCTGTTGAACTGGTTACTTCCTAAACAGTTGCTTTAAACTGCCTTCCCATAACATAGTCAAAAAGATCGGCCTAGGCAGAATGCAGACATGACCAGCCCTAAATCTTCTACCTGAGTTTCCATGAGAATACACAGTAAATGCTTGTGTAATATCACACGTAGGCAATACTCACGGCTGCCATCAATGACTGTAGAAGTAGTTGGCAGAGAGATCTCCTGGAACTGAGGTGACACAACAGCAACAGGAGGCTGATTCTTACGGGGCTCTACAAGAAAATAACCCAGAAGAATTTGGTGAGAAGCTTTACAGGTTATAGGAGGGGCAGGCTGAATCTAAGTAGACTGCAAATCATTTTCCGTTATATAACTGATATTTGAAGCATCACTAGATGGGAAAGTCACAAGACCTGGCTGCCATTTCTAACATAAGACACCTGGGATATACAGGCCTCTTCCTGTCCTCACTCTCCCTAAGACCGCATCCCGTGTATTCTTTTAATGCTCATGTGAATACCTCATGAATAATTCTACAGCAGCCAGTGATTGCTTCCAAGCCAGCCTGCCTGGGGATGGATAACAAAAAGCCTTGTGCAATAAAAACCTTGGCAAGCAAACTATCCTTTGGTGCAGACTCTGCTGAAAAGATAACGAGTCATTGTTCAACCATCCCTGAGTTGAGTGTGTGTGAGGGGACTGCAGATGAGGGAAGGGAAGGTCACAAACCGCTCTGGTCCACCTGATGACTGTGAGCTACAGCCGTAGTGGTCCTTCTTTTAGAAATGACCACATTATTTGGTCAGCTTGATGCTGATTTTCTTGGTCCAAGGGAACTCAGGACTTCATTCATGCTAAGCAAGTGTTCTGACCCTGAGATGCATCCTCACCCCGGTGGTCATACTTTTAAGATAAGATTATTTTGGCTATACAGCTCAAGGGATGAAAAGAAAATCTATTACTAACAAAGACAGAAAACAGTAACTGTCTGAGCCAGTTCATGTGCCACTCTCCAACTTCTTCCAAATTTCCCTGAAAACACAAAACAAGACACCTTGCTATTACACTATGATCTACCATTTAAAAAGAAAAACAGGATTCATTTGATTTCCAAGTTGGAGATTAGCAGAGTTTAAGTGAAGAATTCTACGTACAAAGGCCAGATCTTTGGAAAGAGATTAGAAAGAGCTAGGCACATGGCCAATTCTCCTTCTCTTTCCCTCCCTTATGTTTCTGGCGTTCTTGTGTCTCTTAACTATAATAAATGGGCCTTTTCAGCACAGCCCACTTGGAGAAGTTCTACCAGAGGGTGAACAGGCTCTTGCTCTGACCATGCTGCACTGTGCACCATGACGCTTCCCTGCCTAGCCCAGTGTTTCAACTACAATAGTTGGAACAAATAGGTACTTTGTTGCTGTATCCTTTTATTATACCAAACTATGAATTGCCCAATAAATATATCACACAAAAAAAGAAGGGCAGCTAAAAACCCCAGTCAAATCTCTGTCTCCTCACAAGTCCTGCAAAAGGAGAAATGGGACACAGCAGGACTGGAAACGCATACCTGGCTTGACTGTCACATTGACATGGCCTTCCCCATGGGCATTGTGACCATCTACTATCACTTTGAACTCGTACAGGCCTGGAGTCAGCTGCAGAAGCAAGAGATCTTTTAGACAACCACAAAGAGCAGCAACTTTATTTAAGAGAACATATATAGCCCAGCTTTTCATGCTGAATCTTGCACTCTTTTCTTGCCCTAATTTCAAAAAAGATACTGTAAACTAGCTGAAGATATTAAAAAATGAGTTAAACTAAAAAGAAATACAGCTTTTAATGTGGATCTTATTACTAGCTGCCTCTGGAACAACAGAAGGGATTTCAATCTCTCTGTACTCCCATTTTCTTCTGAGAAGAACATTAAGGGCCCAACCATCCTGCTTCACAGAGTTATGAAATTAAAATAATTATCTCTTCAAAGAAAAACATCTTGTAAAAATACCAAGTAGCTCCCACATATCTGAATATTTTCCTCTCCCAATTTCTACTATGTATAAACATAATATAAAGGAGGGGGACCCAAATCATCTACAGTTTCACTTCTTTAACCTATCAGCTCATCATATGTTTCTGTTTCCTTCCACTCCTTGACCACATACAAAAAATAGTTTTATATACTTCATTCATTCAACAAACTTGTACTGAAAACCAATCATGTACCAGTCACTGCCCTAAGCTTTGAGTCTGGAGGTGACACTACCTTTGAGAAGCTCAGATTTTAGTGTTATTTAGGATCTAGCTAAATGTAAAATATTGAAATTTTTATTGTTATTTTTTCTGTTCAATAGCACAAGCCTCTTTCCCATTATGATACAGTCTTTTTGATATTATTTTAATGACTACAGAATACCATATGTAATAATTAAGTTTTCTACATTTTCCTAATTTTGGGGTTGTTTCCTAATTTCTACCACTATGATTAATCCTATAATGAACATCTTTGGAGAAAATGATTTGTTTCTGTCTCTCTTTTTCCTGTTTTTCTCTTCCTTCCTTCTTTCCTACTTTCCTTCCTTCCATTCATTTATCTTCTGACTGATTCATTTACCTACTGACTGATTACATGGAGGAGTGCTAGCTGCTTTGTCCTTAGCGTGCTTGCTCTCGGGGGCTTTCCTTCTCTACCCAACCTCATTTCCTTTTGGTTCCTCCCACCCCTTACATAAACAACATGCCCTGTGGCTCCAACCGCAGCCTGCTCATTTCTTCACTCCATACAGCTTCCCTAATTGAGCTTACCTATGACCATGGCTTCAATTACTCCCTGAGGCTGATGTGCACATTTATCTCTTTATCCTAAACTTGTCTCCTGGTCTCTTGCCCCTTTTCCCAGCATCTAACAGGACCAACTTGTCTCAACAGGACCTCAAACTTACTCTGCCCCAGATCCTCAAACCCGCTACTCTTTCTATGCACCTCCCTTCAGTGCATATCCACGTAGATGTCTAAGCCAAAAAGCTAGAATTACCCTAAACTTCTCTTCCCAGCCCAACCCAATTACTTGATCATCACATTTTATTGAGTTAACTCCCAAACTATTTCTCAAACCTACTCACTCATTTTCACCCACACTGCTATCATCTTATTTTCTGACCACTCACCATAGCAGTTATTAAAGCATGGGCTAGAGGTAGAAAGTTCTAGTACTTTTGTAAGTGCTGGGATTGAATCCAAGGCCTCATGCATGCTAGGCGAGTGCTCTACCACTGAGCTATCCCTAGCCCTTTTTATTATTATTTTGAGACAGTCTCACTAAGTTGCCCAAGCTGGTCTTGAATTTGTGATCCTTGTATCTCAGCCTCTTGAGTACCTGGGGATTACAGGCCTATGCCACCATGGCTTAAGCCTACCATTTACTAGCACTGTGAACTTTGACCAAACTATTTCCTTTGTTCAACTTTTAGTTTTGTCATTTGTAAACAGATATTAATACCTGTACCTTGAGAATGTTATGAAAATAAAAACAAACAACTGAGCAAAACAATTACTACCATGTCTGGTACATGGTATAAGCTCAACAGGTGATTTTTTATTTTAATTTTTTTGAGTTAGCTTTTTTACTCAGGATAATATCACTTCCCACCTAAATTTTTCTATATATTCCTCATTGGTCTTTCTGTTTTGAGTTTTACTTTCTCCAATCTATGTACAAGGTTCTCTTTCTAAACTAAAAATCTGAACTCTTTCCCCTGCCTAGAACCTTTCAAAGATTTTCTATTTCCCCTGTATAAAATTCCAAGTCCTTTATGTGGCATACAAGAGTCCCCCTATCTGACACCTGACCTCTCCAACTCACTTACACTGCTACTCTTATCCCAGCAGAGGTCCAGGCAGGTTGAGGCACATACAGCATTCCTTTTCCTAAATTTTCTCTCTAGTTCTTGGCCCAGTAGACACACAGTTGCTTCTGCTCTGGGCTACTCTCCCTCTGCCTCATCTTGGGAAGTCACCTTTTATAACCCAAGCAGGCAAACTCTAAGAAATCTGCTCTAACTCTCCACACCTCCAATGACCCCATGTACTGACCTAGTATGCCAAGTGCTGTAATTACCTGCTTCTTGTCAGTGTCGCCTAGACCCTAGTGTCCTTGAACATTAAGATGATTAGTTCACTGGTTAATTCCAAATGGCAGCAACATAACCACTGTACAATGAATAGCAACTGAATGAATAAATCAATGTGATTGCTGGGCCGAAGAATATGAACATTTTTATGGTTCTTAATAACTACACTGAGTCCCAAAGGGACTGAGCCAACATACACAGTCATGTGGCCACAAATAACCTAGTTTATCTCCCAAATTCTAAAATCCTTATGCTACCCTTCAAATCTGTTTAGTGTGTATTTTCAGCTATCACTACCATGCTGGTACAGTCTTCTCGCCATAAATGAAAATTTGAGAATCATACACTAACAAACACTGGATGTCAGCCAGTCAGACTTTTGGAGGAGTCACTTCTGGAAAATTGTTCACAACTTAAGTGTGAACAGAAAATTGTATATTATTCATTTTAGAAAACAGTCAACTCTCTAAGCCCAGCAATTGAAAGGAAGCAAATTCACCTTAGATAGTTTCAGGATCTGTGAATGCTGCCCTTCCATTTCTCCACTGTAGTCTTTAGGATGAGTAATCAGCTGCCAGTCGTAGGTGTAGGTTTCTCCTATAGAAGGGCAGTTACAAAAATCATGAAAACACACACCCACACACAAAAAGGCTGCCAATAACAAATCTTTTCTAAAGCCTGCCAATAACGAATCTTTTATAAATCTTGACAAGGTCTTTGTTTTTAAGATTGTACCCCAAAACTTACAGGGAATCCAAACCATCTGCTGAATGAAAGGATAGGTTCTGCTGACTCAGCTACTTAGGACCGTCCCCTTTCTCTGTCAGCTGGTTCACTCCAGACCCCTACTCACCCTCAGACCAATCCTCCCTACAGAAAACACCAGACTGCTCATGCTATAGCACCTCACTGAAAATATATGCCCTATCAACCACTACAGATGAACTCATCAGGAACAAAGGCCACTTTCTTATAAAACTTCTTCACAACAAAGAATAGCAATGACTTCTAAATAACACGGTTCAAAAATAGCTTTTTTACAGAGTGCTAACAATGCTCCTCTCACTGAGGTCATCACATCCTGGTGAGTTAAAAGAGCTACTTCATTCCTGCTGAGCTAAATAACACACTGCAGAAGATGGTAGGGTATGGCCCATTTAAAACAGGCCCCACTGAAATTAATTAAGACCAAATGAAGCAGTAAATGGTCCTCATTTGCAGCTCCGATGATATCAGTGAGAAGCACAAGAGTAGAATTCCTCCCCAGTATAAGCGGTCTTAATTTTTTTTTTAAAGAAAATTCCTGTCTGAGAAATGGCAGAATTTGGTAGGTTTCGTTTAAATTATTACATAAAAGAGAAAAAGGACCTCAAATGCTCAGCAAGGTGCGGTCATTTTTAAAATTTTTTTTGGTATGCATTCATATGTTAAAGTTGGCGTGCAGAACCTAATTCCAAGATATCCTTCATCTGAGGACCAAGTTTTTTGTTTTTTTGTTTCTGAGGCAGAAACAGTTGTCTTTGTTGGGCTCAGACCAGGAGTGTGTAGGTCTTGAGGATCTCTGAACTTGCCAGATTTTCTTCTCCACTTTCTTTTCAGCCCGTTTCCGTAGCCTCATGTCTGCTGCTTCTTCCTCTTCTCCAGGGTGACTGTCACCGCCTGGTACTTCCAGCCAACCTCATACCCAGGTGGCCCAGGTAGGCAAACTTCCCCATTGGCTTCAGGCCCAAGTTTTATTTTATGAGCCTGAGACTCAAGACTTCCTCCCTCCACCAAACTAGCACTGTTCTGGTCAATCATCAGCCCTGGCCACTCATGCATACACATGAGCCACAGGCAGCAAAGAGGCAGCAGAGGCAGATCTCACACTAAGAGATACTTATTCCAGCTGTACTTGGGAAGTTTTTCCACACAGAAAACAGACACATATTAATTTGGGGAACTAACTGTTTTATACTATCTAAGGCTATCAACACAAAATTTAAAAAAATAAAAAGCTGCTCCTAGGACACAAAAGCTCAGAAGATGAATTATGCCTTACAAAAAGAAATCTAGATCCGCCCATGGTGGAACTTCAGTGGCTGAGCAAGAAAGCAACTCACCTCCCTGTCTGCTAAGCACCGCCGGCATGAGCCAGGAAGAGAACCAGTCAGCATCTCCACGACCCTACCAGCACATGGGCTGAGAACAAACATCCCATCCTGGCCCTCACGCCCATTAGCAGCTGGGGGCAGAAGGCTGAGCATCTCTTGGGAGGTTGACTATATGCAATATAGCAAATATGGGAGATTTCCTTCTATCTTCTGTTTGAAGGCAAATACTGTTTTCACTATTTTGTTTTGTTCTGATTAATTGTTTTGCTCTACTCAATATTCTCTTTTGGTTGGTTTTATAATGTTCTGCTTTGGGTTTGATTTTGCTATAGCTAATTGAATGGACAACTATTGTGAAGATAACGAGATATACTCTGGTACCTATTACTGTTATCCCGGTATCCTGCTCTAAGTTCTGTACCAGTTTCACTGCATTGTCTTGATTGGCTTTGTTCTCTCTTGTTCTGTTGTATTTTACTACCTTCAAAATAAAATAAAGATAGGAAAGACTGACTAAAGTATATTAGGCAGAAGGCTGACTACAATGCTTTAGGGCAGTGGTTCTGAAACCAGACTTCTGAGCCCTACATGGACCCTAACACACCGCCATAGGGCAGGAAGGGATTGGAGAACACATACAGTTGGCTCTGCCTCAGTGTCCCCAACCTCAGAAAGCCTGAGATCATCCACCTTCCTAGTCTGATTAAGACTGAACAGCCTGGAGAAGGGGAGCTGAGAAGAATCTGCTTCTGAACTAATGCTTTGTAATACTGCCCTACAAGACGACAGTAACTCAGAGAAGAGTTCTCAGGTACAGGTAAGAAAAAAATGCTGTAGAGCAGTGTATCTTTCCAAAAAAGTACAGGTAATCACAGCTCGGTGCAGTGCTTTTCCACTCCTCTACCCTCAAAGGCCTCCAAACCCACTTAGATTAACTTGCCACCCAAAGGAGGAAGCAAAGAGCTTCTCCAAAGGAAGCTGCAATAAGTGATAAAAATCTCTCAATCTGAGAGAAGAACACAATATAGGAGGTATTTGTATTCTAGGGAAGTATTTTTGCATAAATATACTATTTGGTGGTAGGCCCAAAAATAAAGAATACAATTTTGAAAAGGACGTGTCCTGAATATGGAGGAACATTTTGATTGACTAATTTTTTTTGTCTTTTTTTAAACAGGGTTTCACTAGGCAATTCATGCCAGCCTTGAATTTGCCTTGGAGCCCAAGGTGACCTCGAACTCACAGCAATCCTTCTGCCTCAGCCTCCCAAGTGCCTGGTTTACAGGCATATGCCACCACACCTGGACCTTGATTGACTACTTTTTAGTGGCAGCAATATAGACTCAATCAGAACACTTTCCAATACTTCACCATATCACAGGGGTTCCTAAGAGAATATGCTTGTTCAGCGGTATCAGCGCCTGCCTTGCAAGCAGGCAGTTGTGAGTTCGATCCCCAGTACCGATAAAAAAGAAAAAGACAAAAAAAAAAAAAAAGAGAGAATATGCTTGTAAGTCAGACTTTGGTATATTAACATAATACTTCAAAGGTGAAAGGGTGGTCACTTTACAAAGGTTTTCTTAAATAGTGAATTAATTATCTACTAAATCATACTTTATAAATTGGAATTTTATGTAACACAAAAGTGAGTTTTTTTTGTTTTTTTTTTTTAGGCAAGATCTCATGATATAGTTCAGGCTGTCCTTGAACTTACTATGTAGCCCAAACTGGCCTCAAACTTGAGGCAGTCCTCCTACCTCAGCCTCCTAAGTGCTGGGATTACAGTCATGAGTAACCACACTCAGCTGAGTTTATTTTTTAAATGACAAATCCATTGCAGAATAATCTCTCCAAATTCTACATTTGCTATTTACTAGTTGCTTGGCTAAAACGAACAGGTTAATCTATCAGGGTTTTTCGCTATCATTTTTGATTGAACCCAGAGCCTTGTGCATGCTGGGAAAGTACAGTTAACACTGAGTTATGTTCCTAGCCTTTTAAATTTTGAGTCAAACTCTGTAAGTCAGCCTTGAAATCATGATTCTCTTACCTCAGTCTCCTGAGTAGCTGGGTTTATAGGTGTGTGCCACAATGCCCAGGTAAGAGATTAAACTAATCCTCAGTTTCGTGTTCTTAAAGTGGGTATAATACAACCTAATATATAAGACCTACAATTGATAAGCATCAGCTGTATGGTAGTTACTGAACTAGGTGATTTATATAATATCTCATTTGTCCCTTAAACTAAGCTAGTGAAGTGGGAACTGTTACTCTAGTATTTTCTAAGAAATAGAAACTCAAAGAAGTCATTTGCTTAAAGTCATTCAACCAGTGGCTGGGATTTGCACACAGGCTTGACGAAAGACCCACGATCCCAAACTCTACATTACACTGCCTCTGGTGTTACACAGATACTCACATGCCCTCATGCTGTTTCATATCCCATACCTCACTGGACTGTTGTAAAGAGTGAGCTGTGTGTGGTGGGAATATCACTGGAAATTAAAATGTTATCCAAATGTAAAGGGATTTTTTTTTTTTTTTTTTTACCTTGCTCTGGTTCTTGGAGAACATACGCATTTAACTGAACTTCATTCTTAGGCAGGGTTATCTGGACACTCTTTCCAGCAGACACCACCAATTCTTTTACCACTGGAAACAAAGCACATATACGAGTAATAAGAAATGCATCCGGACTGCACCATGTCTCTCCTGCTTTGTGCCTGAACTCTTCTCCTGAATGATATTCAGCTAATGCCTTCCTTTTTGAATTATATTTTACTCTCTGGTCACCCAAAGCTTGACTCTGCCTTCACTTTCCCATTGAAAAGGGTTTCTCAAGGTCATCATGAGCTGTTCCTTAGTAAATCTAAATGTGACTGGATCCTCCCTCATCACTGTGGTGGCCTCTACTCCTGCTGACACTTCCGCCTTAGGTAAATAGCTCTTGGTTATCACCCCATATTCTACTTTTCTTCCTTTCCTTCTGACTTTTTCTCCATTGTATTTTAACTAGGATATTTTCCTAAGTCCTCTTCATATATTACTTTCCGAGTTCAAATTCTGTCTTAAGGGTCATCTTTATTCTGATAAATAACTTTTTGGGAGTAGTGGGGGAGTTGAGGTAAAGTCTCACTATGTAGTTCAGATTCACCTTGAATTTGTGGCAATCCTCCTGCCTCAGCCTCCCAAGTGCTGAGATTACAGGCATACATTACAACACCTGACTGTTTTGTTAAGTATCTTTTTATTAAGATACATAAATAAGAAATGCAAATGTCAGAGAACCTGCCTTTCTTTCCATTACAACTGCTACAACCCTTGATTTATTGTTCACAATTAGATTATTCCAAGAATTTTGTTTGTTTGTTTGAGACAGGGCCTCACTTTGTAATCCAGATTAGCATCACACTCAGCAATCCTGCCACCTCAGTCTCTCGAGTGCAGGGATAACAGCCATGCACCTGGACCATAGTTGGCTTATTCCAAGAATCTTAATCTCCCTTCTACTAGGTCTCTCCCCACTTCAGTCTATTCTGTTTCCTAAAACAGTTTCCACTATTAGTCCTTCTAAAATACTCACCCACCACGTACGTCTCCTATTGAAGACCCCCAATCCTACATCATGCTTAAGCAAAGCGCCTAACTTGGCATTAGAAAACCACCATCATCTAATCACATCGTTATCGCTTTACTAACCCAATTCTCACTCTAGTTACATGAATTTTCCCTCGTGCTCCATGAAGCCAGGGTCTACTCTGGAGCCTGGGTATCAGTGGCTTCCATCCACCCCCCAGGATGTAACTTAAAATATTCACAGACCACTGAGAACCCTGGTTATAGGAATCTCATTTCTTCCCTGATAGCGACTGTTCATTTGTATAAAACCTCAACACTAAGAGGGCTTAAAGCAAACCACAAGCTGGGTGGCTCATATTTAAGACTGGGAGGTAAGAGGACTTCCTAGATAAATATGAAATTTGAGATTCATCTGCTTCTTTTTGGGAACAGTGCACCAAGAGAAACATGAAACCATCCTTTATGGAAGCTGCAGCCTCCACATGCCCCAGGAGATGGAATAAGAGCTCTCTGAAGTGACTTTCAGAAAAAGAATAAAGGAAACCATTATACTCACAAAAAGTACCATGGACCAAAAAATAGTCAATACAGAACAACCCAAACCCTTCATGATTACACTGAAAAGTATAGGCATATGGCCTGAACACAAAAATTATTTTGGTGTGTCAGGACTGAAACCATAAAAGTTTATTTTATATTACCACACGAGGAGATCTTGCGAAATTAAAAACTGAGAAAAATTTGTTCTTACAGGCTTTGCCTTACCCTCTTGATTTTTTCAAGATTAACAATAATCACTGATTAATCATTTCCTTATTCCTTAGAACAGCACTTATGAAGCAAAGACCTACTAAAGCAACTCTCTATATGTAAATGTGCCCATGAGTTGCTTTAAAAATGAAGATGCTCTTAAAAATCAGAGAGACAAATAAGCTGACCTAAAACAGATACAGTGATCCCACTCTTTCTTGCTAGCAGCCTCTGCTTGGATCCTTGAGCATTACTTAATTGAACTTCATGCCTTGAAGCCACAGTGGAACCTGACTCTGAGAAAATGAGCCTCATAAAATTCCACAGGCTGGGGACCTGCTGAGAAAGAGATTTAGAGCCCCGAGCCCTGTGATTACAAAGGCACTGTGATGTACAGGATTCAAGCCATCCATCCCTCTGTTCTTTTCTCTAAAGAGGACACTCATCAAATGTTCTACTTTCCCATTTTATCTCCAAGGACAGGAGCAAAGGGTCACCTGGTGGCAATGCTGGGGTGCTCTGGAAAGAGGCTTGGGGTGCAGGTGTAGCATAACTGGTAGCCATTGGAAGAGGGACAGCAGCAGTTTGGGTTTTCCCAGGGTTCTTTCCTTGCTGAGAGCTGAGTGCAGTATCGAGATCTTCTGATGTTTCAGGTTGCACTGAAACATTCTTTGGCCAACCAGGACTCTCTGCAGTCAGGTTTGTGGTTAAGGGACTGGAACTTTTAACTTCCATGTGGACCTAATGAAATGCAAAAATTAATTTGAATAGGCAAAAGTTACAGTTTCTCAGTATATGTTTCATGAACCAAGAGCACATTAGATAATTTCTCAAAAAATGACAAAAACATTAAAAGAACTTCATCTCGCCAGTTGAAAACAACTAGTATTAAATGTTCAGATAAGGGCAGGGAGTTTAGCTCAGTGGTAGTAGGGCACTTGCCTAGTATGCTGCAGGCCCTGGGTTTGGTGCCCAGAAGTGAAAAAAAAAAAAAAGATATAAAGCTGGTTTTTTTTTCCTCTACAGAATTTCAATTAAAACAAAGTAGTCATAATCACATTATCTGTACACTTTTAGCTTCTTGTGTGAACACTTATATTAAATCATTCTATAAATACTTATTGAGCCCCTATTGTGGAACAGACCTTGTGGATCCAAAATATAAATGAAATTAGTCATTTTGCTCACATGTAGGGGAAAGAGAGGTCAAAATATAGTAAATCAAAGTGGTAAATATACCCATGAAAGTCATGATGCACTAAAGAAACAATTTGAGAGGTTCTTTGGTTGGTGTGGTTAAGGATGGATTTAAAAAAAAAGAAAAAGGCTTCCTGAACAACAAGAGTGCTAAGCTGAGTTTTAAAGGACAAAATGTTATTACAAACACACACACACACACACACACACACAGGGTGAGGTGAGAGGCTGAAGACAGGAAATTGTCATGTGTTTGCTGGAAACTGAGAGGGGGAGAGGCAGTGATAAAGGAAGATGACCTGGAAAGAAAGCCAAAGTCAGGCAGAAGGCGCCGCAGGTCACTTTAAGGAACCAAGCTGGTGAGCAACTGAAGTTGATGGGTAAGGAAGTGACAAAATCACCTTTCCATTTTACAGGTCCCACCGTAAAAGGGTGGGTTTGAAGAAGCTAAGTGACAGCAGGCATACCACTTTCTCTCATCCAAATGAGAAATGGCGAGTGGCTAGATAAGGGTAATAGTCGGAGTCTTAAAAATCAACATAGTGGAAACATAATTCACATAAAATCAACTGCATACATTTCAAGAAGATAAAGCCAATCTTTTGACAAATGCATATACCCACACAACTACAATTAAGAGAGAGGATGTATTTTGGCCCCAAAAGTTCTCTCATACCACTCTCTGTAAATTCTTACCTTGATCTCAAGGCTTAGGCATTCACTGATTTGTTTTCTGTCACAGTAAGATTAGTTTGGCTTTTCTTAAATTTCATATAAGAGAAATCATATACGTACTTTTGTTTTTAGATGTCTCACTATATAGTTCCGGTTAGCCTTGAATTTGTGATCATCCTCCTGCCTCCGTGATTCTTCTTTTTTTTTGTCTTTTTCCTTTTCATTGGTACCGGGGATTGAACTCACGACTGCCTGCTTGCAAGGCAGACACTTGTGCCGCTGAACTAAATCCCCAGCCCCTTCCAAACTCTTCTTGACTTGATAGTTTGTGTTGACAAATTTGTTGTGATTCTGATTGATTTTCCTTTATAGGTGATCTGTCTCTTTTCTCTAACAGCTTTTAATATTCTGTTCTTGTGCTGAATTTCTGGGATCTTGATTATTATATGTCTGGGTGTAGATTTACTTTGGTTATGGCCAGTTGGAGTTCTATATGCCTCACTTATCTGCATGCCAGATCCATTTCCCATGTTTGGGAAGTTTTCTTCTATTGCTTCTGTGAATTTCCTTTTAATTTCATTTGTGTTGACCCCTGCTTCTTCATTCATACCTATCACTCTTAAATTATGCTTCTTTGCATCATTTTATAACCATTGAGTTGTTATTTCCTGGTTCTGTGTTATTTTTAAGAGGTCTTTCCTTTCACGATCACTAGCTGCAGTCCTGTCTTCAAGGTTTGAAAGGCTATCTTCAGTCTCTCAAGAGGTTTTGCCAGCTTTCAATTGAATTTTTAATTTCCTGTATTTCTCTTTGACTCTATTTCATGCACTGTAATTTTTTTCTACATTCATTCAAGGTTTCCATGATTTTCCTATGTTCCTCTTTATTGTCTATGTCTTCTTTAGACCTGCAGAACAATTCTTTCATTATGTTTGTGATTTCTTCTTTTACCTGAGACATTATTTCTGATTTGACTGCTTTTATAATCTCATGAAGCTGTTTCCGTACTTCAGTCGCTATTCTCTCAGAGATTTCAGGTGTGTGACTTCCATTTTCTTCCATGACTGTATCTCCCAGACTCACTGTGTGTGGGCTAGAAGTCTGAGTTTGCCTTTTGCTCCTTTATCTTGACATTCTCCTGGGTTCCTCCCAACAAGCTGGTTGCAGGGTCCCAGGTACTTGTCATGCTGGCTGCCACTAAGCAGTATAGGAGGATGGGAAAAGCACCCAGGTTCCTCTAATTCTAGATGTACAGGGAGGTAGCAGGGTGTGGAGTGGGTTTCTCCAGACGTATGCAGCTACACTGGGGCTTCACTGATGATCAGGGGTACATGGAGGTGAGGCTGCTTCTCTCAGCCTGTGTGTCTACACTGGGATTCCTATGATGGTGGCAGACACACAAGGGTGTATCTGTCTCATTCTGCTAGTGGATGATGGCTGCCTGAGGGAGCCAAGGGCCTCCAATGGTGGCCTACGGACGCACAGGGCTCACCTGGCTGTGTGTCCCTGCTCCTGCTGGCTGCCTGCAGGAAGAAGCCTTCTGAGGGTAAAGAGGATCTGCTGGTTCTCTCTGCCCACACTGGCCGCCTGTAGGATGTGGCCTTTTGGTGGTGGCACACTGCCCATGCTGGGCATGCAGAAGAAAGGGCCTTCACTTTTTTCTTTCTTTCTTTTTTTTCTTTCTTCCTTCCTTCCTCTTTCTTTCTTTCTTTCTTTCTTTCTAGGATCAAACTTACAACCTCTTTGCGCTTCCCAAGCACAAGCTGTGCCTACTGCTGAGCTATATTCCTGGCCCCCCAGTATTTTCTAATTTTTTTCTTTTCTTGAAATGAAGTCTCTCTCTCATTTAGCTCCCCAGACTGATTATAACTCATAAGCATGTTTTCTCAGCCTCCAAGTGCTGGCATTAAAGGTATGTGTCACCACCCAGTCAAGTTTTAAAGCATATTTCTAACAGTATCTTGATGTTTTATTAAATCTAATGGCTGAACCCACTCAGGATCCATTTCTATTAACCAATTTTTCCCTGTGACTATGGGTCACACTTTCCTGATTTTTTTTTTTTTTGAAGTCTCATAATACTTGGTTGGAAAGTATACATCTTAAGTAATATAACATAGAAACTCTGGATTCTGTTTTATTATTCTAATGGGCTGCTGATTATTTTTGGTAACCTACCTATACTTCAAAAGTAGTATCTGACTTCCCTACAGTATGCTGCTACAGATATCTTGGCTCAGTTTTTCTCTTTTATTTCCAATTTATCTATTTATTTATGCATACATCTGCTCCTACAAATTGAACAAAGGACTTCATTAGGAAAGACCCAGTCTTGTTATTCTTGTTTTTGTTTTAGCTTGGCTTCCTACGTCTGTACAATTTAGTAGTTGGTGATTTGAGAGAGGTTGCTTATACACCTTATTAAAACCATTTATTTCTCTTTTTGTCTTTCTCTGTGTGTGCCTCTCTGTTTCTGTCTCCCTGTCTCTCTGTCTCTGTCTCCCTGTCTCTGTCTGTCTGTCTGTCTCTCTCTCTCTCTCTCTTTCTGAGAGACATAAGAGATAAATATGAGTAGGTAAGAGTGAAATATATTCAGAGGAAAGGCAGTCAATAGAGACCAACTCCAAGTTGACTCAGATGTTGGAATTAGTAGCCAAGATATCTTGACTCAACTTTGAGTTGGTTTTTGTTGCCTGTCTTTCCCCGCAGAGTACATGTTACTCTTTTTTTTTTTTTTTTAACTTTGCTGGACTTTCTGTCTAGAACATGTAGCTCTGGATTTTACTGTTTTCTTTGGAACTGCCTTTCCCCCTTAGCGTACCCCTACCCCACCCCATTCCAATAGGCAAGTAACTTATCTGGACTTAAACTGTAGACCTCACCTCTTCTGCAGTGTTCAACAACTGATATCGCTCTATGTAATTTTTACAGCTGCTTTTTCTGCCTGTGTAGCTGATAACAGGACAAGAATTTAGCCAGAGGTTATACTCAGATTTAGGGGCTGTTCTCACTGTGCTTTTGTTGGTTGTAGAAATTCCTAACTTTTCAGTCTTTCATTATATCCCCAGACATCTCCACCACCAGACTTCACGTTTCTGCCATCTGATTCCTTGTGGCTGGGAAACAGAGTCAGTTTAAAAAGCAGTAAACTCACAAGTTCTTCTGGTGGCACTCTCGTCTCCGCCTGCTTTTTCCCCAGGCAGATGCAGTTTACAGGTTAAACTAGGGACCCTAGTTTATAGACAGCTGTGGAATTCACCCTCTTTTGTGATTTTCTCATTCAAAAGGTCCTCCTGTTAAATTTTCAGGTATTTTGTATACTGTGAGCTCTGTTCCTGGTCACCATAAGAAAGTAAGGCTTTCCATGGCCATCTCCTCTGCTGTGGACATTATGGAATACCCCCAGGCAAAAACTTTTAAAGCTGCAAATACATAACACTTATCATTTCCAGTTGCCATTTTTTTAAAATAAAACTTTGCTTTAGCTTTCATCTGCTCTGGAGTCTTACCATTTCCTTTAGAAACTTTTTAAAAAATAGATTATTAACTGTAGAAAGATTCAGGAGACTACTTCATTCTACCATCATTACTGGAAATTCCTCCTGTGAGATATGTGTTAAAGTACTAGGGTCTAATGTTTATAAAGCTGAAATAGATCTGAGATTTGGGGAAAAGAGTCTAAGATGACACCTATGATTCTACCCTGAGTGAGGGACTAGTTATAGTAGCATCAAAAATGAAGACAGACTACAGAAAAGCAACCTTAAGGAAATAATAGGCCAGTTATGTCTTAGACATACTGAATCTAGAGTGCCTTTGGGAAATTCCAATAGAGCTCAGACTTGGATTCAAGTTCCCAAGGATAGCTGCTACAGGCACAAAGGACAAACAAACAAGCAAAAAATTTAAAAAGCATATAAGCAAACAGAAGTTCCTAAACAGAGTATCTGAAAATACCAAGGTTTAGGATGTCAGTAGATGAAATGGTCTACAAAACTGACAAAGAATTTATGGATCAGAAAGTAAGAAAAGAACCAGGAAAATGTGTTACAACAAGAAACAGTGTATAACTGCAATTAATAAGAACCAATGCAGAGAGACCCCGTCAAATAAAAACTTAAAAGAACACAATGCAAGTAGCAATTGTGAAGTTACTAGTGATGCCAGGAAGAGTAGCTTTGGTAGGAACCAAATTCCATGGGCTCAAGATTAAACAGAAGTGAATGGAGAAAAAGCAAATATAGACTGTCCCCCATATTCATAAAAAGCACAAAAGTACATTAGAATAGTAACTAAAGAGGCAAGTAGACAAAAATCAAGGATATATTTAAAAGTAATGAATTCGGGTAATAAGTACTGTGTTATGGTTTGGATCTTAAATGCCCCCCAAAATCTCATGCACTGAAGGCTTAGTCAGTGGTCAGAAGTGGGTCGTTGGGACGTGATTGGACCATGAAGGCTCTAACTTCATTAAGATGATTCCACTGAAGTACACATACTTTTGGGAGGGGGGAAGTGAGGATGGAACTCGGTGTCTAAGTCACTAAGTTCCCAAGGTAGGCTTCAAATTGTGATCCTCCTGCCTTAGCCTCCCAGAGTGCTGAAATTATAAGCCTGCACCACCACTCCTAGTTTGAATCCATAATTTAATGGGCTATTATTGGACAGTGACGAAACTTGGGAGGCAGGACCTAGTTGACAGAAATAGGCCTTTGGGGTGTGCCTTGAGGTTACGGTCTGTCCCAGACCCTTCCTCTATCTTTGCTTCCTAGCTTCCCGGCTGGCAGGAGGTGAGTAACTTTATGCCACCACGTGCTCCCTAATATGCTGTCCTACAGCACCACAAGCTTTGAGGCCCAGTGACCATGTACTGAAACCTCTGAAGCTGTAGGCCAAAATAATTTTTGCCTCTTTTTAAATTGTTTACCTCAGGTATTCTGTCATGGTGACAGAAAGCTGACATGATGTTCTTAGAATGAAAATACAGTGATAGAGGTTAGGGTATTGTACATTTAGGGGAACATTTGAGCCCATTCTGGAGAAGTGAATATAAGAGAAGGCTTCCTAGAACTGAGGCTCAGAAAAGTCTTGAAGAATTAGTTTTGTGGGTAAATGTCATAGTGGTTTGTAAAGAGGGAGAAAGCATGGTAGACTTCTGCTTCCAGTCAAGATGGAATAAATAATAGAGAGTAGATTTATTCTTCTATCTGAAAGCATTTTTTTATTTTAAAGAGAATAAAACAATACACTAAAATGAAACAAAACAATGGAAACGATATTGGATTTCAAAAACAAGGCAGTAGGAAATCAACCATGGTTACTGTAACGCACACTGCTATCCTCTAAACAGATGCTCAGACCACCACACACAGGCATGCAGAGTAAGCACCAAGTTGTCTCTTTACTTCAGCTGCCATCACCTCAGAAATTTCAGGTGTGAGCTTCTAATTTCTTTTGTGTCTCTGTCTCCTGGACTTGTTCTGGGTGGGCTGGAGGTCTGAGATTGCCCCTGTCCTTTGTCTTTACATTTTCATGTGTTCCTTCCAATCAGCGGATTGCTGAGTCCTGGGTGTTTCCTGCATTGGCTGCCTGTTCCATGGTGCAGAGGATTGGACTAGGCACCTGGGTTCCTCTGATCTGCAGTTCTGGCTCTTGGGCTCCCAGGGAGGAGAGCGAGATGGCCTCTTCTCCTCCAGCCATGGTGGTGGGCAAGGGCACTGGATTCTTCTCAGGGCCCACAGAGGCGGGCTCACTGGCGAGGGGGTGGGTATAGCTTTTCCTCAGGGATCTGGGTGGTGGGATCACCAGGGGTGAGTTGTTTCTTTCTAATGAACTGACCATTTCATTTCTAAAGTTCTGAAATGACCAACAGACCGTAGAAAGATACCACTGTAGGCTCCTGCTTGAAACCAGCAGCTTCAGAAAACTGCTGGCCTTGATACAGAGCCAGTGAAAGAATTTTTTAAATCAGACAAAATATATGAAACAATCCGCAACATGTGGGAGATAAAGTAATGAAAACAGAAATTCCTAAGAGATGAAAAATAAGGTGAGACTTATTATTAAGAGGAGCTGGAGAAAGAGTGTGGGCCATAGTGCAAGAAAGAATCCAAGCCGAGACCAGCATTGTGCTGGAGCTGAACAGATATATCTAGGAGACCAGCAGAGAAGAGAACTATACAGAAACCCAAGTCTGAAGATCTGCATGAGACTCCACCCAGTCTGGAATTCAGTACTGGACATCTCATATATGTGAGAAAATTACCCAAAAGGATTAGAGGAACAGTGTTCAAGTTCACACAGGCTAGGGACAGCTTAAAAAAAAGTCATTATGGAAAACTCAATTCACAGGGCATCTGTTAGGGTACTAATAAAAGAATGCCTCAGTCATACAGACTAACTGCAGCTCTGGACTTACCTGATGAAGCTTAAAAGCAAAATTCAAAAGGATCAAATTGTTTTGAAATAGGTTAGTCTAGAACAAAACTCAAGAATTTCTGTGGTGATACAAAAATATCCAGCACCCTACCAGGTAAAATTTATCTGGCGCCTAATCAAAAATATCACAACATTCAAAGCAGCAGGAAAATGAATTCTATTATACTGATTAAAACTAATCCAGGGCTGGGGATGTAGCTCAGTGGCATAAGTGCCTGCCTAGCAAGCACAAGGTCCTGAGTTTGATTTCCAGTACCAAAACAAAACAAAACAGAAAACTCAACAACTAATCCAGGCCTGGGAGTATAACTTACTCATAACAGATATTTTTCTAGAACACACATGAAGCCCTGAATTCTATTCCTGGTATCACAAGGGAAAAAGAACTATACTACTATATAGTATAAAGAACTGTGACTACTTACTAGTTAAAAGAATAAACACATAGGAAGAGATAATTTTTTTGGGGGGGTGCTGGGGGGCTGAACTCACAACCTCACACTTGCCAGGCAGGCGCTTGTGCCACTGAGCTAAACCCCCAGCCCTGAGATAACAATCATTAACATGTACAGCACACCCAACTTGATAAAAACAAGTATTACTGGACATAAAAGACAAAATAAGCATAAATACAATTATAGTTAAGGACCTCAATACCCCACTACCACAAATATACAGATCAAGACAAAAAAGTCAACAAATAAATACAAAAATTGAACAAAACTTCAGATTTAATAAAGTACAGTGTTCCACCCAACAACAACAGAATATGTCTTTTTCTCAGGAGCACATGGCACTGTCTCCAACATAGACCACATAGTAGCCAATAAAGCAAGCTAAACTAAAATAATTGAAATTACACTATACATATTATCAGCATAGTACAATGAAATCAGAACTCAGTGACAGGGCCAGGGATTTAGCTCAGCGGTACTGGCTCCTGCCTGGCAAGCGTGAGGTTGTGAGTTCAGTCCCCAGTACCAAAAAAAAACTATCAAATTAGAAATCAGTGACAAAAAAATACAAAATTATATAAATGCATTGAACACTCTTAAGTAAGCAATGGGTTAGAGACAAAATCAAGCAAGAAATAAGACAGTTTCTAGGACTAAATAATAAAGCTAATACAAAATGCAGAATTTAGGGAACACAATGAAAGCAGTCCTAAGATAGAAATTTCTATCTGTGAATCACAAAAACAGAGCAAGTCCAAATAACTTAATGATGCTCATCAAGGTCCTAGAAAAACAAGAATAATATAAACCCAAAGCCAGTACAAGAAAGGAAATTATAAAGAATGGACCATAAACCAATGAAAATGATACACATAAAAATACAAAGAATGGATGAATCAAAGAGTTAATTTCTTAAAGAATAAACAAATAGACAAATTCTTAGCCAATCTAACCAAATAAGCAAAGGAAGCACCCAAATTAATACAACTAGAAATGAAAAAGGTGAAATCACAGAGAACACTACCAAGATAAAAAAAAAGATATTTGGTAAATCCATATGCTAATAAAGTAGAGAATTCAGAAGAAATGAATAGATTCTTAGATAAATATAAATTACCAAAACTGAACTAAGAAGATATAAAAACCCTTAATAATCCAATAACAGACAATGAAATTGAAGCAATCATAAAAAACTTACCAACTGCCAGTCACTTTGGTGCATGTCTATAATCCCAGTACTCAGGAAACTGAGGCAGGAAGATTACTGCAAGTTTGAGATCGGCTTGTACTACAAAATGAGTTCAAGATGAATCTGAACTATATAGCCTGACTCGTCTCAAAAAAACCAAAATCAAAACCCCAACTTATCAACTAATAAAAGCCAGGTTGATTCATCATAAACTACAAAAACTTCAGGAAGATCTAACACCAATATTTTTCAACCTCTATAATGAAACTGAAATGAAAAGTCATTCCTAGAAGCTACCAATATCTTGATTCCAAAACCAGACAAGGCAAAAAAAAGAACTGCAATCTAATCTCTTTCAATATAGATGCAAAAAACCTTAACAAGATATTAACAGAATGCAACAAACAAATCATCAAAAAAATCATACATCATGACCATCCTAGAGATGCAAAGATGGTTCAATTTATGCAAATCAGTAAATGTAATACATCACAAAAATAAAAGCAAAGACAAAAATTGCACAATCACCCCAAAAGATGCAGAAAAACCTTTTCACAAAATCCAACATACTTTCACGATAAAACATTGAATAATACACATATAGAAAGATTTTATCTCAATTTGCTAAAAGCCATATATGACAAACCTACTGTCAACATCATATTTAATTGGGAAAACCTTAAAGTTTTCACTCTAAAATCAGAAACAGGACAAAGATGTCCATTATCACCACTCCTGTTCAATACAGTACTTGAAACATTAACAAAGGGCCATTAGGCAAGAAAAAGAAATTAAAAAGGGGTATGTGGAAAGGCACAAGTCAAATTATTATTATTTGCAGATGACGATCCCCTACATAGAACCCCCCAAAAAAGAACCACCAGAACACTCTTAGAATTAGGAACCAAAATTAGTAATATAGCAGGATACAAAATGAACACATTCAGAGCCTGTAATCCCAGAACTGAGGTGGGAGGATCGTTGTGAGCTTGAGACCAGCCTAGGCTATAAAGTGAGCTCAAGTCCAGCCTGAACTGCATAGAGAGACCCTGTCTCAAAAAGATAAAAAAAATGAACACATAAAAGTCAATAGTGTTCTTGCACACTAATAATGAACCCACTGAGAAAGACTTTAGGGGAAAACACCACTTACAAAGCATGAAGAACAACTAAATTTCTGTCTCCATTTGAGCAAGTCATTTATAATTTTCTTCAACAGGCACCATTGTAGAGAGGGGCCAACTGAACCCAGGACCCAAAGCACCTGTGAGTTGGCTTAATCTTAGGGGTCCTACTGTTAAAAACCCACAGTGCCTGAGTGAGGGACAACTACGTCAGACATCCAGGGTCAGAGAGTTGTGGCCAGGGCAGCAAGAGACATCCAGAGTGTTATAAACTAAAGGACTCAGGCCCAAACTCCATGACCGGAGGCCAGGATCAGCCGGAACATCTGTGGTTTTGAAAGTACCAGGACTAGCACCCCACCCTAAGCCTATTGCAGGTTTGCTGGGATTGCCCAGCACAGATCTGAGCTCTGAATGCCTCCTTATCTACCAGCAAGAGCTGAGTCACACCCCTGAATTGGACACTACCACCAAACTGTAGACCCCAGAAGATAACCACAGACAAGAAATCACAGAGAAATTGTTCTCATTGCTTGTGGGCTTCTTTTGTTATTGTTCATTTGGGGTTTTATCGTTTGTTTTTGGTTTTTTTGTGAGTGTGAATATTGTTTTAGTTTTTTCTTACTTTTGCTTTGTTTTGTTTCTTTCTTCTTTTTTTCCCTCCTGTCTTCTTTACCAGCTTCCTTAGGCTTGGATAATCTTCCTTTGTCCCTCAGTCTTGCATGTAATCTCATTCTCTTATTTCTCTATTTATTTTCCTTTTATCCCCTTTAAATCTTCTCCCCCTAGGGTAAAATTGCTTAATGGAGTGATTTACTGTGTATAATGTACTGATTGGACTTAGATTCTGTTATATAACTATAAATCTCGTACCCATGGTTAAAGGTGACAAATTAGTAATTTTTACAATTTGTCATTTTCACATCAAACTAGGAATAAAAGGAACTTTTTCTACTGGAAAGAAGACATTTTCAAAATCTAACATTGAAGTGAATGCTGCAAAACTGAAAATTCTAAAATTAAGAACATGACAAGAATGTACTTTTACTCAACACTGTATTTCAGGTTCTAGGCAGTGAAGCAAAGACAAAGAAGCAAGACAAAGAAATAAAACACATTCGGACCAGAAAAGAAGCAAACGTCTAGCCATAGTTGACATAATTATGCATAGATATAATTCCACAAAATTAGTCGTTTTTAAAAAGCTATAAGAACACTGGCCATAGTGGCATTTGCCTGTAATTCCAACATTCAGGAGACTGAGGCAAGAAGATTGCCTTGAGTTCAAGGTCACCCTGGACTACACAGTGAGTTTAAGGCTAGCCTGGACTATAACGCAAGACCATGTCAAAAAAAGAAAGAAAGAAAAGAAAAAGACTATAAGAAGTAATGAGTTTAATAAGACTCCAGAATACAAGATCAATATATAAAAAGCAATTGCATTTCTACACAATAGTAATGATCAGAAATTGATATTTTTAAAAATACCAATTACAAAAGCATCAAAATTATGAAATACTTAAGAATCAAATCTGACAAAAGATATGCAAGATGTGTACCTTGAAAATGATGACATATTGTTGAAGAAAATTATAAATGACTTGCTCAAATGGAGACAGAAATTATGCTCATGGGTCAGCAAATTTATTATTACCATTAGGCTGTCAATGCTAATTTGATTTGTACCCCGTAACACAATTCCAACAAAAGTTCTCAAAGGATTTTTAAAAAGAAATTGATAAAGTGATTCTTAAATTTAGATGTATATGCAAAGGACCTAAAATAGCAAAACGATTTTGATAAAGAACAAAATTGTAAGAATTGTGTTCTTTAGATTGGAGATGTAAATCAATAGTAAAATGCTTGCCTATCAAATATGGTTTCAACCCCCAGTGCCACCCAAAATTAAAAGGATTTATATTCTCTCATTTAAACCCTATAACAAATTGTTATCAAGACATAGATATATATGGCAGCACAGTTTGTAAGAGCTAAATCTTGGAAATACCCAAATGTCCATCAACTGGTGAATGGATTAAGAAAATGTAGGGTTTTTTACACAATGGAGCACTACTCAGCCATAAAGAAGTATAAATTGGGACATTTCTAGATAAATGGATGCATCTTGAGACCATATCTGTAAGTGAACTAAATATGTTCAAATATCATCTGGTTTCTCTAATATGAAGAACTGAAAGTATAAATAAGGACCAAAATATATAGTAGATACTGAGAAACAGGAAGAAAATGTTCTAATGAGAAGGGGAATTAGGGAAGTGGGAGGAGGAAAGGAAAAAAGGGAAAATAATAGAAGGAAAAAAATGGAAACAAACTTTTTATAAAAAAGGAGGAAAGGGCTGGCCCGATGATAGTGGGTTATCAGAACTTATTAACATTAGTGTCACTAAAGTTGGTATACCACCCCCCACCACTGCTAAATTTGACTGGCTTAAAAAAAAAAAAAGGAGGAGAAGAGGGTTTGAGGGGAGGGGAGGGAAAGGGGAAAAAGAAGCAAGATAGAATCATGTACAGGTACAAATTCCATATGACGAATGCTATCATGTATATCAAAAATGTACCACTGAATTAATTAAAAAAAACAGGTTGCTATTTTCTAATTTGTACAAAGGCCTTAAAAATAATAAATAATAAATAAAACATAATGAAATTTTAAAAGACATAGATATATTTGATAGAAATAAGTGATCAGTATGAATAACCTGCTGGAACCAAAGATAGCTCAGAAATAGACCCACAATCATACGCTTGACTTTTTTTTAATTTTACTTTAAAGAGAGTAAAATTAAACAGAACAAAATGGAGCATAAAAAAACAATGTAAGAGATACAGATTTCAAAGCAAGACAACAGGAGATCTTCACTATCTATCATATTGTCTCTTGTTTTCTTCCAAATAGTTGTCCATGTCTTCACATACAGTGAATTCATACAAAACAACATAGTATGAAACTGATCCAAACAGGATGATGAAGGTCTTCAATAATAAGGAAGATAGGGGCTGGGGATTTAGCTCAGTGGCATAAGCACCAAAGCAAGCAGTCAGTCGTGAGTTGGATCCCCGGTACTGATAAAAATGAAAAAAAAAAAGACCAAAGAAAAAGAAAAAAGAAAAAAAAATAATAAGGAAGATAATAAGGAAGTCAACAGTGGCTGTCATAGTGTATCTCGTTCTCTTCAAAATAGCTGTCCATACCTTCATGTATGTTGAAATTAAACAAAACAAAACAGACTAAAATCACTCTGAACAGAGAATAATAGTATTGCAGGATTTCACATCATGACCCTAAGGAATCAGCACTGGGTACCTTAGTGTCTCTTTCTTCAAAGTACCTGTTCATTTCATCGTGCATTTTTCACAACTGCCTGCTTGCAAGACAGGCACTTATGCCGCTGAGCTAAATCCCCAGCCCTTTATCATGCATTATATAATCAGTTCTCAGAAACTATTTAGAAGTTCTACACATGCATGAGTCACTACATGTATATCTATCCTTTCTGTATTAGAGAGGAAAACAGAACAAAACAAGAAAAAACAGAACAAATTCCTAGAAAAACACGAAATGAAAAGTCATATAAAACCACAATACAAGATGATCTACAATGGTTACTATGATGTCTCTTGTTATCTTCAATAGAATTGTCTATATCATTAGGCATAGTATAGTTGAACATAACAGTACATAACAATATTAAAAAAAAACAAAACATGGAGACATTATAAGACTTCAAAAGCAGGTAATAGTCAAATCAGAGTGGGTATCCTAGCTGAATCTTGTCATCTTCAGAGTATTTGCCTATACTCTCAGGTTTATACTATCAATCATAACAGATTCAAATAAAATCAGTCAAGACAAAATAGCAATCTAACAAACCAGATCAAATTAGATCAGTCATAATAAGACAGTGCAAGTTATACAGGGCTTCAGATTAAGGTAACAGGAAATTAAGGATGGTTACCATAGTATGTCCTGCTATTTTTGGCAACAGCTGTCTGTGCCCTCAAATCTAATACAAGTAGACAGACTGGAACAGAATATAATCAAACTGAACAGAGCGATGAGAATAATGTGGATTTTAAATCCTGATACACTTTTAACAATGTCCTCTGCTTTCCTTTTTCAGATAATTCCTACCCTTTCACTTTCATAGGGTGTATTGTATGTTTTGGGTCCCACTAACTCCTTTAGTTTTTAGACTAAGGGGCAACCTGCTGTTTACCTAAGTGGTTCTGAGCTTAATCTTAAGTTGTATTCCTTTACCTACAAAAGCCTCAAGGTTTTCCCTTGTTATAGTTGAGTAGTTCTCCACTACACAAAAGTGTCATGTCTTTCCAACCTGCAGCTGCTGGACGAGCTGCCCCTATTTCTCTCTGGTTCCCTGTCACATAGAGCATTGCTTTCTCATATTTGACATTTGGTCCATAAACCCTCTTTCATGTTAATTATATTTCCTATACAGAGCATCTCAATGGACCCTATCTCCTGATCCACTCTGCCTGTGCTTCTTTTTGCTAGTGTATCAAGGCTATCTATGTCAATGATTATAGCCAACCTTCTCTGCCTCATTTCTGCTATGCTATTTTTCTGCCATTGGTTGTCTACTTTTCTCCTTCATTCCACTGTCTAACCTGTTCATTGAGGCCTGTGTGCCACTGTTTCTGAAATCCTGGTGTTTTTTTCTTCTCTCTCTGGAATGTTCTTCAGCATTTTCTTATAGGGTTGGATTGGTGGTCACAAACTCCCCCCGTTCCTTTTTGACATGGAAGCATCTTGTTTCTCCATTAATTTGAGAGACAGTTTTTTTAGGGTACATCAATCTGGGTTGGAGGTTATTTTCTTTCAGGGATTGGAATACTTTGCTCCAAGCTCTTCTTGATTTGATGGTTTGTGTCAAGAAGTCTATCGTGATTTTGATAGACTTTTCCTTTTTAGGTGATCTGTTTCTTTTCTCTGACAGCTTTTAATATTCTGTTCTTGTGATGAATTTCTGGGATCTTATTATATGTCTGAGTATAGATCTGTTTTGGTTGTAGCTGGCTGGAGTTTTGTATGCCTCATACATCTGAATATCATTTCCTTTTCCTATACTTGGGAAGTTTTCTTTAATTATTTCTGTGAATAGCCTTTGTATTTCCTTTGTGTTTAGGTCTGCTTCTTCACTCACATTTTTTATTCTTAAGTTATAGAGCCTCTTGTTGTCTTCTAGCCTTTGTATTGTTATTGCCTCCTTCCTTGTTATTTTTAAGAGATCTTTCCTTTCACAATCACACAATGCAAACCTATCTTCAAGTTTTGTTAATCTTTTTTTTTTTTTTTTACCGGTACCGGGAATCGAACTCATGTCTGCCTGCTTGCAAGGCAGGTGCTTATGCCACTGAGCTAAATCCCCAGCCCCTTAAGTTTTGTTAATCTACCTTTAGTTTCTTTCAGGCAATTTTGCCAGCTTTCAACTGAGTTTTTAATTTCCTGGAAATCTATTTCAATCTGTTTCATGTATTCTAGGTTTTTTTACATTCTTCATTGAAGGTTTCTCTCCTTTGAAGGGGTCACACCCCTCTCATGGGAGGATCATATTAGCACAGGTCTCCACACAGGCTCTGTTCTTCACTGGGCTCACTAACCCTCAACTTCAGAGCAACTGGGCTCTGGTGAGAGTTCCTCCTTTCTTCCATTGGTGTCTTCTTGAGAGGTGCTTAGCATTTCTTTTATTAATCTTCTTATATCTTGCTTTACTTTATTAGAATTTTAGTTCTGAGTTCATCTATAATGTCACAAAGATATTTATGTCAGCTGATGTTGGGTCCGATATTGCATGTTTGCTGCTCTCGATCTCTTCTGTATTTACCTCTCCTTGACCCATTTTCCCCGGGTTGGGGACTGGAGGCTTTTTCATATTTCTTTCTCTTGTCATGTTCCTGGTTTGTTCCATACAAGTATATGGTGGAGGTCCCAGCCCTTTTCCACATTGCATACTGAAGCATACTGTCTAGGGATTTCTGCCCTCTCCAGTTTGCTGTTGGTCACTGAGGTGCAAGCAGGGGCAGTGTAGGCTGGCCCCTCTCTCTGAGCCAGTCAACCAGGGGGGGACCTTCACCATGTTAGTATGTGCTGCATGAATGGAATTGGTTTGGGACAACTTCAGGAACAATTTCATCCCTGGCTATTGGGTCCTGGCCAAGAGCATGACCTAGCCCAAGCAGATCCCCCCAATCTGCTCTGGGCAGGGAGCATCCAACTGAAGTCATTGCCATTCCTTGTTCAGGCCTGTCCTGCCCAATTCCAGTATGTCACCCAGTCAGTCCCACCCCTCTCACAAGAGGACCATATTAGCGCAGGTCTCCACACAGGCTCTGTTCTCCACTGGGCTCGCTAACCCTCGACTTTCAGAGCGACTGGGCTCTGGTGAGAGTGCTGTGACCCCAAGTCAGACTGGCTCTGGTCAGAGTACATCTGGCTCCAGCCTTGCATCCATGTTTTTCTTTTCTTCTTTTCTTTCTTTTTTCCTTATTTCTTCCTGGGTCATGAGAATCTCTCTCCTTTCACCCAGTCTTCTCCATGGTGATAAATTCTAGTGTCTGAGCTGTTTCTCTCAGAAAGGTTCCTTACATTGCTACTGATGGATTTGCCATCTTCCAGCCATCCCCTGACTTTCTTTTTTTTTTTTTTTTTTTGCCTTTTTCGTTTTTATCGGTACCAGGGATCGAACTCACGACTGCCTGCTTGCAAGGCAGGTGCTTATGCCGCTGAGCTAAATCCCCAGCCCCCCCCCCTGACTTTCAATAAAGATCAAAAAGCAATCAGTAGAGAAAGGATGGGAAAAATTAAGGTGGTAGAACAATGGGAAATTCATATGCAAAAAACCTATTTGTAGCTCCCATCATGCACAAAATAATTTAAGACCTAAACAAAAAACCTGAAGCTATTAAACCTTTAAAAAAAAAAAAAAAAACTTGGGAAAAAATATTTCTCAGGTGTAACAGTACAGTTCATAAAAGAGAAAACTGATAAACTAGATTTCATCAATATATTTACTCTGAAAGATACCTTTAAGAAAATGCCAAGGCAAGTCACAGATCGAGAGAGAACATTTGCAAATCATTGTCCACTTTTTTCATTACGTAAACAGCATCCTATCATTGTGCCCAAGTCCTTTATTTTATTTTATTTTGTGATTCCCCTGCTTTGGCCTCCCACATGGTTAGAATTACAGGCATATGCTACTATGCCCAAGGGGTACCACCAAGCTCTTCAGCAATTACTCCTTTAGAATAGATTCCCAGGATTAAAAAAAGAAGACTATGTGAGTATTTTAGAGTTAAGCAGAGAGATTTTTATTTTTAAAGAAAAACTTGGGCCAGGGATTTAGCTCAGCAGCATAAGCACCTGCCTTACAAGCACGTGGTCATGAGTTTGATCCCTGGTACCAAAAAAGAAAAAAGAAAAGAAAAACGTGTTTACCATTTATGTATAGATATTCATTTGCTTGTTTGTTTGCAGTGGTGAAGGGCCTCTTGCATACTAGGCAAGTGCTCTGCCTCTGAATTACAGCCCCAGCTCTAAATTTATGTTTAAGGAAACAGGAAAAAATCATATGTATTTTACTTCAAAAACTATGGAGTAATACTAAAATTTATGGTCGATAATGTACAGCTGGGTAGAATTTCCATAGGCAGTTCTTTCTGACACTTAATAGGCAGATCTTTCTGACACATAACAAACCATATATCTAACAATTGTACCCCTGTTACTGCACCTATTGCTCTTCAAATAAAGCCTTATTTAGAAAGATGACAAATTTCAATCTTTATTTTATTCTTCCAACTCCCTTCTCCTCTTCCTTCTCCCTTCTTTCCTGTTCCCTATTCCCTGTTTTGGGTACTCTGGGGATACCTAAAACAATCAAACCAACCCCTGAGATTAACACCATAATTCAAAATGACAAAACAAAACTCTCTGGGGATGTACTAGCCCAGTGTGAAGGTCCTAGGATCGATCCCTAGTACTAAAGAAAGAAAAGAAAAAAAGAGAGAGACAGAGACAGAGACAGTGACACAACCCAACTGTCAGCCACAAAGTTAGGGCTGAAGAATATGGCAGGATTTCCATTAGTAGTTAGTGACAAACTTATGTCTTCTGAGAGACTCTAAGAGAGTAAGACAATCCATAAAAGGGGATGAAAAGGGAAAGGATGGCAGCCTGTAGTGTTAAATAAGAATGGCTAGTTTTGAGATTGTCTTCCCATGGCTCAAGTTCTGCCAGGTTGCAAGGATATATTAATGTTTCACACTGAAGTGCTCATTACCTCTTTCCTCCCAAGTCTTGCTTCCCCAAATTCTTATGCTGAAATCCTAACCCCCAAGGCAATGGTATTAGGAGATAGGAGCTTTGAAAGGTAAGTGGTTCCCTTTTAAACAGGCTTAAAGGAGTCTGACTGTGCCACCATGTACAGACCCTGCTGTAAGGCACTGTCTATAAGTTTCCTTCACCAGATACCCAATATGCCAAGGCCTACCCCTTTGGCTTCCCTGCCTCCATAAGTATGAAAAATAATTGTCTTGGTATAAACTACCAAGTTTGTGGTGTTTTGTTGTAACAGTCAAATGGACTAAGACAATAAGTTAGCTTATAAAGTAGCTGACCAACAATTTCAAATTCATTACACATAGTAAAAAACAGGTAATCTCTGATCTGAAATTATACTACAAAGCTACTGTGATAAAATCAGCATGGTATTGGAGGGGGGGACCAGACCTGAGGTTCAGTGGAACAGAATAGATTACAGACTCAACTGCAAAACAGTCAGCTACCTTATCTTTGACAAAGGAGCCAAACAGGCTCACTGGAAGAAAGTCTCTTTAATAAATGATGCTGGAAAAACTGGCTCTGCACACACCGAAGACTGAAACTAGACTCATGTCTTTCACCATGCACAAACCAAAATCAAAATGGAACAAAGATCTAAATATTAAAACTGATATACTAAGTTTACTAGAAGCAAAAATAGGCAGAAATCTGGAAGGCAGATGTAGGCAAAGGTTTCATGAACAAAACCCAAACTACACAGGAAATACTACAAAGAATCAACAAATGGGATCTCATCTTAGTAAAAAGCTTTTATACAACAACAAAAAAAAATTACCAACAGAGTAAAAAGACAGAGTGGAAAAAAATTAGAACATATAAAGAACTAAAAAAAATCAGGCCCCTAAATTCCAAAGACCCAGTCCAAAAATGGGCATTTGAGATGATTACATACTTCTCAGATGAAGAAATACAAATGGCAAATAAATACATAAAAACATCTTCAACATCACTGGTCATTTGAGAAATGCAAATTAAAACAACACTAAGATTCTATCTCACTCCAGAAAGAATGGCTATTATCAAGAAATCAACCAATAACAAATGCTAGAGTTGCTGCGGTGGAAAAAAGGAACCCTTGTCCATTGTTGATGGGAGTACTGACTGGCACAACCACTGTGGAAATTAGTATGGAGATTCTTCAAAAAATTAGGAATGGAGTTCCCATTTGACCTAGCTATTCCCCTTCTGGATATCTTTCTAGAAGAATTAAAAACATCATACCACAGCAATATACATGCACCAATGTTTACAGCAGCACAATTTGTGATAGCTAAATCTTGGAAACAACCCAAATGCCAATCAACTTAGGAATGAATAAAAAAGATTTGGTGTTTTTATATAATGTAGTACTACTCATCCATAAAGAAAAATAAACTTAAGACTTTTACAGGTAAATGAATGCAACTCAAGAGTATACATATAAGTGAAATAAAACAAGCCCACATGTGTAAACACCACATTACCTCACCACTGTGAGAAGGTGAACGAGTAAATAAGATCCAAAATGTACAATATGTTATGAATTCAGAAGAAACTGTTCAGAAAAAAAGAGACACATGGATGGGGAAAAGGAAAGGGAAAGAAAAAGATATAGATACACACAATATAGTTAAGATAGTTATGCAGCTAGTTTCTCTAGCTGTGTAATTCGTTGAAAAGAAAGGTTTTGACTAATATTGTTTGGACGATATTTCTTTCCTATATCTTGTACTCTAAATACTGCAAAGATAACAATATGCAATGTATTAACTATTGTTCCTGTCCTACCAGCCTTTTTTGAAATTGTTCTATCTTTTTTCTTTCTCTCTTTAAAATAAAAAAAAAGCATAAGTAGATTAAACAACCAGAATTCTTAGGAGGTGAGAGAATAAAGTACACAGTTATGAGAAAAATAATAAACAAAAGTTCAGAAACTAATACTTCTGAAAAAGGAAGACAAGTGTAGGAATTTCTGTCATGCCCTCACGACAAGGGAGCAAGCTTTCCATTACCCTCTGACTGTACTAAGTCACTTGTGCGGGATTAGAATCGGCTGGGGGGAGATGCCGGATGTGCTTGGTGAACACACACACACAGAAAGCACTGGATGAGTCTAAGTCACTGAAGGGTGACACAGCCACACAAATTATTGGAAGGGGGCCCAAAGCTAAAAAAAAATTGGTGAAGGCTTTTAGTTTGTCTGTCAGATAACTGAGAATGGGAATCTGGGAAAAACTAGGCCCTGAGGGATTCCAAATTTGTCAAGAAGTAATAACCAGAAGAATAAATGAGTTCTTGGCAACAGTTTCACCAACTTAAAGGATTTAGAGGAAGTTTCAAAACAAAAAACAAAATCAAGCAAGCAAAAAAACCCTTGATGAACAAAACAAAAAGATGAAAGGGAACAGAACTGGTTGGGACGCTGCCTTTGGTTATGTAAGTTCCTCTCTGCTGCTGCCCACACTGTACTCCTCAGTCTTCTAATAAGAGGAAGCTCAGGCCTTACGTAGAGTCAGCACAGGAGTGTTGGTGACAAACAGCAGCAGGGGTATGTCCAGGGGCTTGGCTCATTTATCCTCCAGTCACAGGTGCCACAGAAAACTCCTGGCTCACACCTGACACTGTGATGAATGACGAAATAGAAAGTGCGGATGACAGAACAGCTCTGCCAAAAGTTTTCCTAACAACAACCTTACATGCAGGCTGCCTACATGGACCTTCATTGCTGGGCTCAAAGAAAGCACTCCTACCTCTTTCACAGACTAGGACTGGCAGCAATTAATTGGTAGAGGTTAAACTGATTGCTGTACACATTCCAGGACTCAATTAACAAGCATCCACGTCCCTTCTTCCAACAATTCAAAGGTCTGCGGCACAGACAGGGTACAGTACTTACCCAGCAGGATAAGCTTCTCCTTTTTTAAATGGAAAAAAAAGGGAATAAATGGCAATCCTTTCCACTTTTGGAAACGCAAAAGGTCCATAATACCTGTTCTTGGATATGATATATGTATTTATTCACAAAAATGAAAAATGTATCCTGACAACCCGATGCCTTTGCAGCTCTGCAGGTATTTCAGGCAAAGCAAGAGCAATTTGTGATACGAGTTTTTCCTTACTTTGGATGCAGAGTTGCTTGACCTAACTCAGAAAAAACAGTATAAACCAGCAACTAGTGCTGCTGGCCAGTCATACCTAATTAGAAGGAGAAGCTCTGCAGTGCACACATTTCTCTCCCTCTCCCTACAGCAGTAAGCACACCAATTCTCTCCTGAAAGAAATGCCTACTAATCAACTATTCTGGGTGCACAAGGTAATCTTACCACCTTCCAGAGCTATCCATGGCCTTCAGAGTAAGAGTCAAGCTCTTAGGCATGGCATACAGGGTTAATATAATCTCTATGGATCTGAAGACTTTGCTTGGGTCCAATTTTTAGCAGTTCTGCAGTTCTTACTATGTCATGGTGAGAAACTATGTAATGCCTACAGCAGGCCCACTCTAACTCCTCAAATCCATAGCTCAGATCCAATATTTCTCCTGCTCTGTCCCACCACTGTCCACATCAGACCACAAAGCTCTTGAAAGCCTCTTCACTGACAGCAAAAATTTTTGGCCTCTGCCTACCACAGGTAAATAAAAGGAAAAAGAAAAAGCAATACAACCTTAGGTTTTTCCTTCTAGAAGCATACAACTGAATTCTATAAGGCTCAAGTTTGAGTTTTTACCACCTTCCAAGAGACTATCAGAGCTAAGTATTCTGTATTTCCAACTTTACTTATCCATTTCTAATTTCATTGGTCATAATTATCCTATAATATGCTAAAACTACATTTCTTCTCTTCTTTCTCAACAACTTCTGCAAACCATTACTCTTCCACGTTCCTGTGACACTCTTCCCCCTTTGCCATCCTGCAGTACTGTACTTCAACTGGCATCATAGCTGTCATCTCTCAACTTACTCATCACTTTTCTTACTTTATAGATGGCTTTGCCATCTGGTTTTCAAAATTCCTTTTCATCCTGCCTAAAAAGAAAAAGGGTTAAGAAAACAACTATGGATAGAATCAGACTGCCCAAGTTTAAGTCTTGATTCTGTAATATACTAGCTCGGTTGCCTTAGCTGTAATCCTTAACTATTCTTTTCTTGAGTTTCCTCATTTATAAAATACAGATAGTAATAGCACCTCATAGGATTTGTTGTTTGGATCAACAATTATATGTAGGGGCTGGGGATTTAGCTCAGCAGCATAAGCGCCTGCCTTGCAAGCAGGCAGTCATGAGTTCAATCCCCGGTACCGATAAAAAGGAAAAAGACAGAAAAAAAAAAAAAAGAATGACACCAGGCACACATTACACATAAACACTCAATAAACGTTACCTATCACCATCATCATCATTAAAGACGGCCTCAGTGTCCACATGGACAACTCATTTAACGTTGTTTTTTGAGCTGACTGAGCTCCTGCAGTTCTTTGTCTCAAATAAACTTCTTCACTCTAACCAGCAACCTTCTCCCACAGCCACACCTTGGCTACTGTCATCACCAGAACCTCTCCTCCTCCAACATCTCAGATTCTGATGGGCATGCCCATCACTTGCTGCCCTGCCAGGATGCACATGGAGCCATGTCTCTGTCTCCTTGTCCTCATAGAGATCTCGAAAGGCCAAGTTTCTCTGGCAGTTACCTCCTATCTTTGTCTCTGTTCATATCTTTAATTCTCTGTCATCCATTCTCTTGACACCAACCTCGATTTCCATGCCCCAGTTTCTTTTTGCACAAACCATCTAGCACATTTCTTATCTCAGATGACTCAAACTATCAGCCTTTCTTGACAGGGCTGCTTAGTGCCACTGAGGAAACTCAAAAGATCAGTGCTACTGTTATGAGGGCAAGATCTCCATCTTCAGGACTCAGCAATCTTCCTATTTCCTTACTTTGCCATTTTCTTCCCTTCACACTGCTGTCTCCCTAGACCTCTGATTTTCCTTCCTGTTGTCCACCTATGCTCACCCCCCCCCCCACTTCTGGTTCCATAGTATCTACCATGCTTCAGAGGAAAAAAGGCACGAGATTAGAATTACTGCAATTTCCTTCCACTAAGCCTATAACCTTTATTTTACATAATAATGGCCCCAAAACTAAACCCACCATAGCCTTGCCTCACCCCACCCAACCATTTCACCACAGCACAATGAAGGAAGCACCTTGCTTAAGCTAATTTGTGTTCTATGCTCTGCATTCCAAAACCCCTGCCCTAAGACAGTGGTTCTCAAAGTGTGGTCTCTGGATCAGTAGCATCAGTACTCTCCAGGAACTTGCTAGAAATGCAAATTCTCAGGCCTCATTCCAGACCTACTGAGTCAGAAGCACTGGACTTGGGGCCCAGTAGTTTGTTTTTATTGAGGCCTCTGAGTGTGATGCTCCATAGCTCTAAGGGATTTCTTGCTTATCTTTAACCTCCTTCAATAGAGTGGTTCTTCAGGTTTTCTAGTCTAAAGAACCTCCTTCTGCGTTGGACCCTGTATTGTTTTGCCCCTTCACTCTGTTCACCACACAGCAACGTAACTGACTATACCTCACCTGTGGATTTATCTTCGGTGATTTTGGTAACTAGCAGCAAAATTCCAGAAATAAACAATGCATACGTTTTAAATTGCATGCACCACAGTAAGTAGCATCATAAAATCTCATGCCTCCCTGCATCATCTTGTCCAGGGTATGAGCCATCCTTTTGTCTAGCATTATCCATGCTGTAAACGCTACCTGCCCTTCAGTCACTGGACGGCCATTTCAGTTATCAGATCAACTATCTTGGTATTTCTGGGCTTGTGTTCAAGTAACCTTTATTTTACATAATAATGGCCCCAAAGCATGAGAATAATGATGCTGGCAATGTGGGTATGCCAGAGAAAAATCCTAAAGTGCTTCCTTTTAAGTGAAAAGGTAAAGGTTCTCAATTTAATAAAGGAAAATTAAATCATATCCTGAGGTTTCTAAGATCTACATTAAGAATGAAACATAGAGAGGCCTATATAGCATATAGGGAATTATCCCTAGTTTTAGGCTGGGGATCTTGGAATATACCTCCTGTGGCTAAGAGGAGAGTCCCACATGTTGTTCCCTACCACTGATCTTAAAACAAAGACCATCTACTGAGAAGTCCTCAGGCTCTGCACACAGTCTCCTCTTTCACTACAGCTCTTTTCCCTGTCCTGCAAGACCAGTCTCTCGCAATTTCCTGCAGGCACCTAACAAACTTGATAGCTATTCCCTTTGCCTGAAATGCTCTTTCCCTATTTCTTGTCCTCACTTCAAATCTCACTTTAAGCTTTCTTTCCTTAGGATGGCCTAACCTTACATCTCAGTCTCTATTAGGTTCCTATCTGATGGACTCACAGTGCGCTGTACTTCTTCTCTCATAACCTGTATCAAGCATATGATTATTAAATTATTAGAAATGTAATACTGGATTTCCTTGTCAGAGGACAAGCTCTATTGGGGCAGGAGTCATGTACAGCTTATTTATTATAATAGTCCTTCTATCTAGCTCAGTATATACCTGGCATGTAGTAATTTCACAGTACATTCTTGTTGATCAGCTGAGATTATACTAAGACAGAATACTTTTTTCTAACTTTAACTCCTAGTCAAATTTTATACATCCTTCAAGAAACATTGACCATCTCGGTCAAGCCTTATCTGAATATACTCAGCACCTGCCTGTTCAAGTGACTCACTTCTTCTTTGTGTTACTATACTACATAAATGAAAATAATTACTGTTAATACAATAGTCATACACTATTGTAAATACCTAGCTTCAGTCCCCAATAGACTGTAAACCCTGAAGGCATGGACCAGATCTTCTTTATCTTTGTACATCTAGTGCTTAGAAAAGCACCTGACATTGGTAGTAGGTTTCCATAAATGTTTGTGGCACATTAAATTTAAAACTAACAATCTCTAATACGGCACTGAAATATTTTTTTTCTTAGTATTAGAACTAGATTCCAATTCTAGCTGTATTATTCATCAGCTGCATGATTATAGGCGAGTTGTTTAACCTTTTTGGGCCTCAGTTTCCTCATTAGTAAAACAGAGCTAATAATATCTACTTGGAAATATTGCTATGAAAATTAAACAAAATAACATAGTACAGCAATTAGCACACACAGTGCCTGGCATGTAGTAGCCTTCCCACTTTGCCTTTAAGTTGACAGAGACAACTAGGAAAAAGCAAATACAAAAATAAAATCACAGTAATCAAGGGAGACTGAACATAGTGTGAGTCATTTCTTTTAATCATTTTGCCAGGAAGATCAACAATGAAGAATCATGAAGAGAATAAACTCTACTGGTGGTACACCCTCTAGCACATGCAGCTTGGTGGGAATTCACACCCTTGGCCAGCACCCACATGCAGCTTCCCATCCCGGGTAAGATCTTAGTCTGCAGTACCAGGCATAGTTAATTCCAACTGGAACAGAAACTACATGATAAGGAATGTGTTTACAGGTGAGAGATGGAGGAGGAGAACCTGACTGCAACCACATCAATCGACTGTTTTTGCAATCTGGCAGAAACACTGCAGAACCGTTGGTGGAGACTAACACCCACATAACTGCACTTACCTGTAGCCAAGAACCAGCTTAGACAAGATAATGAGCAGCTCCTGCTTCCACCAAAACAATGGTCAGGCTGCATGAAGTTAACATTTCTAAGGTCAAATCACCCTTGTACATCTAGGCAACCCACCAACGATGACACCAGGCAACTTTATGCCTACACTCAACCAGTGAGCACTACTCACAGCATCAAGCTCAATCCTCGATGTCGAGACAAAAGAACAGATTTAAATTTCTCTGTTCCTTATTCATAACATGCTTACCTCTGCAGAGCCACTGGTATTCAGGCCACCTAGTTCCTTGGATTCATTAACTTTAGACTGTTGTGCCACTACAGATGGAACAATTTCACTGGAACTCTCTCTCTTCTCAAGCTTCCTGATTAAGAGCTGCTGGTCATTGGAAGACACAGTTCTCAATGGAGCTCTGGGTGGGCTCTGCCTCCTCCAAGATGCCCTGCTCCAACCTAGTCCCAGAAAATGTGGTACATCATCTTCGGGCAGAAAGCCCAAATCATCTGCCATTTGGAATTTTTTTAAAAATGCCAGCATGGAATTGGAAGAGTCTGTCCTAAAAGTCTGGCAGCTCTGGGGTTTGCTGCAGTTGGCCTGAATACACATCCCTTCTAGCCACCAAAGGGCATGGCAGGCAGAGTCCAGGCAGCAGGCAGCCCAACATGACTGGAGAGAGGGGGTTCCTTTAAGAAGCCAGAGGTGATTTTCTCCCCCAGATCTCAGGCCAACTCCAAATTGCGTCTTTCCCTGCTGGCACCTACTCTCGTTGGCATCTAAAAACAAAGAATGAAAACATTTTAAGACGAAAGACAAACAAGAGACTCCTGCTCCATAAAGAATCCTAAACACCAACTTTTAAGCTATTTTGAAGACAGATTTCTAAGAGGATGAGAAAATTGTCTAGTGAGTGGAACAGAGGAAATTAAAGGCAGTATTTTTTGGTTCAGGATTATTTTAGCTTGGAGGAAAACTGCTCCATGTTTACTGATGGTTGCCCTTCTCAATGAGTCCCTGACACATAGCTCCTTTCATAGTTTATGAACAAATAAACAAAATGACAATTAAAAAGAGCTACTTGGTGGATGCACACAAGACTTGGAGGAACAGCATTCCAATCTCTCACTTCCGATGTGAAGAAGACTATGGGACCACAAGGATAGGAAGAACAAGCTGACATATTTCCCCCACCAAACTGCCAGAACACAAACTGAGTACTCTTGACCTCATGTAGGCCACATCCATTTTCTAACCAAATGTTTGCCAAAGTCAGGTGGTTTTGCATATCACAGTATCAGCCAAGTAGTGTGAAGATTACTGAAAGTTTTACTTGTAAGAGGGATTCTATTAGAGGCAACTTCTGAATGACGTGCCATTAGAAGACACAGGCAGAGAATAGCATGATGCAACTGCAAGCTGAGGAGTGCCAAAAATTAACAGTGACCACCAAAAGCTAGAGGAACAGCAAAGATTCTAACTAGAATCTCAAAAGAAATTAATCATAAGTATACCTTAAATTTGCATTTCTAGTCTCCAGAACTATTGGCTAACACAAGATGGTCTGCTCTGACCTGGAGGGAACAGTTCAGGAAACAGACAGTCTCATAACTACTAAGTGCCAGACAAGGAACCACTGACACTTGAGCATATGGCTGTAGCCTCCACCCAGATTGATGGGAGACACCTGATTCCTTTCAGTGGGCCCTGTGCAGGGATACAATGCTAGAAAAACTACTGAAATCTGGTGCCCAATGCTTCTCTCTTTCAAACCAAAACTATTCATCCAACTGGAACTATTCACCACAGCCCTGAGTAGAGTTATGAGACTTGTCAGGCACTTGTACAGTCCAGAAGTACTGGTTTGAAACAGACAGTCATAAAGCAAAGTAGTTCTGAAAGACATGTTCTGGGATAGCAAAGAAGTGTCTTGATGGAAACAAGCATAGATTGGAAGAGCAGAAGCTCCACAGAGAAGCATAATAAATGCAAGAAACCTAGGAAAGTCTTCAAATACAACTCCTTCATTAGCCATCAGAGAAATCACATTGGTGAGCAACCCATAGGTATAAAAAATATGGAATAATCTTTATGAAAAACAATGCCATTGTCATCTCTTTTAAATTGTCATGAAATTCACACAGGTTGGCAACTCCATGTGGATGTACTGAATGTGGAGAATTCCCCAAGAGGCACTCAGTGCTTATCTATTAATGATCAGAAAATTCCTTCTAGAGAAAAACCCAGAAATGCAAAAATGTGAAAAGGCTCCAAGAATTCTGTCCTTTCAAAGTCATCAGAGAACTCATAACAGTCAAACCCTACAATGACATGAGGGAAAGTCTTTGTTCAGAGGCAGTCTTTATTATCATTAGGGAATACATGGACAGAAGACTTTTGAATATATGAAATGTGTGAAAGCTTTCAGAGGTAACTCCCCTGAACTGGATCATTAGAAAGGTCATCCTGGTGAGAAACCAGTATAATTAACACAGAAAGGCCTTGGGGAAGAGCTCCAGAGTTACTAGTCATGAAAGAATGCATACAGGAAAGAAATCCTCTCATTACTATAAATGTGACTACTCCTTCAGGGACAGCACATCCTTTGCTGGACATTAGAAAACTCAGAGTGGAAATAACCAGGTCAGTGTGATAGCTATGGAAAAGCCATTAGGAAGAGTTCTAGGCTTACTGAACAGCAGGGTTCAGCAGGGAATTCATCCAGAGAAAAAGCACCTGCATGAGGAGAATTGTAGGAAAACCTTCAGCACAACTCAGGCATTGGTGAGCACCAGAGAATCCATACCTTATAAAGGTAAGGGATACAGAAGGTTTTATCCTAAAATTCAGTCCTTAAGCAATGTAAGAAAATTCTAAAAAAGAGTCATCAGTTGTGGTCAGTATGATAAATCATGCAAAAGTAGTTTATTCCTTTTGATGATCAAAGAGGAGACATTCAATAAATTACACCATTAACAAAAATATTCCAAGCACCTCTCTCCTGGAAATCTTCTCATATGCGAGGATATTCACTGTTGAGTGGCGTCTATTAGTGAAATATCTGAAGAATCTAAATATCTACTAATATGGACAGTTACTATAATATACAATGCAGTAAGAATGATAGACTTCTACATATAGCAACAGAAATCTCCCCATAATACCTTAAACCAAAGAAGCAAGTTCAGAAAATCTACACATTATAGTCTTACTTATAGTTTTAAAATGAAGTTAATTCTATCTTGTATACATATATGCATTCAAAAAGAGCTAGAAAATTAAAAGCTAAATTTAATTGTAAAAAATTAATGATCTAGGCTTCCATCATAAAAGCAGGAAAAGTAAATTAAATCCCAAAATAATAATCAATGAAAGGGAAGCATAATCAATAATACAACAAAAAATACAAAAAATCAATAAAACCAAAATTTGGTTGTTTTAAAACCTCTAGTCAGACTCATCACAGAAATAAAAAAAGAGAAAGTGTGAAATAAAAAAGAGAAAGTGTCACAAGTTAACAATATCAAGAATAAAAAAAAGATTATCATCACAGATTCAATAAATCTGCAGTATTAAACTATGCCCAAAGGCCAACCTGAGATGTTACCCATCTTTGTATATACAGTTTTATCAAAACAAACTCACATTTATTTATGTACTCTCCATGGCTGCTTTGCTCTACAACAGCAGAGTTAGCTAGCACAATGGCAACCATGAGGCCCACAAAATCTAAAATACTTAACAGCTCACCTCTTAAGAAAAAGTCTGACTGATGATTTGTTCTGCTGTTTGACTTCTGATTTACTACTGAGTAAAGCCTAAATTTAGATGTCACTTTACAGAAGATTGGTAAGAAACAAATGAGTTTTTTAGAAATGAATTATTTCTGTCCAAAGTCAGACGCAGTGGTACATATGTGTAATTTCAGCACTTAGGAGGCTGAGGCAAGGGGACTGCTGGGTTACATAATGAGTTCAAGGTCAGCCTGAAGAATATAGTGAGGACTTGTCTTTAACAATATGTAATAATAATCATAAATTTCTGTCCAGTACCAAAAAAACCTCAAAAGTTTGGTTTAATTTTCCTATTAAAATATAAATGTCTCATATCTACCTTACAAACTTATTTCATCGTTCTTTTCCTGACCAATTGCATAAATCTGTGTTTCTCAAAAACAGATTTACCATCCAATGAACCCTTCAGTAATGAAGGAACATATATATATAGTATAACTTCTTTTTCCCCCCAGGACTGGGGATTGTCCTCTGAGGATGTTTGTTTTGGATTGGTTTTGATATCAAAGGTCTCTCTGTCTTCTTGGGTGTCTTTTTTTTTTTCAATATTGGAGATTGAACCCAGGGCCTTCTCACTGATTACACCTACACATCCCTGGCCTTTTTTTTTTTTTTTTTTTTTTTTTGAGACAAGACCTTGCTGAGCTACCCAGGCTGGGCTTGAACTTGTGGTCCTCCTGTTACAGCTTCTCAAATTGCTGCCATTATAGGCATGAGCCACCATACCCAGTTCTCCCTTTATTTTATGTATTTATTTAGGTGCCAGGGATCAAACTCGTGACCCCATGCTTGCCAGGCAAGCACTTATGCCGCTGAGCTAAATCCCCGGCCCTCCCTTTATATTTTTGAAAGGTTTTGAAAGGTATATACTCTGCAACATATAAGACACTCACGTTCATTTAGACAGAACACAAGACATAGAAGAATTACCAAATTCTAGGGAAAGAGGGGTTGTTTTAAAAAACAAATCTAGTTAAATTCCCATCTGTAGCTAAAATCCTCCCTAAAACAACTCCAAGTATTCTGAGCCTTTGTAATTGTATTCTACAGTTGAGAAGTCATGAACAGAGCAGGCCTTTCTACATCTCTATATTTCATCACTATTAGTTCTTTCCAGAAAAATGTAAGTTCTTTCCAGAAAAATGTAAGTATATTATGGACTTACAGACTTGAAGCCAACACACACGTTTAAACAGTCATCATAAAGACAATGCTACAAGACAGAAAACTGCTTACCATTAATGTTATGAAGAAAAAGCTAAATATAAAAGTGCACACATGGAGAAATCCCCTGAGGAAGGGGTAACTAACCTAGGACCCAAAGGATGAAAAGAAAAAGCAAAGGAGGGAGGTATATAGAAACTAGAAAGATCAAACAACAGCCACAAAACTTGAAAGAACACGGGAGGCATTAAAGTGATTCAGTATAGCGAAATGCAGGTTTTTCCCTACATAATTGCATTCATCCGATGGCTTCAATGACTGCTTACACTCCCACCGCGCAAATGTTGATTTGCATTTCTGCTCTTTTTGGTAAAAATACCAAAAAATACTTTTTTTGTCTTCTTTTGTTTGTTGTGGTAGTGGGGACTGAACACAGGGCCTTTGCACCAAATTATAGCCCAGGAGTGGTTTTTTGCCTTTTCAGAGAGGGTCTCACTAAGTTGCTAAAATGCCCAGGGTGAGGTCAAACGTGCTATCCTCACATCTCAGCCTCCGAGAAGGCTATGGAGGAATACAGATGTGTATCAGCATACTCGGCTAAAAAATGATAGTTCTTTATTTAGATGCCAGCTACACAAAACTAAAAATAAAACCATCTGAACAGTGTGGACCTTGACTGTATGGTCTTCGGGTAACCTTCCTGGCTCTAAAATAGTGGCTTTAAAATTTCTGAGTGGCCTGAGTTTCCCTGGTCATTCCTCAGGCCTTGATTTTTGTGCTGGAGCTTTCAGTCCATTTCTGAAAATAATTTTGCTCTCTCCCCATAGGGTAACTGAATCTACCAGCATAGATGGGACTGTTCAGAAAGAAGAGAAGAGGAGGAGGAGAAATGTTTAGGATTCATCTTCTTTTCCCTTTTTATCCAATTAGGATTCAACACTCCATCACTGCAGTCAATCACTGTTAGGATTATCAGTCCAGCACAGATAATTTCAACTTTGCTACCTCGGCTGCCTGGGAAAATGGAAATCACAGAGACTCTGTCTTGAGAAAATTGAAGAGAAATATATTCCCCAACTTCAGATTAAGAAAATAATCTGCAGATTAAGAAAATAACTACTGCAAATAAATGGTCTCCACCTCATCAGCACTGGGCTTCCTGGCCATCCTGAACCTTCATTTATCTCACTTAGCATGGCAGCCACCTCAAATCTTCACTGTTCTTTTCAAAATTTGGGCACGACTATCCTTATCTCCTTGTTCATTCATTCATTCAACAAATATTATCAAATATTACTTTTTTCATGTCAGGCATTATTTTGATGAGCTTATAATTGAGACAAAGGAGTCAGAGATAAAACAGACATAATAATAAATGCAGGACTATAATATAAATGTTCTGAGGAAAAATTTAAGCTTTATAAAGTAAAGGTAGATAAAATTTATTGTACAGATATACTAGCATTATATGACGTTTGAAAAATACTATATATAGACTGAAACAGAAAAATATTAGAATCAATTTACATATTCATCAGTTGAGAACTAGGGAAATAAATCGTGGACATGCCACTGCAGGGGTGAATAAGATCTCAACATAGTCTTGATACAAAAAGACACTCAGGATACATTATGTAAAAAAGAAAGGTGTGGGGCAGTATAAGTAACATGCTACAATTTGTCGGGAAAGCAGAGGGAAAAAAAAATATATATATATATATTACACACATATGTCTAAACTTAGTGGAAGAATAATTAAGAACGTGGCATGGTTGCCTTTGGGGTGCAAAATTAGAAGGCTGAGAAACAGAAGTACACCTGTTCGTTCACTAAATATCTTCTTACACTTTTGTGTGTGTGAATTTATGTAAATTACATATGGTATCATTTGAAAATACATTTTAAAAAGTTAAACAATGTAATAGTATCTTAGTCACTTGCCTCTCACTGCGGGAACAAAATGCCTGACACTCAAAATTAAAAGGAAAAAGGTATATTTAGCTCACAATTTGTGGAGGTGTCAGTCCATAATCAGCTGACTCCAAGGCAAAGTGACCCATGGCAGAGGGGTAACAGTTCATGGAGGCAGATGACAGTAAAACCAATAAGCAAGAGAAACAAACCTCTTTCTGCCCCTTATATTGTATCTAGTCTACCAGGATTAGGGAGGTGCCAATCCACTCAGTGCACTGACCCAGCAATCACTCACTTTTAATCCCAGTACCCTCAATCCCAGCACTGTGCCGTCAGCCACACTCTCCAGATTCAGCCACCTCTGAAAACGCCCAATGACTGCATGAAGCTTTGGGGGGACATCTAGACACAACCATACAGCATCCTATGGCCTTAGAATGAAAATCCGTAAGGTAGGGGTAAGAGTGTAGCTCAGTGCAAGAGTGCTTGCCTAGCATGTGGAAGGCCATGGGTTCAATCACTAACACCACCCCCCAAAAAATGATCTGGACACTGTCTACCTTTCTAGTCTCACCTTGTATCACGCTCTCCCTTCTTTGCTACAACCTTCTTTTACCCCTTCAATGGGCCTTTGCACATGTAGCTCCTGACACCTGAAACTCTTTTTTTTTTTTTTTTGGTCTTTTTCCTGGTACCGGGGATCGAACTCACCACCGCCTGCTTGCAAGGCAGGTGCTTATGCCGCTGAGCTAAACCTCCAGCCCCGACACCTGAAACTCTTACTTCCTTTCTCCATCCAGTTCACTCCTAATATGAGGTCTCCTAATATGAAGCCTCCATTTGCTCAATATCTTTTCTTCTTACTACACTTTAAAATCTCCAGGACAGTGTTTATTTTACATGTGTTTTTCCTTTCATCACCATATCTCAAAATCTAGCATAGGATTTGGCATATTACATTGTAGGTGCTCAAAAATATTTTTAGAAATATTTTTTTAAACACATGCATAAGTAAATGCAAGTGTGCAAAAGCACAAATAAAACATTGAAAGCATTGATGAACAAATAAACCATTAGGAAATCAGGTGGTCAGGCATTGGATGGCTAAACTAAAAACATCTAGGTGTGTACTCCAATAAATTAGAGAATCCAGAAGAAATTGATAGATTTCTAGATAAATATGAATTAGCAAAACTGAACCAAGATATAAAAGTTCTAAGTAATCCAATAGCAGACAATGAAGTTGATGTAGAAATTTTTTTAAAAAACCCTACTAACTAAGAAAAACTCAAAACCTGATGAATTCATTATGAATTCTACAAGAATTTCAGAGAAGATTTAACAATGATAGTCTTTACTTTTTTTTTTCTTTTTTTTTTTTTGTCTTTTTGAAAAAGGGTCTCACTCTGCAGTTCAAACTGGCCTTGAACACCCAAGCTGGCCTTGAATTTGTAGCAATCCTCCTATATTAGGCTCCCAAGTGCTAGGATTACAGGCATGCACCAACATGCCCCTAACCCTAATCCTAACCCTAACCCTAAACCTAAACTGAAACCTAACCCTAACCGTAACCGTAACCCTAACACTAACATCTAACCCTAACCCTAACACTAACCCTAACACAAACCTAACTTCTAAACCTAACACTAACCCTAACTCTAAACCACAACCCAACCTTAGCTCTAACCCTAACCCTATCCCTCAACCTATCCCTAAACTTCAACCTAACCCTAACGTTAACGCAAAAACCTAATCCTAACCCTAACTCAAACCCTAACTTTAAGCCTAACCTAACACTAACCCTAACACTAACGCTCTCCCGACCACCTAACCACTAACCCTAACGCTAACCCTAAACCTAACCCTATCCCTAACCCTAACCCTAACCCTAACCCTAAACGTAATGCTAATCTTAATCCTAAAACTAACCCTAACCCTTACCCTACTCCCAACCTAATCATAACCGTAACCCTAACCGTAACCCAAAGTCTAACCCTAACCCTATCCATAACACCTAACCCCTAAACATAACCCTAAGCCTTACTCTAACCTAACCCTAACCGTAACTCTAACCCTAACCCTAAACCTAACCCTAACCCTAACACTAACCCTAGCACTAACCCTAAAAAAAAAAGAACCCTAATGCTAACACTAAATTCTAACCCAAACACTAACCCTAACAATAACCCTAACCCTAACACTAAACCTAATCCTAACCCTTACCATATCCCTAAGCATACGTCTAACCCTAAAAATAACCCTAAATCTAAACCTAAAACACTAACATTAACCATAACCATTAACCCTAAACCTAACCCTATCACTAACCCTAACCCTAAAAACCTAACCCTAATCCTAACCCTAACCCTAACCCTAATCCTAACCTTAACCCTAACTTAACCATAACCCTAAACCTAACCCTAATCCTAACACTAAAAAAAAAAAAAACATGCCTGGCATCCAGCCCCTTCATGAAATTGAAAGCCGGGCATGGTGGCTCACACCTGTAGTCCCAACACTTGGGAGGCTGAGGCAGGAGGATCATTTTGATTTCAAGACCAGCCTAGGCTACGAAGTGGGTTCAAAGCCAGCCTGAACTACATAGACAGACTCTGTCTCACAAAGACAAAAAAAAAAAAAAAAAAAGAAATCGAAAGAGAAGTATTCCCAAAGTCATTCCTGAAAGCTACGATTATCCTGATCCCAAAATCAGACAACGGTCCAATCAAAAAAGAGAACTACAAGTCAATCTCTTTAATGAACATAATGCAAAATTCTCAACAAGATACAAGCGAACAGGATATAACAAATTATCAAAAAGATCATAAATCATAATCAAGTAGCATTCATCCTGAGGATGCAAGGATAGTTCAACATATGCAAATCAATAAATGTAATACAAGAAGGACAAAAATCACATGATCATTTCAACAGCCCCAGAGAAGGCTTTGACAAAATCCACCAAAAATTCAGGACAAAAATCCTGAAGAAAAATAGATATAAAAAGACCTTATCTCAACTGGATAAAAGCCATACGTATGGACAGAGACAGAGAGAGAGAGGACAGAGATTGATTTTTTGTTTTTGTTTTTGTTTTTTGAGACATGGTCTCACTATATAGTTCAAACTGGCCTTAAACTCACTATGTAGCCCAGACTGCTCTCAACCTCACAGCAGCCTTCCTGCCTCAGCCTCCCGAGTGCTAGGATTACAAGTGTGCACCACCATATTCAGTTGATAAGTCATTCATGATAAACCTGCCACCAACATCACATTAAACAGACAAAAACAAAGTTTTCTTTCCCTCTAAAATTAGGAACAAGACAAGAAGTCTACTATATCACTATTGTCCTATAATCCTCAAAAAAATTAGCCAGAAAAATTATAATAGAAAAAGAAAGAAATGAAAGGGAATGTATAGAAAAGGAAGAAGTCAAATTATGACTTCAAATTATGACAGATGACAAGCTCCTTTAAATAAGACTCAAAAAATTTTCACCAAAAGACTCCTAGAATTAATAACCAAATTCAAGGTTGCAAAAATTAACACACAAAAATCACAGGTTGCAAAAATCAACACACAAAAATCAATAGCGTTTTTATACAATAAGAAACTCACCAACAAAGAAATTGGGAACATAACACCATTCACAATAGCATCAGAAAAATTGAATACTTAGGAATTAATCAAGGAAGAACTCTATAATAAAAACTGCAGTACTCTAAAAAAGGTGATCAAATGGGATATCAGAAAATTTTAAAATCCCCTTTTTCTAAATAGGCAAAACGAAGATTGTCAAAATACAAAATTGATACACAAATTAAATGCAATCCCAATCAAAATGCCAACAGCATTCCTCACAGAACTACAGAAAACAATACTCAAATTCATATGGAATCAGAAGAGATCCAGAAGAGCAAAAGCAACCCTGGGCAACAAGATCAAATCAAGAGGCATCACAATCTCAGACTTCAAGTTATATTATAAAGCTGTAGTGATAAAAGCTGGCACAGAAATGGACATAGGATCCATGGAACAGAACAAAAGATGCAGAAACAACCCAGGGTACATTCAGCTATCTAATCCTTAACAAAAAGGCCAAAAGCACACACCAAATGAAAGTAGCCTCTTTAACAAATGGATGCTGGGAAAACTGACTTATCCAAATGCAGAGGACTGAATCTGGGCTCATGTCTCTTACCATCTCCTAAAACAAACAGAAACACAATCTGCTGGAAGATAAAATAAGTGAAAGTCTTGAAGATACAGGTAGAGGCAAGGACTTTCTGAACAGAGGCCCAACTGCATAAAAGAATAACATCAAGAATTAACAAATGAGATCACATCATATTAAAGAGCTTTTGCACCACAAAGGAAATAACCAGTAGAGTGAAGGGATAACCCACAGGAAGGGAGAAAAGTTCTGCCAGCTATTCCTCAGACAGAGGACTAATATTTAGAATATATAAAGAATGAAAAAAATAGACACCCTCAAAAAATAAAAGACCCAATCAAAAATGGACAACTGAAATGAAAAGGCATTTCCCAGAAGAACAAGTACAAATGGTCAGTAAATACATGAAAAAATAGGTCAGGGATGTAACTCAGTGGCACAGCACAGCACTGTCTAGCAAGTGTGATGTCATAAGTTTGACTCCTGGCACCAAAAAAATACATACAAAAGAAGTTCAAGATCTCTGAGTATCAAAGAAATGCAAATTAAAACACTGAGATTCCATTTTACTCCCCAAAGAATGGCTATCATCAAGAAAGCAAGAGAAGGACATGGTGGTGCAGGTCTGTAATCCCAGCACTTGAGAGGCTGAGGCAGGAACACTGCTGCAAGTTCGAGGCCAACCTGAGTACACAGTTAAGACCTTGTGTCAAAAAATAAATAAAGTAACAAATACTAGTGAAGCTGTGGGGAAAAAGGAACCCTTCTACCTTGTTGATGGGAGTGTAAACTAGTACAGCTACAATGAAAATCAGTACAAAGATTCCAAAAAAAAAAAAGATGAAACTATAAATTCCATTTGGCTCAGCTAATAGATCCTAGTTACCTTCCTGAAAGAGTTAAAGACCTCGGGGCTGGGGATTTAGCTCAGCAGCATAAGCGCCTGCCTTGCAAGCAGGCAGTCGTGAGTTCAATCCCTGGTACCAATAAAAATGAAAAAGACAAAAAAAAATAATAAAAAAAAAGAGTTAAAGACCTCATATTACAGTGACACATGCATACCTATGTTTATTGCAGTACAACTTATTATAGCTAAATCTGGCAAGCAGCCTAAATGCCAATTAACAGATGAATAGATAAAGAAAATGTAGTATTCATACATGGTGGAGTACTACTCTGCCATACAGAAGGATAAGCCGAGTCATCTGTAGGAAATGGTGCACCTTGAAACCTAATATTAGGTGGAATAAATCAGACCACAATCTTAAATATCACTTGATTTCTGTTACATGAGAAACCCAAAACATAAATAAAATAAAGAGCAAAATAAAAGATAACAGGAAATAGGGAGAGAGATCTTTTGCAAAAGGACCACGAGATGGTAGGAGGGATGTGGAAGGGGAGAGGAAGGGAATGAAAACCAGAATTCAAATGTGTTATGTACATGCACCAACTCCCCACAGTGAGTGCAATCATGGTACATGGCAAATATGCAGTTCAGAAAACAAACAGAAAGCTGACAGAAATGTCCAGGTTGATGGCAGGACTTTGAAAGGACGAGACTGCGTGCCATAACAAATGAAGCAGGTGAATACAGTCGCTGGTAGAAGAGTAATGATTAGGACAGAAAGGGATATAAATTTCTAAGAGCCTAAGTCTTTATGCAGAAGTGGAGGAAAATACTGAAGCACTGACAGTGACAAGTGACAAGGACACCAACCCGGCTTCTGAACTCAGGGGCAACTGAGCCTTGGGAGAATGAGGAGCCATCACCTGCAGGCTAGAGGGAAAGAAGTATTTCTTCAGGAGAAAACCAGGCTCAGACTCTTCAGCTAATGTCTTAACTAACAAATCTGAGAACACGGCTGGGGGTTTAGCTCACCGGCATAAGCACCTGCCTGGCAAGTGCCAGGTCACGAGTTCAATCCCACGTACCCCCCCCTAAAAAAAATCTGAGAACAAATGAGGTGCATTAATCCTTAAACAGTTTAAAATCTCAAGTCGGGGGCAACCCATTCAGGACCCCTCCTGACTCTCAGGAGCTTGAGAATAAGAATTTCCCCACTTCATTTCTCCAATAATTTTGTTACTCTTGAAAAAATAAATAAGAGCTGGAAGAGGGCGCATGTGGTCATGCATGCCTGGAATCTCAGCTCTCGGAAAGCTGAGACAAGAGGACTGCTGCTAGTTCAAGGCCAGTCTGGGCTACACAGTGAGTTCAAGGCCAGCCTGAAGTACATAGTGGGACACTATCTTAAAAACCACAACCAAAAACAACAGCAATAACCAAAAAATATATATTTAAAAAAACTTATAGGCTGAGTTGATAGCAACTGAGGTAAAAACAGCAACTCAATGCTTGTATTGTGTAGATGACTTTGCAGGCCTAAGGCCAGTATTCTGAGCATCTACCAGGAAGATAACAGCATGCAGTATAGCAAATATGGGGGACTTCTTTCTGTCTTGTGTTTGAAATCCAATATTGTTCTCACTGCTTTGTTTTTGTTCCAATTTATTGTTTTGTTTTATTCAATGTTCTGTTTTGAGTGCTTTTATTCTGTTTTGTGTTATTTGATTTTACTACATCTGAAGAGACAGACAACTACTGTGAAGATAACAAGATACATTATGGCAGCCATTGTTGATTTCCTATTATCCTGCTTCAATGTCCTGTACCACTTTCACTGCTTTGTTTGGATTGGCTTTACTCTGTTTTGTTTTGTTTTGTTTTGTTGGGTTTTACCCTCTTTAAAACAAAAAAAATTTTAGTTCACTGTTTTTTGTTGTTGTTGATGCTGTTGTCTTATTTGTACCGGGGATCAAACTCACGACCGTGTGCTTGCAAGGCAGGCACTTAGGCCACTGAGCTAAATCCCCAGCCCCAAAACAAAAAAAAAAATTTTTTTTTAATTAAAAACTTGGAAAGGGGGGGCTGGGGATTTAGCTCAGTGGCATAAGCACCTGCCTTGCAAGCAGGCAGTCGTGAGTTGATCCCTGGTACCGATAAAAAGGAAAAAGACAAAAAAATAAAAATTAAAAAAAAAAAAAACTTGGAATAATAGTAAATGCCAGTGACTCAAAAAAGCACAGTTATACAGGGATGTCAAATCAGACCCACACAAATCACAATGGTTAAGGCATGAAAAAAAGAGGATGAAAAAAGCGAAGGAACTAATGACAGGATGGCTGCCTATTCACCCTTGATACAAAATGGCAAAAACTTTGGAGGAAATAGATTTAGACCAAAGGGGGATGATCAAGGGGACTTATGGGGATCTCAAAGTTGGCAAGAAGATGACAAAAACTTCTATTTCCTGTTGCTGCTGTCCACTCTGGGAAAATCCAGACCTTTGAGAGAAGATATAAAAACTGGGGCTTGGGGACGGCACTTTAAGATTGGTTTTTCCTACTAAGGCCTTCTTTTGCTTCATACCACCCTGAAAAATGACAAGTAAACTGTATAGTAATCTGGGTATGAAAGACAAATGTCAGCTGGGCATGGTGGCACATGCCTATAATGACAGTGTGCTGGGAAGCTGAGGCGGGGAGATCTCAATTTAAAGCTATGGAGAAAATATGTATTGGCTTAGTGAAATCCTGTCTCAAAAACTAAAACAAAAGCACTGGGGCTGTATTTCAGTGTGAAGGCCCACTGTTCAATACTCAGTATCAAAGCTATAGGGTTCATAACCATGCTATTTGGGGGAGGGGAGTTGAGACAGGGTCTCACTGCATAGCTCAGGCTGGCCGTGAACTCACTAGATAGCCCAGGCCTCAGACCTGCAGCAATCCTCCTATCTTAGCCCCCAAGTGCTGGGATTACAGACATGCACCACCACATCTTGCTGTACGGTCCATGCTTTCTGAAGTGACCTAGAATCATCTGCTGGAGACCAAACCCATTACTATGCACCACAGTGAACATGTTCAATGAGGCAAGCAAGAACCCGGGGAGCCATGCAGAACGTCCCAGACTCCCCACTTCACTGTTCTCTTGACTGCTGTGTTCTTAAAATTACTGGAGCTTAGTAATGAGTAAGATCCCTGATTCAAGTGACTCTTACCTGACAATTGAATCCTTTGTCTCATCTCAAAGGAACAGAATCTGGGAGAGGCCAGATGATCAGAATCATTTATATTTTTGACAGTAACTAGGAATAAAAGAAGTATGAGGCCTGGGGGAAGTTGGCTGGCTACAATATTACTAAGCAAATTAATCCCAAAAAAGGAAAAGATTCTCTGATCTCTCAGCTCACATACTGAGTTAGTGAGATTTCAGCTGAATTATTTTGCATTAAATAATATTTAATGTGGCTCTATTGGGTGTCCAATAATAAAAACATGGAAAGAAAAACAGTTTTTTATTACTGGATCATACATCTTCCTTTTTCTTTTTCTTTTTTTTTTTGTACCAGAGATCAAACTCAGGCAGGCACCATGCTGCTGAGCTATATCCCCAGCCCACATAGATGGTTAAAAGATAGTCAACCATCTTAAACAGTTAAAAGACACTGATTCTAGTTTTAGTTCTAGGACCAACATTTACTAGAAATTTAACCTTTGAAGAGTAAATTTATCCTCCCTGAGATTCAATTTTCATTGTTGCTACTCTTGAGAAACAGAGTTCATGAGAAGAGGAAGCAGAAAAGCACTCGTACAGTCAATATTGGATTCTAGAAGTAACTTGGATAAAAGGTAAGATGAAAATAAATTCCAATTTTAGATTAGTTCCTCTCCCTGCCCACGCTGCCATAGGCTGGCTCTGCTCCCAGGGCCCAGGCAAACACAATACTAAATCCTTACAAAAAAGGGCTTAGAGTTGGTGGAACCTTAGAATAAAAACCTTTGGGGAACGTCTAGAACTCACAGTTGCTTACCCAGCATAAGAACAATGGGCTAAGCCAATCATTTTCTTTCTAAAACCATGGCAAAGCAGAGGAGACAGATTCCCAATGCATTATCTGGAGGATTGCCCAAACACATGGCTCTGAAACTAGCAATAGTTATTTACATTGCAACCTCTCAAAAGACAGAATTCTAATCAATCTGGCACAGAATCTAGACCAGGTTTCAAAATTCTACGCAGCAGAAAGAAAAAGTCTGCAGAATATGTGAATTATTGCCAAAAGGAAATTCATTAAATACCTTTAGAAAACTGTGAACAGTTCTGGAAATATCTATCAACAGTGTTGTTGCCTCTGGCATTCTTAAGTCTCAGGTAACAAGCTTCACTTCACCAGCAAACTTGGAAACTGCACTGGCTGGCAACTACACAGGGGGCAGAGACAGAACACCCACTGTCTTAGAAGCCATACTATTAAGGTGGCCAGGAACGTAACCAAATGCATCACATTACATCCCAGAGAAAAGAATGTGATGGTGGAAATGGGAGTAGAGAGAACTATTCACCAGTATTATCTTTAAAAAGCAAACAATAAGGGCCTGCCTTGCAAGCAGGCAGTTGTGAGTTTTATCCCTGGTACCGATAAAAACGAAAAAGACCAAAAAAAAAGAAAAAAAAAAAAAGGCAAACAATAAAAAATAATTAATAAATTCTCCTCTTGGGTAAGGGCTTTCTGCATGGTTAGGATATTTTATATTAACTTAACATTCAGTGATGATAAAATTCTCTAGAAATCTCACAATTTTATAATATGGTCAAAAATTCAAAGTTTTCCTTTGATAATCATTTAACAAACTATTATCAATTAGTAAGGCAGAAGCGCCTTAAATTTGGTGTTGTGGCCAATGAACTATGGCTCTACACCACCTGTCCTCTATAGCTATCATCAAGAAGTCTGCATTTTCTCAGAAGCAGTGAATCCCAGCCATGACAGCTGCCATATAAGACTGGGATAAGCTGGCACATTATCAATTCTCAAAACAACTCACCAGTCTAGACAAAAACGACCACCTCAGGGGTACCCTCCACCTTCTTTCTGACTGTCAACATGTCTGTCCCTGCATACCCACTGATTAACAAATACCAAAACAGTTCCACATTCCCTCCATATCATTTTTCTCTTGCAGGGGTTTAGCATAGTCAGAAGGCAAGGCAGAATGGTAACTAAATCCTTTGACAGGAACAGTCAGGGATCATGAAGCTTGGAAAAGGCCAGGGTAATAACCACTGCCCTCACTGCTTTTTAAAAGGCCCAATACGTTTCCGTTCAATTGCACATAGGTTGGACTGAAAGGTGGCAGCTGCTTCACAAAGCAGTCCTTTGAAAAGGAAATAATTACTACTCACCGCTTTTGCTGTGTGCCTAGTTTTGTTAAGAGTACAGTTTGTTAAACCTTATGGTGTAGGTGATTTGTTGAAACTAAACTGTTAACAAGAACTATTAGACCTTGTATCCATATTCTGACTCCTTCTCCTTGACTGTAGTGTTCTCATTTTTCCCAAAAACCATTCTGATCAAGGATAAATTCCCCAGGAACTAGCTGCCCAGCAGAAACACCTCTGCTACTACAGACATTTAACTCTTGATGGTCTGCTGAATGGGAAAGAAGCTTTCAAGGACTCAATCACAAATCTGAGTCTTGTAGCACTTGGCTAGTCAACAATGCTCAGAAGAGCAAGTTCTCTCCTATGACAAAAAGGGGGTGGGGGTCTTTCTAATCTACCTACTTAAAGCAAAGCAACTGTACTTCACAGACTAAAGGAAATATGAAAACCAATCTCACTTAAACTGGATTTAATGACAAAATACCTTTAGCCCCCAAGGTGATTTTCATTCTGAATCCTAGAAAATTGAGTTGAGGGGCTGGGGATTTAGCTCAGCGGCATAAGCGCCTGCCTTGCAAGCAGGCAGTCGTGGGTTCGATCCCTGGTACCGATAAAAACGAAAAAGACTAAAAAAAAGAAAATTGAGTTGAAATTTGTTTCAAAGAAATTCTAGATCCAGATGAATTCAATAACTTCTCTCACCTACTCCAAAAATCTGAGGCTAAGGCTTTGGCTCCTGAAATGGGACTGCCGTTGTTTGAATCTCTATTTTGCTGCCCTCTCAGTGAGTCATCTTGGGCCAAAGTCTTTAGTTTCTTCATATGCAAAACAAGAATCATAATTGTACAGTATTTCACTCAGCAGGTCATTGAGGGTATTAAAGGGGATAATCTATATGACATGCCACATGTACACATATAATAAAGGCTTAGTAAATATTAGCTGCCATTATTTTCCTTTGTTTTCTGTGGTACTGAGGATCAAACTCAGGACCTTGTACGTGTTAGGCAAGCACTGTACCACTGCACTGCACAGCCCCCCTTCCAAGCTGCCATCATTTTTTGTCCTTATACTTTATTTTCAGCTTAGCCACTACTTTAGGAAAGACTTCCCTAATGCAGTCTTCAACTAAGCTGCCTCCCTTCTGCATATACCTGTGTTACAGCCTTTCTGTGCTGGGGTCATAGTTCTCTACCGCACACTCTCTCCCCTCTTTAGTGCTGGGTTGTATCTTTTGTTTGTTTGGTTTGGTTTTGGTTTTTGTTTTTGTCTTTTTTTTTTTTTTTAAACAGCATTTCACTATGCAGTTTAGGATGGCCTTAAACTCACTTTGTAATCCAGGCTGGCTTTGAATTTGCAGTGATCCTCTTGTCTCAGCCTCCTATGTGCTGGAATTATAGGTGTGCACCACTTTGCCCAGCTATGTCTGCGGTGTATCTTGTATCTTTGTATCTATAAACCCAGGAGGATGCTTGGTACATAGTAGGCATTTAAAGAGTTTTTTGTAAATTTTAAAAGTTCCTCCAATATTTAAGTTTATTTTTAAACTAACAAAATTTAGCAAAAAACGTCAGCTCCAGTAATAAATCACTTGAGTTTTAGTCATTTAAATCAGAGCCTTAATGTTAATTAATTTTCCTTGGCTAAAAGAAGGATGAGGCAAGAGAAAACTGCAAGTTCCCACTTCACTAAGAAATTAGAGCTTCTGAAATTAAATTGAAGACAGCACTGAATGGGAAGTATGGTGAGAGATGCACAGAGAGAAATCGAAGAAAAGCTAAGTGGATGAAGAGCGAAGTGAGATGCACGAGAGGGAGGAAACAGCCATTTCTGCCTACAGCCTAAACTAGGAAATCCTTTCCAATCACAAGCAATCTCCCCTCATGAAAGGATCAACCAAAATTCCCTAAATTACCTATTTCAAACCACTCCGTTTCACTTACAAGTGAGAGAGGTTTTCACCATGGAAATTTTCACACAAAGCAACAGTGGGGAATAGCTTGCCAGTGCACCCAGGCCAGCAGCCATACATCATCGCTGACACTGCATCCACTCACCTGCCCTTCTCCTAAGTGACGACGACAAGGACAAGAAAACACAGCTCCAAAGCTCTGGTCACCTACAAGGAAATCTGGAAACCATCCTGTCACATTGCTATTACCTTACCTTCTGCCTGATATTTTAATTAATAGAGAAAAAGTTTGCATTAATTGGACACAGTTGTTACCACATTTCAAAAGACTTATGTGTCAAGGCTTAGCCCAAGGCCATTTTTCACAACCAAATATTAATCAAGTCATGGTGTGGCTGAAAATAGCTCTCCTACCATAAAGTCACCTGTTCAAAAAAATGATCCAGTCATCAAGGGCTTTATAATATTTAAAAGGAGATTGAAGGCAAATGATTAAAACATGCACTTTAGAAAAAAGGAAAAAAAAAAAAAAACCCTGTAAGTAGGGGTTACAATGCTGCATGTGATGTTCTCAGAATCCTGCTTCGCTTTTTCTCCCACCACCTTATGACTAAAAGGCTCTAGAGAATGCTGTCAGCAAGGAGAGCACGCCTCCAAACCGCAGCATGAAGAGAGCCCACACCTCTCTATGAAATACCGTCTTTGTACTTCAGAAAGTACAGGTAGCAAATGATAACAGATAAACTTCAGTCTGTACAGAAAAGTGGTTCTGAAAGAAGAAACTGTTTTCTTTTCAAAGAAAAGCACCCAGATATGATGTCGTGAATTTAGCAATTCCCTATAGCCCACTCGTAGATGTTATTGTTAAGAACCTGCAGTTGATTGCCATCCGACTGCAGTTATTAAGGGCTGATAAATTATTTGCATTCGCTACAATCACATCAACCTCCTTTCAAAACCCACACAAAGAACCTTGAATCAGAGCACTGTTTTGTTTTGGGGGAGGAGGTTTATTTTTTTTCTTTTCTCCTCTCCTTTTTTTTTTTTTCTTTTTCTTTTTCCTTCTTTTTCCTTGCTGGTTTGTTTTTTTGTTTCAAAAGAAAAGGTCATCTGGAAGACTGCAGCAGTGATAGGTAAATTAAAAACAACAACAACAAAAAAACCTAGTAAACTTGAAAGGAAATAAGAAAGAATAGAGAGAGCCTCCAAGTGTTATTTCAGCAGATATGGCCAATAGAGAAAAAGTGAACGTCAATTTATCCACTGAAAGTGTCTCTTTCTGAAGCATTATGTAAGTGTCATAAATTTTTTTTCAATTAAAAAAAAAAAAAAAAAAGAAAACCTCTGCAGTGGGCTGAACCAGAACATGTGAGGCCTCAATACAACCAAGCTTCAAAAGCTGAAATATCTCAAACCACTTTTGCTTATAGAAAATAAAATGCAGAGCTACAGATGCTTTCTCATCTGTGTGTAAATGAAACTGTGTGAGTAGTTAGTATTCTTAGAATTTTTGAGAGCCAGTTCATTTAAACTAAGTCAAAGCCAATCTGTATCTGCACAGAAATAATTTTCTCAGGGCTCTTACTCTCTAGACGTTAAAGAGCTACACATTCTCTCTTCCCCCAATCCCTCCCTCTAACATAAAGAGGTAAAAGAGCTCTGCAAGTTAAAACCACTTCAGACGAATCTGGGAGAAAGAGGTTCAAAGGAATTAGAATATCCTGTGTCTCACCAGCCTGCAATAGAACCGGGTTCAGCTTTTCTCTGCCCCATTCTTTGTATTCCCATAGTACATCTTGGAATTTATCACACTTTTTAATGTTCCACATCTATCTCTGTCTCCATACTGTGAACTTTTTATTTCTGTGGCATGCTGGAGGCAGGAACTGGGTTTTGTTTAGCTTGATACAGTATTTATTGACCTGAATGTACTGGAATGTATGTGTTTATAGTGTGTACAGAACACCTAGATATTTATGAGTTATCAATCAGTAATGATTTGAATTAAGTATTCTAGAGAAGGTATTAAAATGCAGTTAGAGTATTTTAAGGCTTTGATTATGAGACAACACTTTAAAAGGACCAATAATCACAAATATTAGAAAAGCAAATCCCAATTCATCACCTCAGGGGCTGTGGATTTAACTCAGTGGCACAGCACCTGCCTGGTAAGTGTGAGGTCTTGAGTTTGATTCCTAGTACATACACACACAAAAAAAAAAAAACCCGCAAAGAGCCAATTTACCACCCCAAAACAGGTATGACATTCTAAGAACTCGGTATTGACATTCATGTCCTATTTACTGCAGATGTGGTTTTCAACAGAGTTCATTTTTATAACATGTATTTAGATACACAGATCTTTCTCTTGTATCTTATTTTCAAGCTGATCATAATTTACACATTCTTGCAACAGAAATAAAATCTGGGCAAACTGGTCAAGTCCTGACTACTAAATTACCTACTATGGGTGCTCTCAAACCACAGAGAAACTGGCCTTTTCATATCTTCATCTGTAACATGGCAATATTTCTCTGCTGATTCAAAAATGCCATTGATTCCAAGTGGGGTAATAAGGACACCCAAATGGGCCTGGCTGAGTCTCCCTTAAGTGCACACTCCCTCGTAGGCTCACAGGAAACGCCTGGTACGCAGAGGACTCTCACTCTCTCACTTCTTCTCCACTGAAGAGGCAGCCATGCCGCCAAGGCAGCAGCCCCCACAGGAAATATGAGAGTGGAGGTGAAGCAGCTCAATCAAAACCGCTTGGGGAAGGAAAAGGGGGTCTGCTTCTCAGAGAACGTCTCCAGGGCCAGGCCAGGGAATTTATGCTCCCACCTTAACCACCCTCACCAAACAAAACCTGTTTGAAGTCTGCTTACCTGAGCTCACAGGCCAAACCCTCCCCTTTAACCTTTCACAGCAGATGTAATATTAAAATTCACTCTGTTATTTGAAAAGTAAATTGTGAGAAATGTCAGAATGCAGTTTGTAAGTGCACTCTCAGGAGCACAGCTGAGAGAAATCTTGAAAGCCAAGCAGGCAGAACCTGATGAGGCAGAGTGCACAGGTAGAAAGGAAGCTTAGGCTGCTTCAACACATGCGTGGGGCTATTCCGTGTCAAGCCAGATGCCACAGACTGACCCAGCAGGATGCAGATTACTCAGCTCTCTGAAACAGAGCATGGCTTTGCGGCTGCTCTCTACATCATGTATTCTGATTGAGATTCATTCACTCTAGCCAGCTTATTTCCATGAGCCTCCAGCTCAGGTAAGGACAATAAACACTGAGCTATATAATAATAATTTTTAAAAGTCAGAAGAGCCATTTATTAACAGGAAGGATGGCAGTTCTCTGAAAACTGAATATGAAATTAAGATTGCAAAAGTCTAAACCCCCTCTGTTAATACCAGTCGTTCCCTTTATTACCTAAGAGAATTCGTAAGCACACATTTATTTGAAACTCAAATGCACTGCTGGGTTAAAAATCAAAACATAACATCAAGCCAGTTGGAAGACAGAGAGCATTCCTAAAAATCCTATCCTCTGCTAGCAGAGTTTAAAAAGGAAAATTAGGGTGAGATACTCTGGGTACCCACCTTCAGAGGCAGAATCTACAGGGGCAGAATTCCAGGCAGGCCATGGCCAGCATTCCTTTTGCTTTTGTTTCTCATTAGACAGTATCTGTGATGGGTTAATTCATTATTCAGGGACATCCATAATTCCTTCGTAAGGTATTGTGGCTTCCCTTTGCAATCAGGGGAATTCAGGATTTAAATAATTTGGTACTTGCCTGATGCTAAATATTGGAACTGTTCTACTGAGGCCTGAACAACAAACCTGATACCAGACAAACAGAACACCATGGTACAGACAATGGCCTTCAAGTGCTGACTGGATGGCTATATTTAATATTCATGAAGTCACAAAAACACATCCACTTCCAAGTCAGGAGTGAAGGCTCTTCCTGTATCTCGAGATAATTACCCCCACTGTTTATTTGGGGATGCAGATAACTAAAGGTAAAAGATAAGATGGGCTGAAGGAAAGCTAGAGGCATATCATATTGTGAACTGGGGCTTAATTTTACACCTTCATAATTCTTAGCACAAGTCTACTCTATGGAGACTAGCTTGAGACATCAAATTGCCTAGTTTCCTACATTTCTAGAATTCTCCAAGGAAAACTGGATCTCTATTGTCATTATATTACTTAGGGAGACCTCACTCTTTGGAGGGATTCTTTAATACCAATAACATCCTTTCTCTGAAAGAGAACTTCTGTTCCCCAACAATGGCAAAGGTGTCAATAGACAATGAGCTCTATTATGTCAGAAATTATATTTATTTTGCCCATCACTGTATTTTTCATGCCTACAATATTAGGCACACAGTCTAATATGCTTTTTTTTTTTTGTCTTTTTCCTTTTTATCAGTACCAGGGATTGAACTCATGACTGCCTGCTTGCAAGGCAGGCGCTTATGCCACTGAGCTAAATCCCCAGCCCTTCTAATATGCTTTTTAAGAAAGAAAGGAGTAACTCTACAAGCTACATGTGACACAAATTCAACCCCAGCAAAATACTATCTTAACCAAAAGGCAAGGCCATGGCAAGTGTGAGCACTTCATTGATTGGAGGAAATGAACAAGGTGGTGTCCTAACAGAACAAACTCCTCTCCCAGAGGAAGTTTCCTGAGCTGGTAGAAGAAACAAACGGCCTGCCATACTCCTTAATGCCATGCTGCAACCATGAGAAATACACAACTCTTCATGCCATGAAGAGTTTCAATCAGTGTCAAGCTTGTCAAGTCAAAGATTAAATGGAGGCCTTTTTTCTCTGACAATGCACAAAGGCCAGCAGCCTACGTTATTCTTAGGAATGTAAGGACTCAGATCCAACTAAACAGACTTAGAAAGCCAGCAGAAAACTCAAACCTGCTGCTCACTGGGACAATTTGAGATTAGACATGACTAACCAAATTGGACTTCATGTTACCAAATTATAAAGATTACCGCTAATATTTGTTGAATTTTACTGATGAATCAGGAAGTAAGCTAAGTTCTTTACATGAATATTTGATTTAATCCTCACAAAAATCCTGTAAGAGCTACTGCCATTTTTACTTATAGATGAGGAACCTGAAGAAAAGGAAATTTTAGTAACATCTCCCAATTGATAATGAAACCAGATTTCAGATACTGGCTAGTTGGATGCCAAGCCCAGGGTCCATGCTCTTGATCTCTAGCTGATGGTTCAAGACTAATTCTTCGAACTTCTTTGAAACTTATCCAATATGTCTAGACTCAAAAATGGCTACAGATACCAGGCATGGTGGCGCACTCCTGTACTCCCAGCACTCAGAAGGCTGCGGCAGGAGGATCATTGCAAATTCAAGACCAGCCTGGGCTACAAAGTGAGCCCAAGGCCAGCCTGAACTGCATAGTGAGACCGTGTCTCAAAAAAGACAAAAAAAAAATGAAAATAAAAATGGCTACAGAATCTTAACCACATAGGCTAACTTTAGTTATAGAAGTTCCTGGATAAAGAATCAGAAAGAAAGTTCAACGGCAGCCCTAAAGGTTAAGGGTATAGCTCAATGGTAGAACTATGTTAGCATATGTAAGGCCCTAGGTTCAATACACACACACACAGACACACACACACACATACACACCTTGAGACTTTTCAATACTGCTTCCTAAGAATAGTTGTCCAAACACAAACCACACACAGTTCTTGACCCAAGATTCACATTAATTCCATACAATGCCTTGAATTAGAAACCATTCCAATTGCTGAGATTCTTATGAGAGTCTTAAGAAATCACGAAAATAAGCCCAAAGGCTATGCTTTGGCCCTGCAATTGTTATTTTGATCTTATAAACTCCTCTGCAGTCTTATTATGTCCTCCCTTGAGGAATTCCTGAGAAGGATCAACCTAAAACAGTTCTTAAATTGAGTTGGGTTTACTGCCAACTATGCCATTTTCTCATCCCTCTTCACTTTGTCATGTAAGTAGAAAGTTTATGTTTGCATAAATTTTCTAACAGACAAAAAGAACCCACCAAAATATAGTTTTCCAAAATAGAGAGAAGGACTTAAAATGATTGTTTTACTTCAGAGTATTTAAAAAAGAGATAATGATTTCACTTCTTTGGGAAAGAGGTTAACTAGGGATTTTGGTTGATCTTACATTAGTTAAACTGTGCTATAACAAGATCCCATAGACTTTCTCAATGCTAGCTGATTTAAAGCATCAAAAAGCTTGCAAAGTTTGTGTTAACAGCCTCAAACTCTACGCTGCCCTAGCTGCCATGCACTCAAATCATTATTCTACAATCTGAGGAGACAGATATAGGATTAATAATTTATTACCTTCCTGTACTGCAATGTAGTTAAGAATGTAGGACAGTTTGGCAGGAGAAAGTTCCTGCAGAAGGCTCAATGCTGTAAGATATATTCCATTAGGCATCTACCTCAAATTAGGTGCCCAGGAGATACAAGAAGAGAGCAGAGCTGTAACGCCACCTAAAAAGTCTCCCTATTGTTTTTCCCCAGAAGGAAAGAACAGTGCATGCCCAAAATGTTATCACTGTCTTAAAAGAAAAAGATACCATGAGGCCTGACTGGCATTAGAGACTAGAGCCCTTAAAGTACAACCAAAGGGTAAGGACAAAGAAAGGAGGAAAGTGAGATCAAATCCCACAGGTGCCTTCTGTCTGCAAAGGATAGTTCACTGGGGCTGGTGACTGCAGCAGAAATGAGCACAAAAGAGAATGACAGCCAGTGAAGAAGAGACCAACGTCTTGCTCAGCCAGGAGCTGTCTTTGTCCTGTGTGCAGGCTTTGTGGGGGCTGAAGGCAGTAATCTCTCACAACCAAAGTTTGAAACTATTAAAATACACAATATGGCAGTTAGAGAAGATAGAGATCAAAATATTTTTAGCTGGCATTATGGTATATGCCTGTAATCCCAACACTCTGGAAGGCTGAGGCAGGAAAATTATAAACTCAAGCACATCCTGGATAATTTATTACCTTAACAAGACCCTATACCTCCCAAATAAATTTTAAATTAAAAATAAATAAGTAAAAAGTACTGGGGGACTATCTCACTGCAAAGGCCTTGGGTTCAAATCCCAGTACCATGGAAAAAACCTCATTTTTATAATATACAGTAAAGGTGACTGGGAAAATGGCAGAAATAGGTTATTCACAAATGGGCTTTTTAATGCTTTCCTATACTGTACTAGATTAAACGTACCCAACTGGGCAAATGCAGGCTGTCCTAGCATGGGCAGATCATGCTAGAGCACGGCAGGCAAAAACACAAGTAATCCTCAAGACTGGTCGCTCTGTGCAGAAGAATTCTCTTCTAACCTCATCAATCAGAAAACCACTCTACTATTCACAAAATGAGTCAGTGAAAAAGTAGGGGCTGGGGATTTAGCTCAGCGGCATAAGCGCCTGCCTTACAAGCAAGCAGTCGTGAGTTCGATCCCTGGTACTGACAAAAATGAAAAAGAAAAAAAAAAGTGAACAGTAAAAGTTGCCTTGTAATCCCTCCTGGGATTGAAGTGTCCATTTGATGGACTAAGATTGAAAGCGCAGAAAAAAACTCTCCCTAACACATACATTCCTTGGTAGTGCTATTTCCCACATTATCTTTAGGTTACTCTAACAAAACTTCATTGATACCTAGTAAGTTCTAGATGCAAGAGATGTAACACTAAGTAAAACACTTTTGTGGAACATACAAACACCTAAACAAGTAATCAGAGATAAACAAGTAATCATAGTAGCCTTCTGCTTTGAGCCATAGTAACTGGTACCAGACTCACCACACTGCCATAAACACTAACCTCATATAGTGGTGTACTCTTGAAATCCTAGCTACTCAGGAAGCTGAAGCAGGGCAAGTCTGAGGACAGTCTAGGCAACTTATCTCAAATTAAAAATTTTAAAGGGCTGGAGATGTAGCTCAGGGGTACAGTGCTTGCCTAGAACATGTATACAGATCGGGGGTACCCGATCCCCAGCACTGACGTGGGGGTCAGGAGGTGGTTGAATATAAAATACTGTTTTACTCAGGAGATGATAGGCTGGCAAGGCTGCAGTTCTGAGACAAGGAAAGCATGAAATGAGCCCTACAATTGCCCAACTCTCTGTTAAGGGACAACTTTCCAATTATACCATAGAAAGCCAGAACCTAAACAGAACAAAGGGTCTCACTGAGCACAGATGCAGACATCTACATTTGGCTAGAATTTGAGAGGTGATACATTGAACAGTAAGGAGATGTAAAGAGAAGGGGCCCAGGAGTCCAGTGTGGGAGAGTCTCAGGACAGCCTGTGGTTAAGGGCAAGACCAGTGTGGTGAATCATGCATGCCACAGCAAGCTGTTTATATGTATCATTGAAAACTCTAAAAGGTTTCCATCACAGGATGTCATGGCTTGTGTCTAGATGTCCCACTCAAAGCCTCATGCAGTCTAGGTCAGGCCTTACCAGAGGTGGATAGATTACAGTGTGTAACTGATACATGGTACAATGCTAGGATTAAGGTTGCTAGGATTAAAGATGAGTGATTCCTAAATTAGTCCACTGATTGGTTTGTGGCACTACCCTAATCCCAGAAGCCTGAATGCAATATAAGGAACAAAAAGATGCTTGTCTTCCCCCTTCCTTATTGCTTTTCTGTCTTCTGCTTGCCATTTGTTTCTCCCCTGCAATTCCTCTCTGCCAAGTCATCCTGCCTTGCAGCTTGACAATTATGGACTGAAACCTCTACAAACTGTGAATCAAATCAATCTTCCCCCCCTTTAACTTTTGGTGCCAGTTATTTTTGTCTCAGCAACAAGAGAAAATAACTAAGACATTGGGATAAGTATAAAGGCACAGGCAAAGCCCATTTGATATTTACTAGAGGGTACATGCTACAGAGCTGAGGAGGAAACACAATCACCAGAGGTCAAGAAGCGCTTGGGTGGGTGCGTGGGGAAGAAGGAGGAGAATGTTGGAACTCTGGCCCTGCTAGAGTAAAGAATCACATGAACACTGTATGACAGTAGAGACACCAGAAAAGCCACACTTTAGGAGTAAGGGCCACATGCTACAGCATGGCCTCTGAATCTCTCCTCACAAAGCTTAAAATCACACCCTTAAAACCACTATCATGCAATAATCAAAACACATAGAAACTTCAATGAGAGCTTAATATAGGAATTCAACCCAAGGTCTCAGGACAATCAGAAAAGAGTTTATGTTTTCTGAGTCAGCATGTTCACAGCACCATTCCTCATAATAGGCAAAAAAACAGAAAACCTCCACCTCAAACCTAGTGGCCATCAACTGATGAATGGATAAATAAAATTTGGCATATCCGTGTAATATTATTCAATGATAAAAAAGAATGAAGTACTGGGAACTGCTACAATATGGATCAGCCTTGAAAACTTCACACATTGTGAAAACAGCCAGACACAAAAGACTTATTTGAATGAACTTATATAAGTTATTTATAGGAAACATATAGAATAAGTGAATCAACAGAGTAAGATAGTACATGAGCAGTTTCTAGGTGTTGTGGCACGGGGCAACAAGGAGTGACCACTAATGAATTCAAGGTTTCTTTTATAGGTAATAAAAATGTTTGGAAATTGGCAGTTTATCTCAATTTAAAAAATAATATCCTTTGATCTTTTACTGCAGAACAACTAAATTCCACTTACTTAGGACTACATTTTTCTGATTTGTATTAACGCTTCTCTTCAGTGAGAGAGACTGCCTAAAGACACAGACTCTTAGCAACTTTCCCCTGGTCTAGTTCATTAACTTCCTAATAGTGGCCTTTTCTCTAGCCCTGACCTCCTTTCTCTTTCCATCTTTATCCCATTTCTACCATTATCATTCTTCTATACTCCAACAAAATCAATCTAAAAATTTACAGCACTACAGTATAACCAATGCGGGACCAGTGTATTGTAACATTGCTGGGTGTGGTGGTCCCTAATACTAATGCTTACCAACCCCCAAAAAATAACATACTTCCCACCCCTCAGAGCAATATATTAGGCCTGGGCTATATCTTGAGGCCAGCCTGGACTACATATTGAGATCCTGTCACACATGCACGCGCACACACACACACACACACACACACACACACAGAAAATAAACCATAATGGTACATACTTGCAATCCCCGTACTTGGGAGAATGGGGCAAACAGATCACAGCAAGTTTGGGGCAGGCCTGGGTGCCATAGAGAAAACAACAAGACTAGCCTAGACTATATAGTGAGACCTTATCTTCAAGAAAGACAAAAAAAAAAAAATAGGGACACAGACAAACCACTGAAGCATGAAAAGAAAATACCGCTTCATGTTTTTTAGTTGATCTCTTTAAAATTCCATTTTGGCACCATACATACATATATATGTATAATATGAGTACAATACTATCTAATATAATGTATAAACAACTATATATTAGGCTACATCTCCAACTTTTCTCTCTGCAATGCTGGGGATCAAATCCAGGGCTTCCTGGCTGATAGGCAAGCAATTTACTACTGAACTATCTTTCTAGCCCAAATCTTTTTCATTTTTGAGATAGGACCTTAGGGCCAGAGATATAGCTTAGCACTGCCTGGCAAGATCAAAGTCCTGAGTTTGATTCCTAGTACTGGAAGAAAAGAGACAGAAAGAGAGAGAGAGAGAGAGACAGAGAGAGAGAGAGAGAGAGAGAGAGACAGAGAGAGACAGAGAGACAGAGAGACAGAGAGAGACAGAGACAGAGAAAGAGCGAGAGACAGAGAGACAGAGAGAGAGAGAGAGAGAGAGAGAGAGAGAGAGAGAGAGACTTGCTATATTGCCCAGGTTGGTGCTAAACTCCAGAACCTCCTGAGTAGCTAAAGCACAGGCTCTCATAGTTGGCTCAACCTCAACTTTTCTTATGGATTACAGTGTATAATCAAGAAAATCGGTAGACTGTCTCCTAAAAAGATTTCAGCTGAGGCTTCTTAGCATAGCAAACAAAATTCTTTGTGACCTACCTCTTCAAAAACAGTCAGTCCAAACTGGGTCTGATGGCACACCTCTGTAATCCTAGCACTTGGAAGGCTGAGGCAGGAGAATCAAAGTGATTCCAAGGCCAGCCTGAACTACATAGCAAGAACTTGCCTCAAAAAACAAAAACACACAGACAATCCAGCTCCACTACTTATATTCCAGCAGCATCAAAGAGCTTACTGAGTTTCTTCAACATATCAGGCTGCTCCACATTTTGTGGTTTTACATTCCTACTGCCTGTGAATATGTTTGAAATCCTTCAACCTTTAGAACTGCTCAGGCATCCGCTTCTCTGGAAAGGATTCCTTTCCCCTTCAGCTCTAAGCTAAATGGTCCTTCTCTGGTTGCAGCAGCACTCAATGATACTAAACCTATCATAGTGTTTATACATCTATTTCCTCCATCCAACTGGACATTGGCCCCAGGTAGGAGCTGTGTTGTACGCATCTTTGTTACTCCAGCGACTACCAGTCTAGGACCAAACTCCAAAGTAAATTCTCCAAGAATGGTTCCAAATTGAATATCTTTTTCTCTGTACTGAAAATGCTAAGTAATTGTATAACCTCCTTCCCAGAAACAAAGCCAGAAAAACTTTCATAGCCAGGTGTTAGCCTTATGTCACAAACCTATACATATAATTCTTCAGTTGCACATGTTCTTTGTTTCGATATGTATATGTACATGTGTATATATATATTTTTTAAATTTTTTTGGTACCGGAGATTGAACTCACAACATTGCACTTGTCAGGCAGGCGCTTATACAACTGAGCTAAATCCCCAGCCCTAGATACGTTAATATATTAAGATTTTATTTCCATCTTTTTGTTTCAAAAGTATTGTGTCTCCTAAAGATGCCTTTGTATACCTGTGCTCTTATCGTGTTGATTTTTTTTTTTTTTTTTAAACCAGGAATTGAACTTAGGACTTCTCACTTGCCAGGCAGGCGCCATGCCACTGAGCTATATCCCTACCCCCTAATATGTTGATTTTATAGTTTCATTTTTTAAAATAATTTCTTTATTGCCACTTTATTAATTTGTTCAGTCAACATATACTTTTATGGTATATCTACTATGTACCAAGCCCTTGTACCTGTTTTTGTATTTACTTGGAATACCCAGCAAGATTCCTGCTCTCAAGAAGTTGACAAACCACTATAGGAATTTGTGAGTTCTTAAGGTCACCTCACATTTCTGTCCAGTTAATAATCACTAGGCCCAAAATGCTATTTTTAAGTCACTTAAAAATAAAAGTTAAAAAAAAGTAAACAGAAAAACAGAAACCAGCTACTCAGTGGCCCATAAATGAGACACAGACCATCTTTATCAAATAAATTATAATTACTGCCTTCTAGCATTCACTATTAAACTCAAAAACAGAAATGAAAAAGCCCGCTAAATATAAATGCGGGAGGTCAGTGCCATTTTTGGGCCACAGGGAGGAAAACAAGAAGCCAATCACTTCCTGTGAGTCAGTGCCATGCAGGGGCCATGGGGAAGACAACTGGATGCCAGCCCCGGCTGGTGCCCAGGCTGGGAAACAGGAAGAGCCCAAGATCTCCCCACCCCCTTGAGTAACCTACCGATCTGGAGAAACACAGGCTGAGATGACACTATTGAAGTAAAACACAACTTAATGCTTGTAGTGCTTAGTGTTTCATTGACTTTGCAGGTCTAAAGCCAGTAGTCTGATCATCTATTTGGAGGATAATGATACACAGTATAGCATCTATGGGGGATCTCTTTCTGAAGGTGGCAGCCATTGTTAATTTCTTATTATCTTGCTTTAGAGTTCTGTATCATTTTCATTGTTTCATTTGGTTTGGTTTTATTATGTTTTGTCTTATTTCATTTTGTTATATCTGATGGTATGGGCAGCTATTTCAAAGATAACAAGATATATTATAGTAGCTATTTTGGATTTCCTATTATCTTGTTTTGAAGTCCTGTACTACAATCATTGTTTTGTTTTTATTGATTCTATTCTGTTCTATTTTGTTTGAGATTCCTATGTCTGATGATGTGGGCAGTTATTCTGAAGACAAGAGGCATTGTGGTAGCCATTGCTGATTTCCTGTTATCTTGTTTTAAAATCCTGTATCACTTATACTGTTTTATTTTGATTGGCATTATTCTGTTTTATTTTGCTTGGTCTTATTCTCTTTAAAATAAAAGATTGATTTAAAACATATATATAAATAAAGGGGTCCCTGGAGGAAGTAAACTACTATGCCTTCTAGGTGGCATAGTAACTACTATGTGAAGTAAACTACTATGTGACAAAGAAGGGGGCAACTGGAGAAGCTCCTTATTTTGGTTAGTCTTTCATGAAAAACCCATAGAATCCATAAGATACATGTCAACAGCAATCAAGAATACACTTTTAGGGGGCTGGGGATTTAGCTCAGCGGCATAAGCACCTGCCTTACAAGCAGGCAGTCCTAAGTTTGATCCCCGGTACCGATAAAAAGGAAAAAGACAAAAAAAAAAAAAAAAAAAGAATATACTTTTAGGGGCTGGGGATTTAGCTCAGCAGCATAAGTGCCTGTCTGGTCATGAGTTCGATCCCTGGTACCAAAAAAAAAAAAAAAAAATATATATATATATATATATATATATATATATATATATGCTTTTGGCCAGGCATAGTGATGCATGTCTGTGATCCCAACAATCAGGAGGCTGAGCCAAGAAGACTGCCATGAATTCAAGGCCAACCTCGGCTACATACTGTTCAAGGCCAGTCTGGACCATACAGCAAAACCCTGTTTGGTCTTGACAAAACAAGTTTGCAAAACTGACACACAAAAATTAAGACTTCCTATTCACCAATGATGAACCTGCTGGGAAATAAATGAGGAAAAGAAAATAATTCCATTCAGAATAGCTTTAAAAATAAAATACTAAGGCTGGGGTTGTAGCTCAGTGGTAGAGTACTTACCTAGCATGTACAAGGCCCTGAGTTCAATCCCCAGTACTACCAAATAAATAATACAAAATACCTAGGAGTCAGCTTAATCAAGGAGATGAAAGGCCTCTACAATGAAAATTACAGAATACTGAAGAAATCAAAGTACACTTTAGAAAACAGAAAGATCTGGGGCTGGGGATTTAGCTCAGTGGCATAAGCACCTGCCTTGCAAGCAGGCGGTCGTGAGTTCAATCCCTGGTACCAATAAAAAGTTAAAAAAAAAATTTTTTTTAAATAAAAAAAAAAAAAGAAAATAGAAAGATCTCCCTTGTTCATGGATCAGCAGAACTAGTATCATTTAAATGGCTATATCATTGCTGGAGATTTAGCTCAGTGGCATAAGCGCTTGCCTGGCAAGCGCAAGATCATGAGTTTGATCTCTGGTACCAAAAAAATAAATAAAATAAATGGCCATATCAGCAAGAGCAATTTACAGATTCAATGTGATCCCTATGAAAACACCAACAACAATATTCACAGAACTAGAACAAACAATACTAAAATTCAGACGAGAGCACAAAATACCCAGAGTAAAGAAGTTTTGAGCTAAAAGAGCAAGGTTACAGGCATTATTATATCCAATTTCAAATATTAGAAAGCAATAGTAACAGAAACAGCATGGTACTAGCACAAGAACAGACATAGACAATGGAATAAAACAGAAAACACAGAAATAAACCTATGTACCAACAGCCATCTGAGTTTTGTTACTTCTTTTTTCTTTTTTTTTTCTTTTTTTTTTTTTTTTTTTGTCTTTTTCCTTTTTATCGGTACTGGGGATTGAACTCATGACTGCCTGCTTGCAAGGCAGGTGCTTATGCCACTGAGCTAAATCCCCAGCCCCACTATCTGAGTTTTGAAAAGGGTACCAAAAACTAAGCTGGAGAAAAGACAACCTCTTGAGTTCAATCCCTGGTACTGATAAAAAAGAAAAAGACCAAAAACAAAAAAAAAGAAAAGAAAAGACAACCTCTTTAATAAACATCACTGAGAAAACTGGATATCTACATGTAGACAACTGAAACTAGATCTCCATTTCTCACCCTGCACTAAAATCAAATCAGAATGCATCAAGACCTATGTATAAGACTAGAAAAGTTTGTAATCCTAGCACCTGGGAGGCTGAAGAAGAAGGATTGCCATGAGTTCGAAGCTAGCCAGCACTGCATAGAGTTCAAGGCCAGCCTGACCCACAGAACGAGAGCCTGTCTCAACACCCACCCAAAAAAGACCAGAAATTTTACAATTACTGGAAGAAAACATGGGGAAACACTTAAAGCCATAGGCACAGGCAAAGACTTCCTGAATAGGAAGAAAATAAAATTAGCACAGAAAATAAAGTCAAGATTCAACAAATAGTAGTGTGGTGGCACAGTGTGAGCAGCTTAATGACTGGGTCAAATTGTCTGAAAAATAGTCAGGACTAGGGACGTAGCTCAGTGACACAGCACCTACCTGACAAGTGCAAGGTCCTGAGTTCCATTTCGGGTACCAAAAGAATAAAAATAAAACTAATAAAAAATAAAGGGACACCAAATGGGACTACCTCCAAGTAAAAACCTTATGCACAGCAAAGGAAATAATCGACAGAGTAAAGAGACGACTTACAGACTGGGACAGAAATTTTTGCTTTTTCAAAGATACAGAATTAATATCTAGAATATACAAAGAACTCAAAAATTATAATCCAATCAATAAATGGGCAGAGAAATTAAATAGATAGTTCTCCAAAGAAAAAGTATAGGCCAACAAGTATATGAAAAAAGGTTCGATATCTTCAGCCATTAGGGAAATACAAATCAAAATTCCACTAGGATTCCATCTCACCCAGTCACAATGGCTACTGTCAAAAATATAAAAAACAGTGACTGCTGGCAAGGATGAAGGGTAAAAGGAATCCCTCTATATTGTTTATGGGAAAGAAAATAGTCACTATAAAAATCAGTATGGAGAATTCTCAAAATATAAAATTAGAAATCATTTGGTCCACCTATATTGCTCCTTGGTATAGTCCCAAAAAAATTGAAGAGGCCATATTATAGTGATACATGCAAAAACATTTTTATTGTGGCACAATGCACAAAAGCTAAGCTCTGAAAACAGCCAAGGTGCCCATCGGCAGATGAATGGATAAAGAAAATGTGGTGTATATACACAATGCGGTATTATTCAGTTATAAAGAAAAACAAAATCAAACCAGGCACAGTAGCTTAAGTCTATAATCCTAGCACTCTAGTAGGCTAAAACAGGAGGATGACAGTATCAGGCCCAGCCAGGGCAATTTAGTGACACCCTGACTCTAAAAAAAAACACACAGATATAGGATGTAGGGCTAGAGATGTAACTCAGTGTGAGGGCCTGAATTCAATCCCCAAGACAACAAACGAACAAATAAATTTTTAAAACTCTCCAAATTTCTCTAAAATGGAATTGAAACACCCTAAGTCCCACTGTAACCACTCCTAACACCATCTTGACTGGGTTACTGTTTTTAAGCACCAAGCTTAAGGGGTATTAAACACTTGCTAAATGAGCCCCCAGTGCTGTGCTTCACCAAGTACAGATGAAAACACAGAAAGACTCAGAAAGCTTTTTTCTCCCCTGTACTTTGAATTCCTCAAAAAACAAGCAACTTATCACCATCCTCAGTTAATTAAAAAAAAAATAAAGCAAAACTCTTTGGGCCTCCAAAAGATGACCTATGTCTGGAAGGCAGTATAGCAGAAAAGTAAGAGCCTGATGTCTAGAGGGGACAAACTGGAGTTAGGATCCTGGTCCTGTCATGTTCTTGTTGTGTGACCTGGATCAAGTCATTTTGCCTTTCTGAGACTCACTTTCCTTATCTATGAAGTAAGAATAAAACTGTTCTAATGCTATCATGAGGATTAAATGAGATAAAGTATGTAATGCTTACATAATCAAGAGTCTGAAGGTTCAAGTCTGCAATCCCAGATTCTCAGGAGGCTGAGGCAAAAGGATTATAAATTTGAGGCCAGCCTGAGCAATTTAGTGAGATCCTGCCTCAAAGTGAAATCCTTTTTTTCAAAGTAAAAATCTTTAAAAAGGTTCAGTCTGTAGTTCAGTGATAGAATACCTGCTTAGCATATGCAAAGCTCTGAGTTCAATTCTGAGTACCACACACACACACATAATGTGATTGTGCTAATTTGATGGTGCTAAAACCACTTACTTATTTAATTCAAGTGATCCCACACAAAATGTTGCCAGGAAATAGCCAACAAAGTATCATCTGGAGTAAAAACATTTAGGTCAACTTTCTTTCAACTGTAATTTCTACTTTCATAATTATGCAATCATCAACCACCAATGCAAGATAAGAAAAACTCCAAAGCTAATGTTACTAAAATTGCTAACTATACTACTTACTTGGCTCTCAAGATCATGAATGCCACTTACTGTAAGAAAGCAACAGAAATCTTTATAATTTGAAAAGCAAAAGGCTGATTAGTTATCATCAACAGCAAGCAGTGTCTACTGCCGAAGACTTTTGGTCACTGCCTACAATAGCAGAATACTCAGAATTCTGAAATCGTTGTTTTCTTTAGTCCATACTATGAAAGGAACCACGTTAACAAAAAAACTGAAAGGAAAAAAAAGACAGGGTGTCCTCCTTTGAAATGTAGCTTTTCACTGATAAAAGGTTCTAGAGAACATAATCTCAAAGAACAAAGCATACTGTATGAAATCTATCAACAACCCCTTTCTCTGAAAAAAGCATACTCGTCAGTATACATTTTTCTAGAGAAGGAAGCAAAGTATCATCCACTTAACATACACCTTCAGAGTGCTGAATGGTACCACAGGGTATGAGACCAATCTTAGCTGGGCACAGTGATACACACTTGTAATCCTAACACCATGAATTCAAGGCCAGCACAGGCTACCTGATGAGAGCAAGGTACATAGCCAGACCCTGTCTCCAAAAAACAAGGAATGATATAAATCTTATACTTCCTCAAAGACATTAGGTAACCAACATGCCCAAGATCCTAATCATTAAGTAGAAACATTTAGCTTTAGAACCCAGATCTATCTAACTTTGAAAACTTTTCACTTTTAATACATCTTTATCAAATTTTGAAATGATTATATCAGTGTTCCCTTAGGGTAAAAATCCAATTTAAACTTTGATTCCAAAGCAAACAAACAAAAATACCAAATGAACCCACCAAACCAGGCAGAGTAGTACATACCTATAATCCCAGATACTTGAGAGATTGAGGCAGGAGAATCACAAGTTCCAGCCTAGCCTGGGTAACTTAGTGAGACCCTGTCTTAAAAAATAAACAAGGCTGGAAGTGTAGCTCAGTGATAGAGCATTTGCCAGCATGTATAAGGCCCTGGGTTTAATCGCCAATTCCTTAAAACAAATACCCACCAAAAGTCCGACAGTTTCTGTCAATAGCAGATCGCTGTTTTTCTCTTAATAGGTTTTAAAGCGAACTGAGGTATTTATAGAGTACCCTTTTGAAATCGTAAATCTATAAGCAAAATGGTACCTGTTGATAACCACAGAGCACCAAAGCAGAAGCAAGTATAAAACAGGTACAGGCTTCTCAAGCACGTCACAGATGTCTGCCAACAATATCCTGATAAAATCCAGGAAGCAGGACTTGGCTTGACGCCCAGCCTCTTCTCCATGGCCTTCCAGACAGCTGGACCCAATACACTAGAAAGAAAGAGAAGAAATTCAATGCCAAGTAATTAATAATTGATTCCTGGAAATGTGGGATGCTAGCAAATGTGACAGATTAGAGAAAGAGAAATTTCAAGTTTGTCTTTTAGTGCTCATCCCTGCCAGTAAATCTGAAACCTGAGCTTTGACATAGTCTATAATTATCAAGATAACAACATAGCAAAGGATATAAAATGAATCCACTGTAAAGCTGAAACATTTTATGCTCCATTATGGTCTAACAAATCATCTACGTGGCAGAAAGGAAAGCGCACCAGCCTGAAAAAAAGCAATGATTTTTCAGTTCCAGTTCTGCTAACAGCTTTGTGACTTTGAATAAATACACTTTCTTATCTATGAAAGGACTGGACTTGTTAGCTAAACTAACCTGAGGATGTTGTAAAAACTTTCTAATGTGATTATATTTAGGTAGGACATCAACTCTCCAGACTGCTACTACTCCCACCACTATTATTTTTAAAAAACTATCAAATTCACTTCAGTGTTATCCTGCTGATCCCTAAGAGTCATTTACAATTCCTGGCTTAAATTCACACACGCATTCAGCAAATATTTGGATCAGCCACTGTGCTGGCTATTCTAGAATCAGGGGTTGCTTAATTCAGTTCCCTTCAGCAGCGGGGGAAAAAAAAATCTGTTATTTCCAGAAGTTTCCTCTTTCTCATACAACTTTATATACTGTATAAGTTATCATAAAAGTCTTGGCAATATTATGACAGTTGACAGGAGCTCTAAAGAAACAACTCAAACATCTGTTGGTTGCATGGAGAGGTGTGCACCTGTAGTCTCAGCCACCTGACAAGCTGAAGCAGGAAGATCATTTGAGTCCAGGAGTTCAAGGCCAGCCTAGGCAAAATTCCAAGATTCTGTCTTTTTAAGAAAATGGAGAGAAAGACAAAGACAGAAAGGAAAAAGGGAAAGGACAAGAGGAGGAATAAAAATCTTGTGTCCTAAATATGCAACTATAATTCACCTCTGGCAAATAACATTTGCTGACAACCCCTCACCCTCAGCCAGAATACAGGGAAATCAGCATTACCTGGATAGTATTTCACTGCTAATGCCAAGACACACATACATACACCACTGCAAAACTGAGATGCAGCCTACCTAAGAAAAGGCTTTCACTGAGCTGTATCTACAGGTCTTCATCATTCTCCCTCAATTCAATCCAGTCCTACTTTTTGTTTTGTAGTCGCATATTAGGGAGCAGGGGACAGGAAAGAGGTATGTGGCCAAGACATGTGAGATTATGAAAGAGATTATGAAATGGAGGTTAAGTTTGAGAAAGTATATCCAGCAACTTTTCTACTTTCCCAAGATGAAATGGGTGAGAGTATGTGTGTGTGTGCAGATGTGTGTGGATTCTTACCCAACACATTTCTGCCTACCACAAAGGTTTTAAAACTCAAAGTGATTCAACACCTGTCATCAACAGCCTGGCAGGTGGGTGGGAAAAGCAAAAAAGGAAATGAATAGGCTTTGAAAACAGGAGTAATAAACACCATTGGACCAGCAGGCTGATTAGAAGTGCAATGTCTTACAAACCGTGCATAAGAGAGGCAGAGCTAATTTCATTTGCACTCCCAACCACTCATTCTGCTAAAACCTACAATTGCCTACAGGCACAAATCACTGCTAGGGTCCAGTTAAAGACTTACTGACCAGAGGCGGGAACAACACATCACCAAGAACCAAATGATTTGTTACCGAATCAAAGGATAACAACTTAGGGAAAGAACACACACCCCCACAATACTTGACAAATAAAAATCTAGAAAAGCTCTCAATAGTTCTGGCATTTAAGGCGTTACAAGTACACACGAAATAAAAGCACTCTCTGTTGCAGCAGCTGTTCAGACAGAGCAGGGGGTAATGTTTACTTAATACTTCAGGTTGATGGGGGATGTATCATACTTCAGTCTGTCATCTACATACGTGGAACTCCATTTATGTACACAGCGATAAGATATGTTTGAATAACGACAGAGCACGTCTGAAACAGCCTATTCAGCGGGTGTGAGTAATCAAGAGTAACGCTTTAAAAAAAAAAAGTCTCAGATATTTGGGAAAGTTACAGAACAGACTGCCATGAATAGCTTTGCTTATATTTGTAGACACTGTTTTCCAAATAGCTAGAAAAATGAACAGATTGTTCTGGGAGGTCGTCTCTTCAATTTGTTCCTAGTTTCCAGTCTGTTAATCACAAGAAAGGGATTAACAGAGACTTTACAGTGGGAGACTCGGCTAATGCTCTTCATTAACATCTATTGTCAGTTGGGCACAGACACTATGAGGTGACAGCAGGCAAAGGCTCCCAGTGAGGACCTCTTTCACTTCATCTTTGTGCTCAATGCAGCCACTACAAGACCCTTTGAGAAGGGGACAAAACTTTCAAAGTCTGGAATGAGGCAGGTTTCCTGTCGTAATTTACACATCGTGCTGAACCCCGCCCATTCTTATTGTGCACCAACTTTCTGTCTTGTTAAGGAGATTAAACACGGGAGACAGCAGTTTAGGGCGAGGGTGCTGAGGTCTCTAGTCTGTTAGAAGCGTTGCAGCGCCCCCATCCCTGTCAATCTGACTATCAGGGGATGGAGAGACCTGAATGACCAGACCTGGGCCTCAAAATAGCAAGAGTTAACCTGGGTCTCGAGCTTCGCACCTGTAAAGCCGGAAGCAAATCACTCCCCTGGCCGGGGCAGGAGCGCCACCTCTGGGTCCCAACACCCAGCGGGCGCACCCCTATACATTGCCCTCCCGCCTGCCCCTCCCCTGAGCTCATGGTTCTCGGCCTGGCAGCCAGCCGCCCGGCCACCTACCGGGGCTCAGGGCCACACAGCGGGACCCTGGCTCTCGGCGGCCTCCGCCTCCTCCCGATCCATGGGCTTGGGGGCCCCAACTTTCTCTCCCCTCACCCGGAGGAGAAGGAGGAAAAGAAAGAAGGTAATGCGGGCTCCCCACCCGGACAGCTCCCTCTCGCCTCAGTCTCCCTGGACAGCGACAGCGACCGGAAACACCGCCTCCTCCCACCTCCTGGAGCTCAACCCGGAAACACACTCCTAGTGCTAATCAAGCTCTCCCGCCCCCACCCTCCGGAAGCGCATTTCCAGCCGCGAGCCCGAGGGGGAGGAGGGGCAGCACTGGAGGTGGAACTACGCACACATCCAAGGAGTCTGGGCCCTAGCCTCCCGCCTCCTGCTCTCTAGGGACAGTATGCAACCTTGCTTTCTTTGCACGAGCCCCAGGCCCCAGACTCGGGCAATGCCCATAAGGAAGATGGCGGTAATGGCGACACCCCCTACGGCTTAGCTCCCTGTAGTGCCATTGGCCAGATCCCGGAGTGAGGTTGCGGCGGATTGGTTTAGAGCTATGCGGGGGTGGGGGTGTAGCTGCAGCAGCCTGGAGCCAGGAGTGGGCAACGCGGCGTGAGCAGCGGCCCCAGGCTCCTGGAGCATCGCGCCCTGAGAAGACTTCGCCGCTCGGGGCCGCAGCCTGGTGAGCTCAGCCCCCTTCAAGCCTTCCCCTGCATCCCAGCCGGAGCCTCTCAGAGCCGGCGCAGATCGATACAGACACAACCCGGGGACCCTATCGCGACTTCATCGTGCCATATCGCGACATCATTGTGCCCTGTCCGGACTCCATTTTGTCACAGCCCTTTTCAGTATATATCTTTTTCTCAAAAATTTGCGCTGTCATCTATGGGGGCTCTCCACCCCCCTCCATGTCGTGATTTTGCCGTGAGCTCTCCGTGACATAATCGCGCGCCATCGTGAAGTGTGATCTCATCGCCGCCCTGTCGTGACTTCATCAATGTCGTGTTGTGATCTGGCTGCGGCGGGACAGGTGCTGACCGCAAGGAACCCCCCCCCCATCTCAGAAGGCCCGCTTCGATTATCCGGCTTTTGGATTCTCTCTTGTCCCAGGAGCTATCCGACCCCTCTTGCTGATCTAGCCCCTGTTGGTATTCACAGGCTGATAGCGGGACGGGGAGGGCAAAGACAGGGAGCTGAAGGGGTTAATTCTGCTGCCACTGCTTTTGCCGCTGCCTCTGCTGCTCCTGCTCCTGCAGGCTCTGTCTGCCCGAGGGAGGGATGGGAGAGAAGGCTAGGAGCCTGCGGGGGCGATGGAGAGCCCTGGCTGGAGGGGTGGGGTCTCCAAAGAGGTCTCCAAGCTTTCCCTGGTAAGTTTGTATTCTCACTTTTACTGAAGCGTATCTCCTGCGTCTGAAGAAGGGAGTGGAAAGTAGCCTGGACTGTCCTTTTCCCCATGTCAGCCCAAGTCCGGATAATCGAACTTCACTCATGTATGTCTCCATTCTTCTGTCTGTCCTCATCACTCACTCCCAATGTGCCTCCTAGAAAGAGAAAACCCGACCTCTGGTACTGGGAGCTGCTGCTCACTCCTACCCCCAGAAGGTTGGTGAGGAGAGCTGTCCAGCTGAGCAGCAGTATGCATGGTCCTCCTCTCCCACTTTCTGGAGGTGACCTTGGGCCAGGGTCCCTTCATCCTTAGGATATGCAGGTCCAGCCTCTTAAAGGGGCTCCCCTAAGAGAGGTCAGTCTGGAGGAAGCCACCCCTCCAAATCCTTCTTCCCCTCCCTCTGTGCTAATCCCTCCCACCTTGCATCCTCCACTCCCACCCCCGCCCCCCCACTGTCCCTCCTCTGCAGAGGGATGCTCAGTCCCTCTTCTGTTCACAGTTGGGCAAGGCGAGCATCATGGCCTCGGATTGCGAGCCAGCTCTGAACCAGGCAGAGGGCCGAAACCCCACCCTGGAGCGCTACCTCGGAGCCCTCCGTGAGGCCAAGAACGACAGCGAGCAGTTTGCAGCCCTGCTGCTAGTAAGGAACTTGCTGATAATTGGGAGGTGGAAGGGCTGGGTGGTCAGACCCCCAACAAATGGGGTCAGTGAGTCCCTGAGGATATATAGATGGTGCTGACAACCCTGCAGCTGCCCAAGAAGGCTCAAAATTGCTGCCTTTAGACTTTTTGTGTTGCTACCCTGAGAACTGGGGCAAATGAGTATGGGGGTGAATAGGCTATGGCACTGGGGGCTATGGAGAAAGCTGCCTGCATTTGCTTTCTGGGGCGTCCCAGAGCAGATGGGCGCTGACTCATAGGATAACAGCAGCAGGTAGTAACTAGTGCAGAGTACTTGACGGCTGGGGATGATTTTTCTGGAATCTGAGAGAATTAAAAGACTAGAAGTGACTGAAGGGGGGTCCTATGGGACAGCTAGGTAGGCTGAAGGTACGGAAGGTGGTTCAGGTCTTAGCCCTGTTGGAGGACCCAGGCTGGGGACAGCAGAGTAGGAGCTGCAGTGCTAAGGGGGGGTTGGTGTGTGGGGGGTGAAGGGAGGAGGGAGCACAGCCGCTGCTTGTTTGCCATGGCAACAGGGAGAAGGCTCTGGAGTCAAGGGCTCACACTGCAGCAGAGGAGGTGTTTAGGTGAAATGTAAGGGGAAATGTTTTGACACACAGAGTGGAGACACAGGAGCCATTTCCCCTGAGAAGGTGGCGGAAATGGATCAGACACTTCTCTGGAGACCGCAATTAGGGAAGGACCCCAAATCCTGGGGGATTTTAAACTTGAGTTCTAAGCGCCTTGTAACTAGTTTTTGGGCATCTAGATTAGACATCAGGAAGAACTTTTCAACTGGCCAGGTGAGGAACTGCCCAAATGAGTAGTTGAGGAAAAATAATCATAGATGGGAGGAATGCAGAGATCACACCTGTCTGTCTCCAAGGAGACAGGAGCTGGATGGAATGACCCTGGAGTGAGTCCTGTTGCATAACCTAATCCTGTTGGTCCTCAGTGCCCCAGGGTGCAAGGCAGGGACAGTGGGACTTTTTACCTTTCTTTCACCCTGCTGATAGCGTGTATCCCCTGTAGGTGACCAAGGCAGTCAAAGCAGGTGACATCGATGCCAAGACACGGCGGCGGATCTTTGATGCCGTGGGCTTCACCTTTCCGAATCGTCTTCTGACCTCAAAAGAGGCACCTGATGGCTGCCCTGACCACGTTCTGCGGGCCTTAGGTGTGGCCCTGCTAGCCTGTTTCTGCAGTGACCCTGAACTGGCCACCCATCCTCAGGTCCTGAACAAGATTCCCATCCTTAGCACTTTTCTCACAGCCCGGGGGGACCCCGATGATGCCGCCCGCCGTTCCATGATTGATGACACCTACCAGTGCCTGACAGCTGTAGCAGGCACACCCCGAGGGCCCCGGCATCTCATTGCTGGTGGCACTGTGTCTGCCCTGTGTCAGGCGTACCTGGGGCATGGCTATGGCTTTGACCAGGCCCTGGCGCTCCTGGTGGGGCTGCTGGCTGCTGCGGAGTCCCAGTGCTGGAAGGAGGCGGAGCCTGACTTGCTGGCTGTGTTGCGGGGCCTCAGTGAGGATTTCCAGAAAGCTGAGGATGCCAGCAAGTTTGAGCTCTGCCAGCTGCTGCCCCTCTTTCTGCCCCCAACAACCGTGCCCCCTGAATGCCTCCGGGATCTGCAGGCTGGGCTGGCACGCATCCTGGGAAGCAAGCTGAGCTCCTGGCAGCGCAACCCAGCACTGAAGCTGGCAGCCCGCCTGGCTCACGCCTGTGGCTCTGACTGGATCCCAGCGGGCAACTCCGGGAGCAAGTTCCTGGCCCTCCTGGTGAACCTGGCATGCGTAGAGGTACGGCTGGCCCTGGAGGAGACAGGCACAGAGGTGAAAGAGGATGTGGTGACTGCCTGCTATGCCCTTATGGAGCTGGGGATCCAGGAGTGTACCCGCTGTGAGCAGTCATTGCTTAAAGAGCCACAGAAGGTGCAGCTCGTGAGCATCATGAAGGAGGCCATTGGAGCTGTCATCCACTACCTGCAGCAGGTAAGGGCACAGTGCCCCACAGAAAGTGTACTGCTTTGGGGTCCTTCCCTAATGCAGTCTCCAGAGCCCGAAGGTAAAGGAAAGGGGTGAATGCCGCATGCACGCGCAGCTGGTACTGCAGCACGCACTCTGGGAGTAGTGTGTGGCCAAGCGTCCCTCCCTCTCCCTCTCTCTGTGAGCCTCCACACAGGCACCTACCACACGCCATATGTGCACTCACATCACAGCACACACACACACAGAACACAGTAACCTCCCACACATACAATGCTCCTCGGTACACACACGCTACACACCACACACAAAATTGAAGCAGTCTGCTCCGCTCACTCTGTTGCACTGTTTTACATATACACGCTTACAAACTTGTGGTCAAGGGAGAAAGAACAGGAACCTCTGGAAAGGGTCTACGAAATCTGTCTGCACCTACTTGCTCATCCTCCCTCTCTGTCTAAGAAGCCCACTCTTCTGTCCACAGAGATTCAGTCATGACTCTGCTGCCACTGAACCCACCAGCCATATATCCAGCAAACCATGCTAAGCTCTCATCTTGTTTTCTGCTTTAGCCCAAAGAGAGGCACCTTCTCCCACTATTGGGGTATGCAGATTCTCCCACCCCAGTAGTAGAATGCTACTTAGCTCTAGATCTAAGTTTCCCCCTAATGAGGTGGAGAGAGAATAATGCAAATGGAATGTCAGCAAGTATGAGGCACATTGTCTGAGATCCGGTTCGTTCTGCAGACCTGCAAAGAGGGCCTGCTTTCGTGGGTGTGTCCTTCCTATATGCGAAGTCTGGGCACATGGGGTAGAATAAGGCTTAGTAACCAGGTTTGAAGGGCTTATAGGACAGAATTTCCTTCTAATTGTCTCATTCTAAGGCTGGCTGGTAGGATAGTGAAGGGGGTGTCTCTGGTCTGCTTCATCTCAGTGGGGTCCTGTGGCAACAGGTGGGGCCAGAGAAGCAGAAGGAGCCCTTTGTGTTTGCCTCGGTTCGGATCCTGGGCGCCTGGCTGGCTGAGGAGACTTCATCCCTGCGGAAGGAGGTGTGCCAGCTGCTGCCCTTCCTTGTCCGTTACGCCAAGACCCTCTACGAGGAGGCTGAGGAGGCCAATGACCTTTCACAGCAGGTGGCCAACCTGGCCATCTCCCCTACAACTCCAGGGCCTGCCTGGCCAGGGGATGCACTCCGGTGAGTTAGTAGTTATGCTTTGTACAGCCAGACCATTCTAAAAAGCTGTCACACAGTGACAAAGCAGCACTCTGTCTCACCCCAAACTAGGCTGCCTCGGGCTCCTCATTGGAGCCAAGAACTCCCTTAGGATAGCTTCTATTTCTTTTGGGGGGCTTGTTCCCACAGGGTTTGTATAAGCTAAGTATTACTTGCCAACCCCAGATTTTTCTCAATAAAAAGAGAGCTTGCTGGGTGTTATCATGTTTGCCTGTAATGCCAGCACTTTGGGAGGCTGAGCCAGGCAGGAAGATCGCAAAGCCCAGTCAAGGCTATTTAGCTACTTTGTGCAACTTTGCCTCAAGAAATTTAAAGGGTACCTGGTGATGGTAAGAATGTAGCTTAGTATGAGACCCTGGGTTCAATCCCCACTACTGCCAGAGAAAGAGAGAATTTATGCTCATTGAGCATCTGCTGTAAATTAGGTATTTTGTTGTCCCCTATACCAGAACAATCTAATTTGGTCCACACAGCAAATCTGAATTTTAAAGGTCTTCCACATTTTAAAGATGAAGAAGCTGAGGCACAAAGATGTAAAAGTAACCTGACCACAGTCACACTGTGGCAGATCCTCAGCTTGGTCATGAGTCTTTGTGCCTTTTCTGCAGTACCTTCAAGGACATGTCCTTCTCCCCTCCCTCCACTTCTCCTAGACAGGGTGACCTAAAAAAAGACATCATTGTGCCTTCATCTCAACTGTGCACCTATCTGTCCTTTCCATACCCCTAGGCTCCTTCTCCCTGGCTGGTGCCACTTGACCGTTGAAGATGGGCCCCGGGAGATCCTGATCAAGGAGGGAGCCCCCTCACTTCTGTGCAAGTACTTCCTACAGCAGTGGGAGCTCACATCGCCCGGCCATGACACTTCAGTGTTGCCTGACAGTGTGGAGATCGGCCTGCAGACCTGCTGCCACATCTTCCTAAACCTTGTGGTCACTGCACCAGGGCTGATCAAGTGAGGGGCTTGGGAGAGGCTGGGTGGATATCAGAGGAAGCAAAGAGGGCAGCTCCATTGTCTTAAAGCTTAACTCCCTACTCTGCTTTCCTGTGTCTTTGGGTTTCTCTTAGTGTTAAAATGGACAGGTCTTAGTAGGCAAAGCCAGTCCCATTTGAGGTTTGGTACATCTGTATCTCCAGGTACTGTCTTTGAGCATGTCTCCCTGCTCCAGCCGTAACCCAGCCTCTGCTCCCCAAATGCCATGATCAGGCTCAAAGTTAACTCTTCACCCTGCTGTCTGATTTCTTGGTCAGCCCTGGCCCATTGAAGCCTGAAGCCCCACGTTCCAGGTATTTGCAAAAGCCTTGATCTGATCTGCTCACCCTCTGCCCTTACCCCTCCTTCGTACCTTTTCTCCCCCAGGCGTGATGCCTGCTTCACATCTCTGATGAACACTCTGATGACGTCACTGCCCGCGCTAGTGCAGCAACAAGGGAGACTGCTTCTAGCTGCCAACGTGGCCACCTTGGGGCTTCTCATGGCCAGGCTCCTTAGCACTTCTCCAGGTAAGCCCTGGGGACCTAGGCCTGATGGGTAAGGGCAGAAGACTGGGATGCATCTGTTGGGTTCTGGGCATCAGTCCCCATTTTCAGAAAATGATTTTGCAAAATTTTCCCATCAAAAGAAATCTCTACAGTAGATCTCCATCCGCCACCCCCACCCTTCTTCCCAAAATGATAATATTCTCTTCCTTTTGAAGACTTTTAAGGCAAGGTCTGGTGGGTGTTAAGTACAGGCCTGTTCAGAGGCACAGGCACAGGCACCTGGAATCCCTGGCAGCCCAAGGACTCTGAATCCAGTGTTTGCAAGGTGGAGCCGCCCCCACCCAGGCCTTGAGTCAGAAACCTCACTTCCCTCCATTGAGCTTTTTCACTGCTCAGGCCTCAGCTGCCTCTCAACAGGCAGGCACCAGCACTTGGCCCTTGTGCATGTAGCTTCTCCCCAGCCCTGCCTCCCTTGATTGTGTACAGAGGGAATAGTGTCCCCTCCAGCCCCTGGCAGCCCTCAGTGTCTCCCACTTTGGCTGTGGGTGTCTGCTTGGGTCCCTGTGTCCCTGCCTGTTCCCTGTGCCCCATCTGTCAGGTTGGAGGAGCTGAGCAGATGCCCGGGAACAGGGTGTAACGTGCCCATACCCTCAGCTGCCTCTTTGTTTTCTGTGTGGGGATCCCAGCAGGGTACCCAGCAGTGGGAGGAGGGAGAGCCTGTCCCTGTGGACCAGAAACCCCCCACCCCACATCATCCTCACTCAGCCGGTGTCATGGTCCCAGTACTGGCTCACCCAGGTACAAATGCCTTCGGGCTTGCTGAGTAGCCTCCTAGAATGCTGTATGTAAAAGCCAGGCTCTGCTCACCTGCCCCCTCTGGCGCCCTCTTCTGGCCTTTGAGTCAAGCTGGTGCATCCTCAGCGTGGTGAAGGGCTCTAGGCCACTCCACTGCTGGGGTCCCTGCTGTGAGAACCCTGAAGGTGGTTGTCCCACATCTGACATGGCCTCACTCCCATTTCCTGTGCCTAGGAAGGTCTTGGTAATGGAGTGTACTGAGATTATTTCCTTTAATTCTTAACAAATTGCAAGACCCAGCCCAAGGTCGTTAGCAGTGTTGAACATAGGATTTGAACCCAGGCAGTCTGGTTCCAGGTGACGCTTCCACTCTCTGACTGTGTGTACAGGAGGGAAGGTGAGGGGCTGGCCCACAGCTCATGCCACTGCTCCTACTGTGCTTTTCAGCTCTTCAGGGAACCCCAGCATCCCGAGGTTTCTTCGCAGCCGCCATCCTCTTCCTATCGCAGTCCCATGTGGCGAGAGCCACGCCTGGCTCTGAGCAGGCAGTGCTGACCCTGTCCCCTGACTATGAGGGCATCTGGGCTGACCTGCAGGAGCTCTGGTTCCTGGGTATGCAGGCCTTCACAGGCTGCGTGCCGCTGCTACCTTGGCTGGCTCCTGCCGCTCTACGCTCCCGCTGGCCACAAGAGCTGCTCCAGCTGTTAGGCAGTGTCAGCCCCAACTCCGTCAAGCCTGAGATGGTGGCCGCCTATCAAGGTGTCCTGGTAGAACTGGCGCGGGCCAATCGGCTGTGCCGGGAGGCCATGAGGCTGCAGGCGGGTGAGGAAACGGCCAGCCACTACCGCATGGCCGCCTTGGAGCAGTGCCTGTCAGAGCCCTGAGCAGTGTCCACTGGGGACAGACCTGGGGGCGGGCAGTGAGGGAAGGAGGGAAGAGGCATCTTCCCTGAAGCCCCCAAACTGGATCCCCTTCCCCAGACTTCCCCCCCAAGCACCCCAGCTTTCTGGCTTTTCTGAGGGCAAGGGCATGGTGCCCACCACTCAAGTGTAAGGAACTGCATCCCGCCCCCAGGCCCCCATGGGGGCAGGGATGGGCTTGGAAATCAATGTGGTTGTCCCCGCCAGGCCGGGAAATGTTGGCGCAGCCCCCAGGGAGGGGGGCAGTAGGTGTCATTGTGCCCAATGTCTGGCTCCTCTGCAGGAGGAAGGTCCCAGAGTAGGACAGGGCTGGCAGAAGCTGACTGCCTTAGCCCATGTGCCCTGCCGGCCAGGGCGTGGCCTCCCTAGACTATGGTGCCCTTCTGGCTCCCCAGGTCCACGTCCTTTATATTGGCCATTTGGCTCTTGCCCTTGACCCTCTTGGGCAGAGCATAGGCTCAGGCCATTGACATCACAGTTCTTCCTTTAATTCCAGTGACCAGGATCTGAGCTGCCCTGTCCTTCCAGGGCAGCCTGGGGCAGACGAGCCCATGGTGGGTGGTGAACCTCCTTCCACCCGAGCTTCCTTGAGGGAACCCAAGAGTGCTTGGGCCCAAGTCTCTAAGCTTTTGTGTCATGTTGCAGCAGAGTGATGAGGGGGGTTGGGGGTTATTTATTTTGCTTGTCCTTATCCTTGCTTGGATGCCTGAGCATCTGATCCTTGTCCCCTTGATACCATCTGGCTGGAGCCAGGAACAAGAGGGACACCTCTCTAGAATCCGCATGTTTCCCCAATGATTGCACCCCATTGCTACCGTGGTGCCTGGCTTCAATTCCCACCCCTGCTGTGACTCCTCTCTGCAGAGAGACGCGACTGGCGGCTCCAGCAGGGACACCTTTCTCACAAACCTGGTCAGGAGGGCCCCCCCACCTGATCCCTTGCTTTCCCCCACTGTCCCCCAGTGCGTTCTGTGATCGCCAAGTTCAAAGCTGTGCAATGTGAACACTAAATAAATGTTCATCAGTGACAAAAAGCCTCCTGTGTGGTCTGCCCTACACCTGCTCCCTTTTTCTCAGGCTCCATCAGCTCATGACTACCATTTGCTGAACACACTTCCTGCAAAGCCCAGGGAATCTTGGGAAGAAGGGATATAAGTCCAGTTTTACAGGCTTAAGATGTTACAACTGGAGCCAGGCCTCCATGCGGGCCCTCAGCACCCACGCTCACACCCTCCACTGGTACAGCAGGTTCACAAACCCAGCTGGTGGTGTGGCTAGGCCTATAGGTGAGTCTTGGGGACAAAAGAAAACTCCCCGCTCTGATCAGCAGGTGGTTGTCAGACAGCACTGCCACAGCTCCCTCCCACCTCTGCCTCAGCAGGCCTGAACCAAAACTGTCAGGTTGGAACTAGACTAGCCCACGGCCAAGACCATCCACAGACTCCACGTATGCCTTTAAACCTGTAGCATTCACTCAGCATCTGATTGCCTACCTGTGGCTGGCTATACATAGCAGGAATATTCATTCACTTCCTGAATATAGGAAAGCCCACCTACTTAGTATGGATTCTCTGTGTTAAATAAGGACATAATGTACACCCCTTATTTAAGCAGCTTAAAATCTTGAGGAGAAACCGATAAGGCAACACAAAGTTAGAAGCAACAGCTTCTATGGAGATTCAGACAAAACGCAGTGAGCATGAAGGGCCTCAGTCTGGCTACGCAAATTCAGGGAAACTCCAGGCATCTTTGTGCTGAGACCCAAGAGCGAGGAGAGTGAGGCGTGAGTGAGTAACCAGGCAGAAGGATGGCAGGCGTATTCACCACAGTGCAGTGTGAGGTGGATCAGGAAGTCCATTGTGCTGTGCTCAGAAGCTTAGGTCCAGGGTCACGCTGTGGGGCCAGATTGCTGGTTTTTGAGCAGATTAACAAGGATATGGTTTGCATTTTAGAGAGATGATTGGCTGCAAAAGGAACCACTGAGGCAGGAGCATAGGAGGTAATAAGTCAGAACTAAGCTGGCAGCAGTGAGGATGGAAACATACAGCGAGGAGTTAGGTAAAAGCACTTGACAATTAGTCTGAAATGAAGAGGAACCAAGGGTGACTCCAGATTTCTGATCTGGGCCTTTGAGTGGGTAATGAACCATTCCCTGTCGTGGGGGATATCGAGAGAAGACAAATCTGTGAAAAATACATGCTGTTTGGTAAGTGGTAAATGTGTACTGCCTGCAGAATCTCCAAGGGATGGTTTGTGTCCTGTGGTCTGGAGCTCAGAGAGAGGTCTGAGCACATGACAAATTTAGGAGTTGTCAGTATAAAGGGTCTTTAGAGTCATAGGAACGATTGAGACAATCTGAAGAAGGGAAAGACCCCAGAGCAACTGCCCATGGCCCTTGCTATTAAGGTGCTCTGCCTTGGGCAGTGGAAGAGTGAAACCCAGCAAAGCCGGCTGAGTTCGCTACTTTAAGGATGTATGGCCAGCACATTCTGGGCTCTGGAGTGGGAGGAAACAGGCACACCTTTCCAGGCCAAGTTTGCTCCTGGTGAACCAGCTGAAAAGGGAAAAGGGACTATCTGAGCTGCAATTGTGTGATATAACCACGAGGTGGCGCCTTGGCATCTTGTACCAGACATTCCCTGCAAACACTCCCCAAGAGTCTTTGAGAAGACTGTCAAAAGCTGGGAGGAGGAAGGTGGCTCTGTCAACAATAAGGAGGCAGACTTAAGTTTTACTTAGCATGAAGTCCAAATCCAAGCTCACTTTTTGAAAAGAAGGAAAAAGATGTAGCTGAGAAAAAGCAATATGCCAAGAGGGAATTCATACATGTTTCAGCATATGCATCTGCTTGTCACTATATATCCTGTGCTTCTGTGTATACATGTGTTTCTCATGGATCTTTCTACACATGCAGTGTGCTCCATTTCCCAGGGGCCTCTGCATATGCATCCCTGTGCACATCCCAGGCCTCATATGTATGCCTGTGTCCCAGAAATCACCACCTCCCTGGCCTCAGAAAGTAAGGAGATACTTGGCCCTGAAAAGAAGGTCCTCTGAGCTGAAACCACAGAACTCTGTACCTTTGGGAAGTCCCAAAGGAGCTACGACCATGAAGAACATCCCAGCAGATGTAAGTGGAAACACTCATCGAATGATCTCAGATTATAGCTGGGTTCTATGTCTAGTTACTGAGGGCTGTGTTCACATACAACTTTTTGGAGGGGGGTGCATTTCTGGGAATGGAACCCAGGGGTGCTCTACCACCAAGCTACATCACCAGCCCTATTAAATTATTATTTTTTTTGTCTTTTTCTTTTTTTTTTATCAGTACCGGGGATCAAACTCATGACTGCCTGCTTGCAAGGCAGGCGCTTTTGCTGTAAGCTAAATCCCCAGCCCCAAATTATTATATTTTTAAATTTTGACACAATGTATCACAATTAAGAAGCCCAGATTTGTGGTCCTCCAGCTTCAGCTTCCTGGTGTGTTCCACTGTACCTGGCAGGATTCCTGTGTTTCTTTTTCTTTTTCTTTCTTTCTTTCTTTCTTTCCTTCTTTCTTTCTTTTCTCTTTCTTTTTCCCTCCACTGGGAATTGAACTTAGGACCTTGCACTCACCAGGCAGGCACTGTGCCACTGAGATATATCCCTGTCTCCCTGTCAGGATTTATTAGACTGAGGATTTCATAAACTCATCCACTTATTCCTTTGAGATTTAATAGGCATTCATTGACCATACACTATGCACATGTCACACACCAAGCACAGCACTAGACATATTTTCTATTTCTCCTTTAAACTTCATGTAACGTAGTTCATGATCAGGTAAAGAGTCTGAAATGCTGGTTAGAGTGTTTGAGGCTTTTTTCCCCCCTGAGATGGACCTCGGAGAGCCTCAACAGAGTTCTCAGCAGGGAGGTGACATAGTCTAGTCACTCTTGTTGCTGAATGGAGTTGGAATTGGATTTGTAGACATATAAAGTCAGGGTCCCAGTCAGAAGGTTGTTGTGATGGCCTACACAGGAGCTCTCACACTTTAGTGTGCTCTGAGCCATAAATAAGTCACTTAGGACTTATTAAAACACAGATTGCTAAATTGTCTAGGCTGGGGTGGAACTTTCAATCCTCCTGCCTCAGGTTTAGTGACTTAGCAAGACCTTGTCTAAAAAAAAAAAAAATTGAAGTGTTAGGAATGTAGCTTAGTGTGGAAGAGTTCAGTTCTATTCTTTTCTTTTATTAGTACCAGGGACTGAACTCACAACCGTGGGCTTGCAAGGCAGGTGCTTATGCCACTGAGCTAAATCCCCAGCCCCTTGGGTTCTATTCTCAAGGAAGGGGAAAAAACAGATTGCTAGGCTCTGTTCCCAGAGTTTCCAACTCAGTAGGTATCGGTTGGAGTCCAGGAATTGGCACCTTTAATAAGTTCCCAAAAGCTGATGATGCTGGTTCATCAAAGGGCCACTCTTGGGAGATATAGGTTAATGAGAAAAAATGGGATAGCTTAAGATGCTGAGAGAAGGGGTGCCATATGCCTTCTGGGATATCTACCTCCAGTTTCTTCCACATAAATTCCATGGGTGAATGCTTAAGGATTAGAAATAACATTCTGTGAGGATTGACTTATAGGGGTGAGGGAAAGGTCCTAAATTCTTCTAGGCAAGCTTTGAACTTAAAGTTAGTGGTGCCATTTAGGGAGCTATAGAGTTACAAAGGAAAAGCAGGTGGGGTTGGTGGCAGGGATGGAGGAGATGTTGAATCCAGTCTTGACTTGGAAATGCAGATGACTGCAAGGAAATGTCTGATGGAAAGGAGACGTCTAGTTGGCAGCTGTGTGGGCAGTTTCAGATCTCCAGCCAGTGGGCATGAAACGAGGTCCTGAAGAGTGTAGGGAGGAGGAGCAGGCAGAAGCTGGTCCTCTGAGAGGGAATAACTGAGGAGAGGTGGCATCTAAAGCTACCAGAAAGTAGACAGAGGACACTCGAGGAAGCCACCAGACGCGCAGCTCATCTTGTCACACTGGTCCTTCCTAGGCCTGCTGGAGACAGAGGGGGATCCCCAGAGCTAGGCATGGCAGGAAGCTTCTGCCGCTTCTGGACTTCTCCCAAAGGCCACCACCACTGTGCATGCTGTGAACTGACATCTGTCCTGCAGCTTGAATTCTGATGTCTTTATGGATGAAGTTGAGGGGAGGAGGAGGAGGAAGAGGAGGAAGGCTGACACAGACTCACTTGCCCAGATGTACAAATGCACACACTCCCGACTGCGCTGCACCTGTCACCCTCACGGTGGCTCTATCCTCTGGATGTTCTTAGTGAGGAAGTCTTAGCTGTCAGTCTTTTTACCCGTGGCCTCCCAGGCTGAGATGGCCCAGGCCTGAGCTTTTCACTAGCCATGTGTGCTCTGGGATTCTCACCTGGAACCGCATATTCCATGGTTTAATGATGTCTCCTTCCTGTTCCCTTTTTATCTAATCTATCTCAACATTGTTACCTTTACCTTCTCATCTCCTACTTCATTAAAAAGAATGTGAGAAAACAATTCTCCTAGACCTCCTCCACATTTTTGTTCTGAAGCTGCCGAAACTGAGCTCAGAGAAGACTTGGCTGGGATCACAGTCTCTCAGAGACAGGACTGAGTTCTAGGCCCCTGAGACTAAGGTAACATAGAATACTGATCCTGACTGAGCAGAGAGGGGCTACAGGGGAACAACTTCAGTGCCCGCCCTTAACCAGCTGCTTGCCTGTGAGCAAGTCACTTCAACTCTGTGCTTTGTTCCTCACCTGAAAATGGGGGAATCCAGACATCCATCTCAGAGCCATGGTGAGAGTAAGATAATATTCCTTAACTACTTAGCACAGAGGGTGGCACTTTCTGTAATAAATGTTCACTGTGGTTATTTCTACGATGCCCTGTTCTGTGCATCTTCTTGATCTCTCTCTCTCTCTCACTCTGTACTGGGGATCGAATGAATTCACAACCTTGCACTTGACAGGCAGGCATTTGTGCCATTGAGCTAAACCCCCAGCCTTTCTTCTTGCTTTTTAAAATATCTTTCTTCTGCTCTCTCCATTCCTGTTCTGTTTGGCATTTCTTTGACTTTCTTTTCTTTAATTCCTGTCTCTGCTTCCAGGAGAGAAGGGTGGCATTTGGGGAGAAGGAAAGAGGAATCCCTGTAGAGATTAGAACATGCCTAAATGACAGCCAGTATCTGCCATGATAACAGACAAACACATAGCCCGTGCATGTTAGTGTAACAATCACACTCCTTCCACGTGGCTGTTACACACAAATTCACCCCATACTGCCTGGTGTCGCAGCTTCACACCCAATCAGCCCAAGCCATTGTGGTTTCAGATGCATCTTGAGTTCTTCTGGAGTACAGCTGTAGCAAAACCCCATCCCAGGCAACCGTCTCTGCCCAATTTGTGGTTTCAACTTCTTCAGACTCTGGCTCGGCTTTGGGTTTAACAGCCCAGAAAGCCTGAGTGAACTGGCCACTTTCGGAGGGGTTTTGATCCAGAACCATTCAAGAGAGGTAACACACAGTGATACAGGCAAGCACAGGAGCTGATGTGCTCGAGAGTTTTCAGTCCACAGACTTTTTCAACATTCACAACCGTCCATCGTATTCAAAGTCAGATGAGGACTTAAACCACTGATACCCATTTCACAGACGAAGAAGCTGAGACCAGCAAGTAGTAGTGCTTTGCTCAAGGGCAAGCGTGGGACACAGTCGAGAAACAGTAGGGCCTCGGTAAGTCTCGCCTCTTTCTGTGTCTTCGCAGCTGAGAATTTGCAGAGAGCCGCTCACATCAGCAGGGGTGGAATTCATGCCTCCCCTTCGCACCGCGACCAGTCCCACCAAAACCACGCCTCCCGTTTGCAGCCACTGGGGAAAGGGAGCGCGGCCACAGCTTGTCTCTTTAACGCGCGCCCCCGGAGGCCCGGCGCGCCCCCGCCTCTATAACTGGAGCGCATGGAGCAGGCTGCGCTCAGAGGAAGAAGGGCGGGCGGCGCTGGGCACCCGCGGACCGACTTCTCCAAGTGTGGTCAGCGCCCGCAGGTTCCCTCCATGGACCCGCCGGGGGGCACCCTCCGCTGAGGACCTGACGGCCGCCGGGCTGAGGGCTGGGCTGCGCCCGGCTGCCGCGCCGTGCCCCCCGCGGACTGTGCCGGCTCCCCGCGTCCGCTCCCCCGTGCTCGCCGTCGGGCGAGGGCTCCGCCGCCGCCACGCCTCGCGCCCCGCGCCGCCCGCCCCATGCTGGTGCACACGTACTCCGCCATGGTGAGTCGGGCCCGGGACGCCCTCGGCGCCGGACCCTGACCTGCGCGGGCGCACACGGGGTTCGGGAGAGGAGCGGGACCGCCGGGTCGCGGCCAGGCGAGGAGGCGGCGGGCGGGAGCGGGCCCCGGCTGAGGTTCCGGCTGCGGGCCCCTCGGTGGCGGACGCCGCCCCAGGACCGACGGCCCGACGCCCCGGCCCGGAGGACCGCTCAGCGGCCGCGGGGTCGCCTCCTCACGCCGCGCCCTCCCCTCCAGGAGCGCCCCGACGGGCTGGGCGCAGCGGCCGGGGGCGCCCGCCTGTCGTCCCTGCCCCAGGCGGCCTTCGGCCCCGCGCCCCCGCTGTGCCACACGCCGGCCGCCGCCGACTTCCAGCCGCCCTACTTCCCGCCGCCCTACCCGCAGCCGCCGGTGCCCTACAGCCAGGCGCCCGACGCCGCCGCCTTCCCACACCTGGCCGGGGACCCCTACGGCAGCCTGGCGCCCCTGGCGCAGCCGCAGCCCCCGCAGGCCGCCTGGGCCGCGCCCCGCGCCGCCGCCCGCGCCCACGACGAGCCCGCGGGGTTGCTGCCGCCGCCGGCGCGCGCGCTGGGCCTCGATCCGCGCCGCGACTACGCCGCCGCGGTGCCCCGGCTCCTGCACGGCCTGGCGGACGGTGCGCACGGCCTAGCGGACGCGCCCCTCGGCCTCCCCGGGCTGGCCGCGCCGCCCGGCCTAGAGGACATACAGGTGAGACGCAACGGGTCTGGGGTGGGCTGGGACATTAAAGGCAAGAAGTGACAAATTGAGGAACGTGACTTTTCTCCCAGCCTGTGACTCCCAGGATGCGCGCCATCTTCTGGGGTAGACGTTGCCCGTCTGTTAAGGTGACTGGGCGCTAAGTCGGTGCGGGATGCCTAATGGCAGCAGCCCTCGGCAGGGACCAAGTCACTTCCCTCCCTCCCCGCGGGCGGTTGAGCTCCTTGGGCAGCTCAACCTCAGCCGGCTGGGGCAGCTGCGCTTGGGACAAGGGAAGCGCAGTAGTGGCCTTCTTAGGCACGGCGAGTACCCAGGACTCCTGCTTTGGCCGCAGATGGTGCCTTGCGATTCCCAGTCCCGCAAGTTGTCGCCCCAGGCGGCATGGTGGGCACGTAGGGTGGAGCAGTCAGGGACCCTGGGCGTCAGGGACTCCGAAAAAGACATGACGGCTATATCCACGCGCGCCCTCACCGCTGCCCTCTCCTATTTACAGGCCATGGATGAACCAGGAATGAGCCTCCTGGACCAGTCTGTGATCAAGAAAGGTAAGGAATGGCAATCAACTGCCAGGGTAGCACCAGGCGAGATGGTGCCGGCTTGAGGCAAACAGACCCATTTCCTTCACGGCTGTCAATACCTCCTATGAGTCGCCTGATTCGGTGGCCACCGACCACTCTTCCCGGCCAGCAGAGGGGCAGCGGACGCTGGGGGTCGGCCGGATGCTGGGCAGCGGGGCAGGCTCTCTGACTTAGCCCTGGAGTCAGTCGCCCGCGCTTGGCTGGAGTCCCGCTGCTGCGCTGCTCCTCCGAGCGGGCGGGCGCTTGGGCCAGGCTTCTGCTGGCTGAGGGGAGGGTGCTCTGATGGATCTGGAGTTAATTTGCAGAACGAGTTAAAGAGGTGGGAATGGAAGTGCTGTTCCCACAAATTTCGGTAAATAACTTCCACTTTAATAGAGCTTTACCGTTTTGGAGCCTGGAAGGCACTTTCTGCCCCTTTCTCCCGGCAGAGCTTTGGGGGCCTTTCATTTCCAGAGATTTTCTTTCTGCTGGAGTATCCATTAGCATTAAGGATTTGAGACCCAGTGTGTGGATATTGTTTGTGTTAAGCTGTGTGCACGTGGGTCGGGATCTGCCTGATCCTGGATGTTTCTGTGAGTTCCAGGTCCTACACAGCATCCCTGTGTCTTCCTTTTCTAGGTATTAGTATTTTTTAGTGTTCATCTTTGTTGTGAGTGTATTGGGGATTCACATCTGTGTATGAAGGGACTGTACTTCTCTGTATTGGGGTACATTTCTCTGTGTTTGAGGTTTTTAGTGTATGCAACAGCGTCTCTTTTGTGCCCTAATATCTGAGGATTTCTTTAGTATCTGAGGATTTCTAAGGTGTGAGAGCCCCTCTCTGTGTATTTTCAGGGCTATTTGTGTGTCTTTTTACACTAGTAAATGTCAATGATGTGCGACCCACCCCAAGCAGATTTTTAGGCCTCAGAATTCTGGCTGTGTCAGGGAAAGGTGAAAAAAAAAAAAAAAAGGCAGAGATATACAAAGAGAAACAAATAGACTCAGAGGAACCCATGCCTTGAACAGACTCCTTAGATCTGGGGTAGGTGCCCAAAGGAATTTGGAGGCACAGCAGTGGCTTCTCCTCCCATCTCCTCCCAAAGGATTTGGCTAAAGTTGTTTTTCAAATGAGTGAATTCAAGCCCAGGTTTGGTTTGCCCCCCTCCGTTGGTTCTCAGGGGAGGATCCTGGTGCGCATAGGGATGAGGAGGAGAAAGGCTAGGACTGGGTCATGGGGACCTGGAAGCTGGCTGAACCACTTGGAGTGTATAGCGAGTGATGAGAGGACAGCCTGTCAGAACTTGGTGAGGAATGCCTCCTAGAATTATTGTATAGAGGACACCTGGGTAGCACACTTGGAACTGCACTATGTGCCCCACCCAGCCTTTGTGAGATTACTGAGAAGCTCCCACCTTGACACTGGTGGAAGGCAGAACTGGCTCTGCAGTCTATAAGAGCGTGCCACTGGGCTTGGCCCACTGTCCACTGGAGATAGGACCGTCCTTGCCAGCCGCTCCTCCCTGTTCCTGACTCCTGCCCAGGCTCCATATGGAACCAAGACCCTGCACTTTGGGAAGAAGCCTAGTGATCTCTACCTTGGGGGAAGGGTAGAAGCATCTGCTATCAATCTGATTACCTTAACCCAGAACTTCAGGCCTGGAGACATGTGAGAAGGGACTGGAATCGACCCAGAATTGGTTTCTTTGGAAGGACCTCAGCTTCCAAAACTCCCACACCTTAGATGTTCCCAGAATCCCCCAAGGCAGTCCCAAGTACACAGTGAACTGGGCTTGCACGGTCCTGGGTGCTGAGAACTGGCTCCCCGGGATGGGTGTGGGCTGCCAGCTGGTCGGTGCCAGCAGCCGGTGGGTGGCCCAGGGGGGGCATTGTTGGAGCTCCTGCGACCTGAGCCGCGACGTCCAGTTACAGCCCCGTGTGCTGCAGCAAAAGAGGAACGAAGGGGCCAGAACCTGGGCTGTCTGCGGAAGGAAGCGCTGATTTATACGTCTGGAGCATGGTGCTCCACGGGGCAGGAGAGGGGGTCGAGCCGGCGTGGCCGCCGCGGTCCCCACCTAGAGGCGCCCTGTAGCTGTGAGGTCGGTGGCCAGGATCGAGCCCGAGGCCTGGGCCCCGGACGCTCCAGAGCAGTGGGCAGCTCTCACCTGGTGCTGCGCGGTCACCAGCGGACTCGGCCTCGCCCCTAGTTCTTCGGGTCGCCATCGGGGTAGTGGGTTAGAGCCCTGCGTCGTCCTCAGGTCGTTTCTCCCGGGTCTCCAGCGCCTGTCGGGAGCGGTGTGGGACCCCAGGACCTAGAATTACAGAAAGTCGCGCTGGGCGAGCGTAAGCGAAGCGGCCCCTTCCCGCAGCTCTTCCCAGCCACGGCGCGAGGGGCGACTGCGTCCCCGAGTTCAGGTCTGCGGTCCGAAAAAGCGGAAGCAGAGGCAACCTTAGCCTCGCCACGGTCGCGGCTTTGTTCCGTGGGGGTCAGAGGGATTCGGATCAGGATGTCATAGTTGTTGGGGTCAGGGAGCAGAGCCTGGGAGCTCTCGGGACTCCGACCCGGGTGCGCGATCTTCGCCGACTGCACCCGCGCCCGTCCGCACACCCAGGTCAGCCTGGAGCACCTGCCAAGCGGCCGGGTTGAAGAAGCCCACCAGAGCAGAAGTGGGGAACCCTCCTTTTAGGCCCACACCGGGTTTGCAGCCTGACCCGGAGCCCCAGAGAGCAGGCGGGACTGATGAGGTAGACGGAGCTGCGCAAGAATATTTTCCAGCCAAAAAGGGCAAGATGCTGGAGGTGAGAGCGGCTGCACAAGGCCTGACGGGGCTCGCGGCTGGAGGCTTCCTAGAGGCCAGACTCTTGAACCGGAGTCGGAGGGCGTTAAATGAATAAGCGAGGGTTTCTGGCTTAGCGAGGGTTGAGGACATGGGCGGAAGGGGATACAAAAAGGACATGGCAGCATGGGCAGATGCCTTCCTTCCCTGTGGAAAAATAGGTAGGATCCAAGTATCCAACTCTGGTGTGCGTTTTCCTGACAGGGAGTGGTTGTCTGCTGGGGCTGGGGAATCCCTCTGGGCGGACCCGGTGGTCGGGTCTCAGGGGTTTTTCCGGGAAGAGGCTGATGTAAACATCGTCTTCTGTTGTGATCTCTTCAGTCCGCTCCAGTTCCAAATGGAGGTGGAAAGAGTTTGAGCTTCCAAGTGAGTTTCCCAGTCTGGGTCTGAGGTGAAGTGAGGAGAGTGAAGTCCTTGTCTCTCTGGGGCAAGATTTTTTTTTTTTTTTTTTGTCTTTTTCCTTTTTATGGTACCAGGGATCGAACTCACGACTGCCTGCTTGCAAGGCAGGCGCTTATGCCGCTGAGCTAAATCCCCAGCCCCCTATGGGGCAAGATTTAAGAGAGTACCCAACGAACTCTGTAATCAAGACAATTAATAACATTAAAATTAAACATAATGTAAACAATCAACTGCATTAGCATCAGACATTTACATAATGAGAGGCTCTACTTCTGCGGCCCTTCTTCACTTGCCTCCAGGCTGCTGTCTGCCCCAGACAGCAAGCTACTAAAAGAACAGCGCCCCAGCAGGTAGTCTGGACTTTGGGGACCACCGAGGGGTGTGGAGCAGGGGAGTGAAGATAGCTGATGGGAAGGGAACTTAACCAGGAGGTCCCCAAAGACAGATGGAGAAGACTCTAGTGGATGGGGCATCGCTGCCCTGCTGCTTGCCTCCTCAGGCCGCGTTCCTTCCCGCCAGGCTCCGGGCCACAGAGACCCTCGCTCTGTGTGGTCCAAGGAAGCATAGTAAACAGGAGGATTCCCTGAAGGTGCTGATTAAAACTATTTCTGAGCCCCTACTCACATGCACTGAATCTGAATCCCTGGAAGGATGTATGGCCCTGGAACTTCCTTTTTTAATAAGTTATTTATTGCGGTAGATTTTAGATAAATAAAATTCACCCATTGTAAGAATACAATCTGATGACTTTGGTAAATGGGATGGGGACAGTTGATAACCATTACGACAATCCATAGTGCTGTCACCCCTTGAAATGCCTTCATTCCTATTTGTAGTTAATTCTCATTCTCACGCCAACCCTTAGGCAGCTGCTACTCTGCTGTCTATAAATTTGCATATTCCAGACATATTGTATAAATGGAATAAGTAGATATGCAGGCTTCTGCATCTAGCTTTTTTTCTTGCTTTTTTGTAGTACTGACGATTGAATCCAGCACTTTCCTGAGCTACATCTCCAGCCCCTTTTAATTTTTTAATTTTGAAATAGGGTGTTCCTAAATTATGAAGTTCCCCAGGCTGGGTTTCAGGCTTGCTGTCCTCCTCCCTCAGCCTCACCAACAGGTGTGTGTCACACACACACACACACACACCCGCTGCTTCTAGCTTCTTTTACTTAGCATAACATTTTTGAGGTTTATCCTTGTTGTAATACCATTGTTGAACCAGTAATATTTTCTTCTTATTGCTGAGCAGTATTCTACAGTATGGACAAATACACATTTTGTTTATCCGTTAGCTGGTTGACCAGCATTTGGATTGTTTCTACTTTTTTTCTATATGGATAATATTGCCACGGCCATTTATATTGTGTCTTTGGGTAGACACACATTTTTATGGTTTTCTAAAAGTGGAGTTGGTAGACTTTACGTTTGCTATAGACTTATGTAGTAAATTTACGTTTAATTTTTAAGAAACTGCCAAGCTGTTTTCTAAGGTGCCTGTACTTACATTGCTACCAGCAAGTTGTGAAGGTTCCAGCTTCTGCACGCCCTCACCTTCACTTGGTATTCTCCTTTTTATTATGACCACCTGGTGGTATCTCAGTATAGTCTTAATTTGCATTTTGTTAATGGCTAGTGATATTGGACAGTGTTTGTGTACTTAAGAGCCATACATCTATCACTTTTAGTCAAGTATCTTTACATGTTTTAACCATTTTTTTCTTCCTTCCTATTTTTATTTTTTAACTTTTTATCTTTCTTTGAGACAGTCTTGCTTTCTAGTTTATGCTGGCCTTGAACTCGCTATATACCCCAAGCTGGTTTTGAACTTGTGGCAGCTCTCCTGTCTCAGCATCTTGAGTGCTGAGGTCATAGGTATGTGTCACCATGCCCCACATTGACCATTTTTAAACTAAGTTATCTTATTGAATTGTGAGAGTTTTTTAAAAGTATGTTCTAAATACATATCCTTTATTAGATATATAATTTGCAAATATTTTCTTCCAGGCTGTAGTTCATCTTTTTAAAATTTTTATCTAAAAATATAAAAAATAAATATAATTTTTATCTATCTGTCAGTCATTTATATTGCAATACTGGGAATTGAACAGCCTTGGTTTTTTGTTTTTAATCGGTACTGGGGATCAAACTCATAACCACATGCTTGCAAGGCAGGCGCTTATGCCACTGAGCTAAATCCCCAGCCCCCAACTGCCTTGGTTTTTTAAGATAAGTTCTCACTAAGTTGCTCAAATGATACTCAAAATTGGGATTCTCCTGCCTTAATCTCTGAATAGCTGGTATTATAGGCATGAGCCACTTTGCCTGGTCTCTTTTATTTTCTTAGTATTGTTCTTGAAGTAAAAAAGTTTTGAATTTTGATGAAGTGCCATTTATAATTATTTTCTTTTATTTATATCATGTTTTTGGTGTTATAATTAAGAGCCAGAGCTAACTCTTTAAAAAAAAAAAAAAAGAGCTAACTCTTCCATGAATCTGTCATGAAACTTTATCTCCTTCTACAAGAACTACGATTTTACGACGTTTTCTGAGGAAGTATATTGCACAGCCTCAGGCTCACCAGCCTCGGTTTAGGCCTCGGATTAAGATGGCTGCCACCTCTGGATAGACTTGGATATGTGTGCCCTGTCTGGCAGGTTGAATAAGGGGATCTCTGTGTCAGCCCTGAGTCTCACAGTACACAGATGGCTTCTGAGTGTTTGGCCAAGGGGACACCATGGCTACACCAGCTTCGGGAGCCACTGTGGTGGGGGTATCTTGTGGGTGTGGGGAACAAATTCCAGTGTCTGCTTTGCAGTCTGCTAATTTAAACCCGCCTCTATGACTGCTCCTTCCCTGGCTCACCCAGCTCCCTAATCTTGGACTGCATTTCTCTTGCCATTTTTGAGCTCTGAGGAAAAAGCAACAAGTTGGGGAAGTAGCAAAATCTACTATTTATACACAGGAACATATGTTCCCATGTCATGTGTTTGGGAAGGAGAGGTAAACAAAGCTCACCCTGTCTCTGTGTCCCTATAATGTGCATTTGCACGTGGTTGCACCTGTGTTTGCATAAATCTGCCATCAGCAGGAGAAAGCACTTGGCAGAATGCACGGGAAATGGGGTTTTGCTATAGAGTCTAGGCTGGCCTTGAACATATATGATCCTTTTGCCTCAGCTTCTTAAGCGATACCTGTCATGCTCCCCACTTTGAAGTCGAGGGTCACTGACTTGTGTCACTGGCCACAAGCTACATGTAGCTACTGAGCACACCAAATTTGACTTGTATGAATAGACATGGGCCATGAGTGTAAAATACACATTGGATTTTGAAAAAAAACAATAAAACAAAGAATCTAATATATCTCATAAATTTTTAAAATACTGATTACATTGAATATATTAACCAAATATAGATTATATTGTTTAATATTGTTAAATATTATATAATATTTAATATACATTAATTATAATTAACCTCACATTTCTTTTTATTTCCTTTTAAATGTAACTACTAGGAAGTTTACATATGTGGGTTTTTTTCTGAGACAGTGTCTCACTAAGTTGTCTAGGTTGGCCTAGAACTCCTGATCCTACTGCCTCAGCCTCCTGAGTGCTGGAATTACAGATGTGTATCACCATGCTGAACTTGTGGTCCATATTGTATTTGGTCCGTCTGGGTCTAGAGCCTAATGGATAAATAGCACCACATAAAACCAGGAGACAGGAGCCATTAAAACTGATGGTTAATGATGTGAACTTGGGGCTGGGGATTTAGTTCAGTGGCATAAGCACCTGCCTTACAAGCAGGTAGTCATGAGTTTGATCCCCGGTACCGGTAAAAATGAAAAAGACAAAAAAAAAAAAGATGTGAACTTTAGTCAGTGGCCAGAGTTCAAGGTCCATTTCTGGTCTGTGTTTGTTGTGATATTTTGATTGGACCTTTCAGTTCTTCTTCTTTTTATTAATTTATTCAGTGCCTGGGATTGAACCCAGAATCATATGCATTGTAGTAGGCACGTGCTCCTACCACTGAGCTACACCTCCAGCCCAAGTTGTTTCAGTTTGACATGAGAATCTGGACAGCAGCTCTACTCCAGCACTTACTCCAGATAAACAACTTCATTCTGCCCAGCTGTGGAGCTGGGATCTGCTTTTCGGGGAACTGAGCTGGCACTGATGGGTTTTAAACTGCAGAGTAACTGAGTGAGGCATGTTTCAGAAAGATCCCTCTGGTGCAGGACTGGGGAACCAGAGCAGAGGCTGTGCAAAAATGCAGACAGGGAGGGAGAAAGCATCTGGACACACACAGAGAAGGGCTGCATGTGAGGCAGATTAAGATACTAAGGCTATAACTCAGAGTAATGGGTGTGATGTGTGTAGAGAGTGTCTTGAAGCTGGGTGGAGAGCGAGGATGTTCATCAGGAGAGAGAAAAAGTGGTGGCTCTGCCAGGCTAGGGACAAGGTGAGCTTTTTACTCTTCTTCTCAAGACCAGGGCATAGTGCTCAGCAAATACTTTCAAATGATACTGGTTCTCATTCTACCAGCTGAGTGGTGTCATGGCACACTCCTGCACATCTCTGGGCTTGTCTCCCCACCTGTAAATGAGAATAGTAGGAGTGGCTGCCTGTGGGTCGTTCCAAGAGCTGGGGATGACACATAGCATAGTGGGTATGCAGTAGTTGTTGGCCCCAGATGGCTCATTTGACCCCCACTCCCAACATGCACGTAAGACTTTCTCTACTGAGGCTCTCACTTCCCTGAAAGAGAAGGCCTGGGAGTTCCTTGGAAGAGGTCTGGGCCTGAATGTTCTCCCTTCCTCCTGCAGTTAAGTCAAAAGATAGAGGTTAAAAAAAACTTTCTTTTAGAGCCAAGAGGATCTAGGTGAATTTTAGAACATTAACTTCTCTGAGGCCCTTCGTAGATATTAGAGAGTATTCAGAGGGCACTTAACTCCTTATTCCTTGTTTTCTACAGCACTCCAGAGTGGCCTGGCAGAAAAGGTAACAGGGCTAGAGGCCTCATGGGGCCATAACCTCCTAGGTCTCAGGATGTGGGAGTCCACACCCCACCACCTCTCACTGAGGTGGGACAGTGTACTTAGGATAGTGGGGATCATCAGTGGGAAGTGGGACTCCCTGTGGTGACCCAGGAATCCTGCCTTGAGCTCAGACTCCACTTCATGTCCAGCTTACTCTCTGACAACACCCGCCAGAATGACCACGCTCTGCTAAAACTGAGTTTTAAGAGGCTCCGAGAGGGCTCATTGGTTTGAGAGTCAGACACTGGGTTCAGTGTGTACTCCTACTGAGTGGACTTGATGTGTCACTTTAACTCAGCGTGACTCAGTTTCCCCCTTGGTAAAGCAGGGATGCTAGAATGTCCCTCTGAAAGATGCTGGACCTCTTCATGTGCACAGCTGGTGAGTCCTAACACACCTGCTGCACAGCAGGCTGGTGCTTGTCCTGTGGCTGCTGGCTCAGTGTCCCCTTTCTCTTCCCTTGCTTCTACTCTACAGTCCCCATGCCCTCCAAAGCCAGCAGCCTTTCAGCCCTCTCCTTGGCCAAAGACAGTTTGGTTGGCGGCATCACCAACCCCAGTGAAGTCTTCTGCTCCGTGCCTGGCCGGCTCTCATTACTCAGCTCAACGTCCAAGTACAAGGTGACGGTGGGGGAGGTGCAGCGGCGACTCTCACCTCCCGAGTGCCTCAATGCCTCCCTCCTGGGCGGTGTCCTCCGAAGGTAGGAAGGCCAGCCCACACCCCAGCAAGAACTCCTGGTCTCTTTAGACCTTCTCAAGACATTACCCCAGGCCATGACCTCTGCCTCAGTTTCCCCGGGAGAGGAGGTCCCAGGGACTCCAGACTGTGCATATGCTGGTGCAGGTCCAGCTCTCAGATTGGGGCAGGGGGAGAGAAGCCAGGGCACTGAAAAAAAAAGGAAGACTCATGTACATTGGGTAGGATGAACAAGGCTGAGTCTGGGGAAAAGAGTGCCATCCTCAACCCTCCCCAAGGCAAGGACACGAAGACCCTAGGTCCATTTCCTGTGTTAGCATAGGCCTCACTGGTCTGTGTATTTTGGGATGGGAAGCATGGTAGTCCATAGTTTGTTTTCATAGCCATGTGTCTGTTCCTCTCTTTGCATGTCCTTGTGCCTAGGAAGGGTATTTCTGCTTCATGGCTGTACATTTGGATGAATCTAAGGATGATGCTGATGATCGTGATGGTGTGTGTGTGTTAGGGGATATCCAGGAGGATGTGTTTCCATGAGTGTGAGTTATCACTTACATTCTTTGTGTTATTTTCTTTTTTTGATGCTGGGTCTTGTTATGTAGCCCAGGCTAGCCTTGGACTTTCAGCAATCCTCCTGCCTCAGCTCCTCAAATGCTGGGATTATAAGTGTGCACCATTATACCCAGCCTCTTGTGTTATTCTCAGTTGTAATGTGTAGCCTGGGGTGTGGTGTGTGTGTGTGTAATTGCATGTGCATCTGCAGGTAGTTGTATGTATGTTTACAAGCCTGTATCTCTATACAGAGCTGCATTTGTGCAGTTGTAGACCCTCCATATTCCTGGCCTCTGAGCATCCCAGAACTTGTCTCTGGGATCCTGAGTGTCCAAGTCTGTTGGTCTCTGGTGCCGGTCTCTTTGGATGAGTGTTTATATGCCTCCAAATTCTTGGCCTTCAGTATTCATTTATTTGTATTTGTGTGAATCTCTGAGTCCCCAGATGACTGTGTACCTGTGTCCCTCTGTGTGTCATTCCATATCTCTGCATAGTGCATCCCCAGCAACTATGCTAAGGTGGGGGAAAAGGATCCTAAGATTCCTCCCAATCCCACCCTGCCCTGCGCTCTCCCTGCCATCCAGAGAACTAGGGAGAAATAAGAACTTCTGGAGCTGGGTGCTGAGACCCCCATGCAGGTCTTGATTGCAGAAACAGAAGTTAGAAAGACTTTTAAAAGACCCCAGAGAATCTCCAAGTCAACAGGAATTGGGCAACAGGCCCTTTAGGGGTCATTTAGCCTGCAGGCTTCTCTCTTTTCTTAATAGCTGGGTGTCTGTTTCTCTCTGTGCATGTCAAGGGCCAAGTCCAAGAATGGGGGCCGGTGCCTGCGGGAACGGCTGGAGAAGATTGGGCTTAACCTCCCAGCAGGCCGGCGGAAGGCTGCCAATGTGACACTGCTGACTTCGCTGGTGGAGGGTGAGTGTACTTTGAACATTGCTGAGTCTGTGTATGCACTCCGTGGAGAGAAATGTATGTGTGTGATGTGTGAGTACAGTTGGCCCTGCTGTGGGTTCCCATTTGAGGAGTTAATTAACCATAGCTCAAAAATGTTTTTAAAACTTGTGTCTTCACTGAACATGTACACATTTTTTTCTTGTCATTATATCCTAGACAATACAATATAACTACTGTACTTATACAACATTTGCATTTTTTTAGGTATTATAAGTAACCTAGAGTTGACTTAAAGTATACAGGAGGATATGGATTATATGCAAATACTGTCATGTTGTATAAGGGACTTAAGCATCCACGGATTTGAGGATATCCTGGAGCTAATATTGAGGGACAACTCTATAGTGTTTGCATGTGTTTCTGCGCAGCCCTGTGGACATGCAGGAGGCTACTTCTGGTGTGGGGGTAGGTATAGCAGTAGCCAGTGTTCGGATGTGGGAAAAGGATGAGGGAGGTGATGGTCCTCTTCCCTGGAGGTCAGTATCTCTCGGCTCTGGCTTGGGATATGTGATCCAGCACCCATCTCTGAGCTCAGAACCCCACCCTGGCAGCCCCAGGTGAATTGAGGCTGGAGGAGGGCAGGGGAGGGAAATAGGAGTGAGCTTTTCTGGAAACAAGAGAGGGCAGGATGTCTCTGACCAGGAATTCTGAGGGGTTCAAGGCCGGGTCCAGTTTAGAGGTACATCTGGCAGTAACAATAACTCGCACCCCTTGCCCCAGGAGAGGCTGTGCACCTGGCCAGAGACTTCGGCTATGTCTGCGAGACTGAATTCCCAGCCAAAGCAGCCGCTGAGTACCTGTGCCGACAGCATGCTGACCCTGGGGAGTTGCACAGCCGCAAGAACATGCTGCTGGCTGCCAAGTGAGTGGGGAGACTGCACCCTGGCTGTCACAGCTGCAATGCACAGACACAGACACTGACCTAAGCATGAAGGACACCACTCATACACGAGCACATGTGGCACACATGGTGCCACATACGGGCACCATGTCTGTCAGTCAGACCTACGTGAACACTTTGCACAAGTACCAGAGAGAGCACAAGGACAAAACATGTGAACGTATCTGTATTCTACGCACCAGTAAACACGGTGTCACATAGCGATGTCTCACATATGACTACCTCATGGCATGACCAGCCCACTTCTCATCTCACTATGGGTCTGAGGCATGCCCCTGCTGAGCTTCTCTACTCCAGTGAACCCTCCAGGCCTCCAGGTCAAGTGAATCCTCTGTAGGTCCCACTGGTGCCTCCCGCACCACCATTCACATGTTGCCACCCAGGTCTCATCTCACTCCTGGACCTTCACCCAAGGCCTCCTTGTGCTTGCTCAAGAATCTTCAATGGGGGCTGGGGATTTAGCTCAGCGGCATAAGCATGCAAGCAGGCAGTCGTGAGTTCGATCCCTGGTACCGATAAAAAGGAAAAAGACAAAAAAAAAAAAATCTTCAATGGGCCAGGGATTTAGCTGAGTGGCATAAGTGCCTGCCTAGCAAGTGCGAGGTGTGTTAGATTCCTGGTACCAACCCCCCCCCCCAAAAAAAAAAAAAAAAAAACAACGCAAAGAATCTTCAATGAGTCCCCTTGTTTCTGCCATAATTTTCAAACTAGGTTCTGTGTCGATGCCACAGAACCTATTTAGAATGTGTATTTCACTAAGACTTACCTTTTAAGAGATCTTTGTGTTAGACAATTGGGAAACTGATAACAAGATTCCATAAATTTGAGTTCCATAAGCTGAGTAATAGTTTATTTCTCAACAGTTCTGGAAGCTGGAAAATCCAACCAGATAGCAGCTGGTGAGGGCCTGTTTTCTTGTATATAGATGATACTTTGTTGCTGTGTCCTTACCTGGTAAAAGGGGCAAGGAGTCTCTCTCCCATCTCCTTCATAAAGGTACTAACCCTACTCATAAGGGCTCTGCCATACTAATGATCAAATCATTAACCAAAGGCTCTGGTCCATCTCCTCAGAGTAGGACTTTTTTTGTTGTTTGTTTTTTGAAAGAGTGTCTCTATGTAGTTGGGCTGTTCTCAGATTATGTAGCCCACTCTGGCCTTGAACCTGCAGTGTTCTTTCTGCCTCAGCCTCCCAAGTGCTGAGATTACAGGTGTGTACCACCATGCCCAGCATCAGGGCTGTATCAATACATTCATTTTAGAAGGTTGCAAACATTCATTCAGACCGCAGCAGTCTCACTGCAAAAAATTATAAAGGTGAGGGGAAAGGAAGGGAGTGAGAGAGAAATTTGAAGGCTATAAAGTTCAGACTCCTTTGAGGTTCAACCGTCTACCCCACACAAACTGCTCCCAAGACAGACGACCTTCCTGGGCTTTCCCTTCTTGTGCTTAGACTCCATTCAGCTCCCTACCAAATGCAGCTCTTCAGTAACAACTCCAACTTCCCTCTGAGGCTTTCCTGTAGTCCGCTAGGCAGAAGGGGAACCAGACCAGTGGAACTACCACAGGAAGCAATCTGGAGGCTCTTCCTGTGGTGGCTAGAGAAGCCTATGGAGGATGGAGTTCCCTTGATTTATGAATCAGCTCATTCAGGAACCACTTTTTGGGTGCTAGCTATGTCTAAGATATTGTCTCATGGTGACACAAAGCTAAGTGACAACCGACGTGAGCCACACATGGGATGCATACAGGAGTGGACAACGGCTGAAGACTGAAACTGGATTAAAATCCTAGCATGGTCACTTTGGCAGGTTATCTACTGGGTCTGAACCCAGTCTCTCATCTGTATAGGAAGATTGTAATAGCATGGATTTACAGTGAAGATTTAGTGAGGTGACATATACAATGTACTTGGTACAACACCTAAACCTCGATTCATGTTTGCTGCTAGCTATTATTTCAGTTATGAAAGGCAGGTTCTGGGCGGTTCCATAAAAAGCAAGTTTTGGGAAGCACTGGGTGTTTGGGGTAGGAGAGGGAATCTAGGAAAGTTTTCTGGATCAAGCAGAGTTGCATTTTAAATGTGGACAGGATACCCACAGGGAGAGCATTTGGTACAGTACTGGCACGTGCTGTTCATGAGCTGTATGATACTGGGCCACTCAGGTAACTTCCCTGAGCTTTAGTTTCCTTTTTTTAATAAAATGATTATAGTCATCATTTGTTGGATCAAGCAATCATGAATAGAGAATATGTATAAAGACTCCAACATGTGGGAGTTCCTTCTCTGGACTCAGGGCCTTAACCTTTATTCTCTGACCCTCTTTTCCCCCACCAGGCAGATCTGCAAAGAGTTCGCAGACTTGATGGCTCAGGACCGCTCGCCACTGGGCAACAGCCGCCCAGCACTCATCCTGGAGCCCGGGGTGCAGAGTTGCCTGACACATTTCAGCCTGATCACCCACGGCTTCGGCGGACCCGCTATCTGTGCTGCCCTTACAGCCTTCCAGAACTACCTGCTGGAGTCACTCAAGGGGATGGACAAGATGTTTCTAAGCAGCGCAGGCAGTGGGCATGGTGAAACTAAGGCTTCAGAGAAGGATGCCAAGCATCGGAAGTAACCATGCTTGCCCTGTCTCTAAATGGCTCCCAAAGCCTGAAAAGAGCTCTTAGCTCTTGGGGGTGACCGTGAAAGGACTCAAAGGTGGGATTGGAGTGAGACCAGAAAGAACATCCATCCAGCAAACCTAGTTATGGATCTGGATTGGAGTAAGGGAAGGTGACCTTTGTGTGGTTTAAGGGCCCATGTATGTTTCACGTGTGTAGGTTTCTGACCTTTGCTGAGAAGGGCTTGGACAGGAAACTGGTGTGGTTAAAGTTGCCTCATGGAGAAAAGCCCTTCCCATTAGGGTGCCTGGGCAGCAGTGTGTCCTCCTACGGGTCGACTTTGCCTTTTACTGATAGCAGGAAGGGCAATAACAAATCAAGAGGTGCTACTGAGGAGCTGGTGACCCTCATCCCAGAATCTCCTATACCCGGACAAAGGGTACTGGTGGCATGAGGCCAGTGAGTTCTTTGGACCCTTCCTACTCTTGGAGGGCAGGAGAGGCCCCCAAGGAACAAAGAAGAAAAAGCACAAATCACAGAACTTGAATCACAGTCCTGTTGATGTCTGTCCTATTTATTTATGTATGCTGTAATTAAATTTGAAAGTTTAAAGATGTCCAGCACATCTTATTTATCTCAGTGAGTTGGGGGTTCATTTCAGTTTTCTGCTCATGCACTGAGATGTCCACCTGGACCAGAGGGGAGAGGTTGTTTAGCTCCCAAAGGACTATGGGCGGGCTGGGAGGGAAGGTTGTGTAGGGCATCTTAAGCTATCACCTGAATTTTATATTTGTTGTCTCTCCTGGCCCTGCAGTCCATGTCCCTCCTCATCCCTCAAATTGCTTCCTCATTCTCTAAAACTTTTTCATTTGGATATGAAGCTCTCCCCATTCTTTAGGCCAGGCCTGGGTTTGCATCCTAACAGGGCAAGGTCACAGGAGAGAGGGGAGTTCTCAAGGAAAAATATCTCGGGGGGGGAGGGAGGGTTGAAGTATAGATGTTGGTGTATCCGGGACATCAGTGTGGCTGTGTGTCAAGTGAATACTGTTTGTTTTTGTGACTTGCTGGGCTGGTAGGTCACTGTGTCAATTTGACCGTTAGGTCTACTTGATGTGTTATAACTGTTGGTGGTAGATCTATATGTGTACCAATTGTTTTTGTTTTTTGTCTTTTTGAGACAGGGTCTCACTATGCAGTTCAGGTTGGCCTTGAGCTCACTTTGTAGCCCAGGCTGGTCTCAAACTTGCAGTGAACCTTCTGTCTCGGTCTCCTGAGTGCTGGGATTACAGGCGTGTGCTACCATGCCCAGCTTGATGATTCTGTTTTTGTGTGTGCCTGTAATGTGTATGCATTAGGCAAATGCTAATTCAACTCTCTTGACTTGAAGGTTTCAGTCTTCAGAACATCTTTCCTAAATGTTGTCAATCTCTCCTTCTCTACTGAATTATTAGATCATTCCCAAAACACATATGGCAAGGTCTCTTATAAGATAAAAATGTTTCCCCATCTCTTCATTTCCTTTGCAATTAAAGTTTGTGGAGGATTGCTATCCTCAATTCTTTTCAACTCACTTCAGTTCTACCAATCTATTGAAATCCATTCACTGATGAAGACATAAAAATCCAAAGGCCTTTCCTGGATTTAACTGCAGCATTTGATGTGGCTGACCATTTGCCCTTTTCTGAAACATTCCATGGTTCCCAATTTCTGGTTTCCTCTGAACCCACTGGTTACATTTCTGGCCACGTTGGCCCCCTCTCCACTTGACCTAAGCGCTGACCTTCCTTCTCTACTTACACGGCTCCCTCCATGGCCTCATTTAGCCCAGGAACGGTCTGGAAGTGGCCCAGGAAAAGACATGGCACTTGCAGATGCCTGGCATACAGTGCTGCTAAGCAGGGGAAAGGCCAGTTACTCAAGAACTTTTCAGTACCAGACAACTTTCCCTAAAGAAAAAGACCAGGTAATTCTCATCAAGTCTTATTTTAGGAAAAAAAAAACTAGTTAGATTTATGACACAGTGATATTAGAAAGGGAAACATTTTTTTTAAAGACCCTTCTGTCTTAGGCTAAGACCTGCTTTTAAACTTTTTTCCCCCCATAGGCTGGAGAGAGGTGGCTCAATGGCAGAGCTCATACCTAGGAAGTGCAAGACCCCAGGTTCAATCCCTAGCACTGCAAAAAGAAATTTTTTTCTCTCATAAATTTTTGCTTAACTGTCTTACATGATTAAGAACATGAGGAAACACCATCTGAAAAAAAAAAAAACCTTGAAAAAAGGCATCTGTAATTCCAAAGTAATCTCCAAGAAAACTATTGATAAACATCACAATCCCTCTATTTCTCTGAACCCCAGGACTAACTCTTAGGTACATAAAAAAGATACCCAAAGCCAGGCGTGATGGTGCACATCCATGTGATCCTAGTACTAGGGAGGCTGAGGTAGTATTGTCATGGGTTTGGGACCAGCCTGGGCTACACTACTGAGTTAAAGTTCAGCCTGAACTATGTAGCAAGACCTTGTCTCAAAAAAAAAAAAAAAAAAAAAAAAAAAAAAAAAAAACCAAAAAACAAAACCCACACTCCCACTCCAGGTAAATGCCTGTAGGGCACTATCTACTTTCTTGCTTGAGACTTAATTTCCTATCTTTGCTTTGCAATAAATGCTGCTTGTATCTCTGCATAGCCCATCCTTCCTCCTACATTGCAAAAATTGTAATTGAGTAACTTGTCTAATGCTGTTGGTGTCACAAAAGTAGATCTTATGGATATTGGCATGAGCCAGCCTTCCGTCATTTCTACTGCATCTCACCACCCTATGCAGTGATGCTCCCAGGCCTGACCCCAACCAGGGGGAAAGTCCTTCCAGCCCCAGTGCTCTCCCCTACCAGTCAGAGTCAGAGTCATTAACAAACAAGTAATACAGGGTGGAGACCATGTCAATGGCATGAGAAACTCTTGTGCGCTTAGCATTTGACTTTTTTTCTTTTTTTTTTCCCCCCCACAGAAAAATAATGTTTCAGCATCTGACTAGCTTAGCTAGATTTAGCCCTGAGGAAAGGAGACAATGATTAAAGAAAAAGTACACAGGATGGTTTCCACAGCTCATTTGTAAAACAAGAAGCTGCAAATTAAAGAGCACTTTGGCAGCATAAGCTTCATGATTTTCAAATTGTCAGAGTGCAAGTTTATACTCACAACAAGTACTTCCCTGTTTTCTTTGGGAGGATCACAGTATTGCAGAAGTAGAGGACAACATTTGAAAGCCTCAGGAAGGGAGGTTAGGGCGAGGTGCAGGCCTTCTTCCTCTCACACAGTCTTGCTCATCACCTACACACAGGAGTTACCAAGCAGCAGACCTCCAGAAGGAATCCTGAAGACGCCCCTCCCTTCCTTTAAGCACTGCTGCTGCTTCTGCCACTTCTGCTGCAGGACCAAGGTGAGGACACCGTGACAGGACTCAGCCTCTGGACTTCAGGCAGAGCAGGTTCAGCCTCCTTTGCTCAGCAGTACTGCCAGGAGCTTCTTAACCCATTTCAGCATCCTCTTTGCTCTCAGAGGCGCCCATCAGCGGCTCTGCGCGCCAGTCTTGGCTGAGCTTCCCTACCCTGAGGCAAAACAGCTGCTCTCTTCTCCAACCTGAACCCTCCCACCCCAAGCCTAGGAAGGAATATTGTTCTCTGTGCATTAATCACCTGCAAGCAGGTGGAAACCAACTGGAAGACCATTCTGGACAATGTTTGGCCAGGAATGTTAAAGAATCACTTCATTCCTAGTGTTTTTCAAACTTCAAGAAATCAATTTAGAACACAGTTGGCATTTTTAGAAATAAAATCCAGAAAAAAATAGCATCAGAACACACAGCATGTGTGTGAATACACACACACGCACACATACACAACTTAAGTTCCACAAAGCAGTGATAACCCTTTTTTTTTTTTTTGTCTTTTTCCTTTTTATCGGTACCGGGGATCAAACTCAAGACTGCCTGCTTGCAAGGCAGGCGCTTATGCCGCTGAGCTAAATCCCCAGCCCTCGTGATAATCCTTCTTATAGCAGCTGTTTTTACACAGGTGTGAAGTCATAAGTGTATGCTGAGATTATATAAATTTAGTTTGATCCTGGGTTTTATGAAATATAGAAGAGGGAAAGGAAACTGAGGAGTGAGGACAGGGAGCACTATAATTTGCCAAGTATGTTAAACCAAGGAACTAGGCTTTATAGTATAAGAAGTGTTAAACCACCAGAAAGTTTTAAGTAAGAAGGAATGGATGGTCAAACTAGTAAAAATACTAGTTTAAAAAGACCACAGAGAACTGGAAGGAGAGAAAATTAAAAGTAGAGTACAGGTTGGAGATTGTTGAATTATTCCAAAAGATGAGGGAGGGTGAACCAAAAAATGGGGATAGATTTAAAAAGATTTAGGCAGTAGAAATGACAGAGCATGGTGTCCATTATGAAGACAGGACGATAAAGAATAGCATCAAAAATCATGCCCAAACTGGGTATGATTGCACAACTCTGTAATCCCAGAACTTGGGAAGGCAAAAAGGAAGAGACAAGTTTGAGCCCAGCATGGATGGGCAATTCAGCAATTCAGTGACTTACAAAAGACTCTATCTAAAAAAAAAAAAAAGATAGAAATGTGCAAAGTCTTAGATTCAGACCTCAATTCTGGAAAAAATCATCCCCAAATGAAGTACAGTGTGGTTCCATGGATGGCACCCAAGAGCATTAAAAGGGCATTAAAAAGAAAACATGTAATCTGAATCTGAATAAAGGCTGTTTTTCAGTTAATACTAATGTATCAATGTGAGTTCAATTCCCAGTTCCAAAAAGAAAAAAACTCACCAATGTTGGCTTTAGTATTGACAAATGTTCTATGGTTCTATACAATGCTAACATTAGCAGAAACTGGGTGATAAAGGGACTATATTTTCTTTACAACTTTTCTCTAAGACTAAAGTTATTCTAAAATAAAAGTTTATGCCAGGCATGTTGGCACATACCTGCAATCCCAGTGCTCAGGAGGCTGAGACAAGTGAGTTCTAGGATATCCTGGGCTACACAGTAGTTCGAAGCCAGCCAGATTACATGGCAAGGCCCAATTTTTAAAAAAAAAAATGCGGGGGGGGGGTACTGGGGATTTAGCTCAGTGGCATAAGCGCCTGCCTTGTAAGCAGGCAGTCGTAAGTTCGATCCCTGGTACCGATAAAAACGAAAAAGATTAAAAAAAAAAAAAGCTTACTATAAACTTTTTAAAAAACAAAAAACAAAAAAAAAAAACCCCTCGCCTTTTTTGTGTGCTGACACATCCCTATAATTCTAGCTACTTGGGAGGCTGAGGCAGGACAGAAAGTTCCAGGCCAGCCTGGACAATTTAAGCAGTCTGTCTCAAAATAAAAAGTGGTAGGGGGAGTACCATACCTGCCTGGCAAGCACAAGGTTGCGTTCAATTCCTGGTACCAAAAAAAAAAAAAAGAAAGGTGTGCTCAATTGTATACTTGTATTAGCATATTAGCATATCATATAGCTTCCATTCCTAGTGAGGGAGAAGGGGAAATCATGCTTAAGTTGCTGGTTTAGGCACCTGGGAGCCAAGTTAAATTCCTCAAGATGGAACATTATAGAGAAGGTAGGCAAATGCTAAGTCTCAGCTTTAGACATGTTTGATGTCCCTAAGGGTTGGAGGTTGAGGTATGTAAAGCTGATTTGGAGCTCAGAAAGAGATTTTTGGTAGAGAAAAGTGAGCCAAAGTGATTTGTAGGCTTGCCTGGGAGTGCTCCTAGGACACTTAAAGTGATCTGGGTTGGGGGAGTACCAGGAATGGAACTCAGGACCTTCCACTTGTCAGGCAGGCACTGTGCTATTAAGCTATATCCCTAGCCAAGACGAAACCCTCTTTCATTCTGAGTAAGGCCTGGATGCAAATAAATTTACCATGTACTTACTGAGCACTTGCCACTTCCAGACCTTAAACTTAATATATATATTTCTTCACAAAATTATCATCACCATTGCCATGACTGATTAGGTAGGTCCTTTGTCATTTTCCAGATGGGAAAACACCAGGTAGGATTGGCTCTGGTCATTCAAGATGAAGACAAGAAGGAGAAAAAATAATCTAAAGCCAAAATTTCCTCTGAGAAAAGCAGCAGGTGATTAGATTATGTAGATGAGAGCATTTCTTATATATTTTTGCACTGTTTGCATACTTTACTAAGTACATGTAATACCTATTCAAATTAATTTAAAAAATTTAAGTAGTGGGGCAAAACCCCCCCACTGCTCTAAAGGCAATGAGTCATTAGCAAGTAAGAATATATAAAAGAGCTGGATGAAGAGAAGTTGCACAGTGAAACAGAACACGGGGCTATCAAGTGCTCAGGGTTCGCAGAGCATTAATGAAGGGAAGGAGCATGAAGAAGGACAGGGGCAGAAAGATAATCTTCCCTTCAGTTCCTTTCTGAGGGGATGTTAGGTAAACAGATCCAAACCAGAAAGCTCAATCCATATTTAGCTTTATTCTGAACTAGCTATCTATTAAGACTGCACTGCAAAACAGTAGAAAAAATTAAAGGAACTCATCCAAAAAAGTTCCCTGGCAAGTGGGAGGGAGGGCATGGCGTTAGGAACCCTGTTTAGGGAAGGAAATGTTATCCAGGTCATGGATGCCATTTTTGTCGATGATTCGAACACTGAAGGTTGGCAGATTTAAGATGAAGCGCTTTTGGAGCTGCAAAGAAAAAGAAGGAAATCTGTCAACAAGTACTTATTGAGCACTAAGTACATGGCAGAGTCTGTTCTAGGCACAGTGCATACAAACATAAAAACGCCTGCTTTGGGGAACTGACATTCCTCTGCAGGCAGCTGGTATTAGGGTGCTGAGGAATGCCCAAGCCATAGCTGGAGGCAGTGAGCCTCCAGCTCAAGGCAGTGAGCACAGGCTAGGAGACACAGCTGGGAGCCAGAAGGGGGTCATGTTCTTATTCCCACAAGCACAGACTTTGCTCTTGAACTGTCTCTGAGTAACAAGCAGACAAGGAGTCAGTGTCCTAGGATCAAGCTTTGGACCAAAGCAGTACATGCCTAGGTCCCGACAGCTTGCTCCTGTCATTCACCCACGTTAGAAGGCACGGTGAGAAGAATGTCAACAGAATAGCCCTTTAGAACAAACCCTACTTCTGTCTTCTCCAGCCCAGGCTGCGAATTACATGCACAGAAACAGGCAGCCTACTATCCTGGGCAATGTAGCCTTGAAATCTTTCACTTTTATAGCTACTCTTCCTGAATGCCTCATTTAGAACTTCTAGAAAGAAGCAGCTCCATGTTTTCCTCCAGAGTTTATTCTGGAACTGTCCAATCCTCCAGGCTTAAGCCCTCCCCTTCCATCATATTTCTCATCTCCCCTAAAGCTGAGGACTGGGTAGCAACAGCCCATTCCATTTCCAATCTTTTCTGGCTGATGACTCTCATCTTCAGAATCCAGCTCCAAAATCAAAAAAAGTGATAAGGGCTTCTAAAGTGACTCTTTTAGGATGTGTGGAGAAAATTAAAGTCTCAAGAGTACTAAATATTCCAGTGGCTTCTTCATTGGTAGACCTAACACTTAGGCCAATGTGGACTCTCAGCTGAATATTTAAAACACAAAGTTTATTTGCAGCACCTGCCTTGGAAAACAAGACATACCAACAAGGACAAAGGGAAAGCGGTTGCTGTGGACTGAAGAGGACAGGTTTGTGTAAGAGGCAATGCTCCCACCTGTCGTCCTTATTCTCACTAGACCATGAATTCAAGTTTATAATTATGTCACAAGAAGAATAAAAGAATGAGAAGGCTAATTGGGTTTCTTTTTGCCACCTCATCCTACATTCACACTCAAAGCCTTACGTTCTTCGGTATAGAACTGGGATGTGCAGAGTGGGTTCTGGGCTTTAGGAACAAAGGGTTCTGCTCCCCTTCTGCACAACACTTTCTCTGAATACTAACCTAGCCTTCTGAATGCTAAGGGTTTCTCTCCAGATTGGTAGGGCTTATTAAGCAAGTACACAGCAAGGCAAATAGAGATGGCACAAGAACAGAGTAGGTATAAAGTCCTGGGTAGTAGTCCTTAGAGTATGTCCCAATTATCACCTGTCAGTTAAAATACAGATTCTCAGTCTTATCTTCTGTTTTTTAAGACGAGGTCTCACCATGTAGCCCTGGCTGGCCTTGAACTCATGGTGAGTCCCCTGCTTCAGCCTCCCAAGTACTTCAGCCTCCCAAGGTATACGCCCCCTAGACCTGGCTTGAGATTTCCAGTCTTTATCTCAAAATAGTGGATTCAGAAATGGGGGTTGGGGCAGGGCAATAATCTGCTTTTTTGACAAGTTCACCAGATGATTCTTACACACAATGAATTTTGAGAACCACTGGTTTGGATAAGAAAGATAAATCGTAAAATTGACATTGATGAGGAACTGACCCATGAGAGAAGAATAAGCTTGTAACCCATACCAAACTCTAGCCCTGGTAGCAACTTTACATCTGGTCAGTGGGTATTTATTACACCTTCTGGTCAGGAGCAGAAAAAAAAACAAACATGGAACAGTAATGATATTGGCAAATGGGGAGATAAAACATTCCTTTCACAATCCTATGGGAGCTACTCACCTCCTCCAGGCATTTCCTAAGAAGCTCCACTGCCTTGTCACGTGAGATAGCTGAAAGAAAACACAGAGACCAAGCACTTTAGGTGCCACCATTAAGTCCAACTCTCAGCAGCTTTTGATTAAGTTTCAAACTTCTTTAGGTCCAAGTTCCATACAAACAGAAAAGGCAAAAAATGCTTCAGCCTTCTAGCCTGCAATAAACTTATTCCATATGCAGCTGAGAGTGCCCCAGACCCGGTGCTCTAGCAGCCACAAGCCATTGCAAATTGATTTGCTACAGAGAAGGGTAAGCATGACGGAATTCTGCCTCCCCTGGCCAGGGCCCGCCTCTGAAGAAGTCCAGTGTCATAGCCCATCCTGCTACTCCCTTTAGTCCAGAGCTTAAATCAATTCCATCTGCCATAGCCAGCTGCAAATCAGGAAATGGGAAGACAGGGCCAGAGTTTTAGCTTCACTTTCCCAGCTGGGTTTCAGTTTTAACAATGAGAAGAGAATTCATAGAATGGGACTGAGACTCCTAAAACAGGATCCAAAGGCCCTTGTTGTCTGTGGGCATGGCAAACTGGGTTGACATACTATGCAGTTGGGCTTCAGGGGCAGTTGCTGGTTATACTGGTTATATCAGTTGTATTACCGACAGATGCAAATCAACAGACAGACACCAGGAGGCTAGAATAATTGTTTTCAGGATATGGCCTGGAGCTCTCGTGCAGCTGAGGTTGAGCAAAAGGGCAGCCCCAAAAAGGAATGAACACACCAGATTCCAATGATGCTGACAGGGAAGAAAGCAAAGTAAGGAGAGATGTGGTCATCTGTACTACATCTATAGCTTGCAAAAGTTCAACCTTCTAAGTGCTGATGCCCACATTGGCTAAAGCTGAGGCTGAGATTGGGGTCATAAGATAGAACTTAGCAAAAGCATCATGGGTCTGAAGCTTTGTAGACAATTTTTTCTTGCAGAAGGGAGTAGCCAGTAAGGAAGGAACCAAAAGTAAAATCCAGATTCATAGCCTTAAGAGCTGTGGTGTTTAAAGAAAGACACCCTCAGTTGTTATTATGAGGACCTGTTCATCCTGACAAGTTCAACACATACACAAACCACTTGGTTTAACTGATGAGTTGCTGCAGCTGACATGTCAATAATCCAGACAAAATGAATTAAAAAACTCAACTCTCAGAAAATTTTATTACCTAATAAAAAATGTTTGATTTACTATGAAATCTACTCCAATATCCTTTAAAATAAACAAACAAACAAACAAACCCTAGCTCTGGAGACAAATACCTCATCTTGCCTGGCAAAAGCGGGACTTTAATCAACAAGCTTCTTGAAGAACCCCTTGATCCACAAGAGTGCAGCTTCCAGAGAGGATTCGTCCGCTATTCAAGATCTAGTCACCCAACTCCAAGGGCAGGCAAAACTGGAAAGCAGTTAAGAACAGGGCTCTGCTACTGCTCCCTCTCTAGAGTGCTAGAACTTACTTGGAGTATAGTATCGGTCCAAGATACTGAGAGTCAGGAAGGCACCATAACCATGGGCTGCAAAAGGCGCCTTAGCCAAGGCTGCCAGGTAGTCCATGTAGTAGAGTGCTGGCCCCTCATGCTCATCATAGCCAGCCAGGAGAAGGTTCACATGATACGGGGTCTGAAAGGAAAGACACGGTAAAGTGATGATTAAAGCATAGCACCAATATCTAACCATGACAAATGGGGAGTGTTCTGATTTTTGATGAATAAGCAAAAGCAACTTGAGCAAAATCCCAGTGAAAGCAAAACTGCAGAGAAACCTAAAGGGCCTAAAGTGTGGTCAGAGGCTTTTTTTCTTTTGAACATTTGAAGCAGTTTAGGTATATAAAAATGTTGCACTTTTTTTTGTACCAGGAACTGAACTCAGGTACTCATGCTTGCCAGGTAGGCATTGTGCTATTGAGCTATATTACCAGCCCTGAAAACGTTGCTTTCTTTTTAAAGTCTGTGGACAAGACCCTGATATGAAAGCACTTCAAAGGTAAAGCATGGTGTGCTTGCTTGTGTCATTCCCAACTACTGAAACCAACAAATGCAACTTGGGAGTTAGAGCTATAAACTGAAGAAAACAGCTCCAACCACAACCTCCAAAGTAAATAAGTGCAGGAACCCAGGAGTTCAAGGTCAGCCTGGGCAAAATAGGTAAGGCCCTCTCCCTTTACTCCCAAACAAACAAGCAAACCCCACAAGCTCATCTGGACCAAAATCTCAAATGATAAACTAAACAACTCTTAGGTAGGGAAGGACAGCAGGTCTCAAATATTTAAATCCAATCACTAGATTAGTAGTGGCAAGCCTATGCCACGCATGCTACAGGAGGGCTAGCTATTATCATTGAAAGCTTGGTGCACCATCACTGCACTATACCTTTAAACTGTAGAAGAAAAATAATGGAAGTCCACAAACAGAAGGAAACATAGTAACACCAGAACTATAGTTTTAGGCGAAATAGTAACATTTTTCTAATTAATAAGCCTCCCCTAAAATAGATTAAAAACTTTTCATTAATCAGACAAAAAGGCAGTTAAAAGTTGAACTTATGTGTCCTTCCTCTGTACTACCTGCAAGTCTAAAAACATAAATTATTTTACTGAATTGCCATGCACTTCACCTTCAAATGGATACTTTTTTCTACACCAGTTGGGCCACTTACCATGTTCAGTTCAGTCTGTCTCTGCCCCAAGGCATCAGTGGTGGGACTCTCACTTTATACAGTTTCCTTTTTGTCTTCGGGATGTTTTTGCTTTTGCATGTGGTTCAGCAGGCAGTGAACAATGGCCTTGCCTGTGGTTGTGTGTCCATCCCAACTTACACATGTATTCAATTAAGTGTACATTAAATGAGACACCATATTATGGAACATAAAGAAATAATAGCTAATGATCCTAAAGTGACATTTCACATTCTTTGAACACTGATTAACATGAGCACTTGGTAGCCTGAAGAACTCATGTTAGAAAAACACAGGAAAGTATTACATATATTTTTTTGGAATTCTACTAAGCCAGCTGTGCTAAGTAGGAAGTTTCTAACACCTCTCAAAGATTACACAGGATCCTAACCTCCCAAACAAGCTCCTCCCTTGGAGATAAGACAGTGGCTATTCTCTTTTTTTGTTTTTTTTTTGGGGGGGGGTTTTTTTTTTTTTTTTTGGTCTTTTTCGTTTTCATTGGTACCAGGGATCGAACTCACGACTCCTGCTTGCAAGGCAGGCGCTTATGCCACTGAGCTAAATCCCCAGCCCCGACAGTGGCTATTCTCAGAGCAGTAAGAATTGACCAGCCCCGGTACCGATAAAAACGAAAAAGACAAAAAAAAAAAAAAAAAAAAAAAAAAAAAAGAATTGACCAGCAATAGTCAAGACTTCCAAGAAGATGACTTTCTTTCACATTTTTTTTTTTTTTTTTTTTGGTCTTTTTCGTTTTTATTGGTACCAGGGATCGAACTCACGACTCCTGCTTGCAAGGCAGGCGCTTATGCCGCTGAGCTAAATCCCCAGCCCCTTCTTTCACATTTTTGAAGAGTAATGTTACATACTCTGCCAAGCTCTGGAATTCTGTGCCCATCTGGGACTATCTTCTCAGTAGGTTTTTTTTTTTTTTTTTTTTTTTTTTTTTTTTATTCTCAGTAGGTTTGACCGGAGGCAAAACAACCCGTATGAGCTTCAGTTTTGCGTCTAAAACTGAGTTAATTGAGCTTTCATTCCCCTTTTTGTCTTTTAGGGAGGATGGTAACAAAAAGTAATAGAAATGAAACACCATACCCTGAAAGAAATTATCTAAATTCCTAGTGTATGAGCTACATCCCAGTATCCTTTTTCTTTCTTCCTTTTATTTTTTCCTCTCTGGTACCAGGGATCAAACTCAAGGCATCATACACACTAGGCAGGTATACTATCATTGAGCTACATTCCCAGTCCTTTAAAAACAGGCACCTACTATGTAGTCCAGGCTGTCCTCAAACTTATGCTTATTCTTCTGCCTCTTCCTTCCAAAATGCTGGGATTACAGGCATGTGCCACCACACCCAGTTTAAAACTTTTTATTTTGAGATACAATCTTGCTTTGTTGTCCAGGTTGGCCCTCAAACTTGCAACCTCTCTTCCTCTACCTCCCAAGTAGCTGGGATTACAGGCACGTATCACACCTGATTGCAGTCTCCTTTATATCTTACCACTTTACACAACCAACAAAGTATTAAAAAAAAAATAGCTTAAATTCGGTAAAGATAAAATGTGTGAAAACAAGACTACAAAATTTGGCAGACATAGAATACCTTAATATTCTTATAATTAAAGTAGAAAAAGTGAGAAGAGAGTGGTAAAGGTATTCTAACTGGTTTCTTTCTCCCCAAAAGAATAATATAGTTGTTTTTTGTTTGGTTCGTTGGTTTTTACCTTTCAAGAAAGTACATTAGTATTTTTGCTAAAAGGGTAACTAATCTCACTGCCACTCGCTATCTAGAATATTCATTGTATGGTTAGCCAAAATGATTTCACTGCAGGGTGTGGTGGCACACAACTGTAATCTAAGCACTCAGAAAGCTGAAGCAGGAGGATCACTGTGAGTTTGAGGCCAGCCTGGGTTACATAAGTGAGTTCAGGGCCAGCCTACGCTACCTAGGCGAGACCCTGCTTCAAAAACAAAACAAAAAACCAAAACAATTTCACCAGCAATTACAGCAATCTTAGGGCTCCACCTGATGTCCAAAAAAGCCTTAACCTGCAGAACCCAGGAATGTTCTAATGATGCTCTTGCCCGTACTGAAATTAAATTGTGTTTAAAACAATTAACATTACTTAAAAGCCACCAACAGAAGATTTTACATGAAACTATATAAACAGGACCCTAGAAGCAAAGTGTATTGTTTCATTGGTCTACATAAGATCATTTATTTATGCTTAAACCTCTGATACACACACTTACCAAGGTTGATATTGAGAAACTACAACTTGTGGTACAGAAGGTAACTCACAAATATTGTGTGACTCTGAATTACCAACTTTTGTATGTGTGAGATGCTTAAGCATAAATAAATGGTGTTATCTAGACTAATTAAATCAATACATCTGTGTAACAACTTGCAGTTTCTAGAATTCTTCTGATAATGCTCCCCCAAAGATCTTTGGCTCACACTATTTTTTTTTTTCAAATGAAGTATTGTATACTTGTAATTGTCTCACTCGAAGAACTGTGGGATTCAAACTGGCAAAGTCATAGTTACATGTTTCTTCTTTTTTTTTTTTTTTTTTTTTTCCGTTTTTGTCGGTACCAGGGATCAAACTCACAACTGCCTGCTTGCAATGCAGGCGCTTATGCCGCTGAGCTAAATCCCCAGCCCCAGTTACATGTTTCTTGATGGTTATATCTCTTATAGTCTGTATTCATTAATGTTCTAGGACGAAATAAATTTTAAACCATTCAATTTTGTTTTCTTTTTTTTTTTGTACTGGGAATCGAACTCACCACCATGCACTTGCCAGGCAGGTGCTTATGCAGCTTAGCTAAATCCCCAGCCCCCTTGTTTTATTTTTATGGCACACTCCGGTGTGACTATAGTATGTTTAGGGCAAGAATGAGTCATATAAGACACAACCCATCCATTTGAATATTTATACCACTTATAAACTTTATGAAGATAGTATGATTGGCTTGTTCATACAAACATAAGGTATATATATGCTCAATAAACATTTACTTAATGAATATTAATAATGCCAGAAAGTATAACATATACTTTAATACATATGTGGCTAATGCTTAATATAACAAGAAAAGATTAAGAAAAGCATGAAATGAATGTTAGAACATGATAGATAATGTTCAAGTTAACCACCAGTATCTCTATGAATGACACACACTGGACCCTCGAGTTACAACTAGCTGACATACAAACAACTTGGGTTATGATCAGATTTTAGTTTTAATTTACCACCAACCAAAGTCTGGAGTTACGACCCAAATGCTGAATGCTTGTGCTTCTAGATGGTCTCAGATACAGATTTAACTCTTAAAGAGTTCTGGAAGGAACATTACAACATCCTTTCTTATATGGGGTTAATTGAGAAATCCTGGGCCAATGTCTCTCTAAGAACACTGTGATTCGCCTGTATCAGGAGAGAGACTCTAAAGACTGCATAGGGGAGCCTGAGTCTTCAACTGACAACCCCAATTACAACCAGCTCTTGGGAACAAAGCATTTGTGAGCCATGGGTCTACTGTACTCCTTTCTTTTTGCTTAGCCCTGGTCCTTCTCTCTCTATCTCCCTTTAGATATAAGCTGCTAAGTAAATAAAAGCTTAAGTTAAGATACAGGTTAAGCATTCAGAACCAAACACAGATAAATATCTTAAGAAGAAATAGCTGGGCCACATAACAAGCAAGACCTAAATTTGAATTCTAGGGGCTGGGGATTTAGTTCAGCTTGGTCGTGAATTCGATCCCTGGTATGGATTAAAAAAAAAAAAAAAAAAAAAAATTTGAATTCTAGCTCTATTGCCATATATGGGACTTTTAGAAAAGGCATTTAATGTCTCTGAATTTTAGTGTCCTCATCTAAGAAACAGACTAATGTCTACTACAAAGGGGCTACAGTGAGGATTCAAAGAGATAATGCATGTAAATGATTAGTACCTAAAACATAGTGAAGGCTTAATAAGTGATAAATATTTTTATAATCTATGAAATGTCTACAAAATAAACAGTGTAAGTAAATTGGAAGAAGCCCCACTATACCTGGCACTGGGATATAATATAAATTTCTTCAATGTGTCCGTAAAGAGATACAAAAGGATGTTTATAAAAAGTATACAACACACTGTCTGACACTTGGTAGAAAAGTAGTAAATGACTTGTTTCCTGTTTCTCCTTCCTAAGATTTTTTTCTGGGGCCCCAAGTAATGATATTCACTGTCACAAGCATTCATATTAGATTTATACAGCATATCTGCTTCATGGCCAACATAGCTGAGCCCTCCCACCAATAACCTCCATCCAGATTTGGAAAGTAAACTGACAGGTATTAAGTGCCTTCACATTGTTTCCTTACAGATGTATCCACACTCAATACTGTCACTTTCTTTTTTTTTTTTTTTTTTTTTTTTTTTTTTTTTGTCTTTTTAGTTTTTATCGGTACCAGGGATCGAACTCACGACTGCCTGCTTGCAAGGCAGGTCCTTAATACTTTCACTTTCTAGATACTTTTAAATCAGTTTTCTTCACTATAATCAGTATTACATGTGAGAATCTGCTTAATTATTCTGGAAAAATGCAAACAGCAATGACAGACTGACTGCCAGAAATCTTCTTTTACAAAGTAATCTCTGTTCTGTGCATGATAAAACCTACCCTTTGCTTTCTCCACTATTCTAATTGTTTAGATGTATAGTCTAGGTAATAGCAAAGTTATGAGTCCCCAAGCAGGTAGGAATTAAATTTTGAGTGACTAGGTATCTTCCCAAAAAGGCAAAGAGTAGATACTATATGTAGTATTGAACTAAATTAAATATATAAATTCCATCAAGCAAATGAACCCAAACATTTACTTAAGACACTCCCTACACAATAGCCTGAAGGATCAACATTAATGGCCTGCACCCAACATGTGTAATTTTAAGTGGTATCTGACATAAGAAGAAAAAAATTTTTTTTTTCTTTTTCTTCTTTATCGATACCAGGGATCGAACTCACGACTGCCTGCTTGCAAGGCAGGTGCTTATGCTGCTGAGCTAAATCCCCAGCCCTAGGAAGAAAAATTTTTAAGTTTAAGTTTTAAAACTGCAAATGAATTTTAGACTCTAAAATCAGGGTAGCACTAACATTTTACCTTTTAATACATATATATACTAAACAAATACATTTTTTCCTCCCTTAAGTACATGAGATAAACTTACTTATAATGAAGAGCTTTAGGTAACTTTGAGATTTCCTCTGAGACAATAAAAGTATCGATCATAATAGGATGTGGTAAAATTTAAATAAATAATAAAGTATTTACTCCAATGTCTGATACATAGTAATAATATAAATTTGCTACTATTACCACCACCATTTTGAGGATTTGACAGCACTGTCAGCAGATTTGTCTAGATAATAAGATGAAGATGCTATCACAAAGGGCTAATAAAATTATTTACCTTTTAACAGTTGCCAAAAGGATTAAATCTAAGCCAGAGGTATAAGCAAATCTCTTATATACTTCTTCTGGGGACTGAATTGGACTTAACTATCTTTAGACCTCCAATCCCTCTAGAAAAAGGAATTAAGCTCTGTTCCATTTTGGACTCTTGTACTTCGGGAGATAGGAATACACATGGCTTACACAGAAACTTTCCTTAAGTTAAGTGGAGTATTTCCCTCCCTCCAACTCTTATGCATTCAACTCCTTATATATTTCCTCTATCATGTAAAAGAAAACAGTAGTGATTAAGAAGAGCGTGAAATTCCATAAATTTTACAGTTAAAGGGAACAGTTGTGACAAATACACTGGAACAGCAAAATCAGTCACGAGAGTCTGGGCGGTGACAAGCAGCGGTGTGACATCTGGCGGAAGCCAAAGTCACAGCAAGGGGGGCAGAGGTGGGCGTGAGGAAGCATCCTGCAGAGCGTGGACACAGAAAAGGAGAGGAACTGACAGTCTTCCCTTGGAGCCAGGCCAGGCTTTGCCACCTCTAATTGAATAGGATGACATTGCTGTAAGTGAGGCAGTGAGGTGCCCTGAAGAACACTGCAGCTTCTTGTGCAATGTGCTGCACCCTGAAACGCTAAGCAGTGTGGGAGGAATACTTCCCATCCTGGGGGGTCAGTATATGGTAGGAGATGCAGAACTAACAATGGGGCAAATGGCTGTTTATAGGCGGCTATTTTCATAAACAGACTTCTAAGTAGAATAAAAGACTTTGAAAGGAACAGGATACCTATTATTCTTTTTTTTTTTTTTGTCTTTTTCCCTTTTTATCGGTACCAGGGATCGAACTCACGACTGCCTGCTTGCAAGGCAGGCGCTTATGCCGCTGAGCTAAATCCCCAGCCCCAGGATACCTATTATTCTTTCTGTTTTTATTTTTGTGGTACTGGAGACTGAACCTAAGCTATATCCCTAGGCCTTTTCAAATTTTATTTTGAAATGAGATATTCTAAGTTGCCCAGGCTGGCCTCAAACATTTGATTCCCCTGCCTCAGCCTCTTGATAGCTGTGCCACCATGCCTGGCTCCCCCCTCCACCCCCAGCTCTCTTGTGTGTGTATGTGTGTGTTGGGGTTGAACCTAGGCCCTTCAGCATGCTAATAAACACACGTTCTACTAAGCTAAACCCCAAGGCCCACACTCTTTCCTTCAATCCATCCAACTGTGAAAGCTACCTAAGATCCCATCCTTGGCAATGAAAGTATTTTACAAAAATGCAGCTTATAGATAGAAGGATTGATGACTTCAACTAGCTTATCCAGTGTCCCTTTCACAAATGTGGTGACTAAAGTTCAAAGAGCAGATGGTAACTTGCCCTAAACCTAAATAATCAGCACTGGAATCAGAACCAAATTCATATTCCTAATTGCCAGTCTTACATGCTTTTCCAGGAACCCTCAAAATGGAAATTAGTGTAAAAATATGATTCAGTATGCAAATGTCAGTTTCACACTCAAATATTTCAGAATGTACTATTTTGCATACCAGCATCTATTGTTTTCTACTTCACTGTTTCACTTAGTATTTGCATATGGCCAATAATATTTTAATTTTAAAAGGATAGGTTAGGGCTGGGAATTTAGCTCAGTTGTGTAAGTGCTTGCCTGGCAAGCACGTGGTCATGAGTTCGATCCCTGGTACCAAAAAAACAAAACAATCCAACATATTAAAAGGATAGGTTTAAGGTCATAATTATGACTCCTCCATAGGGTCTGAAACTATGCAATACATGTAGCACATATTTAATAAATATCTGTGATGAAAGACACCAGTATCTTAGTTGCTTGTCAATGCCCTTATTTCTACTTCGTTAATAAATAAAATGGATCAATTATTTTTCTACATTGGTTCTCTGAACTTTTAATCAGCAGCTTATTTGTTTTGCTTTTTGAGACAGGGTCTTGTTATGTAGCTCAGGCTTGCCCTGAACTCCTTATGTAGCCCAAATTGGTTTCCGATTGGCAGTGATCTTCTTGTCTTAGCTTCCTGAGTGCTAGGATGTGCTACCAGGCCTGGCAAGAGCTTGTTTTTAATAACTAACAGATCTTACTGGCTTTGTGTGGGTTCAGTTTGGTACCTGAAATGTAATTTACTATGTCAAACACTTTTCAAATTGAGCAACTTCCAATTATTGTGACCTATGCACTTTTTGGGGGACAGGGGACTAGGGATTGAACCCAGGACCTTCACACTAAGTTCTATCTTTAGCCTTAAAAAAAAATTTTTTTTTAAGACAAAAACAACAAAAAATTTTTTAAAAATTTGAGACAAGCTGCCCATGCTAGATTCAAAGTTGTGATACTCCTGCCTTATTCTCCTAGAGTACTGAGATTATAGGTATGTGCCCCATGTCTGGCATCTAAACCTTTTTTAGTTCTACAAGAATATGGTTCCATGGTTGGGGGGGGGGATAGCGAATTACCTATCTCTAATGCCTACACAATATGCAATCACCCATACCCTAACTTTAATCCTCGTGAATATATTCCTTTTTAAGGAAACCCATGTGTAGATTTAATCTGTTGTAGGCTTTAAGTATAAAAACACAGTATATGGAGGGCTTCAATAAAAAGTAGATAATTATGAAATAGGCAGATGCTTCAACCAACTTTACTTCTGCATTTGGAATGTGAGTAAGTTCAGTAAGTGTTCATTTAGTATCTATGTCAGGTGACAAAGATAGAACCCTGGGGGCTGGGGATTTAGCTCAGCGGCATAAGCACCTGCCTTGCAAGCAGGTGGTCGTGAGTTCGATCCCCGGTACCGATTAAAAAAAAAAAAAAAAAAAAAAAAAAAAAAAAGCAAAGATAGAACCCTGGATCTGGAAGGTGCTCCCAAGGTAGAAGTGAGTAGGAAGATTCCAGACAGAAGAAATGGCATATATCAAAGTAAAGAAACAGGGAATAACATGGAATGTTTGGGTACAGACTAAGATGAGACACATATACTTGAAGAATTAGGAAGCAGAAGAAATGGGATGATACCATCATTGGCCTTCTAGACTAAACAATATGAACTTCAGTATGTAAGCCACAGAGGAGCCAATGAAAATTTCCTACTCCCATCTTTGATGATCCAAGCCTCTTTTCATGTCTTAGGACACTGGTTAATTGGTGTCAAGGAACCCAGCTGCCTCAGGACTGATATTCCACTGGCCACAGGGCTTTCTTTCTTCTCCTCTTAAAACAGAAGACCTTTATTTATTTAGACAGGAAAAATATTACAGATTGTCATTTTAGGATGGTAACCGACAGTCATATGGGAGATGACTTTGGATGAGACAGAGAGAAAAAGAGAACAGTTAGAGGATGAGGCCAAACTAAGTCAGCAAAAAGAATGCAAGGGAACACATGGAATATGGAATGTATTTAGAAGGCAAGGGGCCAGGGATATAGCTCAGTGGCATAAGCACCTGCTTGGTAAGCATAAGGTCCTGATTTCAATTCTCTGTACCAAAAAAAAGCGGGGGAGGCAGAACTAATAGGCTTGAATTACTACAGAAAAGGTTAGAGAGAAAAAGTGAAGAAGACTTTCTGCTTTTTTTTGAGATTGAGCTCACGACCTCACACTTGCTAGGCAGGTGATTATACCACTGAGCTAAATCCCTGGCTGGAGAAGACTTTCAATAAAAGGAAAAGTGGTAGGACAAATGTAAAGTTCAACTTGGACCCAATAAGTTTAAACAGTCTTTCATAAGCAGCTGGAAAGAATGAAACCGTGTACAGCCAAAGTGAATGAGATTGAATGAAGAGGCAGCCTAGGAGGTGTTACTGTCATGAATATATATATTCTAACTCTCACACTCATTTGTGAAAGACAGTGAAGGAAAATTCTAACAGGACACAATAGCAGAGTATACCAATCTTACTATCATAGCACAAAGAAGCTGAGGTTAACAAATATATGTGGGAGAGCCGGGTGTGGTGGCTCACGTCTGTAATCCCAGCACTCGGGAGGCTGAGATGGGAGGATCGAGTTTGAGATCAGCCTGGGCTACAAAGTGAGCTCAAGGCCAGCCTGAACTGCATAGCGAGATTGTCTCAAAAAGACCAAAAAAAAAAAAAAAAAAAAAAAAAAATTATATATATATATGTGGGGAGCAGAGTGGGGAAAGAACAGTGAAATTTTCCCTCATAAGCAATGAATTGAGTTTAATTAGCAATTAGGAGCTAGCCATGTGGGAACATAGCTACATTCAGAGGAGAAAGTTGGTGAAGGCAGAGACACAAGAAAGAACTCAAGGCAGATGAGTTTCCTGGTAGCTACTGGTACCGCTAGAGGAAAGAACAAGTAGGGAGTTGGAATTTGAAGTATCCTCTTAATCTTATGACTGAAATAGTGCACACCACCCAGCCCCAGTCATTGGAATGGAACCCAAGCCTTAGCAAGGAACTACATCCTTATTCCTTTAATTTTTTATTTTGAAAGGTCTCTTTAAATTGCTAAATTACCCAGGCTGAGCTCAAACTTGTAATCCTCCTGCATCAGCCTCCCAGAGTGCTGGGATTACCACACCAGGCCAATAACAAACAAACATACACAAATACATATCACAAGTGGAATCTGATCAGACTCTGAATACTATACTAGCTTCACAAGTCAGGACATTTAATTAAACTGACTGCCAACTTTCCTCCTTCTCTGTTTCAGAAATATCTATTTTGTGACATTAAAAAACCAATCCATGGGGGTGGGGATTTAGCTCAGCGGCATAAGCACCTGCCTTACAAGCAGGCAGTCGTGAGTTCGATCCCCAGTACCGATAAAAAGGAAAAAGACAAAAAAAAAAAAAAAAATCCATGTTTATAAATTCTCACATTAAACTGAGAGATAATGAAACAAACCTGACTTTTCAAAATCCAAAATAAAACACCATTCTAAAAAATCATTTTTTTTCTGTTTCTTTTCTCTGCCTGAGGTCATTCTCTGAAAATATATTTGGTATACCTTAACTCACTTGGAGCCTCAAGGGCCCCACCTATAAAGTGGAGATTAGTATTGCTAGTCTGACAAGAGTTGTGAGCAACTAAAGTGCCTACCTTTGTGCATAAAGTTTCTGGAAGAAGGCCTGGTAAAATAGTAGGTGCCAAATAAACCTGAATTTCAGGAGTCCCCCAAATTTATTTCAATTTTTAACAAAACTGAATTTGAAAGCCTTCCCTCAATTCCAAAATTTCTATGAATCTTACTTCTTTAAAGCCATCACCCACCCCAAATTTGATTGGTTCTCCTATTAAAAGTTGTAACCTTATTGTAATCAGAAGTTTAGAAATTTAATGAGTTGAAATGCAACATGGCACAGATGCCTTATTATACCAACTAGTTCACACGGTATTTGTTTTCTACATTAATTTTACTTGCTAATCAAAAATACTGCTTTCCCTCCAAATAACATCAAAATAAAATTGCTGATTGTGCAATGGCAAAACCAACACCATGTTTGCAACAAGGCCACTTGAACTTTTTTTCATGAGCTGGCAGTTTCCAGGTAAATGTAAGATTCCATATAACTTTGAGTTAGTTCTTTAAAAACTGAAATGCAGAAACCATGCTTTGCTACAGACTTATACACTACAAAGCATGTAAGATGTCCATGCTAAGCATGCCCATGATTATCTATGAATACTGTACATTATAGGTAGATCATCTTTCTGAGTTGATAAAGACCACGGTTTCTTGAAAAAAAGGCATTTTGGACTATATACAATTATACATGTTTTCAGATATCCATAGCATTTAACAGGGGACTAAAGAATTCCTGGGGAAGACTCTTTAAGAGCTGTTCTGTTAGAACACAGCATTCCCCATTAAAATCCAAGTCCGACACAAGTTATTCCTACAGCTTCAATGGATATGAAAACGCTTCATAGGTCTCTCTGCTTCCATCATTCTTCCCCAAATGTTCCACCAAAGAGCAGCCAATTATCTAATAAAATTTCATCTCATCACACTAACTTCTTCTTGGCCAACTTCCACAGAAGTTCACTGCTTTTATGATAAAGTTCCGCTCCACCCCTCTGCAAGTAAGCATGGAACCCAGGGCCTCATGGATGGCAGGCAAAAGTTTCACCACTAAGCTATATCCTTAGCCTTTTTATTTTATTTTGCAATGAGGTCTTGCTAAATTGCACAAGTTAGCTCAAACTTGTGATGCTCCTGCTCAGGCTGGAATGAGAAGTATGTTACCTAGCCTGACATGATAAAGCTTTTTCACCAAAATCTTCATAATATGGACTATAATCCTAGTTTCAATCTCTTATGACTCCCTTAAAATTGTCAGCCTTAATTGACAAATGTCTTTGTATGTTTACATATGTATACACAGTACATAGCATATATATTCACTCAGTAGAGTCCTAATGTGTATACAGTACTCTATCAGTTAAACATAAAATTAGGAGTAGAAAGCTCAGAGAACTATTTGTCCCTGCCCTGAACATCATTTTCAAACATGATGCCTAACATATTCTCTCATACACCTTGGTCTGTGCTTTTAGTTTTGCTTTATCTTTCTAATGGAAACAGCTAATCTCCAAGGCTCAGGCTAACCTATGTTTCCGGGGCAGTTTTATGTATTGGTATCTTAGCACTTGTCATTTACCACAGGACTGACTACTTCTCTGCTCCCCATCTTAAGTGACTCTCTGAACTCTGCACCTGTTTCCTCAACCCCATGGACAAGGCAGGCTGGAGATCTGCTGAATGAACATTAGCAGCCGCAGAACATCTTGGCTATATGCTGCCTGATTCAGGGTCATCAGAAAGAGAAATAAGCAATTTTGGTAGAATATTTCTATTTACAAAGATTCAGAGATTATTTTTTCGTTATATTTTTCTTTCTAGTCCAGTTAATCTTACTTGCTTTTGTTTTGGTTTTTTGAGACAGGGTCTCACTATGCAGTTCACACTGGCCTTGAACTCACTACGTAGCCTGAGTGGACTCAAACTCACAGCAATCGTCTTGCCTCAGCCTCCCAAGTACTGGGATAACAGGCATTTGCAGCTCTTAATACTCTTAGTTACCCTCAAAGGTAATGGTAAATCTGAATGTGTAGTGTTTTCTTGCCCTTTTATTTTCTTACATCTTTTTTTAAAAAATTAAATAATACATATAAAAGTACATAAAAGCCAGGCATAGTGGTACACACCTGTAATCCCAGCACTTGGAAGGCTGAGGCAGGAGTATCACTGTGAGTTTGAGATCAGCCTGGACTACATAGTAAGTTCAAGGCTAGCCTGCATTACAAAGTGAGACTGCCCCAAAAACGAAACAAATAAAGAAGTACATAAAATATATATGGGCAGCCTGATGAATACAATAAATACAAATGTAACCACTTTACAGGTTAAGAAATAAAACTGTCACCACTTTCTTCTCTAAAACATCTTACTTGCTGCCTTTCAATTTAAATATATGTATTTTTGGAGAGAGTAAAGAAAACATGGGACTTTTTAGATAAGTTAATAAACTCATATCCATGCAGGTGAAAGAGACACCAAAATGCCAGGATATATGTGTGCTTCTGTCTGTGAGTGTGAATGAAAAGTGTGTCTACCTGAACCAGCACACTAATTTAAAGCAATTTTAAAAGGTGGGGGTAATGAAGGAGATCTCTGTAATCTCAGTTTTTCAAAAGGCTGAGGCAAGAGGATACACAGGTTACAAGCCAGGCTAGGCAATAGTGAGATCCTGTTTCAAAATAAAATAAAGTGGGCAATAACTCAATGGTAAAGTACTTGTATAGCATTTATAATACCCTCTGGGTTCTATCCCCAGTACTGGAATAAAGAGAAGAAAAGAAAAAAACTAAGGGCAAATTTGTTTCTAACAGTGAACATTTTTAAAATAAAAGCTTATTCTTATTAAGAGACAAAGCACTCTGCTGCTCTATGTTTACGCCAAATCTTAATAGGACACCACATAATTTTTAAGATAAAAGTTTTGTAACAATACAGATCTGCATCAATTACCTATATTGTTTCACCCCTGTTGTGGATAAAAGAGGTTTTAAGTGAAGAGCTGGCATTATGGGATTGCACAATTCCAGTCATCCGATAGGCTTATTTCATTCAACCAGAATAGGGTTCTCTCTGCTCACAGCAGGCATCCAACAGGGTAGCACATACATGCTCACTGAGTGAGAAAGCAACACCTTCTCACATCCAACCCCCTGGAGAGAGATGGAGAAAGGAGGGGGAGGGCTTTACACCTGCAAACTCCTAACTCTATCAGCACTGTGGTAGGGAAAAACACAACATTTTTTTTTTTTTTAAAAGAAGGGGAGAAAAAGGTTTCCTAATAAAGCCAGTAGCTTCAAAGATGAATCATCTCAAGCTACTCCTCTTAGGAGACTAGTAAAAGTAATGCTTCAACCATTCTGTCTTCCTAATACTTAGTCAAGCCCTAATGACTGTGTAAGCAAACTGCTTACTTAAAAGGGCAGCTGTCAGAAATTTTATTTCTCTTGGTAGAAAAACACTATAAGCACCAAGTGTTGCCATATTAATTAAGACACCTCAACTTCAATGCACATCTGTCCCTGGGCCTTTGGATAATCAAAATGACCACTAAAAATAGAAGAGCTATATCTCCAATGGGGCAGGCATGAGCCACCCCTAATCCTCAGAGACTCCTGCAAGATGTGACCTGGGATACACATGTGTTTTGCAGTACCATTGAATATCCATCTGAATGTAGCCATATGTTTCCAGTTTTCATTTCATGTCATATTTAGGCCAGGAGGCAAAAGTAATGAATACACAGAACTCTGCCTGCAGTGAAAACAGAGATGCACAGTAGATGAACTGACTGAGGTTTGGCGGGGAAGAATACTGTTCCCCAGGTTTGTAAAGAGCTTCTGTTGCTGGTACCGAAAGTCCAAGAGTTTCATGATTATCATTCTGGCCCCTGCTCTCCAGCTCTCCTGCTCCCTGACCCAAATTTCCCCATCACCGAAAGTGAGCCAGCCCTGTCTGTCAAGATGCCCAGGCTGTGTGGCAGTGGTGTCAAAGGCTGCCACTTGCTCCAAGGCACTGCCATCTGCAGCAGTACAACATTTCTTCTCTGGAAAATAAACACATCTGCCTTTACCAGTGTCCTCCCACTGTGCCGCCCATCTGGAGCAGGTGAGCTGGAAGGCAAGCCTGGGCATGGGTAAGATGGGGGTGAAGAGGGGTGATGAGACCTCAAGGGAGATGGCACATGGAGGGAGAAGGCAATACTGTGTCATGTCACATCCTGCTAACCATATTTGCCAAAAAGCATGTGAAATTACCTTTGTTAGTGATATTTTAATCACATGTAACAAATGTTTGGAGGTGTTTAGGGGATAAGACCTGCAAAGTCAAGGTTTCACCTGGACCATATGTTCACGAGGTCATATGACCTCACTGATACAAATAAACAAAAGATGTCTTTGTGCCAGTCACCTTAGGCGTTTAAGAGGATAATTTAAGTGAGGAATAGAAGGCGTAAAGCCACAGGATTCTTCTAGGGCAGAAATGTGCTATACATGCCTACTACCTAAACAGACCAAATACACTAAAAAGCAGGGCAGAGTGCTGGAATGAGTCATTTTTGGAAACAACTATTTTTTAAACTATGGTGGGAAAAGAATGGTGAAACTAGCTTTTCAAATAAAACCTTATGTACAACAGGTAAACACAGAATTGATTTATATGAAACAGAGCTAAAGTTTCACCACACTGGTCTTTTTTGGTGGGTTTCCAAAGGCTGCTTCATTGCATGTCTAAAAACCACTATTGTAGGGCCGAGCATTTAGCTCAGTGGCATAAAACACCTGCCTGGCAAGTGCAAGGTCGTGAGTTCAATTCCCAGTACCAAAAAAAAAAAAAAAAAAAAAAAACAAAACTGAACATTTTTCTAATTTATTATTTCTGCTGTCTACATGCTAAGCATTTACAAGTAAGCTATCAAACATTTAAAAAAATTCTATGAAACCTCTCTGGTCAGTGAGAAGTAAAGTACTGAAGATTACACACATGGAGGTTAGTATGTCACCTAAGCCTTGCCACAAATGCCACGTGCCTCAAGGCTATTAGTTTGGCTAGTTCATACCTCAATCTCCTTAGCTATAAAATGGAGATAGTAAATGGTAATAAATAAATTGGGGGCATTCCGATGGACTATACCAAAACTAATTCACATAATTCATTCCAAGTAAGAAAGGGCCCCATTACTCATCGTCTTCTTCTACAACCCATTAACCAAACATAAGAAGAATTTAAGCATGCAGGTCCTTATGCATAGTGCAAACTGTAAGGCATTACAAAATTTTCAAAATAATCTGGTTAAAAATCCAAATATTAGGTTCTCAGTGATAGTCATTTAATAAATAGTTTCCAGAGTAGTATCATTCATTATTTCAAACAAATTTTATGGAACCAATGCTTAATTTTCAGTTATCATTTGATACTTTTCTTTTAATGACACATCTGATTCTCCCTGCCTGCCCTGAGTACCAAGGGCCTTCTCAGTGAACTATATCCCATCCCTTTTTCTCCTATTTTCATTTTGAGAGAGGGTCACACTAAGTTTCCTAGTCTGAGCTTGAACTTGGAATCCTCCTGCCTCAGCAGTCCCGAGGAGCGGGGATTACTGGCATGTGCCACCTTCACTTCTTCCTTACCAGAGGAGAGATATGAAACTCAGAAAATATACATGATTTATTCACGATTATATAAACTAGTAAGTACACAAAAGGAACTAGAAACATGGTATATCTTGACTTTAAATTCACGCTCAGAGAAACCTGGTAAATATTTTAAATTGGGGAGTCAAACCCACAGGAAAAGTAAAATAAGCCCTTTTTCTCTTCCTTGGAGTTTAACCAGGAAGAGTTAAATGTAGGTTTTGTTTTGTTTGTTTGTTTGTTTTGTTTTTTGGTATTGGGAATTGAACTCATGATCTTACAATGCCAAGCAGACATTGCACCACTGAGCTATATCCCCAGTCCCCTGTATGTCAGTTTTTCATGTTTGTTTTTAGGTTTTGTTTTTTTGTTTTCTGAGACAGTCTTACTATGGAATTCAGGCTGGATTCAAACCCACAGCAATCCTTCTTCCTTAACCTCCTGAGAGCTAGTATTACAGGAGATCAATGTAAAGTACATGTGCATTTAAATTAAAAGCACAAAGGCTTCTGATTTTTTCCCCCTATATTCACTAAAAATAATTTATTGTAGTTTCCTTCCACTGCATAAATGATAAATTCTCAGCAGTATATACGGACCTATGTGAATAATATTTACTCAGCTGATATCTACATGGGTGTACCTTCATACCTTGCCTATGTAATCTATGTCAGTATTTTGACATTTTCATAGAAACGAATATTTCAGGATCCCTTAAATGTACAATATACTTGTATATTACTCTAGTAACTAAAAAAATTAAAAACCAAATGCATGAAAGAGTATATTTTAAGTTAGAATCTTAGCTCAATCTTTTATAGCCTATTTCCATGTGCCTTTAAACACATACACAGTACATGGACATATTGAGGAAAACATGTAACTTCTCTATGAACCAGTTTCAGCACTCTTATTTTTTTAAAAAATGGGAGTAATAGGCATCAGACAGACTCATAATAAGAAATAGAGCTGGGTGTGGTGGTATATACCTGTAATGCCAGCACTTGGGAGGTTGAGGCAAGAAGACTGCCCCAAATTCAAGGCAAGCCTAGGCTACATAGTGAGTTCAGAGGTAGCCTGAATTATACAATGAGACTCTATCTCAAAAAAATTAAATTAAATTAAAAAAGAAGAAAAAGATCCACATGTTTCTCTATCTCTTTTTTTTTTGTGGTACCGGGGATTGAACTCATGACCTCATGCCTGCAAAACTGCTCAGCTATACCCACACCCCCTCTTTTTTTTTTTGTCTTTTTTCTGGGGGTGGGGTTACCGGGGATTGAACTCATGACCTTGCGCTTGCCAGGGAGGTGCTCTGATGCTGAGCTAAATTCCCAGCCCTTTGTCTTTTTGAGACAGGGTCTCACTATGCAGTTCAGGCTGGTCTTGGGCTCACTTTGTAGCTTAAGATGGTCTCGAACTTGCAGTGACCCTCCCACCTTGATCTCCCAAGTGCTGGGATTACAGGTGCATGCCTGGCTTTAACAGTTGTTTTTTTTGGGGGGGCAGGGTGGGAGGTACTGGGGATTGAACTCATGACCTCAAGCCTGCCAGCCAACATACCTCTTTAAAAGAGTACCAAACAACAGAACTTTCTATCACAATGAAGTTGATCTAAAAATCATAGATACCAAATATAGATAGCTAGCTAGCACTTGAAATGTGGCTGTGGCTGAAAAACTGATTTTTTTCTAATAATCAAGAATTTTAGCAGCCGGGTGTGGTGGCTCAAGCCTGTAATCCCAGCACTCCAGAGGCTGAGGTGGGAGGATCGTTGTGAGTTCGAGACCAGCGTGGGCTACAAAGTGAGCTCAAGGCCAGCCTGAACTGCATAGTGAGACTCCGTCTCAAAAAAGACAAAAAAAAAAAAAAGAATTTTAGCTGAGTGTGCTGGCATAGATCTATAATCCTACCACTCAGGAGGACTGTCTCGAGTTCAAGGCCAGCCTAGCTATCCTAAGCACAGAGAACATTCAAGGCCAGCCTGGACTACAGAGCCAAGATCTTGTCTCAAAAAATAAATAAATTTTTAAAAATTAAATTAAATTTTTTTTTTTGTCTTTTTCCTTTTTATTGGTACTGGAGATCGAACTCATGACTGCCTGCTTGCAAGGCAGGCGCTTATGCCGCTGAGCTAAATCCCCAGCCCCCAATTAAATTAAATTTTAAAATAAATTTTTAAAAATTAAATTTTATTTATTTATTTATTTATTTATTTATTTAGTCTTTTTCATTTTTATCGGTACCGGGGATTGAACTCACAACCGCCTGCTTGCAAGGCAGGTGCTTATGTCGCTGAGCTAAATCCCCAGCCCCAATTTTATTTAATTTAAATAAAAAGTCTTATAAAACTAGAGGTTAATCTATTGTGTAGATCTAGAACAAATCCTGGCATATAACAGATGCTCAATGTCTATTTCTATTTCCCTATCCATTGTAAACAATATTTTATTAACAGATCTTTTCAAGTAAAATAACAAAACAGGTAGTAATGGCGGCACATACCTGTAAAGCCAGCACTGTGGGAGGTTAGGCAAGAGTATCATAAATTTGAGGTTAGCCTAGGCAGCTTATCAACTTAGCAAGACCTCATCTTGGAATTAACAAAAAAATGTGGGGCGGGGAGCTAGAGAATGGAGCTTTGTGAATTCTGGAGGAGAGAGCAAGCAAGAACAAGAGACAGACAGGGAGACAGGGAGAAAGAGATGTTTTAAAATACTATAAAATAGCACAACAGCTGTGTATCGTGGCACACACCTATGATCTCAGCACTCTGAGAGGCCAGGCAAAGGATCAGTTTGACCCCTGGGAAGTTTAATAACTCAGAGAGAAATTGTCTCAAAGTTAAAAGTAAAAAACTGGCTGGGGATGTGGTATAGTACAAAAGGTCCCACTCCAATTCCTAGATTATATATTAATCAGTTGACCAAACAAAAAAAAGTAGCAAAACAGCCGGACACAGTGGTACATGCTTATAATTCCAGCACTTGGGATGCTGAAGCAGGAGGATTGTTGCAAGTTCGAGACCAACCAGGCCTACAAAGTGAGCCCAAGGCCAGCCTGAACTGCATAGAGATCCCGTCTCAAAAAGACAACAAAAATATAGTACAACAAAAAAATTCCCATGGTAAGCTAGTTTGTGCATTAAATTTCTTCTTCAGCATGGCATGGTGGCACATACCTGTAACCCCAGCATTCTGGGAGGCTGAGACAGGAAAATTCAAATTTAAGCTGGGCCTGGGCAACTTGGAAACCTAGTCAAGATCCTGTCTCAAAATAATAAAAAGACTGGCAAAGTAGCTCAGTGCAAAGGCTCTGGGTTTAATCCTCAGCACCATCAAAATAGAAAAATATTTTCTCTGACCAAATAGTACTAGCAGCAAATAAACAAAGATCATTTAGTAATCTGTTATATGTGCCACATATTGTGTGAAGAGCTTTGCATGATTAACTCACTATTTACAACAAATGTATAAAACACCATTATCTTTCTTTTTTTTTTCTTTACCGGTACCAGGGATTGAACTCACAACCACACACTTGCAAGGCAGACGCTTATGCCGCTGAGTTAAATCCCCAGCCCCAAAATACCATTATCTTTCTAAGTAGGAAAAATTAAGCTTAAATTTACCCAAAGACACAGCAAGCCAGTCAGTCAACCCTAGCAGTCTAATTCCAGAAACTGTCTTTTAACCACAATGCTAAATTGCCTGCATCTTAATAAATTGGTTTACATAAAATTCAATATATAGGGCTGGGGGTTTAGCTCAGTGGTGTAAGTGCCTGCCTGGCAAGCACAAAGTCATGAGTTTGATCCCCAGTACCAAAAAAAAAAAAATCAATATATAGTGAATTTTTTTACTAAATACAGTGAACTATATAATGATTTAAAAAAAAAAATTTGGATTCTCAGGCCAGGGATTTACCTCAGTAGTATAAGCGCCTGCCTGGCAAATGCAAAGTCGCGAGTTCAATCCTCAGTACCAAAAAAAGCCCCCCAAAATTAGATTCTCCTGTGTCCTGCATAATGAATTGGTAAATAAATGTCTTTGTAATCCAGTATCTCCTTTAAATTACACACACACACACACACAGACACACGAGGCAACTGGACATCAAACAATTTTGAGTCAGAGACACAAAGTATTCCACAGTAACTGGCTAAGTCAAAAAGTAAGTCTCATGTGCCAACTAGTGTGACCATAAATATACCAAATTTAGTGATTATGTACTTCCTAGAAAGACAAAATTATTTCAAACTCTTACTTTAGAATTAATAATCTATTCTGATAAGAAGGTACAGGAACAAAGATTGGACCCATGGTAAAAGCACAAGGCAGAGTTAGCCAATATTTACTAGAGCCCCATCTTACTGTCTACAAGGGATATTTAAGACATCAAACATTTCTGCTATGAGAAGATTAATGGGATTCATTGCATTTGCATGAAGCATATTGCCACTCTTATCTCAATTCTAAAAGGAGCTTAATTTACTTAATGTCTGCAGTATTTAATGATAAAGTGTTTATTGTGCCCAAAGCTGGAATTCTCATTCCAGTTCTGCCTGGTAAGTCAGAGAAACATTTATACAGGGAGCCATGACATACTATATTCTTTAGTGAATACTGAACTTCTGCGTGGAAGAAAGTAGTATCTGACCCATTTTCCCCTCTCAAGGAGGAATGAACAAGAAAAGAACATGGACTTTTCAGCCAGATCAAAAACAAGTTATGTAAATTTGTCTCTTCTCAATGCATCATATCTCTAGCTTCTCTTCAAACTTCATGATCATTCAGAATGCCTAAGTGCTTGGCCAAAGGTAATCCTAAAAGAGATTCTATGTACTGAGATGTTCTCAGTCTAGTATTACTAGGCACTAGAAAATAAACTTTTAAAAATCTGTAGTTAAGTTTATAAAAAACAATTTGTATACTTGTTTAGTCTAGTACAAATGAAACCCAAACCATGAACACCACCAGGGTTCTAGAAACACTATTGAAGAAGTGAACTGATCTTAAGGTAAAATAGTCAAATATTGTAATTATATTACCATTATTATAGCTTTGTCTGACCTGCTGTATTACCTGATCTAATCCTTTTGCCACTTTATGCCTTTCACTTCGTATCAGTGACACAGAATTAACTACTATCTGTCTCAGTGGAATAGTGAGTAGATTAAATTATTAAGTAAAATGCTTTGGGCAAAAGTCATATGAATGTTAAATATTATGATTTACAAGCATTCATTTTCCTAGCACTCCTGTGGGGTTGGGAAGTTATCTCGATTTCATAGCTGAGTAAACAGGCACAGGGGGTAGGGTCACATGGTTAAAGCTCTATTTACTTATTCCCTGTGGGAGGGAATAATAATACACCATTAGCAATCATACAACTTTCTTGGCACATCCTATACATTCAGTCCTTTATGGTATATCTTTTAACAGGCTCTCAATAGAATTGAGACAGTTCTAAGATAGAAAAAGCCCTGATAAAGTGAGGAGAAACAATTTGAGCTTTGTCTTAAACAAAAATCATAGAAAGATGTGAACCATTTTAAAATGAAAATCTGCATTATCTTCCACTACCCCATGTAGGGATGTTTAACCACAGAAATTAAGAAAAATGGTTCATTATGGAAACACTCTGAAAGGGCTGGGATTTAGGTCAGTAGCACAAATGCCAGCCTGGCAAGCAGAGGTCGTGAGTCTGATCCCTGGCACAAAAAAGAAACAATCTGAAAAAAAAAAAATTGGCAGCTTCTCGCAAAGCCAAACATACTGTATGAACTAACAATCACACTCCTGGGTATTTATGAAAAAGAATTGAAAACTTATGTCCAAACCAAAGCTGGCATACTGATATTTATAGTAGCTTTATTCATAACTGTCCAAACTTAGAAGCAATCAAGATGTCCTATACTTGGTGACTAGATACAGAAAACTGTACATCTAAAAAAAGAAATATTATTCAGTGTTAAAAATGAGCTACCAAGCCATGAAAAGACATGGAGGAATTTCTCTTTACTAAGTGAAAGAAGCCAATGTGAAAAGCCTACACAAGGTATGATTCCAAATATAAAACATTATGAAAAAGGCAAAACTATGGCAAAGTAAAAGGATCAGTGGTGGTTAGAAATTAAGCAGGTAAAGGAGATTGAAGAGGTGGAGCACACATAATTTTTAGTGCAGTGAAAATACTCTGTATAATTCTATAGTAAAGGATACAGGTCATTACATATTTGTTCAAACCTACAGAACCTAAGACAGAACCCTAATGCAAACTATGAACTTAATGTACCACTCTGGTGGATACCACTCTGATAATTGCAAGATGCTATATACAGGTACAGGCAGAAATCTTTGTACTTTCCTCTTAATTTTGCTGTGAATCTAAATCTGCCCTCCTCCCACAAAAAACAGTCCTTGGGGTACGGTACAGGGGGTGGGGTTGTCACAGACTATATTAGTGTGCCCCAGCCACATTCTTTGGCAATAGATGTTTGCTTTATTGGCTTTAATCAGCCACTGTGCGGAAAAAGAAAACAAATCCAAAGGGACTAAAAAGGATGAGTTGCAATAGAAACACAGGAAGGCCAAAAAAGGCAAAAATACTGCTCATGTATAACAGGAAGATGAAAAAGGACATTTTTCTGCTCTTCTCTAAGGCTGCCAGCTAATACTGCTTACCCGACTCCGAAGACAGTCAGCCAGGTTTCGACGTGTAAAATTAGCTGCTGCTGTGGGAGACAACTCATACCCTGGTACAAGAGATAAAAAATCATACTTAAAAGTGAAGCAAAAGGAACAACAGCACCCTGTTTCACTATGCCTGTTGCCTAAAGCCCATTATTCTTTATACACTCAGAATATATAACGTCCGCAGCCTAAGAGGTACAATCCTACTTCTAGTCTTTATCCTCATGTAACAGCTATGAAATAGCCAGTTAGTACTGACAGCAATTCTTGGCTACAAGTAGAATCAAAGTGATTGTTATACAGGATCAAATTCACAGGCTTGCTAAGATGTGCATTCATTAGCAGACTGCAATTTCCTCTGCAGAAGGAAGGAGATACCAATACTCAGGTGATGAAAAAAGGAAAAAAGTCTTCAGATGCCAAGTTTTTTTTTTTTTACGTTTTTTTTTCTTTTCTATTTTTTATCAGTACCAGGGATCTAGATGCCAACTTTCTAAAGATTATTTTTAAAAAGATAGTAGGAGACCAGAGATTTAGCTCAGTGGCATAAGTGCCTGCCTGGCAAGTGTGAGGTCATGAGTTTAATCCCTCTTACTAAAAAAAAAAAAGATGGTAGGAGAAGTGAGAAATTAAGATAACCTCAGAGTTATATTTATTTATTTTTTTAAGAATAATCTCATTAAGAAGTATAAGGCTGGGGATGGGGCTCAGTGGTAGAGCTCTTGTCTTACATACACAAGGCACTGGATTCGATCTCCAGCACCATAAAAAAGAAAAAATAAAGTGTAATGCAATTTTCAAAAATATATGCCACAGGGAGGAAAAAACGTTTCTATCACACAACATTTTTAAAAAATGATTCCTTCAAGAATAAAACTTCTTGCTTGGCAAACACAAGGTCCTAAGTTTAATTCTCAGTGCCAAAAAATAAATAAAACTTCTGAGAAAGAAGTTGTAATGTCAGAAAAGGTACAACTGGGCTGGGGACGTAGCACAGAGGTAGAATTCTTGCTCTACATGCACAGGACTCTGGGTTCAATCCTCAGCACCACCACAAAAAAAAAACGGGGTACAACCCAGAGTAATGACATGAAGTACACATTTAACTATGCACTTTGGAAATTAACCTCCAATAAAATGAGACCAGTGTCAAAGAAGACAAGAATAATGTACAATTCAGCAGACTCACATAGAAAATATGAGTTCAGAAAAATACAGCATTGTGGTTAGATTATCTCTGTAACACACACCAGCATTGGATAGACCAGGATTTAAGATAAAACTCTAAAATGTAATACTGAGTAGCCACTATGTTTCAGGGTCTATGCTAGGTATTTTCACATGTTCATCCTTATAAGTCCACTAATACATTTTAAACTATAATGGACAAATAAGAATACTTTTCTATTCTCTATGAATCCCCCTGGCAGCTATGTTAAACACAGAAAAATCTGATGTCTGAGTATCTGTATATGCACTTTTTTTTTTTTTGCCTTTTTCCTTTTTTATCGGTACCAGGGATCGAACTCACAACAGCCTGCTTGCAAGGCAGGTGCTTATGCCGCTGAGCTAAATCCCCAGCCCCCTGTATATGGACTTCTTCTTTCTCACATTTTAGCTCAGTTCTTTAATTTTATCATGTATTAAAAATTACTATAACCCAGCTATTAGGAAGACTGAGGCAAGATGATTGCAAGTTTCAGCAATTCAACAAAATCCCCATCTCAAAAGAAAAGCAAAAACAGGGGCTATGGATGTAGCTCAGCCCTCCTTAAATTCAATCTCAATACAATAAAGAAAGAGAGGAGAGAAAGGGAGAGAAGGAGAGAGAGGAAAGAAAAGGAAAACAAAAGAAAGAAAAAGAAAAGGAAGAAAGAGAGGGAAAAAGAAAAAAAGAAAAGGTTACACGTGCAAAACTTACCTAACAGGTAATGTAAAAAAAAGGGCAACTTAACCAAACACAATTTTCCTTTGGCAATCCTTGCTCATTCCCAGGTCAGTTGATGAGTGAAATCTTGCTGGACCTATTGTACTTTAGGAACAGAATCAGTGCCGTCCCTCCAACTTGCTTAGCCCTAAGTACCATGTCATTAGGTTCTTCAGTGTCAGGGACTAAGCCTTGTTCATCTTTGAATTCTCTGCAGTATTAAGCACTATACTTAATAGAGGTAAGATCTTCAAAAACAGTTATAGAATTAAATGTATAATGCCAAATGTGCTACCTGGTGACTTTACATATGTAATTCAATCAAATTAAATTAAGTGGAAGTTATACTCTAAGTCTTAATTTGAATATAATTACATATGTAACATGTAGTTTTATTGTGGTAGGTGTTAAGTGTTACTTAACTGTGAAATAAGTACCACCATAAATGCTCCTGGATCAGAAGACTGCTGGCTAGCAATTTGATAGGGAGGCTTTCCCATGGACTAGAAGAGTTCATTAACCTCACAAAAGAGAAAACTCACAGAAGTCCTAATTTTCTTTTTAGACAGGAAGCTACCAAGAATATAAGGTAGAACCCTTCCATGGTACAGTAAGTACCTGCTAATTACACATAGCTTTAATTTACAAAGCATTTTCATATGTATTACCATTAACATAATTACAATCCAATCTTCGAGATAAGGAAAATAAAGATCCAGAGAGGATAAATGATTTATCACATACAATACAGCAAAGCCAAAATTTTATTTAGGACTTTTAGCTCTTGAGATTTAAACACATTTCAGCTTAAACTACATCCTCCAAAAATATAATAGTCAAAAAGTTCAGTATTACCATTGCCAATCTCCAGGATGTTCAATTATCAGTATTATAGTAGTTCTGTGCTGTGGAATTTTTGTAGAAAATTTTTAAGATCAGGAGGATTAGAACTTGGGGCTGGGGATATAGCTGAGCAGCACAAATGCCTGCCTGGCAAGCACAAGGTCCTGAATTTGGTTTCTGGTACCAAAAAAAAAAAAAAGAAAGAAAGAAAGAAAGAAAAAGAAAAATTAGAACTTTAGGAGCTAGATTAAGTTTTCTTTTAGATGCAAATGAAAAATGTGCCCACACATTTTTCACATGTAGGACTGCTGGTAAAGAATATTATTCTGTGTTTTGTTTTGAGACAAAGTCTCATTATATAGTATAGGCAGGCTGGCCTTGAATTCCTGATCCAATTACTTCAGACTCCCAAATGCTGGGGTTACACATATGCCACCATGCTCAGCTCAATAATATTCTTCATTTCAAAAGTAAAGAAAAATCAGTGGTTATGAGCTGAATTGTGTCTTCCAAAAACTCATGGTGAAATCCTAACCCCAGTATCTCAGAATATAACTGTATCTGGATACCGTTTTTATTTTATTTATTTATTTATTTATTTATTCATTCATTCATTCATTCATTTATTTATTTTTGTGGTACAACGGATTGAACTCACAACCTCGCACTTGCCAGGCAGGCGCTTATGCTGCTGAGCTAAATCCCCAGCCCTGAATAGTTTTTAAAATGCAATTAAATTAAAACAAAGTTATTAGGATGAACAGTAATCTAGTATGACTAGTATTCTTCTTTTAAGAAGAAGACATTTGGGGCCAGAGACATAGCTCAGTACAGCACCTGCTGGGAAGTATGAGGCCTTGAGTTTGATTCTAGGTACCAAAAAAAAAGAGAACAGTTGGACAGATAGTACAGACAAAAAAAATTTTGTGTAGGCATAGGGAGAAGGCAGAAATCTATAAGTCAAAAAGAAAGGCCTCAAGAAATCAGCCACGCTAATAACTTGATCTGAGACTTTCAGTTTACAGAACTAGGAAGAAAGGTTTTGTTGTTTAAGTCACTTCGTTATGACAGCCCTTGCAAACTAATAATATGCTGACCACAGTCTTACCCACCATTTCGCATCTTATAAAGTTGCACATTTTTCTGAATATATTCTGCAAATTGTACAGTGTCTCCAGCCTCTCCAACACATAAGAGTAAGATTTTTTCACTCATCTTAAACATCTTGTCATGATCTGTTCAAAGAAAAAATTCACATTAGAAATTGTATTAATGGGACTTGATGGCTATTATACATGCAATCATAAACAGGTTTACTAATTACTATACTGATAAATGTTAATAATCATTTTCTTTAGAAGATTTTGGTAGGCAATATATTCATTTCTCTCATTTTCATATTAAAACTACTAGCATACTTTACTAATGTCAATTTCAATTGAAAAATATATATGAAAATTGACAATTTAAAATACAATTTGGGAGTGTTGCTTAATAGCACAAAATGTGCTAAGCATGCATAAAGTTCTGGGTTCAATTCCTACCATCAAAATACATAACAGGTGAGTTTTTAAAATACAGTTTAAAACATATAAAGGCATTTAAAATGCAAGGAATAAGGGGCTGGGGATTTAGCTCAGTGGCATAAGCACCTGCCTTGCAAACAGGCAGTCATGAGTTCGATCCCCGGTACCGACAGAAAAAAATAAAATAAAATGCAAGGTATAAGCCAAAAGAGAAAAACTGAAGAAAGCTAGCCAGTGTGATTATATTTAGATTCATAACTACCAAACTCTGAAATGTTTCTACTAGTAATACAAATGAGTTGAGTATAACTTCGTATGCTATAGCATCAAGCATATCAAGACAGTGTGAAGCCATTCAGGAGAATGAAAGAATTACAGGGTATTTAGAACCAGCTAATAGAAAACAAACAACGGTTTCTATATTATCTCTGCCTATAAAAAATTTTATTTATCCTATCGCATATAATAAAATATAGTAAGATACAATATGTTAAAACCAGTGGAAACAGATGTACAATAGCTTGATGGGACTTCAAAACAAGATGATATTAAATCAGCACTAGCTTTTATGTTGTGTTGCTTTCTTCAAAATAGCTATTTGTACTATCACAGATACTAAAATCGAACAACCCAGGTTATACTCAAATAATTCAAGGAAAGAGGCAAAGAGGCACTATGGTGACTACTATTATGTTAGATTATCTGGTGGTGAAACCCAATGATGCTTAAATTGTTCGGTTCTGACCTACGTTGTTCTGTTACAATGTCCTCTTTTATCTCAATCTCTCCCCTTTTTTTAAATTAATCTATTTTTCTCATTTTTTTAATTAAGGGAAAACTAAATTTAAAAATAGAAGGATATATTATAGTAACTTTTTTGTTTTCCTATTAACCTGACATGAACCCCAGTGTTGCTCTCTCCATCTTGTTCTGTCTGATTTTACTATATTCTGTTTTGTAGGATAGTATCAAGTTTGAGGGTATAGGCAACCACTTTGAAGGCAATAAGATATACTATGATGCCCATTATGGTTTGACTATTATCTTTTTTTAAAGTCCTGAAAGGTCGTCAGTGTAGATTTTATTGGTGTTGTTCTGTACTGTTTTGATCAATTCTATTATACCTGATGATATAGGCAACTCAATTTAAAAATAGCAAGAGGCACAATGGTAACCACTTTTGATCACCTGGTATTCTATTTTTGCATCATGTACTATGCCCATCCTTGTGTTCTGACTCTGTTTTGCTTAGCCACGTTTGGTTTTATTCTCTTCAAAAAAAGTAATAAGAACTGTGGGAGGAATAAAACCCAAAAAGTATAATAGTTATTGTAAAAAAGAGAGGAAAGGAAGGTGGACTAAGGGATATAACCGCAGGTGTGTTTGAGTGTGTAGGATGAAAAACCATATTACTGAGCTTTTGCTGGATCATTGAATGGAACTGTCTCCAATATCACTGAATGAATGTCCACTTTATATGCTTTAATTTTATAATTTGGACAACTGTTTCTAAGAAGAGAATATGTAACCTATTAACTAGTGATTTCTTACTGTATATTTTTTTCTTGATATTCTGTATTACTTGTACCCTTTTACTGCTTTATGTCCTTTCTTTTTTGTCTTTAAATAAAAAAAATACAAATGAGTTACACATATATATACAAAAAGATACTTGAAAAGAACAGTGCTATAACAAAATGTAAGAACCATCTCAAGAAAGAGAATAAAACAGCTGAAAGAATATAAATCACCTTATAAAGTAAACCAATTCTACTTCTAAAGCGAAAGAGAAAATTGGCTACCAAAGCAAATATTCTAACAGTATTTAAAATACCTCACAAAAATCATAATACTCTAACCTTATCTAGCTGAACCAGACTCATTCAGATTAGATAGATAAATACTCAGAATGGAATTACTGCCTAAGGACGAAAACACCATATTCAGTCTACAGCTTCAGAAAAAGCCTAAATCTTCCTATCTTACTTTCACTTTCACTTTTCATTTTTCAAATAATGCTGAATAATCTTCCCTGGGAGACATGTTTCCTCTACGAAAGCTTTTGAAATATCAAAATCCCTTAATAGGATTTAAAGAACAAATGCTACTATCAAATATTTTACAAGTGTTGGAGAGTGGTAGATACTAGAAACATGGCTAAGATTTTGAGGAAAAAAACTCCACATAAAACATACCTGTAGATAATATCAAATTCCCTTAAAACTCCTAAGCACACATACTTTTATTTGTTATACAAACTACAGGAGATTTAAAGAATGGTAGTTTGCAAACTTGTGTTATAAAAGAAAAACATTCACTTGCATATATATATACACATATATGCACATACAAAGAAAAAAGATCAGAAAGGTACAGTCTAAATTCTTGCCTTAGGTAAGTCTAAGTTCTTAAGAACACTGTCAATTTTTACTTCCTTCTTTTTGCTTGTCAGTATTTCTTAAATTCCTGCATTTAACATGCACTGCTTTTGTAAGAAAATATTATTTAATAAGTTTGCATTATTTTTACAAGAAAAAAATCTGAGCTAGGTACAATGGCACATGCCTGTAATCTCAGTTACTTGGGAGGTTGAGGCAGAAGGATGCAAGTTCTAGATCAGACTGGCTAAATGGTGAGACCCTGTCTCAGAATAAAAATGGCTGGGGATGCTGCATAGTGGTGGAGTACTTGCCTAGCACATAGGAGCCCCAGGGTACAACCCTACCAAGGCAAACAAATAGCAAGGAAGCAGTATATTGGCATACTTACTATACTGCACAAACTGACAGCTAAACCACTTAACTTTAATGAGCAGGCAATTTTTGGAAAGTATCTTCTCTACAGTATCAAAAAGTGACATTAAAAAACTGATAAATGCATCATTTTATACTTGAAAAAATGAGAGTCTTAAATGGTTGCTACTTTGTAACATTAGTGCCTACCTGCCACAAGTTACTTGGACAATACTAAAATTTCTTTTCTTTTCTTTTTTTTTTGGAACCAGGCATCGAACTGATGACTGTGCACTTGCAAGGCAGGCGCTTATGCCACTGAGCTAAATCCCCAGCCCCAAAACTAAAATTTCTATCATAAAATTTCTATACCAAAAAAGACTAAGGGTAAATGAAAGTTGAATGCAATTATTTTCAACTTTTTTTCTTTCTTTTTTTTTTTTTTTTATATCAGGGATCAAACAATCTTGCACTTACCAGATAAGTGCTTGAGCCACTGAGTTAAATCCTCAGTTCAACTATTTTTCAAGAAGTAACTCAATTTCATCTTTCTCCCAGACCATAATGATCTTTCTTTTCTGTGAATACTCAGTATTTACTCCTGAAATCACTATTTTAATAACCAAAACAGTATTAACTAGTAATAGGTCTTTTATCATACAAAATTATCTTTTTTTAAATGTCTTGGTCCCTTCTATGGATTATATCTAATGTGTTGGATCCTCTATAACAAATATGTTGCATTCCCCTAGTACTGTATATATAGCAGGCTAAAAGCACAGCCTATTTTTCTAAGTGATTTTACACACATGATGCAAGAAAACAGAAGACTTATAAAGGTATTTACTGGGTTACTGCTCCTCCTAGACTATATCTCATGCTAAAATCACTTGCTTGTCAAAGGCCTTAGTATTCAAAATAAATGTCAAATTTACTTTCAAAACAAATTTACTCCTTTGGAGATTGATTTACAGGCAGAACCACAAACTAAACATGGGAGTTTCACACAGCAATCTCACTTGAGGAGCAGTCTATACCACAGATGTTTAACAATTCAATTCCAGGTATGTCTTTCTTCTTTACAAAGAACTCAAGAAAAGATTCTCAAAAGCCTTTCCATTTTCTTGGGTAGGAGCCACAGCCAGAAAATCAGATAAATGCCTTTCTCTTTACAAAAGCAGTAGTACTTTTTGTTCATATATGTCAAAAAGTCCCAGATTAGTATTTTCTTTGTGCACATCTAGAATACCAAATGTGATCTCTCCTCAAAACTTTTCCAAATTCCTCCAACCAGAAACAATCTCTTCTCTATATTACCTGAAACGTTTGATTGCGCTTGACACATCACTTTCTAGATCGTGCTGTAATTATTTGTATGCATATCTGAGTTTCTTACTGAATTGTAACTTCTTTTGAAACAGAGCTCCAGTCTGGCATGGTCGTGCACACCTGTAATTCCAGCACTTGGGAAGCTGAGGCGCAAAATCCCTTTGGGTTTGAGGGCCAGCCTGAACTGCAGTGAAACTATGTCTCAAACAGATCAAAAAAAAAAAAAAAAAAGGCATGGTCCATTGTCTTATTCTTCTTTGCATCCCTCAACATTTAACACTATACAGTGCACATGCATACTAAAAATTTTCTTGTCAAATGAACTGTAAAGCATCTGAACCATAGCATAATACTTCAACAGTAATCTATAACTGATCAACGATACGCTTAGACTTCGTAGATCAAAAAACAAAACATTTTTAAAATTATGTATGAGTATGTACTTGTTAATAAAGAGCCAGTATGATATAGTATTTACAGGGAAAAGGCCTGGACTCAGGCTGCACAAATTTAAACACTGGTTCTTGTCATTTGTGATCTTAGACAAATTTATATCTTTTTTCTTTAACTTTTAAGACACGGTCTCACCATGAGATCCAAGCTGGTCTTGAAATTTGCTGGTATCCTCCTGCCTCGGCCTCCCAAGTGCTGGGACTACAAGTGTGCACCACCGTACCTGGCAATCTTAGACACATTTCTTAATTTCTGTGAGTCAAACTAACATCTGCAAAGTGGAGACACAATAAAGCCTATCTCAAAAGGTTAAATGACTTGATGTAAATCGCTTTACATGGTACTTAACACACAGGTGTTCCGCATTATGACTACTAATTATTTGTCAAGTGCTAAACATTTATACATAGCTCAGTTCTCCCAACAACTTTTGAGTTGGGTATTAATAATCTAACAAGTGAGGAAATTTGGGCGCAGCAAAATAACTTGCACCAAGTCATAATGCACTTAAGTGATAAGGCTTCGGTCTCCTAACTCCATTAACTTCTTAAATACAAGGAACACCTGGCAGTCAGCGACATCAAGAAAAGGAGGGCTGGCTCTGTGGCTTGGGAGGGGAGGTGGAAGGAAAATACCAATCTTCTTGTTCTAGTCTCACACTCCCCAGGATCTCACTTATGCCGCCAGCAAACTAATCTTATACTTAGCGACAGTAGACGCTCTTCAGAGATTTTGGAAGTCTAGGGAGCTTGGTACGCAGCAGACGCTTAAACTGTCACACTCTCACCTAGCAAAGCACTGACCCAGAAACAAATGCCAGACTTGTCTGCTTGACTCCTTAGTTCTAAAAATACAGGCGGTTAAGACAGGCTGCGTTCCACCTCCCGCACCTCCCTAGGACTCACCCAACACCCCACGAACACCCTCCGGCGGCCCTCACCCAGGCCCAGTCGGGCCTCTCCTGCTTCCGCTCACCGTCCTTCATCTGGACAATACTGCTGGCCGCCACCCGGTCGGAGGCCACAAGGACGTAGTCTGGGCCCTGAATGCCGATGAGGTACTCCATGATAGAGGAAAGCCCGAGGTTGCAGGTACGACAGACAGACGGATTTCCCGGCTTCTCTGCCTCGCAGGTGAGACAGCACTGTGGAACCAGGGTCCGGGACGCGCAAGTGGAGCGACCACTCCGACCGCTGGCGCTCTTTGATGACGTAAACTTTATCGCGAGAGGTTGGAAAACGAGAGCAGCGTAATGTGTATTTTGTTAAGTGTTCGGGACAGGGATTTTCTTACTATCCGCTGTGCTTTCCTTGTGCAACAAGTTTGTTTGTTTGTTTGTTTGCTTTTTTTTCTTCCCTTCCTTTGCTTTGGCTTTTTTTTTTTTTGAGACGATCTTGCTGTGTTGTCCAAGTTGGCCCGGAACTCCTGGGTTCAAGCGATCCGCCTCCCACTGCCTGTGGAGTAGCTGAGTCTACAGGTACAGTCCACCGCGCCCAGCCCACCACATAATTTATCTACAGAATGGAATTTTAAAGTTCACTTGAAGCCGGGAGTGGTAGCGCACGTTTGTAATCCCAGCACTCGAGAGGCTTAGGCAAAAGGATTGCCACGAGCTCGAGGGCAGACTGGGCTACGCTGTGAGTTCAAAACCAGCCAGAATTACGCAGCCAGACCCTGTCTCCGAAAAAGAAAAAAGTAAGCTAAACAACCGAAATAAAATAAATTTCACTTGAAGCCGGGCATGGTGGCACACACCTGTAATCCAAGCACTTGTGGGGTGGAAGCAAGAGGACCACAAGTTAAAGGCCAGCCTGGGATACACAGTGCGTTCCAAAGTGACTCTAAAAACAATCGCCTACAGATAAAATTATGCACTCTAAAAATGCCTAGCAAAGAGGCATTTTGCCAATGAGGGGTGGGTCCTTAGAAATTAAATTTCCTTCATTGCTGGGTAAAAAATTTCACCAGAAATTCTTGCAAACTCGATTAGAGAAAAAGTAATCATTTTAGGAAGTACTCTACCTGTATCATTAACAAAAATAGTGTATGTTTGGATTAAAAATGTAAGCATTAAGCCAACGTAAAAAACAATAGAAGAGGGGCTGAGAATTTAGCTCAGCGGCATAAGCACCTGCCTTGCAAGCAGGCGGTTGTGAGTTCGATCCCCAGTACCGATAAAAATGAAAAAGACAAAAAAAAAAAAAAAAAAAAAAAAAAAAGAAGAAATTAGAAAAGTATTGTGATAATCATTGAAAGAGATGTGTTTCTAAGTGACATGAAACCCAGAAGCAATGCAGGAAAAGACTTGATAGACTTGACTACATAAAACTGTAAATCTGCAGAACATCATCCTAATGCTTGAAAATAAATAGATGTTGGGAGAATTTTAATAAATATATATTGTCTGTAATTTAAAAGACATTTTTACACCGGGGCAGTGGCATGTGGCCATGGTTACAGTTACTTGTAGAATGCTTGCCTAGCATGCTCCAGCATAAAATAAATCTCCAGCAATAAAATAAAAAACACTTTAATATACTTTGTGTCTGGTGCTAGAGATTGAACTTAGAACCTTCTCACTGAGCTATGTCTCCAGCCCTTTTAACTTTTTTATTTACTAGAGACAAAGTTTAGCTAAATTGGCCAGCCTGGGCTTGAATTTGCAATCCTCCTACCTCAGTCTTCCAGAGTGCTGGAATGACAAGTGTGCACTATCACACCCAGATCTACTGTACATAATCTTTTAAATACATTCAAAGAATCATTTTCACACATAATCCAAATATTTGCTTGCAAGATATTGTGTTGCTGCACTGCAACAATAGTGGGGAAAAAAAGGACAAATTTACATGCCTAAGTAGAGAAATTGTTATATAAACAATGATGTATTCATTCAGCAGAATATTATGCAATCATGAAAAAGAATGAAATAGCTGTGCATAGTGATGCAGGCCTGTAATCCCAGCTATTCAGGAGGCTGAAGCAGGAGTATCACAAGTTCCAGGCCAACCTGGGCAAATTAGGAAGTCCTTGTCTCAAAGCTGGCTATGCAGTTCAGTGGTTGCACTCTTGCCTTATATGCACAAAGCCATAGTTTGATCCCCAGCACCACAAGCAAACAAATAAACAAAAAACACTTGTTTCAAAGTAAAGAGTCTAGATAGCTCACATTTTTAATCCCAGCACTCTGTAAGGGTGAGGCAGGAGAATCAAAGACAAGCCCAGCCTGGGCAATTTTAGTGATTTACCAAGACTATGTCAAAAAGCAGGGAGGACTAAAGATGTACCTCAGTGATAGAGTGACCCAGGTTTGATATCCACTACCCGAAAGAGAAAGAAATATATCTAGATATTTAGATAGTCTGTGGCCCAAGATACATTATGTGAAAGTGAAATAATTCTTTCCTATATTTTGCATAATGCCATTTTACTTAAAAAATAAAATTTAAGTATTAATGAAAAATATGGTTACAGATGTTCCAGTGTCAAGTTACATATACTCATTTGGTGAGAACTTTCACTTTTTATTTTATACACATTTGTTTTGTTTAGATGTTTTGCAGTACGCACACACTGCTTGGTTTTTATTTTTATTTTGGTTTTTTTGTTTTGGGGGGATTTTTTTAGTTCATTTTTATTTTTTGGTACTGAGAATTGAACCCAGAACTTTGTTCATACTATGCATGCATTTTACCACTGAGCTACACTCCCATACCATTACTTGTAATGGGAAAAATAACCAGCCATCTCTTTTAAATCTTGTGACAGTTCTGAAAAAAAAACAAACATGATTAGGTTTTGACATCTACAATTGTCTTTATACTGACCTACTGAGAGATAGAAAAAGAATTGCAATTGTATCTCCAAACACAAATATGCAATTCATTTGCCTCTGCAGAAATTGGAGTACTTATTTCACTGAGAATGTTCCCTCCAGCTCTCCACCAATAAAGGAACGTAGAGCCTGAAGAGTTTGGGGCAGCCTATCTATCATGGGTAGATCCCAAGGGCAGTGAGGTCATTAAGTCAACCATCTCTCTGTGAACATAGCTGCATCCATCATTCTAGAAATATTCTTTCTTAAACAGTGCCAGAGGACCCCACACACACATCAATATACAGTTAATTATCTCTCCCCGTTCCACCAAAGGTAACTACCCACCAAATGTCTGCATCCTTCTGGAACCTTTCCTTTGTATATACAAATATTCATTTAATCACAAAAGCTGCAAGACTCTAAATTGAGGGATCTGCTATCTCCAAAAAAAAATTTTTGCAATCTTTTTAAAAAAAAGTCTGACAATCTTTTAACATGGCTCTTTCCTCTTCCCCTCTAAGATTTTTTTTGTCTTTTTTTCTTTTTTATCGGTACCAGGGATCGAACTCATGACCACACACTTGCAAGGCAGGTGCTTATGCCGCTGAGCTAAATCCCCAGCCCCGCCCTAAGATTTTTGAAAGCCAGAGGGCTGGGGATATGGCTCAGTGGCAGAGTTCTTGCTTTGCACGCACATGGCCCTGGATTCAATTCCCAGCACCACACACAGAAAATACTAGAATTGCCCTAAGTTCTTGTTGGTATAAAAGAAAGTGGGTTTTCAAGACCTAACTTGTGCTATTTCACTAAATAGATCTCCTCCAATTAAAGATTTAGAATAATTGACTTAGAAAGTCAGAGTTATGATGCAGACATGACCACGTCCAAGAATTATATCAGTACAACCAGTTTCAAAAATTGCACAGTAATGGGATCAAGAAACCCAATCATAAAGCTATGACTCTCTTAAAGGGTAAACTTCAAGTTCCTGAGGAACATGTGCTTTGGCGTTTAACTTTTATAAATGTTGATTGATAACAATTGACAATTAGCATATTTTTACAATTATCAATTTAATCAGAGAATTTTTCTCAGACAAATAAGTCACCCTTGCATAGGAGGCTGTGTACTTACATACACCCCTTGGCCAATGCTTGACATGGGGATAGAAGGTCAGTTCCCTTAACTAAAAGTAAGACAAGGGACTGGGGATTTAGCTCAGCAGCATAAGCGCCTGCCTTGCAAGCAGGCAGTCTTGAGTTCAATCCCTGGTACTGATAAAAAGGAAAAAAGACAAAACATAAAAAATAAAAGTAAGATGTAATTTTTCCTCTGGAGTTTCTTTATGAGATCATTCTAAAGCCAGTTTCCAGCCCACATTTTTGCTTAGCTGGGGTTTTTGTTTTTGCTTTTGTTTTTTTGAGACAAGGTCTCACTGTGTAGTTCAAGCTGCTCTCAAACTTGCAGCAATCCTCTTACCTTAGCTTCCAGAGTGCTGGCATTACAGTGTTCACCACCATGCCGGCTTGCTTAGCTTTTACCCACCACTGTCTTGCTTTCCTTACTGTTTCTTCTGAGAGTACTCATTCAGTTAGTAATTTGAAAAAGCATCCTTATTTTAGTTTGCTTGTAGGGAGCTCAACCTAAAAAATATTTGGGACCAGAAGAAATCTCTACAAAACACTTTCCAAAGGATCCTGGTGTGGGATCAAACACTAACTAAATGCCAATAAAGATGCTAACACTGGTAGCGGAAAGAATGTTAGCAGTTCCTGACCTGCTGTAACAGTGCACTTGCTAAGACTGCCACTGTATCTAGCTTGAATGGGATACAAATGAAACAAGTTGGACATTTGAAAGTTTGAGAGAAAGTAATTATAAGGACAAGGAAATTAGGTGCCAAGTGCCATTGATTCATTGAGGAGAGAAATTGATTAGACCAAATCTGTTAACCAATTTGAAAGCAAAGTGTACAGAAACTCTCAGCAAAGGGGCTGGGGATTTAGCTCAGCGGCATAAGCGCCTGCCTTGCAAGCAGGCAGTTGTGAGTTCGATCCCTGGTACCGATAAAAAGACAAAAGAAAAAAAAAAGAAACTCTCAGCATAATCATTAAAGGAACCTTCATTTCTTACAGCTTGAGGGCAGAGAGCTGAAGATCAGGCCCAGAACTTATATGGAAAGCAACGGAATTTTAGAAAGACTGAATTGAACCCATACTCCTACCCAAAGTTAAGGTTTTGATAAAGAGTGAGACCCTTTTATTTGTTCATAACTGTATGATTAGGATGGACATCCATAACAGTTGGCAGAACTCACTCATAAAATTTTAACCTCATCCAGGCACAGTAATCTCAAAATTTAAAAGGAAGCCCAGGGATTTAGCTCAGTGGCATAAGCACCTGCCTGACAAACATGAGGTTGTGAGTTCAATCCCCGGTACCACAAAATAAAAAAAGGGTTAGGAATGTAGTTTAATGGCAGCATTTGTGTAGCATATACAAGGCCCTGGGTTCATTCTTCATTACCAAAAAAATTGCTTGACTGCTATAATGAGCAATATTGTAGTACTGGAGGCTATGTAGAAGCCTCAAATGTAAATATTATAGTATATGAAAAATGTCACATAGAAACTATCCAAAATGAAACACAGAGGAAAATGAGTGAAAAAAATATAGCATCATTGGCGATGTGAGTCAAGATCAAGTAGCCTAATGTAGTGTGTTTGAAGTCCCCCAAAACAGAGAGACAGAAATTTTATTTTAATTAATAGTAGCAAAAAGTTTCCAATTTGGGTGGAAAATGTAGATTTATATATCCAAGAATTTAAATAAATCTCGATAACAAAATCATGAAGCATGCTGTACGGATCCACAACACAATCAAATTACTTAAAACCAGTGATAAAAAGAAAACCTTAAAAGCAGTCAGAGAAAAACCCACATTATGAACAGAGTACCAAAGATACATATAACATCAGACTTTTTGTCATGATATAAATGCAGGAAACAGTGAGAAATCATCTTTAAAGTACCAGAAAAAAAAATTGTAGTAACAGAATTCCTTTCTTTTCAGAAGACATTTTCAACATAGAAAAACTGAAGCAAAGCTCATCATTATTCTGGAAGTGGGAAGAAAATAATACCAGATGAAAACCTAGAGCTACCCAAAGAGTTCTGGAAATGGAAAGATATGGGTAAATATAAAGGATTTCTTTCTTATGGTGGGTATGTTTTTTAACATAATTGTTTAAATTAAAAATAACATAATCATGATATATACTTATAAATGTTGCAAGAAAATTCCCAAGTCAAATCAAAAGGAAGACTGCATCAAGGAGATAAGAAGGCAGCATTATTTTGCCAGCAGACTGTTGCAGGATTATTCCCAAAGGCAACAGCTGTGACTTTATAAAGAGTTTGGTTTATGTGGCATTTAGAAATGGGAAGAAACAAGTGACAAAAGTTGCACAATTGGTTGTACGCATTGTGTCATATTGACTGACAGGCTAGTCTTGAACAGATTTGTTGAATTGTTTATCATAATATACAAATATTCAAGGAACCAAAGGAGAGGGTCCTTACAGTGTGAGCATAGTTAAATGTGTCCTTGACTATCCCAGGGTGTCTTAAGGCATAAATAATTACTCTAACTCAGTGCTTATCAGAGGTATGTAACTGGGCTTTAGACACTGTCAAGATCAATTGAATTTAGCAGAAACTTGGTCAGAGACTCCTAATTGCTCTCTAATTTGTATCATAAAATATCTGTAAGTTTGCTATTTTATAAATGTGTTCTTACATTATAAATCTGCCCCAACAGAAGTAAAATATAAGCCAATGAAAGTATCAAGGCTAGATTAGGGGAAATTGGAATACATTGCTGTAAAGTTTTTATACTGTACAAGTAATAGTATAGTATTACTTGAGGGTAGGCAGTGATAAGTAAAATATATATGCAAAAACCCAACCAACCATTAAAACAGTGCTCAAAAGATTATGTCTAATAAGCCAATAGAAAATATAAGATGGAATAACACACTATAAGAGAAAATAAAAAGATGAAAAAATGAACAGAAAGGATAAGGCCAAGAAAAACAAAGATGGTAAATTTAAATCCAACCGTATAATAATCACATAAATGATCCAGATATCTCAATTGAAAGCCAGAAATCGTCAGATAGATAAAAAGCATGACTCATCACATGCTGAATACAAGGTACCTAAATTTAAAGACACACAATGACTTAGGAATATATAAAACAGCTTTATTTGGAATAGTCAAAAATTGGAAAAAGAAGAAAGTCACACTGGTGAATAGGCAGCACATTGTGGTATAGGAATATGACGTAATACTGCTCAACAATAAAAACGAATGAACTTCTGATGCACACAACATTGATAAACCTGAAATAATTGTGAAAAAGGCAGACAAAAAGAGTATACCCTGTAAGGTTGCTTAATATAAAACTCTAGAAATGTAAACTAATCTATACTGGCAGAAAGAAGATCTGTGGCTGTCAAAGGACAGAATGGAAGGGAAAGATTGGATAAATGGGCATGAATAGATTATGGAGTGTAAGGAATATGTTCATTATCTTAATTGTGGTTTTGTCTTCACATATACATACATACGTCAAAAATTCAAGTTGTGTGTGCATGTTATTGTATGTGAATTGTATCTTAATAAAAGTATTTTGTTTTTGAAATTAATGTTACTGGTACATGTTAGATATACAAAGATAACATTCATCATAGAGAGTTTGTACCTGGACATGATACATCTTAATTCTTTTTTTCCATTTCCTTTCCCTCTGACCTCTCTTCCTCTCCTCATTACAAAAGCTTTGTTTCCATTTTTTCCTTCTCTTTTTTCCTTTCCTTCCCTTCCTTTCCTCCTCCTCCTGCCCTAGTTGCCTGAGACATGCAACTCAAAACACTGAGATTCCATCTTACCCTAGAAAGAATGATTATTATCAATAAATCAACCAATCACAAATGCTGGCAAGCTGCAAGGAAAAAAACATTTCTCCACTATTGATGGGCGTGTGGACTGGTGAAACCACTGTGGAAATCAGTATGGAAATTCCTGAAAACAGTAGGACTAGGGGGAGGAGCAAGATGGCAGACAGATAACAACTGGCTACAGAGGCTCTCTGAGATAGTCAACTTAGAATTCAACATAATACAGAGTGGGGAGCCCCAAACAGAGGGAGATTAATTCTCTTGTCCCAAGAACAAATTAAGGCAACCTGCTGACCATCCGAGGCCCTGCCACAACTGGCCGACTTGCCAGGGTCCCGCCATGACTTGCTGAGGTCCTGCCACGACTGGCCAAGGTCCCGCTGCGACTTGCCAAGCCGTCCGAGGGCCTGCCCCTTCAACTCACTGAAGGCGCAGTTACATTGAGTTCGAGGGTCAGCAAGCTGATCAGAGAGCTGAGTTGGTGGGGAACCTACGTCGACCTGTGGTGAGTGACAGGAGTCATTCCATAAATAGGGGACCCCCGACGGACAACATTCTGGGACCAGGCAGGACTGGCAAGTACAAGGGGCAGCAGTGACTTCAGTCAATTGTTCCCTTCCTGAATGGGATTGGTGGAGTGAGCTAGGCCTGGGTCACGCCACCTGGCTGAGACCTAATAGGTTATCTGAGGTCAAGTCCCTGCAGCAGTGGCACACTAACCACACTGGCCCAGTGGCACCTTGGAACTTTGGCTGGTCCGGAGAGGAGGCAGTGCAAAGTAATACAATAGTGCAGGCCACAGCAGGTTGACTGATCTGGAAGGGAGGGGCCGGCATATGCTGTCCCTGTCTGCAATTCATTAGCACACTGCAATGTGAAGGGTCATCTAGCCAGCATGCTTCAGAAGAACTGTAACCAACAAAGAAAGAAACTGGGGCCTCCTGGAAGAAGCAAAAAAGATGGGAAGAGGAAGCAATAACAAAAAGTCCCCAGGCCACAACCCTGAGAACATTGACCCAGGACAGGTAAATACAAAGGAGAGTGAGAATAGCAAACATGTAATATCAGACACAGTGCCAGTGGACATAAAGATATATTCCGGTCCTCATAGACGAGTTCAAAAGTGAAATATTTAGCCAAATAAAGCAAGATATAAGAAAATTAATAAAAGAGATACTAAGCACCCCTCAAGCAGACACAGACAGAAGAAGAGAGGAACTTAAAGGAGAGAACCATCTGGTGAGGAACATAAAAAAAAATATAGAATACATGAAGTGGATTCAAAGAGATCACCAGGAAATTAAAAACTATGGAAAGATGGCAAAATAGGTTGAAAGAAACTAAGGTTAGGGGCTGGGGATTTAGCTCAGCGGCATAAGCGCCTTGCAAGCAGACAGTCGTGAGTTCAATCCCTGGTACCGACAAAAATGAAAAAAAGTCAAAAAAAAAAAGAAACTAAGGATAGATTATCCAAACTGGAGGACAATTTTGCAATCTGGGAGTATGAAAGGGAAAACTTTTTAAAAATAACAAGGAAACAAGCACTAACAATACAAAGGCTAGAAGATGACAAAAGGATCTATAACTTGAGAATAAAGAATGTAACTGAAGAAGCTAGGATACAAACAAAGGAACTACAAAGGTTATTCACAGAAATAATTAAGGAAAACTTCCCAAACATAGGAAAGAGAAATGATATTCTGATATATGAGGCATACAGAATTCTAGCCACCTACAACCAAAACAGAGTTACATCCAAGCATATAATAATCAAGATCCCAGAAATTCAGTATAAGAACAGAATATTAAAAGCTGGTAGAGACAAGAAACAGATAACCTACAGAGGAAGGCCCATCAAAATAATGGCAGACTTCTCGACACAAACCATCAAATCAAGAAGAGCCTGGAGTGAAATATTCTAAGCTCTGAAAGAAAATAACCTCCATTCCAGATTGATATACCCTGCTAAACTGTCTCTAGAAATTAATGGAGAAACAAGATGCGTCCAAGACAAAGAGGAACTTGGAAAATTTGCAACCACCAGTCCAACTCTACAGAGAATAATCCAGGGCATTCTAGAGAGAGAAAAGTACTAAGACTCCAGGAACAGTGGCAGAGAGGCCTCAATGAATGGAGCAGAAAACAGAATAAAGAAGATAAGCAGACAACTGATGGCAAAAAAAGAGCATAAAGAAATGAGGCAGAGAAGATTTTATTCAAAATTGATATGATTGATAGTATCAAGTCTGAGAATATAGGCAACTTCACTGAAGATGACAAGACTCTACAATACACATTCTGGTTTGATAACTGCTAGTTTTTGAAGTTCTGTACTATATACAAAGTTGTGCTTTTATTAGTACTGTTATGTACTGACAATTATACTATGATGATATAGCCAATTCTATTGGGGATAACAAGAGACAACACAGGAACTATCGTAGAACTCTTTGTACAACAGTCTTAAATGTTTATTTTGTTTCATGTGTTTATAGGAATATGTTTTGTTTTGCCTTACTTTGTTTTATTTCTCCCTCTAATATAGAAAAGATAGAAATACATGTTAAGACTCATACATGTGTAGAATCTATAAACAGTTTATGAGACATGATCATATGACACATGATGAACAGATACTTTGAAGAAAAAGAGACACTAAAATACCCAGTGCTGATCCTGGAGTGTCATAATGTGAAACCCAGCAATACTATTATTCTTTTTTTTTTTTTTGTCTTTTTCATTTTTATCGGTACTGGGGATCAAACTCACGACCGCCTGCTTGCAAGACAGGTGCTTATGCTGCTGAGCTAAGTCCCCAGCCCCAATACTATTATTCTTTGTTCAGAATGATTTTAACCTGCTTTAGTTTGTTTAATCTAAACATAAATGAAGATATGGATAACTGCATGTGTGTTTAAGTATATAGCATTGACAACCATGTTACTAAGTTTTTGTTGGACAGTTGAACAGAACTGTTTGCAGTCTCACTGTTTGAATTCCCACTTTACATGTTCCATTTTTGTATCTTGAACAAATGTAAAACGACAATATGTAAACATCAACTAGTGATTTCTTACTGTTTATTTGTTTCTCTGAAAGTATGTATTATTCCTACCTCTTTTCTGTTTTGTTCAGTCTTTCTTTAAATAAAATTTTTAAAAAATTAAAAAAAAAACACTAGAACTAGAGGTTTAATTTGATCCAGCTCCTCCCCTTTTTGGTATCTTCCTAAAAGAATTAAAATCATCATACCACAGTGACATACACACACACTTTTTTTTTTTTTTGGTCTTTTTCCTTTTTATCGGTACCAGGGATTGAACTCACAACTGCCTGCTTCCAAGGCAGGCGCTTATACCACTGAGCTAAATCCCCAGCCCCACACACACACATTTTTACAGCACCACAGTTTGTAATAGCTAAATCATGGAAATATCCCAAATCCCCATCAAGAGATGAATGGATAAAGAAGTAATTTTTAATACAGTGGAATACTCCTACTACTTTGTCATAAAAAAAGATAAATGAGACATTTCCTTGAGACCATACTCTAAATGAAATAAATTGGACATACCTGTTAAAGCATCATATTGTTTCTCTGATGTGTGAAACTGAAAGGGTCAGTGAGAACCAAAATGTATAATAGATATTGTGAAATTGCAACATCAACAAGAAACACAAAATTGACACTCAAGATTTGGAGGCAGATTTATTTATGTCAACAGGCACTCAGTGAGATCATTCCTAAAACATCAGGCCCTAGTCTCTGGTGGTCTAGGGCCTATATGGGGTAAGCAAGCAGGAAGTACAGATGCAGAATGGCTGGTCAATTGAGGATTGCATTATATATCATAGTAACCAGCTATGCATGACATTGACCAGCTGTTTCTAAGAAACAAAAGCAACAGGGACCATAAGAGGAACTATAACCTGGGCAACTAAAAAACTGAAATTATACTGGCTGGGATGAGGGAGATCTTCTACTACAAAATAGGAAGAAAATTTTCAAATGAATAAGGTATTTTTTATTAAAAACAATATTTTAGGGCTGGAGATTTAGCTCAACAGTGTAAGTGCCTGCCTGATAAGCGCTAGGTCATGAGTTCGATCCCCAGTACCAAAAAAATGAAAATAAATAAAAATAACAACAATATTGTATTAGAGAGTGCAATGGTTTGAACGTGTCCCCTACAGTTCATGTGTTTGATAATGCAACAGTATTGAGAGTTGGAACCTTTCAGAGGTTATTGGATTAATGTTATTATCATAGGAATGAATTTATTATCACTAGAGTAGTTTTGTTATAAAAGCAAGTCCAGATGGGCATGGTAGCTCAAGCCTGTGATCTTGGCACTTGGGAGGCTGAGACAAGAGTACCACTGGGAGCTCAAGACCAGCGTGGGCTACATAGTGAGTCTAAAATATTTTTTTAAAAAGCGAGGTTAGCCCTTTATCATATTTGGTTGTTCATGTGATGTCTTCCATCAAGTTATGAAATAGCAAGGAGGACCTCACTACATACAATTCATCAATGTTGAATTTTTCAAAACTGTAAGAAATTTTTGTTCATTATAAATCTGCAGTATTTTGTTATAGCAGCAAAAAAAAAAAACCCTATCAAGACAGAAGAGTTGACAGAAATTGATGCCACCCTCAAATATTTGAAAGATGTCATGGTGGTTGTTCCATTAAATGGTAACTCCATTTAATTGGCAAATCTGGCCCATGTAAGGACTGAGTGGATTACCACAGATGACAGTCAACTGCTGCAAACTTAACCCAGTAATGGCTGCCATACCCCTGCTGTATTGGATTTGTTATGTTTTCTAGAGCAGAATAATACAACCATGAGTACATTTTTTGTACCTATTGATCTGGTGGTGCATTGTTTTCCATATCACTTAAGAAGGAAAATAAAAAGTAGTTTGCTTTCACATGGAATAAACAACAGTGGATACATTGATGGTATCGCCTCAAGGCTATTTTAATTATCCTATAATTACTAGTCCAATTTCTTATAAAGCCCAATTCCTTAACCAGATGACAAATCAATTCACATGACTCAAATGTAGCCCTCATGAGGTTTGTCAATTCACTAAGGACAGTAAATATATGCACTGATATGCTTATTGCCTTGATGCTACCACAAAAGATTGCCATTAGTAAAGGTGGAGAGCCATAATAAAAGAGAAATAGAAGCTAAAGAGATTTATGTATCACATCTTTATATTGGCAAGGTGCTAAGTGTAATCTTTAGGCAAAAACCTATCGAATGGAAAAATTTATGAAGGGGTTCAAAGATTATATAATAGGTGCAAAAATCTGACCACTAACTTCATATCCCAGGTGAAATGAAATTATTTAAGGAAATATACAATGTAGTTCTTTAAGGTAGATTTAGGAAGTTGTTTTAAATGCTTTCTTGGTCAGGACTGAGATATCTTGGATCATGTGTCCAGAGTTTCTTATAAACTCTTCTTATAATTCCAGTCATTCCTATTATTTCACAATTATTGGCTGTCTATTGTCTAGAGTCTCATGTGATTATTAAGCCACTTTTCTGATAGATGATTCAATATATGACTCAAAGATTTAAAAAACAACATTAAGATCATGTTGATTGACACTTAAAATTAAGCCTCTCCAAATTAAACTTCACCTTTATAGAAAATCAACAATAATGGTAAGTATCTGTCAATAATTATTGTTAATCTCTCCTATAGCCCTGAATGAGTGAAGACCAAAAGGAAAAAACAAGAATTTAAAAGTTCCCCTACTAAGCTGAGCATAGAGGTACATGATTATATTCCCAGCACTCAGGAGGCTGAGGTGGGTGGATCTGGAGTTCAAGGTCAGTCTATGCCACCTATTGAGACTCTCAAAAAAAAAAGTGAATGTTACTTCTAAACTTATAAAAGGATGACCTTTTTAAGCCATTACATCTAGGCAGAATCTGTTTTAAGCCTCTATAACCACTAAATGAAAATTCTATGCCCTTGCTAACAATTAATTACCAGAACAAACTTTAACATCCTTTTATCAGTCAACAACATACACCAGTGAATATGCTTTTGCAAGACAACCACTCAGTAAAAACTATTCATCAACCAATGAACAGTCTTTAGAAATAACCACACTTCTAAAGATTAAATCAACTCATTCATTGCCCTGAAAATCCACTGATGCCTGAATTTAGTGCTATCCCCAAACAGATCAGCAGTACACTCTGCTTGAAGGTAAATATACCTGTCCAGAATATTAAGTAAGCTTTGTATTTTTGTTTTAGATATTGAATTGTGATCTCATCTACGGTATTGACGGGGAAGACTGCTAACGTGCACAGAGCAAGAAGCATCAAGCTACAGACTATTGTATTAGTAACCCTACCACACGGTTGTTTGACCCAGCTGCTCAGGTGTTGCTAGAAGTATCTGTGGTAGAAAAAATTCCGTAGCATTACATATCGATATGTCATCTATTATAGCATTATATACTATATTATTATATATAGTATTGTGTTATATATTATAAATGATAGCACTATACATGGGAACTTCTGTTAATTCATAATGGAAGAGTTGCAGCTCAAATCTAAAGACACTGAGTAATCATAGGACACTACATATCCATGTAGCTTGGCCTTCTCTTTTTGGACTGGGTTATATCAGACCCACCAAATTATAAAGTCAAGTGGACCCAGCAGTAATCCATCATAAAACAGAAGTAATATATCTGAGATGAGTTCATGCACATCCATCATACACAAGAGAACTACCTGAACAGTTTGGTAATCCTAATCTTCATGAAGAGGAAGGACTGCTGTTTCATAATGTGAGCAGAAAGACACGTTTGGGCCTCACATGATCTGCTGGGACTTCTCTTAGTCTTCCATTGCCCAACTGAAGTTTATATGGGAAACTTTAGTAACTATAATCTGATAAGTATTTAGTGACCAACATACAAAACTCCCTAACAGTAAAACAAATCAAAGAAGAGGAGGATCTAAAATGAGTGGTGGAAAGGAAAATGATGAGTATCAAAGCCTAGAATCAAACACAGTAGCAAGGCTATATTCCACAAAATCATCTTTTGTAAGTTCTCTCACTTTGCAGCCAACCAGGACCCAGGAGAAGCCATGCATAGATATAGTGAATTTAATGTGAAAAAATGTGTGAAGTCAGTTGGTGCAAGGGGTGGACTGTAGTGAATCATTTACCACTGCACTACTCTCATCTATATTGATTGGCACTGTATAGCTGTTTTGTCTTCTAGAAAATTGTCATCCTCACCGGGCATGGTGCCTCATGCCTGTAATTTCAGCACTCAGGAGGCTGAGACAGGAGGATTGTCATGTGTTCGAGACCAGCCTGGGCTACAAAGTGAGCTCAAGGCCAGCCTGAACTGCAAAGCAAGACCCTGTCTCAAAAAGACAAAAAAAAAAAAGAAAGAAAGAAAATTGTCATCCTCTTTGCATAAGGATACAAAAAAAAAACTTATTCTTTCAACATAGGGAACCAATTATATGGTCCAACTGGTGCTCCAGAGCTTTCTTGAGAATCAGCTGAGATCATATTCCTGCCAATGTTTCACTAATTGCCTCATCCTGCTCTCATCCTTCTTCAGAAACTTCTCTCCCAATAAATCCCTTAAACAAGAATTCCTGTATCAGACTCTGCTTCTAGGAAGTAAACAGGCCTTCTGACTTTGAGTTAGAAGACTTTGGAATGGAGGCAGTCCTGAATATCTGAGGCCTAGAGATTGGATACCTGTAACTGTGTTTTGTGTTTCCAGTCCTCAGCTTCTGTACCTGGAAAGGAAGAATTCTCACTTGAAAATTTCTTTGCCCCCACCATCCCTGGGGCATGTAGTTGGGGAAGAATACAAACATCAGGTTAGCTGGTGTCTTCAGCAGCAGGCTCTGGTGTCTCAGGGGCTTTCAGATAAATGACACCTTCCTATTCTTTGCATTACCCCAGGGATCATGGCAGTCACAGCTGCTGATGGCCAAAAACACAACACTCTCCTTGTGGGTCCCACAGGAGCTGACACAGACCCAGTGGAACTGAGTGGGTCCATGATCTGAGACCTATTGCTTCCTTATACTGTCTGAAGCTGACTGCACCAAATATGTCACTGGCAAACAATTGTTATTTATCACCTGTAATTGTTTCAAACTGTTGCCCAGAGGTAGGAGAATGGACCTAATGACTTTTAGAGAATTCATTCACCTAGGCAGCCTATAATCAATACAATGATTCTGGGACCCCTGAGGGAAAGTCACAGAGGACTCATGAGAGTTCTGCACAAACATCACAAGTACCATTTGTGCCATCTGATTTCTGATCCCCAAGATTATACACAATCAAGAAGACTTGGAACTACAAAGGAATTCAAGAGCATATTAACCCCTCTTTTAACTGTCTTTTTCCATTCTCATCCCAGATCCACCTGAACTACACCCCATTGTCCACTCAGGCTCTTATCCGGTGAAAGTTGATGAGCATTCTTGTTTGAGGTTCTTTAATCTAGTGACCCCTGCTTCAAATCATCCCACTTTTTTATACCAAACTACTGATAAATTGTAGAAATAAGAGTAGGTTGTGCCTTGGACCCGGTGACCAGAACTGACATTTAGATTGCTCAGACTCCAGGCTAAAAGCCTAGCCTGAATCTGACCCTCCTTGCTGCTCATCTTTCAGGAACATTTGCTTTGCTGATGCTTTTGCCATGAGGAAGTGTGGCAAGCCGGCTTGCTGCTGGCACCTGCCACACTGTAGCATAACACCAATACTAATGGCAGAAATAATCACAGTGACAATGATGATTTTGTCTACATGCACAAGGCACTGGTCATCTCCCCACAAGCTTCCCAGCCTGGGGCTCAACTGATGATGGTGGGGCCTCTGGCCCACAACCCACACTGTCACAGTCACACACTAGATTCATCTGAATGGTTGATGTTATTATTAGAGTCATCATAATTCTTGATAATTATTAATTTATTCTTGCAGAGCACATTTACTGAAGACATACTGCATGCCAGGAACTGTGCAAGAATTAATATCAACACTTTCAAGAAGTATTCCAAGTGATAGAGCACTTACAAGGCCCTGGTTTCAATCCTCATCACTAGAAAAACTGTAGTCCATTGGGAGAAGACAGAATGGCACATAATGACATTATAATATTCAGCAGATTGATAAAGATGAATAGATTCTCAGTGCATAGAAAAATGATAGGAAATAACCCTCAATAAACGTATGGATGACTATTGAATGAGCTAAAGTCAAATGAATATACAAAAAGTTATAGAATCTTAGAGTGGGAAAGAAAGTGATTTTATTGGAAAGGAATTAAGGAAGGCTTCCAGGGGACATGAGCTGAGCTCTAAAGTTGAAAAAGCAGCACAGTGTACTGATTGAGAGCAGGCCATCTAGATCCAGATGTCTGGATTTGAATGCTAACTCTGCAGTTGGTATTGAACTTCTCTGTGCTACCCCTTGGTTGCTCCATCTGTTAAAATGGGTTATATAATGGGGCTGGGGATTTAGCTCAGCGGCATAAGTGCCTGCCTTGCAAGCAGGCAGTCATGAGTTCGATCCCTGGTACCGATAAAAAGGAAAAAGACAAAAATAAAATAAAATGGGTTATATATTGTAGTTTCCTTTTTTTTTTTCTGTTTTGGTGAGGCAGAGCTTCACTATGTAGTTCAGCCTGGCCTCAAATTTACAGCAATTCTGCCTCAGCCTCCCTAGTGCCAGGATTACAGACATGCACCACCATGCCTGACCTGTAGCTTCCTTATAGAGTTGTAAAGATATCATGAATTGATGTTTGTAAAGTGATTATATAATTAAATATACATGCATGTCTAAAAAATAAATCTACTGTCTAGGAGCCTGTCAAACTAACAGAGAAGAAAGTTAAATGCATACAGACGAGCCTTCCAACCAATAGAAAGGTTTCCAATAGGATGGCATCCTCAAGAATGGTAGGGAAGGCAGGTGGATAGCAGGCAAAGATTTGACTGAGTATCTCAAATTACTAGGGTAAGTGGAATGGTAAGTAATTACTTAAATTTTTTTTGTTTGGCAATAACTAGATTTATAGAAAAGTTGCAAAATAGTGCTTAACAATCCAATATATGCTTTATTCAGTTTCCCCAAATAGTTAAATCTCAAAAGGAGCCATTGCTTTTTAAGGAAGAACAGGACACACACAGCCAAGTACATATTTTAGAAAGCTTGTCATAGCAGTTTTAAGGTAGATAAATTTAAGAGAAAGAAAGTTGGTCCCAGCAGGTCCATGAAGGGGCTGTCAGCCTCATCCCAAAGGACTGCAATGCAGTCAGGCAGGCCTGGGACAAAAAATATAATAGTTATTTGATATTTATTGACTACTTTTTTCTTTCAGTACTAGGGATTGAACACAGGGCCTGTACAGTAAGCTATATACCCAACCTTTTTTTGTTTTGTTTGTTTGTTTGTTTGTTTGTTTGAGACAGGGTGTAAATCACTAGGTTGCCCAGACTAGGCTTGAATTTGAGATCTACCTGCCTGAGTTTCCCAGAGTGCTGTGATTAGGGAAATGCAGCACCACACCCAGCTGCATACTTTTTGAGTAAATCAAGACAGTCTAACTCCTGGGCACATAGAGTTTACAAATGCTAATTCAGAAGCACTTTGGAAAGTCTGTCCCATGGTCAAACAGCTTCTAATTCAATGCTTGTTTGTTTGTTTGTTTATGGAGATGGTAATTGATTCAATCAATATAACCTAACACTATATAGTTTTTAAAAAACAGCTAAAGCAGAAGTTGCACACATGGTGTCTGCTCTATACTAAGGCGTTACGAGTGCAAGAAACAGAAATGCATGCATGCCAGTCTTATGAATGGTGGTTTGTAGTAGAAAAAGACAGGGAGGCTGACCAAACCCCACACATGCACACAGGAAGTATAGTTGATGTGCTCTGGAATTAGCAAACGATCAGAGACAGTTCCTGCTGTGGCTGTCTCTTAGGGTATCAGGAGTTCTTGCCTCTACATTTTTCTGCACATCTCCTCCAATCTCCTCAGCAAATTAGTCTCCTCTGTTTTCACATTTCTTTTCTTTTCTTTCTTTCTGTCTGTTTCACTATGCAGTTCAGGCTGGACTTGAACTCACTATATAGCCCAAGTTGGCCTCAAACTCACAGCAATCCTCCTGCTTCCGCCTCCTGAGTGCTGGGATTACAGGTATGTACCACCATGCCCAGCTCACCCTCTTCTGGTTACACCAGAAATGGGTAGCTTTACCCTCCAGTACATGCAGTTGGCAAGAATCTGATTAATTCAGTGTAGGCAACAAGCTATCTATCTAATTATCAGTAACTGAGGGATACAGAGGTCTCTGCCTTCTGGAAGAAAATATTCCTGGGACAAAAATTAAGTGTATCTCTAAAACATAATCTTTTCCCTGAAATTAAATAAAACTGATGAGTATGTCAAAACATCTGTTAATGTGAGTGGAATGTCACTTTTGAGAGTAGGAGGCGCCTGGATGTTTATTCCAGCCCTAGAAACACCCCTTTCCCCGGATGACCCACTGATAACTACCTCTAAGCTCAATTTATAGAATTCAGCCCCCACCAGGAGATCTGACCATATCAAAAACAAGGATCAAAACCATTTTTAGCAATTTAAAATAACTTGAGAGTGGGCAAAACTTCTGGACCTATGTCAATAGGATAGGATAGGACTTGAGGTGGAAGAGGAGGGCTGCTTTGGGGGGAATAATGTATTCTTTTAGGAGCAACCACCTGCACTTTCTTTCTCTCTTTCTTTCTTTTTTGGTGCTGGGTATTGAACTCATGACCTTGGGCTTGTGCATCAGGTGTTGTACCACTGAGCTATATCCCCAGCTCCCAACTGTGCTTTATATTGTTAGTGGTATTTCTTGTGGTATTTCTTAGCATTATGTTCGCTAAATGTATTGAGTCTTCATGGAAAGGCTGCAGAACTGACATTTTTATCCCCATATGCAGCTGAGGAAATTGAGGTGGGAAGTGAAGTAACTGATCCAAAGTCACCCAACTAGCTGCTGATCTAAGAATGGAACCTAGGCCTTGTGGACAGCTAGCCAAGAAATCCACCATGCTACTCTCCCTGGCTCTGATTTAGGGAGAAAAGTCATTTCTGGAGGAGAATAGAGAGACAGGCAAAGCTCACAGGTGGCCAGAGGTGCAGAGAGTTATCCAGCCTCTCACTGGATAGGCTGATGAGACTGGTCGGGGACTGTACAGAATGAAGAATCGATCTGCTATTCCATGTGAAAATGGATTGTAGCCCCAGCCTGTGTGTGTCAATGGAGCTGATTAGCACTTGCGTGAGTCTCCAGCCATCGATTGGCAAGTGAGAATCGTTCTGGGAACAGCAGGGAGCCAGCCCTCTCCCACCCCCATTCATACCAGCTTCCCCCTTTCACAGAGATTCTTTGTGCCCACCCTATCTATGCCACCTGAGTCTCTAGCCTTCTCTAACCCCCATGCTTCATGGATGCCCAGAGCTCCTGTAGTTATTGCTAACCTAAAGAGCGCAGCATGACTGATATCTACCTAATTCAGTCAATCCAGGTGCACCTGGGAGAGGAATGGATGGCCTTCAGAAAAGCACTGCCTGACTTGAAGATATAACATGGATATGTGGGTGCAATATTCATCTTGGAGCTTATACCATGTGAAGGAAAAGGCAAAGGTTCTGCACACATAAATCATGTAGCCCTGGGTCAGTTGTTTGCCCCTTTAGAGCCTAGTTTCCCTATGTATATGGGATCAAAACTAGCTGTCTCAGAAAGAAAGCTTTCTCACTGGATCATTTGGATTAAATGAAGAAGTCTATAAAAATGAAGTATATGTAAAAGATCTTTGCAGTCCCTGGCATATAGCAGAAACTAAACATATTAGTTGGAAATTGACTCCCCATTCTTCTCAAGAGGCTCCCACTCTGTTTGACCTCATTTCTATCTCTATTTTCATCATTTGAGTGTAATACACAAGTGACAGCAAAACTCTCTTTGACCTGACCTGGAGCAAATCTGCCTTCAAAGAAGCTCAGCCCATAATGTTGGGTTGCCTTTGAGGAAGTAAACTGTCAAGTTCCAGCAAAAGAACCGACAGGCTCAGGTTCATCAGAGCCTCCCCAAGGTCCATCTGCACCAAAAGGTTGCATCCTAAGCTTGGCACATGGTATTTGGGGGCTGCGCTGGCCATTCGTCACTGCCTGTCTGTGGTCCCTTCTATTACCCCCAATTGTACCAAGTCCATGTGTCAGGCTTCCTTTATTAGTTTTTCCTCCTGATCCCATCAGGCTGGAGTTCTGCCCAGTTAGCAGAGGTCCTGATCTTGCCAGACTTCTCCCCAGGGGTCCAGATTTGTCAACTAATGGTTGGCTTCCTGCCCCAAGTGTCGAAGCCATCTGTCACAAGAACTTGACCTCGGCAATGTCTGGGTTGTATACTACATAACCAATTAAGTCTTTGATAGTGCAGACAGAAGAGAGCATCACCTTGGATCTTCATACATGCAGATTATGACTACATTATAGGTCCTGAGGTAGACTAATAAGGCCACAGTAACAAATGAAAATCGTACTCAGGACCATGAACAGATGCCACGGGAGGAGGTTGCCTGGGGTTGAAGATGGTGGCCTTAACCCTAAACTGAAACACTAACAGAAGCATATTTTCAGTACCATGGACAGACACCACCCTCAAAGGACAGTCTTCAAGGACCTGAACAGTGAAACATCCTTCTGATTATAAGAAATGGAAACCTACCTCGAACTAACACAAGCTAATATTTGCATGAGTTGGATGAGTGAGATGGAGCCTCTGGAGGCACTGAATGTCAGGCTTGTTGTGAAAAACAGTTTAAAGTTATAGGGACATCTTCTTTTACCTTAATGCAAGATGTGGTTACTTTAACAAATAATTTAACTATTCAAATTATTTATTTCTTTCTGAATGAGTTTGGCCTATTGAGGAAAACTATATATTTTTATTCCAGGTGTTGGTATAAAGTTGTTTGTAGTATCTCCCTTTTTCGTGGTACTGGGGATTGAATTCCCAGGGTCTTTGCACAGTTACATCTATTGTATCTTTTCTTTTCTAAAATGGAGTCACTAATTTGTAAGTTTCCAAGGCTGGGATTGGACCTGTGACCCTCCTACCTTAGATTCCCCAAAATATTGGGATTACAGGTGTGCCATGACATCAGTTTATTTTTCTTTTAATTTTTTCCAGTTCTATACAGATAACCTTCTCTGGTCCTTGGTATTAACATTGGTAATTTTGTTTGTTTTTCATTTTTTGTGTTAGTAATGTGTATCTTCTCTTTCTTTTTCCTGACTAGTCTGGCTACATTTTTACCAGTTTCATTGATGAGTGTAATGTGTGTGTGTGTGTGTGTGTGTGTGTGTGTGTGTGTGTGGTACTGGAGGTTGAACACAGAGATGTACTGCCACTAGCTACATCCCTAGCCCTGTTTTTATTTTGTTTGAAACAGCATCTTGCTACATTGCCCAGACTTGGCTTAAACTTGCAATTGTCTTGCCTCAGCCTCCCTCAGTACTGGGATTATAGCCATGCACCACCGTACCCAGATTCATTGATTTGTTTAACATCTTTTTCTTGCAATTGTCTCCTTATTCCAATTTATAGCATTATCATTTTATTTTTGTTGCATCTTAGAGGCATTCATGCCCTGCCAAGTGAATATTTCTAAAACATCTCTTTCACCAAGTGTGGTGGCACATATCTGTGACCCCAGCACTAAGGAGGCTGAAGCAGAAGGATCACCATGAGTTCAAGGTCAGCCTAGGCTACATAGTGAGTTCAGGACCAACCTCTACCTCATAGTGAAATTCTGTCTCTAGAAAAATTAAAGGTTAAAAATCCTCTCTTATTTGAAGACAAAAGACAAATGGTTTCTTATTTCTTTTGAATAATTTCTAGGCTCTGCCCACTTTACATCAAGGACCTTCTCCAGCAGTGACAATCATTTCCATCTCCATAGTTTCTCATACTCTTCCTCTGCACAAATTCACTTTTTTCCAGCCAAATGGGTTCATTTGTCATTCACATAAAATATAAATGATTTTTCAGTGCCATGCTTCTACAACTCTGCTGAGGGAAGAATACCAACCAGACTCAGAGACTGAAGACCAAGATTGGAAATGGTAGTTATTACAGTATGGATCATCTGACCTCAATTACTTTGTCTGCAATATGGGGTAATAATGCTGCATTGCAAAGACATTCGTAATTTATTCAGCAAGTGCTTGTTATGAAAATATGCCCTGAGGCTTTCCTATATATATACACACACATGTCCATGTGAGTACATGCATGCCTATGCATGAGGGGAAGAAATGCTGATGCTCCTGTCAAAGGGTTGTGCCCTGAAGACAAATACAAAGACTGATAATGGAATGTACTATGTGCTCACTATATATATTAAGTGACCACTCTGTGAGGTTCAAGGCACATAACTGTGCAGACTTCTCTGCCCTAATGAAGTTTACATTTAATCTGTACAACCTCGTCTTATGCTCAGTCTTCTAGAATTCACAATTGTGGGCTGCATTTTGATTCAGGAAATCAATACATGTACATTGTTTTAACAAGTCAACTTGTACTACAGTACAAAAAGTAAAAAAAGTCAACTAGTACTACGAGTACTAGTTACAAAAATAGAGTACTCTATACCTTACTCAAGTCTCATTCCCTAAAGCAAGAACTTAGTATTTTAGGTGAATCTATGTTTTAACCTCTAAATATTCTTTTTGCTTTTGCTTTGTTTTGTTTTTGGTACCAGGGATCAAACTCACAACCTAGCACTTGCCTAGCACTTGCCAGGCAGGCGGTTGTGCAGTTGAGCTATATCCCTGCCTCAGCCTCCCAAGTGCTGGGATTAGAGGCATGTGCCACCACACCTTCTTGACATATTTTTTTTGAAACAGGGTCTCGCTGTGTAGTTCAGTCTGACCTTGAACTCACTACATTGCCCAGGCTGACCTAGAACTTGCAACAGTCCTCCTGTCTGAGTTTCTGGGCACTGGGAATACAGTCATATGCCACCATACCCAGAAAGTTAAATCATATTTTTGTAAAATCAATATTCAATGTTTGCTTTTTGTATACATAATTTACTGATGAAACTAATCTTGCATTATCTGGCTTATTTAGATATTTTTCTTCCCTTGTGATAGTGGTTTTGTCTGGTTGTTGCTTTGTTGCTTTCCTCATTTCCCTAGTTTTTCAGATCTTTATCTAAATTTGTTCCCAAACTCTTCAGTAAAATGCAAATGTCTTCCAAATGTTAATTTCCATGCAATGAATCCCATCAGGTAATCTATTAAACCACTTGATATTTCTTTTCCTATAGGAGACTCTCAAAGTCTTCCAACTTTCTCTGGGTGTTCTACACAGAACTTCTTCAGAAAATTCTTTTATTATTTTTAGAAATCTGGCCCCATTTTCCTAGATCCTATATACTTTTTTCCTTCGTGGTTTAGTCTTTTGTGTGTAGTTGTTTTTTTTTTTTGTTTGTTTGTTTTTGTTTTTTTGGAGGGTGTGCAAGGTGTTGCCTGGGGACTGAACCCAAGGACCTCACATTGAGCTACATCCTAAGCCCTTTTTTATTTGGAAACAAAGTCTTGCTAAATTATTAAGTGGCACAAGATGAGCTTGAACTTGTGGCTGCCTTGTCTCAGCCTGCCTTTTGGTCCTTTTTTTGCCTTTTGTTTTAACAGAACACATTCTTGGCCTTTTGTCTAAGACCATGTGTAATAAAACACATGCTTTTGTAGCTTCCTGAGAAAGAATGCACGATGCTTGTAATCCCAGGACTTGAGAAGTTAAGAGGATCGCCATGAATTCGAGGCCATTTCCTGTCTCAAAAATTACAGGGTAAGATCTTGTCTCAAAAAATCCTAAGAAGTAAAATCTTGATTATTGCATTTCAGAAAATTATTTATTGATAATTAATTATCAGCAAGTTCCAATTGATTTGAAAAGTGGATGGTGTAGAAATTCTTTGGAATTTTGAGGCATTTCCTAGTATGGTGGTTGAGTAGTCCACTGATACTCCTGGTTCTACCTTATTTTTTGTATATATCTTGTTCTTCCTATAAGGAAACCTTTGCTATTTTACTTGTATCTTTGTACATAAAAATTTCATTCTAATGAAACTTGGTGTGGTCCTATTTTCATTGATTATATTGTCCTACTTTTGTTAGAATTCTTTTTGTTGTTTTCTGGAAATATATCTTTTTCCTTTGAGAAATTTTCTCCTATTATTTCTATGGTAATCTCCATTATCTCCTCAGAATCTAATGGGTTTTTTCTCTGTCCAGTGTCTCTAGTGGAAAATCCACCATTCTCCATCATAGAGGGGACATTCCCGGCCATAAACCTTCTAAAAACGGTATCACATAAGCCCTAGGATTTCACTGTCCAGACTGTTCCCCACTCCCTTCCTTTCATTCTGACGGCGTTCTTTGCTTTGTGTTGTGCCCATTGTTCTTGGACTGCACCCCCCGCCCAGTTCCCTTACTTTTTGCTTGTTTTCTTGCTTGTTCATTTGTTTTTGGCAGTGCAGAGGAATGAACCCAGAGACTCATATACGCTAGGCAAGCGCCTTAGCACTGAGGTTCATCTCCAGATCACTCCCTGGGTCAGTTTTTAAACATAATAAAACTTCAGTCTCTGCCAGGATAAGAAAGTTACAGTCAACTCTGTGTGTGACAGTTAAGAGCCCAATTTTTTAGGTAGACTTTTATCCCATTCCCTTATTCTACCTTTTGCAAAAACTGATACCCCGGGGCTGAGGATTTAGCTCAGCGGCATAAACACCTGCCTTGCAAGCAGGCAGTTGTGAGTTTGATCCCTGATACCAATAAAAATGAAAAAGACAAAAAAAAAAAAAAAAAAAAAAAAAAACAACTGATACCCGCAGTGTCCATCTTTCCCTGGTCTTGAGACTCCAATTGGCTAATTTCTCTGTGTGTGTGTGTGTGTGCGCGCGCGCGCCCATTTTGAGACAGGGTTTTATTATGTATTTCAGGCTAACCTTGAACTTTCAACAATCCTCCTGCCTCAGCCTCCCAAGTGCTAAGATTATAGACATGCACCACCATACCCAGCCCAGGCACTTTTTTGTTGTTGTTTTTGCTATAGCATTTGGTATTCAGCTATCTCAGCTCTGCCAACTTCTCTGTCCAGTTGTCATCTTCCAAAAATATGTTGACATCTGTGGTCCATCACTGGCCCCTTTATATTCCTTTGCTTTCATTTTTGTGAAATTTGTTGAAGGAACAGACATAAATATATTATTCCATCTGCCACATTTAACCAGAAATTTTTAAAACTGTGTTCTTAATTAAAATGCTATATTGCCTCTCAAATGAGACAGTACCTTTGAGATCCTACAGCCCAGTGAGGATGAAATGAGATTACACATGTGAGCATATTTGGCAAAACCTAAAGCACAATGTAAATGAGAATCTACGTCAATCCCACTGTTCTACTTTCTCTATTCTTTGATTTCTCCCCATCTTCTGTACACCACTGAAGCGTCCCTCCTTCTTGGTGCTCCTGATCAACCCAGCTTACAGTGATGTCCCTGAGCCCGGAACTATGGAACATTCTCTTAGTACCTGTCTTGGCCCTAATCAATGCTGTTTTATTCTACTGTGGGCACAGAGCTGCCGGCTATGGCATGTAATCATGGGCGGCTTCTCTGTGTACAAAACAGAGCTTTCCTCCTTTCTCCTGCAGGAGGAGACTCGGGCTTGGCTGATAAGGATTAGGTTTAGAATAGAGGGAAGCTGTGTTTTTCTCTTGTTGACTTTAGATCACAAAACAATTCCTGCTGCTCTGTATGCAGCCTGAGCTGTGGCATGGCCCTCAAATCTCCCTCTCCCGCTCCCAGACCTCTCTGGGAACCGGGATTGATGACAGTGGCTGCACCAGCAAGTCTGCACACTGGTCAATGTCTTAAGTCTTTTTACTCCGTGACTTACCAGGGCTCTGATGTGCGTTCTGAGAGACTGGACTCATATCTGAAGAGCTTGACCCAGGATTGTGATGGAAGATGAACTGTTCTCTGGTTGGAAGTAGCCAGTCTTTACCTCAGAAATACCCTGATTATTTTCTAAGAGACAGGCTCCACCTGATAGTCTTTACAGAACGCACGCATTATTCCACTAGGATGAAACGTGCCATTCCTCGCTCCTTGTCTAACGTGATGATTATGAAGGGGACTGAGTTTTTCTCCAGGTTCGCAGGAGGGTCTCTGAAAGTCAGCATTTATGTCCTAAAGCAGACACAATCCCACTCCCAGACTGCAGGACACATTTTCATGCAGCAGCAACAGCATTTCTCTACCTCATTTGCATGCAGAAATTCAACCCCCTTGGATTCTCTTCTGTCCTTCCCAAACCCTTCATTTCAGGAGAGCTTTGAGGATGAGATGAGTTGGGCTGGAAACAGCCAGCAGAAGCAGCTGGGTAGGAGAAAAGAGAGAAAGTCAACAAGGCAATCATGGCACTTTCCCTACCCCGCATGCTACAAATTGTCCCAGACTTGGGATTCCTCTCCCTCACTTCTTACTGGTCCTCTGTGGCTATCGAGCATTCGTGATATAACTAGTACTAACCGGGGTGAGCTGTAAATAAGAAACACATACCAGAATTTAAAGGCTATTTTTTTAAAAAAAGGACTGTAGGGCTGGGGATTTAGCTCAGTGGCATAAGTGCCTGCCTGGCAAGCATGAGGTCATGAGTTCCATCCACAGTACCAAAAAAGAAAAGGAATGTGAAAAACTTCATGGAAACTGTTTGCATGTTAGTTAATTATAAATGAAATGATAGCAATTTGATTTATTTCTTTTGTACCAGGAATTGAACTCACAGCCTCGCACCTGCCAGGCAGGTGCTGTGCCGCTGAGCTTTATCTCTGGCAATGATAGCATTTTGAATATCTGGATTATACAAAATACGTTACTAAAATTAACTTTATCCATTTTTAATTTAATTTAATTTAATTATATTTGTGCTTAAATTATATTTCTATAGAGAGAACTGGTCCAGAGTTCAGCCTGATTCCAGACTTCTTCATTGATCCCTAATCCCCTGTTTGGCTCCTGTCATTTCTTTCTACATAAAGGAGACTCTTGTCATTACTAGGATCTCTTACTAAATGGAATCACAGATAGAATGCCTCTGTTGCTATCTGATATGCGCATCATCTCCTACCTTAGTTCCTTCTGGTCTAGGGTACAGAGGTATAGACAGAGTACTCTTTTCACCTTCCCAGGATGCATTGTGATTGACATCTTGGCAGATGCTGGGAGGCTCTAGCCTAGACACAGGGTCAGAACCCTCCAGGAAACCCTGGGTAGCTGGACCCACACTATCTGGCAGAGTAAGGCCAGGTGGCCACCAAACCACGTCTTTTTCTCATTTTAACTCCTTCCCTCTTAAGTGCCCTCTCCTACCCTCCTCCCCTTCTCTTCTCTTTTCAAAGTCTAATTCTGAGCAGCCGGCTCTGTTCAGCCTGACTGGTTTGTTATGGCTTATAATCTGCGCCAGGATTAATTAGCTAATTACTGACAAACGTCCGCTGGCAAGATTCTGCTCCAACTTGTCAGCTTGAAGTGTTTAATTATTTTAATCATTTACTTTCATCTTCAAAATGTATGCTGCCAAGGGAGTTGCAGGGCATCTTTTAATTATGATTTGGGGTTTCTGCTGGGCTGGGTTCTGTTCCTGGGGACAGGGAACATTATTTTTTACTATTTTTCCACCAAAGCCTCAACACCTGTCTGGCTTCATGTTCCATGAATGGGAGATGGAATGGGTTCCAGGTCCTCTCTGGACGTTACTCCTGTATCCTAGAACATAACATGCATGGATATCAGATGGAAATTTGAATTTTCAGGGACACTCATTATATGCTAGATAATAACCTAGATATTTATTTGTATTATTTCATATTTTTTTTTGGTCTTTTTCCTTTTTATTGGTACCAGGGATCGAACTCACGACCACCTGCTTGCAAGGCAGGTGCTTATGCCGCTGAGCTAAATCCCCAGCCCCATTATTTCATATTTTTGAGCATAAAAAATATGAAAGCTACTTGACAATTAGGGTAACCCAGGGTGGTCAGAGGGGAAAAGACAGTAAAGAGTTCTTTTATTGATTAATTGATATAATTTAGGTGTTATAAAGTGAGATATAAATTTGAATCTCCATGAATTGTCACACCATATATGTGCACATCACCCAGATCAATGTACCCTGAGGACTCAGCTCTGTCCCCTGAGTCAGTGCCTCCTGAAGGGGATTCTGCCTTCTATCATCAGAGATTTAGTCCTCACTCATCTGAATGGAATGATACAGCTTCTTTTACATGACTCTTCTTTCACTCAACATTTCGTCTGTGACAGGAAACTTTCTTTAATATAAATCAATGTCCTTTTACCAAGAATTTGGTTTGACTCCCACTGAGCCACCCCAAGCCCTTAGAGATACTTTGCCCTAGTTTCTTTCTTATAGGCATGTCCCTAAAAATAAAATTAGTTCAGTGGCAGTTTTTTCCTTCATTCTTTTTCTTTGGTTTCTCCTCTTCCTCTCTTTTTCTTTTTCTTTCTTCTCTTCATAATCACTCTGCTTTATTAGGAAGTTCTTTCTGAGATCCAGTTCACCCTATTCCGATCAAAAGGCTAATGAGTTTCCTAATGGCATCTGGTGCCAAAAGGGTGGTAAAGAGTCCCACTATATGAATTGTGCCCACCAAAATATGTTGAGTTCCTAGTCCCTATGCCACAAAATGGGACCTTACCTAGAGACAGGTCTTTACAGAGGTAATCAAGCTAAAATGAAGCTATAAGGTAGTCCTTAATCCATAAATATCCTTGTAAGAAGAGAAATTTTGACACTGGTGCACACAGGAAGAACACTATGCAAAGATGAAGGCAGAGCTGAAGTGATGTGTCCATCCTTCAAGGAACACCAAAGACTGCCAGCAATCTAGATATGTTATATATTGGGAGGCTGAGGTGGGAGGATTATTGTGAGTTCGAGATCAGCCTGGGCTACAAAGTGAGCTCAAAGTCAGCCTGAACTGCATAGCGAGACCCTGTCTCAAAAAAGAAAAACAAAAGATATGTTATATGCGTGTACCAATTTCCCCAAAACAAACCTCACTCCTCTGTATTACGTTTTTTTTTTTTTTGTTTTTGTTTTTTTTTTTTTTTTTGTAGCAGGGATTGAACTCACAACCTCAAGCTTGAACATGGGTTTCTCTCCTTTTTGTTTTTTTCATCAGGGTCTTGCTATTAGTTCAGCCAGGCCTTAAACTCACTATATAGCCCAGGCTGGCCTCGAACTCATAGCAATCCTCCTGCTTCAGCCTCCTGAGTGCTGGGATTACAGGTGTGCACCATGATGCCCAGCAAAATTTCTGTTTTCTAAGTCACAATTTGTGGTGCTTCATTATGGGGGCCCTAGGAAATAAACACACATAAGGGAGCTCTGGTTGGTCTGAATCTGTACCATGGGACCCACAGCAGCTTCTGCAGGATCCTGAGAATCCTTGATATAGGAGACACCAAGGGTTAACCCAGCCCCAGGCTGGAAGTAATTGAGGTGACAGCTCAGAGCTAAGACACTAAGGAAGGGAGAAAGATCAAATTAATGAGCTCAGCAGTGCCATTAATGAGGCTCCAGGCTACATCCAAGGGCTTCTGTAGTGGCCTGCACCAGGGGACAACATGCCCTAGGATGCCAGGAACCAAGCCAGGCTTGGTTTTGATGTGATGTAATCTGTCCTCTGGATACCTTCCACAGGGCCTCGCATGGGAGTAGGACTGGATACAAAGAGTCCTTGACAAATGGCGAGATGGCAGGAGACTCTCTTCCCTTTCTCTAGACCTGGCATCTGACACCGCACATAGTATCACTTTCCAATACACAAGTTCAGACGTGAGTCCACTGTTACATATGCTTCTACATACCTGTGCCAGGCTCTGCGTTGTGCCAGTCTTGGCAAAGTACTCTGTATGATTCCCTCCTCCCACTCCCAGCCACCTCTGAAGTCACATCTAAAAACGTTTGCTTCTAGGAATACAACTGAGCATCCTGCTGGCCTGTCCAACAAATGCATAGGGGGCACCTGCCCAATCCTGCAAAACCTTTTTTTGTCTGGGCCCCCTTACTGTTGCCTGCTAGAATCCCCTGACCTCTCATCCCATCTCCTTCTGAGGACCCTGACACTGAAGTCAGAGCCAGGTCTTCCAGGGTTCAAAGACCCCGCCTGATAAATGCTCTCTTCACCTACAGGCTCGTTCTGTCCCTGGAGGTGGAGTCTGGGGCCTGTCACTGCCTGTGCCTCCTCTGGCCAAGTCTAGCTGAGGACAGCTTGTGTGAGGAGGGAGGCATGCAGCCCCACTCTGAGCTGTCTGAGAAGCACAGTGGCAGGTGAGTAGGAGCTTGTGTGCTATTAACAATGTAAGGAATGAGAAAAACAAGATGGTACCAGGTTCCACCCTATTGAGAAGCACAAGCCATTCTGAAACTAAAGCCATTAAGAAATCATTCCCTTCTAAACCTCAGTTTCCTTGCCTGAAAAATGAGGATGTCATCTCTCTATAAAACGACAATCACTGGGCTGCTGATTTAGCTCAGTGGTTCAAGTTCTTGCTTCCTAAGCACAAGGTTGTGAGTTTGACCCCTGGTACCCAAAAAATTACAATTATTCATAAATTATGATTTAAATCCCTATAAAATTGTAATTAGGTTAAATGAGTATATAAATGCAAATGTCACTTGGTAAGTACATACAAAGGAATATTATTCAGCCTTGAAGAGGAACAAAAAAAGAAAAAGAGCAGAATTCTGGCACATGGTACATGAATAAACCTGAAGCGCATTATAAACCTTAAGTACCTTAAGTGAAATACACCAGTCACAAAAGACAGATACTGCATGGTGAGTTCCCTAGAGTAGTTAAATACCTAGAGACAGAGAGAACAATGCTGGCTTCGGGGGTATGGGGAGAAGGGAGTTACTGTTTAATGCAAAATGAAAAGAGTTCTAGAGGATGATAGCGGTGGTTGCAATAACAATGTGAATGTACCAAATGCCACTAGGTGGTACACTCAAAATGGTTAAAATGGTAAATTTTACGCTATGTATGTTTTACCACAATTTAAAAATAAATAATAGGGTCAGTGGCATAAGCACCTGCCTGACAAGTGTGAGGTCATGAGTTCGATCCCCGGTACCAAAAAAAGAAAATAAATAAATAAAAATAAATAACAGAGGGTGGAGAAGTAGCTCAGTGGTAGAGCACATTCTTAACACGTTCTGGGCCCAGGGTTCAATCCCCAAGACCGAGAGCAATCAATCAGTTACTTACTAATTAATACAGTATAAATGGCAAGACTGAACCAATGTGACTTTACTCAAATTACAGACACTTTCACACTTGACTCGATCACAGCAGGTCTCCTCTCCCACAGTAAATGTCCCTGATTTCTCACTTGTCATCATTTTCAAATAATTTTCTTGAAATACGCATCTGTAATTGTTGTAAGTTGAATCTCAACCTTAACTTTCTGGATACAGCAGTGTTCCAACCTTGGTTCTGCTGTGTATCAGCTGCACAAGTTTCTAGACTTCACCAAGCTCTCGTCTCCCCTTGAGGAGAGAAAGAGACTGATCTCACGGTGACACAGATGTCATGAGTACATAAAAGAACACAGAGGTCTTGGCACAAGGACACAGTGCTCAACTGTGAGGTAATACCACTGACAGACACAAAGAATCTAAATGAGGATTTTTGTCAGGGTTAGTTTCCCCACTGCTCCTGCCTGTGTCTGCATCAAACAACAGGGCTCAGAGGAAAGGGGCTGGATAGGTAGATATGGCCCTTTCTTCTTTCTTGAGGGACAGTTCTCCAGGTGGCCTTGAATTTACTCAGTTCTCTTTTTAGTTGTACATAGATATCAAGAGCAATTAGAATGTTCTGGGAGTACAATATCTTGAGATAGGTAGACACATGCTGAAACAGCCTAGTATCTGTTCCAATCCTTCCAGAAACAACATGTCCTTCAAAATTGTAGTCTGGCACCTCATGTTGCCCTGGAGTATGAAATCTGAGGGGGGCTGCTTCTGGGGCCCCTCACTTGCAGTGCAAGTGGGGCATCTATGGATGAGATTCCATCTGCCCTGGCCACCTCCCAGACCCTTGGGGAACTTCCTTGCAAGGAATCTCTTGCTGTATGTCTGTAAGAAATAAACCCACTGGGGCTGGGGATTTAGCTCAGCGGCATAAGCACCTGCCTTGCAAGCAGGCGGTCGTGAGTTCGATCCCCAGTACCGATAAAAATGAAAAAGACAAAAAAAAAAGAAATAAAGAAATAAACCCACTTTACATAATATGTATAATATGTTCTACGTCAGATTCTGGCAAATTGGTGACCAGTGTGCAATGAACCTGATTCACATCGCTTCTTTGGCCTCTTCTTTCCTCCCTCCCTCCCTTCCTTCCTTTCTTCTTTGTGTCTTTCCATCAGTAATGCCTCACTAGTTTCCCACAGAGTGTTAGGTACTTTACCAGGGCATGAGAGCATGATGTAGTTCCTGATCTCAAAGAACTCCTGGACTGTTGAGGGTTATACAGGACATTTAGTGGCTTTGGGAATACAGAAAGGAGCACATACTTGCAATGCATACATTTATTAGTCTCCTAACCTATTCAAAGTAGACAATAATACTTGACTCATTAGGTTTCTCTGAGAATGTTGCCTGGCATTTAATAAAGGTTTGATAAGCATTTGTTGAATTGAAAATGTGTTGGTATAGAAAGGAACAAAGCTTGGTATCTAAGAAAACATGTGGATGATCGAGAAGACATAGTGGGTAAATCCTGGGTTTTTAGCTTGGTTGGGAGTGGTTCTGGGTAGGGTCAGAAGAAGAGAAGGGAGAGCAGATCCGAGGAAAGACAAAGAAATTAATGTTGGATATTGTGTTTGTTACTTTTCTCTTGTGAGACAAAATAAGAAACGAAAAGTTTATTAAGCTCATAGTTTGTGGACGTTTCATTCCATAATCTGCTGGGTCCAAGGCAGGGTGGCACATAGCAGAGAGATCATGGTGACAGGAAACAGCAAAAGCAACAACAGCAAAAAGGGAGGAGCACCTTTCCATCCCTTATAGCACACGCAGGCTGTCCACCCCGGGGCGGGTGCAGCATTCACGTCACCAATGCCAGGCCATGGACTAATCACAAGCTCTAGATTCAGCCATCTTGGAAATGCCCACCTCTCATGAGCACATGAGGCTTTGGGGAGGGACATCCAGGCACAAGTCATAACAGATTTAATAAATTTAGAGGAAGACAAATCCTCAAAATCCGGTAGGAAGATGCCTCCAGTTAGGGTAGGCTAAAAGCAGCCAGACTGCAGGTGAGGCATCTGGGCTGGGAACAGAGACTAATGAGTAGGAAGAAAATGACTTGGGCATGGATGAGACTCACAGAGACTTACAGATAAACAAAAAGAGTCTATGCCAGAGTTTTGAAGAATAGGTAGAAGTGAAAGGGTACAGGACCAAAAATAAAGTATCTCAAAGGAAGATGAGAAGGAGCTGAGATTAGCTGAGATGTGGATTAACAAATGTGTCTACTGGTACAGTTCTTGCAAGGGTGGTGGGGCAGAAACCAGACCTCAGTGGGGGAGGAGAGAATGAAGGAGAGAAAACACCGCAATTCTTCTTCCAAGAGCTTGGGCAGCGGTGGAAAGGAGGAGATTTGAATGATGGCTTGAGGAAAGGGAAGTCTGGTTTGGAGTGGAGACAAGCTAGGCCAGTTGTTAGGCTAAATAAGGAGCCAGTAGGTCAGGGGAAGTGTGAAGTCAGAGGCTGAAGTTGCAGAATTGTGAAGGGTTGAAGCCAGGATTGTGGCACGTGGTAATCCCAGCACTCAGGAGGCTGAGGCAGGAGGATAGCAAGATCCTGTCTCAAAAAAAAATAAAATAAAATAAAAATAAAAATTTAAAAAGAGAAATGTAAAGGGTTGGTAAGAAACAGATACATGCAGCCTCCCGTTGGGCATCCCTTGTCGCCTTTCAGTGTGTGTAGCTGGAGAGCCCTTGCCAACATGGACTCCATCTGTGCTGACAAGAGGATCCTTTACTCCTTGGCATGGACAGAAGTGGGGGTGAAGGAATGTGATTTGGTGTCCGTGTCCACACCATCTGCACTGACAATAACCATATGTACCCAGATTCACATATAGCCTTTCCAACACACTACCTAGCATAGCAGACATCATTAATGCACATGGAATTTTTATTAAACAGGCCTCCCTATGTCTCTGATGAGTTCTTGGGGATCAAATGAGAAGCATACCTAAATGTTTTGAAAAAACAGAAGTGATATAAAGAAAATGGTTAAAGTTGTTAATGTCTTATCATTATTGACAAAGAGGTTCACATACACACACTCACATGCACCTGTGAGCACATGCAGAGGCTCTCCTCCATCAGCCTTGCAAACACAGATTCACACCCAAGCTCACATTATTAGGCTAGGGCATACGTGTTCACACAGGGGCATGAATCCACTCAGGCACACAACCTGCACAAAATGAAGCTGAGCTTCATATCTAGAAGCCAGGGAGCAGCTTTGCTCCAGGATATTTATTTCAGGAGATTCAATCTGTTTGGAGCAGGAGAGAGAGAGAGAGAGAGAGAGAGAGAGAGAGAGAGAGAGAGAGAGCCAACCAGGAACTTCTGAGTCACAGCTCCTAACCTTGGAGAGCCCTCCTACTTCAGGCCAATCCACATAGTCATCAAACACATCCCATTGGAGGCCTGCACAACCTCGCCACCCCAAGGCACTTTCTTCCCTCCTGGTCTCACTGCTGCATACCTGGCAGGTGAGCAGTATGCAGATAGGTTGTCACTTGGGTGATGAAAAAATTGAATTCAGGGAAACAAGGCATTTTCTCCGTGAAGCAGCATGTGTCTGTTGTTAAGAGGGTCTCAGCCTTTCCAAGCCCCCAGTCAGCTCTCTGCTATTCCCTTTAACAGCTGCTTCAACTCTTCTCATCAAAGCCACATCTCTGTATCTCCTGGCTTTCCTCTGAGCACAGAATCTCACTTCTTCCTCTACAAAGAGCATAAACAGGCTAGGGACCACCAGGAGCAGACCTCTCTAACTTTTTGAACCACCACCGAAGTATTCAGGGCTAACCTCTCCCTCGTGCTCCACATCCCTCTCTCCCATCCCTGTCAGAAACTTGCCTCATCAACTGTCTCCTGGTTTTTCTCTTGCATCTTCACGATCTTGCTCTTCCCCTCACATGTAAATATGGTCATCAGTCTCCTACTTAATAAAAAATACTCTGCTATTCAAAATTTTCTTCTATTTGTCACTTTGTACCTTTCTTCATTGCCAATTTTCTTTTAAAAGAGCTTGCCCCCTCACTCTCTCCTCTCTCCACAATCTCATTTCCCAAAGCACAGCGATAAGTGTTCTGCACCCCACTTCCCCCCACCACCTACATGCAGAATCTTCCCAGGGACAATAGCCATTTTTTTTTTTTTGAGCTGGACCAATTTCCTCTTTTCAGTCCCTGCACAGCGGACCTCTCAGGAGCAATGGATACTGTTGACCCTTCCCTTCTTCCTGGCACTGTCTCCCCAGGCTGTCATCTCTCTCGACAGTTACTGACTGTCTTGATTCCTTTTACATCTCTGTCCTCTTAATGTTCTCTTGTTCCTCTGCCCAATTTTAGACTCCCCATTTCTAATCATTATCCATCATGTGACTTCTCCTCCCTGAAGATGTCTGAAAGAAGAGATTTCCATTCCTCTTTGCAACTGAGAATCTCAGATTTAACCTGAATTGAAACATCCTCCTGCCTGAGTTTCCTGGATCCATTCTTCTTCCAACTTACGAAATTACACCTCATGCAAATGGTCCTTTAAAAAATACAAATCTGAGTAAGTTTGTCCTTCAGCTGCATAAATTCCCAGATTTGCCTTTTCTTGCCTACAAGATGAAGTCCAAAGTCAGAGAGGGTTTTTGGGGCCCCAGTTTCCTCTATAGCCCCATCCCTCAGACCTCCCCTCCCCGTTCTTCCTGCTTGCCTTTACAACCCCTCAATCGCATCATGCCATCTTTTGTCTCCAGAAATTCAATCATGGGGTCATCCTAGGACACCGTCCCCTACCTTCATTCCCTCCCTTTACTTAATTGTCCTTCAGGGCTCAAATCAACTGTTTTCTATTCTCCAAAGCCCCCTGCATTCCACATCCATCCATTTACCCACTTCTTCATGTATTCAGTGAAAGAAGTTGCATGTAAACTTGAAGGGGCCTGAAGCGAATGTTCAGTCCTCCGAGGAACCTGCCAGGGCAGAAAGGAAACTGAGAGAAAAGGAGCATAGGTCTCTCTGGTCTGAAGGTTTGGCACTGAGAAGCAAAACTACTGAGAAGGCAAAGGTTCACTGAGCACAGAATGATTGTGCAAGAACTAAGGGATTTCTCCCATGTCTGTTTTTAAGATTCTTTTCAAGCTATAAACATATAGGGTTTCCCACTCTATATGGACAGGAAAGCTGACTTAACCGTAAATCATATTTATTGGGCACTATAGTACAGGCCTTGAACAAAGCATGCTATAAACATTTTCAACTGAAATCCTGTGGCAAGTTAATTATTGTCACTCCATTTTGCAGATGAGGAAAGTTCAGAGAAGTTAAGTGTTTTGCCCAAAGTCTGATAGTAAATGACTGGTAGAGTCAAAGATCAAATCAAACTGTCTGAACCTAAAGGGGGACCTTGATTGTGACATTCTTGTCCCCATTTTTACTACTGGAGTGTGTTTGTGGGTGGGGAGATCCTAATGTGCCACGGAGAGGGGAAGCCCATTGATAGTTCCCACACTATGTCCCCATGGCACCCATCCTGTGTGTGCTGACAGTTTGACAACTTATACAACAGCTGGTTTGCTCGGAGGAGATCTCTGTTAATTAAAATAGCACAAAGGGAGAGCAGCGTAAACCATGTCAGCGGGTAATTAATGCAGAGGAGAGCGCACTTGTGCAGGAATGCTCAACTGCTACCTGCCAGAGCTTTGCTTCACTTACTCCCCCAGCTCAACTCTGCTGCTTTGTCCCTCTGGCCAAGAGCTGCTGTCTGTCTGCTTAACCCTATAGATTGGGAGGGACGGTCTAGTCACTGGAGCCAGAGCTTGCACTGTTGCTTTTATTGAGCTGTGGCATCCTTTGAACTGAGCATCTTTCCTGGATGGCAGGAGGCAGCAGGACAAGCGATGCTAACTCTTCCAGGTTCCAGAGTTTGGGAGCACTGTCTCCGAGGAACTGTCAGGCCCCGCCTGCCCGTGCTGTACCGGGCTGCCTGCCAGCAGTTGTGTATGTCCCAGGGCAGGGTCTTGAACCAGCCTGCCTCAGTGTCCAGTGTACTGGAATGAACCAAACCCAACCCAACCACTGCCTGTGTCCAGCCCTTGACTTGCTTCCTCTCTGGACCTACAACCTGGTCCTAAATTTTAGCAATTTGTTAGAATTCTGATCTCCTTGTTCCTGCTATCATGTTATTACTTTATTTGTCTTTTGAGGTGAAGTCTCACTATGTTGTCCAGACTGGCCTTGAATTCTTGGATTCAACTGACCTTCCTGCCTTAGCCTCTTTATTGTTGGGACTACAGTTGTGCCCATTGTACTGGCGCTTGCCTTTCTGTTTTTACTAAACTTTATATCATGTGATAATTTTAGATTAACAGATTTATAATGATAATAAAGGAAGTTCCTATATACCCCAGACTCATTTTGCCCATTATTAACATTTTATTTTACTATACTGCAATTGTCAAAACTAAGAATCTAACAATGTGCACTTGACTTTTTTCTTTTCAGTGCTAGAGATGCTAGAAAATTTTCCCTCCTTGGAGAATAAGCTCCAAATTTCTCTCTTCTCCACCCAAAGGTCCAGTGATAATTGTTGCAGAACCGGGGATCAAACTCTCAACCATGCATTTGCAGGCAGGCGGTTAGGCCACTGGGCCAAATCCCCGGCAGGTCTGGTGATAATTGTAATGTGACCTATTTCAGCACCTGCACTGACTCCCTCCACATCCTACATTGCTCAAATCCATTCCAAAAGCCAAGACCACCCAAGAAGGACCAGCTGTAGCACTAGAGGTCAAAGTTTTCATTCAGGGACCTTCATCAAACTCCTCTCCCCTTAAGCTTCCAAAACTACCTTTTCCTCAGAAGCATTTCCTGGCCACTAACCTCCACTAATTCCACCAATAACCCTTTAGGCACCTGCTCAAAGGCAACTCTAGCCTTGAAGCTCCCAGTCCAATTCAACCCAGCAAATATTTATTGATAATACAGAAACAAATCTCATTTATTTCCTAAAGTTGAGCAGATCCCAATTCTCTGAAAGAAACAGATATCTTTGTCTATGATTAAAATTATGTGTAAGTTGTCTTACTTTCCTCCTCATTGAGACAAAATGCCCAACATCCACAACTGAACTTTAAACCCTTATTTTAGAAGTTTCCATCCTTACATGGTCAGTGGAATGGTGAAAGGGGCGAGACAGGAAAAGCAGACAGAAAAGGGAGGGGACAGGGAAGAGAGCTATTCTCTTTCAGGTCCCTACGCCAGGGACCCACCTCTTCATCCAGGCCCTGCCTTCTAACAGCAAGTCGTCCATACCACTCCCATAGTTCAATCACCTTCCAAATATATTAGGTTTCCAGGCCACTTTTTAAAAATCTAAACCATGACGCTCTGCTCCTGTTCCCCAAAAGGCTGGAGGGTATCTCTTTATGGAATAGGCAGTTAGTCAATCTGTAAGAAGCATCAAAGGTTTAACAATTTCAGCTTATCTTGAAAAGGCCAACTCTAAATTCTCCTCTGAAATTCCAGACAAACTTTTAGCTATGAGACCTATAAAATAAAAAACAAAGCTACACACATGCAACATACAATGGCACATTCCTATTCTGAAAGAAGGGAATAGGGTATAGAAAAGAATGGAACCACAGTAAAACCAAAATCCTGCAGAGCAAACATGAAATCCTGTAGCTCCATGTCCCACACTGAGGGCAAAGATAAGAGCTTCAAAAGGCTTGGATGGCTCTGCCCCTATCACATTGCCAATGTTTGTAAACCCCCTACACACACACCCTGGCCTTCTTGCTTGGCCTGGTATTGCTCAATACCTGCCATTGTTCCTCATATGTCCTGTGCCCAAATTTATAGAGCCTTACTCACTTTTTGGCTTCACTCTCACAGTCTCATGCATTTCCAACTCAAGAGTACACTGCCTGGCCTCCTGGGCCTTCTTCTGAAATCTGAGTGGAAGCCTTCCTGATCCAACAACTACTGTATACTACATGCACCTAAAACCACTGATGGATGATGCCAAGGTCTGCTGTGAGCTCCAGCAGAACTCAGGACACTTTGAATCATGTCTGCAGTGGTCTCTGACTGTCTGAAGGGCTGAGCACTGTGAAATGAATCCAAAATCCCAGCAAACCAATTTCCTAGGCGGCTCTTTTAAAGCATGGTGCCCGAGAGATGTGTTCTCAAAACAAAATCTTTGACTCTTATACCTCTTATCCTGGAAGGTTGAGGCCATGCTGCTTCTCTGGATATTCTCAAGGCAACCTTCCTATTGTCTCAATGAAATGTACTGATCTTCTTTTTCAGTGCTAATCTTTTCAGCAACCAAGCTCTGCTCAGCCAAAACTTTATAGGCCCTAGCTTTACAGGAATTTCCTTTCTGATAAAAAATTTTTTAAGTTTTTTTTCTTTTTGAGACAAGATCTTACTACTTGTTGAGGAGGTTTTTGAACTGACTTTGTAGCCCAGGCTGGCCTGGAACTCACACTAATCCTCCTGTCTCAGCCCTCCTGAGTGCTGGGATTACAGGCATGCATCAGCTTGCCCAAAACTCAAGATTTTTAAAATAATTCAGCTGTGCCATTTACTCTTGATTCTTCATGTAGAGCTTACTAAAAGCCTCCAGCAATACTTATGCCATAATCTCAACATTGAGTGCCTTGAAATTTCTTCCACAAATTAGTCTACCATCTTTCCCTGTAGTCAACAATAATGTACTGTATACTTAAACTTTAAGAGGGTGGATCATATTATGTTCTTACCACAGCAAAATAAAAATTTTTAAGTTATTAGGTATTATTTTCTATATTTTATTGATTGTCTCTTATAGTACTAAGTTTTCTTACTTAGATTTGTAATTGTAATTCTTGAACCTATCTTTGGAAAAATTTTCCATGGATTCTATGAATGCCTTGGGCTATGAGGCCATTGTGAATTGTTCCTGAATGGTGTGGTTCACTAGCTCTAAATCAATTTTTATATTAAGCTGGGTTGTTTTGAGATTGAATTTTTTATATTTGGGAGATAGTGCAAAATTATAATCATCCACTCACACATTGCTCAAGCCACAGGTTCTGATGTCTCAGAGTGACATGAATTCTCGTGGTTTGGGCTGAATGACCCATTTCTACCTGTGTCCATACTCTTAGGGAATGAGTAGGTACAGAATTTTACAAGCACAAATTAATGGCAAGGATAGCCTTTATCTGCCTTCCAAATGCAGGGATTCTGGTGCTAGCCTGGAGACTTAGCCTGGCTTTTAACAAAAGTCCAGTCCCCAGACCTAGATTTCACACATTTTTTTGTGTGTTCTATGTGTCTTTAGCTTTTGCTCATTCCTGAAGAAATAACAATATTTTTTCAGAATTTAAAAAATATGAAATTTTACTTTTGTTGTTCTCAAAGTCAGATATATATTTTTAAACTAAAAATATGGGAGGCTGAGGCAAAGTAATTGAGAGTTTGGGGCCAGCTTGGGCACCTTGTCTCAAAAACAAATGAAAAAACTGAAAATTAAAGTTATAAACATCAAAACCTTCTATACTGCCTTTCTATGAAACAAAAAGGCCCAGCTCAGTCTGCCATCTTGAGCGGAAGTGCTGAGAGCCTCCCTGAGCTCCTTGGGGACTGAAGGGCCTGGGAGTCCCTGGGACCTCGGTGGGCCAGCCTGGAGAGAGCCCAGCACCCAAGCCTCCCTCCACACCAGCACCAGCTCCCAAATCAGCCTCTCCCAGAGTAACCTCCAGCCCCAGGCCAGCCAGGGAGACGGGGTGCTAGTGAAAAGGTTGAGACAGATGGGGCTGGGTGTAACAGGAATGGAGTGAATGGAGGGGAGAGGGAGGGAAAGAGAGAGAGAGAGAGAGAGAGAGAGAGAGAGAGAGAGAGAGAGAGAGAGAGAGAATAGGTATTGCAACAACTGTGCCCAAAAGGGCTGGGGATTTAGCTCAGTGGCATAAGTGCCTGCCTTGCAAGTGCACAGTTGTGAGTTCAATCCCTGGTACCAATTTTTTAAAAAACAACTGTGTCCAGGCCATGAATGGAAAGGATGCCAGGGTGGGAAATAAGTATTGGGCAAAAGTGAACTTTCTCAAAGTAGAGCTGGGAAATTTTGCTACTGTGTAAAGTGTTGTGTACAGCCTGTCTGACTAGGGCTTGAGGGGTGAAGGAAAAACAAATGAATAAAAGTGATCAAAAAGACACATAGAGAGAAGTGGGACAGAGAGACAGGCAGGTGGGCATGTGGCAAGAGAACGGGATAAATACAAGAACAGGGGCACAGCCGAGCACGGCGGCACACACCTGTAATTCTGGCACTCTGAAAGGCTGAGGCAGGAGGATCACAAGTTTGGGCCCAGCCTGGATGACCTGGAGATTTAGTGAGACTCTTGCAAAATAAGATACAGCTCAGTGTGAAGACTCTGGAATGTATCTCTGGGCAACCCCCCTAGATTCCATCACAAACCAAAAAACAGAAACAAAACAAAAAAACAAACAAAATACTCGGGGCTGGGAATGTGGCTCAGAGGTAGAGCACTTGCCCACCAAGCTCAAGGCTCTCAAGGAGGGCCAGAAAAAATCAAAACAAAAAACAGTTGCCCGAAACCGACTCCTCCTCCCTAAACTTGATCCTTATACTCAGGTTCTCTGCATTCTCCTCGGTCTCCTCCTTCCTACTACGAAGTTCAGCGCGAAGCTAGCGGGGGCTGGAGGTCACTCTGGGAGACGCTGATGCGGGAGGGAGGCCGGCGCGGGGCTTCCCGGAGCGGGCGCAGCTGAGGCCGGCGGGGGAGCAGGAGGGAGGCGGAGCGCCCCGGGCAGGGAAGCGCAGGGGTGTCGGAGATGGAGACTTAATGACGAGCCCGGGGTCCACCTGCTCAGATGAGCAGCCCGGGAGGTGGGAGCTGCGGGAAATTGGAAAAGGGACACGTTCATTTTTCAAAGCACTTTGCTCTCTTTACACACACACACACACACACACACACACACACACACACACACACACGTCCCTTATAGAGAGCCAGAGGCTGCCTGTGTTCTCATTCCCTGCGTGTAAAGGACCTCATGGAAAAAAGTTCGACAAGGGCGGCAGAGGGGAGGTACCGGGTGGCCTCCTCCTCTGGGCTTTGCAATTGTTTGTGCCGGTGCCCTTCCTTGCCAGCCCGGCCGCCCTGGTCAGCTACAGCCGGGTGGGAATGGTCAAGAGAATCAACAAGGCCAAGAGCTTGGGGTCCCCACTAGGCAGCACCAGGAGCCCCTGCTGCACCCCCGGAAAGATTTTCCAGGAAGCCCTTGCCCAGGACGCCCCTCACACACTCAGGGTCTCAAGAAACCAAGGGCGCCCACCAAGCCCAGAGCCATTCGCTGGGCCCTCTATCTCCAAGCCCTGAATGCAGACAGTGAGACCAGGCCTGGGCTGATTCCTGGACCAGGGAGGCAGTGGGCTCCTCACGGTCAGCTCTCAGGATCCAATTCCCACATCTGTCTGGAAGAGGGGCTACATCTCTTGAAAGCTGTGTGGACTCCATTCCAATAGCCAGGGGTGTCACACCCAGCTCCTGACACCAGGGAGAAGTCCTTCCTCCCACTCTGACCTGCTTGAAGAGCGGATGTTTTCTGTGTCTGGTAAACACGTTACCAGTCCGCACATAGACCACAGACTCTTGTGTGTAGGTGCATGGGCCTTAGAGGCTATGCCTCAGTAATCTCAGCCTCTATCCTAGATAAACACAGAACTCCATCCCTTCTCCGATTTATTTCTGAGTCTTGGTCTTTTAATACAGTGACTGTCAAAGTAGGATATGCAGGTTGTAGACTCTAGAGTACAAGTCACATAGACTATGATGAGAATACAACTGTCTTTACATATGTTTCTTTCTTTTCTTTTTCTACCAAGAATCAAACTCATGACCTCACACTTGCCGGGCAGGCACTGTGCCACTGAGCTATATCCCCGGCCCTACATTTCTTTCCAAGTCACCACTAGCTGTTCTTCCCCCACCACCAAAGGTATGTTATCCAAGTGACAGAGGTAAAAATTCCAAAATCATTTACAATACCTGATTCAAGTTGTCCATGCTCACTGGTAGAGTTTTATTTGCAGTGAGTATAAGGTAGTTTTGTTAGTCGCCAACCACTAATGACTCATCTTTCAGCTGAGACTTGCAGTGCACCACATCTACAGTCTGTTTGTTCCTGAGCTCTTATGGCCAGTACATCACCCCCTTGCAAGCCATTCACTGTGCAGGGCATGCTTTGGAATTCCTGTTGTACGTAATCACTTAGGTCTCACTGGTGTAGACAGGAGTCAGGGACACATTCCCACGAGAACACACACTGTAGCGTGTGGGTATGATAAAATATATGCAACAAAGTTTACCATCTTAACCCTTTTCAATTCAAGTGTTTAACCAGGGATTTAGCTCAATGGCATAAGTGCCTGCCATGCAAGTGTGTGGTCGTGAGTTCAATCCCAGGTACAAAAAAAAAAAAAAAAAAAAATTCAAGTTTGGTTCAGATCTGTGGTGCTAAGTGCATTCACATTTGTTGTGCAACCATCATCACTATCCATCTTGAGAGGTGTTTCACCATTGTAAACTGAAACTCCATACTTATTAAAGACATTTCCCCTTCTAATTATCCCTACCACTGACCACTGCACTCCCTGTCTATGAATTTGACTACTCTAGATACCTCAAACAAATGAAATTGTACATTTATTGGCTTATTTCATTGACTTTTTTATTGGCTTATTTCACTCAATATAATATTCTAAAGGTTTGTCCTTGTACCATGCGTCAGACTTGCCTTCCTTTTCAGAGCTAAACAATATTCCATTGTACATATGTACCACATTTTGCTTATCTGTTCATCTGTTGATAGGCATTGTGGTTGTTCTCACCCTCTGGATATTGTAAATAATGCTGCAATGAACGTATTTTAGTCTTTGTGCTTTCCGTTGTTTTGAGTATATAACCAGGAGTAAAATTGTTGTTGAATCATAGAATTTCCATACCTTTTCCACAGTTGCTGCATTATTTTATATTCCCACCAGCAGTCCACAAGAGTTCTAGTGTCTCCACATTCTTGCTGACATATATTTTCTTGCTTTGTTTTGGCAATACCGAGTCAACTGTTCTCAACAACTCCCTGTCCGTTAGCCTTCATTTAACCACTAATGGGTCTCATAGTGGGTATGAGACTTGTCTAAGCTTCCTTAAATTCATTTCCATTTTCTCCCTTCCTGGTACACTGTACGGCCAGGCCCTCCCCACCTCATTCTAATACTGTACCTCAGAATTATATACCATCCAACAGTTTAAAAAGAGAGAAAGAGACTCCCTAGGAATTAGAAAGAAATGTAAATGACAAATTTAAATGATAAATATTGTTGCTTGTAATATACATGTCTATGTAATATATTGTAATTGTTACATTTATGTCATTACATTTGGTAATTATTAATTTTATATTTGGTTACATTGTAAGATGCCATTGGGAGAATGATTTCATAAGATTTGTCAAGAGCAATAAAGACCTTTTCATCTAGGAATTCTAACTCTCAGAATCTACCCCAAATAGTTTAAAATAGAAAAAAAATTTTGAAAAAGATGTTCATCATAGCATTATTTATTATAGTAAGAAAATATTGAGAAGCAACTTAAATATCTAGTAATGAGTTATTCAAGTGGTTCCTTGTTCCATGGAACATTATCAAACCATTAAAAGGAACGGTCAAAAGCCCATGTATATGACTACTAGAAAGTTAGTATTGCAATATCAAGTCACAAAATTAGCTTTCTGGGTTGGTGACATAGCTCACTTATACAGCACTTGCCTAGCATGCATGAGATCCTGGGTTCAGTTCCTAGTTACACACACACACACACACACACACACACACACACACACGATTCATTATGCTTGTGGGCTATAATTGCAGCTACGCAAAAAGCACAATTAGGAAAATAATCTGAATGAAACTGTACTAGTGTGCTAAAAGTGGTATTAGAAAAAAGCAAAATCATCCTGGTAAACTTAGCCCTTTCTCCAAGAGTAATTTTATCATGACCTCTAACATTCTTTGATATTAACAACAATGTTTTCTTTTTCTTGGTTTGTTTTTTGTTTTGTGTGTGCTACTGGGGTTTGAACCCAAGGCCTTTGCACTGAACTACATCCCAGCCCTTTTATTTTATTATTATTTTTATTTTATTTTATCTTATCTTATTTTATTATTTTTTATTTTATTTTCAGACAGACTCTCACTAAGTTGCTCAGTTCAAACTTGAAATCATTCTGCCTCAGCCTCCTGGAGTGTAGAATTATAGGTAAGCACCACCACACCCAAGGTGGTGTTTTGTTAGTATATAAAGTGCTATGGAAATACAACTTCAAGATCATTCCCTTCCATTAGATTGTTACCTAAATCCCTCTCACCACATAATTAGAGTCACCTTCAGCCATTTATTTTTCAACTTTCAATATACTGTGACTATAATGAATAAAAATGCACAAGTACTAAAAAAGCTTTCTCTGTGTTACTAAGAAACAATTGTATAAATAGGCTACCTTTTGTTTATCCACTCATCAGGTTTTTTGTTTTTTGTTGGTACTGGGGATTGTACTCACGACCTTGCACTTGCTAGGCAGGTCCTTATGCCTTTGAGGTAAATTCCAGCCCAAGTTGATGGACTTTTTTTTTTTTTTAATTTTTTTTATCGGTACCAGGGATCGAACTCACTACCACCTGCTTGCAAGGCAGGTGCTTATGCCGCTGAGCTAAATAGCCAACCCCAAGTTGATGGACTTTTGAGTCATTTCCACTTTGAAAAATTATAAATTATGACTTTTGTTCTGGTATGACATTTTGTACAAGTATTTCTGTGGCTATAGGTTTTCAATTCACTTGGGGAATATATGTACTTAGGGATAGAATTGCTGGGTTGTACAGTAACTCTGTGTATAAACTTATAAGGAACCACTCAATTGTTTTCCAAAGTAGCTGTACAATTTTCCACCCCCACCAGCCAGTTATGAGGGCTCCAAATTCTCCACATCTGCATCAGCACCAGTTATGTGTTGTTTTCATTTTAATATTCTTGTGGAGGTGAAGCTAAAACCCACTGTGGTTTGATTTGCATTTTACTAATAGCTAATGATGTTCACCATTAATCATTCTTTAAAAAAAAAAACAATGGTGAACCTGGTGTGGTGGTTCACTCCTGTAATCCCAGCACTCAGGAGGCTGAGGTGGGAGGATCCTTGCAAGTTCGAGACCAGCCTGGGCTACAACGTGAGCTCAAGGCCAGCCTGAACTGCATAGCAAGACCCTGTCTCAAAAAAGACAAATAAAATAAAAATAAAAAACCAATAGTTTCTTAACAAAATGAGATTAAAAATTTCCCATTCTAAAAGTAATTCATACATATTTTTAAATTTTTTTAAAATTTAAATCACACCCAAATAGGACCACCTAGGGGTAACCACTATAAATATTTTATTGTATTTCCTTGAATTTTTTCTTTATTCTATTTATTCTTTCTAAAATAAGGTCAAGGGCCAGGGATTTAGCTTAGCAGCACAAGCACCTGCCTGGCAAGTGCTAGGTCATGAGTTCAATTCCTGGTATCAAAAAATAAATAAATAAACTAAAAATAAAAAATAAATAAAGTAAGGTCAAGGCAATAAAATTATCTTTAGAAAAAAAAAAAAAAGGGACCAGGGATGTAGCTCAGCTAGCATGGCACCTGCCTGACAAGCACAAGGTCCTGAGTTCAATTCCCAATTCCAAGAAATACAATAAAATAAAATATGGTCCAGGTCATATGACATTTACAATTTTGTTATTGGCCTTCTAATGACATGGAAAAACCCTGAAACTTTTTCTAAACATTCCTGGCAGAAACAATTTTCTCAGCCATTTGCCTCGATAAAATGCTTCATTATGTACAGCTGTATTCAATGTTGTAAAGAATACAATAATTTGAGCTTATTCTTCCGCCCTCCTGGTAAGCGCCTGCTGCGTGTAGGCCAGGAGGAAAACCAGAGCTCCCAAGATCCCACCACGGTGGGACTCAGGCAGCTTATTCACCCGCCCTCTTGGTAAGCACCCGCAGCGTGGGCCAGGAAGAGAACCATTACCTGTGAGCCTACCGCCATGCGGGCTGAAAATTAAGCACCCTTCCTCTCCCACTCCTCCCCCCATAGCTACTGGGGATAGATGTCTCAGCATCTCTTGGGAGGACGACCATATGCAGAATAGCAAATATGGGGGATTTCCTTCTACCTTCTGTTTGAAGGCAAAGGTTGTTTTCACCATTTTGTTATGTTGCTTTTGCTCTATTCAGTACTCTCAATTGGTTTTATAATGTTTTATTTTTGGTTTGATTCTGCTATACCTAATTGACTAGACAACCATTGTGAAGTTAAGGAGATATACCATAGTACCTATTACTACTGTCCCAGTATCCTACTGTGAAATCCTGTACCAGTTTCACTGCATTGTCTCAATTGGCTTTGTTCTGTCTTGTGCTACTGCATTGTTACTACTTTCAAAATAAAATTTAAAAAAAGAATACAATAATTCAGTGCTTTGATACTGTTCCTATTGACCTGTGTCAATTAAAAAAATAAACGATACTGGGTCCAGGGATGTAGCTCATGGTAGAGCACTTGTGTAGGGATCTGGGTAGAGCACATAAGGATCTAGGTTTGATCCTCATCACCACAAAGCGGGGAATATTATGAATGAAAAAGGCAGAGGAAGAGGAAGCAGGAGGGAAGTATCAGCTGTCCCTTGTTCCCTTTTGATCTTTCTGTACTCTTCCAGGGTGGTACTAGATATGGAGCAAAGTTAATTCTTTTTTTTTTTGTCTTTTTTGAGACAGGGTCTCGTGCCATGCAGTTCAGGCTGGCCTTAAGCTCACTTTGTAGCCCAGGCTGGTCTCGAACTTGCAACGATCCTCCTGCCTCAGTCTCCCAAGTGCTGGGATTACAGGCATGAGCCACCACGCCCGGCAGAAGGAAGCAATTCTGACCCAACTTGCAGGACTGGAGATTCTAACTGTCCCCAGCATTGCACCATCCTCTTTACCCACACAGCACTAGAATGGACCTTGCCAAATGCAGGTCGACATTATCCCTTTCCTGCTTAAAGTTCTCTACTGCCCTCAGGCCAAAATCCCACGCCCATAAGGCCTGCCAGCTCTGCTCCCACCCTGTCTCTCTAATCTCCACCTGACTTCTCCCTGCCCCACTGTGTTCAGATCCTACAAACCCCACCACCCAGTCTCACCCTTGGCCTTCAGAGCTTTCCAGATCTGACTCATCCTCTGCCCTCCTCTCCTCTCCCCTCCCTCTTCTTTCCTCTCTTCTCTTAAAAAGGCTATTCCAAGCCCCTCGGCCACATTAGATTCAGTCCCCTGCTAGACACTTACTTTTCTTCCAATATATATTACATGTGTTACAATTGCTTTAGTTGGGGCTGGGGATTTAGCTCAGCGGCATAAGCACCTGCCTTGCAAGCAGGCAGTCGTGAGTTCCATCCCTGGTACCGATAAAAAGACAAACCAAAAACAATTGCTTTAGTTTCTTAAAAAATGAAAAAGTTTACTAGGGAAAAATGCAATCATAAGTAAAACCAGAAGAACACTTTCATTGCTGCACTTCAATCAATCCGGTTTCATTTAACATCCTCAACTATTTACCTCTCCTGTATTATTTTTATGCAAATGACACAGATCTTTTTATTTCATCTTTAGATGAAATAGAAAGTGTCTCTAAAAGATAAAGAATTTTGGAGGTTTTTTGGTACTGGGGATCCAGCTCATGACCTTGTGTTTGCTAGGCAGGCACTTATGCTGCTGAGCTAAACCCCCAGTCCAAGATAAAGAATGTTTTTTAAGAAGTCAGTTACAGTATCATTATTATGATTTTTATAAGATCAACTTTTGCTTTGTTTTGTTTCTTTCAACTCTTGCTTTGTTTTATTTTGTTAGTACCAGGAATTGAACCCAGGGAGCAATGAACTACAACCCTGGCCCTTTTATTTTTTTATTTTTGAGACAGGCTCTTGCTAAATTGCCCAGGTTGATTTCAAACTCAAGATCCTCCTGCCTCAGTCCCCAGTGGCTGAGATTCCAGGTGTGCACTGTCACATATAGCTACAGTGAAAACATTATGAGCCTACAGAAAAGTTGCAAGAACACTTCAAGGGACAGCCAGCAACTTCTTACTAATTCCCTGTTACAATTTTGCCACATTTGTTTTCTGAACCACACAGAGATTCAGTTGCAAATGTCACCCACCATCTTCACCCTTAAATGTTTCCATGTATGGTTCCTGAAAAGATTCTTCTATACAACAACATATTGATCATATTCAGAAAATTCAAGATGGATATAATGGAATATCTATAATTCATATTCAAATTGTGCCAAATGTTCTTTACTACTTTTTATTAGTATGTTTGTGATAGATAATAAATGCACTGATTGCAGGAAATATAGCTCAGTGGTACAGACGCCTCCCTGGCAAGCACACTGATTTCCAGAACAATAAATAAATAAATAAATAAATGCATTCATTGCAGGAAATTCATACAAATACATATTGCATCTTGATCCTTTTTACTTCCCTTTCTCCCCCCACTCCTGTTTCCCCCTTTTCCGTCTCCACAAACTCCATCTCCTGTTCCCTATCAGCTTTCTTTGATTTTGCTATTTAAATTATGCCAAATGTTCTTTACAGAATTTTTTTCCCAATGCAGTGCTCAGTACAGGATCATACACTGCATTTACTAGTTTGTCCCTTTAGTTCCATTTAATTTAGAAGCATAACTCTTCTTTCTTTGGGCTTGCCAGACCGTTTTCTCATGGGTTTGCATTCCTCTGGCTCTGTATCCTCTTGAGCATCCACCGTACCTACCTACGTGGGGGTGTGTCCTTGAGACCAGAAAGGCAGGGGGCCATTTGTGTCATATGAAGCTACTTGATTAAAGCATTCTATCACTTTTTTTAAATCTTCAAAGATCTGGGGTCCTCCTCCCCACAAATACACACTAGACTGGGATCCTGATGAAGGCAGAAGCCACGTCTGTTTTCTCTGTCTCTGTATCCCTCAAGCATGGCAGGCTGAAGTCCTCAAAGCGCACCTACCCATCACCTGTGGGCGGCGAGGCCTCTCCCTGCATTCTGCCTCATCACAGCCCTCGGCAGAACTTAGATCTCAGAAGAGGAAAATAAGCTCCAAAGGGAGAAGACTCCACAACACTACAGTTTTTCCCAAACTTTTCCAGCCTGAGCTCTTCCCTCCCTCCTAAAACTCACCTGAGAAAAGCTTCCTCAAAAATGACGCAGGTTTCAGTGGAAACAGAAATTCCTAGGAAGGAGCAAAGCAAAGCGCATTAGCTGTCCAGAGCCTAGGGGCTGGGGGAGAAGGGTGGGAGGCCCTATTTGCATTTTTTCCATTAACAAGCTGGAGTTGAGCTCACTTGCCTGGAGAGATAATTTGAGAGGGAAATCTTTGCATATTTTATTTAAAAGCACGCTGCGTTAGGCGGGTAATAATGCGCAGAATGGCGATTAGGTGAGGCCTGCAGGGGGCGGGGGTGGAGTCCTTTGCTTCCTCTCCAGCTACTCACCCACCCCTCCATCCTGAACCAGTCTCCTTAAAGGAACAGCCCCCTTAGGTAGGTTGAAGCTGAACCGCCAGGAATGCTGACACTGGTGTCACACCCTGGGGAGCCAGAGGGGTGGGCAGTAGAATTGGGATCAATGTCCAGAGCTGAGACTCCTGCCTGCCCTGTGGTTCTAATGGGCAGGAGTGGGGGCCAGTGGGTGAGAGACACCACCCCTATAGCTCTATAGCCTATAGCCCTATAGGGGGCTTTAATAATAAGAACTGTTTTGGCCATCTCCATGAGCAGGTAGATAGTGCTGTTATTTGTATTTCATGTCTAGGGGACAGGGATGCTAATTGGACACCGCATTGCCTATAATAGCACCACTCCAAGAATTCTTTAAATGCTAAAGGTACTCACATGAGCCAGCCCTTTCTAGAAAGGCTCATGCATACATGCAAACCAGAGCCTTCCTTTAAGTCCTGCCCCTCTGTGTTGCCCTGGGATTCCACAGCCGCCTGCAGAGGAGCTGGGTTTGTATAAGTCACCAAACCTCTCTGAGTCTATTTCCTCATCTGTAAAACAGACTTATTGATACTTAGCTCTCTGAGTCAGCAAAAGAAACCAGCAGCATAATAGAGGGCAGGGCAATGTTCCACACTGTCAAACTCTGAACCATGCAAGGGGATGTTGCAGTGAGGAGCAAATTCTTGAGCTGCTAATTTAGCAAGGGATTCTTGAGGGTGGTTATCCTTCTCCGGAAAAGGCAGCAGAGGCTGTGGTGATCCAGCGGCCCTGCCACCCTGGTTGCAGAACTCATATCCAGGTGAACCTGCTGTCTGACCTTGGCTATGGTTATTTCCCCTAGAAAATGTGGATGCAGTTACTTCACAGCCAAATGAGAAAAGCGAAAGTGACTTGAATTTTTTTTTTCAGTACTGAAGATTGAACACAGGGCCTTCACACTGAGCTACCTTTATCCTCTTTTTAAAATTTGTATCTTGGGGCTGGAGATTTAGCTCAGCGGCATAAGCACCTGCCTTGCAAGCAGGCAGTCGTGAGTTTGATCCTCGGTACCGATAAAAAGGAAAAAGACCAAAATAAAATAAAATAAAATCTGTATCTTGGTAAAGGGTCTCACTAAATCACTCAGCTGCCCAAGCTGAGTTTGAACTTGCAGTCCTCCTGCCTTAGTCTCCCAGAGTGCTGAGATTAGTAGTGGGCACCATCATACCCAGGTAAAAAAATTTTAAATATTATAAAGAGCCAAGGTTGTAGAAGACTCCATGAGGTAATTTGCCATTTCCAAATGAGCCTTAAATCTCCCTTTCCCTTCCACATGTTTTGGCCTTCCCATCTGTTACAAGGGTGCTACCCACTCTAACCCCCTACCTGTCCCAAAACACATGTGTACATCAGGGTACGCATACGCACCAGCTCGTTCTTAGGAATTAGTATATCCGAGTGTTTCATATAGAAGATGTTTTAGACCACGGAGATTGTAACTGTGACAGGGAGCATAGCAGAAGCCAGGTCAGCAGGGGTGTTCCCATCTGGGTGTGTCTGGGTTAGGAATGAATTCAAGCGTTGGATGGTGTGTAGGTCCCAGAAGGCTGTATGTGGATTTCACATACTCCCATTCCCAGGAAGCAGCATAGTAGCATCCTGTCATTCCTCCAGGTTACCATAGGAAGAAAGCTATAGCTATACCATAGGAGAGAACAAATTGCAAAGCTGCAACATGAAATGCACACTGGCTGTGTCTCACTCAGCTTTCTATTCTGAGTTTTTTTGTTTTTTGTTTTTTGTTTTTGTTTTTTTTTTTTTTAAATCTGTACCGGGGATCGAACTCACGACTGCCTGCTTTCAAGGCAGGTGCTTATGCCGCTGAGCTAAACCCCCAGCCCTCAGCTTTCTATTCTAATGATGAATCCTTGTCTCTTCTTCCTGAGCTTCCCTGAAAGCATCCCCCTCCCGCAAGCTGGATGCTCCCTAGTTTAGGGAACCCTTTCTACACACAGATGAGCCTGTTTTTCAAGCAAGAGGTCTACAACCTTGATTCCTTCTGGTAGGAGAGAGGTGAGAATAGAATGTGCAAGTAGAAAGAAATAAAGAAACTTTAGACTGGACACAGAGGTGCATACCTGGGCTCCTAGCACCCAGCGGGCTGAGGCAGGAGGACTGCAGTTTCCTGGGCTACATAATTAGATGCTGTCTCACAAAACAAAATGAAGAAGAAAGAGAAGGAAGTCGAGAAGAAGGAGGAGGAGAAAGGAAGGGGAAATGAATGGAAGGAGGGTGGAAGGAAGGAAAGAAGGAAGAAAGAAGGAAAGAAAGGAAGACTAGCAAAACAGGAGGATTCTATGTCTGCCCCAATTTCTGTCTCCACATAAACCCACACTTGATGGCTCTCTGTGTACCTGAAGCCAGGTGGCTCCTGGACAAGCAGAACATTTTACTGACCTTGTTACAGCATCCTGTCATGTGACTTGATGTCTCAGGTCAAGCTCAAAAGAGCAGTCAGGCAGATAAAGTCTTGGTCCATGATGTACTGTCGGCTCAAAAAGAAGCCCCTGGACTGGAGCTGTCTCTCAGTGGAGAAGCTCTCATCTAGCATGTATAAGGCCCTGGGTTTGATCCCCAGCACCTCCCCCAAAGTCTGTGTGATAATCCAGTCTCCTGCTTCTGAAGCCCTTAGATTTCTGTTTCCCTCCTCCCCAAATTCCTTCACTTTTCCCTGATCATTCTTCTCATCATCCACTTGGACTCATCCCGGGTTGCTCTTTCCTGACCTGTTCCTTGAAGTTAGTCTTTCTGTTCTGCAGCCTCTGAAGAGTCCTGCAGAAAAATAGCTCAGGCAGCATTGTCTAACCTCGTATTTTCCAAGCACTTTTGATTGCAGAAGACTTTTTCTTAGTACCTACTGGAACACACCACTGATGCCTCCACGGCACTGCTTATGATGACTTCTATTAGCACTGTCACACTACACTCTCATTACCCTTGTCTGGGTCTGTGTCTCCTGTTGTGAAATCCCTACAAGATGGGACTGGGACTGAGTCATTTGGGTCTCAAGTGCCGCAGTATGGGGTTGGGCAGATAGTAAACAGAAACATTTGTGGATTTACATTCAAATAAAAAATTTTTGGCATAAAATATTTTGCATGATGGAGGAATTTGCTATCTTTTACAAAGATGAGGACAAGAAGAACACCTAAGAGACAGGATCCCGGTAGCACAAGGAAGTATTTGGTGACAAATGTCCATAGGAAAGAGATATCTTGCAGGCTGAGGGGTGCTCTGGGGATCTGGTACATCCTAAGAAGCTGGGATAAGAACAAAGTCCCCAGCATCTCTAGGATTCAGGCATCTTGAGACTTGATTGAAGTTTTACATTGTGACCTCTGTAGCCATCATGGATCTCATCAGAATATGGAAGCTAGGCTGGCCTGAGTGTTGTAGGCACAGTGTGGGCAGACTTGGACCAACACTTGCCCTCTCTGTAGGGTCTGGTTTCTCTGAATCATCCATTACCGTGTAGTACCCTGGAAATCAAGATTCTGAAAGATGGTTCTGTAAGGAACAAGACTACCCTGCAATATTCCATTTCTTTTCCTGAGAGGAAAAATATTCTCATTAAAGTTCCTGGGGAAAGTTTTTGTGGACTTGTGGGGATATCAGACTCTGGAAAAGATTATGCCAGTGGGGGTGCAGGGACCAGTCAGAAAAGGCATCACAAGCTGCAGCCGCTCCAGAATTTTGGAAAGATATTAAGTGGGATGAGAGATATGGCCATATGTGTCCTAGACAAAGGAGCCCAAACTAGCTCATGGCGATGGGGGATGGGGGGTGAGCATTGCACTGTCCAGATGAGGATGACAGTGGCCTGGATCCAGGTAGTGGGAGTGGAACCGGAGAAAAGGGCATGGACTGCAGAAATTCTGGGAGGTCAAAAGATTCCTCTGGGAAGGACTGAAAAAGGGCTTGGGGCCGACCTCGCCTATGTGACCAAGTGGACTGAGTGGCTTCCCGAGTGGGAAGAAAATGAGCTCCATTTCTGACCTGGGGAGTGTGAGGTACTGGTGGTCAGCCATGTGGAGGTGCAGATGGGCAGATGGATATGTGCATGGGGACAGGGACAGGGGCTCTGCTGGAGAGCGAGGCTTGGGAGCTAGGGATGGATGAGAAGATCCCTGGAGAAGTGTGGGAAGAGGTCCCAGGACAGCCCAGGGGTGCCTCAGCGTCTACACAGAACTGCCTCAATACTAGATGTCCGGTTCCCTCCAGCCCACTACTTTGCACCCCTTCAGACCCGCATCCCTCTCAGGCCCGCACCACTCCGTACCCCTTTCCTTCCAGCCCCACTCCTGCCAGTAGGCCCAGGGGTTAATCCTCCCTCCCCCAGAAGAGGGGCGCTGTCTGCCTTTGTGTGTCCAAGTGCCCGAGGCAAAGCCGCTGGGACGGACCGTGGCCTTCCAGGCAGCTGAGGTGAGAAGGGCGGCGGGAGGAGGCACAAAGCGAGGAGGGGGCCGGCTGCAGCTGTCCCGCGAGGGCCCGGGACAAAGGGCCTGCTGGCGGGCCGGCCCGGCCGTTTTCACGCTTGTTGGGATTAGGCTGGGGCGGCGGCGCCGGCAGCGTGCGGATCAACGGCGGGCGCGGCGCGGCGCGTGGGCGGACTCGGCCTGCCCGCCCCCGCTTTGTGCAGCGCGGCCTGCGCCCCTGGAGGCGCAGCGGGGCTCCGGGAGGCCGCCCCTTTGTCTGCGCCTTTGGGGACGAGCCCCACCCGAAGCGCGAACACCAGCTGAACGCCGCGCCGCCCTCGCCTGGTCTCGGCGCCGAGCACCCGAGCTCCCCCTCGCGCCCGGCTGCACCGAGCCCGGGACCCTCCCCAGGGGACCCAGCCCCCACTCCTGTCCTGCTCCAACCTGTCCCTCAGCCTGCCACTCGCTCGAGCAGACGAATGTCTTGTGGAATCTACTGGTGATAAATGAGAATGGAGCCGTCGGATGGACAGGTTCTGAGCTGAAGGTGGGGGACAGGGCAGGGGGTGGTGAGAGGATCCGGGCAAGTAGGTTTGGCTGGAGAAGCCCACAGGCCTGGGTCGGAAAAGTGCTCAGGTTTGTCTTGATCTGCAGTCTTATTTCTGACACCGGGGCGGGGTGGGGGGTTGCACGAGGGTCAATGAATGTGCCTTCGTGAGTGTCAGCCATAGTGTGGCTACGTGCGCGTGCACATGTGTGGAGTCTGGTGCCTGAGTATCTGTAGGTGCCTGGTAGGTGTGGGCATGTTTTCCAGAGTGGATTCAAGGTATAACTCAGATTCCAGAACATCTCCATCTCCGTCTGCTCTTCTCACCACCAACATTCAGTAAGCTCACGATTCTAGGGTGTGAGGCCCTGCAACCAAGCTTTTCAATGCACAGCATAAGGGCTCAGCTGCATCTCTGACCTCTGACAGCCTACCTGTCCTCTCCTGTCAGGTAATAGTAGCTGACACTTATGGGCTGCTTCCTATATGCCCGGCTTTGGTCTAAGCCCTCTAGGTTCACTTAACTGTACATAACCCCATGAGAGTTGTACTATTATTGCCCCATTTTACAGTTGAGAAAAGTGAGTCACAGGTAGTAAAGCTAGGGACCAAGATATCTGGGTCCAATATGCATTAGAAGTCACTATGCTCTGCTGCCTCAAGTTCTACTGGTTCTCCAGGGTCTTCTTCCTCCAGGAAGCCTTCCTTGACCATGCCACAGATCTAGCTCCTCTCCTGTTTCTGTCACCAGTTGTAAACTAGGAGGCACCAACACTGGGTTTTGAGTGAGGATTGGAGAGTGACAGGTAGACAGGTCACAGGCTGCCTCCAGTGGGCAATTAATCACCTTAAAGATACACAGACCCCTGATGTGCCAGACTTGGGTTGAGCAGCCCACCTACCATAGTCTGAAGCATTTTTATCTCTCCTAAGTCTTTGCTCTATTCCTCAGTCCTGGTTCATTTCCCACCTCCCTGCACTGCAGGCTTTAACCCTATTCTCCCTGACCATACTTCCTGGGACTGACTAGTTGGGTGGCTGCTTAGAGAGAAAGGTCTCAAGGAGTCCAGCCCTTCTCTCTCCATAGGTCCCCAGCCTTTCACTACTTCCTTGCTAGTCCCTCCCAGTCCTGTGCCTGTGGCCTGCTCAGACCTCAGTTATGTTTACTGCCCCTGTTGGTTCTGTGGGTCTCAGCTCTGATCTCAGACTTCATTCTCTTTTTTTTTGGCTTTTTCCTTTTTACCGGTACCAGGGATCGAACTCACGACTGCCTGCTTGCAAGGCAGGCGCTTATGCCGCTGAGCTAAATCCCCAGCCCCCTTCATTCTTTTTAAGCAAGACTTCTGTACTGCCAAGCCCTGGTTAGACTTGCCCCCGGACATAGGGTTTCATTTTGGTTGGAGAAGTAAAGGGGTGGTGTAGGTAACTGGCCAAACCTCTCCCAAGAATATGAATCCTACCTACTCCCTTCACTGTCCTGGGTGCTCAGAAATCCCCACCCTGATGACTCTGAAACAAGCTTCCAGATGACTGAAGTCTCAGACTGTAACCTGCACAGAATGCTGACTTCTCTGCTTGCTGGGCTCTTAGGCCCTTATGCATTAGGCTTTTGGATGCATCGTTTTGGTCATCTAGTCTTGCGGACCAGAGATGCATAGACAGGAATGGGTGCCTCAGGATCTGGCACAGAGGAGGAGCTCAGTAGACTTTTAAAGTAGACAGAGCATCTTTAGGTCTGTTTGCAATTTGGGAGGAGACCTTAAAGCTGCCACAGGTGAGGAAACTGTATCTAAACAAGGCCTGCGCCCTCACAGGAGGTGCAGTACCTCGGCCTGTCTCATAGCCAGTGACCAGTTTACCTGATGGGGAACTGCAGCCCAGATGGCAAGTTGACTCAGCTTTGGCACCCTGCCTCAGTTTCCCTGCTGCAAAACTCTGCTGTCCTGGCTGTGGCTCTCTAGTCTTGCCAGTCTTTTTTCCAACCCACCACCACTCTAGAGCCTGAGCCTGTTCCAGGCTCAAAGTGAGCAGCAGGGATTCTGTAGATATACAGTGCACCAGCTGTTTCTTTGGTCTGGGCCTTCTCTTTTTCTCAGCTCAGGGAGCTCTTTCATGGAAAGGAATATGAGGCAGCTTAACAAAATGTTTTTCTCAGTGTTGAAAGTTGAACCCAGGGCCTCCTATATGTTAGGTGAACACTCTACCACTGACCTACACCCCCAGCGCTAGGCAACTTTGCTTTTTAAAAATTGTATTTTTTAAAGGATAACTTTCAAATTTTGTTTTTGTTGAGACAGGGTCTTGCTGTGCAGTTCAGGCGGGCTTTGAACTCACTCTGTAGCCCAGGCTGGCCTGGAACTCTCTGCAGGTCTCCTGCCTCCGCCTGCTGAGCTCTGAAATTGCAGGTGTGTGCCACCCCACACAGCTGCTTTTCAAATTTTAGATTCTAATACCTTAAGAAAAATTTTGATTTTTTTCTAAGGGCTGAGTGTGGTAGCACATACTTGGGTGGAAGCACTCTAGGAAGCCAAGGCAGAATGATCACAAGTTTGAAGCCAGCTTGGGAGACTTAGCAATTTGGCAAGATCTTATCTCAAAATAAAAAAAAAATAAATAGCTGGAGATGTAGCTCAGTGGGAAGGCCCCGGGTTCAATCCCTGTACCTCACACACACACAGGTGTGCACCACAAAACCTTTGTAAGTCTCATTAATGTAGTTCACTATGTGTCAGGGGTAGTATTAGTATTTTACACTTTATACATTCATTTTATCCTTGCAACAACCCTGTGAGGATGGGGAACTGAGGGAGAGGAAAACTAATTGACTTGTCCAGAAAACAGAAAGCAATGGAGCTTTCCAAATCCAGGGGGTCTGGCTTCAGAGACCAGGGAATTCACACTCCTTTGAAAAGTTCACCCTCTTGGCCAGGGATTTAGCTTAGTGGCATAAGCACCTGCCTGGCAAGCGCGAGGTTGTGAGTTTGATCCCTGGTACCAAAAAAAATTAAAAAGAAAAAACAAAAGTTCACCCTCTTGTGCACTTAGGGTCTGCAATCATCTCGTTGTAGATTTTTTTGTTGTTGTTGGTACCGGGGATCAAACTCACAACCACACACTTGCAAGGCAAGTGCTTATGCCAGTGAGCTAAATCCCCAGTCCTGTTGTAGATTCTTATTCAAATTTAGCTATCCACTTTTGTCAGAGTACCTCTTAATAAGGGGAATCTGTTTTTTAGTATTGGTTTTGAGATAGGGTCTCATTATGTAGCACAAGCAGCTTTGAACTCACCATGTAGCTAACCCACGTTGACCTCCAACTCCCAGTGACCCTCCTGGCCCAAACTCATGAATGCTGGGACTACAATTGTGTGCCACCACCCACATCAGTAGGTGGAATTTGTTAAAATTGGTTCAATATTGTAACAATGTATGTACCAACTATAGGAGGACAATAATTATTAATGTCCTGAGTATGGTACACTTTGTGAAGTTTAAAATAAATGTTTTACTGGAGGAGGCAAAAGAGGACATTTAGGCCAGGCACACTGATGCATGACTGCAATCCCAGTACTCAGGAGGCTGAAGCAGGAGGATTACCATGAGTTTGAGGCCAACGTGGACTACATAGTCGGCTCAAGGGTAGCCTAAACTCAGAGCAAAACGCTGTCAAAAAAAAAGAAAAAAAAAGATAGATTTCTTTGAAATGTTTCAAACTTTTAAAGTAGAATAAATTTATTTACATTACTTAATAAAGTGTGCCTTTGTTTTTTGAAATAGGAATCAGAGTTGGGGATTTAGTTCAGCTGCATAAGCGCCTGCCTTGCAAGCAGGCAGTCGTGAGTTCAATCCCCGGTACCGATAAAAAGGAAAAAAACAAAACAAAAAAAAAAAAAATAGGAATCAAACTCAGGACCTTGCGCTTGCCAGGCAGACACTGTGCCACTGAATATATCCCCAGCCCTAAATGTACCTTTATTTAACCCATCACAATATACCTTGTAGGGTAGGCAGCCTCTAAGATAGCCCTCAATGATTCCCAGCTTCTGGTATTTGCAGCCTGAAGTAACATTCTCCCATCAAATGGCTTGAGTCAAAATACAGGTTATGGCAACATTGATTGGATGGCATTTCTACAGTTAAGTTGCAGGAAATCATGCCCTGTGTCTTGCAAGCACTTTGCTTTCTTGTTTTGCATACTATGATAAAACAAGCTGCATATTGGAAGAGCCCCACGGAGGAACTGAGCCTGACTACTCACTGCTACCAGCAAATGAGATCCCAGACCCTGGGATCTTGATCAAGACACCCCAATAGAGACTGTGACACAGAGGACTCAGCTAAGCTGTGCTCAGATTTCTGACCTACAGAAATGCAAGATCACAAATATGTACAGACTTAAACCATTACAGTTTAATGTGTTGTGCAGCAGATTATTAACTAATGACATTTGGGGAGGAAAGAGGAGGCTAGGATGGGCATGGTGGACCCAGGAGAGCTGGAGGCCTGAGCTCTGGACTTGGGATATTTCATATTTAGAAGCTTTTCTAGCCCAGAAAAAGAAGTGACTTTTCCCCCTCTGAGGATTGAACCCAGGGCCTTGCCTAGGATAAGTAAGTGCTCTACCACAGAGTTAACATCTCTAGCCTCTGGATTTTTGAGAAATTAATAAATTAGAAGATGTACACTAAGTTGGCATCAAGAAATATCGGAAATCATGTATGCGTATTATAGCTACATTTGGGGACTAAGGGTGTACCTCAAGGTGGAGCATTTGCTTAGCATACGCAATGCTCTGGGTTCAGTTCTAGAACTTCAAATAAAACTATATCTACATCAGTGCCACGTAAGGACCCTACTCAGTCTTTTGTAGTCAAGACACTCTCAGGGCACTGCTAGCTCTGAGCAGCATCAGTTTGTGGGCATGTATATGGTCTGTGCCCTTCACAATCCATTCAGGTCCAAAGGTGACTTAGAACTAGGACAATCCCAAATGGGGTTCTCAGGGCAGAGAGCAAGTCTCCCCTTTCTGACAAGGAGGCCCCTGAAATCGCCAGACACAGGAGTCTGAATTCTTCTTCAATGTTTTCCCCAGTTCCACCCCTTGGTCTCCAGCCAAGGACTCTGTTCAAAAGGGGAGCTCAAACAAAGTACAAAAGGCCACACAACAAATGAAGAAGTAACACATACTCAAGAAATTTAATTTTCTGCCTCGGTTTATTTATCCAGAGTTGGTCCAGAGGCCAGGTTCACATTAATCATGCAAGAACTGTACAAAGAAATCCCCAGGGCCCACGCTTTCTCCATTCCCTATACCTTTCACTCAGTCATTCAACATGCATGAAACGCTTCAGAGATAGAGAAGACAAGGAGGCTGAGGGCCAGAGGCAGCATCAGTGATTTCCATGCCATCATTCACCTAAGAACTCACAACCTTGTGCTTGCCAGGCAGGTGCTTATGCCACTGAGCTAAATCCCCAGCCCTAGAGCATACCTCTTCATGCCACCACCTGCCCTCCAGTATCCTGCACTCCTTTGGCTCTTGGAAGCAAAGCAGAGAGCTGCACAACCTGACTTCTTGTTTCTCTTCAAGACCCTTCTGCTCTCAAAGTCACGGAGTCCTGTCAGTCTGGTCAGTTCCCGTTTAAAGGTCCATGCGATGACAGAAGAGCAGCCTAGGAGCTTCTACAGGCCGGGCTGACACTGCCCTCACCCCACTGCAGAAAATGGACCAAGCCAATTGGACCAAACTGCTGGACATTCAATGTTGTTAAAGCCAGGTAGCCTTGGAACACCTCATCTGTAACTTGCAAGCACATATCCCTTTTCATCAGAAGCTTAAATTAATATGGTTTTCAACAACTTTTCCCAGTCGAGAGGTATGGTCTACTTGGTATTCTGGGATTTCCACCCTATTTCTCACAGGTTCCTACCATTTTTATCTTCCTCATCCTCACTTCCCATGTCACCAAAGGCAAAGCTGAAAAGGAGCATAACATCTTAACTCCACCTCAATGCCCGTACCCACACTGCCATGAGCTCTGCCACCCCCTGCCAGCTCCCTCTCTGGTACCAATTTTCCACTTACTGCCCTAACAGAACTGCGGCCCAAATGCATAGCAGGCCAGAGCAGCCAGGAAACCACTTTTAGCAAAGCCAACATCAGAGAGAGACAACGGCTTTAGCAGAGCAAGATCTGGGATAAAAAAGGGAAAGGTAGAAGAAAAGGTGCCCTGGAATAATGTAGGAGAATGGATCGGCTACAACCCTCCAATAAAAGACAACAGCAGAGCTCCCTTTCTCTCCAGAGAGCAGAGGGACACAGGGCAGAAAAAGGGCTAGGTAGACCGTGGTTAACAGGTATGGATAGATGCCTCTTTGGTGCAAGTCAGTCTGCCTGCAAATCCACATGCTCCCATCATATGCTAGCCCATGCCTGCTTCTGTACACATGCATCCCTACACCCAGCCCTGACCACACAAGGTTCACTCACATATATCCATCACTTGCCTGTACACATATCTTTTGCATGTACATCCTCACTCATACACATATAAATACATTCCCTGGTACCTGTCCATACATGCATGCACAAATTTACTAAAGCTTACATACATACATTCATTCTTACACACTCATACATATAAATTAGTTTGTAGGTACACAGGCATACACAGGATATGCAAGTTCACATACATGTGCCTGCACATACCTGCTTACATTAATACACTCCTGCCAACAAATAGTCATGTGCATATCTATGTACAGCCACACACACCTGCAGAAACACATGTACACCCTTGCACTTTGGTGGAAGCACACTCAGTCCTGGTTTGGGGGCCTGGATGGTGCTGCCCTCTGCTGGAGATAGCGGATAAGCTCCTTCCGGTTATCTAGGATGGTGTCAAAGCTATCCTGCAGACGGGCCTGCTGGTCAACCAACTGATGCTGCAGGCCCCGAATCCACTGGAGTAGTGCCAGGCGACGGTACATCACCAAATGCACATGGTGCTTCTCTTTCTCCTGCTCTTTGTAGCGCTCCTGTGCCTGCAGCTGCTGCACAGCCTGGGCCACTGAGGGCAGAAGAGGATGTGGAGGAGGGCCAGGACCTCGAGGCCTCCCACAGGCAGGCTCAGGACTGCTGCTAGTGCTGCCGACGCTCAGGGAGCTGCTGGCATAGCCATTGTCCTCTAGAGGGGAGCAGACAGTGACGGTATCATCATTCTTCTCAGGCTCAGCACCAAGAATTTCTGCGCCCTCTGGGGGGCTGCGGACTGCCCCCTCAGGGAGTCCGGAGGCCTGGAAGGCCTGGTTGTCAGAGAACAATTCAGACGTGCTCCTATTCAGGATGGGTTCCACTTTGCCTGGCATCCCACGCCAGTTCTCATTGGCATCCTTGGCTCTTTCCATGAAGTTAGAGTTGCTGTCTGGTTGGAGTTCAGGTTGACACACTCCAGGAGACATGGCTCCAGCAAACTGGCTTCCCTCAGGCAGCCCTGGCTGGATGGCAAACATCTGCCCTGTGAAGGGGAAGCCAAAGAATGAGTCACAGCGAGACAAGGTGGAGTGGCCTGAAGCTGTGATAACCTAGCGGTGGGTCAGTCTCTTTTCTGATCCTGGGAAATCTTCCCTTTATGCTCCTCCTCTTTTCTGACCATTCACTCTGTCTCCTGCATTGGGTTTTTCTTCTCAGGCAGGCTGTGTTCTCATTCCACAAACTTGTCCCCAGATGACTTCATTCTCTACTGTAGCTTTAGGAACCATATGTTGGTGACTCAGATCTGTCTTTAGCCCAGATCTAACTGTTGTCCAACCCTGAAACTAGTTGTAGACTCCTCAAATTCTACACGTCCAAACTAGCTCTCCTGCTTCAACGTCCTCAGCACGAGGCCTCCGCTCTCTATTCCATCAGATGCCCAGGAGCATTCTGGACTACTCCCTCTCCTTTCTTGCCCCATCTGATTGGTCACCAAATTCTAACTGTTTTTCCTTTCCTTTCACATGATTCAGACTATTTGTTACCTTACTGCCACAGCCTTCTCACTAATCTACGTTCAGTTAAAGTATAAATTTCATTTGTCACAGCTCTGACTGCTGACCCAAACTATTAAGCCTCCACATGAAGCCAGATGCAATGATAGACACCTATAATCTCAAAGACTTGGGGGCTGAGGCATAAAACTAACACTGAGATATACCTCAGTGTTCCCAGTGCTTACTCTCCAATAACCCTCTCAACACATACACACACACAAAAAAAAAAAAAAAAAGAAAAGAAAAGAAAAGAAGGGGCTGGCGATTTAGCTCAATGGCATAAGTGCCTGCCTTTCAAGTGTGTGGTCGTGAGTTTGATCCCTGGTATCAATAAAAAGAAAAAAGAAAACAAGCCTCTACATGGCCTACTAAACCCTACTTGATCTGGCCCTGTGTGCCTCTCTCTACTTCCTCACACAATCCCTCTGTCACCACTTCACTGTTCAGAGATCTCAAAACACACCATTATTCTTTTTTTTTTAATCCCCAGCCCCCAGAACACACCATTATTCTTATACCATTCCTTTAGCTTCCAATATCCTGCCCCTTCCTTTAAGCTCTTCCTTTCCCTTCTTTTTGCACTCCCAAACTCAGTTCTAATATCCCCACTTCTCTGAATCATCTCCTGATCATCTCCCCATGGCCCCAATATACACAAACACAGTTATACAGGGTCCTCCTGCCCTGGGTACACACTGTCTTACTCAGGTTTGTTTTCTATTCCTGCATGCAGTTGATGGCCAGTAATGGTCTATTCAACTGGAACTGTTCCTGTTCGGTTGAACAATCGTAGAGTGAGTTTATAATCTGAATCCCTGTCTAGATGTGAAACTCTTTTATACATTCTCAAGCATATTCCTAGGAGCCAGCGCAGAGCCTGGCATAAACAGGTGTCAGCATGTATTTGCTAGGCAAGTGAATGAGGAAGGGCACTGCAGGAGATTTCTGTGCTCAGGCGGATGATGCCAAGGGTAGCAGAAGCCTACAGATGCTGGCCCAGGGCTGGAGGAGCCCGTTTCAGTCTCCTCCTCTGTTCTGTGGATCCCCAGATTCTGTGGATCTGCTGACAAACCTCTTTTCGGATCTTGCCCCTCCCTCCTAGTGTGCCTGTCTGGGGTCCCTCTCTTGCTTGTGGACTCCACCCTTATGACCTTGGAGGAAGGTATACCACACTTCTTTCCCTCTGGACAGCTCCTACCAAATCGAGGGTTTGAACAGAGGTTTCCACGGTCCACACAGCGCTAGGATTTGAAGAACTGAGGCTCATTAAGAGGGAGGGATACTTGTGAGTGCAGCAGGTCTGCGGTAGGTCGCGAGGTCCTCTCCACTGCAGCAACAGGCAGAGGGCCTGTAGGAACTGAAGCAGCATCAGTCTCTGTAACCTGCGCACCCTCATCGCGTCGGCTTGTAGGGGAGGGAGGTACCTGGAGATCCCCCCACCACCACCACCACCAATTTTTCCTAAACTTGGGCGGAGCCACGAAAGAGGCTGGGGTGTGGTGGGGTAGCGCTAAGGACCAGAGGTTCTCTGCTGTAAACAGGTACCTGGACAGTCCAGACGCAGGACCCCCGCCCCAGTTAATCCATGGCGGCCTCCCTTCCACGCGGTGCAGGCCAGGAGGAGCACCCCAGAAGACCAAGACCGCGACCTTCCGTCCCCGGCCCCCCCAAGAAGGGAGCGAGGCGGAGGCTGCAACTCCCGCGCCCGCTCCCGGCCCGGGCCCCCAGCCCGCCACCTCGGCCCGGACTCACTGCCTACAGGCGCCCGCTCCTGCGGGCCGCTCGCCGGGAGCTGCTCACTGCGGCTGGGAGGCCCCGGGCCTGCGGTCTCGGCGGCCCCGCTGGGCGCAAGCTCCCCGCGCTGGCGCCCGGCCCCGCCCCGACTGCGGAGTCCGCCGGCGGCGTCTGCGCGGCGGGGCGGGGCGGCCTGGCCCACGTGGGCCGGCTCGTTCTCCGCGCGAGGCCGCCGCCCCCGGCCCGGAGCTCCGCCCTGGCCTTCCAGGTCGGGCTCGGGCTCCCGGACCCGGCTCCGGGCCAGTCGGAGCGGTCGGGCCGCCTCGGGGCGACCGGGGAGATCTGCAAACTCTGATGTCACCGCTTCCTGCGCTCGCTGCAGGGGAAGCGGCGTCTGCGCGCTCGCTCGCCCCCTGCGCTCGTCCGCGGGCCCAGCTCCGTCCTTCACCGGCCTCCCCTCAGCCGGGCGTCCAACACGCTTTTCCTCGTGGCATCTATCCCAATTTGGAACTATATATTCAAATTGTGCTTTTTTTTTTCTTTTTATTAATCTCATTAAATAAAAGCCTTTTTTTGTTTGTTTGTTTTTTGTTTTGGAGAGGAGGTTGTTTTGTGTGTTTCATTTTTGTTTTTGTGGTACTGGAGTATTGAACCCAGGGCATTTGCACTGAGCTACATTTCCCAGACCTCTTTTTATTTTTTATTTTGAGACAGTGTCTTGATAAGTCGCTGAATTGCCTAGGCTGGGGTCCAATTTTCCATCCTGCCTCAGCTCCCCAGAGTGCTGGGATTACACCAGGCTGAAAGCTGTGTTTTGAGTGAAGATAAATAATCCGATCTGTGATCCACTGGGATAATACTACTCACTGAGCAATGGTGGTTTTTTTCCTGCCGCAGGGCAGAGAATGGACACTTGTGCCATTTGCCCAGGTGAACAGGAACTAGGTAAAAAAGGGTCTTAGGTTTTAAACACCAGTGGATTCTCTTGAGTTCTGTTTACTGTCACTCCCTTCCTCCTTAGGGTAAATGTATAAGGGCTGGGAAGACTAAACAGCACATTAATTACGCCAACATCTTATATACTGGGGTGATCAAAAAATACAGTGAGTGTTCAAATTAAAATGAAATTTATTACAATTAAACACATACTGCCAAGAATGATGGCCAAGAACATGTCCTCAAATCGAGGGGGAACATTTATGAGTGTCTTGAGTGGGATATATATATATATATATATATATATTTTTTTTTTTTTTTTTCTTTACAGTCTGTGTTGCACTCTGCCAGCATATCAACTATGTCTGGCATAGTTGAGTCATCATTTGCATTGTTCCATAAAGCTAGTTGCTTCCAAATAACAGACTACCTGATAACTCAGGGGCAGATACTCCAGCACCACGTAATTAATACAATCTGTGTTTCTGGCTATTCCATCATTTTCAGAGAATTGGAAGCCTGGAGAACAAAGTAACTGAGAAGGCAGGGTGTCTATGTCTACGTGAAGACAAAAAAGTAGATGTTGGGACACCTATGATTCATTCACTGGCAGCTTCTCCAGTCAGGACCTCAGGGAATCAGTCACCTCACGTGCAGGGATATCTGTGGCTCTGTCCACCCTCTACATATGCCACTGATTTAATCTGCAGAGCCATGGAAATCACTAGATGACTAATGGCAACCTGAACAGGGTCTGTTGCCATTCAGGCCATGATCATGAAGCTTCGGGCAGTGAACAAGGACACTGGCAGAAACCATGTCAGAGCTAAGGTGGCTAGCAGCAAGTAGCCAGATCCAGGCCTCAGGGCCTGGGATGTCAGGCAAGGAGACAAGGGAAGATGACAGAAATTTCTACTACAAGAAGTAGGGCAGGTATGAGAGTTCCTTTACAGGTGGAAAATTTCTCTATGTCAATACTTTTGGAAAGAAAGTGATGGCTAACAACATGTGTTTCAACCTCAAAAATCTTTTTTTTTTTTTTTTTTTTTTTTTTTTTGCGGCGGCGGCGGGGGGGGGGGGGGGGTGTTTCCAGGCATTGAATTCACAACCTGGTGCTTGCAGGCAGGCACTTACTTGCAGGCAGGATTTAGCTGAGCTAAATCCTTGGCCCCAACCTCAAAAATCTTGCTCTTGCCAGGCAAAATGGTACATGTAATCCCAGCACTTGAGGCAGGTTGAGGCAGGAGGATTACCACAAGTTCAAGGCCTGCCTGGGCTATATAGTAAGTTCAAGGCCACCCTGAATTACAGAGCAAGACCCTGTCTCAGAAAGAAAAAGATCTGGCTCCTTCCCATCCATTCATTCACATGCAGCACATAGTTACAAAGTGCTTACTTTATGCCAAGTACTGTGAACTCATCAGTCCTAGGGAGTGGGGATGTGGTTTAGTACTAGAACCCTTGCCGGGCCAGTGTGAGGCTCTGGGTTCAATCCCCAATCCATCAAGGAAGAAAGGAAAGAAGGACAAGGAGGAGACAGAGACTGGGACCTGGACCTGGTCTTCCAGCTGTGAGGGGTAAATAGTTCAGCAAGGGAAAGCAGAAGGCTTAGGAGACTGCATACTCTGTGCTCAGAAACAGCACAGGCCAGTGTGATGACTGGGGCTTAGGAGGGAACAGGAAAACAGCTAGAGTACAAAGTTGGCCAGTTGGGCAAGGGTTTCAAAGATGGTTGGACTTCATCCTGTGGGCAACAGGGAATTAACAGGGGAAACCCCAAGTTTCCACACCAGAACACTCTAGTCCCAGAGACAGGCTACATGGCTGCCAGCTTTCCTCACTTTTCCTGAGCTCACATCACCTGTCAGCTTTCCCAAAGTGCTCTGGGACCTTAAGGAAATCAAATAATTTTAACTCCTCTGAGCTAAATAAGGATAATGTTCCTTGAAAGCTGTTGAATAATATTATAACTTTGAACATTGTTACTTGGGCTCCAAGGCCAGGCACAAAAGGATCTCCGACACACCAGAGAGCCCTAAAGGCAGATTAGAAGATTGCTCCCCAGAATTGGCTCATCTCTGGAGAGAAAAGGCCTAGGAAGCTGGTGACCTAGCTGTTTTGTTCATCCATCCTCTTAAAGGTGAAGTGCTGCTCCAGTCTAACAGGAAATGACTGTGTCCATCTAGGTAAAAGGTGGCCATTCCCTCACCCTCAACACAACTGTTTTCTTAGCTCAGCTTGAAATGAGGGTGAGGCACTTCCAATCCAGTTTTAAAGCTTTGTTTTGTTTTAGCCTTGGAATCAGCCTCTCTTGTATATGTATGTGGAGGGGAGGTAACTGGGGGATAGAACCTGACCCTCTTACATGCTAGGCAGGCCCTCTACCACTGAGCTATATTCTCAGCCCTGGAATCACCGTTTTTCCTTCAGTGAAAATCTTTGCAATACACTCAGTTTGAGATTTTTCTCTTTTTCCTGACTCCTCCACTCTAAAAGGCTTCTGAGCTAAACCTGGAGTACTGAGGTAGGTTTTAAAGCTGGTGGAACACAGTTCCAAATCCTCTGCACCAGAAAAACTAGAAAAGAACTCATTTTTCAGTCCTCCTCCCAGCTAAGGGGAAAATGGGAACAAAGGTTTTCTGGAGCTGTTAGAGGTTTGTGTGCATTCTTTCTTTGTAAGGTACCGGAGAGGTAAATGACCTCTCCCAATTTTCTTCTAGCTAGAGACAAGCTCCCAGGTTGGGAAGCTGTTGGTCCTGAGCTAAATAAACAAGCTGAATGCAAGAAGAATGAAAGGGGTGTGCGTCTAACCCCTTCCTAGCAGCTGCCTCTGAGGGCTCCATAATCCCTCTCCCACCTTACCCTCTGGCCGCCCACCTCTCTTCCACCCACCCCATTCATCAGTAGGAGGGCACCGCATCAGCACAGTCATTCAGGGCCTGACAGGTCCTTTCTGGGTGCCCCCCACATGTAACCACTTAACCCCCAGCACAAAGGGACAAGCTGAATGAGCTTGGAGCCGGTGGCTCGTGCAGAAGGGGGAGGATCAATGGGATTTGGGAAGCTGGGTGTATAAACTGCTCTGCTCCAGCGGTCCTCAATGGAGGAGCTGGAGTCCGGGCATGTGCCGAGGGGAGGAGCTGGCAGCTGCATCCCGCCCCTGAACAATGATTTATTCATTCCCTTGGCACGCACAGAGAAAACAGGCTGGGGGAACGTGGCCCCACAAATCACCCTCAGCCTCAGCTAATTCCCAGGGCAATCACTGTGGTTCATAGTGTCCCTTCCACTTGTAATTTACTGCCTGAAGCTTGCCCTTCCTCTACCTTGTAAAGAAATAGAGTGCTTTAATGGTAGACCTGTAGCCAGGCTGCACCCAGTCTCAATCTCTCCCCTCAGATTTCCTGGTTAGGTGTTGCTCATATCCATAGAAACTGATGCGAACAAGAGAGCAGGGAAGAGAAGCAGGAAGCTGGAGAACAGAGCGGCAATAGACAGGTAATGAGGATACAATAAACATTTGTTCAACAAATGTACTTGCCATTCTCACTCCTTCCCAGCCTCCTTCCGGCAGCCATCCATATCTGCTTCCAATTCCAAATAGAATCTCTGGGGAAACTTTGGAGACAGAATGAAACTAGACAAGCCCCAGCTGAGCTGTGGCATTGGGGACCAGTGCTCCCAGCTATCAGGAGGCCTCATGGGACAGGAGGATTCTTGAGTTCAGGAGTCGGGGGCCAGCCTGGGTGACATGGTGAGACCTCATCTCAAAACAGAGAAAAGGGAAGAAGGGAGTGAGGCAAGAAAGGTGGTAAAAAGAAAGGAAACAAAAGAAGTAAGCAAAGATGCTAAAAGTAGTAGATTTTTTTAAATGCCAGGTAGGTGGGTATTTTTAAGTTTCAAAAAGCTAAACTGTGACAAGAATAAATTTACTCTGGCCCACTCACTCCATACCTCATGTCACCAGGGCCAATTTTTAAGAAAAAAAAATCATAATAATAAACTAAAAATCAATAATGTTAGCAAAACAGCGGAACCAGATGGAAGTGACTATCCTCAAGACTGGTCCCTGAGCCTCCTGCCCCCAAGCTCATAATTACCTTGTCATACAGAAGACAAATTTATCGTGAGATGGTAAAGTGCTAGAGGTGGAGAGCCCAGGCAGGGAGGCTGCCCATCGGACAAGGGGAAGGGATGCAATAGAAATACTAATTGGCCTTTGGTGCTGCAGGTGGGGCAGTTTGAGACTGACAAAACTAAGGTCCACACAGTTTCCAAAAACGTCCTTCCCTTAGACAGGAGGGTGGACACACTAAAGGAAGCGACCATGCCTCTTAGTACGGGTAGGGAATGAGAGAACTAAGGAAAAGGCCCCTGAGAGACTCAGGAGGGCAGGTTGCTATGAGGCTGCTGCCCTCTGGTGGGCACAAAGAAACACCATCAGCAGCACCTCCAGTGCTGGAGACACATTGTAAAGGAGTCCGTTCCTGTCTCAAAGCCTTGGCCACCAGGACTAGCCCACGCACAGGAAATCCACCCTGAGATATTTTAGTGTGCAGAATGTCCAAGAAGTGCCCTTGGTCTGGGTGTATGGCGCATCCCTGTGTCTCAGCACAAGCTGAGCCAGGAGGCCAACCTGGGCTACATAGTGACACCTACCTTGTCCAAAAAAAAAAGTACCCTTGAGATCAATTTCTACAGAATAGGAAAAAGAAGCAGGATGGAGAGCAGAAGCCTGCTGCAGTTTAGGCCTATGAGAGTTGCTTAGCATCCCTTAAAGAATGTTGAAGTTGGAATGGCCCTCCAGAGTTGTCACCAAAGGAGTTGAGATGGTCAGGGTTTATACACCTGTTATCAGGGGTGGATTGTGGTGGACAGAGGTACAACCTTGAGTAAGGTGCTTGTAACCGAGGTAATTCCCAAAGGAGCTAACACAAAGCCAGTCTGCAAGATTCCCAGCAGTTGGGCCAGCAAGGTGTTCATCAAAGGATCCAACTCACACAACATATTCATCAAACACGTTAAAGGAACTACAGTTTAGTTCATGCCTCAGGCTCCAGGTTCAGTGGCATAGTACACAAGTCTCAGTTATTCCGGCTGCTACACTGAGCCTTGCAAATGGTCAAGGGAGTCTTAATGCTCAGATTCATGGATTCATTCATTCAACAAGCATTCATTGAGATTTACTAAGTGCCAAGCCCGAGGCAGACACTTTACACTTTTTTTTTCTTAATCCTCACAACTGTGGAGCTAGTATTAACTCAGATTATTCAGATGAGATCAAGTTATTAAGTGGCTTTCACAGTCCAATGACACTTTAAAAAATGACACTCACAATGGAACAAGTGCTATTGCTGCTGCCAAAGATTCTTCAGGCCACAAAGGGTCTTGGCTCTGTTTTGTGCAGGCGTGTGTGTATGAATGGGATGGCTTGCTGTTTGTAACCAGAACATTTCCTCTGTAGCAGCCAAGCCTACTGCTTTAATTTATTCCTAATAATGCTGCTGCTGAGGATAACAGAAGCTTTAAAACTCCTAGTTGTAGCAACAGAGCAAGCTGCTGTTACCCATAAGGAAACTGGTTGGCCCTCCTTCTCTGGATAGTCAGTGGACAGGCAATGCTTAATCCTTAGTCTTCCTTAGCCATCTGCTCATCAGTAAGTTATGAGGATAAGTTCTTTCTTACTAACTTCCAGATCTGTGGCAACTGTTTTAGGACAGGAACACTGAAGGTACAAGTGGTGGAGGTTTCTGTTCTAGACATCTCTTGGTACCCTGCACTTCTCGCTGACCTGCTGGGTTGCCACCTTGGAGAAACAGAGAAAGCTGTCAGCTGCTGTTCTATTAGGACCCTGACGCTTTCTCATCTTTGGCCTGTTAAAACTTTCAGCATACCCAACCACCAACATGGAGATTTTTTTGTCTTCCCGTTTAGATTCTAACCATAAAGAACTTGAAGCAAAAGGGGGAGAAGGGATGTGTGGATATTATAGAATAATTGCTGGGTCTGACTATACTGATATTCAATAGTCCTGGCTGCTACACACACAAACACACACACACACACACACACACACACACACACACACACACACATGAGTGCATGCATGCTTTCCCTCCTGGGCTCCTAGAACCTAATTTTTCACGTTTGGAAAACCCAGATGATTTTTGCCTGGGTCCATCTGGTTTTCCAAATAACCTGTCTTTTTGATAAATAATGTAAGTTAAATTAGACAAGACAAACAAAGAGAGGGGTGGGCAGTCAGGGTTTTTTTTCTTCTTCTTTCACTCAGCCTGAGAGAAAAAAGAGAGAGGGGGCTGAAAACCTCAAACCATAGCTTACTCCTAACCCTGCCCTGGCACTTTCTGCACGAGGGGCTGGGCCCAGTGATTCTCCAGGCTGGACCTGGGGGCGGCTTCACCCCTGTCTCTAGTCTACTAGCCATCAAAATTATCAAAGAATGTGGTTCCCATAACACAAAAGAACCCAGGTACCCAACCCATAGCTTCCTCCAATCACCCTTAGGCTGTAGCTACTTCAAACCCCCGCTTCACATTATGTATCCCACCACAGGGAAGAGCTAAATCAATAAACTGAAAATGAAAAACCTTTAAGGTGAGAGAAGGGAGCACAGAAAGAGGTGATGAGAAAGACATAATACAGACCAATAGGATACAACTAAGGAACCTTGGTTTCAAAAGATAAAATCTGAGGTTGACCCTAGCCATACACAAAGCCATACCTACTTCCCCCACTCAATAGGGTCCAGGCAAACCTGCAGCCTTCTGTTGCCACACTGTCAGAAGTCCCAGCACCACACTAGCCACTGCTGGCTGCTGGGACAGGCCCACAGAGGTGGATGGTGGAGCTTTGCTGAGGCTTGGCATCTCTTTTTCAGCCAGCCAGGCATACTGAGGCATCAACGCTACCCCTTCCTCAGTATATACTGGGTTAGCCTTAAACACACATAATCACCTCATATAACATTGGACCTTTAATCCCAACCACAGACCTGTGAGCTAAGCCAGATCATTTTCCATGAACCACTTTTGAGTTGAGGGAGAAAGTTCAGAGAATGACTCACCTAACTTGTAAGTTGAAAAGAAAACAAGGACTGAAGGTTTTACTCAATGGTCACCTCTATCCCATCCTACGCTAAAAAGTTTTATAAGCACATCAGCTCTAAGCTTTTTGGCATTAGGTTTTCCAGATCTTCCAATAGAGGCTATTCAAAAACTTACTTATTGAATAATTTTATGTGCCAGGCAGGGTTCTATCTAAATTACATTCTTTCCTTTTTTGGTACCAGGGCTCAAACTCACGACCATGTGCTTGCAAGGCAGGTGCTTATGCCACTGAGCTAAAGCCCCAGCCCTCGTTTTTTTCTTTTTTAAGCAAAATAGGTCATGGTCTCTGTTTTCAAGGAATTTATGGACTAAGAATTTAGACCTCAACAAACCCTTCCCATTTTCCAGCTTGAATGCCTGGGATATATACGAAGGTAACATTTGTTGGTGGCAAACAATGATAGATCCCAAGTTCAAAGCCAGCTTCAATTACATTGTAACACCCTGTCTCCCCCTTCCACAAAAATGCAAGAATAGGAAACAATAACAGAGATTACCCCATTATAAAAGGTCAGAGGAAGTATCTCTTTGGAGGAAGTTAAATTGAGGCTAACATTTTGAGAATTATACACTAGCCAGACAAGGAAGTTAGAGGGGAAGACAGTCCAGAAAATGGGAAGGCTACCTTAGAAGGCTCTCAGGCTGAACAGTCTGAACGGAAGAGTGGATCGGAAGGTGAGAAGCAGATTTGAACTTCATACTGACAATGCTGGAAGACACTGAAAAGGTTTGTTTTGGGTGCTAGGGATTAAAACCAGGGCTTCATATATGCTAACCCTAGCACTAATTTACACCCCCAGCCCCAGCTATGAAAAGGTGTCAAGTAGGGAAGTGCAGCCTCCAAATCTGCTTACATAAAGGTCATTCTCTAACTGCTATGCAGATTGGATGAAAGGGAAGTAAAAACAGAAGTGGAGCTGGGGATTTAGCTCAGGGGCATAAGCACCTGACTTGCAAGGCAGTCGTGAGTTCGATCCCCGGTACCAGAAAAAAGAAGAAGAAGGAAAAAAAAAAAAAAAAAAAACCAGAAGTGGAGGGCCAAGAATATAACTCAGCGGCACAGCACCTGCCTGGCAGGCACAAGGTCATGAGTTTGATCCCCAGAAACCAAAAAACAAAACAAAAAACAAAAAACAAACAAACAAAAATGAGCTGAAAACATCTGAAAACTACTGAGGTACTTTAGAAAGACATTATAGGAATTTGGAGTCTATCTCTGGCTAGGGAACTGAAATAAGCTAATTCAAGATGTAATTTGAAAACGTTACCAGTACTTGGGAGATTGTCTTAATTATATAAGGAAAGAGTGTCAAAAAGGCCCTTCTAGAGCTGGTCGTGGTGGCTCACGCCTGTAATCCCAGCACTCGGGAGGCTGAGGTGGGAGGATCACTGAGAGTTTGAGAACATCCTGGGCTACAAAGTGAGCTCAAGGCCAGCCTGAACTGCACAGGGAGACCCCATCTCAAAAAAGACAAAAAAAAAAAAGGCCCTTCTATTTTCCAACTTGAATGACTGGGAGTTTACTGAATTGGGGAAATAGAAACATGAGGTCTTTAGGGGAAAAAAAAAATCACATTTTTAAAGATGTTAAGTTCATACTGGGCATGATGCCACATACCTAAAACCACAGCATGAGAAAGGCTAGTGTAGGAGGCTCACTGAGCTTGAGGCCCAAGCGGCACCCTTCCGTCTCAGCCTCTAGAGCAGTACTAGTACACCTAGAGCCTTACCACCATAATGGCCACACAGACCTCTCTCTGTTGGCATACAAGCCAAGATGCCCCAGCAGCCAAGCATCTAAGTTATTTTTTCCTAAACTAAAACCTCAGTTTTCAGGTCTCATTGCAGTGTTGGCACTTTACAATAAATAAATGGGTTTTAGGTTGCAGTTTAGGCACTTGGTCTCTAAAAGATTCCTCACCACTACTCTAGAGAGTGCTGGGATTATGGGCATATCCCACCATGCAGGTTAAATTTGCTGTTTGAGTGACAATGAGCCTTTTGGTCCACAAAATACAATGCACTTGTGATGCTGGTAATTTCTAATGTTTGCAGAGTAGCAAACACATACATATTTTCCAACTTAATGTTCACAGAAACTCTGAGATAGACATAAATTAGTATCCTAATTTTACAGATACAGACTCTAAAAAGTGTTATTATTTGCTCAATCTTTCTAGGCACTATTACATTCCAGCCTGTATCGGGCCACTGTAAGATACATAGGTAGAAGACAAATACTGGCTCAAGAATACCACCAAATTTTATTATGATAAAGAAGCCCCAAGCCGGGCGTGGTGGCCCATGCCTGTAATCCCAGCACTCGGGAGGCTGAGGCAGGAGGATTGTTGCGAGTTCGAGACCAGCCTGGGCTACAAAGTGAGCTCAAGGCCAGCCTGAACTGCATAGTGAGACTAGGTCTCAAAAAGATTTAAAAAAAAAAAAAGAAGCCCCAAGAGTTACCAGACATGTGACGAGGAGATAAAAACCGAAAACACGTATTACAAAGTTTTACAGCCTTACTTAGAAATTCTCAGCACTCAGGATGCCAGAGGAAGAAGAATCACTGCAAGTTCGAGGACAGCCTGGGCTACAAAATGAGGTCAAGGCCAGCCTGAACTATATAGTGAGACCCTGTCTCAAAAAGACAGACAGAAAGAAAGGAAGGAAGATTAATTCTCAACACGGGGAGAAGTTTGTAGAGATCCAGTTCACAGCTTGGGTGAATTTAGGCTGAGGTTTTATAGAAGAAACCCTAGTATGGCTTGCAGATTAAATGAATGAAATAAGTCAACAGGCTTATTTTAATGGAGTCAGTACCACTTGTCCCTACCCACAAGTGGAACATGGAGACAAAACTGACACTGAGCATTTTCATCTCCCCAACTCTTATGCCTCCAAATATGTAATTTCCAAGCTGGTAGAGCCGAGTCCTACTAGGAGACAGTGGCAGACCCCAGGGCTTCAATTTCATTAAGACATAGTGTGGATCGGTCAGTGCTTCAGGCAAAGTGCATGTGGAACATGTTGAAACCGTCCATTCCAACCCTGTTACCAAGGTGAAGGCTTAGTCTGCCTTACGTCAGCTCTCCTGGCACGAGGGTAAGTGACTTTAAGACTACTTTTCTTTCTCCAAAGAAATTCTCCCTGAAGCCTCAAACAGAAGATTTCTAGATTTCTCAGTGGATCAATTCTAGTCCTTTACTTCATCTCTCCCCTCAAAAAGGGTATTTAGACAAATAAAACAGGAGAAATTTCTAGTCTCTTTCCCAGCTCTCTTCAGCCCAGCAAGGCCTGCCTAGCCTTGGGCACTATTTAGAGAGCTCAAAGAAAAAGGCAAAATAACCTTCACCTTAGGCCTACTGCTATAAACACATGCGAAGTTAGCTAAAGAGAAAATGCTAAGCAAAGAACTGAAACAAGAAGCTTTCATTAAACTCTCCTCCCATGCATTGAATCCAGACTATTAGCAGTTTGATTAGTTCATAGAGACTGAGAAGCCAGAAAGGGGACAACTGCAGCACCCTCTTATCCAGACATAGGCAGCTTTCCTGGGAGGATGAACGCCTTGAAACTGAAACGTTTAACATCCAACAGACACTGACCTAACAATAAGTATTGAAACTGGACAGCAAATTCTGCCTTTAAGTCATTGAGATTTATTGGAAAATGACATACATATTAAAACATTTTTACACACATATCCCCCATTACAAGATTACAAATTTACAAATGTGAATTTTCAAAGTCCACATCTTGAGTGTTAGGAAAAAAAAACTGCGGAAAACCTGCACCCTCATTTGATCACTTAAAATTGATATTCCTGTCTCGTAATAAAAAACAGATACGATCCCATTCAACTTCCCAGGTCTATCGAGCTCTGATGCTCAAAGTATATTCACACAGAATCTTTCCCAACACACCAAGGGTGCTCAGTTCTGAGGGCTAGGGAGTCTGTCTAACATTCTGAGGGCCTTGTGGAATTACAGCAAAAATGGTGATTGATGGTAATTCTCTAATTAGTAATGATGTATTAAAATGTCCTCTGGTCAGGGCAGTATATTAAACCCAGGAGATGCAGTAAGTAATGGTTATGTTTCAAGAAAGGAAGTCTTTGATCATCAGTGAATTGAGAAGTCAGTCCTAGGAGAGGTCTTTCTGCTCCATAGATTATCTAATGCAGCCAGACATTTATCTTCACCTCATACTTCAGAAAAGTAAGGTGAAAGTCCTTCTTTGACAAAGGCAGCAAAAGCTAATCAGAACTTTGAGGCTGCCTTGAGAAGCCTATAGAAAAATGAAAACGGATGGGGCTGGGGATTTAGCTCAGCAGCATAAGTGCCTGCCTTGCAAGCAGGCAGTCATGAGTTCGATCCCCGGTACCGATAAAAAAAAAATAAATAAATAAAAATAATAATAATAAAAAAAAGAAAAACGGAAAGGATAAGACTACCACGTCAGTCCATCTGTTGGTCCCTAGGTCCATCATCTAAGAAATCTTCTTTGTTGAATTATGGTTGCTATGGTAGAGATCTCATAAGTATGAAGGCATCATTCTGATACTGACTTTTACCAATTTCTGTAATACCACACTTTCTTCCTTCCTGTTTCCTCCCAACCACCTCTACCACAGAGGTATAAACCCAGGACAGCTGCTAGGATAAAATGTCAAATGCTTAATGGAATACATGAGGATTCACTTACGTGTTCCATATTGATGTTGGAAGCTGCAGAATTATGATTAGTGACCAACTCAGGAAATACTCTGAAAGGAAGATAGTCACAGTCGAGCAGTAGAAAAACTAGAATCCTGTTTACAATCTTAACGCACCACTGATTAAGAAGAAGAGATCATTTGCATGAGCATCAGTTCCAACCTCCACTGTCAGTTTCCAGTACTGAGTTACTAAGCAGTCTCTGGATAGACGCTGGCATCCTTGATGGTGTTAGCTTTCCAAGTATCTGAAGATGCTTCGCTTCAATCCTGGACTGCTATCACCTGTCTTGAGGCGCTTAGGGGAAGGGCATGTCTTTAATGATGGTCCCTTTCTCCTCACCTGGAGAGCAGAAAGAGAGTCAGAGCCATCACAAAGGCCCTCACACAGTACTTACCTTTAATTAGCTCCTAAATAACCCATTTAAATCATGGACAATTAACAACAGGAAGATAATTGTAACAAAATAGAAATATAAACTTTCCAGGCAACTTTAAAAGCATATTATCTGCCGCAGAGAGTTAGTTCCCTGTATATTAGTGGGGAGGATTCTAATACTGAAGTATAAAGCTATCACACCAAAACTTTTGTTTTTTAATTAAAATAAATAAAATTCTGCTTTGGGGTGGGCATGGAGGAGGATCACTGTGAGTTCAAGGCCAGCCTGAACTACATAGCAAGACCCTTCACTTAAAAAAAAAAAAAGAAAAGAAAAAGAAATCTGCTTTGGGCAGTATTAAATCAGTTCTCAATGTCCATACCTGAGGCTTAGATGACTCCTTTGCTCCCTCAGCCTTGACAGGAGAAAGTGTATGAAACACAAAGTTTCTTGAATTTCGGGGAGCACTAGGGTTGAGGTCTGAGAGGGCAGCCAGTTTCTGAAGCATAGCTTTGGACTGGTTTAGCAGTGAGCCTGTCTTCAGCTAAAAAGGAAAAAGAATCATGTGTTATGAAACCTAAAAAAATGAAAAATCAGTCTCCTTTCCTCCTCCAGGTACCGCAGAGACAGTCTCTTTTTTTTTTTGGTACTGGGGATCAAACTCACGACATGTGCATGCCATGCAGGTGCTTACTGAGCTAAATCCCCAGCAGGCATGAAGAGACGTTCTTATTCACCAAGTAGAAAAGAAACAGCAGGTTTTCTTGACTGATAGTCCAATTTCCTGTGGTTACCTCCCTTCCAAAATGACAGAGTCCATTCCCTACTTTATATCCTGCAGACCATACCCAGGAATGGGGTGGCACAGCTGAGTATGAGCTCGAGTCCACCCTGGGCAATGAGATCTGGTCTCAAAATAAAAAGTAAAAAAAAAAAAAAAAAGGAAACAGTTCAGGGAAAAGCCCTGGATTTAATCCCAAGTACCACAAAAACAAAAAAATAAATAACCCCACAGACCACAATGTCAGACTGCCAAGGTCCCAACCAACCTGGTAAGGAGTTCCAGATCTGATAGTTTCAAAAGGATTACTGAGTACAGATTTTGATTCTTGGATAACCACAGGGCGACTGGCTGAAAAGAAAAGACAGCAGTTTTTTTTCTTTTTTTTTTCCTTTTTATCGGTACCAGGGATCGAACTCACAACTGCCTGCTTGCAAGGCAGGTGCTTATGCCACTGAGCTAAATCCCCAGCCCCAAGACATCAGTTTGGTAGAATTACTTTTACATCTGAAAACACTAAGGAGCTTTGAAACTAGCTCAATAAGCCATAGGGACTCTATGTAATGTTTAAAAGTGTCTCTCAAACTATAGTGTCTCTAAAAAGAAAACTAAAGTGAACTTACCAATTAATCACTAACACAAATGATTTAAGAAAAAAATAAATTTGGTAAGAGATTTTTTTTTTTTTGTCTTTTTGAGACAGGGTCTCACTATGCAGTTCAGGCTGGCCTTGAGCTCACTTTGTAGCCCAGGCTGGTCTTGAACTCTGAACAATCCTCCTGCCTCAGCCTCCCAAGTGCTGAGATTACAGGTATGTACCACTACACCTGGCTTGATAAAAGTATACGGAACTGTTTAAGAGTTTTATTTCTGGAGGTAAGTATACCTGGTTTCAAATACAATTACGTATATCATCTTAGGCAATTTAATGAGGAATCCAGAAAGCCTCCAAACATAAGACAAAATCAGCTACAGAAACTATAACTAAGCCCCTGAAGGCTGAAATCATCTCCAAAGCCCCTACACTAATCCAAGGGGTTACATTCTGTGGAGAAACAAGAGCTCACCATTCTTTTGCAGTGCTTTAGCTGTAACTTTCTTGGCTAGCATCATAAACTGACTGTCTTCCCCAATTTCTTCTTCTTCAGCTGTACTCTTCCCCTGCTGTGCCTGAAAATAAATCCATACAGCATGAACAGAAAAGCCTATGGCTCCCCTAAATAGTTGGTACAGTTTGGGTTGTGAAGTTAGGTTACTGGGATATTGTTTTCATTTTTGCAATGCACCCCCCCCCGCCCCCGCCGCCGCCACCAAAAGAAACCTTGAAGCCTGGTGCAGTGGTACACATCTGTAATTCCAGTGACTCGGGAGGTACAGTTAGTGAGACCGTCTCAAAATTAAAAAATTAAAAGGGGAAGTATGAAAAGAATTGCCCAAGATAAACTTCCAACACAAAAAAACAAACTCAAGAAAGAAGGTGGGACTAAGGATTTAGCTCAGTGGCATAAGCACCTGCTTGGCAAGCACAAGGTCTTGAGTTCAATCCAAAAAAAAAGAAGGTTAGCAATATGTTGCTTAAAATTTTGAAAGTTTCACAACAAACTCAATGATCAGGTTCTCTCATCCTCATAATTTGGGGTCCGAATAAGCAATTCTTTTGAGAGTTTTTGGTGGAGGGGGAAGACAGGTTCTTACTATGTAGGCCAGGCTGGCCTCAAATTTGTAATGATCCTCCTGCCTCAGCTTCCCAAATTCTGGAATTACAGGAGTGCACCACCACACCCAGGGTTCTTGCACACTTTCTACCTGATCCCGAAGCCACTGTTCCCGTTCAATCCGCTCCTTCCTCCATCTGGCTTCTGTCTCATCCAACTGTTCTTCAATCTGATCATCATCAGAGTCATGGTGGAATAAGTCCATCTGGGAAGCATCATCTAAAGCAGAGTTAAGGCTTTCAGTATCCTGCAGTCCCCATAGGAGAGGGTGACTGGACAGACACAAAATAAATCCTTATTTAATATACAGTGACACAGCCAGGGATATAGCCCAGCAGCACAGCACCTGCCTGGCAAGTGTGAGGTCATGAGTTTGATTCCTGGTACCAAAAAAAAAATCTCCAGTACACACTGACATAAAACTTTCCCATGCACTAACAGCATACAATGATTACAGCGAGGTCCTTCACCTAGCCTATTATAGTTTTGATTGCCATCTGTCATCTTAAAGTGGACAAATATATTATCAGAATATTACTTTTAAGGGCAACAACCAAGATACCTATGTTTTTCCATCGGAATTTCCTCATTCGCCCAGGTCCATCGCTGTGCAGATCCCCATCAGCAAGATATCTCTCTTGGTATAAGCGTAGCTGTCGCTTATCATCATCCAACATGGTCTTCCTACACAAGAGGAGAAATGAGGCAGTCAATACCGCGCCATTCTGACTGGTGATAGGCCGTGCCTTACAGTGTACCTTCAGATGGACTTAATGGGACACTAACATATGTATTTTCTTGATTTGACTCTGCAGTTCCTCATCAGAAGGAAGAACTTCATCAATTACATCCTCTTCGTATTCATTGATCTCTTCCCCATCATACTCATCTTCGCTCCCCACGTCACTTCCTGATACCTCTGCTTCATCCTCCAGATACTTCTTCAATCTCCTGGAAAGCAATTTTGATGATTAGAACATGGAACAATGACTACACACACAGAATGTAGACACAATGAGAACAGCATGTAGAGTCACTGTGACCATATCATTAAATTTATAACACATTTTGATAGTATCTAATTTTAAAGTAATATTTAAAAATCAATTACTTATTATATATCATAAGCCAATAACTCTGCTTTACAGGTATTACCACATTATCTATAAGAGCGGGTACTGCTATTTCCTTCATTTTAAAATTGATAAGAGGCTGGGGATTTAGCTCAGCAGCATAAGTGCCTGCCTTGCAAGCAGGCAGTCGTCAGCTCGAGGAAAAAGACAAAAAAATAAATAAATAAAATTGATAAAGCAAGAGGTTTAGCTCAGTGGCACAAGCGCCTGCCTGGCAAGTGCAAAGTTGTGAGTTCGATCCCTGATACCAAAAAACAAACAGAAATAAAATAAAATAGATAAAGAAATAACCAGGACAAAGCTGGGCATGATGGCTCACACCTTCAATCTCAGCACTTGGGAGCTGAAGAACAATTCTCACCAATTCAAGGAAAAAAAAAATAGCAAGGACATCAGACTAGAAGCAATGATACTAGAAATAACACTAATTCTGCAACACTAATTCTGCATGGAACTAGAGACGTTCATATAGAAATTAACTAAGAAGGCACAATGAAAGTAATCAATTATTCAAAGTAACACACAACTATGGTGTAGCAAAGTCTGGATTAAATCTAGGTTGGATAACGCTAAAGCCAGAAAACTCTTAATCTTTCTCTCGTATTAGGGGACCACCTGCTGGAAGGCTCAAACTAAGCACCAGCTTTTTGAGCAATTCAACTTTTAGCTGTCATTCTTTATAACTTTCATTTGAACAAAGAGATCTGTGGTTAAATGATGTTAAGAACCATTGCCTTAGGGGCTGGGGATTCAGCTCAGCGGCATAAGCACCTGCCTCGCAAGCAGGCAGTCATGAGTTCAATCCCTGGTATCGATAAAAAGAAAAAAGACAAAAAAAAAAAAAAAAAAAAAAAACAACCATTGCCTTAGAAAAATCTATGGAGCGACATGGAGCCTGCCTGGCAAACACAACACCCTAAGTTCAATTCCCAGTACTAAAAAAAAAAACCTGGGGGATATCCTAAAGCTGTATGAGATAGTTAATTTGACAAGCGACAAATTAGAACCCCAAATGGATCTTTTTTTTTCTTTTTTTTTTTTTTTCCCCAAATGGATCTTAATAGAATCAAGTGCTGGGCTCTAAGCAACAAGATGAATCTAATAGGGATCAATATGATGCCCTATATGTCAATTTCAAAAGCCATTCACATACAATATTGAATACCTATTAAAATTACATTTGTGAAACTTTTTTAACATCATAGAAAATATTTATAGATATGCTAAGTGGAGAAAAAAAGCAAGATGCAAATTTATACACATAAAAATAATATAAATCTCAATTATGTAAAAATACATGCATATAGCAGCACAGTTTATAATAGCCAGATGTTGGAAACAATCTAAATGCCTATTGACCGAGGAATGGGTAAAAAAAAGATGTGGTATTTCTCTACAACGGCATACTACTCAACCATAAAGAATGATAAACTGGACATTTTTGACCTGGATGACTTTTTTTTTTTCATTTTTTTGGTAACTGAGGATCAAACTTGGGACCTTGCATTTGCTAGGCAGGCACTTACGCTGCTAAGCGAATTCCCCAGCCCCCTAAACTGGACCTTTTTATAGGTAAATTGGTGCACCTTAATAAAGTACTTAGTAGGGCTGGGATTTAGCTCAGTGGCATAAGTGCCTGCTTGGCAAGCGTGAGGCTGTGAGTTCAACCCCTGGTACCAAAAAAAAAAAAAAGGACATACTTAGTGAAATAAATAAGACGCATGTGTAAACATTGTATTGTTTCATTAGTGTGACAAGCTAAAAGAAAAAAACATGTATATGTATACATATATTTAAAAAATAGTTGTTAGTTTTTTTTAAAAAAGGAAGTATAATGGCCTCTTTGGTCATCCACATGGCCTGTTTAGAAACAAACTCAATGCCTCCCTCCACTGAATACCTCTGTAGGTTCCCTTCTACACCTGGTCCCAGTCTTTTTATCCCAGAGAGAATGACTTCAGCAAAAGCAACGACTCAGGTCACACCTGCTTTTTTTTTTTTTTGTCTTTTTGAGACAGGGTCTCATTATTCAGCTCACATTGGCCTTGGGCTCACTTTGTTTATTTTTATTTTAAAGAGGGTAAAATTAATCACAACAAAGCAGAACTAAATAGGAGATAAAAAAGCAATGTAAGAGATACAAATTTAAAAGCTAGACGACCTGAGATCTTCACTATCTATCATGTTGTCTCTTGTTTTCTTCCAAATAGTTGTCCATGTCTTCGCATACACAGAATTCATACAAAACAACATAGTATAAAACTGATCCGAACACAATGAGGAAGGCATTTTAGGTTTTCTAAAGCAGGCATTAGGGAAGTCACTAATGGCTGTTGTAGAGTCTCTCATTCTCTTCAAAATAGCTGTCCATATTTTCATGTATATTAAAGTTCAACAAAACAAAACAGGCGGGGCTGGGGATTTAGCTCAGCGGCATAAGTACCTGCCTTGCTAGCAGGCGGTCGTGAGTTCGATCCCCGGTACCAATAAAAATGAAAAAGACAAAAAAAAAAAAAAAAAAAAAAAAAAACAGGCTAAAATAACACCATTAATTAGAACAAAGCAAAACAGAGATAAAAGTATTTGCCTTCCAAGAGATGGTATAAGGAACGCCCCCCCCCCACCTTTGCTACATTGCCTATGGTCAGTCTCTCAAGGGATATCCAGATCACTGGCTCCCACCTTCTAATGGGGTTGGGCTCGCTCTGTAGCCCAGGCTGGTCTCAAACTTGCAAGGATCCTCCTGCCTCTGCCTCCCAAGCACTGGGATTACAGGAGTATGCCACCAAGCCCAGCTATACCTGCCTTTACTTTAACTAACCCACTGTCAGCCATTTTGAGTTGACCTTTGGATGTCTTAAGAAATTTTTGATGTGCTTTAAGGTTTGAGTTTTTGCATTTGGACATCCAGTTATTCCAGTATATTTACTGAGGGTACAATCCTTTCTCCACTAATTGCTTTTGCAGCTTTGCTAGAAATCAAGGGTCTTTTATGTGGTTATCTATTTTGGGACTTCATGTTGATACCTTGGTGGCTTATCTAGTTTGATATCAATGCCGTTTTGTCATGATTGGTGTAAGTTTGTGGTAAATCATGGGATCGGAGAGGGTTGGAGCTCTAATTTTGTTCCTTTATCGAAGTTGTTTAGACTATTCTGAGTCTTTTCTATTTCTACAGAAATGTAAGAATCAAAATGTTAATTTTTATGAAAAATGACATTGGCACTTTGATAAGGAATTGTGTTTTCTGATCTTTCTTAGTTTCTTCTACTTGTTTTTGGTTTTATTCTCTTTTATTTTTAATTTCTTAAGGAAAGATACAAGGATATTTCATAACTTTCTTCTTTTCTAATAAATGTACTTCGTGTTTAAAAAAATACATGCATAGATATGTCATATACTGTGGACAATGGACATGAGACTGCTGGTCTCAAACATGCAACAATCCTCCTGCTTCATCCTCCTGATTGCTGGAATTACAGGCATGTGCCACCACGCCCGGCTTTGTATTCTTTTTAATACTCTGAAATAAATGTCTTATTTTCTTGATCAGAACAACCAGTACATCAAACAGCCAGACTATACCTCAAAGTAAAGAGAATACCCAGGACCTGTGAAGACCACAGACAAAGTCACTATTTCTAGAAGGAAGCAGAGATGTAGAGATGCTTAGCATAGATATGACCTAAGGAATACCAGCCACCATATTTGAATCTTGAAGAGATCCCATGCACAACAAGGATTTTGTTTTACCTATGTTAACCATAAAGCCAGAAAATTCAGATAATCAAGCGAAATTTCTAGCAGTCGAAGAAATGGAGAAAACACTTACATTTGCCTTTTTAGCCTTTCAGATTGCTTTAGGAGCTCTTCTTCATCATCATCTTCCTGGTCATCCAATGTCATATTTTCACTACCAGAGTCACTGTCTTCATCCTGCCAAAATCACAGTATCAAAGTTAAGGAGATTACTGATAAAAAAAAAAAAAGACAAAAAAAAAAAGTTAAGGAGATTAAAATATGTCCTCAAAATAGAACTCCTAATAGCCTAATACTCCCACCATACCTTATCTGTTCTTTTTCCTGTTTAAACAAATAAAACAAGGGCCAAGGATTTAGCTCAGTGGCGTAAGCACCTGCCTGCCAAGTGCAAGGTCATACATTTAATCCCTGGTACAAAAAAAACCCTATGTATGCATATAGTCCAGTGGTACAGTGTTTGCTTCATATGCGTAAGGCCTTGTGGTTGATGATCCACAGGACACATACACACCCCTAAGAGTGCCTCTGCCCACACATCTCTTTATAGCGTTTTTTTAAAAAGTTTTTGAAGCAAGGTCTCACTATGTAGTTCAGACTGGCCTTGAACTTACTATGTAGCCCAGGCTGCCCTTGAACTTGAGACAATCCTCCTGCCTGGGCTTCCTGATTGCTGGGGCTACAGGTGTGCAGCACAATGCCTGGCACAAGCTATTGTTCTAGATAAGACACCAATCTTAGAAATCTTAAGAACTCAGACAAGAAGAGAAGTCCATAGGCAGCAGTACATGGACTTATATTTCTTTTTTTTTTTTTTGTCTTTTTCCTTTTTATCAGTACCAGGGATCGAACTCACGACTGCCTACTTGCAAAGCAGGCGCTTATGTTGCTGAGCTAAATCCCCAGCCCCTGGACTTACATTTCTTTTATACTCACCTCATCACTGTCAAACTCACTGTTATGAGGCACGAGCCGAAAGTCTCCAAACTCCCCGTCTTCACCTTCTTGCTCCCTATGATGCAAATCACTGAATCAATAAATAAGTTGTTGAAAACAAACTATAAACACCCACCTAAACTGAGGATTTAAAGTATTAACACCAATAACTTGTTCAAAAAATAGGGGGGCTGGGGATTTAGCTCAGCGGCATAAGCGCCTGCCTTGCAAGCAGGCAGTCCTGAGTTTGATCCCCAGTACCGATAAAAAAGAAAAAGACAAAAAAAAAAAAAAAAAAGCATGGTTGGGGGACTGACGACAGAGTTCAGTGTAAAGAGCCAGTTCAATGCCTACTATAAAAGGAGAAAAGGTTTTAATCATGTTAAAATACATATCACATTAAATTTATCTTAGCCATTTTTAAGTAAACAGTTCAGTGGTGTTAAGTACATTCACACTGTTGTAGAAGAAATAAACAAAACTCTTTTCATTGTGTAAAATTCAAACTCTTATACCCAATTTTCCATTCCTCCCTGGCAACTACCATTCTTTCTCAATGAATGTGACTATTCTAAGTACCTTGCATAAGTACAGTCATAGTAGTATTTGTCTTTTTGTGATTAGCTTATTGCTCTCAGCATAAAATCCTCGAGGTTCACCCACACTGAGGCATGTGTTAGAATTTTCTTCCTTTGTAGGGCTGGCTATGCCATTATATGTATATATACATACTTTTAAAAAGATTAATTAATGTTTCAGCAGGCCCTTGAACTGCTTCTACCCTCTGGATATTGTGAATAATACTGCTGTGAATATGAATATAAGTATACAAATAGCCAAAAAAAAAAAAAAAAAAGTATACAAATAACCTACGTGAGTCCTTGCTTTCTTCCCATGTGCTGAGTCTATACTAAGAAACAGGACTGCTGGATCAGATGGTAATTCCATTTTTAATTTCTGAGGAATCATCATACTGTTTTCCACAGCACTTGCACCATTCTACTTTCTCACCAACAGTATGCAAGGGTTCCAATTTCTCCACATCCTCTCTGACCATAATTATTATTATTTTTTTACAACAGTTATCCTAATCAGGGTGAGCAGTATTTGATTCCTATTTTATCGATTAGTGACTAACCAATGATTAGTGATTTAAAGATCTTTCATATACTTATTCTTGACTTTTTCACCAAAGTGTTATAATTTCATTACATTTAAATCCACTGTACGGCTCTCTGACAAGATATTAAACCTGTAAGATCAGTTATTACTAAACACGGAAAACCAGGGCTGGGGATTTAGCTCAGCGGCATAAGTGCCTGCCTTGCAAGCAGGCAGTCGTGAGTTCGATCCCTGGTACCGATAAAAAGGAAAAAGACAAAAAAAAAAAAAAAAAAAAAAAAAAAAACACGGAAAACCTAATCCTAGGATTTTATCAGAAGACCAGGTCTTCTTAAGTTCCTACCCATCTGAGACTTACCCGTCTGTTGGGAAAGAGCCTGAGCAGAGAGCTAATGCTTCTTCCATCGGGTCACCCGTGCTGTTCTCCTTCTCCTGCTTGCTCAACTCCAAGGGATCCAGAGGGGAGGCATCTACAAGGAAAAGTCTTTTCACCAAGGAACGACAAAGTTATCCTCTCTTCCCAGCCATCTAAAGACAAGCCAGTTCACTCATGTTTTCTAAGGTAAGCCTACCAAAAACATCACCGTTCTTTCATTCAACAAATTCTTATTCAGGGTTACTAACCTTGACCATCAGGGAGACAAAGGAAACACAATAAAGACCCCAACTCTCTCACAGAGATTGCTTTCTAGCAATGCTGTATATGTGTTGGGGGACGGGGCACAGGTGGAAAAATAAATTAATAGTATCAGAAATTTACTCTATACTAGACACGGCTCCAAATTTTATATATAGATTAATTGTAAATGATATACGCCCCAAAATGAAGAAGTCTTAAATTCACATTTTATCATAAAATGTGATGCTAAGAAAGTAATGCTCTAAAAAAAAATAAAAAGAAAGTAAAATTCCAAATGTTATGAGTTATACAGTGAATCAATCAACATGTAGGAGTCTAGAGCTGGGCGTGACAGTGTATACCTATAGCGCTAGCACTCGGGGAGGGTGAAGCAAGATGACTGCAAATTGGAGCCAAGCGTAGGCATTTAGCATCTTAGCAAGACTCTCTCTTAAAACTTAAAAAAAAAGGAATGTGAATGTACCTCAGTGCCAAGGCCCTGGGTTCAATCCCCAGTACCACAAAAATAAAACAAAAACAGAATGTAAGACTATCACATTCTTGTTTCTGTTTGGAGGTAAAGGGGCTTCCTGACAGGGACACTGACTTGAAAAGATTTGTCCTTGGTAAGCCTGGTGTTCTCTGTAGGACATTTACCCTGAGAAGGAAATTTTCCTGAGCAAAGATTCAAAAGTTCTTCCATGTTCTCATTCTTGTCACTCTGCCTGGGTGGACATTTTTCAGCCTGAGATGTAAACTTTCCAGTACACAAATCCAATAGTTCATCCATGTTGGCATCCATGGCATTCTCATCCATACTAGCCAGAGGCAGCTGAGGTTTCAAAGCTTGGTGCTGATTTCTGTGGTTTCTAACATTTAAGAACCTGCAACACATTGGCCAGGGAAAGGAATTTGTGGAAAAAGATGTAAAATAGTGAATGAAACACTCTGAGTTCATTTCTAATGCTAAAGTTAGAAGCTGAATCTTAAACCAGAAAACCTATATTCAAACTTTAGCTTCCTACTAATCCAAAAAAAAGCAGAAGTTCTGTTAAAGAATAAAACGCCATTCAAAGGTAACATATAAAAAAATATTTGGTTTCAGAGGATACTACAGTAGAACTGGGTGCTATGTACTTTCATGTGCCACTGATCTGTGAATTGTCCATCCTACCCAGCAATCCTAGCAAAGTAGAAACCACATAGGGAAATTTCATGACCTTACAAGATCTATATATTACAAGTAAGAGATCAAAAGATCAGAATGGCAGTCAGCAAGAGCTATTTACATTTTATTTTCTGGACAGACTTTGTTCAAATTCATAGAATATAATACTAATAATGGTCTGTACAACCTTCTCTTTCTCAGAAGAAAAAGCACAGATGGAGTGACAGAAGCTCACTTTATTTTTAAACAAAATTAAGCAGTACTCAGCACCATCCCACCCACAGAAACACAAAACTACCTACCCATCTGCATCCAACAGTTGGCTTTGAGTGTCATCTTCTAAGCAGAACTGGAAGTCGTCTCCTGCTCCTAGGAAAAGTGTCTTGGGCTCCGGGGAGGCGTTATACAGATCCTGGGAATCCTCTATAGGAAGTGAAGGCTCAGACAGTTTCCCTGAACTCTGGCACCGAAACAAAAACAAACAATAGCAAAACATTTTACAAATTCATTGTGTCATGACAACAACAGAAGTTGCTATCTGCAATATTTTATCTACTCAGAATTGCAGTTGAGGACAATGCATAGCTAAGAGAGGCTTGCAGAAAAATAATTCTGAAAAAGTACTAATGTTAGGGAAAGCTTGCTTGTAACACCCAAAGGGGTATATTTTCCTATTTTGTTCTGCTTTGTTTTATTGAGATAGGGTCTTGTTATGTAGTGCAGGCTACCCGTGGACTTGCTACAATCCTTCTGCCTCAGCCTCCCAACTGCTAGGATTATAGGTATATACCACAACTGGCTCAGGGGGTGGATTTTTAAAGCAGAACACATAAGCTGAGTACCAAGATGGTGGGAGTTGGTTGGCTGGGACAGACTTTATTTAGCAATGTGGAAAAGATTAGAAAAACTATTACCACCTTACCTTAGAAGCTGAGCTGATCAAACTAGCTCGAAATGGCCCAGGAGAAGGAGATCTGAATCCTCCTGCGGTTGGGAAAAAACTGGTCCCCCGGCCTGTGTGTCTGTTGCAAGGCTGATAGGATGGAATTGTGGAGCCAATCAGCTCAAAGCTGCTATTGTGGCTGCTCTCTTTTGTTAGCAATGAACAGGAATCTTCTTCATCTAAAGAAAGAGAACCACCTTTTAAGTGCTTAATTAGGTAGATTTGTTAAGAAAAAAAAAAACTACTAAGGATGAAACTCAGGGAAAATTCACAGGCAAACAGTTCAATTTATAGATTCCAAATGATTAAGTTAAGGATAAATTACAGGACCACCATGGCATTATATTACTGTGTTAAGTGTCAGCTTAAAAGAGTTAAATTCTCTTTTCTCATCTTAATGCTTATGGTCAGTCTTTATTATCTTACCAGTTACAAACCGTCCTTCCATCTAAAAATAGAAGTGTTTCCTGTTTCACTTAATTAACACATATTCCTATTCTATGTTCATAGTCCACTATAAACAAAATGGATATGAATTTTCTTTTTCTTTTTTCTTTTTTATCGGTACCGGGGATCGAACTTCATGACCGTCTGCCTGCAAAGCAGGTGCTTATGCCGCTGAGCTAAATCCCCAGACCCTGGATATGAATTTTCAAAAAACAGACCAAGAAATACTTCAATTCATGACCTCTCTCATTGTTACATATAACATGAGAAAGTCATTAGATTCAAAAAATGGAATCTTTATGGAACTGTAGGCCTTAAGTATCAAAGCTGGTAGACCAAAGAATAGTTACATCTATATAAGAATCACTACTCACCCAGTTTGCTAGGCCGTTTGCTACAGTTTTCATCTGTTTCTGATTTTTCTTCACTAACAAAGTAACTATAAAACAAGAAAGTAAAATGTTTCAGTATTTCTCCCTACTTTTTACCCCAGATAAATCCTCTTAGAAGTTATTTCTTTAGAAAATTACCCCATCTTGGAAGAGTTGTCCTTAAATAGAAGTAAGGTAGAATCTGATGAGAGAGGCTTGGGTACAGACAGGAGGTCCACTGACTTCCCAATTTCACTACTGCTGTCAGTATTTTCTTTATCCATTTCTTTCTCATCTTTGCTTTCGATATCTTCATTACCAAGAAGGAATTCCGCAGTCTTTACCAATCATGCCATCCAAAAACAAATAATACAAGTCAAAAAATTTAAAGCAATTATACTGTTAGCCTAAAATATGGCTGCTTGGTTGTATTTTAAATATAGTGGGGTTTTTTTGTTTTGTTTTGTGTTGGTACCAGAGATCAAATTCATGACCTTGCATTTACCATGCAGGCTGCCACTGAGCTAAATCCCCAGTTTTTTTTTTTTCTTTTTCTTTCTTTTAAGTCTTTTTGAGACTGGGTATCACTTTACAGTTCAGGTTGGCCCTGAACTCATTTTGTCACACAGGCTGGCCTCAAACTCACAGCAGTTCTTCTGCCTCAGCCTACCAAGTACTAGGATAATAGGCATGCACCACCATATTCCAAAGTCTTATCTTAAATCTAAAAAGATACAGTTAGTTCAACATGACCATGAACATCATCATAATTTCCTCTGACATGTTTAGAGTTCTTTTAGAACTATTGTATCTTTTTTCCTCTCAATATTGCTACAAGATTATAAAATCAGACTGGGAATATCAGTTTACTGAGGGGATAGGAGACTTAATGATTGCAGGATGACTACTGATCTCAAACCAATCAGACTATAATATGCTGCCCAGCTCACCCAATGCTTTCTTTTTCATTTACCCAGCACTAAATATTAACCAACTCTTAGTTGGGCATGGTGGTGCATGAGCTGCATAGTGAGACTCTGTCTCAAAGACCAAGAAAAAAAAATTAACTAATTCTTTCAAGACCCCAAATATAAGAAAGGTTTTTTTTCCCATATTGAACAGTCATATAATCATGTCTTTCCTGAGCACACAACAATACTATGAAGCAAAGTACCTACAAATATCTTCCTTAACACAGAATGACAGTAATTTTAGAAGGCTTCTGTTTATCTGAGAATTTGTTGTAGACTTCAACCTAGCCAAGGTTAGGCTTATTTTTTCAATAAGAATTAAAAAAACTAAATAAAAAAGATAAAGTTCCCTAGTAATACAAAGTCAATTTTGATATTAGTGTTATATTAAAATACATAAACAGGTAGAAGGAATCAGTCTGTGAATTGCAAGGGTTTAATGATGCACACAGAACTAAATCCACCACGACTTAGGCACACATGCAGAAACAACTTTCATCTATGCCCCTTAAATCTCTTATAAGTGAACAGGGTTACTATGCTTTTGTTTAAATCTGATTTTCTTCCTCTTATTCATGACTTTCTAAAAAAAATTATACAAATTGCCAGAAACCTGATTGCCTTCGTCTTCTTCCTCTAGTTCTTCCTCTTCTTTCTCCACCTCATCTTCCTCCTCTTCATTCTCCATCTCCTCTTCTCCGTCTTCCTCAGACTCATCTGTCATTTCTTCTTCCTCTTCCTCTTCTTCAAATCCATCTTCATTATCTAATTTAAATAATGCTTGACGCTTTTGGCGTTCCTCAAACCTGCGGAGTTTCATTGCTTCTTGCAGTTTAGCTTTTAATACCTGCAGTTTTTCACCTAAAAGAAATATGCTGAAACGTTTTAGACATTATGACTGACTACATAATACAGTAATTAAGTAGGTATTTTAGGTAACTGCAGAAGTATGATATTCACATCCTAAAAGAAAACTCAAACACCTTAATACTCTAAGCTTTTGTTATTTTAACATATAGGGATTACTATGAATTAAAGTGTAAAAGAGAACTTCTCCACTCAAAGACCATAAAACAATTGTGTATGGGTAAAAGGTTGTACACAGTGCTTGTAACCTAACTGCTTGGGAGGCTGAGGCAGGAATGCAAGTTGAAGGCCAGCCTGCTTAGAGAGATCCTACTGAAAGAAAAAGACAGACAAGAGAGAGAGAGTGGGCAGAATGGCAAACAAGACAGAAAGCATATGTGAACCTGAGCTTTAAAGTTGATGTTCTAGAGTAAGTTGCTGGACCTACCACTTAGTAACTACATAAACCTGAACAAGTAGCGTAAGCACTCTGAATTATCAGTTTCCTTTTTATAAAATAAGGATACTGACATTCCATGGAGTGGTAAGGATTAAATGAGATAAAGTATGTGAAGCAGCTTGATAGAATTTTTTGTTTATTCTTTCTATGCAGTTTTTCTAGTGTAAACATTTATTGCCTTTTTTGAAGGTGGGTAATACTGGTATTCAAACCAAAGCCTCTGCCCAAAATTACATCCCTGGCCATTTTTTAAAAATGTATTGACCCAGGCATGGTGGCTTACACCTGTAATCCCAGCATTCGGGAGGCTGAGGCAGGAGGATCGTTGCAAGTTCGAGACCATCTAGGCTACAAAGTGAGCTCAAGGCCAGCCTGAACTGCATGGAAATCCTGTCTCAAAAAGACCAAAAAAAAAAAAAAGTATTTAATTATTTTTATTTTTAAATTCTTAGGATTTTTTGTTTTTGTTTTTGAGACAAGGTCTTACTTTGCAATTCAGGCTGGCCTTGAACTATGTAGCCCAGGCTAACCATGAACTCACAGCAATTCTCCTGCCTCAGCCTCCTGAGTACTAAAATTACGAGTACATGCCACCATGCCCAGCTCCCTTTTCATTTTTTATCTGGAGATAGGTGTCATTAAATTGCACAGGTGGAACCCAAATTTATGCTCCTCTTGAAGCAGCCCCCTGAAGTGCTAGGTTTATAGGCATGTGCCACCACACCAAGATCTTACTGCTTTTTGTAACACAAATCTTGCTTTAAAAAAATAAAGCCATATATCTGTAGGCATGCTGTATTCACATGTATGTGATTCATGGCTGAGATACTGCTATCTAATCTCCAAAGTTACCAAGGAAAAGGATTCTATAACTTCTCACTATGGCTATAAAGATAAATACCTGGCTTTGTATGGCTCACTTCTTCCAGATTCTCAGCTGCCAAAGTCACGGGTACCACATCTGCCTTTAGTTCTTCCTTTCCATCAGTGCCCAAGTCTTTCACTATGACGTTCACATTCACTGTCTGGCCAGCTCTGGGTCTGGCTGCTGGCTTCGCATGCTTCCAGAAACGCTGCTTCAAGGCTTCCAGCTCTAAACTCAAACACCAACCTGTGGTCAGTTCGCTATGTGCAAGCTCTCTCCTCTAAGATTCCAGTTCAGAATTCTAAGCTATATGTTTTAGGTGAACAATATTGAAGAAAAACACATACATATCTACAAAGAGAAACCAAAACCCCTTTGCTATTAACAACTGCATCAAATTCATACAACTTAATCCAACCTAAGGGAACGCTATAACTGGTCTTCTACAATGTGCTAAAAATCAGACTTTTAAGACAGAAACTCCACAACTGTATAGAAATTTCTAAGCATATACAATTATTTTACCCCAACTATTAGACCAGTATGAGAAACACCTTAATTCTCCACTACTCAAAACCTTAATTTTTCACAGATTTCCATCTTCTATATTTCAATTTCCTATTATGAATAGTTTGCCACTGGCAATTTTACTAGGTGTAGGCAAGTTCAGTTGAAGAAAGAGGAGGAGGAGGAGGAAAGGAGAAAAGGGAGGAGAAAGGAAGAAGAGGAAGGGGGAAGGAGGGAAGAAAAAGAAGAGAAAAAAGAAAATGACAATCCAGTCAGTGATGTAACTCAGCATCACCCTTGGAAAACTTTTTTTGGTGAAGCTCTACCACAGCTGGCACAACTAGAAAGGAAATCCCACATGTGTCAGCCCCTGTGCCACACACCTAACTTGAATAAAAGTGGGTACAGTAAGCCCAGTGCTCCAGTGCCTCTCCCTTCTTCCTCACTGCTGTAGCTTAGAATTTCCTTCTCCTCTCTCCCTCAGCCAGATGGTGCCTGGCAAACCCTCTGAAAGTCTGCTGTAGAATTCATAGCGTTGTGGGATCTTTGGTGAGATGGCAGGCTAACAAGAGGGCTGGCAGCTAAAGGAGCGATTTCATTTGGCCATCTCTCTTCCATGACAAAATGCCTAAAGTTTCTAAGTGTCGTTTTTTTTTTAAATGCACTCGAAACCCAAACTTTAGTAGCTTTGCAATTATTATGCAGAAGTAGGTTTTTTGTCTTTGGTACCAAGGATCAAACTCACGATCTTGCACTTGCCAGGCAGGCACTGTGACTGCTGAGCTATCTGTGGCCTCTAGAAGTGTTTTTCTTTCCCAGGAGGATTTTAGTAGAAAAATAAAACAACTGAAAGGAAATCATTTTATCCTAAGTCTCTAACATTAGCAGCAAAATGTCAGTTCTAGGGATGGTGCATCGATGTTACAAACAAAGCATTGGGAGACATGGTTAATTATGCCTTCAGTTTTGTAGTGGTTCATTAAAGTTGAAAGTGGGCTGGGAATATAGCTCAGTGGCATAGCACCTGCCTGGCAAGTGTTAGGTTGTGAGTTCCACTCCCAGTACCAAAAACAAACAAATAAAAAATTTAAAAACATAAAGCGGGGGGCTGGGGATTTAGCTCAGCGGCATAAGCGCCTGCCTTGCAAGCAGGCAGTCGTGAGTTTGATCCCTGGTACCGATAAAAAACGAAAAAGACAAAAAAAAAAAAAAAAACATAAAGCTGGAAGAAAGAGGTAAAAGAGGCAAGGGACTAGAAATAGGTAGACCATTATTGATGCCAACAGAATAAGAGAAATGGTGAGTAGGAAAATTATGCAGACCCAAAAGAAGACAGAGGTGTCTTCACTCATAACTGAGGAAAGTGAAGATCCTCGGAGTTCTTCATCCTGTAATACACTGGAGCAACCATTTCTTTGCTCTTTCTTACAAGACTCAACAACTACTATCCTTATCCTAAAATCTCTGCTCGTGCTCTTCTCCCTCCATGGATCTTTTCCTAGAACCTCCTATGTCTTAAGTGAAAAATCTCTGCCCCAACAAGTCTCTACCAGTAGCTTGAATCTAGAACTGTTCACATGCCCACTCCTGTCAGAGAGTAGAGGAATTACAAGGTGGAGATGTTTCCTATGCTACTGCAAAATATATTTCTGACACCATAAAATTTAAATCTATGGATTTCCTCATGGAAACCTTCATTCTATATGAGGTACGGAAACTGAGCTGCTCCCACTGCTTTTATTTTATTTTATTTTATTTTATCTTTTGGTAGTGAAGATCAGAGCTAAGTCCTTTGCACTGAGGTATATTCTCATTTCTTCGTTTTTTGTTTTTTTCTTTTTGGTACCAGGAACCAAACTCACGACCTAGCGTTTGCCAGGCAGGCACTTATGCCACTGAGCTAAATCCTTGCCCTCCCCCTCCTTTTTTTTTTTTTTACTGAGGCAGGGTCTCACTAAGTCATTAAATTGCTCACACTGGCCTCAAACTTGTGATCCTTCTGTGTCAGCCTCCCAGAGTGCTACAATTCCATGTATGCACCACACGAGGCTACACTTTTACTCTTAAAGCCTTCCAATGTATCCACTCCACCAGCAACCAGATTATATGCCCTAAAAATTTTTTTTCTTCAGTATTGGGGATTGAACTCAGAGCCTTACAAGTTAGGTAAGCACTCTATCAATTAGCTACATCTCTAACCCCTAAAATGAATATGACTGAGTCATTTCCCTTGCTAAAACTTTCCAGTAGTTCTCTACTAACAAAAGTGTAAAGTCCAAGTTCCTTAGCATGGCTGAAAGGTCCTGAATGATCTGGTCATCAATCCTTTTGTAATCTTTACCTCCACTAGTCAAAACTCCTTGAGCTTTCTATTGTCTTGTCTTTCATAGTTCTATTAACCCTCCCTCATCTCTCTTCCTTGGCTTCTCCTTCTCAGCTCTCAGGACTTAATCTCTTTTCAGAAGCTTGACTCCCAAGCCCAAGTAAGCTCCCCCTGGGCCCTCCACAAGGGCATATCTTGATCATAGTACGTATTACACCAGGATTGTAATGATTTCAGTACCGATCACTCCTACTATACTTCAAATTGTTTTCCAGAGGAGAGTATGTTTTACTTGCACATCTTCCCCCCAACACAATGCTAAATAAATGTTTACTGCATGAATGAATGAATGTTGATTCTAACTTCATGTACAGAATAGCATGGCAAACACTGCCACCTGTGCAAGGTCCTTTTATAAACTAATTATAGGGGCTGGGGATTTAGCTTGGCGGCATAAGCGCCTGTCTTATAAGCAGGCAGTCATGAGTTCGATCCCTGGTACCGATAAAAAGGAAAAAGACCAAAAAAAAAAAAAAAATTAATTATAAAAAAATTACCCAACCTATCTTTAGTTTCTTGATTTTGCAAAATAATACCAAGGGCTATGAGAATTAAGAAATATAATAAAGGGCTGGGGATTTAGCTCAGCAGCATAAGCGCCTGCCTTGGAAGCAGGCAGTCGTGAGTTCGATTCCCGGGACTGATAAAAAAAAGGAAAAAGACCAAAAAAAAAAAAAAAAGAAAGAAATATAATAAAGATGCTATCGGTGTCTATTATAATAGGTGCTCAAAAATGTTTCTTCTCCACCTCTTGGTTTGGGACTATTAACACAACTTTTAGTTCCATGTAATAAAACTTTTCCTTATAGTGTCCTAGGCAAAAATTTACTCATGCTTCTCTGCTGAAGGAACTTTGCTAGTTCTCTTACACAACCCTTCTACTCCAATCAAACTGACTTTTACCTTCTCTAAATATGCACTGTGCAGAGCTCTATCTTTTCCAAAAATGTCCTCCTCCCTACTTCCACACTGCTACACAAGCAACAGACTCATTGAGCATATTTTACATACCAAACACGGTGACTTACGTAACACCAGCCAACAATATGCTATTTAATGAAGAATCTTGACGTTAACAATTTTAAGTAACAACCATTATTTGAATGCTTCTTTATGTTATTCATTTAAATCAATAAATTTTCATTATAGTACATGACCCTTTAAGTCCTTTTTTTTTTAAAGAGTTGGAAGGTCAAATAGCATAGCCAAGGTTAAACAATTTATCATATACCCAAGATTCAGACCCTCATCATGCTAAACTCCATCCAAACTCCTAACCATCCTGTCAGGCTGTCTAAACATAGAGGGAGAACCCAACCCTCTCTAAGAACTGTGAAGTTCACTTGGTGTGATAGATAATACTTGAGCCAAATGATGAAGAATCATTCATCCATTCTACAAATATAATTCATTCTACAAATGTAAATGCCTACAATGTGTCATACGCTGAGAAAGCACTAGGAATTCAGGAGGATGCAAGACAAGAGGCCCCAACTCATAGTATAAAGGAAAGTCAAGGAACAAGTAATTATATTTGACCTCTCTTCAACCCTTCCTTAACCACTATTGGAAGAAACTTATCCCTACTCTGAACTACCAAAGCACGTTTTTTATTTTTATTAGTACATGTTTGTAGCACATAATGATTACATTCATCATGCAGAGTTGGTACATGTACATGTCGTAATTCTTTTTACAACCCTTTCCTACCATAGCACTTTATTCTAAATGTTCCTTTCTTTTTTTTTTTTTTTTTTTTTGTCTTTTTCATTTTTATCGGTACCAGGGATCGAACTCACGACCGCCTGCTTGCAAGGCAGGTGCTTATGCCGCTGAGCTAAATCCCCAGCCCCCTAAATGTTCCTTTCAAGAAAGAATACTTTTTCCTTCATGTTATTTAACTTTTCTCCAATTATTAATGATAAGAAGCTGGCCCTCCAAATCCTTGGGTTCTGTATCTGTTGGATTCAACCAACCTGAGGTGGAAAACGCTTGAAAAACAATTCCATCTGTACTTAATAGGTAGACTTTTTCTCGCATTTATTTCCTAATACCCCAAAAAAAAAACCCAAAAAGCTATTTACACAGTATTTATACAGTTTTACTAATCTAGAGATGATTTCAGTATAAGAGATGTCACAGATTCCATGCAAGGCCTATGTCACTTTATATAACGCATCTGAGCATCTATGAATTTCTAGTAGCCTAGAAGGAGTGGGGAGTCCTGGAATCCATTATTCTCTTACTGGTTCTGAGGGACAACTGGTGGGTTTATTAACAAAGATATCACCATTTCCTCCCTTGCATTACAATTATATGCATAATTACTATACCAAATAATACAGTATAATAATCATCTTAAATTAGGATAAATGTCTAACTTATCTTGGTATGCCCTACAGGATCTTGCATGTGGTAGATACTTTAAGAAGAAATTCTGGTTTGCAGACAATTTAAGTGAACCAAAATGTTTCTGTTTAGCTGTGAAAAATAGAATATTTTTATGAATGACTTAAAAGATTTGACACAATCATAGAAAAACTTGGGCTTTCAGTTTGCAGAAGAAATAAATTCCTAAATACCATAACAGTAACACAACAGCAAAGTATCTTTTTTGCATATTAATAATCATTAATATGCTTCCATAAGGTTAGATCATTCTGATATCCTGCCAAATTTATCTACATGGAATTTTGCCCATATCTACTATAGCTCTAGAACAAGATTACGTGTAGTTATGGTTTCTCCTCTGTTCCTGGTCCTCCACAGGTGCAACGTAAGTAAAGATGCCAGGCTAAATCACCCCAGATAAATAACCGACCATAGTTTAAAGGACTACCTCTGTTGGTTTCAGGTTCATCAAGTATCACGAAGGAATCTTTATCAGCAGCCAGCCGGGGTTTAATGGAAACATCCACTCCCAGCTGCTTCAGTCTATCCACAGTGAATCTTCTCACTTTTTCAGGTACCACTGATGATTTAGTTTGCTGTACCAGTTCTTCCAATTTCCCTTTTGTTTCTTCTGTTTTTAGCTGGCCTTCTTCTCCCGCCAGGGCATGCGGTTCAGATGTCACAAGGCCTCCAACATGATGCTCCTTACTTGTCGTGTTCTCGAGGACACCAGATTCCTGTTGCAATACTGCGCTGTCCTCAGATGAAGGTGTATGATCATTCTGTTTCTGTTTTTCCTTACTTTCTAGTTCTTCACTTCTCACTAAATCTGTAGTACAAGTCTCATCTGATCCAGTAAAGATCTGAGGTTCCTTTGAGACCACAGGGGATTCATTCATTTCCATTTCACCTCCTGTACTCGTCTGCTCAGAACCTTTGTTACAGTGGTCACCATTCATTTCAGTTTTTTTTGCAGTGTCTGTAATTGACTGATACTTAGATGACCTAGAAACAGAAAAATGAGCAAAAATTTAAAATTATCCCAAATGTGAGCACATAATGAATCAATTAAATCAGTTCTAAGGGAATAAGGAATCTGAACTTTTTGTACCTCAATTTGCTACAAACTGAATGTTCATGACAATTATAATTACAAGGAAAAAAGTTCTTACTTCAGCAGTGCCATGGCATTTCCCTGACAAGTGGGCCGGGGTTTACATTTGAAGAAATCATGAACAGTTTTATTCGCAGGTATATGATATGGAAGATTAAGTGCAGATTCTAAAAAACAGAACAAAAAGAAGCAAACAGATATACTGTAAATTCTGAAATATCATTTCATATCACTTAACAAAACCACCAAAAATAGAAAATAATTCTGCCTTTAACAAGACAGGACCTAACTACAAAAGATTTCCCTGAAGACCAGGAGCTTTTAAGTCTAACTGTGAAATCAAAATAATCCAGGAAGTTTTTTTTTTTCCCCAAAAAATAATCCAGGAAGTTTTAAGAAACATAGATTCTTGGATTCCATTTCAAATTTACTGAATCAAAATCTTTGTGGGGCCTAAAATTTTATGTATTAAAAAATCTTGGGGCTGGGGATTTAGCTCAGCGGCATAAGCACCTGCCTTGCAAGCAGGCAGTCATGAGTTCGATCCCTGGTACTGATAAAAAAAAAAAAAATTTTTTTTTAAAAATCTCAGGGCTGGGGATTTAGTTCAGCGGCATAAGCGCCTGCCTGGCAAGCATGAGGTTGTGAGTTCGATACCCGGTGCAAAAAAAAAATCCTCTAAATTGGGCATGGTAGCATATGCCTACAGTTCCACTTACTTAAAAAGCTGAGGCAGGAGGATTGCTTAAGTTCAGTATTTTGAGACTAGTTTGGGCAACACAGTGAGACCTTGTTTAAACAAGAAACCTCCCCAAAGGGTCTTGATGCAATCAGTCCACAGACAGCCATGAAAAAGTTTCCTCCTCTACTATAATCCTGGAAATTTTCTCGCCTTTTCCTATGTTTCAAGAAACAATGGGCACTCACCCAGATCAACTGCAAGGTTAATATTATAATCAGAAGTGTAAAAAAAAAGAAGCTGGGAGTCGTGGCGCACACCTGTAATCCCAGCACTCAGGAGGCTGAGGCAAGAGGATCGCCACGAGTTCAAGGCAGCCTGGGCTACAAAGTAAGTTCAAGGCCAGCCTGAACTGCATAGCAAAACTCTATCTCAAAAAGATTAAAAAAAAAAAAAAAAAAAATACCCAAGTTGACCTTAACCTTATAAGAAAATACTGTGATTTTCCTCAAAGTTTACCAAATTGATTTGCATTACCTCGTATAAGGCGCTGAGTCTCACTATGCAGTTTTTTTAATGCTTCCTTACTTAACTTGGCTGCCTTTCTTTCCTTAAACAAAACAAAACATGAGACAGTAGTAGTATTATCCAGAAATATGGATATGCATTCCTTAATACTTTGTTCTTGCCAAGAAAAGATAATGAACCATAAGCACTTCAATAAACTTCAATACAGTATAAATTCAAGGAACACATTTATTTGCAAGTCTCAGAAAATTAATTCAATCCATATTCATACTCCTACTATGCATAAAGCAAATAGTAGGAACCAGGAAAATAGGGTAGGTAAAATAAAATACTTATCCCTGAGAAAACTATGATCTCCCATGAGAAGGGATCGTGACCACTACTCACAGATCTACCTTACCTTTTTCATTGTGCCTTTTGATAACTCACTCTCTTCTTCAAAGGAAATGACCCCACTCTCCAAAGATGATTCCTTTTTCTGAAAGAGATTACAAGTTGATTATGAGGACAAAACTTTTAAAAGACTGTTTCTTACTATATCATGCTACATTACTAATAAAGCAATAATTATCAAATAGAAAATTTTAAGTTTAATGTAGTGGCTCACAACTGTAACATCAGCTATGGGGGCTGATGCTAAGCTTAGCCCTGCTAAGGAAGACCGAAAGTTCAATCCAACCAGACAACTTAATGAGACTCTCTCAAAATTTACAAAGGATGCACAATACACCTCAGTGGCAAAGTGCTTGCCTAATACATGTGAGGCCAGCCCTAAGTTCTATCTCCTGTACTATAAGAAGAAAAAAAGGAAGAAAGAAAATAAGATATTTCGGGGCTGGGGATTTAGCTCAGCGGCATAAGCGCCTGCCTTGCAAGCAGGCGGTCGTGAGTTCGATCCCCAGTACCGATGAAAAAGACAAAAAAAAAAAAAAAGAAAATAAGATATTTCAGATGGAATTGGACTCTTGTTTCTTTTACCTCTGTTTAGGTATTTTCTTTCTTTTTTTTTTTTTTTTTTGTCTTTTTCCTTTTTATCGGTAGCGGGGATCGAACTCACGACTGCCTGCTTGCAAGGCAGGCGCTTATGCCACTGAGCTAAATCCCCAGCCCCTGTTTAGGTATTTTCTTAAGAAAGGATAATATCTTCCAGGGAGTGAAAGAAAATCCTACCACTGGGCTACACCTCCAGCTCTTAATGCTTTCAAACAAGACAGCAATGTTTTAACTCATGCCTCCCTATCACTGAGTTACACCTCCACCCTTGCCTCTCTTTAACACCCTTCCTCAAACCTTATACAGTTCAGTTTTCAGAGGCTACATGCTTTTAAAATTTACAGCTCTACCTCATTATGCACCTGCTTCTTACCACAACATAAAGTACAGTATACCTCTTCCCCACCAGGCTTCTTAAAAAGGCTATAACAAAGTACTTACTGGTTTCCAAGCACATTAGCATGTCTATCACCTATACTGCAAGTTTCCAAAATTAACAGCTGAAAACACAAATCAGTCATCACGTTTTTCTTCACTAAATAAAATTAAGTTTGCTCTAATCCCTGCTTCTCAGGAGGCTGAGACAAGAGGACTGCAAACCCAAAACCAGCCTAGACAACCCAGTGAGACCCTATTTCAAAAACAATAAACTGCCCTGGGGATATAGTTCAGGAGCACAAGGGCCTGCCTGGCAAGCACAAGGTTGTAAGTCACACCAGGTACCCAAAAATAAAAATAAAAAAGAATTCCAGAACTATAGCTCAGTGGCAGATGGCTTGGTTAGCATGTGTGAGGCCCTGAGTTCAATTCCTAGTACTGACAAAAAACGATAAAGAAAAAAGGTTGTAATAAACATTTTTGAAATAAAAATAAACATCAGAATAGGTGGCTAACTTAAAACCAAGCTTCACTTACCTTGTGATTTTTTACTTTGTTCTTCATAGAGGCCCTAATTGATTCTAACGATTCTTCATCTTCCAATGGTGAATTATTTCCCTCCTCCAAACCCGTTTCAAAAAGGTCTTTGTCTGCAAGAAGACAGCCACTGTCATTCAATGGCTGCTCCACATCATTTTCCTGGACAATGCATAAAGAAAAGATATAATATAATCATGTTAAGGTCGAACATCTAACAATATTATATAGCAGTTTGGAACAAGTCAGAAAAAGCCCAATTTATATTAAAAAAATATAGCATCTCAAACATTCTTACTGGTTCCTAACCTAGCATTATCGTTTGCAATTCAAGCTGTGATTTCTATATAGCTATCCAAAATTAACTTAGTAAACATTAAAGATTTTTGAAAAGTCAACTAAATACCTACTGAGCAACTAGTTTATAAAACGAGGGTGATGTTTTTAGTTAACAAACGATGCATTTTTAAAAATTCCTTTCAGAGTTAATTTTCATTAGGAGCAGCAAAGAATTACTATGCATATTCACAAAGAAAATCAGAAACCCATTTATTTGGATGTATGCTCTGAACATCGTCAACGGTGAATATGACCAGTAAGCTTTTAGTTATTTTGGTTTTAGGGTGTTTTTTTGTTTGTTTCGTTTTTTGTTTTGGTGTTTTGAGACAGGGCCTCACTGTGTAGTCCAGCCTGGCCTCAAACTTGTGGTGATCCTCCTGCCTCAGCTTCTCCAGTGCACCACCACACTAAGCTATGACCAATAAGTTTTAAATAGCATGTCTATTACTCTATGCAAAGCTAAATTGTGAGTACAGAAACAACCTCAATAACTAAAAGCCACTTTTTCTAAATGGTCAATCTATGTAAGTAGCAAATTTTTCTTTAAAATGTTCCTCATGCTGGGGGTATAGCTCAGTTGCAGAGCATTTGCCTAACGTGCAAGAGGTGGTCCTGGGTCAATCTCTAACACCAAAAAAAAGTATTTCAATGAATGAAGAAAATGTGATGTACTTAAAACCAAGGCATATTATTCAGCCATAAAAAATAATGAAATTCTGTCACTTGCAGTAACTTGGATGGAACTACAGAACATCATATTAAGTGAAATAAACCAGGCCCAGAGAGACATTTATATGCAGAAGTTAAAAAGCTGATCTTGGACTGGGGATTTAGCTCAGTGGCATAAGTGCCTGCCTTGCAAGCAGGCAGTCGTGAGTTCGATCCCCGCTACCGATAAAAAGGAAAAAGACAAAAAAAAAAAGCTGATCCCATAGAAATAGCAAATAGTATAGTGGGTACCAGAGCTTGTGAAGGGGGTGAAGATGAAGAAAAGATGGGTAATGAATAGGTGTGGTGTACAATTGGATAGGATGAAGAACTTCTTTGTTCAACAGCACAGTAGAACACTATGGTTGACAATTAATTAAATATTCAAAATAACCAGTGAGGAGACTTAAAAGTTTGAGGTCAAAAAAAAAAAAAAAGTTTTCTCAAGAAATCTAAAGAGCAAAAAAAAAAGTTTGAAGTCAACCTCAGCAACTTACTTAGTAAGACTCTGTACCCCACAAAAATTGGCTGGGGATATAGCTCAGTATCTTAGCTTTAATCCTGAGTACCGTACAGTACCAGAAGAAATAAAGTCATAGCAGATAGTTTTGTCAACTCCCCTGATCTGATCATTACACATTGTACACATGATTGAAGTATCCTACCATACCCCATAACTACATTATCAATTAAAAATGGAAATATAAACCAGGCATGGTGGTTATACCTATAATGTCAGCTACAATAAAGGTTGCAGCAGGAGGATCACCAAATTCAAGGTCAACCTGCACAACTTAGCAAGATCTTCTCTCAAAATAAAAAGGGCTCCGGATGTAGCTGCTCAGTACTCCCTAGGTTCAATCTCTGAGATACACACACACACACACACACACACACGCACGCACACAATTTATATAACATGAATAAAGACTGCATTACATAGTTAAGAAATATAATGCACCTTGTCGGGTGTGGTGGCTCATGCCTGTAATCGTAGCACTAGGGAGGCTGAGGCAGGAGGATTGTTGTGAGTTCGAGACCAGCCTGGGCTACAACAAAGTGAGCTCAAGGCCAGCCTGAACTGCACAGAGAGACCCTGTCTCAAAAAAAAAAAAAGAAAGAAAGAAAGAAATATAATGCACCTCATTTTTTGTTTTCTTCTTTTTTAACTGCCTAATTTTTTCCATCTTTCTCTCCTCTTTCTCAAGTCTTCTCTTTGATTTTACTTTTGCTTTTCTGCCAGTTCGTTCTTTATCGTGTACAGATTTTTTGGAAGTCTTTTTGTCATTGGTAAAGTCCACAGAGTTTCCAGATTGGAGACTCAGCTCTAAGCAAGGTGTCTCTTGAGTTTTAGGATTTTCTTGATACGAAGACTCCTCTGTGTTACTTTCATCACTGTCAGCTAGAGTTTTGTAAATCCTTTTGATTTTTCCACTTTTTCCAGGATATAGGTTCTCTTTCTCATTCTCAACACTGTCATAGGTAGTTTCCTCTGGAGTAGCATTTGTGTCCTCTGTTTCAGAATCACTGTATTGTATCACCTTCCTGCTCTTCAACTTCTTACTCGTGAATATCTCTTCATCTGAATCTGGAGAAAACAATTTTTTAAGAAGGCATACAATCATTTAGCCTTTCACCTAGTTCTATTACTTCTCAAAAATACACTCCATTATATAAGTCATATATCACCTTGTGAAATTATGTAACTACCATTAAAAACTGATTGCAGTGAAGTACATCTAAAAATATGTTGTGAAAAACATTTTCCCTGGAAAAATGTTTCTTGCTGAGAAGTGTAATTATATATATTTATAATGTGTAAAGTTGCTCTAATCCTTCTGGCAGGTGTCAAAAAATCCTTTTATCATAGGATGAATGCATTCAGCCAGGCAATGTGGTAGCTATTGGGCATTTTATACGTTCAACAATATAACAGAAATGGATATTTTTAAAAAGGTGTAATCATTGTTATTTTGCTTTTATAATAAAATAAGTAATAAAGTTGGGGCATTCACAATTTAATATACCAAGAGAATAAAGAAACTAATCCAATACCTTTACAACCCCGGCTCCCAAATTCTAGTCTTAAAATTAAAGTTCTCAATATTACAAACCTCTTTCGCTCAAAGGCTCAATTGTTTCAAAACTGCCTTGTCCACTGTCTGAAGGACTGTCTGCTTCTTCTTGTGAAATGAGATTTAGATCATTGATTTCTAGATGAATCTAGAAAATAAGAATAAACTTTCTATTAACCAGGACAAGACCGAGAATTTCCAGTACATACTGCTACACAAATCATGAGGTTGTCAAGCTGAAATAAGAATCAGTACAATGGTTTAATGAAGTAATGACATGTAGCTACTGAACAAAAAACAAAATGCTACACATTTAAAGGATGCTAACAGAACCAACTTTTTAATTATAATCATTATACAATTCTAATTGTCCAAATTAATGGTATTCACTGAGACTTTCATACACAAATACACATCACATCCATCTACCCTTGCCCTCTCCCTTCCTACGCCCTAGCAATCCTTTTACTTTCAATTCATCTTTTTTTTCCCCTGAGTTTTTCATTTTTGCCTTTTTGAGACAGGTCTCACCATGTGGTTCAGTCAGGGCTTGAGCTCACTTTGTAGCCCAGGCTGGTCTTGAATTTGCAACAATCCTCCTGCCTCATCTCCCTTGTGCTGGGATTACAGACGTGCAACATCACATCCAGCTTTTCTGAGCTTTTATATATAAGAGTAAGTAATATTTATATTTCTGTGTTTGGCTTATATTGCTTAACATGATGTCCTCCAGTTCCACCCATTTCCCTGCAAATGATAGGATTTCATTTTCTTTGACTGAATAATATTCAATTGGGTACACCACAGTGTCACTATCCATTCATATCTTCACAGATACCTTGGCTTATTCCATCTCTTAGCCAGTGCAATAAACACAGGTAAGCAGGTATCTCTTAATTTAATGTACCAAGAAAATCATGAAATTAATCCAGACTTGATTTTCAAGAACCAACTCTCAGTAATGATAAATAAATAAAAAGAATCAACCATTTATTATGCTTCTTTGTATGACCTATTCATTAGTATGCTCAAATAACTGGTGAAGGGAACTGTTCTTTCAGAGAAATATCCTACTTAAAAAGAAATGACAGAATTAGACATCTCAATTTTAGCAACCATTGAAAAAAACAGACCTTGCTGGGGATTTAGCTCAGTGGCTAAAGTGCCTGCCTGATAAGTGCAAGATCATGAGTTCGAGCCCCAGTACCAAAAAAAAAAGAAAAGAGAATAACAGACCTAGGTAATGATCATTAATTGCTGCTGACACTACCAGGAGAGAAACAACCAGACACTATTATAGCCTAATAGAAGTAACCAATACCACCTAGAAAACATTCTTGTAAGAACAATCAAATCTTAAACTCTAGACATAACTAGCCATTTTTACAAAATAGAGGGAACATAGAAACGTCAAATAGTAGAGATACAACCCAGAAGTGAGAAACTCTACAGGACAATATAGATGGTAAAAGAACAGAGGGAGTGGGACCCTATAGATTAAAAGGATTAAACTGGGCATGGTGGCACACATTTATAATCCCAGCTACTCACAAGGCTGTGGCAAGGCGGACTGCATTTTTTGCCAGTCTGGACAACTTAGCAAGACCTTGTCTTTTAAAAGGGCTGGGGGGCTGGGGATTTAGCTCAGCGGCACAAGCACCTGCCTTGCAAGCAGCAGTAGTGAGTTCGATCCCTGGTACCGATAAAAAGAAAAAAAAAAAAAAAAAAAAAAGGGCTGGGGATGGGCCAGGGATTTAGCTCAGTGGCATAAGCACCTGCCTGGCAAGTACAAAGTTATAAGCCCAATCCCTTGTACCAAAACGGGGAGGGAGGTGGGGATGTTCCCCCATTCCAAAAAATTCAATCCCCATTTCCAAAAAATAAACACACATATACATAGACAACTGCAATATTTAAGACTTTGAATACTGATTCAAACAAAAATGAAAACATGTGAGTCAAAAAAATCTGCACACTGACTAGATGTTTTATAGGTGTGGTAATGTTTAATAATACTGTGGTTATCATTTTGGGGGATGCCTTTGTCTTTTAGGAACACATATTGAAATATCTGCAGGTGAAAAGCTTCATGTCTGAGATTTTCTTATAAATAATCCAGTGAAGAGGGAAAGAAACTAAGTGAACAAGGGAAGAAACAAACCAAGATTGGCCATGATTTAATAACAGACAACACTGAGTGATGGGTTTATTATACCAAGCTTTCTACATTTATACATATTTGTAAACCTCTAATGAAAAAGGCTCAAAAAGTCACAAAAATCTAAGAGGAGAGTTAGATGATATGATCAATACATAAGTAACCAATCTGACCCTATAAGCCAGGTCTCTTACTTCCCCATCAGGGTTTTAATCAACTTATTAATAAGGAGGAAAATATTAACATCTGTAACATAACAGGGCACAAACTTCACCTAATGATTTCTCGAAAATCAAACCAATTTGAATGCCTGGCACAATTGTTAAAGTAATAACTAAAGATAACGTGCATAGGAATCATGGAAGATTGACACTTACAGTAGTATGTGCTGATTACCTTTCAACAACTCAAAACGGTAAAACACTATTGGTTTTATTTACTCAGTTGAGGTAACTGCACAGTTTAATACCAGCTTAACACACTGATGTCCTTAGTAATCAATCTGTTCCAGGTAATTTGCAGCAGTACTAGCAATGTTAAAGGAATTCAGTGAGGCAGAGAGGTTTCAAAAAAGTATTAATACAGATGAATAAATCTTAATGCAGTATGTTTAGAAAAACCAAAATAGCAAACTATGCTTCATGAGGTCTGCTCCATGCTTTCCGAAATAGTTTTATTGGAACTGGAGCTTTTTTTTTTTTTTTTTTACTGGATTAGTGAGATGAACCAGGATTCTGCAGGAAGATACTGTCATTTAAAAGTCTACCAGGTGTGGTAGCCATCCCTGCCTGTAACCCCAGCATTGGATAGGCTGAGGCAGGAGAGGCAGGAGTTGGAGGTCAGCCTAGGCAGTTCAAGGCCAGCCTTAAACACATACCCTGCTGTTTCAAAAAACAGAAAAACAAAACAAAGTCTATCATTAATTTTTGTTTACAGGTGCTATAGATTTAACCCAGGAGTGTTCTATCACTGAACTTAACACCTTTCCTTTTTTAGACAGGATCTTGCTAAATTGCCTAGGCCGACTTCGAACTCGCCAGCTTCCTGCCTCAGCACCGAGTCGTCGGATTACAGACGTCGGCCTCTGTGCCAAACTTAATTTTTTAAATTGTATTATGTATAATTCAAATGAGATTACTGGGCCTTTCGGTGCTACTTTAAATTTTGCTCCCAAGAAGAACCTGAAAATGGATGTTTTTCCATGCCCAATTCTGCCAATGAGCCGTCAGCCACCAGTCAGTACCCGGTCGAAAAAGGCCCAGGCCCAATTTTGAGCTTCCTAATGTGTTGGCCCAGTGTTTACAAAGCTCCTGCCCCGCAGCCGGAAGGGCTTCTTTGCGGGTACTGCAGGAGGAGCTCCTGCGCCAGGAAACGCGCCCAAGGGAAAGGCGGCCTGCTGAAGGAGCTGGGCCGCCAGCCCGGCGTGCCCCAGACCGCAGAGCCCCGCGGCCGCCCGGACCCAGCGCGGGAAGACGACGGGGAACCCACGCGAGGCCGCGGGCCCATTCTGCCGAGCCGAAGCCAGTGCGGCGCACGGCGGGAGCTGTAGTCCTTCCGCCCCGCGCGACCCAGTCCCACCCCTCCGTGCGGTTCTGCAGACCGGGTGGGAGTCGTGAGCATAAACTCACCTCGGAACCAACCTCGCCCGTCATCATTCCCGTCTCCCCTGTGTTCTGCTCCGGGGGAAGCTGTCTCTGGTTCCCCCTCCTACAGGGGAGCTACTCCCGCCGTCTCCAGTAGGGCGGGCAGCGCAGTTCGAGTTTTCCCGCCCAGCCGCACTGGAGGCTCCACCCTCTATGATTTGTACCAATCCAAAAGAGGCTTTCCAGACGAGGCCCCACCTCCATACGTTCCACCAATCACGAAGCGCCTCTGGCCGGCGCACCTAATATTCTCTAGGTTGGTTTGGCGGGTCCGGATGTCTTGTCAACAGAATCCTGGGGGTTGTTGGTGTCTTTGACATTTGACCTTTGCCATAGTTTGAATGATCTCACCGAGGGCAATTTAAAGAGTGAGTGATCCAAACTGAAAAATAATCTGCAAATAGTCCTAGGCATGCAGGGTCTTTTTCTGAGAGACTCCAAGGCCCCATGGTGATTATCTCCACTAACTGCACACCTGGAGCATCAAGATTCTGTTGCCTCTTTTTGTACATAACACTTATAACTAAATATTAAAAAAAAAAAAAAAAGTTTTGCATGCTGCTCAAGTACCAAAAATTGTCATTGGATAATCTTTATTCACTTAGTGTATTTAGGATTAATTTGAGATTACAGAAAGTATTCACTAAAGTAAAAGCTTTGGAGTAAGGCTTTACCTTCTCAGTTTTGCCACTATGTGGGGATTTTGTTTGTTTGGTTTGGTTTTTTAATCTTTCTGGGGCAGTTCTCTGTCCTTTGTTTTCCCTAGTATGTATCCAGGCAAGGCTAACCTCTTCTGACTCTATTACCCCAGCTCCTTTCCCTTCTGGCTTGATGGGTCAGGAAACTGCAAGGTACTTTTCAAGATTACTGTTAAGGAAGTAGTCAGAGAACACAAGGAAAGAGCTCAGAGTATTTGCCGTTCCACTTTGTGCCCCTTGGCCATATCCACTGATAAAGTGACCAGCTAGGCCACATTTCCCACAGGATTTCCAATTTTAGCAATGGAAGTTCTATACCCTGGAAGCCTCCTTAGTCATAGACTTACTGGATGATCGGTCATCCTATCCATTGCCCTCCCCTTCCAAGTTTCCAGATTTAGCTGAATTCAGCTAAAAAGCTTCTGCACTCTCCTTCTTTTGTGCACTTTCTCACCACCTCTCAAGCTTCTTCTGCCCCAAAGATTCCATCCAACATGAATAATGAGTAGAAAGGGGTGAGCTAGGAAAGGAAACTCTTTTATGAATTTTTATTGTAGTAAAATATACATAATATAAAATTTGCCATCTTAACTACTTTTTATTTTATTTTAGGAACTGGGGATTGAACCCGAGACTTACAATGCCCCTCTGCTATGCCCTGGAGTCAGCTGCCTATGGATTGATATCTCTACAACCTGTAAGCTAAATAAACTTTTCCCCTTTTAACTTTTGGTTTGGAGGATTTTGTCTCAGCAGTGAAAAATGTAGCTAAAACAATAGCTGAATCTTTTGACTAATGAACATGGCATATTGTGATAGTTAACTGTGTCAGTTTGAGTAAGAAATGTCCAACTAAATTGAATCAGCATAGTTCTGGGTGTGGCTGAAGGGATTCACTGAAGACAGAAGACCCACCCAGGGTGTAAGTGACACCAACCAACAGGCTTGCCACCTGAATGGAATAAAAGGGACACTAAGAAGGAAGGCTCAATTCTGTTTCCTCAGAGGAGCTCCAGTCTTCTCCTTCACTTTCACCTTGGACATCAACTCCTGGCTTCTAGCCCATTCTTCAGTCTTCAGTTGCAGAACCTTTGGCCTCCTGATATGAGCTTGGTCAGGACACTGCAGTGAGCTCTAGGCCTTCACCTGGCCCCTGTGGCTCTCCAGGCAGTCCTTTCGCATTTTTCCACACCTGACTCTGGAGGCAGCCTTTTTATAGTGACAGGCAAGGTGGTGGATAGTTAAGATGGTGTTTTGGAGCCAATTGCCCCTTCTACTACCCCAGTGTCACTCAACTTCATGTGCATTTCTGTGAAGAGACAGCTGGTTAATTAGAAAGATGGTGAGGGGTTAAACAGTTTCTTAAAGACCTTGTAAGAAAGGGAGTTGCAGAGTGTGAAACCCTTATAAACTCCCAAGGAACTGGTCATCCCACAGATCCAGAATGGCTACTGCAGGCAGCCCTTGGCCCAAACCCTTTGACCATTCGGGAGAGTACTGTCCCAGACTGTGACGCAGTTCTATGAGGAATCCAAGATGTCTCTAGAGGAAGAAAATAATGCAAGTGTTGATCCTAGGCACACTATCTTCATGATCCAGAAAGGATGCATCCCTCAATGGAAAAAAAGTGAACAGTGAGCCCTGGCTGAGCCAGAGCCAGAGATTGATTATGAGGCAGTCCCTGTGGAACCCTATGGGTTGGCCATGATGCAGGGCATGGGCTGGAAACCTGGAAAGATCATTGGCTGAACTTTTCAATCAAGTGGGCAAGCCCAGTGTAAACTCTAAAGCCCCCAAGGGGTTAGGAATGGGTGCCAACCTGACCAAAGCCCAGGCATTTGCTTTCATTGCCTGCTGCTTCCCACCAAAGCCAGATGGGGAGCAAGAGAATGATAAGGAAGACCAAACTGAAGGGGCTGCTGCCTGGAGGCACTGTGGTGGTTCTTTCTGGCCCTCATCAACACCTCTATGGGAAGGGGGAAGGCCTTGATCCTGACAATGTGCAGGTCATGGATCATCTAGCAATGGGCTATCATATACCAACTGTTAGCAACCTGTGACCTGTACCCCAGCAGAAGTTTGACAAGAATTTCTTGCACCCAGTCCAGGTCCAGATGAGCAGAACTTGCTCTGTACAACACATTAGAACAGCTTTATTATGGAAGGCGCTCCAAAGTGAAAACTTGCATGGCCAGCAGGAGGACACAGAGAGGGAATGGAAACACCCTGTAGATAAGAAAAAAAAGCAACCAGCAGGAGTCAGCACTGGCTGCACAGGGACCAGTGTGTACAGTTCTTGGTCAAGCTACACAGGGTGGCCAGTGTAACAACACTAAGATGGGGCTGGGGATTTAAATCAGTGGCATAAGCGCCTGCCTTGCAAGCAGACAGTCGTGAGTTCAGTCCCTCGTACCAATAAAAAAAAATAAAATAAAAAAATAAAAAAAACACCAAGATGATGCTTGAAGAGGTCCTGAGCCCAGATACACATACATACCTGCAGGACAGATGAAGGCTAAACCCTGGAAGATGTGAAGGAGACATGCTATACACCTGGTTGCCAAGGTTGAAGTTGATTATGTAATGGTGGTGCTGGGACCACAGGCTGGAAAGGGGGGACATCTGCTGGGCAAAGACCCAGCATGGAGCAGGCTTTCAAGCAACTGAAGAGAACCATTTGGTGGAGCTTCAGTAAAAAACTGTGTGCCGGTACATGGGCCCCAGTGACTCAGATGAAGACTGACCATGAGACAACTCCCATCCTACAAGCTGTTAATAGGTTAAAAAAAAATTTTTTTTTTGTCTTTTTCCTTTTTATCGGTATCAGAGATCAAACTCATGACTGCCTGCTTGCAGGGCAGGCGCTTATGCCGCTGAGCTAAATCTCCAGCCCCTAAAATTTTTTTTTAGTTTATGAGACAATAAAACAAAATTTCAGGGGCTGGGGAATTAGCTCAGTGGCATAAGCACCTGCCTTGCAAGCAGGCGGTTGTGAGTTCGATCCCTGGTACCGATAAAAAGAGAAAAAGAAAAAAAAAATTTCATAACAGAAAAACAAACTGATTTACTGTTGTATGATATCTAAAAGCACTCATCTCCCCACAGGTCACAATACTGTTGTTTTGTTTCCAGAGTATCATGAAATGCAAATAAATATTTGGTTTAAATGGTTTTTAAAACTCAATTCTTAAGACACAGGCCATGAGGGGGCTGGGGATTTAGCTCAGCGGCATAAGTGCCTGCCTTGCAAGCAGGCAGTCCTGAGTTCGAGACCTGGTACCGGTAAAAACGAAAAAGAAAAAAAAAAAAAAAAAAAAAGACAGGCCATGAAAAAAATAAATCATGAAACTGAACTTGCTCAGCTCACTCCTAAGTGTTCTATCTATAGAACACTTTGGTTTGCCCCTGGCCACACAAACCAAAGCAGACACAAAAGTTTAAGAAGGTTGGAAAAGCCAGGCATGATGGCTCACGCCTGTAATCCCAGCACTCGAAAGGCTGAGGCAGGAGGATCCTGGTGAATTTGAGACCAAACTGAGCTACAAAGTGAGACCTGACCTGCATAGTGAGACCCTGTCTCAAAAAGACAACAACAAAAAAAAAAGGAAAAAAAGAAAGACAAAGAAAAAAAGAAAAGAAACAAAGCCCATCATGGTGGGCTGCTATAACCCCAGCACTAAGGCAGGAAGATTATGAATTAGAGTCCATCCTAGGATACATAGCAAGGCTCTACATAAATTGCTTTACTTCTTTTTCTGAAAACTGAGAAAGCCTAACATGTTACATTTTTACTACTACTATTTCTCTAGAGTAAAGTTTGAAAACTTCTTGCATTTTTAATGTCCTGAACTAGTACATCTCCATCCCTGGGGAAGCACTGCCACCAGTTGGCAGGTCTTGGTCATGTCATTCCATCTATTATCTGTAACCACTTTGCTAAACTTTTTGGGGAATATGGATGGTTGGAGATTTTTTTTTTTTTTTTTTTTTTTTTTTTTTTTTTTGTCTTTTGAGACGGAGTCTCTCTGTGCAGTTCAGGCTGGCCTTAAGCTCACTTTGTAGCCCAGGCTGGTCTCAAACTCCCAACGATCCCCCTGCCTCAGCCTCCCTGAGTGTTGGGATTATAGGCATGAGCCACCATGCCCAGCTGGGTTGGGGATCATTTTAAGATTACTCAGAGCTGGGGATTGGGGATTTAGCTCAGCGGCATAAGTGCCTGCCTTGCAAGCAGGCAGTCGTGAGTTCGATCCCTGGTACCGATAAAAACGAAAAAGAGCAAAAAAAAAAAAAAAAAATGAACTGGCATTCCTGTAGCTGGCACAGGGAGGAGAAAGCATTCCAAGAGTGTGTAGAGCCTTGCTAAATCCGTATTGTGTTTGGGGAACTGAAAGTAGGTCAGTAAGACTGAGTATAGTATGTTTATAGGATTTGAGGAATGACCAGAAAGAAGGCTGAAAGTTACACAGGGAACAAAAGGTCTGGAATGTCATCCCTAGAGTTTAGCTTTTACATGGAATGAACTAGGCAGCTGGAGAGTGGGGGTGAGGTTATTAAGGAGACTGATATGGCCAGGTGTACACTTGAGACAGATTATTCTAGCCGCACATGATGGATGGATTGGAAAGGGTTTAGAGTAGAGGCAGGAAGACCAGTTTTCTAAGTGGGAGATTATGGAACCTGAACTAGGTCAGTGGTAGTAATAATGGAGAGGAGGAAAAATGGATTGGAAAAAAGAGGCAAAATCAATAAGGCTTTTTAGACGGTTAACTTTGAGAGGTGAAGAGAGGAGAATTGATGTAACAGCGATGGTGCCCACATTTCTGGGCAGATGAATAATGATTGTGCTATATCCACCCAATCTGAGAATGTGAAACACTAATTAAAAATTCAGATTCTCTTTAACTTGCAGTGGTTCACATGTGTCCCAAGTGAAGCCATTTCCCTTAGCTCTTCTGATGACTAGAGATGCCCAGGCCCACACCCTCCACTTCATTTTCAAACTTCTATCCTCACAGCACCCAAAAGCTCAGCACAGTTGCTGTTTGTCTCCCATTCACATATTTCCTCTCCCCTTCCCTTTTTCCTTCCTGGCTACCTACCCAGGAAACATGTATAAGAGAAATTCCTCTGTCCTGCCATATTCAATTTTTCCTCTGGTCTTTTACACCAGTTTTTATAAAAATCCAAATATTTTCATGACCCAATCATCCCCTAAACTGCTGTCCGCAGAGCACTAAAATCTTAACTCAGCAACACACAATAGGCTCCAAGATAATATTCAACAGGGGGTGGTGGTTGTCACTGGTTGTCCTAATGACTCAAGCGCTATTAGCATTAAGTAGGTGAGGCCAAGGTTATTAAATCTCAGTGAGAAGTACTTAAATAGGCCAAAAAGGAGAACATTTTAGACAGAAAAAAGAGCAAGAATAAATTTTTAAAAGAAAAGAGCAAGAATAAAGGTACAGAGACAGTAATAATTGTAACATTTTAAAAGAATTATTCAGCCAGTGACTTTGTGGAGTGCATTAGGATAGGAGGGGAAAAAAAATATGGAGTCAGATATAAAAGTTGTCAATTAAATCTAAGATAGTAAGCAACTGCAGTTTTGGAGGCTGTGTATCTGCTAAACACTTGTGAGATTTCAGAGAGTACCAGTTACCATTCTTTGAGGATAAAAATATACATACAAATAAGCTACGTGTAGTGGCACATGCCTGAAATCCTAACTACTAGGAAGGTTGAGGCAGAGGATCTCAAATTCAAAATCAGCCTGGACAATTTAGCAAGACCCTGTCTCAAATATAATTTTCTTTAAAAGAGCTGGGAAGGGGCTGGGGATTTAACTCAGTGGCATAAGCACCTGCCTTGCAAGCAGGTGGTCGTTGTGAGTTGGATCCCGGTACCGATTTAAAAAAAAAAAAGAGCTGGGAACTAGGCATGGTGGCTCACACCTGTAATCCCAGCACTTGGGAGCCTGAGGCAGGAGGATCGTTGTGAGTTCAAGACCAGCCTAGGCTACAAAGTGAGCTCAAGGCCAGCTTGAACTGCACAGTGAGACTGTCTTAAAAAGACAAAAAAAAAAAAAAAAAAAAAAAAAAAAAAAGAGCTGGGAATGTAGCCTAATGGTAGAGAGCACTTTCCTGACATGTACAGGGCTGTAGGTTTGATCTCCAGGACAAGGGCAGTGGGGCGATGGAGAGAAACTGAGACATATATATGCATATTATAAACTCACTAATACGCTAAAAGGTTTATGACTAGAAAGTTTGATATATGTGTATTAACTAATTATCATGTAAACACTGGAGGCTATTAGTTAACATTAGAAGTACCTTAGTAAGAAATAAACTCTTGAGTGGTTAGCTAGTATCTGAGAAATTCCAATAGCAATTACTATAAGAACACCTATCTTTGGGGCTGGGGATTTAGTTCAGCGGCATAAGCACCTGCCTTGCAAGCAGGGGGTCGTGAGTTACATCCCATACTGATTAAAAAACAGAAACAACAACAACAACAACAAAACACCTATCTTTGCCTCCAGTCAGTACTAGAAGCCTGTTAAATACGGCTAGAAATTAGATATGGCTTTTCATGGGTGAAATGAATAGTGTCAAGATGTGTCATTTGGCTAGAAGTGCTGTGTTGTACAGGCACCACTGCCAGCTATGCCTAAGGTATAAGAAAGTAGGGAGCCCAGAAGCTAGATTCCTGGGGCTGATGCTATGGGTGGGACTTCTGCAGTCCTTTTCCCTCCATTCTATCAACTGATTCTGACCAGGAGATTAAATTAATCCTGCTTTGATGTTTTATTTACCTGAAGAAAGGCTTCTATGCAAAGTTCTTGACAAAGTATATATAAAGACCAAGAGCATGAGACTTCACTGAGCTTAAATGTTATATGACTGATTTTGTCTGCTTGTTAATAAATATTTGAGCATGTGGCAGACTTCTTTTTCTTTTTTATCGGTACCGGGGATCGAATTCACAACTGCCTGCTTGCAAGGCATGTGCTTATGCTGCTGAGCTAAATCCCCAGCCCCTTGTGGCAGACTTCTGAGACTTGATTTCATTTGTAATTTACCACTTAGTTTTTTTGTGGGGGTGGGAGTACTAGCAATTGAACCCAAGGTCTTTGCACTGAACCACATCCTCAGTTCTTTTACTTATTTTATTTTTTTCTTTTTTGAGACATGGTTTCTCTATGCAGTTCAGGCTGGCCTTGAGCTCACTTTGTAGCCCAGCCTGGCTTCAAATGTACAGTGGTCCTCCTGATATAGGGGAATGAAACTCCCGACCTACTATGTCTGGTATGAGCTCATGGTCTCTGACATCGAAGAATGAATTTTAGGAACAACCGAAGAAAAGAGTAGAATATATTTATTAAGAGAAAGAAAGCTTCCATCAGAGAGATAGAAGGGGATCCCGAGCAGGTTGCCAAGGGTTCTGTCTTTTCCAGGGACTTTTATAGAGTAAAACCATGGGTTCAAGATGGGGGAAGACTGGGAACTTACAAAGCAGATGGGCATAAGGTAAGACACAACTATAGTTAGCTAATAAGATCAATAGTTTAGATAAATTGATTAAATTGGGGACAAATGGGAAAGCAAGTCACATAGGAGGCGGGCATTCTTGGATCTGTGACTTTTCCCCTAGGGGGATGGGATGGTGACTCCAGGATGATAGGAACTAACTAGAATATCAGTCTTTAGGATGTAGATGCCTTTGTTTGATCCTTTGTCTTGAGGCCTGGCCCACCGCTAGAGGTGTTTGTCTCCCCGCACAGTTGCAAACTATCTGGGCTTCTGCACTGGCTCTTTGAGGACCTAGCCCTGCCTCACTGCCTATAATATTTCTGGCTAACTGGGCTGCCTGCAACACTCCTTCCTCAGCTTCTCAAGTGCTGGGATTAAGAGCATGTGTCACCATGCCCTGCTCCACAGCCCATGTTTTATTTTTATGTTGAAATAGAGTCTTGCTAGATCAGTATTTCCCAGGCTGGGCTCAAACACTGAGTCTGCTTGCCTCAGCCTCAGCCTCAGATTCCTGCTTCCTAATCAGCCTCCCAAGTGCTAGTATTACAAATACACACCACGGAGCTCAGCTCTTGGTAGATTTGAGGGAGGAACATGAGGGTTATCTGTCACTGTTCGAGGTTACTGACTTCTGCCCTCTATCTCTATAATAACAACAAAGAATTCCTGCTCCATAGTTAATAAAAATGTACTAATGTAACATAATTAATAAAGAAGTGGGGTTGAGAATTTAACTCAGCAGCATAAGCACCTGCCTGGCAAGTGCTACATTGTGAGTTTGGTACCAGAGTACCAAAAAAAAAAAAAAAAAAAAAAATTAATAAAGGGAACAAACTAGCTTGAGTCAAGATAGTTTGCCTTGGGTCACAAATTGTTTTTTACCATCATTAAATGCCAAATCAAATTGGGTCTACATCACCAAAGAGAAGCCAACCAATATTGAAACAAGTCAAACAATACAGTGTTTTATGAAGTTGAATTTACTGCAATCTGGAAAATGGATTGGGAAGGAAAGTGCTAGATACAGGAATGCCACTGAGCAATAACTGATGTATTAGGCTATCACCTGGACAGGCCTGGGCCCTGGCTTAAGAGAGATCTTTGTTTAGATACTGGCTCTGCCACTTACTGGCCACACAACTGTAAGGGAAGTCACTTCTCTTTTCTCAGATTCAACCCTGTGCCCCTCCCCTACAAAAATGAAATGGTTAATGTTAAAGCCTCTCACTCACAGACTGGCATGTAGTAAGCAATAAATAAATGCTAATTTCTTCTACCACTATTAAATCATAAGATGGCAATGATGAAATGAAAACAGAAAGATTACCATTCTAGGGGTTTAATCTCTTATCTATCACCGAATATTATAAGCATCGGGTGGGCTATAGTTTGCCACAATTCTCTTGCTCTTTGGTCATGATGAGATCATTTCAAATTAATAAATCTTTCCTAAACAGATCATTTAGTTATATTCAAAATATAAAGATGGTAAAGTAATGAAGAAGTTGCTGTCTGCCTTCAAGGAACTTCTTGTATGTCTATTAATGTATGCTACTCACCCTCAATTCTTCTGCATTACTAGCAGGTCTCCAAATATTGCAACATCAGATTCAACTTTTTTTTTTTTAAACCATACTCATAAGTGAATCAACTTTTTTTTTGATAAATTGATTTTTTATTGTTGTTGTTATTATTCTTTACATAAATAGTATTTTTAGTACCAAGTACATTTATTAGAAAAAAAGAAAATTATGAAATAGCCTCATATCTTTCCTTGAAAAATTAAAAATAAAATTTCTTAAAACATCCAAAAGTCTACTCAAAATGGCTCACAGTGGGTTAATCAAAGTAAAGGCAGGTATAACCTGAGTTGTTGCTTGGCTGAAGTCCGTTTCTCTAGGACAAAAATGCATGGTTTAAAAAAAAAAATGCATGATTTTTCCTCATCATACTAATGAAACAATACAATGTTTAGACATGCATGACATATTTATCTCACTTATAAGTATGTTCTCAAGGTGCATCCATTTACCCATAAAAATGTCTAGTTTATCATTCTTTCTGGCTGAATAGTATTGCATTATATAGAAATACCACATCTTATTTATTCATTCCTCAGTCAATGGGCATTTAGGGTGTTTCCAAGATTTGGCTACTATAAACTATACTGCCATAAACATGGGTGCACAAATATTTCTATGCTCTGATGTTTTTAATTCTTTTAGAAAGATAGCCGAAAGGGGAGTAGTTGGATCCAATGGGACCTCCAATCCTAGTTGTTATTTTTTGTTTGTTTTGGTATCAGGAATCGAACTCATGACCTTACACTTGCAAGGCAGGTGCTTATGCTGCTGAGTTAAATCCCTAACCAATCCTAATTTTTTTGAGGAATCTCCACTCTGATTTCCACAGTGGTTTCACCAGTCTGCATTCCCAGATTCAATTTTGTTTTGTTTTGTTTTGTTTTGTTTTTTCAGTGCTGGGACTAGAATCTAGAGCTTCATGCACACTAGGCAAGTGTTTTACCACTGAACATTTCCAGATCTCCAGATTCCTCTGTTAGTTTTGAAAAAATTGCTGCATGTGTGGTGATACACATGTGTAATCCCAGCATTTAGGAGGCTGAGGCAGGAGGATTATCACTGCTTTAAGGTCAACCTGGCTATGTAGTGAGTTCAGAGACCAGCCTCGAATACGTAACAAGAGCCTGTTGCAAAACAAAAAAAAATATTTTTTTGAAAAGCAACTGATGGGGGCTAGGGGTTTAGCTCAGTGGCATAAGCGCCTGCCTTGCAAGCAGGCAGTCATGAGTTCGATCCCCGGTACTGATAAAAACGAAAAAGACCAAAAAAAAAAAAAGAAAGAAAGAAAGAAAGAAAGAAAAACAACTGATGTATCAGGCACTAGGATAGGTTAAAATGTGAACATGAAAACCTATGAACTGTACACACTCATCCAAACTGCACTGATAATGGAAAATACAAAGAGCATAGCCTTTTCAAGAAAGATTTCAACCTCGAAAAGCACAAGGTTGTGAGTTCAATCCCTGGTACAAAAAAACAAGAAAAGATTTGCTAAGCGTCTATGATCTTTGCAATTTATCTTTTTTTTTTTGTCTTTTTCATTTTTATCGGTACCGGAGATCGAACTCACAACTGCCTGCTTGCAAGGCAGGTGCTTATGCCACTGAGCTAAATCCCCAGCCCCTATCTTTATTTTATTTTATTTTATTTTACACAGTTTTGTTTTGGTTTTTGTTTTTTTGCAACAAGGTCCAGGCTGGCCTCAAACTTGCCCTAATCCTCCTGTCTCAGTCTCCCAAGTACTGATATTACAGGTATGTGCCACCACACCCAGCTCATCTATTTTAGAAAAGCACACTGCAGGCATATAGTTAACTCCTTAGTGCTCTGATTTCTTTAGCAATAAAATGGTGATAATTATATTACCTACTTCATAATGTTGTTAATGATTACCTAATTAACAGAATTATTTTATAAATTATATATAAGTACTTAGAATAGTACTGGTTTATAACAAGCATTGTGAAACCATTATTAGCAACAACAAAAGGATATATGGACAATTATCTGCATTTTTTTTGTATTTTATTTTATTTTTGGTAGGGGGGATTGAATTCACAACCTCATGCTTGCCAGGCAGGTGCTTGTGCCCCATGAGCTAAATCCTCAGCCCTTTATTTTTTTGGTACTGAAAATTGAACTCAAAGCCTTGCGCTTGCCAGACAGGCACTGAACTGCTGAGATATATCCTTGGCCCATGGACAAGGATAAAAATTTAAATTTTCGAGCCAGGTGTGGTGGCTCACACCTGTAATCCCAGCACTCGGGAGGCTGAGGCAGGAGGATCATTGCAAGTTCAAGACCAGCCTAGGCTACAAAGTGAGCTTAAGGCCAGCCTGAACTGCATAGAGAGACCCTGTCTCAAAAAGACAAAAGAATTTTTTAAAAAATAAACTTAAATTATTGGCCTACATTGTCTTTACCTACTCTATACATATGATCTCAGCCTAAAGTTTCCAAATATTTTTCCCAAATAACTTAGAAATTCCTTTTCATAATTACTTTTACTTAAAGGACTTAATACAATTGTACATCTATTCCTACTGTGTGTCACAGACACATGAGGCTTGACCACAAAAAGGAGTCAACCTAAGCTGGCTCCTTGGGAAGTGGAAGATACCTCTGGAATCAGACTGCTGTGAAATAGATGGAGAGAGCAGACAGCAATACTTTTAGCCCCTGAGAAAAGAGAACTCCGGGGGCTGGGGATTTAGCTCAGCGGCATAAGCACCTGCCTTGCAAGCAAGCAGTCGTGGGTCTGATCCCCGGTACCGATAAAAAAGGAAAAAGACAAAAAATTAAAAAAAGAGAACTCCAGAGGCATCAAAAGCTTCAAGAAATGTGGCTTCTACAGGGAACAATATATATCTCTCTGGAAATTTTTCCCCAAAAACTAGAAAAGTGCTAAAAGCACAGAATAGTTGTTTAGGAAAATGGGTGGTTTGAGTTCATATACTTATCTCCTATCCTTGGAGCCCTACACAAATGAGAGCAAATGTATAAAACCAGAGTAGGGGCTGGGGATTTAGCTCAGAGGCATAAGCACCTGCCTTGCAATTGTGTGGTCCTGAGTTCGATCCTTGGTAACGATAAAAAAAGAAAAAGACAAAAAAAAAAAAAAAAAAAAAAAAACAGAGTAAATTCACCATGTCAAAGAAAGAATGGGACAGAGCTAGCCAAGGATGGAAAGATAAAAGCTAAGTGGAAAAATCAGCAGTGCTGAGGAAGCTGTATACTAAGTGTGCAGAAGTGATGATAATGAAAGGCAAGTCACAGAATTCCAGCCAAGCTAAAGAATTAGAGGAACCAAAATCTCAGGTAGAAGGATTCAGGGAGAAGAATGGGTTGAAGACAAGTGAAAAATTTTTTTTTGTCTTTTTCCTTTTTTTTTTTTATGGGTACCGGGGATTGAACTCACGACTGCCTGCTTGCAAGGGAGGCGCTTATGCCACTGAGCTAAATCCCCAGCCCCAAAGACAAGTGAATTAATAGGAAGTCTCTATAAGGATCTATTAGCCTTCTTTTTCCCCCTTTGCAATCTAGCATCTGTCTAATAACTACTTTTTCCTGCAGAGGTCGGGAGGTTTAATCTGTGGAGCAATTTTTTTTTCTTTTCTTTTTTTTTTTATTTAAGAGGAAAAAGAGAAAAACACAAAACAAAACAAAGCGGTGTAAGGGTACACGTAATACAGAACTACAAAAAAAAAAAAAACATAACAGTAAGAAATCACCTGTTAGTAGATTACATATTGTCATCTTGAAAATAGTTGCTCAAATGTGGAGCAATTTTTAAAAAGAAGATTCATTGGGATCTTGCTTTACACAGTAAGTGACAAGATCATATACTTCTTTGTTGACTTTCTCTCTAGCCCCTACAGTGTCCTTTTACTGTGGGTAGACTCCCTGGGCATAAAACAGGGAATGATTCTCCAGAAAAACTTAACATTCTCAGAGAAGTGACCTGAAGGTGGAGCTCCTGTTATAAAAAGCCACCAACTGACAAAGCCACAAATGGATACAGAATTTGAGCCAGGCAAGGTAGTGCATGCCTGTATCCCAGCATGCTGGCTGACTGAGGCAGGAGAAAAATCAACCTCTTAAAACCTAATTCTTTGATGTGAAAGAATAAAGAGTATCATTAGACATTTGAGGAGTGCTTCCAAAATAAATAAGAGAGGACTATTAAAGTAAACAAAAATACAATACAATAAAATAAAAATAATACAATGTTTTTGGGATTTCACACACACACTTCCTTCTAACCTCTCTGGCAATTCCTTCTCACTTTCCTTTGCTAGATCCTCAAGTTCCTGATCATTAAGTGTTACAGTCCAGGCATCAGTATTAGAATCTTGTTTTTTCTTTATCCTCACTCATTATTTTAGTGACATCATATAGCTTTATTGTTCTACATACTATCTATATGCTACTGGGTCCTGTCTTATTTTGTTTTGTGTTACTATATGTTATGGTTTATATTTAAATGTCCCCCAAAGCCTCATGTAGTCACAGAGGAGGCTGCATCTAGTGTTTGTGATTGGTTCATTGTCTAGCTCTAGAATTGATGATGTAAGTACTATACCTGCCCAGGTATAGCCAGCATACAATATAAAGAAGGGAAGGAGGGTTGATTTTTTTTTCTCCCTGTTCACTCTTCTTGCATGTAGCTGCCATGAACAGTTGCCCCTTAGCCATGCCACCCTGCCTTGGAGCCAGCTGAATATGGACTGAAATCTCCAAAATTTGTAAGCTAAAAAAACTTTTCCTTCTGTTATTTTGAGAGTCAAGTGTTTTGTCCCAGGAATGTGAAAAAAGTAACCAAGACAGAATTTGGTACCAGAGGAGGGGGGTTGTTTCTGTTGACTGTTTCAAGAACCTCTGGAAATTTCTCATAGAAAGAATTTGGAAAGGTTTGGAGATGTCACCTAAAGAAGGAGAGCTGATTAAGAGCTGGGGATTTAGCTCAGTGGCATAAGCGCCTGCCTTGTAAGCAGGCAGTCGTGAGTTCGATCCCCGGTACCCATAAAAAGGAAAAAGACAAAAAAAAAAAAAAATAGAAGTAGAGCTGATATACCTTGGACTGTTCTGTATGGGAGATTCTGGTCAGAGCTCAGAAGACCAGAAAACTGGTAAATACCAGGCTGGGAAGGCTTCTACCAGGAAGACAGACTGCACTGGTTGTTAGGCTGCATACAATGTGTGTCATGGCTTGGCAGACAGTTTGTCTGTATTTTGCTCATGTCTAAATACAGAAGAAATTTCAAGGTAGTGGGAATGTTGAGGCAGTGGTATGGCTATTGTTGGGGGTTTTTAGCCACATTTATGTTGAAAATCAAGAGCAAAGTGCCCAGCAGGGTGATTTAAAATGTTTGAGTTTGACCAGAAAGGAAGCTGCAGTAAAACTGTGAACTGTAAAGATGGAGCTGAAATTACTCCCCCCCCCTCCATACTGGGGATCCAACTCACAACTACATGCTTGCAAGGCAGGCGCTTATACCACTGAGCTAAATCCCCAGCCCAGAGCTGAAATCTTGATTGCTGAGAAGAACAAAGAAATTTAAAGATGGCTGAAGGCATCATGGGAAGAGGCAGTGGGTCTCCACCTTTGCAGCCTCAAAACTGCAAAAGTAAAAGATTTTGCTTGAGGGGCTGGAGATTTAGCTCAGCGGCATAAGTGCCTGCCTTGGAAGCAGGCAGTCGTGAGTTCGATCCCTGGTACCAGTAAAAATGAAAAAGACAAAAAAAAAAAAAAAAAAGATTTTGCTTGGAGGAGAAAGCTACTGAGCGCCACGTTCCACAATGGCGGCAGCCACAGTATGTTCCAAAATGGCAGCAGTGGCCACATGAGGTTCCACAATAATGGCGGCCACCAAGTTCCAGAATGGAGGTGGCATAGCAAATCTGTTCCCCCCAATCCTGCAATCAACCCCTACAGCCAAGAGAGAGAAAAGACTAGCTACTGCTCCAGCTGACAGCAGACCATGGCTCTATCCACATGACGCTGGTTTTAGGCACATGAAGAGTGTATGAATTCTGAGGTTAAAAAGGCTTCTACTCAGCTGGGGATTTAGCTCAATGGCTTAAGTGCCTGCCTGGCAAGTGTAAGGCTGTGAGTTTAGTCCCCGGTACCAAAAAAAAAAAAAAAAAAAAAAAAAAAAGGCTTCCACTCTGCTTTCAGAAGGCCTGGGAGGCCAGGCAGTGTGCCCATGAAAGGGCAATGTGTGAAGCTATGAGTTTGAAGCCAAAAGTGCAGTGGAAAATCCAAATTTTGGAAAGCCAGGAATGTGGATTGTCTAAGAAAAGCTGTAAAGGTTGGGGATTTAGCTCAGCAGCGTAAGCACTCCCCTGGCAAGCGTGAGGTCATGAGTTTGATCCCCAGTACGAAAAAAAGAAAAGAAAAGCTGTAAGGAGAGAGCAAAGCAGGCCTAAAAGAGAAGCCGTGGTAGCTAAGACCACTGGAAGTGCCAGGGGGGGAGTCACTCAAGCCTTTTGGAGCTCATAACCAGATTGCTTCAGATGCTCAACATGAAACTCTAGGACTTAATGTTTGCCCTGCTGGATTTTGGACTTCCTTTGGTCCCATTCCTTTGTATTCTCTTGTTTGTGTCCTTTGAAATGATAATGCTTATCTTGTGTGATTGAATGTTGGAAGTGTTTAACTTTGTTTTCATTTGTACAGTGAGTTTCAGCTGAGAGTTTGCCTTAGATCTCAGTGGAGACCTGGGACTTGAGCTTTTCAGCCATTCTGAAACTGTTAGGACTTTGGCAACTCTTGGAGATGGACTAAATGTCTTTTGCATAAAGAATGTGCGTGAGTCTTTGAGGGGCCAGGGATGGAATGTCATGGTTTAAGGTTAAATGTCCTTGCAAAAAGCTCATGTGGTCCTGGAGATGGCTGAGTCTCGTGTTTGTGATTGGTTTGTTGTCTAGGGTTGGGACTGGCAGTATGAGTGCGGCACCATGCAAGGGTAGTTGGCATATAATACAAGAGAGGGAAGGAGGCATGCTTTTCCCTTTTGCCCTTTTTGCTCTTGTTGCTTATAACCACCATGAACAATTAACCATCAGCTGTGCCACTCTATCTTGTAGCCAGCTGAGTATGGACCAAAACCTCCAAAAACTGTAAGCGAAGTAAACCTTTCCTTTCTTCATTTTGGGTATCAGGTATTTTGTCTCACCAACAAGAAAAAAGTAACCAAGACACTATAATAAAAAGGCTGGGGCATGTGTAAAGATCTGGAAAAGTCCAAAATGAACATGCTGGCATCTAGTGAGGGCCTTCTTGCTGGTCATAATATAGAGGAAGAGATCTCTTGTATTTTTTTTTTTTAAATCGGTACCAGGATCAAACTCACGACCGCCTGCTTGCAAGGCAGGTGCTTATGCCGCTGAGCTAAATCCCCAACCCCCCGCTTTTTTTTTTTTTTTGAGACCTCTTGTTATAAAGCCCCTAATACCATCATAAGGACCCACCTTCATGAACTTCTCTAATCCTGATTATCTCTCAAAGGCCTCACCTCCAAATACCATCTATATATGAATTGGAGGATTAAGTTTCCAACACATGAATTTTGGGGGACACGTTGAAAGCATAACAATTTCCAAGATATATTTTTACATCAATGTTTCCCCAACTCCAGACTATTATCTATTCTTATTCAACCTTTCTATTTGGTCATGTAATAGGCATCTCAAAATTAATGTGTTTAAAATGTACTGACCTTCCTCTTAAGAAATGCACTCACTAGCATTTCCTTTATCTTAGTACATGTCAACCTATTAATAAATAAATATTTATAAACATCTTTGTAGTTGCTCAAGCCAAAAACCTTGTGTTTTACCTTGAGTTTACCTGAAAGTAAACCCTGTAGCAGGGATTCAATTTAAAGTTTACTGTAGAGATATTGAGACCAGATTATAGTTTATATACAGATGTCAGATGTCCCCTCAAGCCCTCATATGCTTAAAGTGGGATTTGGGGAAGATCTTTGGATTAAGGTGCATTACAGTTGATTTGACACTGGGAGGTGGGTTCTACTGGGGGCATGATTCAGTAGGGTATGTCTCCCTTCCCTTCCCAGTTCCTCCCTTCACACTGTGCTTCCTGGTTGCCATGCCATGAACTGCTTTCCACCAGATCTCTCCATCATGCCACTGCACATGCAAAGACTGACATTTCTTTTTTTTTCTCAAGTTGACACAATGTATCAACCATACCAATCCACCCTTTGTCAACTTGGCAACCAGACATATTTCTTTAAACCTGTTTCCAAATACAAGAAGTACTTATTTGTATCTTTTCACAATTTGAACATTATAACACAGATTTAACAATCCTTAAGAACCACTATTAACCTGGTACCAGTATAAAAAGAACCAGTATTAAAGCCTGGCCTGGTGGCTCATGTCTGTAATCCCAGCAGTTGGGAGACTGAGGCTGGAGGATGGTGGTGAGTTCAAGATCAGCCTAGGCTTCAAAGTGAGCTCAAGGCCTGCCTGAACTGCAAAGCAAGACCCTGTCTCAAAAAGACCAAAAAAAAAAAAAAAAAAAAAAAAAAAAGAACCAGTATTAAATCTATCAACATTATATTATATTAGAACCATAGCATTCTACCTCTGGTCCCCAAAGAAGACTCATGTAAATCCCTTTATACAACAGACATTTAGTCTATCTGTAAGACTTGCCACATTCCTAATAGTTTCAGCATTACCTAAAAGTCCAATTCTCAACTCTCCTGAGATGTAAGGCAAACTCTAGCCACAAACCTCTGTATAAATGAAAACAAAGTTAAACACTTCCAACATACAATGGCAGAAGACAAACATTTTCATTCCAAAAGTTACAAACAAGGGGATACAAAGGATTGAGACCAAAGCTAGCCCAAAATCCAGCAGGGCAAACATTAAGCCCTGTAGTTCTACATTCAGCATATTGAGCAATCCATGGCAAATAGTAAGCTCCGAATGGCTGTGTGACTCCACCCCATGGCACTTCTGGTGGTTGTAGCTCCCATGCCTTTTCTCTTAAGTCCACTTGCTCCTTGCAGCTTTCCTCAGGTGATCCATGCTCCTGGTTTTTCCAAACTGCTGGGGTCTCCACTGTACTTTTGGCTCCACACTCACAGCTTCACAAACTGCCCTCTCACAGGCACACTGCGTGGCCTTCCAGGCCTTCTGCAATTAAGGTGGAAACCTGTTCAACCTCAGAACTTTTGCATTTATATGTACCTAGAACCAGCATCACATGGATGCTGCTGAGGTCTGCTGCCAGTTGGAGCAGTAGCCAGGCTTTCCTCCCTCTTGGCTGTACCTGGACAACTGAGCACTCGGAATCCAATCCTGAGGAACAAATTTTCTATGCTACTGCCATTCTGGAACATTGTGCTCTGTGGCTTTTGCCTCAAAGCAAAGTCTTTTAGTTTTGCAAGAGTGACATTTCTAGAGCATTAGTGAAAGTAAACCTCTCCTCACTGGAACTGTGGGTGTCAGGTACTGTTCCCCAGCAACTAAGACTGACTAAGACAAGCCACTAATAGGAAAGCAAAGTAATATATGAAAGACAAAGCAGCCAGTAAGGGTGTGTTGATAAACCACCTGCCACTGATTGATTTGTTCCTAATCCTATAGGAACACTCTGAGAAGTAATGTAAAACACATTCTCACTTGAAAGGTAGGGGACCTGAGATTCTCCAGAGATGCACTGGTTGAGAACTTCTAGGCTGGACTAATGTCTCAGCACTACCAGCCTAAAGGGGGAACTATTAGACTGGTTTTCCTTTCACTCTTCTTTAAAAACCCTCAAGCAAGCTGGGCATGGTGGCTCATGCCTGTAATCCATTTGGGAGGCTGAGGCAGGAGGATTGTTTCAAGTTAGAGACCAGCCAAGGCTACAAAGTGAGCTCAAGGCCAGCCTGAACTGCATAGAGAGACCCTGTCTCAAAAAGACCAAAAAAAAAAAAAAAAAAAAAAAAAAAGCATGCAGATGCAAACACCTAAGGCTCTGATGGCTCTGAAATTTTGGAATTATCCTTCAAGTTTCTTCTTTTCTCATATGCATATTCAGTCTGTGATAGCCAATTGTGTCAACTGAAGTAAGAAATGCCCAATTCACTGGATCAGCATAGTTCTGGGTGTGGCTAAGAGGATTTACTGAAACCAGAAGACCAGCCCTGGGTGTGAATGACACCAACCAACAGGCTTGCTGTCTGAATAGAATAAAAGGGAAACAAGGAAGAAAAGGTTGCTGCTGCTTCTTTGGAGAGGCTCCAGTCTTCACTTTAATCTTGGATGTCATTTCCTGGCTGCCAGCACAGACCCTCCAGCCTTCCAGCCCAGGCCCTTTGGCCTTCTGACTCACCAGGACACTACTGTGAGCTCCAGGCCTTTGACTTTTGACCAGATGCTTTGGGCTGCCTGTTTGCATTCTTCCATACTTGACTGCAGGCAACCATTGTAAGGATGCCTTGTAAATCCTTATTTTGTATTTATTTACTTTTTTATTTTTGTCTTTTTGAGACAAGGTTTCACCATGCAGTTCAGGCTAGCCTTGAGCTCACTTTGTAGCCCAGGCTAGTCTTGAATGCGAAACCATCCTCCTGCCTCAGCCTCCTGAGTGCTGGGATTACAGATGTGAACCACCACACCCAGTTCTAAATTAGAAACTTTTAAAACTAGGCATAGTGGCACATATCTGAGATCCCAGTACTTGGGAGGCGGAGGCAGGAGGATCACCAAGAGTTTCAGGGAAGTCTGGGCTACATAATGAGTTCAAGGCCAGTCTGAACTGTGCAACAAGACCGTGTCTTTAAAAAAAGTTAGAAAATGTTGCACTTAAAAGAACACTTTTTAAAAAAGAAAAGCAAAATACTCCATAAAATGGAAAAAGCTTTGTAAATCATACATCTGGTGAGAAACCTGTATGCAGAAAGTATAAAAAACTACAGTTTAGGCCAGGGATTTGGCTCAGCGGCATAAGCACCTGCCTGGCAAGCGTGAGGTTGTGAGTTCAATCCCTGATACCACAAAAAAAAAAAAAAAAAAAAAAAAAAAAAAGATTTAAAAAAACCCTACAGTTTAAGGGCTAGGGATGCAGCTCAGTGATCAAGAGCTTGCTTACTATGCATGAGACCCTGGGTTCAATCACCAGCACCATATACATATAAAAGATAAAAAATTCAATTTATAAAAGGCCCCAGGAATTGAACAGCTCTTTTTCCAAAGAAGACATACAAATGACCAAGAAGTACATAAATAAATCAACATCACTAGTTCTTACAGCAATGCAAATCAAAACTACAATGGTATACCACTTCACACCCACAAGCAGGACTATATTTAAAAAAGAAATCTAAAAGTAACAAATGTTGTTAAGAATATGTTGAAATTGGCTGGGGATTTAGCTCAGCGGCATAAGCGCCTGCCTTGCAAGCAGGCAGTCGTGAGTTTGATCCCCAGTACAGATAAAAAGGAAAAAAGACAAAAAAAAAAAAAAAAAAAAAAAAAAAGAATATGTTGAAATTAGAATGGTTATATATTGCTGGTAGGACTGTAAAACAGTATAGCCACTGAGGAAAATAGCTAGGCAGTTCCTCTAAAAACTTAGATATAGAGTCACTATATAACCCAGCTATGTTGCTCTTAACTGTATACCCAAAAGAATAAAAAATTTATGCCCCATAAAAACTTGTACACAAATGTTCATGGCAGTATTATTTTATAAGCAAAATAGAAACAAAATGTTCACCAACTAATGAGCGGCTAGATAAAATGTGGTGATTCATATAATGAACTATTAGGCATAAAAACAGTGAAGCTAGGCATGTTGCTGCATACCTGCAGTCTCAGCTACCCAGGAGGCTGAGGCAGAAAGATCACAAATTTGAGGACAGCCTGGGCATCTGAGCAATTCACTTGCTCAAAATTAAAAATAAATAAATCCTGGTCATGATAGCACACACCTATAATCCCAGCACTCTGGAAGATTGAGGTAGGAGGCTCACAAATTCAAACCTAATTTGGACAATTCACTGATTTAGCAAGACACTGTCTCAAGAAAACCCCTAAAGGACTGCGTACATAGCTCAGTACAAAGGCCCTGGTCTTAATCCTTGGTACTATAAAAAAAAAAAAAAATAAATAGGACCAGGGATGTACTTCACAGTATCTGGCTTTAATTCCCAGTATCCACCACCCCCAAGTACATTCTACCATACAGAATGTACAAGTACATTCCACCATATAGATATACCTTGAAAACATGCTAAGTCAAAAAGATCCAATAGAGGGGCTGGAGGTTTAGCTCAGTGGCATAAGCACCTGCCTTGCAAGCAGGCAGTTGTGAGTTCGATCCCCGGTACCGATTTTAAAAAAAAAGGAAAAAGACAAAAAAAAAAAAAAAAGATCCAATAGAAAGGCTAAATTGTCTAGGCTAACCTTAAATGTCTGATCTACCTTTCTCCTAGAATTCTGGGATTCTAGGCCTGCACCATCACACCTGGTTTTTATTTACATTTTAATTTTAAGCCAACAACTCACTAAAGCATCCAGGCTGGCCTTCAGTTTGTGAACTGCCTGGCAAGTGGTTTTTACAAGAAAATGATGATTTAAATTTTGGCACAGTGAGGGCAAATATACTGTCAATTCTCAATTCCTTCTCTCTCCTGTCCTGGAGTGAGCAGCCTCTGAGACAGAGCTGAAGAGGAAGTGGTATTCTGGGTGTGACTTCTCAGCCACAGCAGGAAGTAGAAAAGGATTGCTGAACAGAAATTTATGGGGGGGTTTATTTATTATAGAACTGGGACTGAGAGGGCTCAGTATTTTTTTTTTTTTTTTGAGGACTCAGTATTAAGACCTCCCAGGGCAGAAGCAATAGATCTCTGCATGAGAGTGAGTATGGGAATGACCAGAGTGATCAAGAATGAAAGGGCTGAGTTGAGAGTGAGACTTTGTGGTTCCGACTGGAACCATGGGTAAACACTGCACATTTCATGCTATCGTTTCTGAGGCGAGTGATAACACGATTTTTTTTTTTTTTTTTTGTCTTTTTCGTTTTTATTGGTACTAGGGATCGAACTCACGACTGCCTGCTTATGCCGCTGAGCTAAATCCCCAGCCCCGATAACACTATTTTTAGTCCAGAGAACAATGTATGGGCTCTATCGGGGCTACCAAACAGAATAAAGAAAAAATTTGTTAAAAAGTGACACTGAGGAAATCAGCCCAAGTTATGAGGGCTACCAGCACTGTTTAGGTTGTGAAAGGCCTTTAGTCTGGGGTGGAAAAGGGAATGGTTGGCCACTAGGTAAAACTCAAAACTTGAGATCTACTTGCTTTTCTTTTCCTCTTAGCTGCACAGCAGCTTGTTCATGAATAGATTCTCCCCTTCCAATGTTCTGTCTGTTATTATTGTTTTCAGTCAATATCTGGTTTAGCAAAGAGATCAGATAGTGCTGTGCAAAAAACTGACTAAGGTATCTATCCTGTCAGTAAACTAGAATCTAGTAACTAGGTTAAAAGTCTCAGTTCCATAGCCAGTCGGAAATGGAATCAGCCAGCACTCAAAAGGTTACTCAGATGTGTCCAGCTTCCTTGCAGCATTATATAATACAGTTCAGTCTAGAGCTTCTCTGAATTCTGTTTCCTCTTGTGTACAAATACTTTCCTTAATAATATCTAGTTACAGTGGTTGTGAAGATTAAATGACAGGGGCTGAGGATTTAGCTCAGCGGCATAAGCGCCTGCCTTGCAAGCAGGCAGTCATGAGTTCAATCCCTGGTACCAATAAAAACAAAAAAGACAAAAAAAAAAAAAATTAAATGACATATGAAACCTCTAATACAGCACCAGGCAAAAACTGGCTCTATGGCGGCATATAGCAGATGCTTAAATGAGCATCTCTCTATATATGGAATGGGCTAAATTGTGTTCCCCAGCAATTCATTTAATGAAGTTCTAACCTCCACCTCTTCCCAGTACCTAGAATGACTGTAATGTATTTGGAAATAGAGTTGCCCAAAATTAATTCTTTGAAGAGTATTTAGGTTAAAATGAGGTCACCCTAATCCAATATGACCGATGTCTTTATAAAAAGAGGGCATCAGATAGTACAGAGGAAGGACCTGACGACACAGAGAGAAGCCTTCTACAAGTGAAGGAGAGAAACCTCAGTCGAAACCAACCCTGCCAATACCTTGATCTTAGATTCTAGTCTCCAGAACTTTGAGAAAATGAATTTCTGTTGCTTAAACCATGCATTCTGTGGTACTTTGCTATGACAGCCATAGTAAACTAATACGACACACACACATTGCACCTTTCACCTGCTGGGCCAAGGTTCTGTGGTTCTGTTGAGGACAAAATGCCTCTCGTTCCATCGTCTTCAACTGCAAGTCCTGACTGAAAGCTGTAAGGATGCTGGGCCTGCTGGGCTGACCTTGGAGAGGGGCTGCTCCCTCGGCTCTTGGCTGCTGAGGTTACCACACACAGGTGCTCCTTCTGGAACCAGGGAGAGGATGCGCCCTCCCTGCACGCGCGCGTCTATGTGTGTGTAGGGAGGTTGGGGTGAGTGGCGTTGGATGAAGGAATGAAGGAGGACCTCTATGTTTGAGGGACTCTAGTGCTCTCTGTCCTAGAAGACAGGAGATGGGAAGAAATAATCCGGTGTGGGAGGAGACAGAGAGGTAAACCTTAGGGCACTCTGCAAGGACAGAAGTGGAGAACCTGTCCACAGATCCCAGATCTTTTGAGACTCGCTGCGCACCAAAACACCCCGAAGGTTACCGCTCGCGACCCCAAGCCTTTGCCCAGAAGGCCGCCTCGGGCCGAAAGGACCGAGAGGGCCGGCGGGCGCGCGCCCGACACGTCCTCGGGCACTGCCCCTCCAGGCGCGCGCCCGGCCCCGCCACACCCGCCCCTGCCCCGGCCGGGCTCGGAGGACCCCGCGCCCGGGGCCGCGCACGCCCCTCCGCCCGCCGGGACCCCGGGCCGCGCGCGCCCGGCGCCCCCTCCCGGCCCGGAAGGCGCGCGCTGCTCCGCTCCCGCTCCCGCTCCCGCTGGCAGCCGTGGCGGCGGCGGCGGCGATTGTTTTTGTTGTCGCCGAGGCCGGAAGAGCCGCGGGAGCCGGGTCCCTGTCCCCGGCCGGGCGCCGCCGCCGCCCCCTGCCCAGCGCCCGCGTCGCCGCGGCGCCCCCCCAGCGCCAATATTCCAGAGATCAAGCGTTACGCGGCGGCGGGGCCCGGAGCGGGAGGCACCGGGGACCGGGGCGAGGCGGCCCCCGCCACCGCCATGGAGGCGCTGGGACCCGGTGAGGAGCGCGCTCGGGCCGGGGCCGGGATCGGACCCGGCACCCGGGACGGACGGGCGGGCGGGACCCTAGCTGCACCGCCGCCCTCGCCTGCCTCCGCGTGCCCAGGTTCGGGCCACCAGGCCTTGGGAAAGGGGACCCCCGCCTGCCTGCCCTGGGCGGAGGGGGCCGCGACCTGAACCTCGGGGGGCGGGGACCGCGCCCCAGCCTGCAGACTTGGGCCGGATATCGAGGTCTAGGGGAGGGAGGGAGACCAGGAAGGTGCCCTGTTTCTCGGGGTACTGGGGAGACCTGACACAAACCTACATGATCTGGGGCCTCAGGGTCGCAGTGAGGCTAGCTCTGCCTCTGGAGGGATGATCTGTACCTGCCTAGTCCACGCGGCCCAGGCCAGGGAGGAATCTTTACCTACTACCAGGGGTATTCTTGGGTTTGGGTTTGGGCCGCACCCTTACTATTCTTTGTACTGACAGATGGTCCACAGCCCTCAGATGAGGAAGGAGAACTTCCCCAAGACATCTCCCAGGACTCCTGAAGGCCAAAGTCAAAATATCTACCCTTTCTCAGAAGCCTGGAAGTATATGGCCTCTGTCAGTGCTGTGTCTGGGCGGCCCTTTCGAGACAGGGGAATTACCTGCCTGTCAGCTCCAGCACAGGCCGCAGTGCCCTAAGTTCTCTTCTAATTGGGTTATGCATGGTTTAAGGCTCAAATAAAGTAGAAAGTGTTTTGGAAACTAACGGGTGGATATAGATGGCCTGTAGTTATTACTTTCAGTAGGCCCAAACTAAAAGAAGAATTCCAGCATGTCAGAATGTCCCGCTGGTGCTCCCCCCTCAAACCCCGGGCAGGTTTCCTTTCTAATGCTTTGGCTAAGTAGGGCAGGGTTTAGGTGCAGTGATGGAATTAAGTTTAATATTCAATCCTTAAAATTGGTAGAGGACATAGCTGTAAAGTTTTTCATTTGTTGGTGCGTAGAAAATTAGGCTTACCTTTTGAGTTTGGAAACTTCTCAGGTTTGATTACTTAAAATTTGTTTGCTTAAGTTTGTGATTAAGCCACATCTTTTTTTTTTTTTTTTTATCGGCACCAGGGATCGAACTCAGGACTGCCTGCTCACAAGGCAGGCACTTATGCCTCTGAGCTAAATCCCCAGCCCCAATTAAGCCACATCTTGACTTTCTGCTTAGAGTTTAAATTGTTTCTTGTTTGTTTTTGCCTTTTGGTTTTTGTTTTTTTGAGACAGAGTCGTGCTATGTAGCCCAGACTGGCGTTGAATTTGTCAGATCCTCCTGTCTCAGCCTCCAGAGTGGTGAGATTACTGCATAGGCACGGGCCATTACTTCCAGCGAGTTTAAGTTTCTTTTTATGTATGTATTTATTTATGGGGGGAGTACCAGGAATTGAATTCAGGGCCTCAGGCTTGCCAGGCAAAGTTTAAAGACTCTCATAATCAGGGGCCAGGGATTTAGCTCAGTGGCATAAGCACCTGCCTGCAAGCATAAGGTCATGAGTTTCATCCCTGGTACAAAAACAAACAAAACCTCATAATCAAAGGTTACATCCCTTTAAAAAATAAGTTGGTTTGTCACATTAGTATCCTTTGATGTGTTGTGTTATTTCATATTATGCCCCCCCCCCACCAGCTAAAAGGATGATCAGGGCTTTAGGAATGTAACAGGCCTGTGTCAGAATCTAGTAATTTAATAGTTTTATAATCCTTGGCAAATTACTTAATTCCTTTGAACTTCCATTTCCTCATATATAAAACAAGGATAATAATAATTATGTGCTGCGGTATTATTCTGAGAATGAAATGAGATCATGTATGTGAGAAGTCTTATTTGTAGACTAAGATGTTAGAGATACTCAACAAATGTGTCTTCCCTCTCCCCCATGAGTAACTCACAATTAAAACAACTGTTGCATTTATGAGCTGGTATGGAAAGAAAACCATGTAACTGTGTAAAAGCTGAGTTTCCCGGAAAGGATCAGCCTGATAAATGTTAGGCATTGCTTAGGGACTCCTGCTTCCCATTTCTGAGCCACTCTTGGTTTAGTTTCAGCTTTTGCAGGTTTAAGGACTTACCTGTTCACCCAGGATTGTTGAGATTGTTAACTCTCACTAACCACATTTATATGACACTATGATTAAGCCAGAATGTCATGTAGCTCTCTGTTGAGTGTAATATTTTCCTTTCTGCTAAGAAACTTTTTTTTTTTTTTTGATGTTGCTGTAACTTGAAAACCTAATTAATAACAAGAAGCTGCTTGTGGAGCATGGAATCAGAATAAAGGGAGTCGATAATCTTCTGGGATGTTTCCTCCAGGGTATTCTAGAACAAATACTCCAACAATTACTGATTTTTTTTTAACCCTCCCCCAATTACTGATTATTAATCCTTAGTTTGACTTTGTTTAGGTCCTCTGTGTTTCCTTTTGGGAAAATGTAATTTCCTAGATTTTTTTTTTGTACTAAGGATCAAACTCATGACTTTGTGCTGCCTTTTTGTACTAAGGATCAAACTCATGACTTTTTTAAAAATATGGAATGCTTCACGAATTTGCGTTTCATCCTTGTGCAGGGGCCATGCTAATTTCTGTATCGTTCCAGTTTTAGTGTATGTGCTGCCGAAGCGAGCACTACCTCCCATTTCTTATCTTTCTTTTTTTTTTTTGTATCATGACCATGCATTTGCAAGGCAGGCGCTTATGCTGCTGAGCTGAATCCCCGGCCTTGATTTTATTTTGAGACAAGGTCTTGCTAAGTTTTTAAGTTGCCCAGGCTAGGGTCAAATTTGCAGTTTTCCTGCCTCACCCTCTCAGGCAAGTACCACCATGCATAGCTCTCTTAATCCTTTCAGTTTCTCTGCCACTGTTCTTTGACATGATTACTTCAGAGAGACATAGAACATAGGATTGTGAAGTATACTGAGGAAAAGAATGCATTGGACTGGGCGTGAGGAGACCTGAATTCTAGTTACTATGTAAAATCCAGTTCGTAGGCAAGTCACTTGATTCAAGTTTCTATTTCCAGATTTCTATTATACTATATTTATTTATTTTTGGCAGTACTAATGGTTGAGGCCAGGGCCTCATGAATGCTAAGCAAGCATTCTACCACTGAGTTTTATCTCCAGCTCTCCAAATTTCTTTCTTTCTTTTTTTTTTTTTTGTCTTTTTTTTGAGATGGGGCCTCGCTATGCAGTCCAGGCTGGCCTTGAGCTCACTTTGTAGCCCAGGCTGGCCTCGAACTCACAATGATCCTCCCACTTCAGCCTCCCAAGTGCTGGGATTACAGGCGTGAGCCACCATGCCCGGCTAACATTTAACTCTTATGACATACCGAATTTGGAATTAGGTGAAGAAATCATGAATGGTAGGTTTATTTCTTATAAGAATTTGTAGTATAGTGGTAAGAGACAAGGTAATTTTCTTATTCTTGTGCTAAGTGCTACACTGCATAGAAAGAGTCTTAGGAATGTAGAAGATGGACCCTTCAGTCAGGGACACTCAGGAAAGGCTTTCTCTAAGAGGTTGTGTCTGAACTGAGCTTTTATTAAGGATAAGTAGAATTTAAAAGAATAAACAATTCGACATGTGAAAGGATTTTCAATATTTTATTTGTATATAGTGGTGTGATTTGCCAACACAAATTTCATTAAAATACTTGCTTTCATTTTCTAAGTGATGTTGAACCAGAGTAGCTTATTGTTTTAAAACTTTCTTTTCTTAGTGAATTGTCTTTGTTCTCACTGAAATGGTATTATAGTCAGAGCAGTTGTAACTTTCCATTGTAACTGGAACCTGCTTGGCTCAACACCTATTCATAGCAGAAAATATGTTTATTTTTTAGGCTTGTGTCCACTTGATAGTCTCATCAAAGGCAAAGGCAGCAAAGGTTTCTCTTGACAATTCTCTTTCAGAATGTTCAGTTTTAAGAGAGAAAGCCAGAAAGATAAACACTTCTGTGGAAAAATAAGTTGGGTAAATGATGAATTCAAGTTAAACAGGTTTTCCAGGCACAGTAGTGCATGGCTCTACTGTAATCTTAGCTACTTGGAAGGCTGAGACAGGTAAATTGTGAGTTCAGATCTAAGCAATCTGGGCAATTCAGTAAGATCTTGTCTCTTAAAAAAATAAAAAGTGCTGGGATGTGATTCAGTAGTAGAACATCTGTGGATTTGGTCTCTAGTACCAGAAAGAAAAAAATTAGCTGCCTATAATCTCAGCACTTGGGAAGTTGAGGCAGGAGGATTGTGAGTTTGAGACCAGCCTAAGACCAGCATGGGCTACATAATAAATTCAAGGCTAGCCTGAACTACACAGAAGGACTCAACTCAAAAATAAATAAATAAATAAACAAAAGAAAAAAAGAAAGTTAAATGGGTTTATTTGTTGTGTGACTTTTTAAAGAATTAAATAGGATAGCTGTCATTGGAATTTTAAGAAGAGAATATTTTCTTTATCTTATGGAGTCCTTTCTTTTTGTGAATCATCACTGAAATAATTTGAAGAGGCTATTCTGCCTAGACTGGGATTTCTCAAGCTGGCCACTATTGATAATGTGAACTGGATCACTCTTATCCAACTAGATACTAGTAGAATCATCAAGTAGTGGCCAAAAATAAATAAACAAAAGTCTCTAGAGCTTTGTCAAATGTTCAAAGTAAGAAGCACTAGTCTTGTTGGGCATGGTGGCACACACCTATAATCCCAGCACTCAAAAGGCTGAGGCAGAAAGATCATCATGAGTTTGAGGCTAATCTGGGCTATTTAGTTCAAGCAATATAAACTATATAGGGTGACCTTGACTCCAAAAAAAAAAAAAAAAAAAAAATGAAGAAGCAACACTGGTATACACTATAAATTCTTTGAGAACAGGGCCTTCATCTTCTTCCTGAGTCCATTTAACCACAAAAGGAATGAATCTGTTTGCTGAGTAAATAAACTAAACCTTATGAGAAAAACTCAGGTTGTCCCAATTCTAAAAGTATCACATTACTGATTAGAAGTTATGGCACTGTCTGTATTGTTTTAGTATCAAAATTAATGAACTAATCAGCATAGAATCTATTTAACCTCGTCTTTACAATCTATAGTAAATCAGGCTAATTTGTAGGAAATTATAGGTTATCTCCAATTAAGGGGTAGTGGCTGCCAGAGTTTAGATGTTCTTGTTTTATTTATTTACTTTTTTTTTCTGTGGTATTTCAAGTCTGTAGTCTCTCACATGCTAGGTAAGGACTTTTCCACTGAGCTACGCTTTTTTCTGTATTTTTTTTTCCTGGATTTATTTATTTATTTATTTGTTTGTTTATTTATTATCAGTACTGGGGATTGAACACACAGTTGTGCCCTTGCAAGGCAGGCGCTTATGCCACTGAGCTAAATCCCCAGCCCCTTCCTGTTTTTTTTTTTAAATGCATATAATTTTGTTAGCCTTTTTATTGAGTCACTAGTGATCATGAACTGTGTTATACCCAGCCTACCCTAGAGAGGAAGTTATACTGTCTAATTTTGATGTACTTTATATTTGAAATAATAGCAACATCACACAATACTTAGAAATCTAGAGAATTTAAGTCAGTAGATACACTACACTCTATATCAAAGTATGTTCAGTAAATTATAAGATTTTAGTAATTCCAGCTATCACCATCATCCTCATTGTGAAGGACTATTCTCCTTAATGACCAAATAGTGCAACAAATCTCTTTTGATCTCTTTAGGGCCTCCAGCCAGCCTCTTTCAGCCTCCCCGTCGCCCTGGCCTTGGAACTGTTGGAAAACCAATTCGACTGTTAGCCAATCATTTTCAGGTTCAGATCCCTAAAATAGAGGTGTATCATTATGATGTGGACATTAAACCAGAAAAACGGCCTCGTAGAGTCAACAGGTAAGCATTAGAAAAAAAAAAAAAATCTACGTTTATACCTATATATGCACATAATTTATCACAAATCATATTATTGTTTTCTGAGTGCTTTCAACATGTAGGCTTGTTTTTTATCTGCAAGGTTAAGTTTCTTATGTGATTATCCTAGCAGAGTGCCAGATGGATCATTGGCCAATCAGTAAGTCTGTACTCAATTAAATAGTGAGGTTACCTGTTGACCAACAATAGCAGAAATTTGTAAAAATATATGTAGACATTATTGTCTATGGGAGATAGAACTGGATATTTTTCTTTGCATTGAGCTATATCCCAGCTGTTAAAAAAAAATTTTTTGGGGGGTTGTCTCAGTAAGTTGCCCTGTTATTCAGAGTAGGCTCAAATTTGCCAAACACCTGCCTCAGCCTCTCCGAGTGCTGGGATTACAGCATATACTACCATGCCTGGGTATGAAAATTCTGGTTTTATTATTAAGTGCAGGTGTTGAATATAAGAACTATAAAGACAGAAGGATTATCTTGGAGTTTTGAGAAAAGTAAGTCCAGAGAAAAGCTTTCTTTATTTCCAGCATTGTCAGGAGGGATTCTGATGAGATAAATTTGGGAGTTGGTAGAGCAGAAATTTAACAACAGTGAGTGTTTTCTTTCTGTTTCTATGCAGTAATAGTGAATTTTTTTTTAAAATAATGAATCTTTTAAATTTTTATTTATTTAAAATTTCCTAAGGAGCAATGAACTATATCTCCAGACGTTTTTATTTTTATTTTGAGACTGGGTCTTGCTGAGTTGCCCAGGTTGACCTCAAACTTGTGACATTCCTGCCTTAGCCCCTCATGTAGCCAAGGTTACAGGTGTACACCACCATGCCACTGGGCCAGTCATTGATACTAAGATTCATCCTTTTCTAAGAATGCTTTTGCTGTCAGATGAAATATTTTGTACTTTATTTTCTCACTGTAGGTTATCAATTTGACTTTTGTACACTTGTATTTATTTTCCATGGTATAACTGAGATAATTATAGTAAAAGTAGAGAAGATGGTTAACTCATCAATTCGATGAGGCGTGCCTGTAATTCCAGCACTTGGGAGGCTGAGGCAGGAGGATCCCAAGCTCAATCCCAGCTTGGGCAATTTAGTGATTTAGCAAGACACTGTCTTAAAATATAAAATACAAAAAAGGGGATAGGCCGGGAATATTGTTAAATGGGAAGATTCTGTGTTTAAATACCAGTACCACAAAACCGAACAAAACATCTCAGTCAATTCAACAGATATTGTATTGAGTGCTTCCTGTCTGTCAGGTTCTGTGCTGTGAGAATATAACATAAACAAAACAGATAAAAGTTCCTGTTCTTGTCTTGTGGCTAGAACCACCATCTTCCAATAATTCACCAAAATGCTGGACACAAATGAGGAGAGGAAAGGGAGCTGATGTATGTTCTCTAGGCTATTTAGAAACTTAGAATTATCCTTTGGCCACCGCATACATGTGAATTTATAGGAGAAGTGATAATTGTACATGTGAAGGGAATGGGTACTGTTCTGAAAGAAACATCTCAGAAATTTTACCAGGGCAGAATTGGAAGAGTCTACACTGTTTTACCCAGCATGCAGTTGGCATTGTTGTAAACAAACAAGTTCCTTAACTTGAAAGTCTTGCCAAGAGAATTGTGTGACTGTTGAGCATATTAAGTACTCTAAGAACAGAGATAGCTACTTGAAATGTGTAAAGGAAAATAATCAGAAAAAGAAGGACACCCAGGCAGGCTCAGTGGTGCATGCCTATGATCCATGCTACTCAGGACGCTGAAGTAGTGAGGTAGAAATTCAGGCCCAGCCGGGCCACTTAGTGAGACCCTGCCTCAAACACATGAAGTTCAAAGTGCTGAGGATGTAGCTCAGTGGTAGAGCACTTGCCTAGTATTTGTGAAACCCTGAATTCAATCCCCAGTACCAAAAGAGAAAGAAAAAAAGAAAGAGTGAGGGAAGGAGGGAAGGAAGGAAGAAGGAAGAAAGGAAGGAAGGAAGGAAGGATGGAAGGAAGGAAAGAAGGGCAAGCCAGGCTGGGGATATAGCTCAGTGGCACAGCGCCTGTCTGGCAAGTGTGAGGTCCTGAGTTTAATTTCTGGTACTGAAAAAGGAAAAAACAGGGAGATCAATTAGTAGTCATCTGGATTGATTCAGGTGAGAAGGAATGGTGGTTTAGATATGCAAAGCGTAAGAATAGTGATCAGATGAGAGCATGTTCTACAAGTTTCTTTGTTGTTTTTATTTTGAAGAGAGAGAGATAGAGAGTGAATGACTATGAATCAGGGCCTTTTGCATGCTAAGTATACTTTTTACCTCTTAAGCTACATGTCAGCCCCAGACTCTAAAATACTGTATTTTGAAAGTGTGTCAGTGAGATTTACTAATGAATTGAATATGGAGTGATGTGAAGGAAAGAAACAAGTCATACTTAATTACAGGGGTTTTGTTCTGAGCAAGTGGGGAAAAGGGAGTTGCCATTTATCAGATGGGGAGAACTGTGAGAGAAGGTAGCAGAGATGACAGGATCAGGACTCCTGTGGGTTTTGGACCTGCTAAGGTTGCGATGTGTGTCCAATATGTTGCTGGAGACCTTGAGCAAGAGGCTAAATGTGCAAAGTTGGATGTGAGGGACAGATCCATGCTGAAGGAGACATTAGAGAGTGGTGACCACGTTGGTGGGTAAAGCTGCAAGCCTGGATGGGACCCACGTAGAAAGTGAGTATGGCTCGAGAAAATGAGACGCCAAGGTTGAGTTCATTAAAGTTTGAGATAAGGGGGTATCAGCAGGGAGAGGTCACCAAAGGAGAAAAGCAGAAGCCAGTAGTACCCTAGAAGCATGGGAAGATGTTTGAAGTTGGGAAGTGTTATCATTTAACATTCAAGAAACAACAAATGCTGCAAAATGGAGCTCACTGAGGACCTTGCTAAAAATAACTTTGGTGAGGGAAAAGCCTTGAGGAGAGCTGTGTCTGACTCAGCCCTGGAGAGCTACTAGTGCAGCCTCATGAGACATAAACATTTAAGATTATTATATCATGTTTTGCATGACTTAATTTCGTAGGGCTTGAACAAGGACTGTGTAGGTGACTACAGAATGCCACATAGGGAAGGGCGCGGTGCGGTGCTAACTCCTGCACAGGCGCGGGCCACACGTGTTCTGTGGGAACCCAGTGCATGAGTTACGGGAGCTTGAGCAGCTTGGCTAGCCACATGCAGTGATTACTGATAACAGTACCTCAGCCTGCTTCCACATGTGTGTGCCTGTGAGGACAGGTGTTTATTGTTATTAAACAAGCAATTCCTCTTCACTCAGTGCGACCAGGCAGGCCAAAAGTTTCGATGTATAAAAGAGAAAGGAGAAGAGTAGTTCCTTAAAAAGATTTTGATGTCAAGGGGAACAGAGAAATGGGCAGTTTACAAATGGAGGAATGGCTGGGAATTTAGCTCTGGTGTAAGCACCTGCCTGGCAAGCGTGAGGTCATGAGTTCAAGTCTCCATACCAAAAAAAAAAAAAAAAAAAAAATGGAAGAATGAGATCAAGAAAACTTGTTTGTTTGATTGTTTCTTTGTTTATTTTGCTTGAGATACTGGAAATTGAACCCATGGTCTTCACACTGAGCTATAGCCCCAGACCTTTTTTATTTTGAAACAGGATCACAGATTTCCCCAGGCTGGGCTCAAGGTTGAAATCCTTTTGCCTCAGCCTCCTAGAGTGCTGGAATTACAGGCAGTACAACCACACTTACCTAAAAAAGTTTAATTTTTTAAGATGAGAAAAACTACAGAGTATTTGTGTGGTTAAGAGAATAATGCAGTAAAGGATCAAATTAGTGACTCAGAATGAGAAAATTCCTTTTTTTTTTGGTCTATTTTGAGATGGGGTCTCACTATGCAGTTCAGGCTGGCCTTGAGCTCACTTTGTAGCCCAGGCTGGTCTCAAACTCTCAAGGATCCTCCCACCTCAGCCTCCCCGAGTGCTGGGATTACAGGCGTGAGCCACTACACCCGGCTATAGAATGAGAAAATTCTTAAAGGATGTCCCATGAAGGCAAAATGAGTAGCTTTTGTGTGAAATGTGTATATCTTTGCTTAATGCAACCACATTTTGAGTTGTTATTTATTTTAGTATAATTTTACGTGTGGAAGAACAAGTACATGAAAAATTTAGTAACTCGTCCAAGATCATGTAGCTTTACCGCTTAATCATTGTGTGACAAGGGGCAGTTATATGCCCACTCTGATTTTTTTTTTTCTCCTTCCTTCCTGGAATTGAACCTAGGATTTCATGTTAGGCAAGTTCCTTATCACAGAGCTACACACGCCCAACCACAAGTTTTTCTTTTGCAAGGACAGTAATCATTGGCCCATTTGTGTTACAAGGATATGAAGACTAAGTGAGAATAGTAGTGAAAATATGTCTTCATTATAAAATTCCTTATGCTTATAATTATGAATGTAAGATGAGAAATTACCCTTCTCCAGTATGAAAAAATGTATAATTTTGTTTTCTTTATGGTACTTGGTATGGAACCCAGGGTCTTGTTCATGGTATGCAAGTGCTGTACCACTGAGCTACATTTTCAGATCTTTTTTTTTCTTCTGTACCGCAGATCGAACTCGTGACCTCACACTTGCCAGGCAGGCATTTATGCCGCTGAGCTAAATCCTTAGCCCAGATCTTTTTTTTTTTTGTTAGTCTTTTTCGTTTTTATCGGTACCAGGGATCGAACTCACGACTGCCTGCTTGCAAGGCAGGCGCTTATGCTGCTGAGCTAAACCCCCCAGCCCCCAGATATTTTTTTTAATTAAAAAAATTTAAATTTTAACATAGTCTTACGTTTCCCAGGCTGTCCTCAAATGTGCAATCCTCCTGCCAAGCCTACTAAGTGCTCATATCACAGGTGTACCTCACCACTCCTAGACAAAATATGTATGTAGTTCTTAAGTCAGATTTTTCAAATGAGAATGTATGGTACTAGTACATTTCATCAGTTTTTTTTGCGAGGAGGGTTGTTTTTGGGTTTTTTGTACCAGGGATTGAACTCATGACCTTGAGTTTGCCAGGCAGGCACCTACACTGCTGAGCTAAATCCCTGGTCCTCCCATTTGTCTTTTTTAAATTGCGTGATTTGATGTGTGAATGTGATCGTTCCACAAGTTGCATTTATTGTAATATTAATGCATTAACTATTCATGGTATATTTTGGCTACAATATAGTTCTAACATGTAGCGTTCACTAACATTGGTAAGAAAAAGCACAAAACTTTTCACTCACTTTAGAATTCAAAAATCTCACACACCCAGATTTGTTCGTATCTGAGATTGTATATTTGTGTCCTTGCTGCTGCATTTATTTCAGGGTCTGCATGTAGTGTGGGCTGGCATCTATGTAATATGCACGAACACTTTAGTAAAGCTATGCATGCTTGATTGAAAGAAAGGAGTTGTTTTGTTTTGTTTTTGTGGTGCTAGGAATTAAACCCAGGACCTTGTGCATGGAAGATAAGAGCTCTACCACTGGGCCACATCTCCAGCGTGAGAGAAAAGATTTTATTCTATAAGAAACTATATCAATATCTTTTTTGGAATGAGAAAACAGTATAGGGGCTGGGGATTTAGCTCAGCGGCATAAGTGCCTGCCTTGCAAGCGTGCAGTCGTGAGTTTGATCCCTGGTACCAATAAAAAAAAAAAAAAGAAAGAAAAAAGATAGTATGAAGATTAATAAATTGTAATTAGACAAAGGGATTAATTTACTCACTTGAGTATTGTGCATCTTAGATGTACTAATCCCTAGATTTCTGAATTGTGTTTTCTTTTTCAAATCAGTACAATTTGGTAATAAACATCTTTTTTTTTTTATCGGTACCAGGGATCGAACTCATGACCACACGCTTACAAGGCAGGCGCTTATGCCACTGAGCCAAATCCCCAGCCCCACATCTTTTTTTTTTCTTTTTATACCAGGGATCGAACTCACAACCTCACACTTGCCAGTTAGGTACTTATGTCTGCTGAGCTAAATCCCCTGCCAACAAACATCTTTTGATTGTGAACATCCAATGTTAAATTTAGATATCTGAAATAGATTTTGTTTGTTTGCTTGTTTGTTTGTTTTGAGACAGGGTCTCACTATGTCATTTAGGCTGGCCTTGAACTCACTGTGTAGTGTAGGCTGATCTTGAACTCACAGCAATCCTCCTGCCTCAGCCTTGGGAGTTCTGGGATTACAGGCATGCACCATCATACCCGGCTAAAAGAGTCTTCTTGTGAAGCCATTTATTATAAGAGAAGATTTTGAAAAGAGAGGCTCAAGAGAATGCCAAAATTGTATGCTCACTTTCCTTTTACTGCCCTCTTTCTTACCATCTTATCGTTATTTTTGTTCACTTGTCACTACCTTTCTTTAGTTAACTAAATTTTCAATTACTTAAATTAATTATAACTTTGATTCTTATGTTTTCCAAGTCATAGTATTGAACTGAATTTAATGGGTTTTGTTTTTTGTGGTACTGGGGTTTGAACCCAGGGCCTTGGGAATGAACCATATCCCCATCGCTTTTCATTTTTTAATTTTTTTTGTCTTTTTCCTTTTTATTGATACTGGGGATCGAACTCACAACTGCCTGCTTGCAAGGCAGGCGCTTATGCTGTTGAGCTCAATCCTCAGCCCCTTCATTTTTTAATTTTGAAAGAGAAAATCTTACAGAGTTATCCAGGCTGGGCTCAAGCTTTTGATCCTCCTGCCTCAGCCACTCAGAGACCTGGGATTACTGGTGTGAATTTAGATATTTGAGTTATGGCGATACTTATTGTTACCTCTTCTTCATGCTAACTGCTACTGCCTCTATTACTGTTAAGGGAGGTGGTAGACACAATGGTGCGGCATTTTAAAATGCAGATATTTGGCGATCGACAACCTGGCTATGATGGCAAAAGAAACATGTACACAGCACATCCACTGCCAATTGGACGTGATAGGGTGAGTGTCAACAGCAAGAGTACTTAGGTTGTGTAGTAGTCATTACACGTGACAAAAATGTTTTCCTTTCTAGTGACGCTTCCATTTGTAGAGTTATTTTCCATGGTAATAATAGATTTGTTATTCTGTCCATATTCTGCTTTCCTTAGTTAACTGGTAATTGATTTGTTTGTTTTGTTTTGTTTTTGGTACCGGGAATCAAACTCACAACCTTGTGCTTGCCAGGCAGGCACTTATGCCTCTGAGCTAAGTTGTTGGCCAGTTAACTGGTAATTGAAAAGGAAACGAATTTAGATTTTTGTCTTCTGTATGTATATCCCAAAGTCTTAATTAGCAGTGTACTTTAACGAAGTGTTACCTGCATCTGAACAATGGAGTTGTTACTTGAGAAAACAGATGCGTAATACACAGTGCTCTTTTAAGCATTTATTTTTAAAACTAAAGAAATAGGACTGGAGTTGTAGTCCAGTGGTAGACTACTTACCTACCTTGCACAGGGTTGTGGTTTCAATCTCAGTACTGCCAGTAAATATTAAATTTAAAAAGTAATACATGAAAATGTGCTCCTTATAAACTTAACTCATATAATCAGGAAATGCTGTGGCTTCTAACTTCTCCTATGTGTTTGCAATAGTTCCATTTTATTTTCTTTTTTAAAGAAAACAACTAGTAGTTTTATATTTACATTTTAGATATGGGTATGAGTTATTTATGTATATGTATATAAGTAACATCATCCTGTGAAATTTTTTTTTTTTTTTTTGAGACAAGGTCTTGTTATGGAGTCCAAAACTCCCTAATAGACTCCCTATTGTAGCCCAATGTGGCCTCAAACAACACTGCCTCGTGACCTTCCTGTCTCAGCCTCTTGAGTGTTGGGTATTCATGCATGTGCCACCACAAATTAATTTTTTTATTGTGATAAGATACATAGAATAAAATTCACTATTTTAAACTTTTTTTTTTTTTTTTTGTAGTACTGGTAATTTAACTCACAGCCTCACACATGCTAAGCAAGTGCTCTGTCTCTGAGCTACATCCTCAGCTTTTTTTTTGTTTGTTTTTGAAACAGTGTCTTACTCTGTAGTCCAGACTGGACTTGAACTCACCCAAGATGGCCTCAAACTTGTGACAGTACTCCTGCCTCAGCCTCCCAAGTGATGGGATTACAGGCATGCATCACCATGTCTGGCTTCCTCTGCCCTTTTTAAAAATTTTACTTTAAGACAGGATTTCAATAAGTTGCCCAGGTTTAGCTAAAACTTCTGATCCTTCTGCCTCAGCCTCCCAAGTGGCTGAGATTCCAGATGTGTACCACAATACCTGATTTATTTTAATTCTACCCCTCTCAGTCCTGGCACTTTACCCCGGCCCTTCACACTAATCTACACACGCAGCATTTTTTCATTTTTTATTTTGGTGCAGTGTTTCACTGTGTCTCTAGCTGACCAGGTTTGGCTCAAACTTACAATCCTCTTGCCTCTGTATCCCAGGGTGCTGGGATTATAGAAGTATGCCACTATACCCAGTTTAACCATTTTTAAGTCTAAAATTCACTGACATTAAATACATTTACGTTGTTGTGCAACTGTTACCACCATCTCTAGAACATTTTTGTCATCTCCAACAGATTCCATTAAGCAATAACTTCCCATACCTCACTCCTTCTGGTCCTGGGCAACCATAGTTCTCCTTTTTTGTATCTATAATTTGACTATTCTGAGTAGAATCTTAAATATTTGTCCTAATATGTTTGGTTTACTGTTTTCAAGGTTTATCTAGATGGTACCATCTGCCATTTTTTCAACCATTGTATAATATTCCATTTTAAATTATTGCCCAACCAATGGATACTTAAGTTTTCCCAATGTTTTGCAGTGACAGAACATAATAGATATCTTTATGTATATACCATATTACATATCCTTGGGATCTTTCCTATACACCTTATAGACATTCCTGTTTGTATGTATGTATGTATCTTTCTGTAGGTTGACATGGAGGTGACCCTCCCTGGAGAGGGCAAAGACCAAACCTTCAAAGTCTCCGTTCAATGGGTGTCGGTTGTGAGCCTTCAGTTGCTTTTAGAAGCTTTAGCTGGGCACTTGAGTGAAGTCCCAGATGACTCAGTACAAGCACTCGATGTTATCACAAGACATCTTCCCTCCATGAGGTTAGTACTTTTAGATTCTTTCTCACCTAAAGGGGAGATTTTTTGGTAGGTTAACCACTGAAAAATTACTACCTAAATCGCAGTTCAAACTTCGGTACAAAAGAATTGAGAAGGAAGTAAAAGACTTCCAGTTTTTATTGTGAAACGTGGCTAACTCCCTATTCTTCAGGTACACTCCAGTGGGCCGATCTTTTTTCTCACCTCCCGAAGGTTACTACCACCCTCTAGGAGGGGGCAGAGAGGTTTGGTTTGGCTTTCATCAGTCTGTGAGACCTGCCATGTGGAATATGATGCTTAATATTGATGGTATGATGGAACTCTCTTTACCTATTAACTCTTGGTTTTTGTTTGTTTGGGGCCCTTCTTTTCCCTGAAGCTAAATATCTTTTTTCTCCATTAGTATCTGCAACTGCTTTCTACCGGGCTCAGCCTATCATTGAGTTCATGTGTGAGGTTTTAGACATTCAGAACATCAATGAACAGACCAAACCTCTAACAGATTCTCAGCGTGTCAAGTTTACCAAAGAAATCAGAGGTAGGAATTCACATTAATGAAGTCCTGGAGAGGTGGCTCAGTCTAATGCAAGTAACCTGGGCTCTGCTGTTAGACCTGGGCTGGCATCCCAGCCTCCTAGTTCTACCAGTGGGACCTTTAGTGTTAGTTTATTCAAATTGTTCACCTCAGAGGAAAAGGTGATAATGTATGTCTTGCAGAGCTTGTGAGAATCAGATATAATTAGATTTACAAAACTTTATAGCATAGAACCTGTCATATATCAGGAACTTGGTGAATGCTATCTTTACCGTTTAAAAATTTCCCTTTTATTTAAGATAACACAAATTCATACATTATCCTTTGTAATATATTCTTTACTTACAATTAGCTTTCTTCTCCCACTATAGTACAAGATTTCTTTTCAGATTTCCACTACAGTATAAGATTTATGAGGGCTGTCTGCATACCTGAGACTAGATATCAGAACATTCTTGACATTTAATAGATATTTATTAAATGATTTATATATTAAAGTACATTGAACATCTCAGATTACCTGGGTGCTAATTTTTCTCTATTTAGCTGAGGGTTTCTTTTAATTTATATATATATATATATATATATTTATATTTCATATATATATATATCTCCTCATGCCTTAGCCTCCCAAGTGCTGAGATTACAGGTGTGCACCACCACGCCTAGCTTTTTTTAACCTGTAAATGACAAAATTATGCCCATATTTTACAACTTTTAATCTATACAATAACATGACTCTTTAAAGAAAACATTCAAATCTGGTTTTATTACTATGATTTTAATTATAATTGATATTTTGGCTTTTTTTGTTTTAATAACTTCAGGTCTCAAAGTTGAGGTGACTCATTGTGGACAAATGAAAAGAAAATACCGAGTCTGTAATGTGACTAGACGGCCAGCCAGTCATCAAACGTATGTTACCCACATGTGAAATAATATGATAATAATTCTGATAACAAGGGGAGCTACTAAAATCATGTGAACTGGGTACCATTGAACACCTTGTAGTAACGACACTCTGAAGGCAGAGGAAGGCAGAAGCAAGTTCAAGGCCAGCTAGAACTATACAGCGAAACCCTATCTTTAAAAAATTAAAAATAAATTAAAAATAAAAATAAAATGGGTTGAGAAGGTAATTCATTGGTAAGAGTGCCACTGGATTCAGTCTTCAGGACTGTTCCCCTACCCACATCTTGAGAAACTGGTATGTTGTACTGTAATTGTCAGTTTTTCACAAGAATCTTTTTCTTTTTTTCTCCACACTACTGAACCAGGGAGTACTGAAGGACATGCCAGCCCTTTTTATTCTGAGACAGAATCTTACTGAATTGTCTAGGCCGACCTCAACTATTCATCCTGCTGTCTCGGCCTCCCAAGTAGCTGGGATTATAAGTGTGTGCCACCACATATTGCTAGTATCTTTCCTCATAACACAAAAGCTTTTTTAAAAATGTTTAAAGTATTTTTGATAGATGTATTTGTTTCTGTTTGCTTTTTGCAGGGATTAAATGCACAATCTCATGCTTACCAGGCAAGCACTTGAGCTAAATCCCCAGCCCTGTTTGCCTTTTGAGCTATGGTCTTCATATAATGGCCAGGCCAGCCTCTGACTGCTGGGCTCAAGCTATTCTCCCACCTCCTGAGTAGCTGAGACTGTATACATTCGCCACTGTACCCAGCTGGTACAGATATTTGTAAAATACATTGCCTGCCTTTAACCTATCTCACCTTTTAAATTTAGTGTGCTAAACCTAGATCAATTTTTATTTAATGATGCAGTCATTATCAGCATCATTTATTATACAGCTGTAATTCTCAATACATAGCTGACAGATCTGGTGAACTCGAGAAGTCATGTCAGGCTGTCACGGAAAGATGTACATTGCTTTGGATATCTGTGTGGATTTCTCTCCCTCCTTTTTTAGCTGGCTGTCATGTCTTCTAGCTGCCAGTAGGCATGGAATACTCCAACAACATATTCTTCTTCATCTCTCCAGTCTCATTCTTCTAATCACCCAACTTCTATTCCACCAAGTACCGTGCCTAGATATATGAAAGTATATATGAAAGTGTTTGTAAAAATGCCATAATGGGCCAGGGATCTAGCTCAGTGGCACAAGCATTTGCCTGGCAAGCACAAGGTCATGAATTTGATATCTAGCACCTAAATATAAAATTAAATTAAATTAAATTATCATAAAAGGTTGAGGGTGAGGCTGCATACCTATAATCTTAGCACTTAAGAGGTTGAGGCAAGAGGATCACTGCGAGTCCAGCCTGGGCACCTAGTGAGTTCAAGATGAGCCTTGTTTTAGGAAAAAAAAAAAGGCACCATAAAAAAAGTTATCGTAAGGTGAAGGATTTAGCACAGTGGCACAAGTGCCTGCCTACCAGGCACAAGGTGATGAGTTTGATGAGTTCCAAAAAAAAAAAAGTTATCATACATTTAAGTTTTCTTCTTTTTTTTTTTTTAATCGGTACCAGGGATCAAACTCACTACATTTTATTCTTGTAATCAACATCATTAAATTTGTGTCTGACATAAGTGTAACTCTTGGCTGTCTTAACTAAATGGTGTTAAACAGATGAACTTTATTTTGGTTACTCAGGAGCTCTTTCTCCCTTATATTTTGTCTGACTTTGTTTTATATCTATAGTTATTAGTTTTCAAACTTTAGTATATATCAAAATCAGCTCTTCTAGAAAGTTAAAATTTTGGCCAGGAGTGGTAGCACACACCTGTATAATAATTCCAGCACTCAGGAGGCTGAGGCAGGAACATTTGCAGTGAGTTGGAGGCCAACCTGAGCCACATAGTGAGAGTCTTTTTCAAAAAACTAAAACAAACAATAAACCTGTTTCCCTTTTATTATTAAATTATTCAAGTAATTCTATCAGAATAATTAGGCTTATATACCTATATAACCTTTACTCAAAAATTTAAGGCACATAGATTTAAATATAATATAGATAATTCTCACCACATTGTTACTTTGTATGTGTAACAGTTAAAGCAAGATTCAGTTTATCATTTGTGTAAATATTTGAAATAATTTACCTGCTGGTAAGAGCCAAATAAAGAGATTTTCTTAAATTATGCTTCCCAGTTTATACCAAATGTCCTGACACAATCTTAACTTCATATATTTGGTCTTATTACCTCCAATCTACATGTGTTTGTCCTGGTTTATGAATCTGAATATTTAGAGATCTGAAAATGTGGTTCCACTAACTAATTACAACTTTGCTTAAGGAAATAAAATTCCTGTGTGCCTGACTCAAAGTCCTTATTTGAGTTTAATCATCTATAAGAAACCAGGAAAAATTTTAAAAAAGGAAAAGAAACCAGATATTGTATTTATGTATCAGCTGATCCCAACTTTTTCTTTTTCTTTTTTTTGGTACTGGGGCTCAAACTCATGACTTTGTGCTTGCCAGGCGGGCACTTAAACTGCTTAGCTAAATCCCCAGCCCGATCCCAACTTTTTCATTATGAGTTCTTAGCTTCTTGTTGTTTTAAATTCTTTTTTTTTTTTTTTTAATTCTTTTGAAGCTGAGCACAGTGACACATGCCTATAACTCTAGCACTCTGAGAGTCACAAGTTCAAGCCCAGTCAGGCCAATTTAGTCTCTTAGATCCTGTCTTAAAATAAACTAAAAAAACTAAAAAGAGCTGGATTTTATCTCCATGCAAAGGCCCTGGGGTCCTTAAAAAAAAAAAACAATGAAAAAACTTTCGAAATTTAAATTAAAACATTTTCCCATCCTAGCTTCAACAAACATGGAAAGTATCAATGAAATTGCTGGGGTTTTTTGTTTTTTTCTTATTGGTGGGATTGAATTCACAACCGCCTACTTGCAAGGCAGGTGCTTATGCTGTTGAGCTCAATCCCCAGCCCCGGAATTACTGTTCTAGTTCAAAACTAAAACCATCTAATTAAAAGCACACAAATAAAGCCTGGCCTTTCAGACAAATTGTCACTGAGCCACCCACTTATCCTGGACCTTTAGTATTTTATTTTTTAAATATTTTTTGTTTTTGTGACTATATGCACACAATGGTTACATTCATCATGGGGACTTAAGGTGTGTACATAACACATATTAATTATTTTTACTTTCCTTTCTCCACCTTTTTTTTATACATTTTTTTTTTCTTTTTCTCTTTTTATCGGTACCAGGGATCGAACTCACGACCGCCTGCTTGCAAGGCAGGTGCTTATGCCGCTGAGCTAAATCCCCAGCCCCATTTCCACTTGTTTTTATTTATTTATTTTTTTCTGGGAATCAAACTCACAGCCTCATGCCTGCCAGTCTCCACTTATTTTTAAAATGATTATTGAAGGTAAAAATTGTAGAATTTGCTTACTTGTTTAAAAAAGAAAGACCTTCCATTTCTAAGAAGACATTTTCTCCCATAGTTTTCCTTTGCAGCTAGAAAATGGTCAAGCTATGGAATGTACAGTAGCTCAATATTTTAAGCAAAAGTATAGTCTGCAGCTGAAATACCCCCATCTTCCCTGTCTCCAAGTGGGACAAGAGCAAAAGCATACGTACCTACCCCTTGAGGTAAGCTAAACTAAATTTTCTTTTGCCAATCTGCCAGTTTCTTAAATTAGTGTTTTAAAAAAAGTTGAGTTCTAATCTAGAATAGAAATGAGTTTTTCTTAAGATACTGTGAGCAGATAACTTCACCATACAACCGTTTTTATTTTTCTGGAAATGGAGGATGAATTTGGCAAATGCTTACAGTATAGCAGCCCAGTGCTACCCAAGCTGATTTCTCGTTGTTTCTTGGCAGGTATGTAACATAGTGGCAGGACAGCGATGTATAAAGAAGCTCACAGACAATCAGACATCCACGATGATCAAAGCCACAGCAAGATCTGCTCCTGACAGGCAGGAAGAAATCAGTAGACTGGTCAGTAAGGAACGGTCTTCAAGATAAGCCAGCTCTAAAATGAAAAATAAAAAAAAAGAGAGAGAATTCCTGATGGGATACAGTTACTCTTTGGTTTTTATATATGCAGGCTTTCCTGTTCTTTAGGTGAAGAGTAACAGCATGGTGGGTGGACCTGATCCATACCTTAAAGAATTTGGGATTGTTGTCCATAATGAAATGACAGAGCTTACAGGCAGGGTACTTCCAGCACCGATGCTGCAGTATGGAGGCCGGGTAAGTTTTTTATTTATCTCAGCACACTAGTCAAAAGATTATAATCCAGAGTCTTTTGTCAGTACTCTATTGAATTTACCTGTATTTGTGCTTGTTATTGCTTTTTTGTCTTCTGGCTCATACCACCTAGAATTTTGTTTATTCCCTTCTCAACATTAAGATGGCCTTAGATTGTAATGTCTCTTTACTTTTGTTTCTTTTTGTTTTTTTTTAAAGAATAAAACAGTAGCCACACCCAACCAGGGTGTCTGGGACATGCGAGGAAAGCAGTTTTATGCTGGCATTGAAATTAAAGTTTGGGCAGTTGCTTGTTTTGCGCCTCAGAAACAATGTAGGGAAGATTTACTAAAGTGAGTATCTTCATATTTCCAGCTTAGTAATATCCCTCCCAAATATGAAAATACCATCTTTATGTTAATGTGCTGTGTATGCTGGCGCTAAATCCCCAACTCCCATAGTGATACCATCTGGCTATATGCAAAAGATATTGTATTATTATAGTAAATTGCAAACTTGGAAATTACATTAAAAATTTGACTCAGCTTCTGTATATTTAGAGCAGAGCTATGTAGCAAGGGTGAAGTCATGATACTTGGCAAATTCTTGAGTTTTTAGTAAAAGCTTCCTTTGATATTGATTGTATCTTTTCAACCAAAATAAAAACTATGTTTTTAAAAATAACACTGGTATAAGGCGTGGTAGCACATGCCTGTAATCCCAGCATTTGGGAGGCTGAGGCAGGAGGATCACTGTGAGTTCAAGGCCAGCCTGGGCTACATAGTCTCTGCCAGCCTAAGCTACATAGTAAGACCCTGTCTCAAAAAAACAAGAAACAAAACAAAATTTTAAAAACCACTGGCTAAGACTATTGGTTCATATCTTATAGATGTAGTTATCTATATAAAGAAAGTTAATAAAGAGTTAAAAATTAAGAAAAGAAACTAGGATGAAAGAAAGGAATTCTATAAGATATTGGCAGATACACAAAAGAAATTATTCTGAAAGCTTCATGAATAAATTGAAGCAGCTTTTTTTTGGTACTGAGAATAGGACTGATGACCTCGTGCTTGCCTGGCTGGCACTGTGCCACTGCGCTATATCCCCAACTGAAGAAAACTTCTTAGATCCAAATATAAAATTCAAATTAATTTAAACTTTTAAGTGATTTTTTATATTGTTATTGCACTAAATCAAGCTTGATTGCAACTCTAATTACACTGATTTTGAGATAGCATGTTTCTGTGTTCTCAGTTGAACACAAGCTGACCCAACTCCTTATATCAGCCTTACCAAAATATGTGTTACCAAAAAAAAAAAAAAAACAAAATATGTGTTACCAGAAATTTTGACTGTCTTTTCTTCACCACAGAATTGCTGATTTGAGTATTTTTAAAAACAGGAATGCTGTTTGAACAGCAACACTGAGGCCCAGCTGAGCCATACTATATTTACTTAAAAATTCAAAGTGATGATTTGATAATTTAGTAATACAGATTCTTCCCTGTTATTATTGCAGTGATATAACTGCCAGTTTTTTTTTTTAGCAACCAGTTAAAGATGTTTTGTTTGTTTGTTTATAATTTTGGTTAAGAATTTGCAGAACTGAAAGAAACATTTTAGAGGGTTATGACTGTACCCTGTAGTAAAATTTTGGTGCCACTGGTTCTACCTTAACAGGAGTTTCACTGACCAACTGCGTAAAATCTCCAAGGATGCAGGGATGCCCATCCAGGGTCAGCCATGCTTCTGCAAGTATGCACAAGGTGCAGACAGTGTGGAGCCCATGTTTAAACATCTGAAGATGACATATGTGGGCCTACAGCTAATAGTGGTTATCTTGCCTGGAAAGACACCAGTGTATGGTATGGACCTTTTAAATGCCTAGTGAGAGATGATTTCAAGTGATAGATGTGGCAATCAGGTTTAACTGATTGTGGTTAATGCTACATTCACAACCCCCCCCCCCCCAAAGTCACAGTGGTACAAAGCAACCAAGATTGTGCTCAGAGGTATATAGCTTGGTGATAGAAGATTTGCTCAATATTTATAAAGCACTTAGTTCAATCCCTAACATCACACACACACACATACACACACACACACACACACACCCCACATATATACACAAAACAACAATAAAATAAACAAAGATTTACTTCTAACTCCTGCCACGCATCCATTGAATGTAGATGGTAGCCTATTCCAGTTCCCAGTTTGGCAGAGCAGCTACTGTTTAGAAATTTGCTGGCCCGTAATTTTCTTTTTCTATGTATCTTCTTGGCCACAGCCACTTAGCTGACCTTACCCAGCCTGTGGATAGGCTGCCAGAGAATGGGACTGGGGACAAGAGATGCAGTGCTATCCTGCCATAATCCAGGAATCTGGGAGAACTGGAATGTTTGGTGAAAAACACTTAGGATATCAGAAGGAAGATAAGCAGAGGAGTTTGCCACTTCTAGAAGACAATCTGCTTACTTTGTATCTATTATAAGAAGAGCGATTCAGAGTTCTTTTGGTTATCTTCTAAATTGTGGGAGCTGTAGATCTGCCCTTAAACTTTATAAAATGTCTTCAGTTTTCTCTATATTTGCTTCTTTTGTTACTTTCTGTTTACCCCTACTGTTTAGAGAAAAGAGTAAAAAAAAGTAAACTTGGAAAGATTGGTATGTGTGCTGAGAGGGAGGAGCAGATCCGTCCCTTTACCAGAGCAGTCCTGTGGGGGAAGAAACCCAGGACTGAGCCTGTGGTGGCAGGGAACGACCAAGTTAGGAAGTGGGCTGGCTTTGAGGTCTATTGTAAGGGGAAAATGGAGAAGGGGAGGAGCTGGCCATAGAGGGGATGGGGGACTCTTGCAGAGGGGAGTGTCCTGGGGTTTGAGCGCATGAAAGCTCAATGCATGGGAAGCATCTAATAGCATTTACAGTATAGAACAGTTGCTCTGTAAATGTTAATGTGTGGGGTTTTACTCCCTTGCTCTTAATAATTAGGAGACTGTTTTAACTGTTTAAAATTATTCTTTTTGTAGCGGAGGTGAAACGTGTTGGAGATACTCTTCTAGGTATGGCCACACAGTGTGTCCAGGTAAAAAATGTAGTGAAAACCTCACCCCAAACCCTTTCCAATCTTTGCCTGAAGATAAATGCAAAGCTTGGAGGAATCAACAATGTGCTTGTTCCTCATCAAAGGTAAGGTTCTGAATTTCAATTTTTTGCTTTTGCTTTTTTTTTCTTCATTTTTGTTTACAATCTAACTAATATAATTTATGGTAAAGTGTATGTGTTTCAAATATACATCTTGATATACGATTCTTATGTGCATATACACCATGTGCCTACCAAACTGCTAAGATATAGGACACTTCCAGCACACATATACACACACACAATATCAGGATTCCTCTGGCCTCTCCAAACAGATACAGTAATCCCCAGGGCTGGAAATGTAGCTCAGTGATAACAGCACTTGCCTACCATATGTGAGGCCCTGAGTTTAATCCCCAGCACAGCAAGTAAACAAACGAGGAAACTACCACCAGCAATGATATAAGGCTAACGTAATCCCCAAAAGTAACTGCTATTCTTTTCTTTTTTTTTTTTGGTCTTTTTTGTTTTTATCGGTACCGGGATCGAACTCACGACTGCCTACTTCCAAGGCAGGCGCTTGTGCCGCTGAGCTAAACCTCCAGCCCCCATAACTGCTATTCTGAAGTGTATCCCCGTAGATTAGTTTTTTCTGTTTTTTTATCTTGTAAATTCAATATTATGATGTTATACATACTTTGTTCAGTAGTATGTCTGTGAGATTATGCTACCATAGTGATTCATTTTTCTTCATTGCCATACATTTTCATGAATAAACCACACAGTTTTATCTCTTCTACCACTGATGAATACTCTTATAGATTCATTGTACAATTTTTGGGTGGATATGAGCAGTTTTTCTCTTGTATATAATTCCTGATATAGAATTGCTGAGTTATAGAGAATACATAGAATTAGTTGATACTATACAGTAGTTTTCCAAAGTGGCTATACCATTTTACATTTCCACTGAGAGTTCTAGTTTTTTTCCGTCTCCTTATCAGTGCTTAGTAGTATCAGTCCTTTTAATTTAACCATTTTATTTTTGGGTAATAGTATTTCATTATGTTAATTTGTCTTCTCCTGGTGACTAATGGTGTTACCACATTTTCAGTACACTTACAGCCCATTTAGACATCGCTCTTCATGGGCTGAGTCAGCAGCACCCTCCAGCCTTTTGAAGGTGTCACCACCAGTCATGGTGCACACGCCTGTAATCTCTACACTCTGGGAGGCTGAGGTGAGCTCTAACCAGAGTTCACTGTGTTGCCTATGCTGATCTTGATTTGTGAGCTCAAGTTATCCTTCTGCCTTAGGTTTCTAAGTAGCAGGGGCTACAGGCTTGCCATTATACCTGGCTCCTTTGTTTATTTTTAATATTGGATTCTTTTTCATTAATTAGTAATCATTCCTTGTGGTTTTTGGAAATAAACCCTTGATAGGATATAGGTATTACAAATATCTTTTTTTGTTCTATGTTTTGTCTTTTTATTCTGCTAAATGGTATATTTTAATCAATAAATCTTTCTTCTCTCTTTTTCTTCCTCTCTGTCTCTGTATTTTTCTCTCCCTCCTTCTGTCTTAAAGTTCTAGGGATAAAACCCAGGCCAGGTGCTCTCCCACTGAGCTGCATCCCCAGCCCCCAAAAGTTCTTAATGTTAATAAAACTGAGTTTAATTAGTATTTATATGTTTTGCTAAGAAACTTCACTTCCCCTTCCCTTGACCTCATCTGCCTGTGTTGAAATTTGAATTTGTCAGATTTACTCTAGAGTAACCAAGCACCAAAACTGGCAATGATTCCTTACACTGACTGAGTGTAAGGAAAGCTATGTTTTGCTGCCGGTGTAAATTTTTAAGATTTCCAGGCCTCAATTCCTTATCTATCAAGATGCTACTACTACCTTGTCAACTCTAACATAGTATTTTTGGGGCTGGGGATTTAGCTCAGCGGCATAAGCACCTGCCTTGCAAGCAGGCAGTCGTGAGTTTAATCCCCGGTACCGATTTAAAAAAAAAAAAATAGTATTTTTATGTGAAATTCTATAGGTAAGGGTAATTCAAAAATTTAAAATTTTTAAATTCAGCATGAATCATTGCCATTCTTGAGAAGGTGAAGTTGAGTGCCTTACTTTTACATAGTTGTATCACTATTCTCATTTTTGTCTTAGAATGAAACTTCTAGATAAATAAATCCTTTCAGAAACATTAGTGATAAAGCATGCAAGTTAAGGAAAGCATGCAAGTTCACCTGAAGTCTGATATCATTTGATTTTACCACAAACATTTGAAATACTATAACATGACCTAGAGTGTATATTTTGGTGTCAACTTCTTGGGTTTAGATTATGCTGTTACCACTTTCTAGCTGTGCAATCTCTTATGTCTCATTTTTAAAATCTGGGAAAGAAATGATTTTACCACTCACAGAATTGTTGTGAAGAGTGAATCAGTTAACACACGAGGAGTACCCAGCACAGTACCTGGTACATACTATAGTGACTGATTATGCCTATATGTCTGCTGTTACTAACTGCTCCGTACTGTGTTTTGTGACAATATAGAAATAAATATAACACAGGCTCTGCCCTTGTGGAATCTCCTCTTAGTGCCCATCAGATTATCAGATTTGAGATATCCCCTGGATTATACTTTAAGAATCAATACTTATAGACCCAAATCCTACCTTTAAGAATTTTTTAAAACTTCATACCATTTTTTAATCTCCCATCTTTGGACTAGCTTTGACCAAAGAAGCATGCATGATATTTTTCTCTTTGATTCTGTAGAAAAATCAACACTAAATAAATGAATTCACCCTTTCAACAAATATTTATTGAGTGCCAACTATGAGCGAAGCAGTGTTGTAGGCAATAGGATTATAGAAGTGACTAGAACAAGACAACAAAATTCCTATCCTTATAAAGAGCTTACTTTTGTGAGTATAAGGACTAAAAAAAGTAATGAAAGATGGAACTATGTAATGTATATTATGAGATAAATACTATGGAGAAAAATAAAGCCAGGAAACAGATAGACTTAATCTTGTTCCTTAAATCTCATTTTAAAGAGAATTTGAGTTTTTGTTGTTAGGACTTTCTTCCAATGGAAAATATCTGTCTTTTAAGACTGTGTCTGTGAAGCTGAGGATTTAGTTCAGTAGCATAAGCACCTGCCTGGCAAGCACAAAGTCATAAATTTGGTCCCTAATACACACACACAAAAAGATTATATTGGGGCTGGGGATTTAGCTCAGTGGCATAAGCGCCTGCCTTGCAAGCATGTGGTCATGAGTTCAATCCCTGGTACCAGTAAAAATACAAAAAAAAAAAAAAAAAAAAAAAAAAATTATATCGGGCTGGGGATTTAGCTCAGCGGCATAAGCGCCTGCCTTAAAAGCAGGCAGTCGTGAGTTCAATCCCCGGTACCGATAAAAAGGAAAAAGACCAAAAAAAAAAAAAAAAAAACCAAACAAACAAAAAAATCTATTTTTAAAAAAATCATTTTTATTTACTTACTTATTTTTGGATACACTTTTTCTAGACCCAAACATTTTTACCTGTACGTTTAAATGGCACTATGTCTTTAATCTGAACAGGCCCTCAGTATTCCAGCAACCTGTCATCTTCCTGGGAGCAGATGTCACACACCCACCAGCGGGAGATGGGAAGAAACCCTCCATTGCTGCAGTGGTGGGCAGTATGGACGGCCACCCTAGCCGGTACTGCGCCACAGTCCGGGTACAGACTTCTCGGCAGGAAATCTCTCAGGAGCTCCTCTACAGCCAGGAGGTCATCCAGGACCTGACTAACATGGTTAGGGAACTGCTGATCCAGTTCTACAAATCCACACGCTTTAAACCCACTCGAATCATCTACTACCGTGGAGGGGTATCTGAGGGACAGATGAAACAGGTACCCTTCTTAGCCTGGCGTTGCCTTCGGGTCTTTAAGAATCTAAAGGAGCTTCCACCCTTCTGCCATTCTGCAAATCAGAAATAGGGAATGTTAGTGGAGTTCTCAATGAAACCTAATTCTGTTTCTATCTCCTAGGTAGCTTGGCCAGAACTAATAGCAATTCGAAAGGCATGTATTAGCTTGGAAGAAGATTATCGGCCAGGAATAACATACATTGTGGTGCAAAAGAGACATCACACCCGACTCTTCTGTGCAGATAAAACAGAAAGGGTAAAAAGATGTAATATAAGCTTCATTACCTGATGTTGTGACAAGCCAGTGTGCTTTTTGTTGTTGTTTTGATGCTTGTGATTGAACCCAGAGCCTCCTGCATATTAAGTACCTTACTCCTCTACCAGTGAATTATATCTCAGGCCTTGAGTGTGGTTAGTTGTTTGCCCTTTTGTTTTGAGATAGATTGGTCTGTGTAACCCAGAGTGGCCTTGAACTGTAGACCCTCCTGCCTCAGCCTTCTGAGTGCTGGGATTACAGGCCTGCACTACTGAATGTGTTTTCCAGTGGCCATGTTTACATTTTGCTCCCTAAAAGTAGAAAAACAGCAATAATTGTGCTAACTGCTTTTGAGTTTAGATAACCAATTCTGAATGATACAAGTTCCAAGAATGAATGTAAATATATTGGGAATATTTTGAGGAATATTAATGACAAGGTATCTTTTACTATAATCATTTTTTAAAATTTAAACTCACCACATTTTTTAAAGTCAGCCCTTATGTTTCTTTTGTGTCACAGAAATAATAGTTTCTACCTGAGCATCATGGTGCAGGCCTGTAATTCTAGCTACAAGGCCAGCCTGAACTATAATAGACTGAGAACCTATCTAAAAGAAAAAAAAGAAAGAAAGAGTGAGCTAGTTTTTAGGTTTTTTGTTTTTAATGGCGGGACATTGTTATCTGTTGAAATTTATTTTTGCTACTTTTTACTGCTACTACCTAATCCTGCAGTTGCAAGACACGGAGAAGAATTTCTTTCTCAAGTGATTTTTATATCAGTGCAGTGGATTCTTTATTTCTTTGTTTGATGTTTTTCTGTTTTTGTTTTTGTTTTAGATGGGGGAGGGTCTTGCTTTGTTACGCATGCTGGTTGATTTCTTAGGCTGAAGTGATCCTTCTGCCTCTGCCTACCAAGTACTGGGATTATACGCATGCACCACTGCTGGGAAACTTTACTTCTTTAATATTTTTTAATAACATTATTTCATCTTGCCCAGCTTCTCCCTGATCTATTGCTTTCCCAGGGAGATCAGATATTTCTATTACTTAGGCATGAAATTGCATTGCCTATGCCCAGTAGTTTCTAGTACACCTTTTGTTTTTCATCTCCAGATCAAGAATACTGCTTCTTTTTGTGTGTGTGAATTGTTAAAGGGCTAAGGTTCTTTTCTCCATTGGTCCAGATCTACCCATCAGCCTAGATTAAAAGTGTTGTCTTCTAAATTGCCCAGACTGTGACTCAGTAATGCCTTTTAGGCTTGCTAATATGAATTCTTTGAACTTTTACCTGATATCTAGGGATAAAATGTTCTGCTCCCCCACTTTTAACTGCTGTGACCACCTCTCCATCCCTTTTGAACTTGCTATCCATGTAGCTTTAGGACTTAGACTATCCTTTCAAAACTCCAAACTATCTCATAATTCTATTCTTTACTATCCAGTATCACTAGTTACCTTTAAATATTGATAGTCCCAGTTCTCAGTTTATTTTATATCTCGGCCTCTATCAGCATCTCCAATTCTCTAACTATACCTCTTGTAAATCCCCTATTCTGAATCAGTCCACTTGCCCTCTTTCTTTGCTGCTACTCTCAGGCTGATGGGAGTTGCTAGTGGAAAAAAATAATTTATTTAATCAAGAACTATATTGTAAAAAAAAAAAAAAAGAACTATATTGTAAATACATCATAGTAAATCTCAGCTAGCCCTTGGGTGCTGTGGTTTTGAAACTTTGCCACTACGCTGTCCATTATGCCTTCATTGCCAACCAAGTCCTGTCTTCTATTTTCCCCATAAAAGAGGAAGACACAAGTTTCTCAGCTGCCTCTCTTCTATCTTCAAACTTGGTTAAAGCTTTTCTTTCCTTCCTTCTGTAGCACTGGAGTCTTGTACAAGTTAGGTAAGTGCTCTGTCACTCAGGCTCTCCCTCAGTCCCAAACTTTCTCTTTAATCTCATCATTTATTTGTTTATTAGTTCCAAAATCTGTATTTCCAGCCCTATGTATGAACTGGATGCAGCTTCTGATCAGTACTTCTAGTTACCTACTGGTTGTATTTACTTAGATGCTCAGCAGGCTTGTATCAGTCAAGGTAGGCTAGGCTGTACAGTGCTAATAACAAGAAACCAGTCTTTGTGGCTTGCAGAGATTTTTTCTTGCTAACATTACACATTCAGCTGAGACCTGTTGTCCACCCTCTGGCACCTAGACTAGCAGGCACATATATCTGGAATGTTGCCAGTTGTGGTGTTAAGGGCAAAAAAAACAAGTGACAAGCCATGGGCTGACTCTTAAGCTTCTTCCCGGAAGAAACACATTTCAGACCACATTCTATCAGCCAAGGCAAGTCACATGGCCGTTTTGAGATAATTGGGTGGGGACGTATAATCCTCCTCCAGGGAACGGCACAGGAATATTTGGCATCAGTAATACAATCTACCACAGGCATTTTAAGCAGAACACGTCTAAACCTAACACTTACTGTTTTATCCCTGTCCAAAACCTTTTCCTCCCCCAATTTTCCTTTTATTCGGTTACTTGGCACCATGGTCTATTAAATCAGCCAAGCTGGAAAATTCAGAGTTGTCTTTAAATTCTTCTCCTCTCTCATGTTTCCCCATGCCCAGTCAGTCAAACAGTCCTCTTGCATTTCCCAAAATCTGTTTCAGTATTTCCTCTTGTGTGTTCCTATTGCCCAAGGCAGAACTCATCCATATTGTAGGACACTCTTAACAGATTCCCTGTCTCCATTCCTCCTTCACCAGGAATGTATCCTCTACCCTGCTGTCAGGGGAAGGATTTTAAAATGTAGATCTCATCCCATCACTCCAGGGCTCAAATCTTCTGGTACTCCTCTATTGCTTACCAAACACCTTCCTATCCTGATCAGTTGTTGGTGATGTTGTTTGATTTTTATTATTTTATTTATTTATTTATTTTTGGTCTTTTTCGTTTTTATCGGTACCAGGGATCAAACTCATGACTGCCTGCTTGGAAGGCAGGCGCTTATGCCGCTGAGCTAAACCCCCAGCCCCTGATTTTTATGTTTTAATTTTTTTTTTTTTTTTACTACTGAGAATTGAGCCCAGGGCCTTGCACTAAGCTGCATCTCCTCCAGCCCTTTTTATTTTTTTTGTGTGTATGGCCCTTGAGATTAAACCCAGGACCTTCACACTGAGCTATCTTCCAATATCTCTCTTTTTTTGTTTTAATTTTTGTTTTGAGGCAAGGCCTCACTAAGTTGCTAAATTGCATAGACTGGCCTTCAAACTTGCAGTCCTCCTGCATTAACTTCCCAGAGTTCTAGGGTGACAGTCATATGCTATTATCATATGTTCTTTCGTATCAACCCTTTCCTTATGTCCTGCCCCCACTCATTCATGAATTCAGTTCTATAATTTTATCTTTCCCAGGATATCATATAACTATTTTTTTTTTTTTTTTTGTCTTTTTCCTCTTTATCGGTACCAGGGATCAAACTCACGACCGCCTGCTTGCACGGCAGGTGCTTATGCCGCTGAGCTAAATCCCCAGCCCCCTCAGAATAGCATATAATAAAAACATGTAGACTTTGAATCTGGCTTCTTTCACTAATATATACATTGGAGATTCTTCTAAATTATTGGGTATGTCAATAATGTTTTATTTTTTTATTATTGAATGGTGTTTCATGACATAGGTAATCCATAGTTTGCTTACCTATTCCTCAGTTTAAAAATATTTGAAGTGTTTTTAAGTCTTCATTCCACTTCCCTGTTTAGTTCCTACTTTTAGCCTATAAGACATGGTTCAGTGATTCCCTCCGTATGCCCTTATCACATTGCACTGCCACTGTAGTGCTTATGTTGTGTATTGTCTGCAGGAAGTCAGATTTATTATTTTTTTCTGACTCTGGCTTTCATCTCCAACATATGCTGCACAGCCCAGCACATGAATGCTCATGCAATAACTGTTGAATTGAATATGCTTGGGTTCGATGTTCAGAGAAGCATCTTCTCTGAACGCTTTCATTTGTAAAACCCAAGCTTTTGGGGGAAGGAGGGGCGTAAATGGGAATCCAGTAGCTTTACACTAATTATTGTGTATGTCCCATCCCATTTTAGCCGACGGGGTCTTCCTAAATTGCCCAGACTGGGTTCGAATTTGTGATCCACTTCAGCCTCCCATAGTGTCATGTTTACATGTGTGTTTCTCCATGTCTAGCTCCAAAAGTTTCTAGGAAAAGATCCTATCGTCAAATAAAGGATCTAGAAAATTTTATAGTAGAAACCCTTTATTATATTTTTTGTTTTTTGTGATGCTAGAGATTGAACCCAGGGTCTTGCGCATGCCAGATAAGCCCTCTACCACTGATCTACACCCTTAATCCCTTTTGAGTTATTGCTTCTCAGATTTGACCATAAAACATTTAAACACTTTTTTTTTTTTTTTTTTTTTTTTTTGTCTTTTTGAGGCAGGGTCTCACCATGCAGTTCAGGCTGGCCTTGGGCTCACTTTGTAGCTCAGGCTGGTCTTGAACTTGCAACAATCCGCCTGCCTCAGCCTCCTTAGTGCTGGGATTACAAGAATGCGCCACCACACCTGGTTTAAACACATTTTATAAAAGTAATGTTCCTAAAGAATACACTTGCTGGGGATTTAGCGCAGTAGCATAAGCGCCTGCCTGGCAAGTGTGAGGTCCTGAGTTCGATCTTGGGGAAGAAAAAAAAAAAAAGTACACTTTGAGGCAGAAATACTAAAGTCATTATTACAGTATTTCCTCACCCATAGCAAGTCTGTTCCAAGGCACCCAAGTGGATATCTGAAATCTTGTATAGTACCAAACCCTATATATACTATGTTTTTTTCCTATGTGTATTTATTTGTGATAAAGTTTAATTTATAAATTAGGAACAGAAAGAGAACAACAGCAACAATAATAAAACAGAGCCCTATACTGAAATACATGTATGTGAATATAGAATATGAATGTGGTCTCACACCGCCCCATATCTAAATTCCTCATTGATGACGGTAATACTTTTGTAGCTTGGTTGATTCCAGGTAACTGAAACTGTGGAAAACAAAACCTAGGATAAGGGGGAGATGCTATAACTTTATACTTCCTGTGGTTCAATTAGGGATCCAAGTTGGCTTATGAATTTGATGGAACTACTTTCAGAGTTTTTGTATGCATTGTTTTATGATCTTTAGCAAAAGGTAGCATTAGTTAGAATAAACTCTTGTTAGCTTTATTCTTCTGTCTGAATCAACTTCCTTGTATTGAACTCTGCTATGCAGCAGAACAGTGATCAAATAGCAAGACTCGGGGCTGGGGATTTAGCTCAGCAGCATAAGCGCCTGCCTTGTAAGCAGGCAGTCGTGAGTTCGATCCCTGGTACCGAAAAAGACAAAAAAATAAAAATAAAAATAAAAAAAATAGCAAGACTCAACTCCATTCCTTGTAAATGTATTTTGTTGTTGTTGTTGTTGTTGTTGTTGTTTTTTGGTACCAGGAATAAGACTCACAATTTTGCGCTTGCCAGGCAGGCACTATGCTGCTGAGCTGTGTCTCCAGCCCCACTTTGTAAATGATTTCCTGAAATTTCCCTCTCTGGTCAGAAGTGCTTTGATCACCAAAGAACTGCAGAATCTTAGTCCAAGAGATCATCACCTAATATAGATAATCAGCTGAGATACAATGATTTTATGATTTAAGGTACATACCTGGGGCCCAGTAATATAGCTCAGCAGCGTACCATCTGACTGGCAAATGTGAGGTCCTGAGCTCAATTTGCAGTACCAAAAAAAAAAAAGGTAACAGCTGGAAGGCTAGGCCTTGATCTGAAACTTGTTTCTTAACCTCATTTCCTTGCTTGCTTTCTAATAATCCTTTGCTAGATACTTTTGTTTATTCTCTTTTTGAGACAAGCTCATCAAGTAGCTCAGTCTGGCCTTGAATTCACTTGTAGCCCAGGCTGGCCTCGAACACATGCACTTCTTCCATATCAGCCTCCCAAATGCAAGGATTACAGGTGTGCGCCACCACACCCAGTTTGCAGTTTCCTTTATTGATCCCATAAAAGCATTAGTTTTGTTGAACCTAATGAACCAATTCAAAGATTCCTTCCTCTTAACTTTTACTAAAATAGTGAGGTCTGGGGCTGGGGATTTAGCTCAGTGGCATAAGCGTCTGCCTTGCAAGCAGGCAGTCGTGAGTTCGATCCCTGGTACTGATAAAAAGGAAAAAGACAAAAAATATAAATAAATTAAATAAAATAAAATAGTGAGGTCTGCTGTCACACATCTGTAATCTCAGTATTCTGGGAGGCTGAATTGAGACAGTAAATTCGATCCTGAACTGGGCAATTTACTGATTTAGCAAGACCGTGTCTCAAAATAAAAAAGGGCTAAAGTGGGGTGTTTCTCAGTTCAAAGAACCTGGGTTTAATCCCCTTTACTGGGCAGGCAGGTAAGGGTAGGGAGACCATTTACTAAATATTGTGGATATTTGTTTTCTCCTAAGGAGTAAAACTGACCCCCCAATTTCAAGAAATGTGTGTGGGGGTATATGTGTGCGTCTGTGTGTGCATTTCTTTGTGTACATGCTAGGTTAGTGCTCTAATACCAAGGCCCTAACACTTAAATGTTATTTTTACCCTTTTGTGAACATAACTGTGTCAAAAAAAAGAACATACTGTGTCTTATCTACAAATAGATATCAGCGCTGCAGCACAAAACCACGGGTAAAATAATTTTTTGTTTGGATTCTCCTAGAAAGACTACTGAGAAAATACTTTAGAATAAAATGTTCTGGTTAAGGGAGAGTGTCTCAGGATTCAACATCTGAATTAAACTGATTTTCAGGACTTCACTTTAAAGCAGTTTATCAACTTGATAGCAATTAGCACATCAAAAAAAAGATGACATATACAGCTTGGCACTTTGATGATTAATTCCTGTTTTGTTTTTGGTTTGTTTGTTTTGTTTTTGCTAGGTGGGGAAAAGTGGTAATGTACCAGCAGGAACTACAGTGGATAGCACCATCACACATCCGTCTGAGTTTGACTTTTACCTCTGTAGTCATGCAGGAATTCAGGTAATTTGGAAGCTGGTCCAGATCTTTGACTTGATAAGGAGATGTCTGCCAATTGAGTGACTAACTTGAGTAGACTTGTTACTGAAGAGTGTACTTAATTTTGTTAATACTTACATCCTAGAATTGTTCGAGGGATCTGCTTCTCAGGGCACTAGAAACATTTCTGAGTTTCGGGATTAAGTTTCAGTTCCTCTCCTCTCATGTATTCAACCCATGTGACAAATATTTTAACCCTGAAACTCTCTCTCCAGGGAACGAGCCGTCCTTCACATTACCAAGTCTTATGGGATGATAACTGCTTCACTGCAGATGAGCTCCAGCTACTGACCTACCAGCTGTGTCACACCTATGTGAGGTGCACACGCTCAGTCTCTATTCCAGCCCCTGCATATTATGCCCGGCTTGTGGCATTCAGGGCAAGGTATCATCTGGTGGATAAAGATCATGACAGGCAAGTCTCTTAGGCACAATAAATCTTTCTATTTTACCAGCATGTTTTTAAAAAATGAGCTTCTACGAAAACACTTTTAAAGATAGAAACTTTCTTTTAGGATTTAAACTGCAAGGAGCAAATCAAATTGCAGAATCTTTGAAAGCTTATAATGTGGCTTTTGGTCCAAGAAGTGCTCAGGCTTGTTTATACTTGTGTCTCGAAAGGAGTCTGATTTGGAGCTGCTTGTAGTTTTTCCCATATAGCCAAATGCTTTTCAGTTCTTTTTAGGTCTTGTGTAGCCTCAAAAGGTGGCCAGCACAATCACAGCAGTCACTGGCCTATGAATTCCAGTTTGTGCAAGGGAGTCTGACTGGTTCATTGGCGTTCTGAACAGTTCAGAAGAATTCACCAGAGTGAACCTGTAAATGCGTGTGGAGGCAGGGGTGAGCCATTCTCACCTCTAAATAGAAATCTCAAGAGAATCAGACATTTTGAACTATTACTGAACTACTATTAAGTAATTAACAAGCTTTTGCATAATTTTCTTTTTCAAATGAAGTATAGCCATTTTGGGGATCTTCCTTAAGTCTGAATTCAGCAGCTACATAGTAGACATTCCACTGCAAGTCTATTTCTGTAAGAGTTGAAAATACGCCATAGAAAATGCCCAGCTGTGGCTTTGTACCTTCCATTCTGCAATATGCATTCATTTAACACATTTATTATGTATTGACTGTGTGCTAGAGGTACCAGGATGAGTAAGACATATTTCTAGCTGATAGGGATTTTTATGCTTCAGTATGGGAGAAAATACAAGCAAATGTAGAACTGACAAAAAGTTCAAATCAGTATAGATAAAAATACAATGGAAGATTTTTTTGGTTTGGTGGGTGGGATTTGGCTTACAAAGAACAGAAAAGATTTTTCCAGGCAGAGGGAACAATGAACAAAAAGAAGAGAAAGCAAATGACATGTTTGGACAATAGCAAGTTTTCTTTGGCTGGAGCATATTAAAAGGGCCAGCAGGCATGAGACTAGAAAAGTATTTTAGAGCAAAATTGTCTTTGTTGAACGTAAAAATTGATGGCACACACTTGCAGTCCCATCACTTTGAGAGGGCTGAAGCAGGAAGATCACAAGTAGTTTGAGTCCACCCTGGATAACTTAGTGACTTACCCAGATCTGGTCTCAAAATAAAAAACTAAAATAGGGCTGGGGATGTAGCTTAGTGTGAAACATCATGAAACAAACAAAACGAAACACCTTATTTTTGGAATAGAAGAAACAGGATTTAACAGTCAACTGAGTCTGAGTGACAAATGAGAAGATACAAAGATGACTAAGGTTTTGAACCTAGATGACACAGATAGTAATAATCCTTAAAAAAAAGAGGCTGAGCCTTTTGGCTGTCAACAGTGCCTAGCAGTTGGCAAGAACAAACACCCTACAAAAGGCAGCAAAAAGTCCACAAGGATTGAGACAGGAGAATTGCAAGTTTGAACCCAGTGGACAACTTTGACTTAGAGAGACCATGTCTCAAAATACAAGATAAAAAAGAGTGGGCTATACCAGGCATGGTGGCTAACGTTTGTAATCCCAGCACTCTGGAGGCTGAGGTGGGAGGATCATTGCGAGTTCAAGACCAGCCTGGGCTACAAAGTGAGCTCGAGGCCAGCCTGAACTGCATAGCGAGACCCTGTCTCAAAAAAAAACAGAAAAAAAAAAAGGTGGGCTAGGCATGTGTCTCAATGCGAAGGCCTTGGGTTCAAGTCCTAGTACTGAAAAGAGAGAGAAAGAGAGTCACAGAGAGAGAGAGAGGGAGGGAGGAAGAGAAATTAGCAAGCCTGGAAGAAAGTGGTTGATCCATTTTTTAAGAAACACTGGTAAGATATAAATTCACCACTATGTTCAGTGTAAGAACTATTAGAACAACACTAATCACAAGACTCAAGGAGCTGGGGCTGGAGATTTAGCTCAGCGGCATAAGCGCCTGTCTTGAAAGCAGGCAGTTGTGAGTTCGATCCTTGGTACCGGTAAAAATGAAAAAGCCAAAAAAAAAAAAAAAGACTCAAGGAGCCCAAATTGCATCTGATTGCCTCAGGAGTTGTATGTTTGAATGAGTTTTGCAGATGTACAGAATGATGAACTTGCATTTAGAAAATTAAAACTAATTGCTGAGGATTTTCTGGGTAAAACTGCCTAGCTAACTTCCATGGATCTTTCCAATGACAAATGTGTTTGATAGTTTAAAAAAAAACAGCTGACTGTGACCGAAGCTTATGTTGATAGCAAAACTACTGATGCTTATTTTATTTGTTTGGTGAACTGATGGTTCTTGTGTGTTTTTACTAAGAAGTACAGCAATCAGATATAGAAGACCTCTGATCCCCAGCACCAACAGGTCTACCAAATCAAGAAGACAACAATGGAAATTATGGCCAAAGAAATACAGACTCATGACTTCAAAGAAAGTCAATAAACTAACTTCAGATAATATTGGAAAAGGCATATAAAAAGCTTTCTGGTCATGATATTTTGATTAGAAAAATAAAAATACTGAGGAAACCCATATTTGAATTGAGAAAAGCCATACAGTTTCATGGTGAAGGAGTAGTTCTAAAAAAGCTACTGGGAAACAAGACAGGTGCTAACGTCAGGTGAGCTGAGAATATTAACCATCAGTTCAAGAATCTATTTAAGGGGCTGGGATGTAGCTCAGTGGCATAAGTTCCTGTCTTGCAAGCTCAAGGTCGTGAGTTTGATCCTCAGTACTGATAAAAAAAAAAAAAGAATCTATTTAAAGGGCTGGGAATATGGCTTAGAGGCACAGTGCTTGCTTGGCAAGCGTGAGATCATGAGTTAAATCCCTGGTACCAAAAATAAGTAAAAAGAACCTATTAAGAATCTTTTTAAAAATCAGATTTTTAAATAATGATAAGCAAAACATCATATTTGTGTGGAAGGGTAATTTACATTTTGCCAAGCTTTTTGTGTCATGTGGTACTCTTAAGAGGTATACTTAGAAATTATTCAAACAAAACATCAGAGTAATTAATTGTCCACGGGTTGCATAGCTAGTGAGAGGAAAGCAAGAAGAGGCTGGTCTCACAGTAACATTTACTGAGTATTGGGTTCCAGCACTGGGCTGGGCACTCAATTCATTCATTTAATAAATGGTTATTAGCTAGATCTGGCAGTGCACACCTGTAATCTCAGCACTCAGAAGGTTGAGGTAGGAAGATCACTGTGAGTCCAGTGCCCATATGGGATACATAATATGTTCAAGGCCAGTCTGAACTACATAGGGAGACTGTTTAAAAAAAAAAAAAAAAAAAAGATTATTGAGGCTATACTATGTACTTAGCTCTGGGGATACAGTGGTTAAATTGATAAATTTGCTGGTTTCTTGAGGTTTAACTTACTCTAGTAGATAAAGAAATAGTTATCCAATTAATAATTTTCATTTCAAGTATGTTTAGTGCCCTGAAAGAAAAATAGAGGGTTCTGTGAAAGCATGTTGCAGATGATACTGATCTAGACTTCGGAAGCAGAAAATATTACTATGAGGAAGTGACTTTTAACTGGAGCCTAAAGGATAAGTGGTAATTAATCAGATGTAACAGGCAGTAGAAATCCTTACATAGATACTATTAAAGATTTGGATCTTTGCAAATGTTAGTTTATTTAAGTCTAACAATCAAACTTTAAATGAATTGTTTTGCATTTTTCAATTGAGCAAATTGACATGTAGTGAGAAACTTTTTATGGGGCCCAGACTTGAGCCTAACATCTTGAATGCAGTACTATTTGTGCTAATTTGAATATGCAAAATTTGAAGCAGTCTTCTGTTAACACCTAGCTATTTGCTTTATTTTCATTTCAGTGCGGAAGGCAGTCATGTGTCAGGACAGAGCAACGGCCGGGATCCTCAGGCCTTGGCTAAGGCGGTGCAGATCCACCATGATACCCAGCACACGATGTATTTTGCCTGAGAGTTTCAGAAAAGGAACTCAACCAGTTTGGCACCCCATACAGCCTCAAAATGTTTCAAATGCCTACCACCTCTAGTTAGAGCCAAGTTGACTTCAGGTGGTCTTCTACCAGCAGCTCAGAATAGTTGCACTGAATCAATACTTCACAGCACTGTCTGATGCATCAACAAAATTGAGCCATTTTTTAAGAGTAGTAGATGTTTCTGATGCACTGGACAGAATGTTTACCTCAATGTGCAAAGGCTGATCAGCCTGAACTTTCTAAAGGACTTTACAAGAAGGGTTTCTATGGATTATTTTGCTAGCTGTGGTGTTCACCACATCCTTCTAGTCTTGTAAGAAAGAGTATTCTTTCTTTCTGTGTCCATTGAGTGGGGTGTGTGCATAAGTGAGAGAAAAAAAACCAAACAATCTACTTCACTTCAGTGTAACTATTTAGTTGGGTGGACCCGTAAACTTTTTAATGGAGATCTCTAACTTCGCACTGTAAATGCCTTTAATGAGCATTCATTTTTGAAAGTTTTACAGAGTATTATTAGTTTTACTACTTTATCTTACTGATCTCTGCAGACTTGTGCTGGTGCAAGTACAGGCTGTAGGCAATTGCACTATATTTGGCTGCAGAGTCAAAAAGGCAGTTCTCGTATTTGGTTGACTTTTGTGAATGTGTGTCTTACACAGGTGTAATGCATGTCACAGTGACAGATAACACTGCCGTGGTCAAAGTACTCATGTTTCTCCCTCTTTAGGAAAAAAATTAGCTTTTAGTATTTTTCCAAGTTTTCAAAAGTGCCCATATTATGCTGCTGTGTGGTTTGTTAGATCTGAATCATTTTTAAACTTTTCTCATAGAAAGTTAACTTTGGCAATAAGCATTTTTTTAAAGGCCCTCCTTTTCCTCTCTTGATGATGTAGTTTTTCTAGATGAGATTTTGGTATGATTTTGTCAGCTATTTCTTATATATCATAACCTGGCAATTTCTGAAACCAATCAGAAAGAACATATATTTCCATGCCTTTTTAAAGAATTGTTTTTACTAATTTTGTAGTCACAGTTAGTGTCCTGTCACTTTGTTTTAGAATAAGCTAGAACCAGGATACTTTTTTATTGGATAGGCATTACCAGTCCTTATAGGCACTTTGAGTGATGCTGCACTTCCAAAAATGTACCAGCATTGAACTTTTTTTTCCCTGGGAATCAAGATTACTCACACAATTATTCACAGTGCAATGTTTTTGCTTGTCTTTCAAGCTGAAAGAGATGGTGGGTTTTCTTTCCTTTTATTCAACTACACCTGTATAGAAATGGTTGATATTTCTTAATAGATTCTGGGTTCCACTCACAGGTTGACAGGATACCTTTCTTGTCCAAACAAAGGGAGTTGTCTGAAGCAAGGATCAATTAAAATGTAGGGGGAAATGTATTCTGTAATTAGTGTAGATAATGCTTTGTAATGGACAACAATTACATAGACTCTTCGTAATTCCAGCTACTGTTTCCCACTTCCCACTTCACTGACTTTACTGTTACTGTTATTCTGTACCCTGGAATGGCGGGAGTGGGAGATAAAGGACCCAGAGCTACCCTTCATAAGGCTGATGAAGGCTCTGGGCAGGAAGAGACAGACACAATGTGGTAAAAACAGTTTTGCCACCTCTGTGTAGAAACTGCTGCTGGGACACTCTGGATCAGATGATGAAAGGCATTTGCTTGAACTCATTAGTTGGTCCATATCTCTTAAATTAGCCTTCTTGAAATCCCAGCAATATACAACACTGTTTTTCTTCAGTCTTTTAAGCAAGCTTGTAAATACATTGAAGTTTACATTTTTGTGTGCTGTTACTCAGCGACACTACCAGTGTTTGCTGAAACTGATCTCTGAGAATTTTTGTCTTTGGAGTCCAATAGCTCATGGTGATGAGTACAGACATCCTTAATCTCTACATAGTGGGAAGAAAGCAAGTTCTGTGAGTGAAGCACAACATAGGCAAGAGTGAAGAGACGGAAGATGTTAATATCTTAAGATTTTCCTTTTTTGCAAATACCTCACTTGAATAATACAAATCAGGACATGTTGGTGAGGGGCTGGCTGCTGCTTTTATTCACACTTGTTCAGGGAGAGCACAGAAAATACCCTCCATCATGGCCGCTGTGGACCCAAGAGGAGAAAAACAAGCCTTGGAGGACGAAGGGGACTCTTTGGAGTCCAAGCTGTGAAGAACGCTGGCTGGCTGGCCAGTGGGCACCACACCTGCACTCGAGTGCCTCAGGCTCGCTTGTTAATATGGCGCAGCTGGAGCTCTCACCATATCCTGGCATCCATGGAGCAGAGGCGAGCCCAAGTGCCCAGAAGCCCTAATCCACTTGCCTGCAGTTGGGCTGTATGCTCAACCTAAGACTATACCGTTTGTAAGACCTCAGTCAGTCAGAGTACACTGGGGCCAATGAGCATGGTGGTGGAGGAAAAAGCCGGGAGGCCTATTTTTATAGGAAAACAGTCCCATTAAGGGTGCAATGCTGTCATTTTGGACAAAAGGAAAGAAATACAGAAGAAGTAGGATTATTGGGGGGGGGGGACTTGCAGAGGGGTGAATCTTTAAGAGATAACTACTGCACAGAGTTGCAGCAATACTATTGCAAGCAAGTCTGAAAGCAGTTTTAATTTAATTCGGCTTGACAGTTCTAATAGGTAACCCCCTCAAGACTAAATCGTTATGCATGTGTCAATCAATGGGAGGTGTGCATTCTCTAGATGTAGTATTAGGCTGTTTAGATTTTTTTTAATGCAGCCTATTTAGACACTGTCATGTGGTGTGAATGATTTAAATGTAGCAGTGCTAAAGAGTAACAGTTTGGGGATAAGGAGTGAGACATTTAAGAGAGTGGTGAAGACACAAATGTTGAACCAATTATGTTTTGTCATTGTTGTTAGCTGTTGAATCTTGAGAGGTTTGTAAAATGAACCAGCTGGCTTAATGGCAGCCAGCGTTCTGGGAAGACAGAACACATTCATTCTTACTGTAAATTCTATTTGCTGCTTCCAAAGGTGATGATTTAAAGCAGACATGTTCTATATGGTCTGTACTTTAGCACCTGGTGCCCAGCCTATTTCAGAGCTTACCTATCAGGCTCAACTATCTACCCCATTCCCAGGGGGAAAGATAATCCACTGTCTAACAGGACTCACCCTCTTCACCCTGCCCCATCAACCCTTTGTGGATGTGCTAGAAGATTTTCTTGCTCAATAGAAAAGTGGGAGCTCTGCTTTCATTTTAAGAAAGTGGAGGCTAAGGGCATTGTATCAATACTTCTTCAACTCCAAGAATCTTTCCTTAAAAAGTTACAGGAAAGATCTTATTGATTAACCATTTTCTTATCCCTTGCTATTGACATATTCATGCTTTTTCTATGTCTAGTGGCTGAAAAATGTTTGCATTTGTTCATTTGACTAATGGTGTGATTTTTGTTTCTATATCTTTAGAGTTGTAACGTTTCAAAATGTATTTTATGAAATTTGGACTGGATGTATGTCTCTAGCAATACGAGGTACTTTCTAAGCTATTAAGGGAGGGGAAACATCCCCATGATGAGATAAGATAATGGTTGTTTAAATTTTGCAAATTTTTTGGCCTGCAGGGATATTTTGTGTTCATGTGTCCAAAAAAAGAATAAATTGGCATTCGTGTGCCAAAAATTGTTTATCTTGTCAGTTGTCTAATTAAGTATGAAACACACTAGAAGGCAGCATACATGGTTAGTTTTTTTTTTTTTTTTTCTTTGTCTTTTTGAGACAGGGTCTCACTATACAGTTCAGTAGAACTCACTTTGTAGCCCAAGCTGGTCTCAAACTCGCAAACTCCTGCCTCAGCCTCCCCCATGATTGCTTTTTTTTTTTTTTTTTTTTTTATCGGTACCTGAGATTGAACTCACGACCGCCTGCTTGCAAGGCAGATGCTTATGCCACTGAGCTAAATCCCCAGCCCCTCACATGATTGCTTTTTAAAAGTAGTTTCATCAATTTGAGGAATTTGACAAGAAAAATGGAAAACTTTGTGCTTGTAACTGTTGGATCTCCTTATTTTAGGAATTGCTATTTGAGAATTTTCGAAGACCATCTCAGCACCATTTCACATATTGCTCTTACTGGAGCAATCTATGTAAGAGCTGTTTTAAGAAAAATGTGCAGTATTGGGGCTGGGGGTTTAGCTCAGCGGCATAAGCGCCTGCCTTGCAAGCAGGCAGTCGAGTTTGATCCCTGGTACCAAGGAAAAAGACAAAAAAATAAGTGCAGTATCAAAAGCTTATTTTGGCAGTGTATTTATAAGAATAACTTCTCCAGAAGGGAAACAATTCAGATGTACCCAACTTGGGGTTCTCCAGGGGTTTTTTTGTTTTTTGTTTTTTGTTTTTTTGGTGCCAGGAATCACACTCAGGACCTTGCACTTGGCAGACAGGTGTTTGTGCTGTTGAGCTATATCCTCATCTGTCTTCAGTCTTATGTCTGTCTGTCTTTTCTTTTTTAATTTATGCTACATACATACATGCAAGACCTCACACTGTATTGCCAGGATTGGTTTTGAACTCATATCCTTTTACTTTAACCTCCCATGTGGCTGGGATTATAGGTGTGAACTACTACATCCCATTCATGTTTTCTTTCTTTTTTTTTTTTTTTTTTTTGTTTCTTTAATTCTCAGCAAACTGAATGTAAAGCTATAATCCCAGCTACTCACTAGGCAGTAGTGGGAAGATTGTAAATTTGAGCTTAGCCTGAGCAATTTAGTGAGACTCTCAAAAACTCAGTTTGACATCATATCCTAGTGATATATGCATGCCCATCGTGATAGCAGCACAATTTATAATAGCTAGATCCTGGAAACCACCTAAGTGTCCATCAATTGAGGAATGTATAAAAAAGATGTATTTTTATACAACAGTACTACTCACCATAAAGAAGGATAAATTGGAGACTTTTACAGGTAAATGGATGACACTTGAAACCATACTCATAAGTGAAATAAATCAGACACGTGTAAATATATTGTCTCACAAGTGGGAGAAGCTGAAACATATATGTATGTATATGTATATATATATATATATATATATATATATATAAGACAGTTAAGATAGTTATACTACTGATTTCTCTAATTTCATTGAAGAGAAAGATTTGTGCTAGTATTGTTCAAATGGTTAAATGCAGATCTCTTTTGCTCTGGGTGAATGATTTGGGGGTGACAATGCACAGTGTATGTACTGTTGTTGCCCCAAATGACATGTTTTGAAATTTTTTTTTTTTCTCTTTGAAATAAAATGGATTTAAAAAAAAAAAAAAAAAAAAAAACTCAGTTTGACCTCAGTACCACAAAAAAAAAGTGGTATTGAGGCTAAGGCAGAAACAATGAGTGCAAAAACCAAAACATCTCAACATCAAAGTCCTTTCACTAAGTCATGGAAATGGCAGAGACAATGCAGAGATTTGCCCAATATGACCTGTTCTCAGGGAATATGACCTATTCTCAAGGAATTTATAGTTTACCAAGTAAGAAAGTTCTATGTGCAATTAAATCTACAAGAATGTAGGATTTTTTAAATTCTATCAGCACAATATCTCCTATATTTATCAGTTGTCAAGCATGAATCATAAATCAAATACATGCCAACATCTACTTAGGTGTGAACATGAAAAGCAAAAATTCTTTGAAGAGTTTATTCCATGTAGCACGGGGCAAGAGGAAGACAGAAAGGTGAACATAATTGGAGTGCCTAAAGTATGTCCTTTGCTTTATATCTTTAAACCCAGAAACAGTTCTTTGAAGTTGATAGTGGTATCTCCATTTTAAAGATAAGGAACAGCCGCATGTGGCAGCACACCTCTGAGATCCCAGCACTCTGGGAACCTGAAGCAGGAAGATCACAGATTCAGCCCAGCCTGAGCAACTTAGGAGGTTAGAGAGATCACATCTCAGAAAGTTAAAAAAAAAAAAAAAAAAAAAAACTGAGGAAATAGCTCAGTGTGAAGGTCCTAGTCCTTGATATAAATATAGGAAGGAAGGAAAGCAGGAAGGAGTTATGAGGCTGAGATCCTAGCTCAGTGGTAGATTGCTTACCTTCCATACATGAAGCCCTGGGTTCAATCTCCAGTACCCCCCAAAGTTGATTTGTTTGTGTGAATTACAAACAAACAAACAAAAACATACAATATCAGCTTCAAATAGGCTTCATAATAAAATTACTGATTATCAAAGCTAGGATTTGAATCCAATCTATCCAACTTCACTACACTTGCTGTTGACCGTAAACTGACAGAGTACTATGAGGAGCTTTGAAGGAGAAGCAACATGTACTATGAAGAATAATGGTGGTGTATGTGGGGATAGATCATGAACCATGAGCAGGTCATCAGCTGGATAAGGGAAGCAAAGGGACTCTAGGGATATTGTTATAGGGGATTATGGTAGCTATACTTTTTGTTTATCCAAGTGCTTTTCTATATTCTTTGTGTCTGTCTGTTTGTGTTTGTTTGTTTGTTTGTTTGTTTGAGACAGAGTCTCACTATGTAGCCCAGGCTGGCCTCAAACTCACAGTGATACTCCTGCCTCAGCCTCCTGAATGCTGGAATTGCAGGAGTGTGCCACCATACCAGAATGGAATCTCTTTTGATGGGAATCCCATTGTTTTGTGTGATTAAGGTGAGTCCAAATAGCCTTACCGCCATTACATTACATCCCCCACTGCGTTTATCTTGCTGATACCCATTTTTGGAATTACTGGGATAGAGAGGAGTGTTACATTAGCTAGGAATGACTGGTGTCATCCCTGCTGGGAAGGTGGCGGGAAAACAGGGGAAATGACAGGCTGTTCAGCAGCATTATAAAGCAATTGTCTCTTCTCTTTTTCTCTTTCTCTTGGCTCTGATTCTTTGTGTTGACTTTATTCTTCAAAAACTAATGGCATGTCTTGAAGGAGAAAAGGGGCAAAAGTCAGATGGAGATGGATGGGTAAGAAAAGGAACTATTTTACAAACTGACTAAACAGAAATGATTCAAAAGAAAAAATGTTTAGATTAACAAACATTTCTGGAACTTCTGTTATGTGATAGGAATTACAAAGATGAAAGACAAGTTGTGGCCTATGTGACAAGCAAGCTTGTCCCAAGGGACCTCAAGGGAGCTTTGAGGTTAAGTGATCTGAGAAATATATACATGAAGCTGCATGATTGCTTAGAGAGGACATTAACCCAGACTAGGGCATCAAGGAAGACTTCTTAGGAGAAATGATGATTTGAACTATCTATCTCATATAGAACAAGAGGTATTCCAGGTAGGCTAGACATGGGCAAAGAAACAAGACGGGAAAACGTCTTTTTTTGTTTTTGTTTTTTTGTTTTTTTTTGGTGGTGGGAAGACTAGGGATGAAACTTACAATCTTGCACTTGCCAGGCAGGCGCTTGTGCCGCTGAGCTAAATTCCCAGCCCCCCCCCCCGCCTTTTTTTTTGCTAAATTACAAGTAATTTTAGTACCCTTAGGCATGTGTGTGTGTGCGCGCGCTCCAAAAAAATTTCCAGTATATCCTAGAAAGAGACAAGCCAACAATGCCAAAAAGAAATCTAGTAGAATGATTGCACCAGGCAGGGTGAGCAGATAAGCAAAAGGAGGGGGAAAAAATTTTAAAAAGGAAATCAGCAACAAGAAAATAATTCAATGACAGGGATAAGTCAATACTCAAAGAGAACAGTCTTGATTCTCCAGTTAAAAGACACAAATTGGCAGAATTGTCAAAAAAAACCCCACCCAATAACATGCAGTATACAAGAAATATATTTAATCCAAAAATAAACGCATGAGTTAAAAATCAAAGTTTGGGGGGCTGGGGATTTAGCTCAGCAGCATAAGCGCCTGCCTTGCAAGCAGGCAGTCCTAAGTTCGATCCCTGGTACCGATAAAAACGAAAAAGACAAAAAAAAAGGAAGTCTTTACTGAGTCTAACCACAATTTGTTTTCTCTTGTTTGGGCCTCTGAGACAGAGAGAATCCCCAGGGAACATTCTTTTGTAAAGATCCTTTCAACTCCAAGGGCTTTCAATTCTCAGGTCTATTAAATCCTTCGCAAAGGTGGGAATACAATTGCATATTGCTGCTTAAATGACTATATGTTACCCCTCATCAGATAATTTTCCATTCTTTTGGTCATCATCACTAACTTGAGACTAGGCTGGGATAGGCCACTTATTGGATACAGATAACTCTGTAGAGGGAAAGTCACGTATTCCAGAGCAGACAAAAGTTATCCTCAGTCAAAAAGAGTCTTGGACATAAGAGGGAATGCAAACATCTTATCTCCTGGATTTACACCTGGAAACATGAGCCTAATGCCAAAAACAGTTAACAATTGCTGACCACTTAATATGTGTATGCTGGATAGTTCTGATCTCTTGTTTGAGCTTTTTCGACCTCATAACTTTGCTTGTGAGATTATTGATCTCAGAATTGTGATTGAATCAGAGTTCCTGAGTAGGTGTAGAACTGGAATACTCACATTTTACACATTAATAAATGGAAACACAGAAGTGATGATGGACTTGTTCAAATTTAAAAAGCCAGTAAGCAGGGGAGCTGGTATTCTAACTCAGGACAGCTGACTCAGCAGTCTCTGATCTGAGCTATGGTTTCTGAGCAGGAGGAAGGCACTGATGACTGTGGCTCCTGGAAGGACTGGCTACCTCACCTGCCTCATGTGCCCACATCTCTTGTCAGGTCTGGGTGCCTTCCTGGTTTCCATGGCATTCTGTGCCCTTTCGACAGAGGAAAAAACTTCCTCATGTTGAACTGGAAAGTGTTGACTTAATGACACGGAAATGGATTGTGCTTTTCCCTTCAAAGACAAACATAGAAAAAGAATTTATTTCAAATTGGTTTCTCCAAACTAAAGAAAGAGTTGGAAAATAGCCACATTCCTCTCTGCTGATTAATTTATTAGATTTGTCAAATGTCAGCATTTGGGGTGACTAAGAGCTTGTCTAATCCAAGACCTCTGTGTTATAGATGAGGAAACTGAGCCCAAGAAATTAGTGTCAGAGACACAAGGACTTAGCACTGAGAGGGCTTTTAAAAGGACAGGGAAGGGGCTGGGGATTTAGCTCAGTGGCATAAGCACCTGCCTTGCAAGCAGGCAGTCATGAGTTCGATCCCTGGTACCAAAAAAAAAGATGGGAAAAAAAGATAAAGGGATGACTTGTAATTTCCCTTAAAGCCAATCCTACAAGGGAATCTGCAAGTGAGCTTCTCCCACACTTGGAACCATGCTTTTCATGGACTGCCCCAACACCTTGCTTAACAAGCACTCCTCAAGCATGGGCTGCTACCACATTCAGACTATGAAGGTTCCTGGTGAGATAGTAATGTTCCCAAAAACCTTTAACATGGGTTACTTAAACATGTCACACTGATATTCACAAATTACTCTGGGGAAAACCACTCTGCTGAAAAAGAAGCTGTTCAAATCCTGGCCTGATGACTATAACTTAAAGATAGTTCTGGAAGCCTACTGTAATCAAAGCTGCCTGGAGCCATCTTATTTTTTAGTATTTTTTTTTTTTAAGCCAGTCAAATTTAGCAGTGGGGGGGGTGGTATACCAACTTTAGTGACACTAATGTTAATAAGTTCTGATAACCCACTGCCATCGGACCAGCCTACTTTTTAGTATTGACTGTGCCAAGAATATTAAACATATCTCCAGTCCAAAACCTTGGAAAGTATTACTTTAAAATAAATTTAATAGTACAATAAATTTTCACTCATACCAACACAGGAATTGAGAAAAAGAAAGATCTGGGGCTTTGTATGTGTTTGAAACCTCCCAGGAATTGGCCCAACCAAGGGAATAGTATCTTAATAACCAGTTTCAAGGAAATACTATAGTAGAATATCCACATTCCCCAGTGTCAGCCCACAATATATTTCCCAATCTCTTCCTCCTAAACTCAGGGAAAAGTACCAGGATTTAAAAATAAAGAGTACTAAATTGGAGTTCTGCCTGCTATGCCTGCTGACTGAGCTGATACATGTAATAAAACCTGATAAATTGCCATTTTTCCCAGGTGCAACTATAGCAAGACTTGAATAGATTGTTAAAATGTATACATTGTGGTTTTGGGTAGAACCTATTATCGCTCACCAACTGTTCCAGTGTGGAAAGTCAGCCATCCACCATTTTATGAAGAACCAAATGAATCCCCCCTTCATTTTATAGGGCAGTTGAAGCCCAATTACCTTTCCCAATCAGCCAGCCTCTAATTCGCCCAGGATGCAGCCAGGTTCCAAGAACAGCTATGGAGAAGCTTTGTTTAAAAGGGGAGACAGAGGGAGAGATATAGGGACGTGTGTACAGGCATACTTAGTGTGGCAGACAGAATCACTTTTGAGGATTTTTATGGGTAGTCGATACTTTTAGACTAGAAAAAAAAATCTACCTTTGTAGTGTTAAGGGATAACATTTCATTGCAAAAGCAAATGATTTGGTCACTACCATTTAAAGGTTGCTGGCAACCACCCTCCTCTGCTTTCTAACAATGTCCATTTTAGGCATTGACAAGCCTTTCAAAATGATTCAGCCAAAAATCTACCCAAAGTTGCACATTTAGCAGTTTCATACTGAGAAATTTGGGGCCAGTAGGCAAAAATGTCAGAAAGGGCTCTCCTTTGTCGATTGGAAAACAAACAGATCACCATGATTAGTTGCTGCAGGCTCCTTGAGCAGCCACGCTGAAGGAAAGGGAAAGATCGGAAGTTGTTGGTGGGTGAAGACCTTCTTGGCTTCAATTCTTGATCTCTCTCCATGGCTGCTGGCACTTTTTTTGAAGCTCAGCACTGCCTCAGTTGTTGACTGTAAGCAGTACAAGCTACAGCTCTTTAACAAGCAAGCAGACAGAAAGGGTTAAACAGAAATGGAAATCGGGGCTGGGGATTTAGCTCAGCAGCATAAGCGCCTGCCTTGCAAGCAGGCAGTCGTGAGTTCGATCCCTGGTACTGATAAAAAGGAAAAAGACAAAAAAAAAAAAAAAAAAAGAAAAAGAAATGGAAATCACTGTGGACTGAGTCTCTTGAGATGGTAGGCTTCGGCATTATTTGGAAGCTTACCTTACCTAACTGGCTCAGCAAACAGGCAATGACTGTGGATCCTCACTGGCAATGTAGAGGTTGGTTCTAGAACTCACCTGGGTTTCTGGGTCCTGGGCAATCACAAAGCCTAGACTACTTTGGTTTGCCAGCAGACAGCAAAATGGAGCCACGGGTCAGCCTCCTGGCCTGACCAGCAAGCTCCAGATGCTGAATCCACAAGGTACTTCCACATTTCCCTCCGCTTGAAGGCGACTCTCCTGGCTCCATAAGTGACTCTCCTGTCTTCATTCAAGACTCCCTCTAGTTGGGTGTGGTGGCAGGCGACTCTCCTGGCTCCATAAGTGACTCTCCTGTCTTCATTCAAGACTCCCTCTAGTTGGGTGTGGTGGCAGACGCACCTACAATCCCAGCAAGCAATAGGCAGGCTGAGACAAGAGGCAGAATCTAAAGATTTTGGACCTTCTCATAACACTCATTATCATTTGTAATTAAAGGCAGCCCTCCATATTCATGGGTTGTATCTGTGGATTCAACCAGCTGTGGATTCAGAATATAAAAAGTTTGTGTCTGTTTTGAAAGTTTCTTTCTTTCTTTCTTTCTTTCTTTCTTTCTTTCTTTCTTTCTTAATTTCTTTCTTAATTTCTTTCTTTCTTTCTTTCTTTCTTTCTTTCTTTCTTTCTTTCTGAGACAAAGTCTTGCTTGGTAGTTCAGGCTGGCCTTCAGCTCACTGTATAGTCCAGGGTGGCTTTAATTCCTGGTGATCATCCTGCTTTAACCTCCCAAGTGTTGGGATTATAAATGTACATATTTCTTTATCATAAGTCCCCTAAACAATATAGTATAATAACTACTTATATAACATTTATATTGGGTTGAGTATTATAAATAATCCAGAGACGATTTAAAATACATGGGAGGGGGGCTGGGGATTTAGCTCAGCGGTATAAGCACCTGCCTTGCAAGCAGGCGGTTGTGAGTTCAATCCCTGGTACCAATTTTTTTAAAAAAGGAATAAAATACATGGGAAGATTCATCAGTTCTGTGTAAACACTATGCCATTTTACATGAGAGACTTGAAGACATTTTGGTATCTGTGTACGTGGGGTGTGTCCTAGAGCTCCTCCCCAGTGAACACTGAATGATGACTATACATATTTATCTGTTTGCTTGCTTTTTTTTAAATCACTCATCTCTCCTGTGAGATAGTAGGGCCAGGGAACACTTCTGTTTCGTTTGTACTCTCAATACCTGTCATACTACCTGGCACATAGAATATGTCAATAAATATTTGTTGAATAAACAAATGAATGAAAAATAAGAAAAATATAGTGGGTAGGTTGAAGTTAAAGTTCTACTGAAGGAAGGTTCACATTTTATAGGGAAAACCGGGTAAAAGATGATGAGACTTGAACTTTGGTAGTGTTAGTGTCCTTAGAGGGAAGACATGAACATAGGAGATAGAGTAGGAAGAGAAGAACCTAGCAGCAGAGTTGATATGCAGAGTCGGAGGAAAGATAGACTTGTGAGAAGGGCTCACAGTTTCTGCTTTGGGTAGCTGGATAAATAAAAGTGCCACCAGGAGGATGAAAACAGTGAAAGAAACAGATTAGTGGTAAAGAAGATAAATTCAGTTAGAGATGAGTTGGGAGAGATGAGAATGGGAGAGATCTGAGCACATGCTCTATGGAAAGAGTGAATAGAGATGGAGAAATTGGAAATACTGGGAAGAAAAAAGGTGTGTTATGGGAGGAGAAGAGTTAAGCATGTACCTCAGCTCTCTATGTTAGTGTTTTTAAAGAACTGCAATCCATTCTTCCATAGCAGTAGTGCCATCTCCATTCCTATCAGTAGTGCATAATTTTCTCCTCATTCTCACCAACACTTGTTAAAGCAAAAGTTTTTCATGGTCGCTATCCTACTGAGTGTGATGCAGTGTCTCATTGTGGGTTTGTCTTGCATTTTCCTATTGTTAGTGATGTCAAGCATCTTTTAATGTGCTTATCAGCCTATAGCAGGGGTGGTAAGCCTATAGGCGCTTGGACCCCTCTCTGTCAGCACAGAACCAAGTTGCCGCAGCAGCTGACCTCAGATAACAGCTGTTTTTTCTAAACTAAAACCCCAGTATTCAGGTTTAATTGCAGTGTTGGCATTTTGTGATAAGTGAGTGTTGGATTGTGGTTTGAGCATTTGGTCTCTAAAAGTTTCCTTATCACTGGCTCATAGTATATCTTTTATTGAAGAAATATCTATTCATGTTCTTTGCCAATTTTTGAATCATCCTTTAATTTTTGTGAGTCAATTTATTAGTTATCATACTTTGATGAGATTTCTTTGAGCATTTTTCTTTGTCTTTTTCCTTTTTATAGGTACTGGGGATCAAACTCACGACTGCCTGCTTTAAAGGCAGGCGCTTATGCCGCTGAGCTAAATCCCCAGCTCCTCTTTGAGCATTTTGATGCTGTTGTTCTGTTGTCTTTTAGCTTCCATTGTTTTGGGGGAATTTTACTATCAACATTTTTTTTTTTTTTTTTTTTTGTCTTTTTCTTTTTCTCGGTACCGGGAACTCATGACCACACATTTGCAAGGCAGGAGCTTATGCTGCTGAGCTAAATCCCCAGCCCTCTTTCTTCTTCTTTCTTTCTGTCTTTTCTTTCTTTCTTTCTTTCTTTCTTTCTTTCTTTCTTTCTTTCTTTCTGTCTGTCCTTTCTTTCTTTCTTTCTTTCTTTCTTTCTTTCTTTCTTTCTTTCTTTCTGAGACAAAGTCTTGCTTGGTAGTTCAGGCTGGCCTTCAGCTCACTGTATAGTCCAGGGTGGCTTTAATTCCTGGTGATCCTCCTGCTTTAACCTCCCAAGTGTTGGGATTATAAACACACACCACCACGTCTATCCCAGTTATCATTTTTCAAAACTGAAATCATTTGGTCATAATTCATTTCACAAATATTTACTGAATATCTGCTACTAGGGCCATAAAAATACATGTTTGATTTTTCTTCACACTTTTGAGATTTCTCCATACTTAGATGGAAGAGGAAGAAGAGGAAGGGGAAAGCTGGGTTAACAAAGGAAAGCAACAGTGTTATGCACGCACCCCAGGAAATTGTCACTGAACAAAAGATTTGAAATAGCAGGGCATGCTATTGCATGTCTGTAATCCAGCACTGGGGAGACTGGGACAAGAGGATCACCGTGAGTTCAAGGTCAACCTGTCTACATGTCTCAAAAACAAACAAACAAAAACCTTGAATTATAGAATAAAGACATGTTTCACCAGTCAGCTGGGAATTAACAGATCACTTCTTTCATGCATTAATTCAGAACCAACTGAAAAAAAAATAGATGTCAGTTGGATGATGAGAAAGATATTAGCCTTACTGCTGGTAAGACTTAGAGAAAAAGAGGTGCTTGGAGATGAGACAAATGAGAGCATCAGTACTGTTCTTCATCTAACACACTTTACCTACATAGTCCAGTAAGCACAGAACAACTCTGACTTTCTACACAGGCTTCCCACTTTTCTAAAGTTAGGGATCAAGAACTTTATTTTATTTTTTATCTTTGTTTTGGTACCGGGAATCAAACTTGCGACTCCTGAGCTTGCCAGGCAGGAGCTTATGCCGCTGAGCTAAATCCTTGGCTTCTTTTTTTTTTTTTTTTTTTTTTTTGTCTTTTTCATTTTTACCGGTACCAGGGATTGAACTCAGGACTGCCTGCTTGCAAGGCAGGCGCTTATGCCGCTGAGCTAAATCCCCAGCGCCTTTTTTTTGTCTTTTTAAGACAGGGTCTCACTATGCAGTTCAAACTGGCCTTGAATTCACTTTGTATCATAAGCTGACCTTAAACTTGCAGCAATCCTCCTGCCTCAACATCCCAAACGCTGGGGTTTCAGGGGTGTGCCACCATGCCCAGCTGATTAAGCATTTTATTTTATTTTTATTTTTTTTGGTGCCGGCGATCGAACTCACGACTTTGTGTTTGCCAGCCAGGCACTTATGCTGCTGAGCTAAACCCCCTGGCCCTGATTAAGCATTTTAGAATAAAATCAAAATTGAAAATAGTACTAAATATTTCTTTCCCCTTTTCTTTCTGTTTTTTTTTTTTTTTTTTTTTTTGCTTCTGGGTGTTGAACCCATGCATGTTTATCTCACACATCGGGAGGTAAAAATGCTTTACCGCAGAGTCATATCTTCTGTGCAAAAATACCATCAATCTAGGTATTAAATAACTAGAGATAAATTTTTTTTTTACCCCATCTATTCCGTGGAAGAGATAAATTTTTTTTAAAAGATGTGTCAGATCTGTTCATTGGAAGTCTGAAAACACTGCTGAGAGAAATTAACAGAAATTCATATAAATGGAGAAGATGCACTATGTTTATGGATCAGGGAATTTAATATTATTGAGGTAGTGCTGATTCCCACACTCATCCATGGATCTAACATAATCCCAAACAAAACCCTAGCAGGATTTTTTGATATAGATTTATAGGTGACTCTGAAATGTCAATGGAATGCAAATGATCTAGGTTAGCAAAAAAAAAAAAAGTAACTGAATAATTAATGCTACCTATGGTAGACAGGTTCTAAGATGGCACTATGATTCCTGCTTCCTGGTGTTCCAGACTTTATATAATTCTCTACATTTGAGCATAGGCGGGACCTGAGATTTCGATTCTAACCATCAAATACAGCAAACAAGATGAGATGCCACTTTTTAAAATACTTTAAACTCTATAACACTCTGTATTGCTAATAGACTTACTCTAAAGTTTTCTTCTTCCCAGTTTTTTTCTTGCTGGCCATGTTGGGGAAACATGGATGGTAAAGGATTGTAAGGCGACTCTAGAAGTAAAGGGTTGGTAGCTTAACTTCAGCAACCAACCAACAATAATCACTTTGAAGCTCTCAGTTATACAGCTACAGCAAACTGAAACATGCTGAAATCAGCTGGAAGGTGGATTCTTTGCTAGTCAGAAGCTCCAGATGAGAACCCTGTGCCGGCCTGTATAAATTTTTTTTTTTTTTATCGGTACCAGGGATCGAACTCACGACCACACACTTACAAGGAAGGCACTTATGCCGCTGAGCTAAATCCCCAGCCGCTGGCCTGTATAAAATTTGAGTGTGGCCTGTGAGGTGCTGAGCTGAAGATAAGTCTTGCCTGAACTCTTGACCCACAGAGACTAAGATAATAATTTTTTTTTTTTTTCCTTTTTATCGGTACCGGGGATCGAACTCACGACTGCCTGCTTGCAAGGCAGCTGCTTATTCCACTGAGCTAAATCCCCAGCCCTAAGATAATAATTTTGAGCCTCTGTATTTGTCATAATTTGTTATGCAGCAATAGAGAACTAATATGCCACTTCATCCTAAGAAATTAGTCTTGGCATAAAGATAGACATAGATAGGCTGGGGATAGGGGGCTGGGGATTTAGCTCAGCGGCATTAGCTCCTGCCTTGCAAGCAGGCAGTCGTGAGTTCGATCCTTGGTACCGATAAAAAGGAAAAAGACAAAAAAAAAAAAAAAAAAAAAAAAAAAAAAGATAGACATAGATAGGCTGGGGATTTAGCTCAGCAGCATAAGCGCCTGCCTTGCAAGCAGGCGGTCGTGAGTTCGATCCCTGGTACCGATAAAAATGAAAAAGACAAAAAAAAAAAAAAAAAAAAAAAAAGGTAACTTGATTTTCAAATACAAGTGCCGGGCAGTTTAATGGGAATAATACTCCTCACAAATGGTGCTGGGAACAATTAGGTAGCCATGTCCACAATGTGGTGGGGCACAGCCTTGGCCCTTATCTCCCACCATATTAGAAGATTAGTTCAAGATGGATCATACACCTAAATGTAAAAACTAAAGCTATAACACTTCTGAAGGAAATGGAAGAAAGTCATAATGGTCTTCAGTTTGGCAAGCATTCCAGAAACATAACAAAAAGCATCAATTGTAAAAGTAAAATACCAGGGGCTGGGGATTTAGCTCAGCGGCATAAGCACCTGCCTTGCAAAGCAAGCGCGGGTGAGTTCGATCCCCGGTACCAATAAAAATGAAAAAGACAAAAAAAAAAAAAAAAAAAAAAAAAGTAAAATACCAATAAATTTAATTTCGTCAAAATTAAAATTTTCTTTTTTTTTCAAAAAACCTTTTATTGAAGCCAGATATGGTGGCACAGACCATAGTTCTATCACTCTGGGATCCTGAAATAAGAGGGTCTCAAATTCAAGCCCAGCTGGAGCAACTAGTAACGAAGTGAGATTCTGTCTCAAGATTTAAAAAAGGAGTTGGAGCCAGGCATGGTGGCTCATGCCTGTAATACCAGCATGCGGGAGGCTGAGGCAGGAGGATCACTGAGTGTTCAAGACTGGCCTGGGCTACAAAATGAACTCAAAGTGAGCCTGAACTGCATAGCGAGACCCTGCCTCAAAAAATCAAAAAGGGGGCCAGGGATTTAGCTCAGCGGCCTAAGTGCCTGCTTTGCAAGCAGGCAGTCCTGAGTTCGATCCCCGGTACCAATAAAAATGAAAAAGACAAAAAAAAAAAAAAAAAAAAAGATCAAAAAGGGGCCCGGAATTTAGCTGAATGGTGCAAAAGCCTGCCTGACAAGTGTGAAGTCATGAGTTTGATCCCCAGTACCAAAAAAAAAAAAAAAAAAAAAAAAAAAAAGAAAGAAAAAGAAAAAGAAAAAGAGGCTGGGGATTTAGTTCAGCAGCATAAGCGCCTGTCTTACAAGCAGGCAGTCATGAGTTCGATCTCCGGTACCGATAAAAAAAAAAAGCAGTTGGAAATGTGGTTCAGTGAGAAGGTCTTAGGTTCAATACCCAGACACACACATGTGTGCATGCATACACACACACACACACACACACATACACACAGAAAGCTGTGTTATGAAAATTGTGGTACAAGCCATAACCTGAAATAAAATATTTCAAAACATATATCTTTGCAAGCAGGTGGTCGTGAATTCGATCCCCGGTACCGATAAAAAAAAACAAAAAAAAAAAAAACAAAAAACAAAAAAAACGAAAAAGACCAAACATATATCTGACCAAAATTTCTATCTAGAAGATATAAAAATATTCTTTTTTGGTACTGGAAATTGAACTCAGGACCTTGTAACTTACCAGGCAGGCACTTTGCTTGCTGAGCTGTACCTGGCCTTATAAAAGTATTCTTACAAGATATATTTTTAAAAATTTTTATTTTATTTTATTTTTTTATTGGTACCAGGGATTGAACTCACGACTGTGTGCTTTCAAGGCAGGCACTTATGCCCCTGAGCTAAATTCCCAGCCCCAAGATACATTTAAAAAAGGGTAAAGGGTTTGAACAAATACTTCACCTAAGGAAATGTATAAATGTCAAATAAGCACTTGAAAAAAGTGTTTAACATAATTTGTCATTAGTAAAATACAAGGCCGGGGATATCGCTCAGCAGCATGGTACCTGCCTGACAAGTGCAAGGTCCTGAGTTCAATTTCTGGTACAAGAGAAAGAGTTATAACCACAATAAACTACTGCCAATCACCTACTGGAAGGCCTAAGAAAGAATAAATGTACCAAGTGTTTGGGAGAATATAGATGAACTGCAATTCTCATATACATCGGTAAAAATATAAAACGGTACAACCACTTTGGAAAATGTTTACTGCTTCTTAAAAAGTTCTTTACATTCTTTTTAAAAAGTTATGGACCTGGGGCTGGGGGTTTAGCTCAGCGGCATAAGTGCCTGCCTTGCAAGCAGGCAGTCATGAGTTCGATCACCGGTACCGATAAAAAGGAAAAAGACAAAAATAAGTAAATAAATAAATAAAAAGTTATGGACCTACCATAAAATGCAGACATTTCCCTCCCAGGTATTTACTCAAGAGAAATGGAAGAAAATATCCAAAGATTTGTAGACAAGTGTTCACAGCAGTTTTATTTGTAATGATCTTAAGGTAAAAATGACCCAAACATTTATTCCCATGTGATTACATACACATGGCTGTGCAGAATACTACTCAGCAATAAAATGGACCATTGGTGCACACATCGTGAGTACATTATGAAATAATTATAGTGAGCCAAGGAAGCCAGGCCCTCCCTTTTCCCACAAATGTTCTGGTTATACAAAATACTAGAAATGAAAACTAATCTATAGCAACAGAAAGCAGTTTCGTGGTTGTACAGGGGACAGGCAAGGATGAAGGAGAGGCAGAAAACAAATCAGGAGGAAACTGGAAGCTGAAGGACACATGTTGCTATCTTGATTGTGGCAATAGGGCTGGGGATTTAGCTCAGCGGCATAAGCGCCTGCCTTGCAAGCAGGTAGTTGTGAGTTTGATCCCCGGTCCCGATTAAAAAAATTTAAAAAAAAAGATTGTGGCAATGGTCTCGTATGTATACTTATGGCCTGACTCGTCAGACTGCACATTTTAAATACACCCAGTTTAGGTTTGGTGAGGAAGGTAGACACTGCCTTTCTGTAAGAGCTGAGGATCTCAAAATAGAGACCGAGACGGGAATATCTGGTGCATCTTCAGTTCTTCTTCCACGATTGCCTTCAGCACAAGCTGGTGAGGATGGCACTGAAGGAAGACGTGTGACCACCTGGTGGTCAGAGGAGAGCCCACCACAGGATTATCTCCCCCTGAGGTGCTATATACCCTTTGTCAAAAATTTATTCTTCATCTTGCTTATTTCTGTTGCTACTATAATTTTTTTTGAATGCAATGTTTTGTTTTGTTTGAGTTTTTTTGGCACAGTTCTAGGGATTGGACCAAGGGCCCCAGGCAGCCTATGCAAGTTCTGTGCCCCTGAGCTACATCCATCACATTGTAACAGATTTTTTAAAATGTTAATGTCATGTTTACTAGTCTTGCTATACTTTTTTATTTCATGTATAATAATTTGTCTATAGATTATTCGGGGTTTTCTTTTTAGGCAGTCATTATTTGTAGTAGTGATTGTATTTTTTTCCCTTTTCAGTCTTCTAGAACTTTTTAACTTTTTTCCTACTGGTACAGACTGCCCATTTCTCTGGCCCACTGATGTACTGAGACCTTATTTATTTATTTATTTATTTATTGGTCTTTTTCCTTTTCATCGGTACCAGGGATCAAACTCACGACTGCCTGCTTGCAAGGCAGGCGCTTATGCTGCTGAGCTAAATCCCCAGCCCCTGACCATATTTACTGTAAATGTTTTTCTATTGAGCCTTTCTCTAGGATTAATGCAGGTGAAGGAATGTAATAGGAATCAATTCCGCAACTAGCCTTCCCACTGATCAGCAGTTTGATAACATCCCTGTAGTTTCTGGATTGACTGTTGTTAGTTCACAGTCTTCAAGGGGTCAAGACAGCCTAGATTCACCATTTTTGGGATTTATTTAGTAGAGTAAATCTACATCGACCTCTATCTTAGGAAAGATGCCTTTCCTGGCCATAGTGGACCCTGAATTTTAATATCCTAGAATTATGTTTCAAGGCTTTAATGTTCCCAAGATTCTTTTTTTTTTTCTTTTTGAGACAGGGTCTCACTATGCAGTTCAGGCTGGCCTTGGGCTCACTATGTAGCCCAGGCTGGTCTCTAATTTGCAAATAATTCTCCTGCCTCAGCCTCCCAAGTGCTGGAATTACAGGGCTGTGCTACCACTCCCAGCTTGTTCCTAAAATTCTTGAACTCATTCAAGGCACCTTCTACATTTTCCTCTTCTAACAGGTTGATAACAGGTTGAGTTAAGGGTTTGGGGACCCACTATTTGTGCTGCATAAGATGCTGGGGAATAGGTCCAGGTCAGTTTAGTTCCAGCCTGTGAATCTGAGAATCTGGGAACAGTGAATCTGGATGGAACTATGATATTGTGCATCTGTCTTGGGTGTCAGAACCAGGGACAGCTCCTCCTTTTGCTTTTGCTGCCCCTCCCCTGGTTTGGACTAGGGAAACAATTAGCAGATTTGGTTCTAGTGACCTGTAGTCTCATCACTGCTTCTTCCTTTCATCTTAATGGTAGACTATTGTAATTCCAAATATTGTGTACAGTTATCCAAGTATTATCCCTTTTGTAGTCTTCCTCATTATCCAAAAAATTATATATTTACAATCCTATTGAGACGTTATTGGAATCCCAGCAAGTTAATTCCAGTTTACCACCTCCAATGCAACCCATGGAGAGAGTAAAGACAACAAGACATGTTCCAAGTTAAGAGCAGCCAAGGGATCCTAAATCTAATCCCTGTGAGGACATGCGGACAAAGGCTCTGATCCTAGGCTTCTTCTAGAATTTGCTATCTTGTGAAGAAGGGGGATGGCTCAGGGATGAGTGACAGTGAGGATGGCAGGAATTATGTGAGTAACTTGAGCTGGCTAGCCAAGTAAGGAGAAATGCATCTCTGCAAAAAACAGAGATAGGATGTGCAGAAGTACAATTTGCATAATTCAATTAAGGTAGCAACTGAATTATTTTAGGAGGCTGTTGCTTCAATTTTTGATAGTAAACTTTTGTGCCCTGGGGAGTCATAGCATCTTCACCTTGAGGCTCATACCAGCTGACATTCCTGAAGCTAATGGCTCTAATATCCCGCTGAGCTCCTATCTTTTACAGGGAGCACTTGGTGAGGAAACTGGAGACTGTCTGATGGCTTTAGAGATTACATGTCAATACCTAGGCTGGCCTTGTTTGTAATGCTTTTAGCCAATTGAAGAGAAAAGGAAATACCATAGCAAGCTCTCTACATAAAGGTATAAGGAATTAAGTCTCCATATAATCAAACTTGCAGCAATTGTTTTGCATTCAAAGGGAGTCACTGGAGTTGTCTCCCACAGTGGACTATAATAGTGATGGCTCTTGTCATGTGTGCTGCTTCTCATCTTCATACTCTCTGCTAGTGCTCCTTGGTACAACTTTCTCCCATCCCTTCTTTGATGAATTCCTGCTCTTCCTCCCTAACCTCTAGGAAACTTACTCTGATTAGCCCATGTCATCTATCTGCTTTTGTTCCTGCCCTCAATACTACATTGACATTTATCATCTATACTATCCAGGTCCCTAATCACAATTAGCCACATGAAGTACAGTTACTTTGAAGTGATAAATAGAAAATCTAGCCGGGACTTAGCTCATAGGCCTAAGCGCCTGCCTGGCAAGCATGAGGTCGTCAATTCAATACCTAGTACAAAAAGAGAAAGAAAGAAAGAGAGAAAGAAAGAAAGAAAGTTTTCACAAATTTTTAAAGATAAAATATTTATAAATTGATTTATTTTAGGGACAGTGAGGGTTAAGAGTAGAATATATATACTGAGAGAAAGCTTCTGTCTGAAAGAGACTGAAGGGGTCCTGAGCAGGTTGCCAAGGACTCTGTCTTTTCCAGGGACATTTATAGAGTAAAATCAAGGGATGAGACTGGTGGGGAAAAGTGGGAACTCACAAGGCAGATGGGCATAAAGTGGGGCATAACTATAGTTAGCCAATAAGATTAATAGTTCAGGTAAAACTGATTAAATTGGGGACAAATGGGGAAGCGAGTCACATAGAAACTGGGCATTCTTAGAAAGCCAATGACTCTTCCAATAGGGAGATGGGATGTTGATTCTTGACTTCTTCAGGCTGATAGGGAACTATTTAGAATATCAGTCCTCAGGATATGGATGCATTTGTTTGGTCTTTTGTCTTGAGGCCTGGCCCACAGCAGGAGGTGTCCAGCTCCCCCACAGTTGCAAGCTATCTGTTTTTAGGCACTGGCTCCTTTGAAGACCTAGCCTTGTTTTATTGCCTGTAATATTTTTTTCTTTCTTTTTATCTTTTTCATTTTTATCGGTACCGGGGATCGAACTCACGACCGCCTGCTTGCAAGGCAGGGTGCTTAAGCTGCTGAGCTAAATCCCCAGCCCCCTACCTGTAATATTTCTAACTAACTCAGTTGCCTGCAACAGTATTACCATATCTAGGTAATAATATTCATAACTTTTATTTGTTTATTTAGCTTTTTCTGCGGCAGTCTTGCTCTGTAGTTCATGCTGGCTTCAAGGTTAAGTATGAGATTGAGTATTTAGAACAGGGAATTGAAACCCTATGGAATGCTAAACATCCAGTTCATTTACATTAGAGGGAAGGTCCTTCTATTTGAGTTTTTTTTTAATCCCTTCCACTTCATTAAGGTAAACTCAAATTTCATTCTAGGCAAACCTTGTGCCAGGCACAAAAGGGGGACAGAAAAGCATCTGATATGAGTCATCTGTCTTTAAGGAACTTAAAATATAGCACAAGAGGCAGCAAATGATTATGCTAGTAATTAATACTTTGATTGCATTTTTTCAGGCATCATTTTACTTATTCTTTACTTTTTTTTTTTTTTTTTTTTTCTGGTACTGGGGATCGAACTCACGACCACCTGCTTGCAAGGCAGGTGCTTGTGCTGCAGAGCTAAATCCCCAGACCCTATTTATTCTTTAATTAATTAAGTTTATTGGTACATTTTAGGTATACATAATGATCACAATCATCATAGGGAATTTGTATCTAAACATGATATATCTTGATTCTTTTTTTTCCCTTCGCCTCAACCCTGCAGGAGTTTTGGCCCAGACAGGACACTGTAGCCGGTAAAGCCTCAGGCAGAACCAAGGAGCTTAATCTCCCCCACCCCTAGGAATTTACCTCTGGCGCCAAAAGAATACCAATGGGTTATCTGTGCATCCCTAATGTCACCTCAGGCTCTACCCCCAACCTAAACTGCATATACGCCTCCACTCCACGTGTTCCACAGAGAGATCGCCAACCCCAGGGGGAGATGCTGAGCCCCAGGGGGTGGGGTGGGGTCTCTCCCTGCAGTCTCAAAATAAAGGTCATTTATATTTCATATTTCTTATCTTTTCAGCTGCTGCCGGTCCCCCACAGTTCTATCAAACCTCTTTCCCTCTTTATTTTATAAAAGCTTTGTTTCCATTTTTTCCTTCTTTTTGCACTTTTTTCTTTTCCCTTCTTTCCATTTCTCCTCCCGCTTTCCTGGTTCCTCTTCCCATTTCAAGATTCTTTTCCTATTTCACAATATCTATTATACATTTTGGTCCTTATTTACATTATCAGTTTGTCACACCAGAGAAACAATGTGGTATTTACATGTGTGTCCAATTTATTTCACTTAAAGAATATCATCTCATGACCCATACCTTTAGCTATAATTGCCTCGTTTATCCATATATATATATATTGATACCAGGGATCAAATTCATGACCTCGTGCTTGCCAGGCAGGCACTTACACCTCTAAGCTAAATCCCTAGCCCAGTTTATCCTTTTTTTATGGTAGAGTAGGACTCCACTGTATAAAAACACCCCACATCTTCTTTACCCATTCATGAGTTGATGGGCAGTTGGGCTGTTTCCAAGATTTAGTTATTGCAGAATGTGCTGTGATAAACACGGGTGTGCATATGTGATATGATGCCTTTAATTCTTTCTGGAAATACCAAGAAGGAGAAGGGTACAATGGAGTCTCTAGTTCTACTTTTTGTGTGTGTGTACTAGGGATTGAACTCAGGACTCCGTGCTTGCAAGGCAGGTACTTAAGTTACTGAGCTAAATCCCCAGCCCCTCAGAAGTGTTTTTCTGAGCTGGGCTGTGGTGGCTCACGCCTGTAATCCCAGCACTTGGGAGGCTGAGGTGGGAGGATCATTGAGAGTTCTGAGAGTTGGAGACCAGCCTGGGCTACAGAGTGAGCTCAAGGCCAGCCTGAACTGCATAGTGAGACCCGGTCTCAAAAAAAGACAAAAACAAACAAAAAAACTAGAAGTGTTTTTCTGTTTGTTTTTTGGTACTGGGGATTTAAGTCATGAATTTGTACTTGCTAAGGTGCACTTATGCAGCTGAGGTGTACCTCTCACCCTAGAAGTAAGTGTTTTAACAAGCCCTCCAGGTGATTATATAGTTACTATTTGAGAAACAGCGAAGAGAAGCTAGACATGCTGTGTCGGAAATCAATCTTCTCATGGATAAGTATGAGTAAGTTTCCACAATCAGTTTCTGGTATTAAGTCAACCTCAAAAAAGGCATGATCCTAGCACTTGGGTAGGCTGAGGCAGTAGGATCTTTGCAAGTTTGAGGCCAGCCTGGGCTATATAGTGAATCCAGGAAGCCTGAAATACATAGTAACACCCTGTCTCAAAAAAAAAAAAATATGAATGAACACATGTAAATACCTATATGGGAGAGTGAAGCATAAGCAGTCAGTTTTTTGTTTTTGTTTTTGTTTTGAGACAATGTCTCACTGTGTAAGGCCTCAGATTGGTCTTGAAATCTTGAAACTGGTCTTGAAACTGTGTAGCTCAGACTGGCCTCAAACTCTGTGATCTTTCTACCTCAGCCTCCCAAAATGCTAGGGTTATAGGTATTTACCACTATATCTGGTTTATGGGTCTCTTACTGTCAATACTCTATCACTGCAGCAGACCAAATGGGAGGGATGTTTTCAGAAACTGAGAGACACAAGAAAGTTGGTGTGATATTTCTGGCAAGATACATCTGCACCAGCACAATAAGCCATCCAAAAAGAAGGGGGATCACATGAAAGCAGTTCAGAAATTAAATATGCCAAGACATGGTAATCAGTTTTATAGGGGAAAGGAGCAAAGGAGAAAGAGGAACTGTCATTTCCGGCTTGAAGATGCCATTTACTGAGATAGGACGCAAAGGACACAAGTACACACATATGTTTGTAGGAGGAAGATGAAGGTTTTGTTTGGTGTGGACTCTTTGAATTTGAGGTGCTAGGAGACTATTCAAATGGAGCTGTCCAGCAGACACTTGGAAATAAAGAGTTTGAGATGTGGCTGGAAGTACAAATTTGGACGGTTGAGCCATATAAATTGATGAGATCTTTGAGGGGGAGAATGAAGTAAATAGAGAACAGGGTTTGGAACTACAGTCAACATTTATCTAATAAGGCAAAAGCAGGAAGGCCTTTAAAGAAAACTGAAAAGGACTGAGGCATTAAGGAGACCTCAAAAATGCCCAAGCCCTGTAGAAATCTTATTTATTAATTTTTAAAAGGAGAGGGATAGTGTCAGATGTTGCAGAGAAAGAATTAAAAACTATTTTTTGAATTTTGGCACAAAAAGTCATTTAAATGACGTGGTGAGAGAAGCAGACTGACAGAATGCAGCTGTCAGGAGTAGAGTGAGAAAGTGGAGGCAGGTGCCTCCCAGGTCTTGCAGAGGTCTGTAGCCACACTGTGACATCTTCCAGGGTAGGCAGGGTCTCTCACATGTCTGTGGTCTCGGCGCCCAGCACCCGGCCTGGAAGAGAGGGTGGCGTCAGTGAGTTCGGTGACTAGGGACGGAGAAAGACTTCGCGGAGACAGTCTCTGCAGCCCAGGCTTGAAGGATGAGGGTGACTGGGAGGACAGGTGGGAGATAGGGCCCCTGGGAGAAGGGGTGCTGGAGCGTGAAAGGGTCTGGGAATGAGGCGGGGCTCTCCTGACTCGCGCGTGGCGCTGTGCGAAGGGTGGGGCTGTGTGTGGATTGGGAGGGACCTTTTTGGGGAAAAGACAGGGCCCGAGGTTGCAGCGGGGATGTTGCCCCGCCCTGCCCCACTTACGCCACTGCGCGGTTCCGTGGCGCTGCTACCGGAGCCCTCCCGCCGGCTGCACGGCGACGGGTGACCGCCAGGGGCCGCTGCCTCCGGTCCCCGCGCCCCCGCCCCTCTCCATTGGCCTTTGTTGCCGTCGGAGCGCCCCGCTTGACTCGTTCCCGTCCACCCCCTGGGCCTGGCGGTCGCGCCTGCGCACTGGCAGCTGGTCGGGCGCTCGTAGGGGGAGCTGCTGCAGGCTCCGCGGCGGCGGCGGCAGTGGCAACGGAGGCTGCGGGGGCGTCGGCGCGAGCGGCCGGGCTTGGGGGGGGAGCCGAGCCCGGCCCGGGAGTCCGAGCGGCGAGAGTGCGGGATCCCTAGGCCCTTCACGCTGGACCCCACCGTCTCTGGGCCGCCTGACCTCCGCACGGGTATATGGGATGGAAGCGGGACCCTCGGGAGCAGGTAAGGGCCCCCCGGGAGGGGGACGGTGCGTGTGCCAAAGACCCGGGAGGTTCCCGTGTAAGGAGCATGGTTCCAGAGTGAGGGAAGGGTACCTGGGTGAGAAGAGGGGTTCTTTTGGGATGGGGGCCCAGTTTAAAGGGGGCTGTGTGCAGTTCCGGGGAGAACCATGTGAGGAGAGCTCTGAGGTGGGGGCTGTTCGTCCAGGGAAGCTCTGTGCAGTCGTGGGGGTGAGAAATAACCAGGGAAAAGGCCTGAATGCACAGAAGGACTCTCGGAGATCAGGGAAGGCCTGCGGCGAGACCCGGCAGGTGGCAGGGGGCGGGCTCCAGGTGTCCAGGAGAGGTGGGGGCGACACAGATGGGTCTGAAGCTACCGCATGCCGGGGGCGGGGGCTCAGCCCGACTGGGCTGGACTAAGCTAATATCTCTTGGGAGAAGGCGCCAGAGCTGGGCTGTAAGCTCCGCCCCGGCTGAGCCTGACGCTGGGGCGAGGGTCAGGGGGCGGTGAGTTGGGGATCAGTCCTGGGATTCCCCCGGGGGAGGCCGGGGAGCCTGAGTGGTGGCCTTGGAGCATGCGCAGAGGTGGCAGCTGGAAGGGGCTGCCCGACGTGGTGGGGGCGTGGCTGCCTGAATACCCCTGTTTCTCCTTCGCCCGTTTGGGTTTGGAAAATGGAGCGCGCTGCTGAGGTGCGTTCTGTGTGAGGTTATACTGGCCGTGCACAGGTGGAAAGCGCCCCCTCCTCTCTCTTGGGGACTTGAAGGCAGTCAGCTACAATTTGCCAAGAATGGGTTGAGGTAAACTGCCAAAGTGCCTTTTTCTGCCACATGAGGAGAGACTGGGACCGAAGCCATGTTTGGGGGGCGGGTACTCCCTGAAGATAGGCTTCTGGGAAAGGTGTTGGTTACTGAGGAATCAAGGATAAGACTAATTTGCAAGTTTCTGGTCCTATTCAGACGGAAGCTTTTAATACAAGCGTAATGACTTTTCCCTTGGAATTGTCTCTTGAAGTTACAGACTAATCTCTATATCTGAATTTTTTATGGTTCTTTTCTCTCAGTGGGTATCTTTTCGTTTGCATCTTTACTCCCCGTCACAGAAACAGTGACGGATATGCCATTAAATTTCCGAAGCTAGTCTGATACAAATAAATGTGTGTGTGTGGGTTAGGATGGGCTTGTAGAGTTGGCTCTGGCGTGTTACAGGTTATAGCCCTATTTTCTTCTTATTCACAGATAGTAAGGAAAAAAGGAACTAAAAGGAGAAACTTAGGCAGGCTTGCCCAAAGGCAGACCTCAGGATGGGTTGCTGGCTGGAAGTACCTCTTGTATCCTAGGTCTCTTACCCTATGATGGATGGAACAGTGTAGATTCAGGAATCCTTTCGGACATCTCTTAACACCTCTTCCATTTGGTTTGGGCACAGGAATAGGATTTCTGTTTGGGACATGAATTTCATCATTTTTCTGATGGAATAATCTGTGTCTTTCTGATCAGATCTAATACCTACCCCCTCCCAAGAATGGCTCCTAACAAGTCTTAAGTCTTTCAGTGAGTGATCTATAAGTACTACTTTTCATGAAACAAAAATAACCTTTATAGCAGGATTTAGTGGCATATGCTTGTAATCCTAGCACTTTTTTTTTTTTTTTTTTTTTTTTTGTCTTTTTCATTTTTATCGGTACCGGGGATCGAACTCACGACCGCCTGTTAGCAAGGCAGGTGCTTATGCCGCTGAGCTAAATACCCAGCTCCCAATCCTAGCACTTTGAGAGAAGCTGAAGCAGCAGGATCACAAGTTTGAACCCAGCCTGGACAACTTAGTCAGACTCTGTGTCAAAATAAAAAAGGGCTAAAGGTGTAGCTCAATATAAGGCCCTGGGTTCAGCTACCAGTAAGTACAAAACAACTAGAACAAAACAACCTATAAAGGTTTTATAGATACTGTGGTAGAGTACATGGTTAAGCTGACTTCAGTGCCAGCTACTTTTTCTTTCTCTCCATCCCTGGAAAGCATCAGGAATATAGCTCAGTGACACAAGTTCCTCCTGCCTGGCAAGTGCAAGGTCCTGAGTTTGATTCCTGGTACAAAAAAAAAAAAAAAGAAGTCTACTCTCCATCATTGGAACTCAGTTTTCTGGGCTGGTGGGCTGGAGATATTTTCCAGTAAACTGTGGACTAGAATATAGTGAATAGGCCAGGCATGGAGGCTCATGTTTGTAATACCAGGACTCTTGAGGCAGAGTCATGAGAGGATTGTTGTGAGTTCAAGGCCATGCCAAATTGCTGCATATGGAAACCCGGTCTCAAAACAAAACAATAGAATGGATAGGTCATTAAAGTCCAGATGGATTGCTGTGAGGAAATAGTACCTTTTCCAGACTAGTGATTTTATTTTGATGAATTCCCAATGGGCTCTGGAGTGATGAAAAAAATGGACTTTTTTGTTTATTACAAGAAATAGTCTTTTAAGGGAGGTGCTGGAGTTTGGTATCTATAGTTAGGTGTAGTTTAGGGAAAAGCCTAATGGAACATCATAGTATGTAATTAAATTTTATTCTGGCAGTTTCTGATGGAGAGACTCCTTAACTGCCTCCTTATTGTACTAGGTCTATTGTTCTCTTACAATTGGTGTCCTGAGGAGGCCCAAGGACAATGTGCCAAACTAAGGTGTTGTTGCCTATGTCCAGGTATGTCTTCTTTGCACAGGTGTGTTTCAGGCATACATACCAGACCAGGAGCTCCCTGAAGGTAGAAATAGGATGTGACATACTATATCTATGCAATCAACAATTGCCTACTGTGAGTCCTGACACAAAATATTTGTTAATTGAAGCAAACCACATGCAGTATGAACAGTTAAGCTCACATGTGCATATTTAATAATTTATGTGTACTCATGCAGGTATTTAATAATTTGTAGACAAGTACCTACCGTTTTGTTGAGATTGGCCTCTAGTCTTTGTTTACCCACCTCCTAACCTAGCCCTTGAGTTCAAGTCTTTTGAATAAGCTTTGTGGGTCCTTGGGAGGTCTGTGGGCCTCTAAACTGCAGGGAAGGAATCCTAAGCTAGGGCTGTTACTTTTCCTTCTCTGTACTGGTTAGGAATGGGGCGAGGGGGGAGTGTCCTATTCAGGGCCCCTCCCTCCAGTTTTTGTCTGCAGGGAAGGGCCCCGCCCCTTCCCCCTAGGCCAGAGCTTTGTCCTCTGTGCTGGGGCCCTCATCTGCATCACAAAGTGACCGTCTGTCCCTGTCTGGATTTGAAGGGAAGTGTCTCCCTTTTCTCAGACTAAAAGCTGGGGGCAGGGTGGGGCTGGAGAGGGGAGAGACTTTGTACAGCTGTGAAGCTTTGGGGGTGGGGTATAGAACAAGAGAGAGATTCTCTCTTCTGCCTGCATTGCTTAGTTTGGAGATAAGTAAGGGTATAGGTTCCCCTGTTTTCCCAAAGCCTCCTTGGAGAGAGTGATGGTCTAAAGCTGAGTCTGGCATGTTGTCCTATTTCTAGGAAAGAGAAGGCGTTGAGGCTAGTGTTTCTCCCATCCCCCAGCATTGCTACCCAGCCACCAGCTCTAGGGGAATGTCTTTCTTCAAGACCCCAAATGACTGTTCAGCCCGGGAGGCTAAGGAGATGAACGGAATCTAAGAAGTTGGTAGGGAGAAAGGTGTCTTTTTATGTCTTGTACCTTAAGGGTACAAGTCCTGTGCAGGGCTTATGATAGTTTCTGGGCAGCTGCAGGTGTTCATATGTTTGTGTGTTTTAGTGCTGTATCTGCATACTGAGTATCTGCACACTGAGTATGGCTGTGTGCACTAGGCCTGGGAGATTCAGCAATGACCAGGGCACTTAGGGTCTTTGCCTTTGAAGAACCTGGCTGAGGGCAGTGAGGGTAAGGTAAATTGTCAAGGTCTAGACATGCTTGGATATGTGTGACAGGGATGTATGTTTGTATGTTTATGTCTGCCTTTGACTTTGTGTTAAATTTCTGCCCATCTCTTTCTGGGGTAAGTGGCCAGGTGTGAATTACTAGTCTTCCACCTCCTTACATAGCTGAGGCCTTTTCCCTCCAGCCTGGGCCTCCCTTTCCCTGTCCTCAGAGTGGGGCTGGACTTGACAGGTGGTTAGAAGGAGACCTCACTGTTAACTCTGGGAGGGATGCCCTCCCACAAATGGCTCTGACCTCTTCCTGACCCCCCAGCTGAAGATATACCCCATCCCCCCAGTCTGTGTGTCTGTGTAAGCAGAACTCTAGTAATGGAGGTTCTGGGCTGTTTTATCCTTCTCTCCTCCCACCTGGGCTGGTCCTCTTCTGTCAAGAACAATAGTAACTGAGGACAAAGGCTTCTCTTAGGCTGTTTCCCTCCCCCACCCACCACCCACCTAGAAAAGAAGCCTGGGGGCAGCAACCCCACTGGCCCAGCCCTACCCCTTTCCCAAGGGCCCTCTCTGTCTTGAAATTGATCCCTTTTACTGTCTGGACCCTCTATGGGAGGATTTGTGGAGCATGGAAATTCGAATCTTGCATTCTCTTTCTCAGAGCCAATGCATTCTGGTGGGTGACTGTCTTTCCCAAGGCCCATAGCTCTTTATTTATTCAAACTTTTTCTTTATTGTCTCCTCAGTTACAACTTTTTTTCCCCTTCTTTTTGCCCTATCGCACAACTCTAACCTATCTTGCCCTGTTCTTTAGTTCAAGCCTCTCCTCAACTCCTTGGCCAATTCAAGCCCTTTTCTGTTACAGTTTTTAGTTCCGGCCTCTGCTGTGGTCCCTTATTTCAGCCTGTCTGCCTAGTCTCCCAACATTATCCTTTTAGCACTTTCTCCAGCTTTAGCCATTCATTGGCCTTATTTTTGTCTCAAACATTGCTTCCATTCTCCCAGCCTGGCCTTTTATTTACCTTCTTTGGTATACTGGTGATGGAACCTACAACCTTTACAGTGAGCTACATCTCCAGCCTTTTTTATTTTTTGAGACAGGGTCTCACTGAGCCACTAAAGTGCCCAGGCTGAGCTGTGACTTGCTGTCCTGCCTCTCCCTCACAATCATGCCTGGGATTACATGCCTGGGATTACAGGCATGTGTCGCTCTGTCTGGCTTCAGCCTGACCTTCTTTAGATCTCCCTCCTGTGTGCATCACAGAGGAACATCAAGATGATGGCAGTTGTGTGTTCAGGATAGTGATGAGGGGAGTAAGCATCCAACCTGCAGACAGTAGAATATTTTCAGACTGCTAGATACCTGGGCCTTATAGATATCTTTTTTTTTTTTTTTTTTTTGTATTTTTACCAGAACCAAGGATCGAACTTACAACCACACGCTTGCAAGGAAGGCACTTATGCCACTGAGCTAAGTCCCCAGGCCCCCTTATAGATGTCTTAATTTAATAGAAGGAAGAAAGGCTTTTTGTTACTGAAAGCCAGATTTACTTCTTCACTTAACATGCAATGAGAACTTGCTACTTTGATGGCCACCAGTTCCCATGCTCTGCTTTGCGGTAACAAGTCTTGTAGCACAGCACTGTATGGGACCCATCCTGGATACCCTCCTAGCATTGGGATTCTAACTTCTAGGAAAAATTCTCTAATTAAAAAAAGAACTTCATACTTGTTTATCTGAATTTAAGGTAGGCATTTTTCTAACCAAAGAGAGGTTTCAAAACAAAAACAAAACTCCAAAAATGCATAAGCCTGGGAATGTGTGAGCAAAGGGAACCCTTCAGCTGGGTTGGGAAGAGGAAAGAGGCTTCCTCTATACTCAGCTTTGGTGTTTTGGGAGGCCTTGTGCCTTCTCTGATCAGAGTAGTTAGGAGATTGTCAGACACTGTCCTCATTGACCTCTTTTTTTGTTTTGTAGCTGCGGGCGCCTATCTGCCCCCCCTGCAGCAGGTATTCCAGGCACCTCGTCGTCCTGGCATTGGCACTGTCGGGAAGCCAATCAAGCTCCTGGCGAATTACTTTGAGGTGGACATTCCTAAAATCGACGTCTACCACTACGAGGTGGACATCAAGCCAGATAAGTGTCCCCGCAGAGTTAACCGGTAAGTGATGCACATAGATGCCACCAAATCCATGAGACTTGACTTTCCTTGACTTTCCTGAATCTTTTCAAAAAAGAGCCAGGAAGGTTAAAGAGCAGCTAGTAGAGATTTTTATAACCAAATCTGAGAAAACTTTTGAAGAGGAGATGTCAGGCGAGAACAATAAATGTTTAGAGGAAATAATTGGTGGCTCTTGCCAGAGAAATTTCATTAGAGCAGTTGGTTAACCTAAATGCCTTGAGTAGGATAAATGGAAGGTAATATTGTAGGAATGGTGAGAGCAGGTAGCTTTTTCCAACTACTTTGGCAGTGTAAGGGGGAGACAGAGACTATGTTGGCTGGAAAGGACCAGCAGTAGTGCTTCACACATTTCAGTTCTTCATGAAATGAATAAATGAAGAGTTTCTAAAAAAAAAAAAAATTTCTGTGAGACACAAGTATGTTTACAGAAGCAAGAGAAGGACCTAGTAAAGGAGAGGTTAAAGGTTAAAGGAGAGATTAGAGATGGACTAAATGAGAGAGAGACATTCTCTGCTGAGGTAGGAGAACTTTGCAGAATGCATAGAGGGATTAGCTTTAGAAGAAGTGATATTTCTTTCTACAATTATTTTATTAATTGAAAATCTTATGCACAGTATAAAAAATACAAGAATTACAAAAACGAGCGGTATTGGGCTGGGGATTTAGATCAGCAAGTACAAGTACCTGCTGGGCAAGTGTGAAGTTGTGAGTTTGATCCCTGGTACCAAAAAAAAAAAAAAAACCAAACACCCAAACAAAAAAAACGCAGTAGTGAAAAATATCCCCCCCTCTTTTTTTTTTTTTTTTTTTTTTTTTGGTGCTGAGGATCAAACTCATGACATGGCTTTTGCCAAGCAGGTGCTTATGCTGTTGAGCTAAACCCCCAGCCAATAACTCCTTATTATCCTGGTCCTTGGACGCATTAATTTGTTATTCTTGAGTATGTTTCCAGATATTTTTCTTTGCATATGCGAGCATATATGCACATATAATATTTTTAAAACATAAAATCTGGGTCTTTTGTATCCAGTTCTATACCTTGCATTTTTCTACTAAATCATATATTTTGGAAAGCAGTACATAAGAGTTCTATAGGGTATGTCTCTTTCCTTTAGTTTATTATTATTATTACTTTTTGTACAGTGCTATAGATTGAACCCAGGACCTCTGATAGTTCCATAGATATGCCATTGAATGGCCATATTTAACTTTCATAAATCTATTGAGAAAAATGTAGGTTGATTTTTAAATTGCTATAGAAATGAAAATGTATTGAATATTATGTATACATATGTATTTACATTCAAGTATATCTCCCGGATTGAAATTATTGTTATTTTTTGTGCCGGGGATTGAACTCAGGACCTCGCATTTGCCAAGCAGGCACTTATGCCGCTAAGTTAAACCCTCAGCTGGAGTGAAATTATTAACATAGTACTTTTTTTTTTTTTTGTACCGGGAATTGAACTCATGACTTTGTACTTGCCAGGCAGCACTTAAATATAGTACATTTTAAAATATTAAAATATTGTCAGTGTTTGTCCCATCAGCACAGTATCATAGCACTTGTTCCTTATACTTGCATCAGATTTTTTTTTCTGATAAGTAGATAAATATATCTTAGTCTAATTTAAAATTATATTTCCCTAATGATGTTGAATATATTTTCATATGTTTAAAAATATATGAAAAGGGCATTTCAAATGAGAGAGGAAGGTGGGAGGAAAAGACGCGTGCGTATAACCTGGAACTCAAGGGTAGCCTTTTCTACTATAACGTGCTCTTTTCAGAGATACTAGGCATTGAAACTGTGTGTGTACTTAGAGTTTCTCCTGATGTACCTTTTTTGGTGGTGGTGGGGTAAATATGGGGAATTGAATCCAGAGCTTTGTGCTTGTTAATTGTTAGGCAAGCACTGTACCACTGAGCTATATCCTTTGACTTTTAAAGTTTTTTTTATTTTAAAATGAGATCTCACTGAATTACTTAGTATGGCTTTGAACTTGTGATCCTCTGGCCTCAGTCTTCTAAATCACTGGGATTAATTACAGTCTGTGTCACCACATCCAGCTCTAACGTACCTTTTGGAGGGTACTGTATGCTATAGTACTCGAGAACTTTGGTTTAGAAAGTGGACACTCAGATAGTTGGATGGGCTGGGATTTTGAAAGAATGATAGATGCTCTTGATCTGAGAAGCAGAGGACAAAAAGTAAAATCAAGGAAGAGGTCATAGTGTAGAGAAAATAGGGTGTTGGGACTAAAGGCTTTCGACAAGTAAGGTTTTTCTACAGTTTGTTCATATTCCAGTTCAGATCTCTTCCCTTTGTACTTTTTTTGCTTATCAGATTAGGGGTTGGAGAGTGGAGCAGCCTGGGTTCTGGCCAGACACTGTTATCAAGCCTTTCTTTCCTCAGATTCCCTTTTTCTCAGGAGGCACTCATACCCAGTATTGCAGGTCGCTTAGAGCTTTGGTGATTTTAGGACCAGCAACATCTGATCCAGCATCTGATTTAAGACCACTAAATATATTAGAAATATGAAATATCAGGCTGTATTCTAAATCTGCTGAATCAGAAGCACATTTTAATAATACCACCAAATGATTTATGGGAATGAGGTGTCACACATACTACCAAAGACTATATTCACTAGGATTGAATATAGTAGATGAGACATTTCCTGGACATTGAGTTACTTTCAAAAGCTTGCAGTGGTAGTCTCAACTTTCATAAGCCACTCTCTTGTGCTCCACAGGGAAGTGGTGGAATACATGGTCCAGCATTTCAAGCCTCAGATCTTTGGTGATCGCAAGCCTGTGTATGATGGAAAGAAGAACATTTATACTGTCACTGCCCTGCCCATTGGCAATGAACGGGTAAGGCTAGGAGTTAGGCTAGGCCTGTGTTGGGTCTGGAATGGAGCAGAGCTCCTATTAGTCCATCTGGAGTCTAGTATTCCAAAGATGCTTTTTATCTTTTGTGCTGAGAAAGTATGTTTTAGGATTAGAAGTGGATAAATGCTTATATTTATTTACCCTATCATGTGTCTATCCCCTAAATAGACTGAGATTAGACATAAAACAGTCCTAAAGAACCTCCTACTAGGGTGAGGGGGACAGAACCACTGTTTCAAAGTAACTAGAAACTAAAGGTTGGATTTACTCTTGGGTTATTATTGTGTGTCCCTATAGATTTTAAGGAGCAGATTCTTGGCAAGTTTATGGTTGAGGGAGGCATTTGGGGTAAGGCAGGGGATACTGGTCTGTGGAAAAGTTACAGCAGTCTTTCACTTTTTTCTCTTACCCTTCTAAAGGTCGACTTTGAGGTGACAATCCCTGGGGAGGGGAAGGATCGAATTTTTAAGGTCTCCATCAAGTGGCTAGCCATTGTGAGCTGGCGTATGCTGCATGAAGCTTTGGTCAGTGGCCAGATCCCTGTTCCCCTGGAGTCTGTGCAAGCCCTGGATGTGGCCATGAGGCATCTGGCATCCATGAGGTATGGAGTGTAGTTAGTAGTACGTGGGCTACTAGTGTTGGCACAACTGTTGGGTGGGGGGAAGGGCACATATATTAAGAGCCACAGTGTGCTATTGCAAAAAAAAAAGAAAGTTTTTTGAAGCCCTACCATATGCCAGGCAAGTATGCATATACATTTAGGTATATAAAGCCTTGGCCCTGTCCTTAGACACTTTTTGACCTTGCCCTATCTGTGCCTGCAGGCAGAAAAATAGTAGAGACTTTCACAAGGTCAGTCATGTAACCAGTAAAGGATCAGAGCTGGCATTAAAGCCCTGGTGTCCTGCCTTCCAGGCCAGGGCTCCTACGTGCCCAGGATGCCTCACAGGGTGGGGGCCTGTGCCCGAGGGACCAGTTCTCTGCCTGTCCCTGCCAGGTACACCCCTGTGGGCCGCTCCTTCTTCTCACCGCCTGAGGGCTACTACCACCCGCTGGGGGGTGGGCGCGAGGTCTGGTTCGGCTTTCACCAGTCTGTGCGCCCAGCCATGTGGAAGATGATGCTCAACATTGATGGTGAGTGGGGAGAGCCGTGGAGTCAGGGGCACCCTAAATCCAGTAACCACACTCCCAGCCTTGCCCCTCCCAGCTCTGCAACCACACTCCTGGTCTAATTCCTCTAGCCTTCGCACCCCTTGTCCCCATCCCAGTCCCCTAGGAGAAAAAGGGTATAAATTTCAGTGCCTTCATTTATTCTGGAAGACAGAATCTAAGCTGAGCTGTCCCTACCCTGTCCCTACAGTCTCAGCCACTGCCTTCTACAAGGCACAGCCAGTGATTGAGTTCATGTGTGAGGTGTTGGACATCAGGAACATAGATGAGCAGCCTAAGCCTCTCACGGACTCCCAGCGTGTTCGCTTTACCAAGGAGATCAAGGGTGAGGACCAAACCAGGTGGGAAAAGGAAATTGCTGCTTTTTCAGTCCTAATAGGAAATACTTTTGGGAAAGGCCAAGCCTGGGCACATAAGCAACTTATTCCAACCCTGACAAGTTGTGTGTTTATCTCAGGCCTGAAGGTGGAAGTGACCCACTGTGGACAGATGAAGAGGAAATATCGTGTGTGTAATGTTACCCGACGCCCTGCTAGCCATCAGACGTAAGTTGGCTGGGTTGCTGAGCCATACTCCATTGGTGGAAGAGGGCTGAGATTTCAAACACAGTTCCCCTGACCCTGAGAGTGAACCTTGGGCTGGACCTGGGTTTTAAAAATAGCTGTGAGAATTTGGCATCTCTTTTCCCAACCTTCCTATATCTATTGATTGTCTCTGTAGTTTTACTTTGTTAATGATTTTCTTTCCTCCTTGGGCCTTTACTGTACAAGAGGTTCCACTGATTCTTGTTACAGTTCTGAAAACATTAGAATCTTTGAATTTATTCTTCCTTCTAAAAAAAAGAAAGCCAGCTCACTAATTCTGTCTTCCTTCTTGGCTGCTGGCTATGCTGGACTATGAATACCTATCCTTTGTTAGGTTTTCTGCTTATCAGCAGAAATACACATGAGTCTGATACTGTCCTAACTGTGGTGGGCCTTGCCAGTCAAATCTTCAACTTCTTGTATTACCTGCTTTCCCCATGAGTGGCAGTGGGTAAAGGTATTGGTAGGATAACACAGAAGTCTGAGGCTTTCCATAGGACTGCAGAGCTAGGATTGAATGCTAGGTTAAGACGTGTTCCTTCCTCCAAACAGGTTTCCCTTACAGCTGGAGAGTGGACAGACTGTGGAGTGCACGGTGGCACAATATTTTAAGCAGAAATACAACCTTCAGCTCAAGTATCCCCATCTTCCCTGCCTGCAAGTTGGCCAGGAACAAAAACATACCTACCTGCCTCTAGAGGTGAGGCTGCCAAGTATAGCTTGGCTGGGAAATAGGCATTGTACAAGGACATGATCATCCGAGGTCTGTTGAATCATTTGTATTCTCTCATAACTCATTTCGAAATTTGGAAAATAGACCTTCTGAGAAGGTCTGATGTAGTTTTCCTGTGAACTATAGGGCTCACTCTTAAGTGTTAAATTCTTTTCTCATCCCAGTCCCATTCTTATGTTCTTCCAGGGCTGTTAGCAAAAGGGTAAGATATATTTACTATTTAATAAATAACCAGTTCATTAGGACACATTTCAAATATTTACACTCATGTTCTCTTAATTTCTCTTTTCCAGCTATCTGGAATTAAGACTCGTGTTTGACTTAGAGATACAAGTGTGCCTTATTCCATAGGAAGTGGAAACCTGGCATGGTGGCACACCTGTGATGCCAGCACTTGGTAGGCTAAAGCAGGAGGATTGCTGTGAATTCAAGGACAGCCTGGGCTACATTAGCAAGTTAAAGGCCAGTCTGGGCTACATAAAGAAACCCTGTCTCCAAAAAAAAAAAAAAAGGAGATGAATATTACCTACAATGTAAATTCTGTTTTCCCAGTGGTTAATATGTTTTGTTTTGTTTTTTTTTTCTTTTTAATTGGTACCGGGGATCGAATTCATGACCACACACTTGCAAGGCAGGTGCTTATGCTGCTGAGCTAAATCCCCAGTCCCCGGTATGTTGTTTTTTTTTTTTTTTTTTTTTTTTGTCTTTTTCATTTTTATTGGTACGGGGATCGAACCCACGACCGCACACTTACAAGGAAGGCACTTACGCCGCTGAGCTAAATTCCCACCCCCTTAAGTGATTTATTTAATTAATCTCCATACATCAGTGAGATTGTTACTTATTTTCCTCATTTAACATGAGACCTGATTGCAGATCTGCCTTTTGTTTTGCACATGAATATTTTTTTTGTTTGTTTTTGAGACTGGGTCTTAGAGTATAGTCCAGGCTGGCTTTGAACTTGCATTGTAGCCCATGCTGGCTTTGAACTTTTGATCCTTCTGCCTCAGCTTCCCAATTACTGGGATTACAGGCACCTACCACTACACCAGGCTTCACATGGATATTTTCTGGGTTATATAACAAGTCAAACTTGAGACCATACTGATGCACAAGGGATTCTCTAGTCCCTTCCTTATGGTTGACAGCTAAGGTCTCTTTATAGGATGCACCATACTTGAGCTAGAGTTACCTGTCTCTCTCATTTCCTCAGGTCTGTAATATTGTAGCTGGGCAGCGCTGCATTAAGAAGTTGACTGACAACCAGACTTCAACCATGATAAAGGCTACAGCTAGGTCAGCTCCAGACAGACAGGAGGAGATCAGCCGCCTGGTCAGTGGAGCTGTTGAGGATACACGTTCATTTACTCAGCCATTGGGGTGTTTAGTAGCACTGATGCTTTCTTTGAGTCTGGGTTTGTTGCCTGGGACCCCACAGGGATGTTCTTCTGTCTTGACCCTTTAGTTACTTTTGCTTCTTCCTTGTCCTTCCTATATAACTTCCCTGTGTTATGTACCCCACTTCCTTTGTAGTCTACTTTCCACTGCTTTCTAGGGCCATTTCTTGACAACTTCAGCTTCTCTTTAGGGCTCTTTCCTTGGGACCTAGAGGGTGTGTAATACTGCCATGCTGCTGCCCTCCTGAGATCCTCTTAATTTGCCTTGCAGATGAAGAATGCCAGCTACAACCTAGATCCCTACATACAAGAATTTGGAATCAAAGTGAAGGATGACATGACGGAGGTGACAGGGCGAGTGCTGCCGGCGCCCATCTTGCAGTACGGCGGCCGGGTGAGCAGGGTCAGGGCCAGACAACATCTCTGGGGCATAAGTGGGTGGTTGGGTTACACAGCTAGGGGCTTTTTGCTTCCTACCTACCTACCTGGCTCTACTGAGGCTCACCTGGGTGCACCCTCTGCCTATCTCCAGAACCGGGCCATTGCCACACCCAACCAAGGTGTCTGGGACATGCGGGGAAAACAGTTCTACAATGGTATTGAGATCAAGGTCTGGGCCATCGCCTGCTTCGCTCCACAAAAACAGTGTCGAGAAGAGGTGCTCAAGTAAGGAGCATTGGGTGTAGGGGTGGGAAAGATCCCAGGGATGCTGCCCACTCCAGCACACAGGGGTCCAGACTGATCTGTAGTCTGCTCTGTCTTCTCCCTGGTTGCCTTGCCTTTATTTTTAATTTTATTTTTATTTTTATTTTAATAGTACTGGGAATCAAACCTAGGACCTCATGTATGCTAGGCAAGCACTTTAGCCCTCTACACTTGAGCTTTGTCATTTGTGGCTCAGATGTCTATCTGGTCATTTTTTGTCCATCTGTGGTCAGGAGACTTTTATTTTATTTATTTATTGTCTTTTTCCTTTTTATCGCTACCGGGGATCGAACTCACGACTGCCTGCTTTCAAGGCAGGTGCTTATGCCACTGAGCTAAACCCCCAGCTCCAAGAGACTTTTAATAAAGAGCCATTATCAGGGATGATTTTGAGGCATAAATCTCCTAACGGAGGTATGAATTATCATTACTGTTATTATCACTGATAATAAACAGTAACAGTGAAGACTGCAGTGTTTGTGCCAACTTTGAACTTACTTAGGCTTTATTCCTTCATTTCATATCAGAGAGTAGGCAATGATATTTTCATTTTCAGGAGACCGTGGCTCAGAAAGTTCAAAAGTTTGACCATCTAAAAATGCCAGAGTTGGGATCAAATTAGATCTGAGCTTCAAAATTTGTTTTTCTCATGGGACACAAAAAAAGAGCAACTCATTTAGGTGGTTCACTGATCTGTCTTCTGTGCGTGAAACTTGCTCAGTTGGGTGCAGATGACCTGAATCAGATGAGTTGTAAGAGCCTCTGCACCATTATACCTGAAGGGCTAGGGGTTGTGATAAAATCAAATGGCTTAAAGACACTGGTGAGGGAAATAACGACTTCAGTGAGTGAGTGAGGAAGTGAGAAAGTCACTGTACCTTCCCCTACAGTCTTTCTTGTTTTTAAACAGTTTTGAGATCTATTCAATAAAACAGTACAGAATACACCTAATTTAAAAAGAAATGAAACAAAACAAAACCCTCATCCGTATTTATAGTTCCTTGTTTTCTGGTACCTTTTGCTGTGGTAGCTGTCTATATGTACAGTGAAGGCATTGTGTGCTCTGGGGGGAAGGAGTCAGTGAGTTGACTGCTTTGGGTAATGAAGAGGATAATGAAGAGGAGACAGTGCCCAGGTGGTTCAGCTGGTCTTTTGAGTTTTTGTAAAAAAATATTTCTTGCAGCTTCTAATGGACCTAGCAGCTCTAGACCCTGCTTTTTTTTTTTCTTTTTTTGTCATTTTCCTTTTTATCGGTACCGAGGATCAAACTCACGACTGCCTGCTTGCAAAGCAGGCGCTTATGCCACTGAGCTAAATCCCCAGCCCCTTAGACCCTGCTCTTTCCCATCTCCTCTGTTCCTGTGTTTCCCAGTTGAATACCACAACCATTAAAAATTACAGTTTCTGTTAAATAGGTTTTTTTATTTGGCAGGGGTTCCTCTTTTCTGGGTTCTTTGGCTGTTTAACCCCATTTAGGCTCAGATGACTTGTGCTTGGCTTGGCACTGGATGGCTGTCCTTTAGAAATATTAGAAGGGCTCCTAGCTCTTTGCCTTTGTACCATAGCATCTTATGGTACCTCTATTGTTTATGTGCTTCTCGTTCCCGTGTCCTTTTTTTTTTCCTCCTTTAGATACAGGGTCTTACTATGTAGTTCAGGTTGAACTTCATTATGTAGCCTCAAATTTGGGGTAATCCTCCTGCCTCAGCCTCCTGAGTGCTGGGATTATAGGTTTTTTTTTTTTTTTTTTTTTAAATCTTTCCTTGCTGTGCAGTTCAGGCTGGCCTTGAGTTCACTTTGTAGCCTAGGCTGGTCTCAAATTTGCAAAGATCCTCTTACCTCAGCCTCTTAAGAGCTGGGATTATAGGGGTGTACCACCATGCCTGTTTCATGTTTTTTTTAAGCAATCTATTTTGGCCATTTTGGGATATCAGGAACTAGTCAAACTAGAATCTCAGGCTTGGAAGGGATTAGTTTGTTGGGCATTCCTTTCTCCCAGTGACTGCTAGATGTAAGTGATAAGATTACAGCTTGTCCATCTGGATCAGTGGTATTCAGATATGTGTTTCTAGGCTAAAGATAAGGATTTCTGAGTCTTCAATAGCAGTGGATACAATTGTTCAGGGAGAATGGCATAGTAAGTAGAGGCTAAAAATAGAACTCAGAAACTGGAAAATAACCCTACCGAAGCCTCCAAGTGTGGAAGGATAGGATACAGAGCACAGAGCATGGTATTCTTTTGACTAAGAACTAGAGGCATGAAGGTTGAAGAATTGAAAAGACTGGTGTTTGGAGATGAATAGTGAAGTTCTTTGGGCTGTCAGAAGTTTTCTTCTGGCCAAAGAGGTTCCATTACTCAAGTATCTTATTTCTAAAGACAAGATTTCTTTTCAGGTCAAGATTTCAAGACTATTTCTATCCTAGAAAATTCTAGTTTTTGGTTTTCAAGAGTGGACACAGTATCCTAAGTGTGGTTTGGTGGCAGAAGATTGAGAATATTCCTTCCCGTGAAGTAGAAACCTATTATTAATGAAATCTATTAACATAAAATCTAGTAACATACTAGCATTTTGATAGCTACACTGTAATTGCGTGTAAGGCAGAGAAATCAAAGAAATACTGTTACTGGTCCATCAAAGCCCTACCTCATTTACATGAGAATGTGGCTAGGTTGCATTTTTCTATCCTGACATTTATTTTGAAATCTAAAATAATAAATGCATTAATATAGCAGTTACCTGTATCTATCAGCCAGTTTGTTATATTTAAATATACTTTTTAAAATTAACATTTCTTTTTTTTCTTGTTTTTGTTTTTTTGAGACAGGTCTGGCTATGTAGTTTAGGCTGGCCTCAAACTCATTATGTAGCTTAGTGTCCCTGAGTTTGTGGCAGTCTCCCACCCCAGCCTGCAGAGTGCTGGGATTACAGGCATGCGCCACCACACTCAGCCTAGTCAGTTTATTTATATGACTAAGATTTTTAAACTCTACTACGTATGTACCTTTTCTACCAATTTTGTCTTCCTTTCCCAGGATAAAGTCCTCAGGCCACAGAAAGAAAAGAAGCTTGTGTTACAGTTGGCTCTTAGACCTCAAAGAACCAGGAGAGAAAGACAGAGCTCCTTTTTACTGAATGTCTTCCATACTCCCATCACTATTGGAACTTCATTTATTTTGGAACTTCATTTACTTTGAGCAAAAAGACCTTATTTATACTTAGATATCTGCTTGTTTGTTTGCACAATGGAGCATAAGCTGTTTGAATGGGATAGTATGAGAGAGCCCTGAGAATACTGACAGGTCTCTTGGGTTTCCTTCAGCTCTCTTAGTGTTGTCTGTGTTGAACAATTAATTAGCAAACCCTGTTTTGTTTTGGTGAACTATACCCACCTGACAGTACTAGGGACGGAACCCAGCCATCTGCCCATGCTAGACAAGCCCTCTGTCACTGAGCTATATCCTACCCCTTTTTGGTTTTTTTGTTTTAAATTTTGAGACAAGAGTCTCATGAGTTCTCTAGGCCAGCTTCAAATTATGTACTATTTGTGCCTCAGCCTCCTGAGTGGCTGGAATTACAGGTGTACACCAGCACACCTGGCTTATAAATACTTTTATTTGCATTAAATGTCATCATTTTTCATTCACATTAGAATCTTTTGTGCCTCTCCTTGTGCTTAGTGCCTGAGGTGGAAGCATTCAGTCAGAAGTATTAAAGGGTGTCAAGAGATAAAGGGAAAGGGGAGAAGGAAGAGATAATAGATTTTAAAAATTAATAAAAAAAGTCAAGTGGAACCTAACTACTTCCTGTTATGACCATGCTTGTGCTGCAGGAACTTCACAGACCAGCTGCGGAAGATTTCCAAGGATGCAGGAATGCCCATCCAGGGTCAGCCTTGTTTCTGCAAATACGCACAGGGAGCAGACAGTGTGGAGCCCATGTTCCGGCATCTGAAGAACACCTACTCAGGGCTGCAGCTCATTATCGTCATCTTGCCAGGGAAGACACCAGTGTATGGTACAGTTCTCCTGGGACATTGATGATGATAGGACTCTTCTCAGGGTAACCTCCAGAGGGCTTTTAGGAAAGTCAGTGGAAATTTTTAGCTTTGGCCAGAGGTGGTTCTTAATGTCAGTGCTTCTTTTAGTGGAGAAATATCTGTCTGTATGAGCTATTGAGTCATCCCAGATTTTACTTCCTGCTCACACTGCCGGCAACCTTTAGTGAAATTCTCTGTCCAGTGGTCTGGTCTTGTGCCAGCCTAAGGTGGCCAGATACAGAGAAAGATCAGTATAGATTCCTCTCCTTAAGAATGTTACTTATTGGAACATCGTGCATTCCATGTGGAATGTACTTTGGCTCTGCTAGTGCTCTGCTATCTGGTGATGACTTGGACTTTTTGAGGGGCTTCTCGTCTTTTCCTCTTTTTTAAAATAGGAAAGGCCACATACATCTCTGGCTCAACACTTTTTTGTAGACCATTTTCTCCTTTGCTTCGAGGGAAGTGGTGTGTCTCTTACTTCAGTCAACTCCTCTGTACTGTTGTTTTCATCCACCCCTGCTATTTGTAGCATTCAACCTTCAAACATCTTCAGGTTCCCCATCCTTCATCATTACAGTTTTTCTATTTCTTTTATGTTTTTTCTTCCTGTTCTTCCTCAAACTTTCTGAATAATTTCTCTGTGTTCTCTGCATGATTTCCTCACCTGCCACTTACTCTGTAGCATTTTTTAGGTTTTTTTTTTTTTTTTTTTTTTTTTTGTCTTTTTGAGACAGGGTCTTGCTGTGCAGATCAGGCTGGCCTTGAGCTCACTTTTTTTTTCTTTTTCCTTTTTATCGGTACCGGGGATCGAACTCATGACTGCCTGCTTGCAAGGCAGGCGCTTATGCTGCTGAGCTAAATCCCCAGCCCCAAAAAGTTTTACCTCCTATAATTCATGAGTCTTTCACATGGACTTAGTCTAAAGAAGTGGGGTTTCAAACAGTAATAGGTAGGAACCCATCATAGGCATCTGTTAGATTAGAATGAATCAGAGGATCCAAATTGTACTCTATCAATGTCGAAAATAAAGACAGTAGCCCACTTGGAGAGTTCATCATCATCATTATGTCTCTTTTGAGGGAAGCTAAATACGCTAGCATTCATATTGGGACTATGCGAATTAGTGGGGTAGAAGATCTGTTATACCTTGCATAAGAGCTGCCTGTCAAACCCTGTTAACCAAGATTTGGATCATTTAAGATGCAGTGTGTAATGGCATTTGATTTGTTTTTTTCCAACCTGGAGAGGATATTTTCAGTTTCAGGTGGGGATGGAAAGAAAAGGCAGAATTGAAGTCACATGGTTTGAACACCCCTCCATTCATTAAAACTGTTATATGGGGACTGGGGATTTAGCTCAGTTGCATAAGTGCCTAGGCTGGTCTCGAACTCAAAACGATCCTCCTATCTCAGCCTCCCTAGTACTGAGATTATAGGTGTGAGCCACCACATCCGGTTACTTATTTTTTAGCTTTCTTGTTTACCTTTTTCTTAAATCTCTTCTGTGAAGGGTCACCCCTTTTCCAATTCCCTTCTTTCTTTGACTTCTGGATGTTTTCTCTTGTTTCTCTTTAGTTTTGTTACTACTAAAAATGCCTGGTCTACGAATGTCCAGGTTTCTGTCCTTTGCCCTCTGTGTCTTTACATTCTGTTAATTTTCATACATCCTAGTTGATTTGTTCATTACCTTATGTCATAAGTTATAGTACTAAATTTTTAATCCAGCCCTTAAATATTCTGTAGCTCCTATCTGTCTCTTTGGCTTCTCTATCTTTTTTCTGTAAGTTTATTGATCATCTATTCTAATCCTTGTCAAAGATAAGACTTTATGACTGTACTCCCAAAACAAACCTTATTTGATCCCCACTTCCTACTACATAAAAGGTTTTCAGAGCCCTGATGCTAGTGTAATCATTTCTATTTTACCTTGCACCATTCTCTTGCCACATGCAGTAGAAAGGTCACTGATTCTGGAATTAAAACTGAGTTTCAATGCTGGTTATATCAGTTAACTGATCTCACGAATTAATTGCATAAAAAGTAGCATTTGGCACATAGTAGATGCTTCAAATGTTCATTCTTTATCTTAATTTCCACTCTCTAGTTTTGCTCCCATCATTTTGCTCTCATCTAGATTATTTGAATACTCTTCTGATCCTTGTATCTTTTAAAATTCTATCTGTCCTTCAAGACCTAGTTTAAATGCTACTTAATCTTTATTTTTGTCATAACTTAGACCATCAGCTTGTTTCATTTCTGGATTTGTCTAATTTATCAAGCCACTGTTTAGTTACCACCTTGTTTCATTTTATTTTTGGCATAGAGTAGGTAGGACTCTACTCTGAAACCTTCCTTCTTCAGATATACACGAAGGTAAAATCTTATACTATTACGATATGCAATAATTCCTTATTGTCTTGGAACAAAATATGCAAGGTCAAAATGAAGGAAGGAAAGGTTCATTTAGCTTATAGTTCATGTAGGTTTCAGTCAATTTTCAGCTGGCACAAATTAGGGTGATGTGGCTGAGGGGCAACCATCCATGGTGGCTGCAAGGACAAGAGTGAAAAGGGAAAAAGGGCAAAGGAGCACAAAGGCAAAGCTCTCCCCTTTCCCTCTCTTAACATTGTATGCTGGTTACCTGTCCCTGGCAAGTGTTGCACTCACACTGCCAATCCTAGTGCGAGACAAGAAACTAATCTCAAAACTAGACTTGGCCACCCTTGCATGAGGCTTTAGACACAAAGCTTAACAGGGTGGGAAGTTAGTTGATCTCCAGACTATGTATTGGTGTCAGTTAAATGGAAGGTAAGAATGCCTTAAATAAGCATCCATGTTTCTGGTTCCCTACATTACTGGAGAATCTTGGCTACTTCAGGAATATTGTGTAGCATGCTGGATCAGGCAGGTCTTGCTCAGATTTTCCTTTGTCAGTACTCAGTAATGGTAGACATACTCAGTAATGTACATACTTGGATTATTTCCAGTTTTTTACTATTATAAATTAACGCTGTACACATCCTCTGAACTTAGGTGCTTATTTCTGCTGAGTGTATATCTAAGAGTGTATATCTCAGTAATGGAGACATTTGTCTCCAGCCTTAGACCTTTATTAGGACATTAGGACATTTATTAGGACATTGGATTCCATACATTTATGTGAAATTCTTAGGTTGTACTACCTTGTCTTGGGGTTATCTGCGTAAGAATTAAGCAAATAACAGAGTTAGTAAGATTCTTGAAATGGCTTCATTTCTTTTCATGGTAAGCTGGGGAAAATGCCCTTGATGGTCAAATCAGGGCTCTGCTGGTATTGTGATTGCCTTGAGAGTGGAAAACAACGTCCTATTTACCGAGTTCTGATTTGGTACCATATGTATCCTGTCATTAGTATATGTATCCTGTCATTAGTATATTTAAGTCTTTTTCTCTCCATTAAATTGCTACTATTGATTTTTTAAAAAAAAATGTAAGCTTAGTAAATTATAATTGCTTATATAAATCTTGGGATGGATGTGGTAGTGCGTATCTGTAATCCTAGCTCTTGGGAGGCTGAGACAGGAGAATCACTGTGAGTTTGAGGTCAGCCTGGGCTCCATAGTGAGTTTAAGGCCAGCCTGTGCTACGTAGTAAATCCCTGTCGAATAAAAAAAAAGGAAGGAAGAAAAAAGAAATGTTAAGGTTTCCATGAATTTTCACAAAGTATCTCAACGGCATAACTATTACCCAGGAGAACATTACTAACATTTAGGATACTAGTTGTTATAGTGTCCCCTTCTCACTGCTGTCATCAGTGGTAATCTGGTCTTAACCCCACAGATCAGTTCTGACTGTTTTGGTGCTTTATAGGAACAGAATCATACTGCATACAATTTTTTGTGTCTCTTGCTTTTTTCACTGAACATGAAGTTTCTTTCATCTGTATTGTGTCTAGTAGCAGTTCGTTATCATATGAAATATATATATTCATCCATTCGTCTATTAATGTACATACTTGGATTATTTCCAGTTTTTTACTATTATAAATTAACGCTGTACACATCCTCTGAACTTAGGTGCTTATTTCTGCTGAGTGTATAGCTAAGAGTGAATTTTATTAAATTACTATTATTATTATTATTACTTTTTTTTTTTTTTGGTCTTTTTCCTTTTTATTGGTACCGGGAATCGAACTCATGACTGCCTGCTTCCAAGGCAGGTGCTTATGCCACTGAGCTAAATCCCCAGCCCCAAAACTGGTAGATCTTTAAACAGTGCAAAAATTATGTTGCTTTCCTGTCCCTCAGCTGTAGTCCCTCTGCTATTGCAGTGCTTGCTATCTTGGTCTCCTGTTCACACCTAGAATCAGCATGGCTCCAGGGTAAAATCAGCTACAGAAGATAGTTACCTTTGTGAAATTTTCTTCCTCTCTAAGTTTTACCTCTAGTTCTTGTCTTAAGACTTTGCTGACTTCAAATAGATGACCTCTGTATTTTACAGGGCTTGCTCGAATGTTGAGATCCATGCTATGGAAGTTAGTTGTGCAGTGTTTGACCTGAACATCTTTAGTAATTAGCTTGAATTTTCTAAAGGTAACTTCATCATTCTGCAGATCAGCAAGGCTCACTTCAAACACATGACCTTTGAGCCCATAAAGCACAATTTTGGTTCCATGAGTTCTAGTGACTAGGGTTTTTCCAATATTTCTTATGTTGAATATAGCCAGTGCCTTCACATTATACCAGTCTTTTTTAGAAAATGGACTAAGGGGCTGGGGATTTAGCTCAGTGGCATAAGTGCCTGCCTTGCAAGCAGGCAGTTGTGAGTTTGATCCCCGGTACCATAAAAAGGAAAAAAAAAAAAAAAGAAAATGGGCCAAACTCTTTTCTTATTGGCTCCCTTTTTGCTGTCTTTCATAAAGTGCTTGTTCTTGCTATCACTATGGTGCTGCTCAGGGAACAAAAGAGAGAATTTTTCTTTCTTTCAGATTCATCTACTTTTTTTACAAATACTGAAAGTTACTAAAAATTTAGAGCTAAGCCTCTTCTCTTTATTCTACTTCCTGAGTGACATTACCAAGATTAGGCTTTCAGTTACTACCTTTATTTAAATATTACACAAGTTTGTATTACTGTGTCTTTTGACCTTTCACCTGCTATAACCATTTACTTAGTTGACATCTTAACTGGGATGACGAGAAAAACATTTTAGACTCAAAATGTCTCAGAAATTTAAAAAAAAAAGTCTCAGAAATAATTTATGATCGATTCCTGTTTGTTAAAGAGCTAAACACTTAAATGTTGTTCATAAAATCTCTTTATTTTTGTTTCGGGGCATGGGAGCAGTGCTGGGAATTGAATCCAGGACCTTGTGCATACTAAGCACATGTGATACCTTGGAGCTACAGTGCAAGCCTCTTATCGGCCTTCTTAATGTAGTCTACCCTCATCTCTTGTGTAGATCTGCAAAAGGGACTACTTTTTTCCCTCTTTTAAAGCATGGTCCTTTTGTTTATCTTTTAGGATAATACAATCTTTCAACTATTTAAATATATCTTATTCTCTCCTGGGAGAATGCAGTTTTGCATGCTACTTCTGCCTGAAATGTTCTCTCTCAAATCCTTCCTTTTCTGTAAGTCCTTTCCTGCCTTCAGATTTCAGTTCTATCATTACTTACTCAAGAATATTTTTCCCAATTAAGTTATTGGTCCCTATTATATGCTCTCATAGCATCATAAATTTTTTTTTTAATCGGTACTGGGGATCGGGTCATGGGCAAGGCAGGTGCTTATGCCACCGAGCTAAATCCCCAGCCCGCATCATAAAATTTTATTATAGCATTTATCAATGTAATTTTCATTATTTTAACAAATTACTACTAGATAGTAAGCACTAGCAGAGTAGAGAACTCTGTGTGTTTCTGGTCACCATTGTGTTCCCTGGCACTTTAATATACTGCTGACCATCTGGTAGGCATTCAGTAAATATTTGTTGAGTAGAATAATTACTTCTGTCCTCCCCATAGCTGAAGTGAAGCGTGTTGGAGATACACTTTTGGGAATGGCTACACAGTGTGTGCAGGTGAAGAATGTGGTGAAGACCTCACCTCAGACTCTGTCCAACCTCTGCCTCAAGATCAATGTGAAACTTGGTGGCATTAACAACATTCTAGTCCCACACCAGCGGTATGAACTCTGTTACCTACTTACTGTTGTCAGGGTATCTTGCTGGGGATCGATGAATAGACAATAGAATAGATTTACTCTGGCCAAGCAGAGTAAATCAAACATAAGAAGAAGGGGCTGGGGATTTAGTTCAGTGGCATAAGCGCCTGCCTTGCAAGCAGGCAGTCATGAGTTCGATCCCTGGTACCGATAAAAAGGAGAAAAACCAAAAAAAAAAAGACTAGTGTGGGTGCTGGATAGTGCCAGGCAGAAATGACCCAATTCCTCACCATTTTGTTTTCTCTTCCTTGCTTAGCTCTGCTGTCTTTCAACAGCCAGTGATATTCCTGGGAGCTGATGTTACACACCCCCCAGCAGGGGATGGGAAAAAGCCTTCTATCACAGCAGTGAGTAATATGCACAGCTTTCTTGTAAGATTGTCCTCTTAACTCTGAATCCTAAAGAACACAGATTTTCTTTCCTCAGCCCTAGCTCTTGACTCTTCATAAGATCTGCTGTGTATTTTTTGGGCAAAGTGTAGTGAAAATATGGCTGGTGGCCAGAAACATGACCCAATCTCCCATCGTTGTTCCATAGTCAGAATTTTCTCTTTCCACACCAGCTTTTTGGATGTACAGGAGTAAGTCTAAAATTTTCTGAAATCCTTAAAAAAAAAAAAGGTTAGAAGCAGGACATAGTGATGCACACCTGTAATCCTAGACTTTGGGAAGCTGAGACAAGAGGATCACTGTGAATTTGAAGACAGGCTGCATAGTAAGTTCAAGGCCCGCCTGAATTGCCTAGTGAGACTTTGTCTCAAAAAACAACAGTGAAAAAAATTTTGCTGGGAATGTCCTTTCCTGTACTCCTGTTCACCTTCCATCCATCTAGTAGATTAAATGTCTCTCTACTTCCTCTCCTGACTTTGCTGTACCCTGTCTGTGAGGGGCTTGTAGTTGCTAGAGATCTAGTTTTCCTTCTCAACTTCTTTTTTTTTTTTTTTTTTTTTTCATTTTTTTTAAAATTTTATTTAAGGAGAAAAGAAAAAAAAAAGCAGGGAAAGGGTACAAGTTATACAGATTTACAGAAAAAAAATGAACAGTAGGAAATCACTAGTTAATGGATTACATATTGTCATCTTAGAAATAATTGATCAAGTCACAAAATTAAAGCTTGTAAAGTGGACATTCCATCAATGATACTGCAAACAGTTCTGTTCATTGATCCAATAAAACTCTGTGATATCATTTTCTATCTTATACATTTAAATATACATGCAGTTATATAGTTTGGAGCACTTTCTTTTCCTCTCTTTTGTACAATGACTATTACACATTTTGGGTTTCATTGCTCCCACGGTTCTTATTGCTTTTTTGGAAGAGAGTAAAACCAAATGTGACATAACAGAACAGAATCGGTCAAGTCAAAAGGGTGGACATAATAGATAATGTAAAAACATAATACAAGGTGATCAACAATGGTTACCATAATGCCTCCCGCTATCTCTAATAGAATTGCCTATATCGTTAGTTATAATACAATTGAACAAAACAGTAAAGAATAAAACCGACAAAACCAAAACATTGGAGACATTGTAGGTCTTCAAATTAGATAAAAGTCAACAAGAATGGGCGTCATAATGAATCTCATTATCTTCACAGCTGATGCCTAAACTTTCGAACCTGATACTATCCAGCAAAACAGAATAGGGGAACATCAGTTAAAAACCAGATGGTGAGAGTAATACAGGGCTTTAAATCAAGGTAATGAAAAGTCAAAGTGGGTTACTATAATATATCCTGCTATTTTTTTTTCCTTTAATTAAAAGGATAAACATAAAAAAGTAAATAATGGAGTGGAGATTGAGATAAAAGAGGGCATAACAACGAAACAGCGCAGATCAAAACATAACCATTTAAGCAGAATAGTGTTTCACCACCAGATAATCCTAACCTAAAAGTAGTTACCATATTGTCTCTTTCTTTGAAATCCTTGAGTACAACTTCGTATACTGTAGCATTAAGTATATCAAAACAATGTAAAACCATTCAAGAGAATGACAGCATTACAGAGTATTTAGAATCAACTAACAGAAAATGAACAATGGTTTCTGTATAATCTCCTTGTCTTTAAAAGGTTTTTGCTTATACTATCGTACATAATAAAATCCAATAAGATACAGCCTATTTAGACCATTGGAGACAGAAGGACAAAAGCTAGATGAGACTTCAAAACAAGATGATACTAAATCAGTATTACCTATTAAGATGTCATTTTCTCCAAAATAGCTGTTCCTATCATCCAATCTTCTCTGCCTCATTTCTGTTGAGCTCTTTTTCTGTCAGTAGCTGTCAGTTTGTCTTCTTCATTTTGTTCTCTGCTCCATTCGTTGTGGCCTCTCTGCCATTATTTCTGGATTCTTTGTATTTTTCTTTTTTTAGAATATCCTGCAATACTCTCTGTAGAGTTGAATTGGTGGTTGCAAATTCCCCCAGTTCCTCTTTATCCTGGAAGCACCTTGTTTTTCCATCAATTTCCAGGGACAGTTGTGCAGGATATCTCAATCTTGGCTGGAGATTATTATCTTTCAAAGCTTGAATTATTTCCCCCCACGCTCTTCGTGATTTGATGGTTTGTGCAGAGAAATCTGCAGTAATTCTGATGGGTGTTCCCTTGTAAGTGGTCTGGTTCTTGTCTCTGACAGCTTTTAATATTCTGTTCTTGTATTGAATTTCTGGAATTTTTATTATTATATGCCTGGGTGTTGCTCTGTTTGGGTTGTAGGTAGCTGGGGTCCTGTATGCCTCATACATCTGAGTATCTTTACCTTTTGCTAAATTAGGAAAATTCTCCTGGATTATTTCTGTGAGTAGCTTTTGTAGTTCACTTGTTTGTGTCCCTACTTCTTCTTTTATGTTCTTAATCCTTAAGTTGTGGATCCTCTTATCATCTTCTTGTCTTTGTATTATTGCTGCTTGTTTCTTTGTTATTTTTAAGAAGTTTTTCATTTCATTCTCCCATATTACAAGTCTGCCCTCCAGTTCAGATAGTCTGTCCTTAGTTTCTTTCAAGCTGTTATGCCAGTCTTGGATAGACTTCTTAGTATCTTGGTAGTCCCTTTGAACCTGCTTCATGTATTCTATGCTTTCTCTGTTTTCTCCATCAAACAATTCTCCCCTTTTTTTCTGTTCTTCCATTCCACCACCTGTTTTTTCTTGGGTGGTACTTAGCATTTCTGTAACTATTCTGCATACTTCTAGCTTCAGGTCGTTGATAACTTCATTCCTGAATTGGTCTATGAGGCTCTCTATATGGCGCCTTATGTGTATTGGTGCGGTGTCTGCTATTGCCTGTTTCTCAGAATTGGGGGCCGACTAGCCTTTCTTGTTGCTGCCTCTTCCCATGCTGCCTCTTCTTCTCTGTTCCTTATATATGCAAGCTTATATAAGAGGCCCAGCTTCTCTCCCAGTCAGCCACAGCCTGATCGAATTGCGCCAGTTAGTTGTTCCCGCTCACCGCTGCGCACCAGGGAGTTACGGACCAGGCAGCCTACGCGTCTCCCCTCCCGGCCACCGTCAGGCTCTGGGATCTGAGTTGGGACAGCCTACTGGGTCCGCCGGCAGCGTCACGCAGGCCAGGCACTTTTCACCAATCCCGCCCGAGAGGGGGATGTGTGGCTGGAGTTGCTACTGCGCCCTGCTCCCGCAGGACTGCTCGGGCCCAGAAAGTCCTCTGCTGAAGTCAAACTGTGGTAGAGTGTCAGCTTCTCTCACTCACCTCACCACAAGTCAGTGCACGCCTCCCTGCCATTCGCAGATTGCCGTTCTCAGAGCTTCTGCGCGTCTCTCTCCTTGTTGAGCCACTGTAGAGGCAGCCAGCCGCCGTGCGGCGGGAAACCCAAATTGCGGCTTACAATGGTGCGGGGTCCAGCCTCCACACCAAGGCTTTTCTGTTCCTGTTTTAGCACCAGGACTTCATTCCAAGTTGGTTTCTCTCAGCCCAGTTCGTTCCTGAGTCAGCAGAGCATATCTCCACCTGCTTATGTCTCCTTAGTCCGCACCATTCCTGGCTTCTGAGCCGAGTCTTTCAGAGAGCCTCCGGTAGTTGCTGTTATCTGTCGGCCATGTTCTCCCGGAAGTCCTCCTTCTCAACTTCTATTTCCTCAATTTTCACATCTCTTTTTTTTTTTTTTTTTTTTTTTGTCTTTTTCTTTTTTATTGGCACCAGGGATCGAACTCACGACTGCCTGCTTGCGAGGCAGGTGCTTATGCCGCTGAGCTAAATCCCCAGCCCCAATTTTCGCATTTGTTTTGGTACATTGGTCTCATATTGCTAAGTATAGGCAATCTTCCAATACATTCATCCTGGGTTTTCTTGTGACTATCTTTCCTGGGCTCTGGCTATTGTCCCTTTTGAAGATGATATTATTCCCACCAATTATGAGAACATTGTCACTAGGATCATGCTTCTTGGCTAAATTAACACTTGAATGGAAGAAAAGATAAACCTGACCTGCCTCAATAATATTGTTTGATTTTAAAGTGTCAGATCTTCACATTCCCCTCTGCAAGCGGCTAGAGCTAAGCCTTGTGCAAAGTTCTCAGTATGTACAGCCATAGCACTGAGAGCAGGTATTCTTATCAGACAGATTAAAAATTCTGCACGAGGGCTGGGGATTTAGCTCAGCGGCATAAGCGTCTGCCTTGCAAGTGTGCAGTGGTGAGTTTGATCCCAGGTACTGATAAAAAAAAAAAAAAATTCTGCATGCATGGCATAAACAACTTTGCAACTAGGACTTATTGAATCCCACCTAGGCCCTGTTCTGATGGTAAGGAAAAATAATATCCTGAAGGCTGATCCTTTCTCTTTGATTGTTAGGTAGTAGGCAGTATGGATGCCCACCCCAGCCGATACTGTGCTACTGTGCGGGTGCAGCGACCACGGCAGGAGATCATTGAAGACTTGTCCTACATGGTGCGTGAGCTGCTTATCCAGTTCTACAAGTCTACCCGCTTCAAGCCTACCCGCATCATCTTTTATCGAGATGGGGTCCCTGAAGGCCAACTCCCCCAGGTAGGGCCTACAGTAGGTGGAAAAACTTCTCATGTTGAGGCCACAGGGCTAGGCATTGCTTTCTTTTCTAAACTGTTAGCACTAGGAAGTGGTAGATTTAGATTTAGGAGTAGGATCACAATTGATGGGTGGAGTTTTTAAGCATCTACGAACCTTTTTTGTAGTAAGCCCTCAGTGCCTATTTTTCTGGGTAATTCATGCTGAAGACTATTTAGACCAGTGGGTTTCTTTTTTTCCGCCTGCAGCCCCCAAGATCAGTGGTTCTCAGATGGTAGCATACCTTGGTATCGTGGTGGGGGGTGGCTATTAAAACATCTTGTAGGGTTCTTCCCTTAGAGTTTCTGATTTAATGCGTCTAGGAAATGGCCTTTGAGACAAATTTAGATGATGTTGCTGGCCCAGAAACTACAGCGTGAGAGCCACTGCTGTGAACCTTCCTTTATACTATTTCTCCTGTTTATTCTCTCTGCCAAACATTCGTATATATTCGTATATATGTATTCTTTTTTTTATGTTTTTGAGATAGGGTCTTGCTATGCAGCTTAGGTTGGCCTTGGGCTCACTTTGTAGCCCAGGCTGGTCTCAAACTTGCAATGATTTTCGTACCTCTGTCTCCCAAGTGCTGGGATTACAGGAGTGTACCACCACATCCTGCCTTCTTTTAATATTTTTATCTTTTAATATTTTTAAGCTCTTCCATGTCAAGCAGGCATTTGCCCACTGAGCTACTACCCAGTCTTTGACAACCACTTAGCCATATGATGACCATTTTAACACATATAATGTATGTGCTGTGAATTGTGCTAAACACTTTATGTATGTTCTACTTAATTCTTACCACTATGCAATAATGTTTTAAATTCTTATTTGTAAAATGAGGAAACTGAGGTTTAAAATGTTTTTGGAAATACTAAATAATACTTCATTGTTATTCAAACTGATAAGTGGCACAAGTGGGCTTAAGATACATTGGTTTCATGCCAGAATCTCTTACTCTTATCCAGCATGCTCAGTCTCTCCAAGTCATTCTGTATTTCCTAATATAGCAGACAAATTTACCATATAATTTCTTTCTTTTTTCTTTTTTTCTTTCTTTTTTTTTTGGTACCAGGGATCAAGCTCATGATCTTGTGCTTGCCAGGCAGGCACTTATACCACTGAGCTAAATCCCCAGCCCCATCATATCATTTCTTAAATGTCTAGTGACTTCACATAGCTTTGGGTTAAAATACAACTGTTTAGCTTAAGAAAAAATAAAATAAAATACAGGCAGTTATAGAGCCTTACTATGTTTTCTTATGCCTGAATGATCTGTCTTTATGTTTATTTTGTCTTAGTAAGGCAGGTCTTATTAGTAACATTAATAGATGTGGAGACAATGAGAGAATCATAAAAAGCATAGACTTAGGCTAGATGTGCCTGATTCCAAAGTCTATCATTTTTTACTATACATTCTTTTTTGGAGGTGAGGCTGCTACTGCTGAGGATTGAATCCTAGGCCTTGTGCATACCAAGTACATGCTCTAAAACTGAGCTACACTCCCAGCTCCTGGCAAATATTGTCTGTGATTGTTAACGTATAGGGGCTTCTTTATTTAGTCCATTTTACTATAATTTTGTTTCTTTGTAAGATTGTGTTCATTTACTATTTCTCCACCCATTCAGTAATTAAATATTTACTTTCTTCTGGTGGTCCAAACCCTGACTGCTGTTGGTGCTCACAGGCAGATTCTCTTATCTTCTTGATTCTGAATTGACTTACCTTTGGACATTGTGATTTTAGTGCTTATTTGTGAACTTTGGTTTTGATTACTGATGTTAGATCTCTTTATGCATGGGAACCATTAGGTGTTCTCTTATGATAACAAGCCTCTTAAAGTGTTATAGGAACATGTCACATAAGCTGAATATAAGGGTGATTTTGGCAGGAAGGGCCTATCATTTAATTTTTGTGTATCTGTTTATAAAGGGAAGCTGAACAAAAAGCCATATTGCAAGTGATATTCTTTAAGTTCAGACAAACATGTAAACATAAGGAGAGCTCTGTTTTTTGTCTGCCTCTTCACCCTGTGTCTAGATCCTCCACTATGAGCTGCTGGCCATTCGTGATGCTTGCATCAAACTGGAAAAGGACTACCAGCCTGGGATCACTTATATTGTGGTGCAGAAACGCCATCATACCCGCCTTTTTTGTGCTGATAAGAATGAACGAGTGAGTAAGGGATTGAGAAAGCCACCAATACCCTCATTCTGCTTCCCTTATCTTGAGAAAAAGTCTGGGGTTTTAGTGCCTGTCCGGTGTATCCTCCCTGGCTTCTTAGGGCTCTTGTGGTCTATCCTCTACCACCTTCTTTAGTGTTCCCCTTCTCCCCTCCTTCCCTTATACTTCCTCTCCCTCCTCCTAGCTCCTTGGCCTAGACCCTATATATAGACCAGCTCTCAGAGAAGGGAAAGGGAACTACCATTTATTGAACTTCTCCTATGTGCCAGACACTGTTCAAGGCGTCTTCCTCACAGCAACCCTGTGAGGTAGGTACTATTATTATCTCCAGTTTAACCTCCAAAAGGTTAAGTGATTTGCTATCACACAGTTAATAAATGGCAAAATCAGGACTTGAACACAGGTCTGTTTGACTTTAGAAGCCTATCATTTCAAGCCTTAGTGTCCTCTAAGATTGGCATTTTCTGTCGTTGTTCTTGGGATTCTGGTAGAGTCAGATTAGAATTCCACCATCACCCTAGTTAGGTCCACGCAGGTCTAGGGATTTTGGTTGTGTTTGTCTCTACACAGATTGGGAAGAGTGGTAACATCCCAGCTGGGACCACTGTGGATACCAACATCACCCACCCTTTTGAGTTTGACTTCTATCTGTGCAGCCACGCAGGCATTCAGGTAGCTGGGTTATGTTTTGGGCTTTCCATTGAATTAAAGATTAATTGATTATTTGTACTCCCTCTTGACTTATGTCAGTCATCAATCCCTAAGTAGTATTCCAAGCAGAATTGTTCTCTTAGTGAGCCCTAAGTGTACCTGCAGGTGCCAGTAAGATCATTTGCTGACATGGGTGAGTTTGTGTGTGCCTTTTCTTGGGTGGGTCGTCCAGCCTATCATATGCTTCATAGCCTGTTCTTTATCACTAGCCATCCCCCTCTGCCCAACCTGGGGCTCCTCACCTTTCTATCTTCTCAGGGTACCAGCAGACCATCCCATTATTATGTTCTTTGGGATGACAACCGTTTCACAGCGGATGAGCTCCAGATCTTGACATACCAGCTGTGCCACACTTATGTACGATGCACACGTTCCGTCTCTATCCCAGCACCAGCGTACTATGCCCGCCTGGTGGCTTTCCGGGCACGATACCACCTGGTGGACAAGGAGCATGACAGGTGAGGCCTGGGATCAAGTGGCTTTCTTTTTTGCTCCAGCCTTTTGTACTAGGTGCTCTCAATTTTCCTCTGGTAGAAGGATGTAGTACTATACAATTTGTGTCTTTGGGCTCCTCTGCCCAAACTGAGGGTTTTCTCTTAAGTTGGTGCAGGAATTGGCACCCTGGGGAGGATGAGGGAATTAGCTGCAGCTCAGTTCACCAGGAAGGTTATCTTTCATTTTTTTTTCCTTTTCAGTGGAGAGGGGAGCCACATATCGGGGCAGAGCAATGGGCGGGACCCCCAGGCCCTGGCCAAAGCCGTGCAGGTTCACCAGGACACTCTGCGCACCATGTACTTCGCTTGAAGGCAGAACGCTGTTACCTCACTGGATAGAAGAAAGCTTTCCAAGCCCCAGGAGCTGTGCTGTCCAAATCCAGAGGAAGCAAGGAGGCGGGAGGTGGGGTAGGGAAGAGTACAGGAGGCCTTGTTTCTTTCTATAGTGGGAATATAAGGATGGGGAACAGGGCCAGCAAGACAGATAGACCACCAGCCAGAAATCTCTGATATCAACCTCATGCCCTCACCCTTCACTCCGTCTTGTCATATCTGGCCCTGACTCCACTAGACCAAGAGGGGTAGCACTGATGCCCACCATACATACAGGTGTCTCATGTGACTCTCAGTGCTAAAACTCATGCTTGACAGCTTGGTAAGGTTGGCTCTGCAGCCCTGTGGACAAATGCCGGTAGGTTTGGGTATGATATTTTAGATGGGAAAGTGAGGGGCTTGAGAAACTGGGTGAGATTAGGGAAGGATTTTTTAGGAGCCTTAATCAGAAATGGTCTAGATTTGTTTAAGAAGAAAAATGAAACCAGACCCAGATCAATATTTTAGGATACTAGATGTTTTCATGGGTTCAGAATCCAGTTTGTAGGAAGATTTTTAATGCTAATGGTTTTGGTTGCTCCTCCCCCTGCCCCCCCCCCATTCCACTCTCCCACATTTTCTATCCCACCTTACACTTCCTTCCCAACAGACATCCAGCCCCTCTAGTAACACTTAAGGCACTATGGCACTTAGCTCTGAAGTGACACGACCCTGTCTTCCTTCCGCCTGCTGGTGGGTAACCAGTGCCTTCCCTGTAATGGTAATGCTGCAGAACTGCAACCTTTTGTACCTTTCTTTGGGAGTTGGGGTGGGAGTGGGAGAGGAGGTAGATGGGGAAGAAATATCCCAAACCCAATGAGCCTCCAGCCAGAATGCCAGGTATTTTGCATTTGAAGGAATTGACTTCCACATTCTTTGAGCTTTTAAAAAGATCACAACCTCAAGATGGTTAAAATCCATTAACATTTGCACTTTCAAACACACAAGTCTCTGAGCTGCTGAGATGACTGGCCCCTGGCCTTTCCACTTTAGCCTCCTTTTTACCCTGTACCCACCCGCCTCCCAATTTAACGGGTCTGGAGTTACTTTCATAGCATTTCTCATTTTTGGCTTCTTTTTTCCCCTGATGCTCAAGTCTATTTTGTGTTTCATTTATTTCTTAACCGGGGTGTCTTATAACAAAGGATCCCTCAATCTAAAAGAAGAAGAAGAAAAAGAAAACCCTAAATGTTATTTTTATACCATAACGAGTCTATTGCCAAAATCTGGAAATCCCTCCCATGCCTGATGAGTTTACATCCTGGAAACATTGAGCCATCTGAAGGAACTATGTACCTGACTTGTTCGCTGGCCTGGCTAGGAAAGGGGTAGTCTCCCCAAGTTGAGACTCAGGCTGTGTCCTTCCTCTGTGCAGATACCTTTTTCTTGCTGCAGGCTCCCTCCTCGGCACTGTCCTGCACTCTCCCTGCAAGTGCATCTTCCCTTTCCCTGGACTGGACTGTTTTTTGACCTCTGACTGATTCATCCCATATTCTAGTGTCTCCTGTGGGCAGGCTGGGGAATTTTGCTGCTCCTTGTTGCTTCTGTTTACACAAATGAATTTTTCCTGGTTCCCACTAGGGCATGTGAGTGGGTGGCATGGGTTTTGTTTGATTTTCTTTTTTTCCCTTGAGATACCGAGTTTGGCTGTCTTGCAGGACTAGAGATGGAAGGGGCTTCTAGCTGGGTCCTTATTGTCCTGAGACAAGCCTTCCTCTTTCCTTGACTTTTTCTCCTTACTCTTTGGTGGGGAGTTTCAACTTCATTGGTAGAAATTCCTCTTTTTGAGGAGCATGGGCTTGGGTTTGCCCCACTCTGGTAATGAAGCCATGATATTTTAGACCTAGCCCAGGCCAGAAGACCAGCTAGAAGAAAGAGAGTCAAAATCCCAGCCTGTGGAGGTATAGCTACCCTTTTTTCTCTCCAGCAGCCCTCCTATAGACCCAGATTTGCTATGCAAAACAATCTATCCCACCTTCTGTTCTGTTTGGCTACATTGTTCAGCAGTTTTAGAAAGCAGCACAAATATTCATTATGGAGAAAGCAACAGGACTATTGAGCAATTCTTCCTCTACTTTTTTTCCCTGCTGGTCTAGCTTGGGGTGCCCCTTGGGCACAAGCCCAGCTGAAGAACAGATTGGAGGGCCCTGGGAGGAGGCAGCTCACTGGAGAACCTACATTCCTTACACAAGTGCCTAAAGAGAGTGATGCCAACACTCCATCTGCCCTGTCCATCGCCTTCATATGTAGTCTACTTCATGTTCCGTTACCCTTTGGGGAGGGAGCTCTCCTAGGACATTGGGCTCTGCATGTTCTCTTTTTGGGTACATTTTGGGGCTGAGATAAGGGTACTATTCCTGGAGGGTCCAGTCATTCACCAGCATTTGCAAATGTCCAAAGGGAGCATGTGGCAGTCACTACTCCCAGGAACAAGTTTGTGTTCTCTCCTTTACTCTGCCTCGCTCTCCAGTTGGATTTCAAGCTGGGGTTTAAAAGGCATTTTAGTCCTTTGATACTGTATTTGTCATTCAGTCAACAAAAGCAAGAGAAATTGCTTGGGCAATGATAAAAAAAATAACTTCTTGCTCTGATTTAAAAGAAAAAAAGTCTCTGAGACTTAAAAAAAATCCCGACCATGTTACTCTTGTTTTAAAGGTGGCACATGCACATTGAAAAATGTTTTAAGATTTGTTTTAAGTGGTGCTTCTTACCAGTCGGTGAGGAAGCAATGGGAGGACCCCAGCGTTATCCTTTTAGGTCTCCTGTTCCCTTTGTTTCACTGTTTCTGCCTGCCTTTTCCACTTTTCTCTTTCTTGCCTTTTTCTTTTTTTCTGTTCACTGAGCCTGCTTGCTGGCTGGCTTGCCTGCCTGCCTGCTTATGTGATGATGAATTCTCTGCATGGCCACAGTGACCCCACTGTTAAGTTAACCCCTTGACTGCAGAAGACCAAGAACCTGTTCTCCATACTCAGTGGTGTCAATGTTAGATGTACTGTAGAAAAGCTTACACCAGGACATAGCAGTGGGCTCTGCCCAACTGGCTTGAAATTGAGAGGGCTTCTGGAAGTTTTACACCTATCCATTCCTTGAAGCTGGTTTCTCTCATTGCTTTTTCTGCTTCTTTCTCTCTCTTTCTGGGGTTTTCCTTTACTGAGGATGTCCTAGGGTTGAGCTACTTCGGTATTCAGGGTTAGAGGGTTAGAAGATGGATATAGAGGACAATGAGTGAAAAGAAGAGAATAGAGAGACTTTGGATAAAAGATGGGAAAATAGAGGAATAGTTATTTTATCCAGCTCAGTGTGACCTATTGGTTGAGGTGCTATGCTGGCTTCTCAGGATAGGCCTGGGCCTATTGTTGCTAGGAACTTATACTTTGAATAAGGCTGAGGAAAAAGGTACCTAAAAGTATGAATGAAATCTCCCTAAAAAGCTCCTCTTTTCTCCTGCTACATAGTTCCTCTGTAGCTTCTTTGACCGAGCTGCAACATTTTTGGATAGTATTCTTTTTCTGTCCAGAGTTTTGTGAACGGCCAGTACACATGATGGGCAGCCTAAGAGACACTCTTTTTCTTAGCTGGCCCATGGGATATCTGCAAGGCTGGTAGGACAGTGTTTTAGACCTGGCATCATATATAAAAAAGAATGGAAGTTTCTTCCCTTTCAGGTAGAAAAGTCATCTCAAATTAGCCAAAAGGCAGTTTTAGAAATTACATTGGGAAAGGTTATTTTTATTTATTTACTGTTCTTATACCAGTCCAGGATATTAGCTGGGATGCCTTCCTTCTTAAAGTCTGTTCATGGCAGGGATATGCAGGCACTCTTTCTTATTTGGCCTTCTAAGCCAGACTGGGGAGGAGGAGTTCTCAGTTTTCTCTTTCCCCTACTTATTAGGACTTGCCTTCTCCCTTGGCTGGGAGAGAGGCTGGGTTGGTGCTCTCCCCTTATTCTACGTCTACTGACTTGGAACCTCTGGCTGCTGTTTGGGAGCCCAAGAAAGGGAGTGGAAGGAGTGGGCTCAAAACAGAATGATGTGGGAAAGATAGATGTCCTTCTTTAAAAAGGAAAATAGGAAACTCTCCAAGAATTGTGTAAGTAAAGACTATATGTCCAAATGCACTGAGTCCCCTGGTGCAGTAGCAATAAGGAAAAACGAATGATTTTCCTGTGCACACAGTCTGACCTAATGGTGTGTCATATTGCATTTCGCAGCCATGTGGTGGGCATGTGTGATACTCTGGGTTTCACTTTAGTTTCTAAATTTCGTATCCCTCTTCAAGTCCAGCATGGATGGGAAATTGTCCCTGGAGCCCCACAGCTGTGTACTTGTTTGCATTTGTTTCCATTTGTGTTTTTGTCCTGCTTTGAGCTGTACTTTGTCCAGTCCATTGTGAAATTATTCCAGCAGCTGTAATGTACAGTTCCTTCTGAAGCAAGCAACAGCAGCAGCACAATTCTGTGTTTTATAAAGACAACAGTGGCTTCTATTTCTAAAATGCGGTCTGTCTCTCTTTTTTTCTTACCAGTAAAACAAACAAAATGAATTATATTTCTGATAGGTTTTAGGATGGGATAATAGGTTGTTATGCAATCATAAGGCCTCCGCATACTCATACAATACACATGCAAAGCACTGTGGTGGGAATACTATGAGGGAAAAGGCAGGCCAACCTGAAAATGAGGTAAACAGGATCTCCTTAAGGAGCTTCCAAGTTTAGTGAGGGACATGAGTATTACCACCGTCCTCTGCTACAGGAGAAAGGTAACAAGAAGCTGGAACAAAGCTATAGTGATCAAGGTAGAGGAGAAAGGGCCTGTTTGAGAGATAGAAGATAGAATTAATAGGGCTCCACAGCTAAGTCCTATTAATAGAGGTCAGTGTGCAGGTTTCTACTTGAACTTAAAAGTATATTGAGATACTCTAATCAAGATTGGGTAGCAAGAGACTGCAGAAGGAAGTTGGTGAATTTTGTGACAAAAGGCAATTGGCCTTGTAGACATTGAGTTTTGAGGTTCCATGGCAGTAGGATAAAATTTCTGACAAACACAGGTTTGGTGCTCAGGTAAAACTACAAAGCTGCAGTTATGGGTATTGAAGTTGTCTTCATAGATAGTAGGCAAAAATAAGATAGCTTAGAAAAAGAATTGAGAAAACCAGTGTACAGTCCTACAAACCAAGTAATGGAAAATGTAGAACAAGCAAAAGCTAAAGTGCTAGATTCCCTAGTAGATCCTCTAGTGTGTGGTGATTCTGGGGTTATAAGATGGGAGGAAATCGAAAGAGTAGAAGGTAGTTCAAGAAGTGTTAATAACATGGGACTGCTCATTTTACTATTCTTATCTTGACTGGGATGTTAATAAGTTACTTGGGTATTTTTAATATTTGTAATATGTACTTAGTTTATAAAAGTGAACTTTGGAAAAAATAATTTAAGGCTTAGACTAGGAATTTCAAGTTGTTCACAACTACTATCACCACCACCTCTATCTTCCTTCTGTTCTTAGGAGATATTTATAAAAGAATAAAATAAAGCTCAATTTTGTTTCTGACAAGTACAATAGATGACACGCTAGTACACTAGATAGCACTTCACTTAATGTGCTTGTAAGTTGTCTTCCCCAGAGCAGAAACTGTGTTCTATTCATCTTTGTCATCTCAGGGCTTTAGCATATACCAAGGGATCAATACTTGAAAATGGAAGTAAAATGAATTAGAAATCTGTGTTTCATGAGTACAGAGGGGGAAATCAAGAAGTGACACTGAGTGCAGGATGGACTCAGTATTCCTTAATCTTCAGGTAAGCAGACACTTACCCAGATGATTATCTTTTCCCACTCAGCCCAAGTTTGGAGGTGCTGTGGTTTTGTACCTTCATTTAGTAGTACAGTTGTCAAACATGGAAGTTCTGGCTTTCTTCACTGGTACTAAACAATGCCAGAGCATTGTTTTCTCCATGCACTGGGGGAAGATGATTCAGAGGATTCGGGCTGAGGGCCCAGTGAGAAGTCATCACTGGCAGCCAATGTGTATGTAATGGGCCTAGCATTCCAATGAAGGCCAAGTGTGACTTTTCAAATTGCAGAGCTAACCCGTGGCTACCGCCTGCCAGGTTCCATTAGGAAAGAGCCAACAAGACCCATGCTCCCTTTTCAGCAACAAAAGTTCGGGTGCTTGAAGAGCAAAGTGGAGCTTGGAGCACACTTTTCCCATTTGAAATGATATAAATATATGACAAGTGAAGCAAAAAGAATTTACAAGGGTTGGAGATGTAGCTCAGTGGTGGAATGCTTGCCTAGCATGCACAAGGCCATGGGTTCAGTTGTCAGGGTTGGGATTTGGGGGGTGCATGGGGGGGGCAATGATTATAGCAAAATTTTGCTGTATACTTTAGTTTTAGAAGAGTGATTTTTGAAAAAAAAAAAAGCGACTTTTGAAAATGCTTCAGGACTTTATTGTTTGTTGCTTTTCAAAGAGACTGGGAGCCTAAGACCTCTACTGCCTGATCCTGAAATCCAGTTTTTTGAGTGAAGGCTTGTCCATCACCCCAGACAGCTCCTCAGCAATGTTTAAACAGCCATCACCACCCGGCTAATATGCTGGATCACATTCTTGTCAAGCAAGAGCCTTGGGGCAGAGTGAGGCTGGGCACTTGGCTGCTTGGGTCTCAGAATCACATAATTAGGGTTCATTGGCTAAAGGAAAGGATTATGGTACAAGGAAAAGACTAGCTTAAAATTCTGAACCTTGGCCCACCCTAGGTTTTGCTGTCTGTAATGTTTGAAGAGAAGGTAATGTTGAATTGGAAAATTAGCTATAGTTTTGTTTCTAATTTTCTGTTTATTCTTCTGGCTATAGGCTGAGGAAAATTGTAAGCTTAGAAAGCATACAGAGAGCATAACAGAAGTAGTCTTTCAAAGCAGCCATTTCAAGGAGGAGCTGGAAAAGAGTTGCTGGGAAATGAGGTACATTTAGAAGTTATGCACTTATATAGCATGACTTCCTTAGGATACCATAGCATGGTTTATTAGGCTTTTATGACTTCCCCTGCAAGAACATACCATCCTCTTGCTCAGGGTTATAGCACCTTCTCCATTGTCTTGGCAAACTCTTGGGAGGTAAAGAGGGAAGTTTTTAAGGATCTAGTAGGTCCCCTTCCCCATTTTCCAAAGGTGGGGAACTTTATTCTTAAAAAGAGGCAGTAGAAACCTCCAGCCAAGTTATTGAAAAGGTCTATAGGTTACTAATGAGAATGAACTAAATAAGTTGGGTTTGAGTACTTCAAGTATTTGGTGAAGTGTTTAAACACAGTATGTCTTGTATAAGTGCATATTTTTAATAATTATGTAGGGTTGGGTGTGGTGGCACATGCCTGTGACCCCAACACTAGGAAGACTGAGGTAGAAAGATCACCATGAGTTGAAGGCCAGTCTAAATTACATAGTGAGACCCTGTCTCAAAAAAAATTGTGTGTGTACTGTATCAGTTACTTTCAACTGTATATTATAAAATTTGAATTAAATTGGCTTATGTAAGGAAACTGACCCTTTCATATTATAGGAAGTTCTAATTTGATGTGGCTTATATGGTTGGTTAATTAAGTGGCTAAATGATAACACCAAATAACCAGGTTGCAGTCTTTTTTTCTTCTATTCTTTGTTAGTTTATCCTCATACTAGTTCACCTTGTGTTCCCAATGTAGCCACTAAAATTCCAGGAAAAAATGCTGGAAAAAGTGTCTCCTAGAAGTAGGACTAATTTTCTCATTGTTTCATTCTCACTGAGGAAATCTTTTTCTTGGAGCCCTAACAGGTCTTGTCTCATGCCTTTATTATTGGAAATGATACATCTATTCTATTTCTGTCAAAGCAAATGCACTTGAATCATGTGAACTGGAGTGAACTAGTCTTGCTAACCATGTCTACTAGCAAGAATGAAAGACATAAGGGCTATTGAGTAAGCATCCAGTGGCCCCAAAGTCCATAGGTACTCTTTAATTTTTTTAACTAGGCAAAGAACTTTATTAATCTTTTCTTCAAACGTTTTTCCCAGCCTTCTTCAGCTTAACTAACTGCAAAGAATAAATCATATATAAGCAAAAAAAAAAAAGAGTTGCAGTGTCCAAAGGGCTTGGATTTAAAAATATTAGAGATCTAGATTTTATCGGGTATATAAAAACAATTTTTAAAAGCAGTCATAATATAAAATAGCAGCCCCCAGTTTCTTCGTCCAGGTTTTATCTTTTTCGGAAGTTGACTCAATTTGGTTTGCCTCATTTGTGGAAGCCTCATCAAAATTCTCCACAAGTTCTCGAACCCTATCATCATCCTGCTCTCCAGTAGCAAGTGGTGTGTTTCCGTCCACAGGTTGTTTAGGCAGAGCTTTAGTCCATCTCCTTAAACTAATCAGACTGTCTGCTCCAAGCTGGTTTAACATACTAGGTAGCATTTTTGTCAGCTGTTTCATCTCAACATGGCCTGTAATGGTGAGAGTATACACTACCAGACGTGCCTGAACCTTAGGTTTGTTGCCATGGATCATTGTTCCTTTGTTTGTAAACACAGTCACCTCTTCAATACCAGATATATTGTTTAGCCCTAACTTACCCCAGTTAAGAGAACTGAAGTTTTTCTATCGTCTGTTACAGCTGTTCTGTGAACCACTTTTTGTTTCTTTCGCAAAAATTCACACTTGTGCCTGCATTTTGATGACCTTTTCCTGGCTCACGATAGTTTTATCTTGTTGGAGCAGAGATGGAGCAGTACAGGGGACTCAGGGCTAGGTGGGTGAATAAATTGATGTTAAGATCTCAGCTCTGGGGCTGGGGATTTAGCTCAGCGGCATAAGCGCCTGCCTTGCAAGCAGGCAGTTGTGAGTTTGATCCCTGGTACCGATAAAAATGAAAAAGACCAAAAAAAAAAAAAAAAAAAAAAAGGAAAGATAAGATCTCAGCTCAAAAAAGTAGCTCAGGGCATTTCTGGTAGACCATCTGCGTTAGGCGTGCACTCACAAAAAGAGACACACACACACACACACACACACACACACACACACGGATGCAAGATGTCGCCTAGAGCAGGTACTCTTCTTTGTATAGATGAAGAACATGAATCTCAACAGTAAGTAACTTTCCCAGGCTCACAGTGAGTAAGGAAGGCTGTCAATCTTAGCTTCGTCTGACCCTGAGGTACATGTTTTATATTGTTTGCCACAATACAAAGTACTTACTTTCTATCTTGCAAAAAATGCCAGTGGAGGCTGTCCTTTTATAATGAAGTGTTTGTCTGTTTGAGACAAGGTCTCACCCTCCAGACCAGGCCATCCTTATATGCATGGTCCTCTTGTTTCAGCCTTGAGTGCTAGGCACTATCTTTCCTGAAGGCACTGCCTTTCTCTAATGACCACTAGTATTGATCAACATAGCTTAATAGCTATGTTGAGGTCTTTGTTTTTTTGTGCTGGAGATCGAACTCAAGGCCTCACACTTGTAGGTAGGCACTTACGCTGCTAAGCTAAATCCCCAGCCCCGATATCATCTTTGTTAAATCATAGCATCTTTTATTCAAAATTTTCTTCCAATCTGTGGTTTACCTTTTTATTTTGAGGAGCAAATGTTTTCAATTTTCATGTCTAATTTATTGATTTAAAGTTCAATTTACGGGGCTGGAGGTTTAGCTCAGCGGCATAAGCGCCTGCCTTGTAAGCAGGCAGTCATGAGTTCGATCCCCGGTACCGATAAAAAGTAAAAAAAAAGACAAAAAAAAATTGTAAAAAAAAAAAATTAAGTTCAACTTACTATCTTTTACTTTTTTAGTTTGTAATTTGAGGGTCATATTTTAAGAAATTTTAGGGTTGGGGTTTTAGCTCAGTGATATAACTGCCTGCTTGGCAAAACTTGTCGTGAATTCAATCCCAGGTAACAACAACGACAAAAAATTTACACTGGATATATGGTGGCTGCTGAGCACTCAGCATTAAGAAAGCACTGATTTCTCAGCATCTGAGATTTTATACTGTTCTTCTGAGAACAGTGTGACCAGGCATAAGGTCAGAATTTCTACCTGCTTCCTGAGCCCTGTTCTTGAAGCTCATTTATTCACCCATCTGTCCAACACACTGAATGCTGTTGTGTTCTAGGCACTTGCACTTTTGGGCACTGAAGCTACAGTGGTTAACATTACAAACTCTCTGCTCTGCCCTTAAGAGCAGACTCACTTGTGAATAAGTTATCCAGAATAGGCCTTTTGGTCAGGAGAGATCCTTATACATCTTAGCCTTTGGCACAGTCTTCCAATTCTTTTGGTTTCCTACCTCCCAAAGGTTTTTTTTTTTTTTTTGTCTTTTTCCTTTTTATTGGTACCGGGGATCAAACTCACGACTGCCTGCCTGGCAGGCGCTTATGCCATGAGCTAAATCCCCAGCCCCAAAGAGTTTTACCTCCTACAATTCATGAGTCTTTCACATGGGCTTAGTCTAAAGTAGGGTTTCAAACAGTAATAGGTAGGAACCCATCATAGGCATCTGTTAGATTAGAATGATTCAGAGGGTCCAAGCCCTACTCATCAATGTTGAAAATAAAGACAGTAGCCCACTTGGAGAATTCATCACCATCATTATGTCTCTTCTGAGGGTAGCTAAATACGCTAGAATTCATATTGGGACTATGTGAATTAGTGGGGTAGAAAGTCTGTTATACCTTGCATAAGAGCTGGCGTTTACCCTGTCAAACCCTGTTAACCAAGATTGGGATCATTTAAGATGCAGTGTGTAGTGGCATTTGATTTGTTTTTTTCCAACCTGGAGAGGATATTTTCAGTTTCAGGTGAGGATGGAAAGAAAAGGCAGAATTGAAGTCATGTGGTTTGAACACCCCTCCATTTATTAAAACTGTTAAATGGGGACTGGGATTTAGCTCAATTGCATAAGTGCCTGCCTGGCAAGTGCCAGGTTGTGAGTTTGATCCCCCTGTACCTCCCCCCCGAAAAAAGGAAAAAATTATATGATAGCATAATCTAATAAATCCATTACATTTTAACAATAGCAATTTTGTTCATTAATATTTAGGGAAAGTTTTCTTCGTGCTTTACAGACATTCCTTATTCTTACAGCAACTCTGTAAGGTACATGTTCTTCCCATTTTTCAGATAAGAGACACCAAGTGACTAAAATCCCACATTGAGTCGGGGGAAATTAAATAGAATAGTTTTTCTTTTTGCTTTAAAAATGTATTTTGGGGGCTGGGGATTTAGCTCAGCGGCATAACCACCTGCCTTGCAAGCAGGCAGTCATGAGTTCGATCCTCGGTACCGATAAAAAAAGGAAAAAGACAAAAAAAAAAAAAAGTATTTTGATGTAGAAAACTTTGTAAACACTATTTATAAACATTGTAAACACCAGGGGCACCGAGAAAAATCATGAATCATTGTTCAGCCTGCATAAAGTAGTATCAAATATCACTAAGGCAAGAGATATCTTTGAAGGCACTATTTGTCAACGATGTGCTGGAGTTTCCTCATAAAACTTAAACATTCTAGTGGGGACATGGACAGTGAAGTAAGTTGTCACCAAACTACTGACTTCAAGAAGGGTTATCGAGGAAATAATAAAAGGTGCCCCACCACAGACTGGTGGCCCCTGAAAGGCTGCTGACCTGGCTTACAGAAATGTAGGAAAAGAAGCACCTGGCATTGAGAGTGAGAAGAGACAATTCCTGGCCAAAGGATCCAAAACTGGCCTCCTAGTCAGTAAAGCGAAGAGCTTGGTGTCGTGCTGGGGGCACTGGAAGTCCGACTACTTTGGCCACAGCGTGGTCATCAGGACGAGAAGAAAGCTGGAGCCGCTTTATGAGGGCCACCCTAACACAAGAAAGGTGGGTTTTTCAGGATGACAAGGCCCTATTAAAGTTTTAAACACAGAAACCATTTCATAATGTTTGTGTAATGCCTTCTTTTTTATGCCGGGTAACAGGGATAGAACGCAGGATTTTCCCACTAAACTACATACCCAGCCTTTTTCAAAAAAATCTGAAGCGGAGTCTCGCTAAATTAATTGGCCGGATTTGGCTGGAACTAGCGATTATAGACACGTGCTGCCACGCCCAGAAATGTCCTGTTCCTTTAATTGTGTCCAAACTATATTTTGCATTCCCCTCCCTCAAAAGAAAAACAAAGTCGTTAAACAACTCTAACGGGTTGGAGGTACCAATTCCAGTGGCGTGAAGCTGCTCAGGCGGGCGTGGCGAGGGCGGCTGGGGAGGGAGAGGGGGCCGGGCCGGCGGACTCCGCTCCGGGCTCCGGGCAATCCCCAGCCAATCCAGGTGAAAGATGCTCTCCAGGAAAGCGCTGCGGGCTCGGACCGGCAGCAACCCGCACAAAGCCCGAGCCTCCCGGGATCTTCTGGGGCCGACGCCCCCGTGCGCGCGCCCGCTCCTGCCGTTTCCCCAGCGTCCTCCGCGCGGGTCGCGCTCGCACCACCGCGCTCCCGCAAGGCTCCGGCCCAGAGGCGAGGCGTGGACTCCGCGCGAGCCGGGCGGCGGAACTGACGCCGGCGGGCTTCCGGGACGGCTCCGAGGGGAGCGGCGGTGGTGGCGGCGGCGTCTGCTGCTTCTTGCTGTCGAAGAGGGTGGGGGAGCGCGGCAGCGGCAGCGGGCTACGCAAGTTCCGCGGGGGCTCCCCTCTCCTCGCCGGCGGCGTCTCCTCGCTCTCGCGCGGCGCGGGGCCGTCTCCCGGCGGCGACTCTTCCGGCCGAGCGCGCCGAGTGCGGTTCTGAGGGGAGCCGCATCGCCCCAGCCTCGGGGCCGCCCTGCCGCCGCCTCGCTTGGGTGGCGGGTGCCGTTCTCACCCGAAGCTCCGTCCCCAGCTCCATGAATGGAAATCGGCTCAGCAGGTGAGTCGGGGCTGCTGGGCCGGGGGCGCAGGGTGTCACCCCGCGCTTGTCGCCTGGGCTTGGTCGATCGCTCGCGCGGGCCCAGGGGCGCGCGGGGCGGGCGTCGCAGGTTTCCTGCCCCGCCGCCGGCCTCCCCGCAACCCCGCCGCAGTTCCCCCGGGGCCATGGCACTGGCGAAAGGGCCGCGAAGGGCTTCACTTAGGAGTCCTCTAGGCGGTACAGTATTACTGTACGCCTCCCCAGCCCCTGCCGCCGCCGCTTTTCTTCTAGGAGAGAGGAGTTTGCCATCGCTTTTGTTATCCGGGTCGAGATACAACATGCGTGTCCTTTGGCCGGGTGGTGTGCCCAGTAGAGGGGTGGCCTGCTTCTTGGAGTAGCGGTGAAGATGCGCTGAGATAACGGATGCGATTAAGTTTGAAGTAGGTGTTAGTGCTGCGTCAAATAAAATTGCCTTCACCCCCGGGTTCTCCTGTGTTTGTTGTCGCAGCGTGGTGTATAGTTTCCGAGGAGCTTGGAAATGTCTCCTCATCGGCCTAGACCACTGCTTGTATGAGGAGATGGATCTTAAAATTACTGATAGTGTCTTTTCATTAGCTATTCCTAGACGAAGCAATTGTAATATTCCTGAAATTTGGAATTTAGGAAAATGTTTTCTCTTCTGAGGCTGTCTTTAGGAAAATTGAAACATTGTACTTGTCTTAAGGAAAGAAAAGGAAGGGCTGGGGATGTAGCTCAGGGGTAGAGCACTTGTCTGGCATGCACAAGGCCTAGATTCAATCCTTAGTACAAGCAGAAAAGAGAAAGTACTCTTTAGACATAAAATGGGCTTTACATAACGGTTCGCTTAGCAGGTCATTATGCTCCTATGATGTACTTTAACGTACGTTTCATCCAGCTGACCACTGATTTGTCATTTTCAAAATATTTGGAAGTGGGATGTCTTGTTACTATAGCATCGCAAGTCTTTGAATTTCATGTTTGCCAATTTTAGAGGTAAACATAAGAAAAATTATGTAAAATAAAGTAGTGACTTGAGAACTTTGTTGAATAGGATAAGCAGTATAACTGTCAAGTGGATACAGAAAAGCACTCAAAAATTGTGAGTGGAGAAACGGACAGGGCAGTTTCTTGCAAGTTTTATTGCACGGAATGTTCTCTACTCAATTTCTACCATTTCTCTTGTTGCGCCCTACTTTTTGCCTTCTTTGTATTTTTGTTTGTTTGTTTGTATCGGTACTGGGGATCGAACTCACGAATGCCTGCTTGCGAGGCAGGCGCATATGCCGCTGAGCTAAATCCCCAGCCCCTCTTCTTTGTATTTATTAGAAACAGAAATTTGTTTGGATTATAAAGGCTCACTTACTGTAGATTTGTGTATTTCCAAAACTATCCTGCTTTTTAAAAGTTTTCTGCCATAGAATTTGTTCTTACTGTTATGTAATTGTCCAATTGTTGTCAGTCCTGGAAAACTAAACACGGAAGTTAAACTTTTTATTGATCATGCTGAACTTTTTTTTTTTTATCATGCTGAAACTTTTGAGGATTTTTTTTTTTTTTTTTTTTAATCGGTACCGGGGATCGAACTCACGACTGCCTGCTTGCAAGGCAGGCGCTTATGCCGCTGAGCTAAATCCCCAGCCCCAATTTGAGGATATTTCAAAGACATTTTAGATATTTTTCTTTTGTTTGGGATTTTCATACGAAGATATGACCTTAAATGTACAGGGAACATCCTGGAAAATACACATAACGTCAAACCACCAGTCAGTCAACTGATAGAGCCAGTTGAAGTATGGCTCAGAAAATAGGTTTTATCTTTTCTTTTTCTTTCGAGGTCTTTTGTTGTGAAAACATATTCATTTGCTTGTCTTCACATTGAGAAAGTATTGTTAGATAATTCTATCAGCCATATCCTTGGCTATCTTGCAAGGTAAGGTACATTCTTGAGTGCAGTTTGTGTGATGACAGTCGTCTAATAGTGAAGATAACCTATAAGATTCTGTATTTCATTCTTCTTGGCACTAATTGCTAAACTGAATGTAGTTGAAAGCTGTGTGCAACTAAATTTTAAATTTAGAATTTGACAGATATTTCAATTAAAAATGTTTTAGATAAAATTTTTTTCTAAAATCTATTGGATTAATATTGCATCTTGGCTGTTTGTTATTTTTCTTTTGGATGGAAACTCCAGGAATCATGATGGGATGTTTTAAATTCTGATTGCTACATGGCTACATAGGAAACTTAATTTAATACATTACAGGACTTCAAATACAAATATCATGTGATTGTTTCTAGGTGAACAATCCTACTAAAAGTTGGTATTTGTCCATCCCTCACTTCTTCCCGGTGTGGGGATTGAACCCAGAACCTTTGCACTGATCTTCCTGCCCAGTCTTTTATTTTTGTTTTTGATTTTGTTCTTGTTTTTGTTCTTACTTTTGTTTTTATTTTTATTTTAGACTGTGTCTCACTAAGCATAAATTTTGGGGACTTGAACTTGAGATCTTTCTGCCTCAGCTTTCCAGAATGCTCCGATTATACTAGTAGGTGTGTGCCATGACACCAGGCTTCTGTTCTTTTTCACATGAAATACTTTAAATTTGTTCTGTATAATCTACTGGTTTAGAACCATCTGAGCTTTGATTTAGCCAAAAAAGATGTATATTTATTTAAAAAATAATAATAGTTTAGGATCTGTGCTTAAACTATTAGTTAAGGGAAGTTATGAGAAACCCGATTCTTTCTTTTTTTTTTTTTTATCAGTACCGGAGATCGAACACACAACTGCCTGCTTGCAATGCAGGCGCTTATGCCGCTGAGTTAAATCCCCAGCCCCGAGAAACCCTATTCTTTTATGGTCTAATTACAGCTGAACTGAGGATAGATTATGTTTTATTTCCAAATAAAATAGGAGTAGGGGCAGTAGGAATGTTCATTTAGCTACCATTTCTCCTGAAGACCTTTTTTTTTTTTTTGTTTAGGAATATAGTCTATATTTTTAGATATATTCAGTCTATTGTTTAGGGAGAAATTATACTTAACAATGGAAGAAAAACATTTGCTATAAATTAGTGACATACAAATTTATTTGAAAAGTTTAGTAGTTTTATACAGTCATGTAAAAGTGAATAGACTTTCTTAAATATTTAAATTTATTTTTGAATAATTTTAAAGTTCTACATTTCTTAAATAATAAACATCAAAAAAGGTCAGTTGGCAACACTTGAAGGATCAAGAATGGCATTCTGATGAGGACAACAGTTGCAGAGTCAAAACGCTAAAATATATAGTTACAGGTTCTCAGTTTAGTGTTTAAAACAAATTATTACTTTCAAAATGTCTATATTGTTATATAAATTTTGTCTTGAGGAAAAGAGTGTCAACTGGTACTCCACTGTGTGAGTATGAACTTGGAAATTTAAGGGGTTTTTTGTTGGATTAGTGCTTAAGTTTTAACTTGTGTTGTTTTGGAGTAGCCCTGGTAGCTTGTTGCTTGTTATTATTTGCTGCCTGAGATGGTCCTGTTACTTTATAAATGTGCATGCTTATGTTGTTTTTGTTTTAGAATTTAATTTCTTTCAGTGATGGAATGCCCTGAGGGAAAACTGAAAAGGAATCAAGAAGCATCTTTTTTCTTTTAAACAAAGACTAAAAAGAAGGAAGAAAAAGTAACCTTTAAATGTAATTTGATTAAAACAAAGACGTTTAAACTAGTATGGATTATTCCATCACTCTGTATAACCTTTATAACCTGTATAACTCTTTACATTTTTAAATCAACTTCTGAGCTAATTTATTTATAAAAAATAAGGAATTAAATTATTTAAGGAAAGCATTGCAAATGAATGAAAAGATATGTAGATGCTTCTTCATTTTTCTTTGGAAGATTTTTATGAAATAAATAGGTAATTTAGAATTTACTTATACTATATAACTTTGTGTATTCATTGAGAACATTACATTTGTTTGGCTCCATAAACCTGGACTAACAATATATAGCAAGGCCTGGGGCCCTGAAAAGGGGGCATTTCCTGGAAGAGTTCAGTGTTGTCTATGGAAAAACCCTAGCTCAGAGACAAATTCTTGCCAGATCTTCTTAAACTGTTGGATTCTAGTTGAATACCCCTTTGCTTTATAATGCAATCATTTAGTTACATTAGTTTCTATATTGTTAAAGTACTTGAGGGTCTACTTGCAAAATGAATTAAAAACAGTGTTATTAATCTAAAAAGCGTATTCTCTTACAGTTACAGTACTTACCTAAAACTAGGACCTTTTTTTTTTTTTTTTTTTTTTTTTACTGTATAGCCCAGCAGATAAAACTAGGACCTTAAAAAAGTAATTTATAAATCTTGGTTTTCTTTTTTTTAAGCAGATAGAAGGAAAAAAAAAAAAGCTCAAAGTGATGGTTCTATTTTCAGGAGGGTAAAACTAAAATGATAATTTAAGATCAGTCTCTTTCCTAGGCCTGTTTAGTTTCAGAATGTTGGGATAAACAGTATTTACCAGACATTCCTAGTGTCTAATTCAGTTGTCCAGGATACTCAATAGACCCTCATTCTTGGCCTATTAACAAAACAGATGTGAGAAAGAATATTGTGTGGTTTTTTCAACCATAATGGTTATGCTGTTAGTATACAAGAACAGTCTTTCTGTATTTGGAGTTTTTGCAGTTTTCTGCCATTATCTGTGTTAATATTAATGACTTTCTTTAGCCAGCTACTGCTTAAAGAAAAAAAAAGACTATTGAGATTCAGCAAAACCTTGTCACACAACTAATGCATTCTTTTATGTGGGCTTTCTGTGGTTTTGTTACAATAAAAAATTACGTGCATTTGTTTGGGATGTCAGTTTAATAAAATAATCTGAAAGAACTCTGTATCAGTCAGTTATTTTATATGTTATTTCCAAATTGTTACACTCTTAGGAAATTAAAAAGGATTGTAGAATAGACATGAAATACTTTCTGGTTTTTCATAAGTGAAAGAAAATTTTGTAAGAAATTGTTTTCAATCGTAGGCTTACATAATACTGTTTTAAAATCATTACTAGTATCTTTTATTCTGATTGACTTCTAAACCTTTTAGAATAAGATAGAGAATATGTCTGTAAATTTTAAAATTGCTTAAAGAATATATTAACTAATGTCTCTTCTTATTTTCAAGGGGGAAAGTACCTTTTTAAAAACTCTTCCCCAGACCTGCCTTCTGAGAAATTTAACTCTCTCAGCAGGCTGAACGTTCTGTAAGTGATTTAGGTAAACATAGTAAATGTGAGTATGATAATCAGTGCAGTATACTATATTTGAAAACACTTAGTAAGTGAATAAGTGGCCTCCTGCCTCAGCCTCTCAAAGTACCCAGATTATTAAATGAGTAAATAGAGTTTGGAATTAGCATGTAGGAGCTTATCAGATTCCCATATTAATGTTTATGAGTTGGCCTTGTAGGTTTAAGATTTTACTATGTCAAATGTAGGGATCAGTATACTTTTCTATTTTTTAAATATACTTTTCTAAAATAATTTTGTTTATAAAATGTTTATTATTTTTAAAAACAGTACAGAAATGTCTAAAATAGAAACTGAAAGTAATATAGTCATATGTTCCACGTAAAAACCAGTGAATTTTTTCTTTCATATCTTTTTAGGCATCCATTTGTCTGTCTATCCATTTTACTATTATTATTATTATCATTATTATTTTGTATTAGGACTTGAACCCAGGGTTCAAGTTCAACCTTTTTCTTAGTCATATACCATGAATAGTTGTAACATTACTTGTTCACATCTATGTGGCAGTGTGATAATTTTTAAGAATGAATAGCATTTAATTTTTTCGATATATTATTTAAATCAGTCTCATTGGCAGTGGTTTAGATTTTTTCAGTTTCATTATTATAAATAAAACTGTGGGATTAGTATACTAGTATAGTACATAGAGATTTTTAAAATTTTATTTAAAGAAAGACAAAACAAAACAGAAAATGGGTAGAAATAGTGTATACTTTCAAAGGAAAAAATGAACAGTAATAAATCACTAGTTGATGTTTACATATTGTCCTCTTACAAATAATTGTTCAAGATACAAAAGTGGAACATATAGTACATAGGTCTTTGTAAATTGGTCCAGTGCTTAGATAGTCCTAAAAGTAGGCTTATTGAAACAGGTTTTTTTTTTTTTAATATTACAGCAGAAGTTAGTGGGAAATCTGTGTTCATTAATATACTATAGTATATGCTGTAGCTGATTTTGATTTTTTAATTGTTTTTATTTTTTGGTAGCAAGCCTTTAACCTAGGGCTTTTGCACTGAACTGTATTTCTAGCCATCACAGCACTCTTCCCTTTTAATTTAAATTTTTGATTTTGAGACAGGGTCGTGCCAAGTTACTAAGTTGCCCAGGCTGGTCTTGAATTTATGATCTTCCTGCCTCAGCCTCCCAGAATACCCAGATTAGGACATGTACCACACCCAACTCACTGCATTTACTGTGAACTGTTATATAGCTTCATATTTAATTACGAGTACATGTTAGGTTGTTAGATCAGTGAACAACATAAACTACATGTGTGCTTTGAAAAGTATTTTAACTTAAAAAGTAATAAATTTGAAATTTAATTTGTTTAGTTGATATTCACCAGTCCTTAACATAGTTAATGAAATAAAATTTGAGTCAAGAATTCCAGGTATTGGGGCTGGGGATTTAGCTCAGTGGCATAAGGCGCCTGCCTTGCAAGCAGGCAGTCGTGAGTTTGATCCCCGGTACCGGTGAAAAGGAAAAAGACCAAAAAAAAAAAAAAAAAAAAGAATTCCAGGTATTTACCAAGAGCATTCCTCACAGAACTAGGGAAAGCAATCCTAAAATTCATTTAGAACCAGAAAAAACCCAATATAGCAAAAGGAATCCTGGACAAAGGAGAAGGCATCAGAATCCTAGACTTCAAGTTATCTTACAAAATTACAGTGATTAAAAATGGCATGGCGCTGGCACAAAAACAGATGTGTGAGTCAGTGGAACAGAATAGAGGATGCAGAAACCTGGCACATTCAGCCACCTCATCTGTGACAGAGAGCCCAAAAACATAAGCTAAAGGTAATAAAATGTAACTATAACAAATGGTACTGGAAAAACAGGCTGTTCACATGCGGATAATTGGATTAGGACCCATTATCTCTCACCATATATTAAACTAAAATGAATCAGATACCTAAATGTTAAAAAACAATCCGCCACAAGAAAGTAGGTAAAAGTCTTTAAGACATAGGCAAAGAGTTTCTGAACAGAATCCCAGTTGTATAAGAAATAACATCAAGAATCAACAAATGGGATCAGATAAAATTAAAAAGCTTCTGCACAGCAGAAGGAAAAAAACAACAGTAGGAAGAAAATCTCCAGAATGGGAATTTTTTTGGCAGCTATTCCTCAGATAGAGTTAATGTGTAGAATATATAAAGAACTCAAAAAATTAAATCTCCCAAATAAAAGACACAGTAAAAAAAAATGGGCAACCTGAAATGAATAGGCACCTCTCAGAAGTATAAATGACAAATAGATACAGTAAAAGAAGTTCTGTCTGTGGTTATTAGATAAGTACAAATTAAAACAACACTTGAGAGTTCAGTCATACTCCAGAAAGAATGGCTGTGATTAAGGAATCAAATAATAAATGTTGGAGAGGCTGCAGGGGAAAAAGGAACCCTTCTACATTGTTGGTAGCCATGTAAACTGCATCATAATATACAACCATAATGGAAATAAGTATGGAGATTCCTCAAAGAAACAAACTAGAAACTCAGTTTGACTCAGTTGGTCCCCTTCTAGGTATCTTCCCAAAGAAGTTAAAGAAATCATATTACAGTGATACATGCATAGCCATGTTTGTAGCAGCACAACTCACAACACCCAAACTTGTAAGTGACCTACATGTATATCAATGGAAGAATGGATAGAGAAAGTGATATTTATACACTGTGGAATACTACTCTGCCATAAAGAAGGGTAAACTTGTGTCACTTGTAGGAAAATAGAGGAACCTTGAGACCATAATTAATGTTAAGTGAAGTTAATCAGACACACGAACTTAATAAACATTGCATGATTTTTCTTACTTGAGAAACCCAAAATTTAACTACTCAAAAGACAGGTAATAAGGAATAGCAAGACAGAACTTTTGTAAAAGGGAAGGGGACCAAGAGCTAGAGGGAGGGAGGAGGGAAAGGGCATGAAGAAAAGAACTAAGATGTGTTATGTATAGTTACCAACTCATGAGGAATGTAATTAGGTACTGCATGTGTGTACTAATAAAAATTGAAAAAGAAATTCCAGATTTTTTCCAAATCCATTTTATTTCAAGGTTTAAAAAATGATGAAATGATACTGTTTTATATTTATGTTTAATTAATTTCAAATCTATGATAATATATTTGTGTGTGTGTGTGTTTTGTTTTTTTGTTTTTTGTTTTCCTAGCAGTAGGAACTGAAGATAGGGGGCACTGAGTTATATATCCCAACCTTTCTTATTAGATTTCAAGACAGAGTCTCATCATGTTGCCTAAGACGGTGGCTGAATTTACACTCTTAGTATCTCAGCCTCAGTAGCTGGGATGTATGTATGCCTGCCACAGCTAACAGTGTATTTATTAAACAACTAAAATATGTTTCTGGAATTGGAAATGTAGTGTATTGACAAAAATATTTCTTTCATTGGAGTACTGGCCATTGTTTACTCATGAAACAATTTTGGCTTTTGTTGGATTATATGAAGTGTACCAGATAAATAATGTAGAAAAAGTTAGTTTAAAAAATGCGATATATGGTAGTATAAAAAGCATGCATTTTGGAGACATTCTGGCTTTCAAAATAACTTGGATTTATTAATAATGTGACTGTGTAGGATCAGTTAAAACAAATGTAAAGAATGTTAATGATGAATATGTAGAGGTGGGGGGAATTTGGGAAATCTCTAACCTTACATCAGTTTTTCTATGAGCCTAGAACTGCTATAGAAATAGTCTACTAAAAATTAACTTCGAGGGCTGGGGATACAGCTCAGTGGCATAGCACCTGCCTGGCAAGTATGAGTTTGGCAGTTTGATTCCCAATACCAAAAAAAAAAAAAAATGTCGATTTTGAGCAATACATTAGTCTTCCTTAACCTTAACTTCTTAGTTTAATGGAAGAGTAAAGGAGATTTAAGTACGAAAAGAAAATGATTTCTTATTTTATAAGATATTTTGTTATAGAGAATTTAGCATATATACAAAGAGGTAGAATTGTTCACTAAACTCCTGTGTACCTATTACCCAAACCAAAACAGTCATCAATCCACGTGTAGTGACCCCTCTACTTTCCCATTCTGTGTTCTTTTTTTTTTTCCTTTTTGGTAAAAGGATCGAACTCACAACCTCACATGTGCAGCAAGTGCTTGTGCCGCTGAGCTAAATCCCCAGCCCCACTGTCTGTGTTTTTTGTTTTTGTTTTTCTTCTTGGATTTTTTTTTTTTTTTTGCGGTTACGGGGATTGAACTCAGGACCTTGTACTTGCCAGGCAGGCACTTATGCCACCGAGCTAAATCCCCAGCCCTTCTTCTTGGATTTTTGAAATAGGTCTTGATGTGTAGTTCAGGCTGCCCTTGAACTCACTGGTCTTAAATTTGTGGTAATCCTTTGCCTCAGCCTCCTGAGCACTGGGATTACAAGCGTGGGCCACGGTGCCTAGCTTTTTTCTTGTAATTTTTTGAAGTATAGTTTAGACATGATGTGGTTTTACTCAGAAGTACTTACTGTGTATTAAGAGATAATGGACTTCCTATGTATAAGAAATATACACATACTACCACTATCACAGGATAATAACAGCAGTAGATATTTATATTATACTTCTTGGGCCAGGAGTATAGCTCAGCAGTACAAGCACAAGATCCTGAGTTTGATTCCCGGTCCCAAAGCAACAATAACAACAACAAAAAAAACAACAGTATGAGAAACTTATTTCAAACCTATTTAACCTAAAACCATCTACCGTCCACTACCCACCCCTACCACTACCCCTGTGCTCCAAATTGAATCTAGGGGCCTACATTTCATTTTTTAGTCAGGATCCAAATACATTTTACACACTATGATTGACTGATACCTTTTAAGTAAGAGTGATATCATGTAATCTGTGATTTTCTCCTCTCTGCCACCCTTACCGTTTATGGGTTTTCTTTCTTTTTTTTTTTTTGGCCTTTTTTCCTTTTTACCGGTACCAGGGATCGAACTCACGACTGCCTCCTTGCAAGGCAGGCACTTATGCCGCTGAGCTAAATCCCCAGCCCCCATGGGTTTTCTTTCTGAGTTTCTATCTAGATTTTACTAGTTTTATCTTCACTTAGGAAATTTAATGTGTTACTCTGAACTTCGTATAAACTGCTGGTAGAGCTAAAGACTTGGTCGGATTCTGGCTATTTTTTAAAACTTCAATTTATTTTTTTAACTGATACATAAAAACATTTTTAAAATTTGCACATATTTATGGGAACTGTGGTGGATTGAAAAGTGATGATCAATTTAAACAGTGGGTGAACTGAATGAGCATGATGCTGAGTGTAGATGATCTACCCTGAGGACTGTTGCAGTATAAAAAGGAGACCTGGAAAGGAAAAGTATTTTCATTGGTTCTCAGTAGTAGTAATAGTTGTTCTCCATAGTAGCAGTTCTCCGTGGTAGTGGTAGTGGTAGTGGTAGTGGTAGTGGTAGTGGTAGTGGTAGTGGTAGTGGTAGTGGTGGTAGCCGTTTGTTCTGTTGCTGTGGACTCTAGAGGAGCTTGCTGAGCTTCTTTCCCGATATGAACTTGACTATTCATCATCAAAGGAACTTGGGACCTCGTTACTGAGAATGGCTGTGGTTCACTTTGGGGGAGCTCCTTACTTTGAACGTTGCTTTCTGGCTCTTGAGGGGAAAGATGGTGTGCCATTCAATTTCCAGAAGCTTGTCACACTGGCTTCCTGATATGAAGTCTTTGTTCTCATTGTCAGAGGAGTTCAGGACCTCCTTGTCACTGAGGATAACTGTGGTACTTTTTAGGGGAGCCCTGGTCCTTATTTTGACTGTTGCTTCTTGGCTCCAGTGCAGCCTGCTGGCACAGATCCTTTGTCTCACTGGCACAGACTTTTTGGCTTCCACCTCTGACCTTTGGGTCATCCCAGCCCAGATGCATGAATTACGCGTGCATGACTCATTGTCATGGGCTCTAGGCCTCCAACTGGACTCGTTGGAAGTCGTTGTCGTGGGCTGTAGGTTTTCAGATGAACTCCTGCTGTTATTGTCATATGATCCAGACACTCAGCTGGATTTTCAGTGTCTTTAGTGTATGGACAGATATCCTGCATTTTCTTTGTGTTTGACTCCTTGGGGACCAGTATAAATAATACTATAAATTTTGTGTTCATGGGGCTGGGGATTTAGCTCAGCGACGTAAGTGCCTGCCTTGGTACCGGTAAAAACGAAAAAGACCAAAAAAAAAATTTTGTGTTCTATATTGTCTTGTTCTCTTTGTAATCCCTGACTAAAACAGGGACCATACGATGTTTCTGTTTATTTGTACTTTGTGTAATGTAAAAATCAAGTTAAATATATCTGTCTCCTCAAATGTTTCCTTATATGTATTGCAGACTTTATTTTATTTTTAAAATTTTATTTAAGGAGAAAAAAAACCAGAAAAAAGGTACTAGTTATACAGAATTTCAGAAAAAATAAACAGTAAGAAATCACTAATAGATTACATATTGTCATCTTAGAAATAGTTGTTCATGTTACAAAATTAAAGCATATAAAGTGGACATTCAAACAGTGAGACTGCAAACAGTTCTGTTCAATGATCCAACAAAACTCAGTAATATGGTTATCTATCTTATACACTTAAATATATATGCAGGAGCAATTTCTTTTCCTCTCTTTTGTACAATGACAATTACACATTTTGGGTTTTATTACTCCCACAGTTCTTATTACTTTTTTTTTTAAGAGAATAAAACCAAATGTGACATAACAAAACAGTCAGTCAAATAAAAAAGATGGACATAATATATAATGTAAAAACAAAATACAAGGTGATCAACAATGGTTACCATAATGCCTCTTGCTATCTTAAAAAGAATTGCCTATATCATCAGTTATAATAAAATTGAACAAAACAGTAAAGAACAAAATCAATAAAACCAAAACATTGGAGACATTTGTCTTCAGAGTTGTTGCCTATACTCTCGAACTTGGTACTATCAAGCAAAATAGAATAGAGGAAAATCAGTCAAAACAGATGGTGAGAGCAATACAGGGTTTCAAATCAAGTTAATAGGAAATCAAAGTGGGTTACTATAATATATCCTGCTATTTTTATTTATTTTTCCCTTAAAAAGATAAAAATAAAAAAGTAAATAATAAAAAAAGGAGATTGAGATAAAAGAGGACATAACAAAACAGCACAGGTCAGAACATAATCATTTAAGCAAAATAGTGTTTCACCATAAGATATCCCGACATAAAAGTAGTTACCATAGTGTTTCTTTCCTTGAAATCTTTGAGTATAACTTCATATACTGTAACATCAAATATATCAAAACAATGTAAAACCATTCAAGAGAATGACAGTATTACAGGGTATTTAGAATCAACTAACAGAAAATGAACAATGGTTTCTGTATAATCTCCTTGTCTATAAAAGTTTTTGTTTATATTATCACATATAATAAAATCCAATAAGATACATGTTAAGACTGATGAAGACAGAAGAACAAAAGCTTGATGGGACTTCAAAACAAGATGATATTAAATCAGCTATTATGATGTCTTGTTTTCTCCAAAATAGCTGTTCCTACTATCCAACCTTCTCTGCCTCATTTCTGTTGAGCTCTTTTTCTGTTATTAGTTGTCAGTTTGTCTTCTTCATTTCGCTTTCTGCTCCATTCATTGGGTCTCTCTGCCACTGTTTCTAGAATCTTGGTATTTTTCTTTTTTAGAATGTCCTGTAGTATTCTCTGTAGAGTTGAATTGGTGGTTGCAAATTCCCCTAGTTCCTCTTTATCCTGGAAGCACCTTGTTTTTCCATCAATATCTAGGGACAGTTGTGCAGGATATATCAATCTTGGCTGGAGGTTATTATCTTTCAAAACTTGAATTATTTCCCTCCACGCTCTTCGTGATTTGACGTTGGTTTTTGCTGAGAAGTCTGTATTGCAGACTTTAAAAATCCTTTCTTCTAGGTTTTTTTTTTGTACTGGGAATCAAACGGAGGACCTTACAGTTGCCAGGCAGGCACTGTGCCACTGAGCTATATCCTCACCCTTTTCTGGTTTTTGAATAGTTACTTTTTTGGAATTACTCCAGTAGAATTTTGTCCCCACTATTTCAATGAAGTCGTTTTATCAAAATCAGCAAGACTTTGCTAAATCAAATAGTTCCTAAATCTTTATTTTACTGGACACTTTAACTGAATCTTGTTAGGTTGTTTTCTTCTTGAAACAGTATTTTTTACACCTTGTCTTCTGGGTACTACTCTCCAGGTCCTCTTCCAACCTTTTAGGCTCTCAACTTGTCTGATTCTGTTGCTGTTTTCTCCTCTTTTGCTTAATCTCTGAACATCCTGGGAATGCTCCACAGTTCAGTAATTGTCTGAGCTTTCCTCTATCTGGATCATCTCCCCTTATTCAGTGGTTTTAAATATCACTTATGTGCTGAGGATATCCAGATCTACATCTACAACCTAGACTTCTCCAATGAACTCCACATTTATCTTTCTAGCAGATACGTGTTTGCATAGACATTTCAAATTCAACATGTCCTAAAAATCCACTCGATTTCTTTTCCAAACTGAGCCCTAATGCAGTAAATGGTATTCCTATTCTTGCAGTTGCCTAGGACCCCCCCCCAAAAAAAACCCAAAAAACTAAACCTTGAGAGTGCTTTTATTATCTTAACTTCAAATTTAGTACACTAACAATTCCAGTCATGCCTGCCTTCTAAATATTTTCCATCACATCATTCTTAGCATCGTCATTAACTCCAGTCCAACCAAACATTTTCCTTGCTAATGGTTTCCAGCTAATTGGTTTCTCTGCCTGTACTCGTTACATAGGATTTTTCATAAAGCAGCTAAAAAAATTAGTGTGTGTGTGTGTGTGTGTGTGTGTGTGTGTAGTAGTAGTAGTAGTAGTAGTAGTAGTAGTAGTAAGGGAGTTGAACCAGAACCTGTAAAATGATTCCTCCTTCATGGAGTTGGTATAGAGATTAGGTTGCTTGGTGTATATAAAGCACTTAGCACATTGCCCAAGTTATAGTTAAGAGCTTGCTAAATTTTAGTGGTTATACATTATCTAATCTGATACTGACAAGGTTCATTTTTGAAAAGGCAAGTCACTTATTCTCAGCAGGAAACAGATGCAGGGAGGTAAGTATTTGGTGACAGTCAAATAGTTAACATAGTAACAGAGCCAGACATGGCCTGGTCTAGAATTTCTATACTATTCCCCATTTATAGAATAGGTAGAATCTTTCCTGTAAGATAGTAGGAAAGATTGTGTTCTTGGAGAAGATTTTTAAGAAATATATAAAAACAAATTAAAAAACAAATATTTCAGGCAATGTTTTAATGTTCTTTCATCCACACTTGAGTAAAAGTTTGTTAACTGTTTTGTTCCCAATATATCCTTTTGATATATTACTGGATTTAATTTAACATTCTGTAAGGATTTTTGCATGTGTGTTCGTGAATGAGATTGGCCCATGATTTTCTTTTTCATAATGCTTGTCAGGTTTTAGTATAATGCCAGTCTTTTGTCATTATAAAGTAAATCTGGGATATTTACTTTTTCCCTATTCTCTGGAAGGGTTTGTGTATGTAAGACTGGCACTGTAAATACAGCATGTTTGATACGTTTTTTCTAGTGAAGCCATGTGGATCTTCAGGGGTTTTGGTTTGGTTTGGTTTTTTATTTTATTTGTGGATGTAGTTATAATTATGGATTTAACTTTTTCAATAGTTACAAGTCTTTCAATAGTTACAAGTTCAGTAGTTACAAGTTATTTATTTATTTTGTACTAAGAACTGAACTCAGAGCCTTCATGCTGAGCTACAGCCTCATCCCTCCCCTTGTTTTTATGAGTTAGAGTCTCATAAAAACATAATAATAGGAGCTGGGGATTTAGCTCAACGGCATAAGCATGTGCCTTGCAAGCAGGCGGTTGTGAGTTCGATCCCCGGTACCGATAAAAAAAAACCATAATAATAATAATAATATTTGTAATCCCAAATATTATGTATTATAATCCAAGTATTGTAATCCCTTTTCCAGTCTTCCTCACAATCCCGAAAGTTATATTTATAATCTCATTGAGACATTATTGGGATCCTGGCAAGTTAATTCCAATCTGCCACCTCCAGTGCAACCCACGGCAAGAGTAAAGACACCTAGACATATTCCTAGACATATTCAAAGTTAAGGGCAGCCAAGGGATCCTAAGTCCAATTCCTGTAAGGATGTGTGGATAAAGGCCCTGATCCAATGTCTCTCCCAGAATTTATTATCTGATGAAGAATGAGGTGGTTCGAGGATGAGAGGATGAGTGACAGCAAGGATGGTGGGAACTACGTGAATAAGTTGAGCTGACTAGCCAAGTAGGGAGAAAAGCATCTTTGCAAAATGCAGGGATAGGGGCTGGGGATTTAGCTCAGCGGCATAAGTGCCTGCCTGGCAAGCGCGAGGTCTTGAGTTCATTCCCTGGTACCACAATAACAAGCAAACAAGCAAACAAACAAAAAATGCAGGGATAAAGATATGCAGAAAGGTCAATCTGGATAATTCAATAAATGTAGCAACTAAGTTGTTTTTGGAGGCTGTCACTTCAGTTTGTGAGATGTAAACTTTTGTGCCCTGGGGATGCATATTGTCTTTATCTCCAGGCTCACGCCCCGTTGACATTCCTGGAGCTGACTGGCTCTTCCATCCCACTGTGCTCATATCTTTTACAGAGAGCACTAGGGGAGGAAACAGGAGACTGTCTGATGGCTTTAGAGATTACGTACCAGTACCTAGCCTTGTTTGCAGTGCTTAGAGCCAGTTGAAGAGAGAAGGAAATACCATAGTCTGCTCTGTAAATATCAGTATAAGGCAGTAAGTCTTTTGCAGCAATTGTTCTGCATTGGCAGTCACTCAGTTGTCTCCTACACTCACTAAATTGCTTAGGCTGGGTTCAAGCTTTTGAGCTTCCTGCTTCAACTTCCCAGAGTGTTGTGTGTTGGGTTTATAGAGTCATGAGGTCTTCTTTAAATTTCTTGTAGAATTCAGCAGTGAATCCGTCAGGGCCTGGGCTTTTCTTTGTTGGTAGGTTTTTAATTACATCTTTAATTTAATTGATTGATGTTGGGTTATTTAGAATTTTTATATCATCTTGATTCACTTTTGGTAATTCGTATATATCTAGGAATCTATTTCTTCTGTGTTTTTCATTTCATTAGAATACAGATTCTCAAAGTAGGTATTGATGATCTGGAGTTTTGCAGGATCTATTGTGATTTTACTTTTTTCATTCCTAATTACATGAATTTGGTCTTTCCTTTTTTTGATAAGATTGGCTAGGGGCTTATCTGTTTAATTTTTCGAAGAACCAACTCATCATTTCATTGATTCTCTGTGTTGTTTTCTAAGCACCATTGTATTAATTTCTTTCCAATCTTTATAATTTCTCACTCAAATAAGCTTTGGGCTTAATTTGCTTTTGTGTGTGTGTATGTGTCTGTCTGTCTGTCTGTCTGTCTGTCTATGGTGGTGGTGGTGTTTTTTTGAGATAGGGTTTCTCTATGTAGTTCAGGCTGGTCTTGAACTCTTAGTGATCTTCCTCCTCAGCCTCCCAAGTGCTGGGTTACAGGTGTGTGCTGCCACACCTGGCTTTTGTTTGTTTGTTTGTCTTTTTGAGACAGGTCTCATTGGGCAGTTCAGGCTGGTCCTGAGCTCACTTTGTAGTCCAGGCTGGCCTTGAATTTCTAGTGATCTTGCTGCCTCACCTCCTGAGTGGTGGGATTACAGGTATGCACCATCCTGCCCAGCTCTCTTCTTTTTCTGAAAGCTTGAGGTTTAACATTAGTTAGTTTATTTGCCTTGCTTTGTTTTTCTGATATGGGAATTCACCACTGTAAATTTCCCTCATAGGACTGCTTTCATTGTGTCTCATAAGTTCTGGTATGTTGTATGGGTATTATCACGTAGTTGTAAAAACTGTCTAGTTTCTTCTTTAAATTCATCTGGTTGTTCAGGAGGAGGGATGTTGTTGGGGGGGATGTTTAATTTCCATGTGCTTATGAAGTTTTTGTGGTTTCTTTTGCCGTTGATTTCTGATTTCATTGCATTATGGTCTGATAATATACGTGGAGTAATTTCATTTCCTTTGCACTACTGATATAGGGAAATGAAACTGCTGACCTACTGTATGTCTGGTAGGAGTATGTGTTCTCTAAAATTGAAGAATGAATTTTAGAAACATTGGAAGTTAAAGAGTAAAATATATTTATTGAGAGAAAGAAAGCTTCTGTCTGAGAGACAGAAGGGGTCCCAAGTGGGTTACCAACGACTGTCTTTTCTAGGAATTTTTTATAGTGTAAAATCATGGGGTGAGACAGGTTCAAGGTGGGGAAAACTGGGAACTCACAAGGCAGACAGGCATAAGGTGAGACAGAACTGTGGTTAACCAAGATTAATTGTTCAGATGAATTTGATTAAATCAGGACAAATGGGGAAGGGAGAAAGTGGGCATTCTTAAGGAGCAGTGACTCCTTAGGAGGTTGGAATAGCGACTCCAGACTTCCTCAGGGTGATAGAGAACTATTTAGAATGTCAGTCCTTAGGATATAGGTTCATTTGTTTGATCTTTTGTCTTGAGGCCTGGCCCATAGCAGTTGCAAGGTATCTGGGCTTTTGTGCTGCCTCCTCCAAGGACCTAGCCCTGTCTCACTGCCTATATTTTTAACTAACTCAGGTGCCTGTAACATCACTGAAGTATGTTCTGTGAGCTAGTATGTGGTCTGTTTTGGATAACATTACATGTACAGCTGAGAAAAATGTGTGTTTTGATATTATGGGGTATAATACTCTGTAGACCTCTTCTTAGTCCATTTGTTTAAAAGTTTGGTTCAGTTCTGATATTTCTTTCTTTTTTTTTTTTTTGTCTAGAGATCTATTTGGGATAGTGGGGTACTGAGATCCCCCATTATAGTTGCATTATTGCTTATTTGGTTTTTCATGTTTGTTAATATTTGTTTTATACAGTTGAATATGCTGGTATTTGGTGCATATGTATTTATGATTGTTAGCTCTTCTTCTTGGATTGTTCCTTGGATGTAATCACCTTTCTTGTCTTTCTCAGTCAGTTTTGGTTAGAAGTCCACTTTGGCTACAAACGGAATAGCTGTCCCGGGTTTTTTCTGGGTTCCTGTTGCATAGAGTATTGCTTTCCACCCTTTAACTTTGTCTGTGAATTTCTTCTTGAATTAAGTATGTTTCTTTTATGCAGTATATTGTTGGATCTTGCTTCTTTTTTTGGTACCCAGTATTGAACACGCGATCTCATACTTGCCAGGCAAGTGCTTATGCTGCTGAGCTAAATCCCTGGCCCCATGGATCTTCCTTCTTTGTCTATTCTGCCAATCTGTTTCTTTTAACGGTGAATTGAGACCATAAACGTTGATAGTATAACTGATACGTATTGACTCGTCCTTGTAATGTTATTTTCCTGTCCCCACCTTCCACCTGGCAAATATCCCTTTTAATTGCTTGTCTTGTTTGGTGGATTCATTCTGTTGGGGTTCATGGAGTTTTGGTTCTTGTTATATTTCCAGAATGTTCTTCAGAACAGTTTGGAGTGCTACCTAAGGTCTGCTTTGTCTAGGCGTATCTTATTTCTCCATCAGTTTTGAAAGACAGTCTTGTAGGACACATCAGTCTGGGTTGGGGGTTGTTTTCTTTTCAGGCTTCACTCCAAGTTCACTACTTCACTCCAAGTTCTCCTTGACTTAAGGGTTTGCATCGAGAAGCCAGCTGTGATTTTGATGGGCTTTGCTTTATAGGTGATTTGTTTCTTTTCTCTAACAGCTTTTTTTTTTTTTTTTTTTTTTACCAGTACCATGGATCGAACTCATGACTGCGCGCTTGCAAGGCAGGCGCTCATGCTGCTGAGCTAAATCCCCAGCCGCTCTAACAGCTTTTAATAGTCTGTTCTTGTGTTGAATTTTTGGGACTTTGACTATTAGGTGCCTTGCTTTAGATTTTTTTTTCATGGCTAATACAATCCTACATGTCTCACTTATTTATATGTATGTCAAATTCTTTTTCTTTGCTTGAGAAGTTTTCTGCCATTACTGCTGTGAACAGGGTTTTTTTTTTTTTTTTTAATGTCATTTGTGCTGTCAGGTGCTGCTTCATTGAGTCTGATTGAATTGGGGAGGGTTTAGTTTTTTGAGACGGGATCTTGCTATGTGGTTCAGACTGGCGTTGAACTCACTTTGTAGCCCAGGCTAGCCTTTCAGGGTTTTTCCTACCTTAGCCTCCCAACTGTTGCACTTATAGGTGTGCACCACAATGTCCAGCCCTAATCAATTTTATCTTTTTCTTCTTTGTATCATCTAGCAGCTGCTGGATTGATTTCTCATGATCCCTTGCTATTTTTAAGAAATCTTTTCATGATTGCTAACCACAATCTGATATTCTGGCTTTTTCTGTTTTATATACTTACTTTTTTTGGTGCCAGGGTTCGAATTCACTACCTCGCATTTGCCAAGACTTTCAGCAGAATTTTTAATCTCCTGGATATCTGTTTGATTCTGTTTCATAGACTTCATTTCATTCCTTGTTTTTATTTTTTATTGGTACTGGGATCGAACTCACGAACGCCTGCTTACAAGGCAGGTGCTTATGCTGCTGAACTAAATCCCTAGCCCCTTCATTTCATTCCTATGTTGGGTATTCATGGCTTCCATCATTTCCCTAAGATCCTTTTTTTTTTTTAATCTGTATCTGCTCTAGAGATGCTAAGCGTGCCTTTTGTTATGGTCACCATCTGTAGTTATCTGAGAAATTACTTCTGATTTTTTTTTTTTTCCTAGAGTCTTGTTCATATGCTTTGTACTAGTACCATTTCAAAGAGTCCAGGTGGGTGGCTTTTAGATTGTTCCACATTATAGCCTCCTGGGTTTTCCTTTGGTGAGATAGAAGGCTGAATAGTATCTTGTTTAAATGGTTTTTTTGGTTTGTTTTTATTTTCGGTTATGGTTGTAAATTGCTTATGGTAAGTAGCTTTACTGGCAGTATTTAAAACCCTTAGGAAATGACTACTTCCCAGAGGTGTCTTCCAGATGTAGCTGGCTTTTGGGTTGAGTCTGTTGTAGGATTCTATTCTACCTTTTGAATTCATTGGGTTTGAGAAGTTGCTGTGTATTGGGGCTAGCCCCTGGTTCTTTGGCACTGATCTATAATATTGTAACCCTTAGGTGATCACAGTCTTGGCATACCAGGAAGAACAACTCATTAGAAAAATTGTGTCACCTTGGCTAAAGTGGTAGAGTCAGCAATAAGAGTGTCATCAAACACAGCCTGGAAAGTGACAAACTGTGGTAATGCAATTTGCCACCTTTAACTGTATGAACTAGATATGTGGTTATATAAGAAAATTCTAATATGAACCATATAATTTTATACAGTAAATAAGTCCTCAATATGGTTATTTTGCCCTCAGGGGAGAACATTTAGAAGGGACTTGGGGAAAAATGGAAGCAGAGGAAGAGATTAGAAGCAAGACTGGAGGACAAAGGAAAATTACAGAAACTTTGGGAAACATGAAGAAGACAGGAGGAAAAGAGAAAAAACGCAAAGACAAGAACTGAACAATAACAAAAAAGCTTAGAAATCATATTACACTTAATGTAAAAAGAACAAACAAGAAAAAACATTACAAAAACAGGGGAAAAAAAAAAAAACATCTACTACAAGGCATGTTTCTGCTCTCACTGGTAGGCAGTGTGATCAGATAGAGTCGGGGTCCAAGTTGATTAATTCTAACAAGCCTGCCATAGTGTTAAGGCAGGATGGTGGAGAATCCCAGCAAGCTTGCACCTTTTAGTTCCATGTAAATTTAGGCTGATTTCTGGCTGTGACCCAGTTTGCTCAGCCTGTAACACTTCATGTACTGCCTTCTGGCTTGCTTTTGGCTCCCTGACCTCCTACCAACTTGAGCTCAGCAGCCTGACCTCACACTGGGAATTGTCAGATGGATCCATTCCACAGCTGTTCTGAGCACAGAGTTCAGAGCTCAGTTGTCCCCTTTCCAAGATTTCTACCAGCCAGTCACCCTCTTGTGGAGGGCATCTGAACCCGAATAACTCACCAGCCACTACAATCTGCTTATGTCCACTGCTCCATTCCACTGTTGGGTTTCTCTGTGGAGCCCACTGAGTCACTGTGGGTCTGTAGGTTCAACCACTTCTCTCCTGCAGTCAGTCAAATCTCAGGGAGGAGGCACCACCTGCTACCACCTTCTGTATTGAAATCTGTCTCCATTGTCTTTCATGGGCTTCACTGCTCACTTCAGATACTTCCTGGGTCCTAGGAACATACTTGTCTTCCTCATATTCCAGGATACAGACACCAAATCTTGGTGAGGCTCTTTCTCTGCTGCTCATCACTATGCCATCTTCTGTGTTACGTTTATAGGCATTTAACACAATCCTGGCTTGTTTTTTAGAACTTAGTAATTATAATTTTTAATTTATTCAGAAAAGTTACTTATTAACTGAATTTATTATTTGAATTTTGAGTAACAAAGCAGTAATATTTTGAGCTTTAAATACTTAATGTGAGGGCTGGGGATATAGTTCAGCAGCACAGCACCTGGCTGGCAGGTGTGAGGTCATGAGTTCGATCTCTGGTAAAAAAAAAAAAAATTAATGTGAGGTGGGCATAGTGGCATGCACCTGTAATCCCAGCACCCAGAAAACTAATGCAGGAGAATTGCTGTGAGTTTGAGGCCAGCCTATGCTATAAAGTTAGTTCAAGACCAGTCTGAACTACATAGCAACCTTTTCTCAAAAAACAAACCAACAAAAAAATTTAATGGCACCACAGTGTGAAGTGCATTCAGTCAAAACTTAAAAATCTGGACACGGTGGTACACACCTATAATCCCAGTTCTCTGGGAGATTTAAGGTAGGAGGATCATGAGTTTAAACCCAGCTAGGCAGTTTAGCAATATAGCAAAACTCTGTCTCAAAATAAAAAATAAGAAGGGCTGGGACTATAGCTCAGGGCAGAGGCCCTAAATTTAATCTCCAATAGGCTGAGGCAGGAGGACTACAAATTTGAGGCCACCTCAGACAGTTTACTGGAATACTGTCCAAAAATTAAAACATGAAAAGTGCTGAAGATAGAAGCTTCCGTGGTGGAATGCTTGCTTGTCTTGCCTGTAGGAAGTCTTAGGTTCAGTCCTTAGTATTGGGGAGAGAAAGAACGTAAGTGACCTAGAACTTACCCTTTTGTATATCTTTTCAAATAATCAATTTTGTGCTTTTGAATCATTTTTATTGCATAATGCTTTTGTCAAGTTTTGCTTTTTTTTTTAAAATTTACTTTGTACGTACTTTACACAGTTTTGGTTCTGACTTTGTGCTTTTGCTCTGACTTTTATGCTCATCAGGGTTTATATGATTGTCCCCCCTTCTCTACACCTTTGCCAAAACAAAGTTGTTTGTTCTTTTTTGTTTTATTTTGTTTTTGTTTTTATGACAGGGTCTCAGTTTGTAGTTAAGGCTGGCTTTTGAACTCACAACAACCCTCCTGCCTCAGCCTCCCAAGTGCTGAGATTACAGGCATGTGTCACCATGCTTAGCATTTGCTTGTTTTTAAGCAAAGAGAAGAAATTGGGGTGAAGGAAGCTGAGATATTAGGAATGATGTCACATTCAGTACTAAGCTTTAACCATTATCAGCTACATTTATAATTCTAATGTATTCTGGCTGACAGGATTATCAGATGCAACTTATAACAGACTTTTTTCTTCTCCTTGGCAGGACCTGTTGGGGCCCAGCCCCTACTCATGGTGCCCAGAAGACCTGGCTATGGCACCATGGGCAAACCCATTAAACTGCTGGCTAACTGTTTTCAAGTTGAAATCCCAAAGATTGATGTCTACCTCTATGAGGTAGACATTAAACCAGACAAGTGTCCTAGGAGAGTGAACAGGTAAGCATCAGGAAACTGTGAAGATCTTTGCTATTAGTGCTTGCTTTAATACATTATATATCTGAATAACAATGACAGTATATAACAATTTGACCAAACACTAGATAATTTATTTTGAAATTGTATTTCAGAGCTGTGATTGTGAGAAAAATCTGCAAACAGCCTTGAAATTATTCTTACGTTTTCTTTGTGATAATAGAAAATGTCCACGTCATTTTTAGATGCTTTTGGAACCAGGCTGAGAAACTTGAACATATCTTTTTTAAGTTACTGTTAGGTGATATGTGTGTGCTTTCTTTTTCCTCCCAACCTGACCTTACTTATCAGATGATGGTGATCTTTCAGATGATGGTGATGATGGTAGTAGTGATAGGTTGAGATAGTGACTGTCATGGTTTCGTGCTTTCTGTTATATTCTTTGCTTTTCCATAAGCAATAAGTATAGATCATATATAAAGATTTATCATTCTGCTTCCTTTACCTTCCCCCAAATGCTATATGTATGTATCATTGAGGTTTAGCTAGTTCAGGGATTGTAAAAGGAATTTATTATGTAGTAAGTATGTTGAGTATATTCTGATTAAAAACAAATACATTTAGAAAACAATGATTTTTAATTTAGCTTTTTGGTTTATACTGTCTCAGTCTTACTAGTATTATTCAGAGTTTTAATTTATGAAATAGTTCTTTTTGTCAAAATTTGTAATTCAGTAGATATGATAGAAGAAATACAGCAGTCCGATTTTTTTGGACTTGCCATCCTTATTAGTATTTCTGTTATACATAAAAATGAATGAATTTCTGTTCTACATAAAAATGTATCTGCTAAAGAGATTTTTTTTTAAATCTACATTGCTTTATGTTTTTAATTCGAATTTTTCTTTCATTTTTATTTTTTTTGTCTTTTTCATTTTTATCAGTACCGGGGATCGAACTCATGACCGCCTGCTTGCAAGGCAGGTGCTTATGCCGCTGAGCTAAATCCCCAGCCCCTCATTTTTATTTTTATAGATACATGTTTGCAGTATATAATGATTACATTTGTTGTATATATAACGTCTTAATTCTGTTTTCATCGTCTTCCCCACTCCTTCCTCTTCCTTCCATCTCATACTGAGATTTTGTGATAATGTTAAAACAACTTTATAAATGTTAGAGTTAACATGTAATGAAAAAATTACATAGTATAACAGTTGGAAGAAATCTTTAATCCAGTAATCTTTTAGATCTGAAATTCAGAAAGTTAAAGAGACTAATTAATAATTAATAACACACCATTTTTAGTAGCAAAGGTGAAACCAAAACTCTAGAATCCAGATGTGGTAGCCACTAGGAAATCTTTTATAAAGGAAGGAGAGAATGAACTCATTAGATAAAACAATTAGCAGAAATTTGGGGAGCATTAATAAGTTGTGTGTATGTATGTATGTACAGTAAAAAGTGCAGCAGTTGGGAAGAACCAGAGGTACGAAGCTATCAGAAAGAATAGATGACTCCTAACCCTACTGAAAGCCTGCACCCCTACCCTGAGCTTTTTAGACAGCTCTTTAAGTGTGCCTCTCGGTACTACAAGAAAAAGTCAAAACAACTTTTTTTTCAGCCCTGACTCTTGTAGTTTGTTTATTCTACTGTATCCTTTTTTTTTTTTAACCTTAGGCTAACCCTAACCCTAACCCTAACCCTTTCAACCTAGGCTTTTTATTTCCTTGTACTTCTTTTTGGTTTTGAAGTCTTACTGCTTGCTTTTATTTCAGAAATTATTCTTCAGTCTTCTCCCCTACTTTTCCCCCTAGTCCTGGAGGTTGAACCCAGCGCCTTTATACTGAGCCTCATCTGTAGTCCTTTTCTGTTTGTTTTTTTTTTTTTTTTTGTCTTTTTCGTTTTTATCGGTACCAGGGATCAAACTCACGACTTCCTGCTTGCAAGGCAGGTGCTTATGCCGCTGAGCTAAACCCCCAGCCCCTGTAGTCCTTTTCTAAAAAAAGATTTTTTTTAAACTGATTATGATTTTTAATCTGATTATCTTACTCTCTATTCTCCTACTTTAAAGATTTAATCAGCTTCATATTACCTACAGAATACCATCCAAAACTTAGTATAGCATACCTGCCTGGATTTTAGTTTTCTTGCTTGCTTGTTTTTGGTGCTGGGGATTGAATCCAGGGCCTTGCCCTTGCTAATTGTTTGAGTTTTGATAGAAACTACAGGATTTCCATGGGACTTTAAAAATGGCATTTCATTGAAATCTATTATTAAATGTTCTAGTTCTTCCCATGTCAAAGTGGGGAGGGCATATCAGCTTTATTTAGTCATCTCTTGACTGATAGATTGGGGATTGGTTTTAGGACCCCCTACAAATTCCAGAATCTCCAGACAGTCAAATTTCATATTTACAATAGTTGTATATTTGTAGACAGCCTTCACACATCTCTTGCGCACTTTAAATCATCTGTAGATTACAGTGTCTGATGAAATGGGTATGCTATATAAGTAGTTGTTACATTATATTGTTTAAAGAATGATGACAAGGGAAAAAGTCTGTACATATTCAGTATAGATGAAATTTTTCTCAAGTATATTCAATTGGAATTTTGTTGAATTAAGGAAGTAGAACCTTCAGATATAGAGGGGCAATTAAACTTGTTAATAGTGTCTTCATTGAAAGAGAATATCTCCGTTTATTTTCTTCAGCAGACTTGTTTTTGTCTGCCACATGATTAGTCAGTTAAAGCTATTAGTGGCCTTGCTGAAATAGGTGGTTTAGTTCCTATGCATTAGCAGCTGAAATTTTGGAAATTAGAATCATATAGAACTGTGCAGTTTCTTCTTAACACTAGCAAAATAGGGATCAAAATGCAGCAGTTTAGTTGCATCTAATTTAACTTTCCCAAAATGGTTAAAACTAACAGATTGTTTTATTAGTACAAAAGTTTTTGTTGTCACTTTCTGTAGTGTCATAGTGATTATCACCTAAGTTACTTAAATTTTTTTATACTTAGTATAGGGTGTATGAGGTTATCCTTGTGCATATGCCACATGGACAAATATTTGGCACTAAGACATTAATCATAATAGTAGAATGAGGTTTTTTTTGGTTTGTTTTATTTTTGTTGTTGTACTGGGATCGAACGCATGACCTCATGCTTGCCAGGCAAGCGCGTAAGCCACTGAGCTAAATCCCGGCCAGAATGAAGTATTTTAACGAAACAAATTTCCACTTTAGTCAGAGGAGGATTTTTGGACAAATTTCCAGGAAATGCTTATGAATAGTTTTGTGAGTCAATGTTTAGATTTCAGATCTTCTGTCTGTTGCCTCCTCCACTTTCCTTGCCCCCTTTCTTATGCGAAAGGGGGTTTTCTCCTTTCGTTTCTCTACTAAGTGACTTTGATTGAAAATGATCATTTGGTGAAAGTGCAAGTTCCAAATGTTACTAGTTTGGGGGCTCTTTTTAAACAAGTCATTGTAATAACCAAAAACCAAATATGTTTAGAAATGTGACTCGGGGCTGGGGATTTAGCTCAGTGGTGTAAGAGCCTGTCTGGCAAGTGGGAGATCATGGGTTCAATCCCTGGTACCAAAAAAAAAAAAAAAGTGACTTAGGATAGAAGTTCTGTAATTGAAATTGTATACTAATTTGCCAATCTACTAAATATTCATGGAGATAAACCTTAAATAGACTTATGTATTAAAAAATCATTAAATGATAGAATTATATACATGGGTAAAAAGTTGCAAATACGTAACTGTAAGACCTATGTTTTTAAACTTTTGTTGTATTTTTTTTTGGTACCAGGAATCAAACTTATGACCTTGTGCTTACCAGGCAAGTCCTATGCCACTGAGTTATATCCCTGGCCCTGAAAGACCTATTTTATACATGAATGAAAGTGTGGAGGAATCTCATGGTAGTAGATTGTTGTAGAGCTCTGTTCGGTTCAGTTGGCTTTTACAAATTACTGTACAGTCATTATACTTTTATTGCTATCATATGCTGTTATGATTAATAACAATGCCTGACCTTTGTGCCTGTTACATATGGATGTAATGTAATATCAATTGAATTTTAGAATCTAAAATAAGTCTATATTGATATCATTTTGGCCTTTTAAATGCAAATTTCAGATTAGTAGTATTTAAAGGAACATATTTGCTGTTACTAAGAATATCATTGTGGGGGAACAACTATTTGTAAGAAACTAGAGACAGATAGTGAAGATCTCCAGTGGACTTGCTTTGAAATCTGTATTTCTTTAAATTGTTTTTTTAACTGTTTTGTTCTGTTTTGATATGTTTAATCTTACCCTCTTTGAGATGTAAAACAAGTGTGTAGGACTGATAACCATATTACTGAGTTTTTGTTTGATCATTGAGTAGAACTGTTTGCAGTGTCACTTTTTGAATGTCATTTTAAATACTTTAATTTTGTAACCTGAACAGCTATTTCTAAGATGACAATATGTAACTTATCAACCAGAGATTTCTTACCGTTTGTTTTTCTGTAATTTTGTATTATTTCTACCCTTTTTTATCTTTATGTATTTTTTTGTTTCCTTTTCTTTAAATTAAAAAAAAAAAAAGAATATCATTGGGGTTGGGGATATAGCTCAGCAGAAAAATGCCTGCCGGAAAGTGCAAGGTCATGAATTCAATTCCTGGTAGCAAGAAAAAATTATAAAAAAGAATACTGTTGGCGAGTGTTAGAGTTGGATAGTATACCAAGAGGGCCATACTTTTTTTTTAGTAATGTTCTTAATACATAATTCACGTACTATATAGTTCACCTATTAAAATATACAACTCAGTGGTTTTTAGTATGTTTATGGAGGTGATGTACTATCCTTACCACAATCTAATTTTAGAATATATAACCCCCAAAGAAAACCCATATTTATTATCAGTCAATCACCATTCCCTCCACTCCCATAGACCCTTTTAGTCATTAGATACTTTATCTCTGTTGATTGTCTCTTCTGGATCTCTGAAATAATTTGAATCATACAATATGCATCCTTTGAATGACTTCTTTTTCTTTATGTAATGTTTTGAAAGTTTATGTTGTAGCACATATCAGTATTGACCTTCACTTCTTTTTATTGCTGAGTGATAGTCCATTAAATGGATATAATACATTACTTTATCGGTTAATGTTTTCAGTCATTTCCATTTTTGAGCTACTGTGAATAAACCTTGTGCAGGATTTTGTGTGGACATATATTTTCATTTCTTTTGGGTGTATACATAAGAGTGGAATCACAGAGTCACTCTGTGTTTACTCTTTTAAGAAACTTCATTATTGTCCCTAAGTGATTTTACCATTTTACCTTCCCACTAGCTAAATGTGAGGGGTTCCAGTTTCTCCATATCCTCATCAATATTTTTTATTGTGTCTTTTTTTTTTAATTGCCATCCTGGTGAGTATGAAGTAGTATAGTATCTTACTTTCATTTTGATTTGCAGTTTTCTCAATAGTTAATCATCTGTGCACCTTTTCATGTACTCAATAACCATTTGTGGATCTTCTTTGGAGAAATGTCTTTCTAAGTCCCTTGCTCATTTCTAATTGGATGGTTTGTCTTGTCAGTATTGAGTTTTAGGAGTTCATTATACATTTAAATAAATGTCTCATCAGATAAATGATTCACAAAATTGTACTTCCTTTCAACATGCTGTTCTTTCACTTTCTTGATGGTCTTTGAAGCACAAACATTTTTAAATCTTGGTATTGTCTAGCTTATGGTTTTGTTTTTTTTTTTTAAGATTTTTAAAAACTTTTTATCGGAACCGGGATCCAACTCACAACCGCCTGCTTACAAGGCAGGTGCTTATGCCACTGAGCTAAATCCCTAGCCCCTAGCTTATGTTTTTATGCTTGTGCTTTGGGTCAGATATCTGGATGGATACACTTCTAATTAAAATGATGCAGAAGGCCAGGGATATACCTCAGTGGCATAAGCACCTGCCTGGCAAGTGCAAGGTCCGGAATTTGATTCCCAGTATTAAAAAATTTTTTTTTTTTTTTTTTTGTCTTTTTCATTTTTATCGGTACCGGGGATCGAACTCACGACGACCTGCTTGCAAGGCAGGTGCTTATGCCGCTGAGCTAAATCCCCAGCCCCCAGTATTAAAAATTTTAAAAATAAAAAATAAAATGATTCAGAAGACATACCTCAGAAAATGTTGCTGGTAAAAATCAAATGATACAGTTTGGAATGTTTAAACATCTTGGGGGAAATATACTGTACATAATATGTCAGCTAATAAACAAGTTTTATTGTCCTTACTAGTAAATTAGTTGGGAGATAGGAAAGCTATCAGATGGCAATTATTTCACATTTCAAAAATTTTTTAAAGTAACAACTAAACAGACTAATCAATAGAAATTAGTCTTTGGGTTAGTATCCATATAATGTTTGAAATTTTTAGGTATTTTTACAAATAAACATGTCCAAATGTCAGAATTGTTGATAGGTATTACTAGTATCTGTCCACTTGTGTAGATAGTTTTCATTGTGTAAACGTATGTTGATTTACTTTTAGTGTGTTCCAGTTTTTCCCTAGGTTAAATTAAGTTGATATAAGCCAATTATCTTAATTTACCAAATAGTTGTACAAAAGATAAAATGCTACTGATGCTAAATTAATTTATTTATATATTTAGATATCAGGGATCGAATTCATGACCTTGCTCTTGCCAAGCAGGCGCTTGTGCTGCTGTGCTAAACTACTGGCCCCTGATGCTAAATTTAAGAGCTATGTAAACCTGATTGGAATTTAATTCTGAAGTAATTTTTTAAAAAACTTAACAATTGTTTTGGGTCTTCTCTATATTTCTTTTAACTATCATAGCCCTCTTTTGTAATAAGTATTATGCTAAAGTATGTTCCATTTTGAACAATTGCCATAAATACTTAAGATATTCTTTTTATTTTTCTTGTTTGTTTAGTTGGTTGTTTTTAGGGCAGGATCTTACTATGTAGTCCAAGCTGGCCTGGAATTCATCATGTAGCTCAGGCTGGCTTCCAGTGCTGGAATTCCAGGTATTTGCTGCCATGCCCAGCTAGGATTTTTAAATTCTAGTTCAAGCTTCTAAAAAGAAGTGTAAGGGCCTGGGGATTTAGCTCAGTGGCATAATCGCCTGCCTTGTAAGCAGGCAGTCGTGAGTTCGATCCCCAGTACCGATAAAAAGGAAAAAGACACACACACAAAAAAAGTGTATTATGTTATAGTCTGCAAAAATCCTTCATTTCTTGGATTAAGGTTATTAGTAAAAGATGGATTTTTGTTTCTCAAATTATGTTCCTAAATATTGCTTTAGGAGTTAAAATATTTTATATATTTTAGTTATTATAATTTTACTTTTCATTGTAACCTAAGAAACTCATTTAATGTACAGTTATTTCGCTAAAACTTCTACATTTAAACAAAATATCAAAAGAATCTACAATCCTAACCTACCCAGTTGTTATAATATGTAAGACTAGCATTTAGTATTGTAAATTATAACAGAAAATAGTTTCTGTTAATTGTCAGAATTCATTCTTGGTGTTAATGTGTCATGTTTAATGCTAATGCATTTTGATATGTTCATTTGTTATCTGGAAAACCTTTTCTTTTCTTTCTTTCTCTTTTGCATCAGTGGGGTTTGAACCCATAGACTTACTCATGCTAGGCAAACATACAACAGCTGAGCTACATCCTCAGCCCTTTTTATTTTTTTTTAAATTTGAGACAGGTTCTCACTAAACAACCAGGCTACCCTGAACTTGCTATCCTACCTTAGCATCTTAAGTAGCTAGGATTGCAAAGGCTCCGGGTTTGATCCTCAGTAAACCACCATCACCACTACCACCCCACCAAAATAGTGTTTTGTTGTTGTTGTTGTTTGTTTTTTAAGAACAAAGTGGAACTAAAAACTCAGGTCTGTTTCTATAGCTAGAAATTATAGCTATAGCTAGAAAAGCTTGGAAATTTTTGTTCCAAAGTCTACCTAGTTTTTCACATGACAACCTATCAAAATAGCCAGTGTCCTGTAATTTTCTTTGAGTCTTATTTTAGACTTTGAGTCCTTAATTTGATTTATTTTTACTTATATCACATGAGTTTCTATCAGGATTGCTACCTTCACTGTTGATGGTCTTCAGCGTTCCCAAATTAAACAGTATACTTCAAAATATGAAATGACCTGTGTAATATATTGTAGGGTAGTTACCTGCCTTGTTATGTGGGTACTTAAATATATGTAACTTAAGTTCTTTAATTTGGAGGAAGTCCCGTGACAGCATTAGCTCATTTTGCACTTGTTGTTTAAATCCTCCTTCCGTAATTTGATAACATGGGGTCCTCTTAGGTGCTATGATTGCAGTTGAAGCTTTCAAACATAAGTGTTCATATTATAGTTGTTCTTACCATATTTCATTTTAGTTCATTGATGTAGTTCATTATGGCTTTTAACAATTATTTATGTTTTTAGCCTGTTAGTCATGTCTCTTGTGTTATTTGGAGATTTCTTACCTAACAGAGATATACTTGCTTATAGAAACATCAGCCTAGTAGCTTGTCTTTCCTTATTGGTATTAATAATTTTTTTAGGGTAGAAAGTTATTCTAAAATAAGTTCTATGAATGTTCAAGTTAGCTTAGAAAAAGTGAGAGAACTTGCCCCAGTTCATATTACAAGTTAATAAAGCATCCTTTGAGCAATGAAAATATATGGTCCTAGCCCAAGAGCAGAAAAATAGACCACTGGAACAATATAGAAAACACGTAGCCAACTTGGTTTATATGAGAATGTAATAAAATAAAAGTACTATTACAAATTGATTGGTTAAATACTGATTAATAAATGGTATGGGGAAATTGGTTAACTATATAGAGAAAAATAAAGTTTGAGTACTTACTATTTATAAAGAGAAACCTCAAGTGAATTAATACCCAAAATAATATTACTGAAGTCAAGGAAACTTAAGTTAATTGTGTGATTTATTACAGGATGAACATCCTTAATTTGAAAATCCAAAACCCAAAATACTCCCGAATCTGAAACTTTTTGCACATCAATATGATGCCACAATGGAAGATTTCACTCCATGAAGTTTTTTTTTTTTTTTTTTTTTTTTTTTTTTTGTCTTTTTCCTTTTTATCGGTACTGAGGATTGAACTCACGACTGCCTGCTTGCAAGGCAGGTGCTTATGCCACTGAGCTAAATCCCCAGCCCCACTCCATGAAGTTTTGTGCACAAAATTACTAATAATATATAAAATTGCCTTCAGGTTATGTGTACATGAAACATAAGTTAAGTGTTTAAACTTGGGTTCTCTCTTCCAAAATATCTCTGTATGTAAAGGTTCAAGAATATCTGGTTCTAAGCATTTCCAATAAGGGATACTTATACTAGGAAATATTTCTTAAACAGCACCTCAAAAGTGTGAAGCCTGAAGCCATAAATTAAAAAATATTAATTTGATATCAAATTATTGGTTTCAGTTAAAAAAATACATGGGCATTGTTAACAGCTAACATTGTGGAAATAAATACTTATAATACTAAAAGCCTGTTTATGTATTAATTCTATTGAATTTCAACTTAATAAGACTGGATCCCCAGTTAGAAAAATGAGCAAAGAAAATAAAGAATTGTGCAAAAAGAAAACCAGGCACATCCAAGAATTAGTAATAAGAGAAATCTAAATTAAAACAAGCTTTTAGTTTATATCTATCTGTCAAGCTTTTAGTATATATTTCCCAAGCAAGAATGGATAATGCCAGCTCTTAGCTAGGATACAGGGAACAGGGAAGATCAAGGAGCATAGACAGATTAGTGTTACCGTTCTGAAGAGCAATTTAGCAGTTCTTCATTTTATCAAAGTTGACAAAATTCATTTTGACTCAGTCTGTTTTGTAGCTATGTAACAAGAAATGAATTTCTATACAGGTTGATGGGAGACATGTAAAGAGATTATGAATTGGAGCGTTGTTTTGGGTGGCTGGGAGTTAGATACTAAGGCTTCTTGCAGGGGAGTGGATAGAAAACGTGGAATACTTTAATCAGAAACAGAACTAAGCCATATTTAAATTGTTTGCAACAGGTTTTCATAAAGTTTTTGAAAATAATGAAAAGTAATTTTTTAAAAGAAATAGTGAACTAAGTAAGCGTGCCTCAATAGCATGAGTAGATTTTAAACTCCAGTGTAGAAGTTGAAAGGAATACATACAAAACAGGAAGATGTTCATCAAGCACATTAGAAACTGGAAAAAAGGATGGGAATAGGAAATGGAGATGGAAAGAAAGAAATCAGTTAAAGAAGGGCATTGCCGAGTTGATAATATGCCACCAACTGAATATGATTAACTCAGCATTTTTTACCTGAGCAATAAAAGTGGAGGTAAAGGACTTAATTGGCAGCGGTGTTAAAATTAGGATGAGAAGGAAAAACTTGAGACATAAAAACCAAGAAACTTACAAGAAATAATCCAAATTCTAGGATTTGAAATGTTTATTTAAGATGGTGTTAATTGGGAATGGAAAGTAAAGAACTAGTTTATTAAATATTGCAGAATGGTGAAGCCAACAACTAGATAAGTAAAGAGATGAGCCAGATTTTGAATCTAGGTAAGCAGAAAGATGGAAGCATCATTAACTAAACAGGGGGAACAATCAGAAGAAAACCAGATTTAACTTAGAGAAAATATATTGAATTCAACTTTAGAAGGATTCCTTTAGAGGCTCTGGCAGTTCATTAAAGTAGATTAATTATCCTCTAGAATATTTATTAAGGACACACTGTACAAGGTGTTTTTTTAAGCCACTAAAATGCTTTTTTGCCTACCAGTGCTGTCTCCTCCAACATTTAAACAATACTCATTTAAGTAATACCAAATTACTGGTTTCAGTTCAATAAATATGTGAACATTGTTAATAGCCAACATTGATTTGGTTGAGTTGCCAGAAATTAGTAAGTTTAAATTTAGTGTTAACTTTAAAACAGACCTAAAACTTGGCTGAGGCAGAAGGATCATTGTGAATTCGAGACCAGCCTGGGCTACAAAGAAAGCTCAAGACCAGCCTGAACTGCCTAGTGAGATCCTACCTCAAAAAGACCAATAAATAATACATATAAAAATGACAAATAAATAAAAATGACAAAATAGTCAAAACATTCTATTAAAATGTAATGGCCACAATGAAAGGAAAAAATGGCAGAAAATCATTGAACTTTGTTCTGAACCCAAGATCTGAAGGGTAAAGCAAATCTTTGTTGTCAAAAGAAAGACCTACTAAACAGGTTTAGTAAGACAAAGAAAAGGGAGAGAGAAATATGTGTAATCTAGAAAGTTACTGTGTGTATCAGGTCAGCTTAATTTTTTTTGTTATAGAAAATGTTAATTTTTTTCCATTGTTCCCTGCCCCCTTGCATGAGTTGTATTTGACTCGTTTAATCTCATTTTAACTCATATCAACACCGTGTAGTACTGCTTTCATGGTAACATATTTAGATTATAGAAACAAAATAGAAGTCACCCTGTGACCCTCTCATGCGGTCTGGCCTGGTCTTACTTTGTTTTGGTCTTGTCTTACTATGTCATTCAGGCTGGCCTCCAACTCACTGTGCTGCCCACACTGGCCTCGAACTCATGGTGATCCTCCTTTTTAGCCTTCTGAGTGCTGAGATTACAAGTGCCTGGTAGCACTGTTGTCTTTTTTTTATTACTTACCCTTCCAGATGTCTTCTTACTGCTTATGTAAATATGTGTGTCCAGAAATAAATGTTGATTTATAGATATTTGATGTCATTCTCTATGGTCAATTTTTTTTTTTTTTTAAGATATGAGTCTTGAATGTCTTTCTTCTTGAGTATATTGGATCAAAAAGTTTGCTGGTTAAAAAGGAAGTTTCATAGTATCTTTACAGACTAGATGTGGTTTGGGTTTATTGTTTGTTGTTTGTTTTTTTGTTGCTGTTGTTAGACGTGGTTTTAAGGATAGGGAAGTATAAGGAATGCAGGTGTGTTTGTTGCTCGCAAGAACCTCACAGTATTGAGGCAGCACTATTTCACGTAGCTAGTGCTCTTCCTGTGGTAACTACTGGGGTAAGATGTATGTTCCTGTATTGTAAAGGTATACTTTTCCATGTCTCCTTTTAAATCACAATACTAATGAGTAAATAATAATTATAATGCAACAGAGTGAATTCTAATACAGAACACTATTCTCTATTAGTAGTAGGAACTATTTTTAGCAAAATAGAGCATGCATCTTACTCTTCAAGAAAGAGAGGTGAGCATATCTGGGAATGCTTTCAGCTGATGAAAGAGATTTTTGAGTCACTGTCTAAGGAGAGTATTGTGCAGGTCAGTTTTGTCCCAGAATGATTAATGTACTGGATTCATTATTCTGTCTTTGGGAAATACGTGTCATCCTTTGCCAGCAGCATTGTCTTTTTTTGCTATCCTAAGTCATGGTTCTGAAAGCAAAATCTTTATCATGTATGAATGAATGTCTTTTGAAATTTGATGGTTTTCAACTGTACTAGAAATTACTTCAGTTAATTTTTTTGTGAATTTTTTTTCCTTCTTTAGGGAGGTAGTTGACTCAATGGTTCAGCATTTTAAAGTTACTATATTTGGAGACCGTAGACCAGTATATGATGGAAAAAGAAGCCTTTACACAGCTAATCCACTTCCTGTGGCAACTACTGGGGTAAGATTTACATTCCTTTACTGTAAAGGTATACTTTTCCGTGTCTCCCTTTAGATGAATTTATTATCATTTTAATAATCTTATTACTATTAATTATATTACTTGTTACTAGTTATATAATCTATATATAAATCTATATTTAAAATTTTAAACTTTTTTTAATTTTTAAACTTTCTTTGTGGAAATAATTTCAGTTTGGTGGGAAAGTTTATAACAAGCATATAGAGAACTTTCATGTATTTTTTTTTAACCTAGATTCACCAATATCCTTAATGTTTGCCACATTGGTTTTATAATTTTTTTCTTACTATTTACCTCCATTTTTAGCTATATATATGATTTGATACATATTTCTCCTGAATCATTAACAATTAGATTGTGTATATCATACTACTTTAATTTTAATATGTATTTACTAAAAATAAAGATAAAAACAATGGTATATTTGTTAGCTTCATTAAGTTTAACATCGACATACTTTAATCAACAATCCATATTCCAATTTGTTTGGTTGTTTTAAAGATACTGTATAACATATCTCCTCCTGTAGACATAAAATCTAGTCCACTATTACAAAATCATTTATATATGTGTGTGTGTATATGTGTATATATATATATATATATATATATATATATATTTATTTATTTATTTTGCCTGTCTCTTTAGTCTTTATTATAGAACAATTTTCTATCCTTTTTTTCCCCTTTCCTGATGTTAACATGATTGAAGATTATAGGCAAGGGTAGGCAAAGTGGCATAAGCCTATGATCTTAACCACTTGGGGAGGCTGAGACGGGAGGATCACTCCAAATTCGAGGGCAGCTGGGCTACATAGTGAGTTCAAGGCCAGCCTGAACTACATAGGGTAACACTTTCTCAAGGGGAGGGGGAAGGAGTTACAGGCAAGTTACTTTGCAGAATGTCTCTCCATTGGTGTTTGTCTCACGTTCACCCTTGCATAATTCTAATTATATTTTTCTTTCTTTCTTTTTTTTTTGTGTATTTTTGGTACGAATGTTACACAGGCATCCTTTCCATTTTGTGCCTGATATTGAAAGGCACAAAATTTGAATAGGTTATGTAAACTTTGGTTAAGTAGATAACTACCAGATTTCTCCTTGTAGCAAGTATCTTCTGGGGAAATACTTTCTTTTAAAACATTGTGGTAAAATACATATAACATAACACTAGCATCTTAGCCATTTTAAGGTACAATGGCTAAAATTTAGTGATATTAAGTACATTAATATTATTGTGAGATCATCTGCAAAATCCATCTCCAAAATGATCTTTTTTTTTGTTGAACTGAAACTTTATTCATTAGACAAAAACTTCAGTGCCCTCAACCCTCAGCCTCTGCGAGCCAGCACACTATGAGCGTAACTACTCTAAGAAACCTCGTTAAGTGGAATCATAGATTGTCTTTTCGTTTACCATCATATCCTCAAGCTTTATCCATATTGTAGCATATGTTGGGGTTTTTTCCCTTTGAAGGCTTAGTTATATTCCATTGTATGTGTATAGCACATTCTTTTTTAGCTGTTCATCAACATGTTAGACACATTTTGGCTTTTCTAAGTAATCCTGTTACAAATATAGATGTATAAATAAGTATCTATTTGAGAATACTTTAGATTCTTAATGTATCATGAGGTAATTATTTTTAACTTAAAGAAAAATTGACCATACTGTGTTTCAAAGCAGTAGCACTGTTTTTCTTTCCAACCAACAGTGTACAATTGTTTGTTCCCATTTCTACACATTCATGCTAATAGTTACTTTCTGGCCTTTTTTAATAGCAGCCATCTAATAAGTGTGAGATGCTATCTCGTGGTTTTGATTTGTGTTTCACCTGATAAATAGTGATACTGAGCACCTTATATGTGTTTGGGTGTCTATTCAGGTTCTTTGTAACTCTTTTTATATATTCTCACAATCTGCCCCCCCCCCCTCCTTTTTTTCTCTTCTCTTTCTGAGACAGGGTTTCAATTCAGGGTGGCCTTGAACTCACTTTTTAGTCCAGGCTGGCCACTTAATTTGCAGTGATCCTCTTGCCTCAGCCTCCTATGTGCTGGGATTATAGACATGAGCCACCGTGCCTTGCTTCACAATCCACCTTTAATTGTTTCAGTCATTTGAAAAATTTACTCAACTTGCAAGACAATGAAAATAAAGATAAAACAGTTATAGGACTACCTTCCTAATATGATTCTAAGCATTTAAAAAAGTGTTTTACATGTGGCATTTTCATATGAAACTACATGACAAGACCCTATCTCATAAAAAAGAAAAAAATTATTGTAGTGAGACACATTCCATAACCCTCTCAAAGTATTCCCTCTTGCTTAGAACATAATTATGTCATTGTCCTTGCCACTGTCTGAAGCAGTTCTAGAAATCATCTTTTGTGGGTATCTTCATGAAGTATGATCAAGAATACAGTGAATGGTGTCACTAGGTATGATTAGAAACAGTGAGTTAGGCATGGTGGCATACACCTATAATCCCAGCATTTGGGAGACTAAAGCAGAAGGATTGCCACACGTTCAAGGCTGGCTTGGGCTATGCAGCAGGACCCTGTCTAAAAAAATAAATAAATAAAAACCACAGTGAGTACTGATGTCAGGTGCTGTCCAACAGAAAGACAGACTCATAAAAACAGTACAGTGTGTACTTGTCTACCTTATTTGCTGAGATTTGGCACTGGCTACTTCTGGCTTTTCCCCAAAGTCAAAATGACTGTGAAGGGTAAACGTATTGAATCTATTCAAGACGTCAGCACTGCTGCAGTGGCCCTACTGAAGACATTTGCAAAAGAGAGCTTGCAGAACTGTTTCAGAAAGTGGCAAGAAAAATAGAATAAATACATTTGAAGCAAGGGCTAGTATTTTAGGGGGATTAATTGGCAAGATGCCTCTTAATTTAAATATTTTTAATGTAAATATTTTTAAATTTAAACATGCACTGTAGGCTTCTATCATACCTCATTTAGGGAAAACATGACACTTATTTTTCTGAGCTTGGCTTATTTTGTTTAATATGATGATCTCTAGTTCTGTCCCCTTTATAAATGTATTTTTAATTTTATATAGTATGAGCTTCAATATGGTATTTTCATACATGCATATAACATGTTCATATCCATCTCTCTATTACCCTCTCTTACACCCCTCCTCCCTTTTTCTCTTTTGTTGTCTTGTGATTTTTTGTTGTTGTTGTTGAGACATGGTCTCACTGTGTAGTTCAGGCTGGCCTTGAGCTCACTTTGTAGCCCAGGCTGTTCTCAAATTCTTAAACGATTTTCTTGCCTCAGCCTTCCATGTCCTGAGAGTGCTGGAATTACAGGTGTGTGCCACCTCGCCTGGTTTCTCTCTTGTACTTTTATGTCATCTTTTTTTGTTGTTAGATTCCATGTAGTAAGAAAAACGTGTAGTACTTGTCTTTGAGTCTGGCTTATTTCATTTAACTTGGTGACGTCTACTTCCATCCATTTTCCTGCAGATGATATGATTCCATTCTTTTTAATGACTGAAAAATACTCCATTGTGTATATATACAACACATTTTCTTTATCCATTTTTCAACTTGTGAGCAGGTAGGCTGACTCTCAAAGTTAGCTTTTGTGAATTGTGGTATGACAAGCATAGGAAAGCAAGCACTATCTCTATAATATGCTGACTTTAATTTCCTTAAGTGTATTTTGAAGAATGATATACCTAGATTGTATGATAGTTCGGTTTTATAGTTTTTGTGTTTGGTTGGTGGTTGTTAGGGTTTTTGTTTGGGGTGTGTGTATGTGTGTGTGCATGTGGGTTTTTTTTGTTTTTTTTGTGCATTGTGTGTGTATATATGTTTTTTTGAGATAGGGTCTTGCTTTGTTGTTCAGGCTAGCTTTGAGCTCACTGTGTAGTCTAGGTTGCCCTTGAACCTTTAGTGATCCCCCTGCCTCAGCCTCCCACATGCTGGAATTACAGACGTGTGCCACTATGGCCAACTATTTTTAGGGTTTTGAGGAAACTTTATACTTATTTTCATAATGTCATGCTAATTTATGTTTCCACTGACAGTGTAGGAATTCCTTTTTTCCATGCATCTTTATAGGTATTTTGGTGTGTGTGTGTGTGTGTGCTCTTGTTGATAGCTGTTCTGACTAGGTAAAATGAAACCTCAATGTAATTTTGATTTGCATTCTTCTGATGGCTAAAACATTGAAAAATTTTCCCTGTAATTATTGGCCATTTGTATTTTTAAGGAGTGTATGCTCAGTTCATTTGCTCTTTTATTGACTGGATTATACCATTCTTTTGGTGGTATTTTCTAAGTTCTTTATATATTCTAGATATTAAATCCTCTGTAAGAAGAGAAGCTAGTCAAGAAGAGAAGCTAGTCAAGAAGCTTCCATTCTGTAGGTTGTCCTTTTGCTGTGCAAAGATTTCTTAATTTGATGTGTTCTGTTGCCAGTCAGGGTTCCAGAGCCAATCAGTGCTGTGTTGTCTGCCTCAAGGCTGCCTTCACTCCAGAGGTTTTGATTTGTTTCGTTCTGTACACCTAACTAGCCTTGAACAGTCGTGTGGCTTGTGGGCTGGTTGGGTACTGTACTCACTCTAGAGGCTCCTCTGTCTATGTTCCCAGGTGGGTAGCAAACATCTAAGCAGAAAGAAGTATGTCTCCAGACATGTTGGTAATTGGGGAAATAAACACACCAGAGTTGTGTGCTGGAGGCAGGCAGCTTTAGGAACCAAACAATCTGTTTTCCTCAATCCCAGCTCTTTTAGACCAAATCCCTTCAGAAAACTCTTAAGCTCTTGCTTCTCATCAAGTTTAAGGTTTTAGGGCTGGGGAGATAGCTCAGTGGTAGAGCTATGCCTGTCACTTGTGAGACCCAGGGTTTGATCTTAGCACCCCCGGAAAAAGAAGCAGCAGCCTCCAAGTTTGGTGGTACATGCCAGTATTCCCAACAATTTGAAGGTGGAAGCAGGAGGATTGAAAGCTCAGGGTCAACTCCAGCAATTTAACAAGACACTGTCTCATATTTAAAAAGAAAAAAGAGAGGTGGTTAGGGAAGTAGCTCAGTGGTAGTGACTTGCCTAGCATGTATTAGGCCCTGGGTTCAAGCTCCAATATATACTGGAATAAAGGAGTTTGTTTCATTTGTATGCAGTTTTTCTTCCAAACCACCATTTCTCCATCCTTATCTCTTAAACTCAGGGTATAATCAGTACATAGGTACTTGCATTAATGTTTCCTTTTCTTTCTTTCAAGGCAATTATGATAATCATTCAAAATACATTTGAGTTTAATTTTGCTTATATACTTAGTCTCAGTTTTTTCCCTTCTATCCTTGTTGTTTTGTAAAACTTTTTAAATATGTAGAACTTTTTAAAAAATTATTTATTTAGGCCAGACATGGTGGTGTGTGACTGTAATCCAAGCACATGAGAGGCTGAGGCAGGAGGATCTCTGCAGGTTTAAGACCAGCTTGGTTTACAAAGTGAGTTCAAGGCCAGCCTGAACTGCATAGTAAAGCCTTGTCTCAGATAGACTTCCCTCTCCCCCAGTAAATAAATTAGTAATTTTTCTGAGAAGAAGGTCTCACTGTATTATTCAGGCGGGGTGGTCCTTTTCTTTTCCTGTCCTGGGAATCAAACTCAGGACCCTTGCAAGTTCCAGGTGAGCGCTGTGCAGCTGAGCTAATATCCCCAGCCCAAGGCTGGTTAGGGTTGATTCATGGACTTAAGTGATACTCCCACCTCAACCACCTATAGCTGAGACTACTACGGTCCTGCTGTGTAGAACTTTAATGTTTGCAAATGTCAAAATGGTACCCCAAAATATACTGTGTTTAAAATTGTTCTTCCCTTACTTCTTCCAGTTAACTCCTTTCCATATTTTAAAAATAATCAGTTTCTTTTTTTTTCTGCTTCCTGCTTCCTGTGTTTTTGTTTGCAAAAGTGAGCAAATACATGAGTATTTTTTTATTCCTCCTTATTCCTTACACAAAAGATGTCATATTATTTGTAATTCTTTGTACTTTCTTTTGTTAACTTAATAATATGGCTTGCAAATTATCCCATAGCAATTCTAAAAGATCTTCATTTATTTTATAGTGCCCTAAATGTTGGGGCATATACGTAATTTTCAGCATTTGGCAGTATTAAATAATACTGGCATGAATAACCATGTTACTTAAATTTTAGTCTACTGATTTGACATTAAGATTGATTATTTTACTTTTGCATTTTCTGTTGAGTTTTTTTGTAAGTTAAACTTTAGATAATTGTAGTTATCTCTTTTAACATTTGCCACTTTCCTCTTTACCTGTGAACAGGTAGATTTAGATGTTACATTACCTGGGGAAGGTGGAAAAGATCGACCTTTCAAGGTGTCAATCAAATTTGTCTCTCGGGTGAGTTGGCACCTACTGCATGAAGTACTGACAGGACGGACCTTGCCTGAGCCACTGGAATTAGACAAGCCAATCAGCACTAACCCTGTCCATGCCGTTGATGTGGTGCTACGACATCTGCCCTCCATGAAGTGGGTGCTTCTGGCTTTTTTTTCTATTTAGATTTTCACTGTGACGGTTTTCCTCCTAAGAGTGAGTTGTACAGGCCTTCCCTTGTTAACCATCATATGTTGTAAATTTTGATGATTTCAGTTGAAGAAAAATAGCATGCATATAAATTCATTGACATATGTTATAGAAAATTTTCTGACTTTTGCAAATATATACACATCCTTTGGCTTAGCTGTTCTAATGACTTCTTCACAGAAAAATGTCTCACGCCTTCTCATAGAGCTATAGCCTCTAGTAACTAATATTTTTTGAGATATACTTCTATAGTTAAATTGCTTTGTTCTAAAAGTAGTTTTTACTGTCCAAACAGTAGTGTCAAATTATGTCAAAATTGCTCTTAATCACACTAGCATTCCATTGTATATATGTATACCAGGTTGTGTGTGTGTGTGTAGTTTTCTTAAAGAAAAATAGTATGTTTTAAAACATTTATAGAAATTTTCTTGTTTATTTAGTATTTTTAAAGTTGAAACTGTTAACTTTTTTTTTTTTTTTGTACCAGAAATTGAACTCAGGACCTTGTGTTTGCCAGGCAGGTGCTGTGTCACTGAGCCATATCCCCAGCCTGGAACTGTTTACTTTTTAAAAACTATTTTAAGGAAGTATTTTAAATCAAACTTATTAACATGTAAATTAGCAATTCTGAAAATGGATAATTTTAGTGAAGGATGTTGCTGGATTTTTTCATTTAGAATGGTTCCTGTTCGCCTTCATAAATTTGGAAAACATTTAGCTTCATGTATTAGTAATTATGAGCATCGTTATAATGAATTATTTGTGCTTTAATCTTCATTTTTCTGAAGACTTAAATACTTACACAGGAAGGAAATGATTGAACTTGCCATTTTAATTTTTGTAGATACACACCTGTGGGGCGTTCCTTTTTCTCAGCTCCAGAAGGATATGACCACCCTCTGGGAGGGGGCAGGGAAGTATGGTTTGGATTCCATCAATCTGTTCGACCTGCCATGTGGAAAATGATGCTTAATATTGACGGTAAGGGAACTAACACCACATTCTGAATTGGATAGTTCTGAATTGGATAGTTGATTTCTGTATGGGCTGTGTATGTGTGTGTGTGTATGTGTGCACTGATGCCTTGAATTAATATTTGGAAATGTGACAAACTGGAAAAATGTTTGTATGTTTATTACATTTTATTTAGGAACCTTTTATGGAGTATTTGTCATGGAATGCGACGACACATGAAGCAAATATATGAAAACAAATATAAAATTACTAATGTGATCGATCATCTGAGAAGTCTTTTCTTACAATGAATTCACTTTTATCCCTTTTAACTCAAAGTCAACATTTCATTGTAAAATACATACAGTAAAGAAATAGGGTGCCGGGCATGGTGGCACATGCCTGTAATCCCAGTACTTGGGAGGCTGAGGCAAAAAGATGGCCAAGAGTTTGAGGCCAGCCTGAACTACATAGTGAGACCCTGTCTCAAAAAGCAAAAAAGAAAGAAAAAGAAATAATCTGAAAGTCTGTATCATAGTGACCCCTGGTGTTATGCCTGCTGCTGGTACCTAAGATTTTGCTAATTTCATTCTCTTTTCAGGTACTGTCTTACAAATATTTTCAAGCTTACATAAAAGTCAAGAGAACACTGTAAACTTTGTACGTGTAGCCATTATTCAGACTGTCAGGATTTTTCTACTTTGCTTATGCTATGTGCATTTTGTTCTGTACTTTAAATTTCTTAAATTCTGGACAGCATGTTATTTATCCCTATTGCTTTAGTACATACCTCAGAAAACCTGTGCATTTTCTTACGCAGCAGCAATACCGTTTTTATAGGTAAGGAAATTAAAACTGATTTTTGTCCCCTTTAATATCCTCTCATAATCCAATTTTTCTGATTTTTCTCAAATATGTCTTTTTCTAGTTAGTTGATTCTAATCAGAATTCAAACAAAACCTACATACCACATTTGATTATTATATCTTTTCTAATCTGAAGTCCTATTTCCTTCCCTCTTTTTTTTTTTTTCCATATCAGTAACTTGTGATAGACACTTGGTCACTTGTCCTATAAAATAACTCCCAAACCTGAGATTGTCTTTTATTTTCTTGCGTCATGTTTTTCTTCCATCCTCTGTATTTCCTTAAAATGAAAATTAGCTCAAAGTTTACATCAGTTCTGGTTCAGAATACTTCATAAATGTTTTTTATTTTGTCATGCTGGGAAATTCACAGTATTAGTTATCCCAATTTTAGTGATGCTGAATTAGCCTGTAGATTAATTAGAGATTATTGAACTTTGTTACTCAAATCACGTATTTTATTAGGGATTATCAATTGGTAACTTAATCAAATTCTGCTACTGTTTTTCTATTAGATGAAATTCTTAGGTAGGAGAGTATAGTATTCTTTCAGTTTGTTTTTTATTTCTCTTTCTCTCTTTACTGTTTTTGTTTGTTTGTTTTTGAGTGTGAGTGTGGTTCCTAACCTCTTTGTAGATGTGGTTTGTTTAAGAGAGTGTAGTATTCTTTTGCTAATTCATTAATGTTTGATTCCTATCTTCCTTGCTTCCTGGCGTAGCAGAATAGTCCGGCTATCATATATTTCTGTCCAATATCTGGAATTGGCTGATTGTCAAAGGATCCTTCATCTTTCCAGATCAGTACATAGTTTCATCTTTCTCCAGCAGAATCTACCATTGTGAAAATGCGAGGACATGTTTAACCAGTCCCTTTTAGACGTGTGCTAGGACCATTCTAAATTGCCATTTCAGAACATCAATTCATATATATTTTGATATATCTGTAAAATAAATTCTTGGAGGTCAGATTCATGGGTTAAGTATAAATGTATTTGTAATTTTTATTGTTATTTCCAGATTGTCCTGCACAGAGGTCATCAATATTTTGCATTAATGAGTGAGAATACCTATTTTCTTATGTCTATCACAAGAATTATCAAATTCTTAGATTTTTATCTATCAGATTTGCAAGAAATGGTTTCCTTATGTGTTTTTAATTTGTATTTGGCTACCTTTTCACCTATGAAAGACTTTTGTCTCCTTCTTTCTTTCCTTCCTTTTTTCTTTCTGTCTGCTTCCCTCCTTTCTTTCTCCCTCTCTCCCTTTTTTCTCTCCTTTTTTTAATTGCTGGGGATCAAAACCAGTTCCTCATTCATACTGGACAAGTATGAACTGACACCACTGAGTTGCTGCCACACCCCCTCCCCACTTTTTTAATGAACTGCTGGTTGCTGTTCTGTACCCTTTTTTTCTTGTTGGATTTTTGGTCTCCCCATTTGCTGAGGGTACTTTTTAAATTAAGATTAACCCTTTGTATGGTAGAGATTTTTGTAGGGTTTTTTTTTTTGCCACACAAAAACTTGTTATATACAATCATACAGAGATATACTTATGTATTTCTTTTTTTTTCTTTCTTTCTTTTTTGATCTTTTTGGGCTTTTTAAGACAGACTCTCACTGTGCAGTTTAAGCTGGCCTTGAGTTCACTTTTTAGCCCAGGCTAGTCTTAAACTTGCTACAACTCTCCTGCCTCAGCCTCCCAAGTGTTGGGATTACAGGTGTGTATCGCCACACCCAGCAGTCAGTTATTTCTATCATGGCTTTTTTTCCCCTATTTTTTTCTGAGCTGAGGATTGAATCCAGGGCCTTGTGCATGCCAGGGTAGCACTCATTGGGCTAAACCCCTAGCCCTCTTTTATGACTTCTAATATCTGATAGCTAATCTCATAAGAAAAATTTTAGGACTTTACAAGGCCATTCTTATTTTACCCCATAAACTTTAGAGGGGGTGGTGAACAGGTTATTGTTTTTATTGAGGTCACCTTATTTTATAAATTAAGTTAAGATACAATGGCATCTTTAAGGTATTCTTGTGTTGAAGAACATAGAATGTCTATTTTGCTTCCTTCAGGAGAGTTTTTAAAGCTTTTCCACATAAATTTTGCTTATTTTTTCTAAATATTTTCTGCCTTTTGCTATTAAATAGGCTTATGGATTATAACATCATTTACGTACATGAAGACCTAGTTTCTGTGTACTAACTTTTTATCTCTGTTTTACTGAGCTCCATTATTTATGGCATTTGTAAGTGATTTTCATGGGGTTTGTAGTTTATAATCATACCATCTGCAGATAGTATTAGGCTTAGCTCTTCTTTTAGATTCTTATGCTTCTAAGTTTTTTCTTACCAACTTATTTTGACTAATTTAGACAAAGACAGTATTATTAACTAGTAGTGAATAAGTTAGATATCCTGTTTTTGTTGTTGATATTCTTTTTATTCCTCACTTTAAAAAGAGTGTTTGCAGTGTCTCTGCATTAAGTGCTACCTATGCATATTTTTTGTATCTATTATGTTAAGGAGCATTTGTTGATTCCTGTTTTACTAAGTACTTTTAAACAAGAAAGCTGTCTTAATTACTTTTCTTGTTGAGACAAAATACCCAACACCCAGAGTTAAAGGACGAAAGGTTTATTTAGCTCACAGTTTGTAGAGGTTTCAGTTCATAGCTGGCTGTAAGGCAGGGTGCCTTGGCAGAGAGGCATCACTGAGGAGAAACAGCAAAGCACTGAAGTATTGAGGCAGCAGCAAGTGGTAGCAGGAGCCCACTTTCTGTCCCTTATATTCTATCCAGTCTACCTAACTTGAGGGTGGGTAGCACTCCCATCACTGAATCCCAGCATCACATCCTTAATCTCATTATCACACACCCTAGATCCAACCACCTCTGAAAAGCTTCACATGTGACCTTTCAGGGTTTACAGACAGGCGGGGAGGCATCTAAATGCAAGCCATAGCAAATGCATATTAAATTTTGTCATATGCTTTTTTAGTATTTATTGAACTAATGATACATTTCTGATTTTTTCTTTAAATACAGAACTGAACTGACATTCCTAAATTTTTGTAATGTGATATTGCATTGTTTACTGATACCTACTTTTTAAATTAAAATCCCAAAGTAAAATTAATCTTCTCTTTTTTGTATATGCAATCTCTTTCGTTTTGATATTTATACTATATTTTATTTTAAAATTTAGAATGTTTCCTTTTTCTACAGTGTACAGTAACTTTCACATAGTATTGAAATTTTCAGCCCTTAAAAGATTTGGGGGGTGGGGGATTTAGCTCAGTGGCATAAGCGCCTGCCTTGCAAGCAGGCAGTTGTGAGTTCGATCCCTGGTACTGATAAAAAGGAAAAAGACAAGAAGAAGAAAAAAATTTGGGAGAATTTCCCTACAAAACATTTTTTTGGTCCTGGAATTCAAACTCAAGACCTTGCTCGTGCCAGGCAGGCACTTGTGCCACTGAGCTAACATCCCTGGCCCTTCCCTATAAAACTGTATGGCCTGGTGTTCTTTGTTACATTTTGTTTGGTAGCCAGGTGTTTTTTTTTTAACAGGTGATTGAACTCACAACCTTGTGCTTACCAGGCAAGCGCTTGAGCTGCTGAGCTAAATCCCCAGCCCAAAATGTAGCCAGTTTTTAAGACTTGCTTCTCATGTTTCATGAAAATCATTTCACCAAGGCTATCTGAGATCACTAAAAAATGATTTTATCCATATTTAATACAATTGTATAGAGCTTTACAAAGCAGTTTCTTAATATTTTTTTGAAATTTTCTTTCTGTGGTTTTCCTCAGTTTCTTACTTTGCATAATTTTACTTTGTTTTTCAATTTCTTCCTTTGTATAATTTTACTTTTCCTTGATAAGAATAGCTAGTGTTTAATCTACCAATATTTTTTTTCTCCCAACAAAAAAGTTTTAAATTTTTTTAAAAAGTTCTTTTGGTTATTTTCTTTTCCTTTTTTTTTTTCCTCCTCTTTTCTTTTTTTACTCTTCTTTTCTTTTCTTTTTCCTTTTTTGAGGCAGAGTCTTGCTATGTAGTTCAAGCTGTCCCTGAATTTGCCGTGTATTCCAGGCTGGCCTTGAATTCACAGTGATCCTTCTGCTTCAGCCTCCCAAAGGCTGACATTATAGGCATGTGCTACCTTGCTTGGCCTAGGCTTTATTTGTATCTTCTTAATTTCTTCTTTGTTTTTAACAGTATTGCTCCTCTACTTTTATTCAACTGACTAAACTAGTTTTTTTTGTTTGTTTATTTTAAACTATTTAAGAACTTCCTTTCACCTTTTCTCATTAGTAAAAGTATTAAAAACAGGGCCAGGGCCATGGATTTAGCTCAGCAGCATAAACACTGAGCTTTGATACCCAGTACCAAAAACAAAACAGGGCCAGATGTGGTGGTGCGTACCTGTAAGCCCAGTGCTCAAGAGGCTGAGGCAGGAAGATTGCCAAGAGTTCCAGGCCAGCCTAGGCTACATAAAAAGTTTGAGGTCAGTCTGAAATATATAGTGAGATCCTGTCTCAAAAGCAAAATCAAACAAAGTATTTAAAACATTGACTTCACTTCTGATCACTGTTTTAGTTTTATTACAAAGCTTTTAATGTGCAGTATTTTATCATATACTTGAAATGCCATTTATTTCATTTTATTTCCCCTGACGCACGTATTGAAAATTTTTAAATTTTTAGACTGAAGGCCTTTTAGTTGTCTGATTTTGTTTTGAATTTTCAGTTTTATGTGTTGTTAATCAGAGACTGTGGTTGGTAGTAGTTTTTGGAGTTTTTTTGTGTGTGTTTTTTCCTTTTAAAGACACTGGTGGTGTTTCCTAGGTTGGTTTTGAACCATTTGACTCAAAGTGATCCCACCATCCCCGAGTACCAAGCAAATGGGAACACAAGCACACATTGCCCATCTGACTTGTATTTCTATTTTTATAATCTATTGAGGTTTTTTTTAATGGCCTAGTACATGGTTAGCTTTTGTGATAGTTGAATAGATATTTTAATTTATTATGGTAGAATAGATTAATATTCACAACTGCTATTTGCTCATTTTACTTCTGTATTTATTTCTTCTCTTAGACTAGAAAAAATCTTAAATTTCCTCATGTTTTTCTTTATGTCTGTTATAATTTCTGCTATATGAATGTTGAATTGTAATATTTGAGGCACATGCACTCATTCTTCATTGTGACTTGTAATCTTTATAGTGATAAGATGACATTCATTTTGGCCAAATTTGTAGGTTGATGGAAGAATTGTAATCTGTTGGTTTGTGAATTTTATCCTAGCCTTTAAGTTTCCTTTGTTTAAAACACTTTTTGGGGGAAGGGTACTATGTTAGAGATTGAACCCAGGGGCGAGGGCGTGCTTTGCAAGCACCCCGCCTGCCACTATGCTGCATTCTTCATGTTTTGCTTTTCTATAAAACTTCCTTTAAAAAAACAACAACAACAACAAAAAAAAACAAAAGGGGGCCTGGGGATTTAGCTCAATGGCATAAGCGCCTGCCTTGCAAGCAGGCAGTTGTGAGTTTGATCCCCAGTACTGATAAAAAGGAAAAAGACAAAAAAAAAAAAAAAAAAAAAAGACTTCCCGAACCACAGATATATCTATTTTTGTGTTGTGTTTTTTTTGTTTTTATAGTGCTGGAGATTTGAACCTAGGGCTTTTTGCATAATAGGCAAGTGCCATACAACTGAGCTATACCCAGGCCTACACATACATCTTTATGACAGCATAGGATGGATTTGATTTGAGTCAGTATTAAGGTTTTGTTTTTTTGAGGTTTGTTTGTTTGGTCGGTTGGGTTTTTTTGTTGTTATTTGTTTTTTGTTTTTTTGTCATTTGTTCTGTTTATGGTTGAGTTAAGCCAGATAGGAAGTTTTTAGTTTTGGTTTTATAAAACTTACTCTTTTTTTTCCATAAGTGTATATATTTTGAATCTTTAAATGACATATTTCCTTTGCTTTTAAAATGATAATTCTGATATTAGAAAAGACCCCCTTCCCATTCAGTGGTTACCTTTATACTTATTCCTTCATATGTTCATCTTCCTTTTTTATTTTTTCTCCTTTCTTAAAGGAGAATCGTTTCCTTGAATGAATAATAAACATATATTTTTTCATTCCTTCTTTTCTTCCCGTTTTAAACATTACATTATATTATTCCTTATATTTTTATTCTTAATTTTGCTTAAAATTTTAATACTTTCAAGTTTGAATCCTATTACACATAAGATGCATTTGTGTAGTTTTTACTTTTATATTTTCTATTCTATAATTTATTTGTATCTAGTATAATTCTTATATTCTTAGAATATAACAGTTTCATTCCATTCTGTCATCTATATGTACATTTGGTTTTTTTTAATCTTCACTTCAGTATATTGGTGCTCACTAGCAGTCTTTTCGCTGAGATTTTTCATGTCATTTATTGGTTTTAGTTTGTTCTCGAGTTATCTCTTCAAGAAAGGGCCATATGAATAAGAATTGAGATTTTGCATATCATATTGTTTATATAGTGTTCCCGAAGAGCTGTTTAGTTAAATATAAAATTACTGGCTCATATTTTCTTTGAGTATCTAATAGGTATTTTTCTATTGTGTTCTGATATTGACTGTCCAGTACAGAAGTATAATGCTAATTTGATTTTTTGTTTGTTTGAGTTTTTGAGACAGGACCTAGCTTTGTAGTTCAGGCTACCCTTGACCTCCCAATATGTAGTCCAGGCTGGCCTGGATCTCACTACAATCTTTCTGCCTCAGCCTCCCAAGTGCTGGAATTACAGGCATGCAGCACTACACCCAGCCTTGATTTTTTTGTTAATTGCTGGAAATAATTTATTTCCAACAATTTTACAAGATTTTTTTTTCTTTGTTGTTTGGAATCAAATGTATCTAGAACATGAGATCAGAAGTCATATTTTTAAAGAAATCTATCACCTTAGTTTCTTTTTTAAAATGTTCACCAAGTGTGCTCTTTACTCTGCCTTTTTGTTTAACCACTCCGTGCTTATTGCAAATTTGTCTTTCTTTTTCCTCTTAATTTAAAAAATCTGTTTCTTCCATTTCTGTGCTGTTTCTGCCATACTTTTTAGACTACCTCCCTTTGACTGGCTGGTTTTTTTTTTTTTTTTTTTTTTTAATTTAAGGAGAAAAAGGAAAAAAAAAACCAGAAAAAGGGTACAAGTAATACAAAATTTAAAAAATAAACAGTAAGAAATCACTAGTTAATAGATTACATATTCTCATCTTAGAAATAGTTGTTCAAGTTACATTACTGAAGCATATAAAGTGGACTTTGAAACAGTGAGAGTGCAAACAGTTTTGTTCAGTGATCCAAAAAACACTCGGTAATATGGTTATCTATCTTATACACTAAACATATATTCAGTTATAACCTTTAGAGCACTTTCTTTTCTTTTATACAATGACAATTACACATTTTGGGTTATATTACTCCCACAGTTCTTATTACTTTTTTTGAAGAGAGTAAAACCAAATGCAATACATCAGAACAGAGTCAGTCAAATCAAAAGGATGGACATAATAGATAATGTAAAAACAAAATTTAAGGTGATCAACAATGGTTACCATACTGCCTCTTGCTATTTTAAGAAGAATTGGCAGTTATAATAAAATTGAACTAAACAGTAAAGAATAAAACCAAAGCATTGGAGACATTTCAGGATTTTAAAAGAAAATAATTGACTGGCTATCTTTTCCTGGAGTTCTTAAATGTCTGAGATCTTTTTCATAGCTGCATTAAGAATTTTTAGGATTTATGTTAAAAATTAGAGTTGTGACTTTCATCTACTTTATGATGATAGTGTCTGTTGAGTTTTTGTCAGATTCTACATTGCTTTTTTTACCTGGCATCTTTGTTTGTGTGCCTAGTAAAATTTTTTGTTCATATTTGAATGATGTACATCCTCCCAAACCATCTATCAGCAGGACCTTTCCGATTTGGGCAAGAACATTAGTTGCACCTTATGAACAAGATACTTTTCCAGGTGTCTCTGCTTAAGTCCTTCATCTTTTTTATTCTGATGAATTCATTCTTTAAAATATAGTCACATCTATGCCTCTCAGGAACTTAAGTGATTAAGTAGTGTGAAGTACCAGCTATGAATACTCCTAGATTGTACTATCAAAGGATATTGCTTTGCCTTTTAAATTGCCTGTTTTTAATGTTAACAATTAGAGAATTTGCCACAGTTACACAATTGGGTTTTTGTTTTGCTTTGTTTTAAGACAGGGTCTTGCTATGTATCCCAGGCTGGCTTCAAACTCATAGTGATCTTACTGCCTCAGCCTCCCGAGTGCTGGGATTACAGGTGTGCACCACACATTCAGCTGATTCTATTTTTATAACTTTTCTATACATTTGAAATTGCTTCAAAATAAATTACAAAACTGCATGCTAGTCTTTTCTGCGACTGTCATTTGTGACCTCCTCTTTCTCATAATACTTTCTGTTCCTTTTTTCTCTACTTCCTTCTCTATTTCCGCCACTTAATTGAAGTTCTAAATATTACATTTTTCACTTAAAATAGAACTGTTTCTTTCTGAGAGTGAATATTAACTATTCTCCCACTAGTCTCCTTTATATATCTTGTCATTTTCTCCCATGCTGAGATGTGGCTTCTTGCATGGGTTTCACTAGCCTCAAGTACTTTGGAAATATTTACTTTATTATTTGGCATTTTTCTGGTTTATTATCTCTTGGCTTTAATGAAGATATATGCTTACTATCTTTTTAGTTTGTTTATTTATTTATTTATTTATTTATTATCTCTTAATATTCTTGCTTGTTCTGCACAGGTTCTAGGAGAAAGATGGGAAACTTTAGAACTAAATTGTTACTATGTTCCTATTGCATCTTGACTTCTAGCTTTGGGAATTATTAAGGAATAATTTCTAAATAACCCATCAGTTAAATCACAAAAGAAATCTTAATTTGGGACCAAAGGATTATGCATAATAGTGTGTATCAGAACTGATATGATCAGCTAAAGCAATGCTTAGAGAAAATTAAACTTGAAATACATATTGCAGAAGGAGAAAGTATCAGTGACCTGAGCAATCATCTCAATCAACAAGTTAGAAAAATAAGAAAATTAAATGCAAAGATAATCGAGGGAAATAAGAGACTAAAACAAATTAAATACAAAACAAACTTATCTCTATCATTTTAGCTAGGGAGATTTCAAAAGTTTGTAAGAAGGATAGTGACATGATCATATTTGTTTTCCAGAAAGAGACCTCTGGCAGCAGTGTGGAAAATAGATAGAGGAGAAAAAACTAATCTGAGAAGCCAGTTAGGAGGCTTTTCAATCACTAGTTCAGGTAAGAGACGGTGATGGTCTAATGTGGGATGGAGAGGAAGGAAATACATTCCAAGGATTAAGCTAAAAAAATAAATTTAAAAACCATGTCCAGAAAAAAACTTGGGTGTAGTTACTGGTACATGGAACTGATTGAAAACAAATAGTCTAAAAGTTTTACTAGGTTGTTGAAGGAATTATCTTTGCAGTAAACTAAAAATATGATGTATCAGTCAAGGTTCAACCAAGGAAGACAAAGGAGATGCATAGATTTGGTTTATGCAATTGTAGGGAGTAGTAATGCCAATCTGAAATCATTGGAGTAGGCATCTGGAAGGGCAAGCTAGAACTCTTGTTCACAATGTAAAGATGCTATCTATAGGTGGAATTTCTCCTCTGTCGCTTAATGAAGTTTCAGTCCTATTTTTAAGGCTAACTGATTAAATCAGGTCTATCTACATTACTCAGGACAGTCTCCCTTATTTAAAGTCAGCTGATTATGGACTTTCTATGTACAGTATATCTTCATAGCAACAGTTCAGTTAGTGCTTAATTATATAAATGACAACTAGAAACCTAGCCAACTTAACAAACTAAGAAAAATATTACCCAACAAAAAATACTTGGTCTCAAAATTACTGTAATTTTTTAATCTTTGAAAAAACTTTCAGGTATAGTCATTGTGTGAAGTGTTTTCCAAGAAGATCATATAAAGCTGGGCACAGTGGTGCATGCCTGTAATCTCAGCACTTGGGAGGCTGAGGCAGGAGAATCATTACAAGTTCAAGGCCAACCTGGACTACAAAGTAAACTCAAGGCCAGGCTGAACTATATAGTGAGACCCTATCTCAAAAACACACACAGAAAGAGAAAGAAAGAAAGAGGTCATATCCTCCAACACAGATTCAGATTATTGACTGAGATTTCTACCACTTATGAACAGTAATGCTGTCAACTGAATGTTGGTCGTGTATCACCATATATAGATAGATCATATGTTAACATGTCCAAAAGTTGAGGATTCTATGGAACATGTGGCTAGAGACATCTAGAGTGTGGTTTGAAATTCTTTGTAGTTGGAATAAAAGCAAAATTGTTAAGACTCCATAGTGTATAAATCATATTTGAAACTTTAGACATGGAAAAGTCTTCAAGAATAGTACTTAGGTTAAAACAGGAAAGAGGATGCTAAAACTAGGAGGATACCAAGATACAAGGAGGTAAGAAGAACCACAGAGCAAGTAGTGTTTTTCACAGAGTCTGAGAGGCCAAGAAGGGAAGTATGTTTCAAAAATAAAGTTTTTTAGTTTAATAGTGATAATTTTTCTAATACAATCAAAACCAAAACAAGGATATTAGTTTGTGTTTTCTGATTTCTGTTCTTACAGGTTTTAATCTATATATTACCTCCTTGAGAAGCAGTATGTGATACCCTTCTCTCTCCCCAATCCAGCTGTTCCCCAAGTTTGAATTCGGTATTTCTCTTATATATTCCCATAGTACATTATACCTCCCATATAATTACCTGGGTCACCCTGAATTATAAGTATTTATTGCTCTGTGTCTCTAATTAGAATGAAAGCTCTTTGAAGCTAGGCACATTCATCAGTGTACCCTCTACAACTAGCACAAATGTCTCTTTTTTTCCTTGAGACTGGGTCTCATTATATAGTCCTGGCTGGCCTAAACTTATGACAATCCACCTGTCTCAGCCTTCCAAATGCTAGGATTATAAGTCTTTGCCACTGTCCCCAGCTCAGTAGCACAACTTGTGGTCCTGTAAAGAGCATGGAGGAACATAGAGATAAACCTGAAAAGTCACAAGTGTTATAGAAATAATGATGTCTTAGCTGAGCTTTAACAACAACAAAAGAGTGTGTATTGAACAGCAGGTGCCAGAAATAAAAATTATTTTTTGTCTTCTTCCTTTTTATCAGTACCGGGGATCAAACTCACGACTGCCTGCCTGCAAGGCAGGCGCTTATGCCGCTGAGCTAAATCCCCAGCCCAATAAAATATTTTTGAAAAGTCTTTATAATGTATTGAAAGCCACAAGAGAAAAACATGAATAAATGAAATGTATTAGACATGTTGAGGAATCCTAAGATGTCAGTTCTTCTAAAGTTAATCTGTAAGTATAATTCAATTGGAATCCTAATAGGATCTGTTATGAAACTTCGTAAGTCATTTTTTTTTGTCTTTTTCCTTTTTATCGGTACCAGAAATCGAACTCATGACTGCCTGCTTGCAAGGCAGGCACTTATGCCGCTGAGCTAAATCTCCAGCCCCTTTTGTGGTCTTTTTGAGACACGGTCTTGCTATGCAGTTCAGGATCGCCTTGAGCTCAGTTTGTAGCCCAGCTGGTCTCGAGTTTGCAACAATCCTCCTGTCTCAGCCTCCCAAGTGCTGGGAGTACAGATGTGTGCCTTCATGCCTTACCTAAGTATTAAGATTAATGTGGAAGAATAAATGACCAAGAGGAGCCAGTACAATTTAAAGAAGGATGAATTGCCTTATTTATTATAAAACTATAACACTACATGCTTTAAATGTAGGGACAGATAATGAAGCAAGAAGAGAAACTAGAACTAAGGCATAATATATATTTATGGAAACCATAAATAGCTGAGGTGGCATTTCAGACCAATGGGGAAAGAGTAATATACTCATTAAATTATGTTTATTCACTTGTTAACCATTTGAAGAAATAATTGGATCCTTGTTACATGTTGCTCAAGATTTATGTAAAAAATATGAAAGGAAAACTTTGACATTATTTTAGGGAAAATAAGACAATATTCCTAACATTGAACAAAATGGAAAGGATAAACCATAAAGCAAAGTACTAATAAACTTGACTACATCAAAATTTAAAACTCGTATCATACAGAAGATACTATAAACAGAGTCGAAATAGTAGGGAAATGTTTGAAGCTAATATGGCTGAGAGCATTATAAAATACAAGGATAGATGCCATAAAAATAGTTCTCAAAAGAGGAAACTCAGTCCTAATAAACATATGAAAAGATTCTCAAATTCAATAATAATCAGGAAATTACAAATGAAATTAATAAAGAGCAATTTTGTACCTACTAGATATGCAAAATAAAAAGCCTTCTAAAAAAGCAGATGTTGGGGCTGGGGATTTAGTTCAGTGGCATAAGCGCCTGCCTTCCAAGCAGGCAGTCGTGAGTTCGATCCCCGGTACCAATAAAAAAAAAAAAAAAAGACCAATAAATAAATAAATAAATAAATAAAATACCAGATGTCAGTAAGGAGGAAGTTAAAGGAATTCACACACTGTTGATAAAAGTATGAGTTGGTGGCCAGGCATGGTAGGACATGATGTATATCGCAGTACTCACGAGGCTTAGGCAGGAGGATGGCTGTGTGTTCAAGACCAGCCTAAAGTATGTAGCAAGACCTTGCCACACAAACAGAAGAGGGTGATTGGTAACTACCTTGGGGAGCAATTTTATTAGTAAAGATAAAAACTGGTTATATCTTGAAACCTATAATGTATCTAAGAGATACGGTGTATATGTGCCTGACATACAGTAAAGCAGAAAATTGGAAACAGTCTCAATTCCAGTCAACAACAGAATAAAGAAATAGTACATAAGTTGTTTTTATTTATTTATTTTTGGTATTGGGAATTGAATGCAGAACCTTTCACTTGTCAGGCAGGTACTATGCCACTGAGCTATATCCCTGGCCCATAACATTTTTTAATTAATTAGTAAAAGTTAAATGAAAACTAGGGTTGGTGGCACACACCTGTAATTCCATCACTTGGGAGGCTGAGGCAAGATTACCACAAGTTCAAAGCCAGCCTGGGCTACATAATAAAATGTTGTCTCACACACACACACACACACACACACACACACACAGAAAATAAATGAACCAAGTCTAGATTTATCAACATAGACTGCTAACCAACATTGGATGTTGAAGGAGAAAATAAATAGCTAAAGATGTATTACTTGGGGCTGGAGATTTAGCTCAGCGGCATAAGTGCCTGCCTTGCAAGCAGGCAATCGTGAGTTCGATCCCCGGTACCGATAAAAAGCAAAAAGACAAAAAAAAAGATGTATTACTTATATAAATTTAAAGCTAAAGTATATGCAGGCTACATACAGTAATATAGTAAAATTGTGAAATATAAACTACAAAAATACATGCCAATTTGAGGACCATAGTTCCCTTTAGGAAAAAGAAGGAAAAGAAACACAATAGTTTGCTTCAGGTAGGGAAAAGAGAACAAAAAAGCCATGTTTTTTAAAAATATGCGTGTGTTTTCATGAGATTGTGCCATTGAGAAGCAAAGAAATATTTAATCTTTTTTTAAAAAGATAAACTTTATTATATCAATGAAATGAACAAATTTATAATGGTTTTTTTCTCCCAGCTTTATTAAAATATGACTGACAAAATTTATATGTTTAAGATACTGAACATGATTTTGGTAATACATATACATTGTGAAAGATTACCATGATCATGTTAATTAATATATCCATCACCTCCCATAGTTACTTTTGTATGTGTGTCATCACACTTTATACCTACTATCAGTAAATTCAAGTACATAATGCACGTTTTTAAACTTTATTCACCATGCTGTACCTCAGGTGTCCATATTTGTCTTTGTATCCTGTGACTGTTGTTAACCAGTATTCCCAGACCTTAGTAATTCCCATTCTACCTTCTGTTTCTATGAATTCATTTTATTTAGTTTCCATTTAGTATCTCAGTTAACATAATGTCCTCCCAGTTTGTACATGTAATGAATGACAGAACCTCCTTTCTTTGGTTTTTGTTGTGTTGTTTTGTATAGTTCAGATTGACCTTGAACTCATATGTAGCCCAGGCTAGCCTTGAACTCATGGCAGTCCAAGTTGTGGATTACAGCCCTGCACCACCAGGGACCTCTTTTTTAAGACTGAATAATATTCTCTTATAACATACACCCTGTACTATCAGCTGACCTGTCAGTTAACACTTGAGTTATTTTCATGTCTTGAGCACTCTGATAAAGCTACAATGAACATAAAAATGCAGATACACAGATCTCTCTTAGATAGTGATTTTATCTTCTTTGGATATAAACCTAGAGTAAGATTTCTAGCTCATATTATAGTTTAGAAGTATTTTTGGGCTGGGGATTTAGCTCAGCAGCATAAGCGCCTGCCTTGCAAGCAGGCAGTCGTGAGTTCGATCCCTGGTACCGATAAAAAGGAAAAAGACTTAAAAAAAAAAAAAAGTATTTTTAATTTGGGTGGGAAACTTCATACTATTTTTATAATGGCTCTACCCATGGATTATTTATTATTTGCCAATAAACAGTACTACTGCTAAGACAAAATAATGAGAAGTTACATTGATCACCAAAATTTTTTTTGTGTAGTCCTATATGACTTTGACTTTTCAATCCTTGTACTTAGTATATTATTCTAACCAAAGGGGCCTTTATTGAACTTGAAATTAGCTAGAGAAGAGTGGTATAATAAATACTACAGTGGTAGGTACATTAGAAACATATAAATAGAGGGATCTGTTCTAGTCTTAGTGTTTGAAGAATATTTCTCAAGACAGTGACAGCAGTTAGGTGAAACTGATGGTAGAAATGAGCATGGCAAATTACTCCGTAAGCCAAGCATGGTGGCGCACACCTGTAATCTCAGCATTTGGGGACTGAGGCAGTAATATCGCTGAGTTCAAGGCCAGTGTGACCTATGTAATAGGTTTAGGCCAACCTGACCTACATAGTGAGACCCTGTCTCTAAAACCCAAGAGAAGGGTGGGGGAGGGGAGGAGAGGGAGGGATAGAAGGTAAAAGTTATGATTATTTGACTAAATTTCTCTTGAGATAAGTAGTTTTAGTGGGCCAGGGATTTAACTCAGTGACTCAAGTGCTCAACCTGGTAAGTGCGAGATTGTGAGTTCGATCCCTGGTACCCAAAAAAAAGAAAGAAAGGAAATAATTTTAGTGATATTTAATATCTGCTTAACTATGTGATTAAATTTACTATACTGTACCAACCTAAGACTCAAAAAATTTATTTTTCAGTATTTCTATAATTGGGAAATATCTTATAATTCATGTGTTACAGTTTAATTGGCAGTTTCTTTTAAGATACATAAACCATTGATATCAGTGACATCTTAGAGTTTAATAAAATACAGATTATTTCTGTTGGTTAGTCTGCTTTATTGGCAAGCTCTTTTGTAATTTGGATTTTATTTTTGTAATTCATACATTTGAAGAACATCATGGTGACTCTGTTGGTCAGTTGTATATCCCTTTAGATGAAGATTTTGGGGCAAGAAGTTGTGTTGGTTGTTGTTTTGGCTGCTGGAGATTTAACTAGGGCCTCAAGCACGCTAAGGATACATTCTACCACCATGTTATATCCCAACCCTCTCCCTTAAGGTGGTTTTGTGTATCACTTATTATGTACCAGATACAATTCTAGGCATTTTACATTGTTATCGCATGTGAATATCCCCACAGAGCCTGGCATGGTAGAGCATGCTTGTAGTCTCAGCTACTTGAGATGTTGAAGGGGAAGGATCATTTGAACCTACAAATTCAAAACCAGCCCAGGCAACATCGAGTTAGTTGATTTCCCCCATCTGAAGTTCAGAGACCAGCAGTCACTTGGTCAGGGTACATACTTTTAATTTAAATGGTAGAAGTCAGCTCTTCTGACCTCAAAACTTATGCCCTTAAAATACTCACAATTCTATACTGCATCCCATTTTGGACAAGCAAATCTTAGACCTTAGATATCTCAGCTTTAAAAACTTTTATTTTAGGGCTGCAATACAACTCAGTGACAAAGCATTTGCCCAGCTTGCTTGAGGCCCTGGGTTCTGTCCCTAATACTGCAATAAAAATAAAGTTTTATTTACTTTCTTACACTTTTTAATAAGTGTACCTTTCTGTAAAGCATTCACTTTTTAGTAAAAAAGTAGTCACAATATATAAGTAGTTGTAGAGTTTAGTAGATGTAATTGATTTTTGCTTACACACAAGTTTTTTATACTACAAAAACTAGATGATGGCAGCAGGAATCTCAGTGACAGCCTTTGTCAGATCTGTTTCCTCACTTATAGTGTTTCAGTGTGGTTGAGTGTGACCTTCATGTTGAGTATACTGCAGTCTTCTTGAGATTTGTCTTACTCCTACATTGAATTCTTTTTTTTTTTTTTTTTTGGTACTGGGGATTGAACTCATAACCTCATGCTTGCCAGGCAGGCACTTAAACAACTGAGATAAACCCCTGGTCCTACATTAAATTCTTACTGGCCTCCTCTATTTGTCATTTTTTTTTACCCCCAAGAGCTTCATAAGAAAAGGGTACATAAGATACCAATTTTTGATACCTTACAAATTGGAAAATATTTCTCTTCAATAATTTTATGATGGTATTTATTCAGGAGGCCGAGAATGGGAGGTTCACTTGAACCCAAGAGTTCAAGGCTAGTTTACGAATGTATCAGTATTCCTTCTCAAACACATAGACACAATAGAGCTGAGTTTATACATTGAAATAATTTTCCTTTAAAAATTAAAGCTGGAAACTGCATGGTGGGGCACACGTGTAATCCCAGCACTTGGGAAGCTGAGACAGGAGAATTGCAAGTTTGAATCGAACCCAGGGTCTTGCACTGAGCTATGTCCCCAGCCTTTTCAAAAGAGTCTGGCTAAATTGACCTAAAATTTTCAATCTTCTGCCTCAGACTGCCAAATGCTGGGATTACAGGCATGTTCCACCATGCCCTATAGCATACTGTTCCTGTTTGACAGTGCAGTACAATCTCTGAACATAAAAATTTATTTTGGAGTTCTTCCCGTATATCCTTATGCCTCCTCCTGTTTTTGTTTGTTTTTTGTTCTGTGTTTTGTATTTGGAGGATTTCGTCAAATATCTGGTATCCTTGATTAGTACTCATACAGACTGGAATTTCTGAATGCATGAGTAAGGCTTCTTGACCCCAGACTTACGTATAATAAGATGACTTCAATAGTAGGAGATTAGAGGTTTTTTCTTTTAGCTGGTTAATGTCCCAGAGATTAACCTTCCACACTTCTGCCATACTGTTGCATGGCCGCCTACATCCTGGAAGTTTTAAATTCTGGCTGGGGAATTTTCACATTCCTACACATTTATTGTGTTTATAGTCATTTATTCTCTAGTTTATCGTATAGTCATGTACCCTCAACTATGAAAGGTATCATTGCAAAGAGACTTTGTTTTACCTTTTTCAGAAATAAACCTTTAGATTTATGCAAGGAAGAGTAGGCAGCTGATAAGTGGTGTGGTCTAGTCAGGGAATCTGGAACTCCACCTGCTTCTCAATCTTCCTCTATTTTTCTCACCTCCGTCATCCTTTCATCCCTAGTTTTAGTCATACCTTTTACTGCTACTTGTGCATTTTGAGGACTCGATAGTATAAATGCAGTTGGTGCTAAAGCTTTCCCAACACAGCTGATTTATTTTATTTTCTTGGATCTACTGTCATTGCTTTTCATCTTCCAAAATGTTGGTGTACTATGCAAGGCATGGTGCTGCATGCCTATAATCCAAGTACTTTGGAGGCTGAAGCTGGGGAATCCCTGCAAATTCAAGGCCAATTTGAGCAAGACCCTGGCTCAAAAAAAAAAAAAAAAGAAACAAAAAGCTGATATACTTCCTGTTTTGTTCTCACCTCTTTCCACATTTATGTTTTTTTAACCAATAATTCCTTACTGTATTTATATATTCCTTACCATATTTATATTAATTTGGGAAAAGATCGAAATGAAGTGCTCATGATATCTGTCATTTTAACTTAGATTCTGTGTTTAAATTCCAATTGATACATTAATCTATGCTATAGTAGATATAGTACTTAATAGATGTTATTCAAATTCTTATTTTACATTTGAATTACCCATCATTGTGTATCAAATTACCCCAAAATTTAATGACTCAAAACAATAGTAAGTACTGTTATACAGTTAGTGTCAGTCAAGAATTCAGGGATGGTTTAGATATTTAGATCAGACTCAGGGCCACTCAGAAATCTGGTCCTCTTAAGCATTACTGGGGCTGGCAGATCCACTTGCAAGATAAGTCACTCAAATGGTAACAAGTTAGTTGTGAAAGCATTAGTGTTTTGCTGTGTTCCTCTCCATAAGGCTAAGTAATTGTCCTCACAGCATTATGGCTGGCTTTCTTTAGAGTAATCCTTGAGAGATCAATGTAAAAGCTGTAGTAACATTCAGACCTAGTGTTGAAAGATATATCCTGTATTTTTATATCCTATCAGTTACACGGATCAGTTATATTTAGTGTGAGAGGAGACTACACAAAACTGTGAATCCCATAAGTCAGGATTCATTGGGGGGACCATATCAGAAACTAGTAACCATAGTTTCCCTCTTAAGCTAGAAAAAGAGTAAACTAAAGTCATTGAAGTAGAAGGTAAGAAATAAAGACGTAAAAAAGATGGGGAGATAATAAAGATGTGAGCCATATGTGGTATGGTACACCCTTATGTAATCCCAGTTTCTCAGGGACTGACAGGAACAGCAGAAGTTCAAGGCCAGCCTGAGCAACTTAATGAGAAGCCATCTCAAAATAAAAAGAACTGAGGATATAGCTCAGCTATCCCTGGTTGAGTCCCCAAAAGAAAGAACAAGAGGGAGGGAGAGCTCCTCTGCCCCGAAAGATGAGAGCAAAAATTAACTAAAAATCAAGAAACCAACTTTAAGCTCTTAAAAATCTGTGTGTTGGGTGTATGTGTGTGGTTCATTTGTTGTCTTTTTGAGACAGGGTTTCACTCTGCAGTTCAGGTTGGCCTTGAACTCTACAATATAGCCTAGGCTAGCCTCAAACTTGCAGTGATCCTCCTGCCTCAACTTCCCAGTGCTAGGACTGTAGAGGTGCACTACCATGCCTGGCTTTTTTTGTTTGTTTGTTTGGTTTGGGTTTTGGTTTTGTTTTGGTAGAGGAATGAGGTGGTATTTGAGATAGGATCTTGCTACATAGTTTAGGGCTGGCCTTGAACTCATGTAGCAGTCCTCCAGCTCCCACACTTGGCTCTTAGAAACTTCTCTATGAAAGCATCTCACAAGACTGATCAAGAAGCCAGTCATGGTAGCACACAGCTATAATTCTAACATTCGGGAAGGCTGAGAAAGGAAGATGGCAAGTTCGAGCTAATCCCAGGCAACTCCACCACCTAGCAAAAACCCTACCTCAAAATAAAAGTGAAAAAAGGGTTAGTGGTGTATCTCAGTATGAAGGTCCTGAATTCAGTTCCTTACTACTCCCTTACTAAAAAAAGATTAATCAAGAAAAATAGGAAAATTACCAGTATCAGGAATGAAAGAAGGGATATCACTAAATACTTCTGGAGTTAAATATTGTGTTAAAGTGAAAGTTATGAACAATTTGGTGCCAATTTATTTGCTTACTTCGATGAAACATTGCTTTGACAATGACAGCTTTACCAAAATTAATTTTAAGAAAGCTGAGTTGCTCTATATCAAAAAATTGAATTTATAATCCCTTCTCACACAAAAAAAACTTCAGCCCCAAATGATATCATTAGTGAACTGTTTGCTTGTTGCTATATATTTTTTATTAGTGTATATTAGTTATATAGATCAGTAGGTTTCATTTTGGCAGATTTGTACATACACATGACATACTTTAATCATCCCCCATCACCTCTCTTGCCTCACTTACCCCCCCAGTTTCATTCACCTTGTTTATTTGTTTCAATGCATATAATGTATTCATCCCCCGTTACCCACCCTGACACCCAGCCTCACTGTTATTCCTTTCTCCTTGTCTACTAATAGTCTTTTTATCATCTTTTTGAGTTCTACATACTATGGAGTTTCTGATTTTTGTTTTTGCAGGGCTAGGGTTTGAATCCAGGGTCTTACACATACCAGGCATGTGCTTTACCACTGAGCTGTATCCCTAGCCTTCACTGGTGAATTTTATGTAACATTTAAGGGGAAAAAATTATACCAGTCTTACACAAATTATTTCAAAAGATTAAAAAATGACAATTTTCCCAGTCATTTTTTGAGGTAGAATATCTTAACTACCTAACAAAGACAATAAATTCTAGTACGAATTCTGTGACCAGTATCATAGAAAAATTAAGTTTGTGAACTAATGTACCACTGTATAATCCTGTCAGCCAGAGACATTCAAAATATTTAGACATTCTCACAATAAAAATTAACAACAAACTACAAGGGGAAACTTCAGGTAAAAACGTCTAGAAAAATACACAGGTATCACCATACATATGTAATGAAAAGATAATACTTTTTACCCTAAGAGGAAGAATAAGGCGAGGAAACTTGGCTGTCACTATTCTATGTAGTATACTAAAGGTCCCAGCCACTGGTGAAGCAAGAATAGGAATGTTGATAGTAGAAAGGAAAAACATAAAGCTTTTTACTGAAGACTACATTACAGAAGGCTACATTTAAAAATCCTAAGGAATCTACACCACTCCCACCCCAGAAAAACCTTAAACAAATCCTTGGTACCAGGAAAAAAAAAAACCAAAAAACTGAAAAGAGTTAACAAATTTAGCAAGGTTATAGGATACTAATTGCATATACGCAAAGTGAATACTAACAGTTTAGCAATATCAGCATTCAACAATTGAAAAAAAGTTTAAAGTTAAGTACCATTTATAGAAACACGAAAAGAACATATAATATTTCAGAATATAAAGAAAGATGTAGGGACTGGGGATCTAGCTCAGCAGCATAAGCGCCTGCCTTGTGAGCGTGTAGTCGTGAGTTTGATCCCTGATACTGATAAAAAAAAAAAAAAGGAAAAATGTATAAAGTCTGTCATCTGAAAGCTGCAGACTATTATCAAGAAAGGTAGAACAGTATAAAGCCAATGTAAGATACGTAAATATGAGTTGTTAAATGATGCTAAACGTCATTGGTCATGCAGTAAATACAAATGAGCCCCGGGAGATACTTGAGCTCACTTTGTAGCCTAGGCTGGTCTCAAATTCTCAGTGATCTCCTGCCTCAGCCCCCCAGATGCTGGAATAAGTATGCACCCAGCTTTTTTGATCTTTTTGAGATAGGGTTTCAGTGCACACTGCAGTTCAGACTGGCCTTGAACTCACTTTGTAACCTAAGATGGCTTTGAACTCGCAGCAATTCACGAGGGATGTTTATGTCTTTCTTAGACAATGCCTAATTCTACAGTAGTTTTAACAACCTTCCCCCTCACAAGTAGTATGTAGGAGTCAATTTGTGCTGAATTCTCATTAGCTGTTAGTACTGTCAGCCTTGAATAGCCACTCTGGTGGGTGTGCAGTTAATATCATTTCTGGAAAAAAAAAAACCACCTTGAAAGATACCTTATATATAGTAGAATATATTTCAGTGTAAATGTCAGTGATTTTGACTATTACTATATGTTTTTGCCCCCTGAATTAAGACAGAACACTTCTATTGCCCCAGAAAATGTTCTTGTAATTAGTCTCTTTCATGTCTACTGTGGGGTACCAAATTTGCATGTCATCTTTGTGTAGTAGCCATGCTAATCTCTTTATATCTGCTGTGGAAGCTAGCATATTGCTTTTTCAATTTTCTCTTCTATGTTCCTATCCTTTGCCACATTATCTTGATTTGTAGACACTCTTTACATATTTTAGTTGGTAATTATTATACATATTGTACACATGCTTGTGCCAATCTTTAGTTTTAGTTTGTTTATAATGTCTTTTTTTCTTACAGTTTTTATGGTTTATAGATTTTGTATCTTAAATTCTTTCCTGCCACCAAGATCATAAAGATACTGTACATTTTCCAAGAAATACTTGTTTTCCCCTTCAGATTTAGTTCTTCGAATAGAAATTTGGTTTTGTTTTTACAGTAGTATGAGGTAGGCTATCAAGCAAATCTGTATGCCTTTCCTTACAGTTTCTTGATTTTTTTTTTTTTTTTAATATGGAACGCTTCACGAATTTGCGTGTCATTCTTGCGCGGGGGCCATGCTAATCTTCTCTGTATCGTTCCAATTTTAGTATATGTGCTGCCGAAGCGAGCACCAGTCTCTTTATTTGAATAGGATTATAACAAAGCTTGATAAATGACAGAGTGTAATTTAAGAGTTGTCTTGACTATTTTAGTTTTGTTGCTATGTTAATTATAATACCAGCCTCTTCATTTCCAGGGAGAGAAGGGGCTGTATCCTATTGAATGTATTTTCCATCCTGTTGAACCGAAATTGCTTTGAATTTATAGATCAGTTTTCAGATAATCCACATGAATAGGGTATAGTACTCCCTTTATTTAAAATACCTGTAAAATCTTTCAATAGTAAATGCTTAAGTAGTATCTTAAAATCACATTTTAAGTTGGTTGCTAGTATATAAGAATGTAGTTTATTTCTATATGTTGATCTTGTATCTAACATTTCTGAACTATTAGTAATTCTCTAGCTAGTTGATAGATTTTGTTTTTCCATATATCCATATTATAAAGTATAATGATTCTATTTCTCTTTCCAAACTTTTAACCTTTTATTTCTTTGAATTTGCTCTACTTTGTTAGCTAGAACTTATTATAGGAAAGTTGAAATTGTCTTGGGTTTTGGTAAATAACTTTGATCAGATTAAATAAATTCCCTTCTGTTTCTAGTATAGAAAGAGTTTGCTACAGTGCTTGATTTTATTGAATGCGTTTTTGGGGGCATCATCTATAAAAACGATTGTGTGCTTATATTAGTAGACTTTATTTAATAAATTTTAAATGTTAAATGTACACATTACTTTTGCAATGGTACTCAGCTAATCTGTGAAGAAAAAGAAGGAATAAAGTTTGTGTGTGTGTGTGTGTGTGTGTGTGTGTGTGTTAAATGTTAAGAGTTCAGCCAAGCTGCAGAGAAGCAGATCTTGTAAGGCCATTAACATTTATTGTTGTTGTTAGCTGTTGCTTTGTTTTTTGTGATATTCAACTCAGAGCCTTAGGCTTACTGGCAAGCATCACTGAACCATATTTCCAGTCCTATTTTTTTATTTCTGTATCTGTTTTTGTTTTAATTTTGGGGAGCGGGTTTTACTAAGTTACCCAGATTGGCCTTGTACTTGTGATCCTCCTGCCTCAGTCTCCTAAGTAAGTAGAATTACAGGCATGGATCACTACACATAGTTCTAGTTTTAATAATTGAAATATTTCTAATAAACGATTCTAATTGAATCATTCTACTTAAAAAATGTATTGCCAGGCGTGGTAGCACACACCTATTGTCCCAGCATTTGGGAAACTGAACCAGAAAGATTACTGTGAGTATGAGGCCAGCCTGGGCTACTTGTGAGTTCAGGGCCAGCCTGTACTTACAAAATGAGATCTTGTCTTTTAAAACAAAAACAAAACTGTATTGTGGCCAGGTGTAGAGGTGCACACCTGTAATCCTAGCACTTAGGAGGCCCAGGCAAGAAGATCGCTGTGTATGCAGGCCATCCTAGAACTACACAGCAAACTGTCTTAAAAAAAAAAAAGATGAAAGAAAAAAAAAGTTTGTGAATTCAATTCAGCCTTTAAAGAGCTTTTTATCAGCAAATTTAATTTTCACCTCAATGACCACATTCTTGTAGAGAATGTGGCAAACGCTGAAATGATTTAAGAATATAGTAGGATTAATAGAGAAAAATTGTAGATGAGAATTAAACAGGAGAAATAATTCCAACATGTATGCTTAGTAATTACAATGCTGTAAAACATTAGTTGTAATTGCTAGTGTTACAGTTTCTAATGAAGAAAATTTACCTATAGTTAAAGGATAGGCACATTATTCCCCTATCTTTATTTACTTTTTAAAAATTAATACAGATCAATATATACTTAAACAACATAAATGTATGATATATGGTGTGTATTCTGCCAGTCTTTTATTATGCATAGTATTCTCACATATTTCAGTAGAGTAATGCATATATTTTTGGCCATGCTGGGGACCAAACTGTGTCTCACCCATGCTAGGCAGCTGCTTTTCAAAAAACTATATGTACTTTTAAAGTTTATTTGGATGGAAGGTTAGCAATGAATATTGGTTCCTCTTAAGTCTTTCTCACAGAAATACTCATGGATGTGCACAAAGTTTATATAAGGATATTCAATGGACTATTTTTTGTAATAGTAAAACAAAACCAACGTAGCTATCTATCATTAGGGACATATGGCATATCCATGTAATAAGATATCCTACAGCTATGAAAAGAATGATATAGTTCCATGTTAGGACTTACATACCTCCTTTAAGATAGATCTGTGAGGGGCTGGGGATTTAGCTCAGCGGCATAAGTGCCTGCCTTGCAAGCAGGCAGTTGTGAGTTCGATCCCTGGTACCGATAAAAACGAAAAAGACAAAAACAAAAAGATAGATCTGTGAAGAAAAATAACCTGAAGTAGTGTTTCTAATATTTTGCCATTAGTGTTCTTTTTTATTATGAGGGGAAAAGAATACTTACTCAGTTAATTGTTATGTACCCACTCTGTGGAATAATATGAAACCATTAAAAACAATGTTCTGACATGAAAACATTTCTAAAACATTGATAATTTTTAAATGATAAAAGTCATAGAGCATTTATGAGATCCACCTAGAATTATTTCTTCATTTTTATTTTTATAAGTGCATGCTAACAGATGTATACATTATTTAACTAATAACAATGGTTGCTTTTTAGAGACGCTTGGAGGAGGAAGATTCACATTAGAGACAATCTTCACTGTGTCTATAGTATTTGCACCCTTATGATGAAACTTCATTTGTGTATTATTTCTATTGTAAAGGAAGGAAATTGTAATATGTACTCACTATTAAAAAAAAAAAAAAAAAAGGAAGAATAATTTTTGAGCTTCTAAGCTGGACGGTCAAAAAAAAACTGGCCGGGCCTGGGGATTTAGCTCAGTGGCATAAGCGCCTGCCTTGCAAGTGTGTGGTCGTGAGTTCGATCCCTGGTATTGATAAAAAAGAAAAGAAAAAGAAAAAGACAAAAAAAAAAAAAAAAAAAAAAAAAAAAACCACTGACCTTGTGGAGCACAGATGCCCGGTCTGCCTCCCTCTCAGCATCCATTGCCTGTTCAGAGTGCAGCCAGTGGACATGACCTACCCATTAGGGGCACTGACAGGCCATAGATAAAGAATAAAACATGTTCCCACTCCACCCGGAGCAAGAATGTGACCCAGACAAAGGAAGTGACCAGGGCAGAGGAGGTAGCCAGGCTGAGGTGACCCTAACCCAGGAAACTGGCCACTAGGCTTAGTGTGACTGTCACCACAGCAGTGAAAAGCACACCCTTCCTGTTACCCCTCATCAGAACAGCACCGAACCAAATGTCCGAGACCTGACCTAGGTTGGTAAAGAGGCCACATGGCTTCCATTGCTTTTTCAAAAGTTCTTACTTAAGGGAAAAATTTCTGAAGGGACTGGAGATGCCACTGTCGTAAAATACAGAATGTTTGCCCACTAATGTTAACTAGGGAAAAGAGCAGTCCAGAGGAAGGTTGAACTAAAGAAGCTGAAAACTTTGGAGAAGTCTCTGAAGGTAGCTGACCACCTGGAAGAGTTGAAAAAAGAACTTGCTGGAATCTAGCAAGGTTTTCTGGCCAAAGATTTGCAAGGTGAAGCACTCTAAATTCTGTAAAGTCACAAGTGAGGAGTTTATGAAGGTCTGGGAGGAAGTTCCAATTGTGATACCATGGAGAACATCTGCCAAGAGACTCGGCGATTGCAGTCTACAAACCTGACCCTTGCTAAGTGAAGTGCAGTGGAGAGACTCTGCTGTCCTGAAGAGCAGCACCACAGCTCTGCTTTCTTGCATAGAAGTTGCCTGTTTCTCCAGAGCTGCAAGAGGCAACTTGACAGATAACAATTTTCCTGCTCCTATACTGGCTTTCAGTGGAAAAATGTTGTCTTTGCAACCTTTAAAAATTCCTTTAAAGAAAATAAAAAATACCCGTAGTAACTTCAGCACCCCTCAAATAACCTGTGAAAACTACTGTTAAAGTTTTGAAAAATACCTATGCAGAGGTGATGGACATTTTATGGAAGCAGTTCCATCCTAAATCAAGGAGAGGTAGAAAAGAGCGCCACATAAAATGTAACATGTTTATATTTAGCTCAACAGACAATGGACATGTTATTTGAGTAGAAAAATATAACATGATTGCATGTAGCTTGTCTGTCTGGTTTTGCTTTTCATTATGTCTCCAGCCCCTTATAGCACTTAATGTCATTAGTATGTGTTTAAGAAATGAAGAGCCAGTGATACAGCTCAGTGGCGTAGTACCTGACTGGCAAACACAAGATCCTGAGTTTGATTCCTGGTTCCCAAAAACAAAAAAAAATTTGAGATTTCCATTGATTCTTTAGGGATGAGCCAGCCTCTCCCACCCGCTAAGACTAAAAGTAAGATCCCTACGGCAAGATCATTCTTAGCATAAAGTCAATTACACCCTTTTGAGTCATCCCAGAATTATACTTGGCTGTTGAGTCATGAACCTCTAAGTCTTACGTCAAATCCAAATCTTTACTTTTCCTGCCTATCACTATATACACCCAGTAGACAGTGGCTGTCTTGGAGTGTCGGGGCTTGGCCCATCTGGAGACATCAACTTCCCAGTCACTCCTGTATTACTAAAAGAAAAGGAAGGAAGGAAGGAGGAGTGGTGGTGATCTGCAATTCCAAAACCAAAGTATTTTGCTGGTTGATTGCCTGAATAACACTGGGTACTTAATATTGTTTCCTATAGTTTGGATTTAATAACCACTGTCTTTTTTAGATCTTTATAAGACAAGGAAACTCAAAAGAATATATGTACACAAAACCTTATTTAAGAAATAATAACCTACTTTTTCATCTGACCATTTTCTTCTACAAGTGGTGTCTCATGTGTAGAACACTTCTCTGTACGTTTAGTTAAGAGTGAAATGATTGGGGCTCGGGATTTAGCTCAGCGGCATAAGCACCTGCCTTGCAAGCAGGCAGTCCTGAGTTCGATCCCTGGTACCGATAAAAACGAAAAAGACAAAAAAAAAAAAAAAAAAAAGAGTGCAATGATTGAGGTACTTGTTATGAAAGAGATAGATTATAAAACCAGTAGAATTGACCTTTCTGTTCTTGTTCCTCAGAGCTCAGATTCAAATTGCTTAATTCAGGAAAGTTATATATGCATATATATGTATACACATACATGCATACATAAATAGTTTTAACTCTGTAAGTAGTTAATTGTCATGAAGCCTAACATAAAGCTTCTGAATTTTTTAGAGAAATATTAATCTGTACTATTTGTATTTTTTCCTCTTAGTTTCTGCCACTGCCTTCTACAAAGCACAACCTGTAATTCAGTTCATGTGTGAAGTTCTTGACATTCATAATATTGATGAGCAACCAAGACCTCTGACTGATTCTCATCGGGTAAAATTCACCAAAGAGATAAAAGGTTAGTTAATTAGCAGGTAGAACAATTTAGCTATAAAATGTGTGGATATAATAACTCTTATTGAAATATTTTTAAAATTAAAATCTGGTATCAGTAGAAACACATCAATTATAAAATGTTACATTAAATTCAATTTAGGTAAGTAGAAAGCTTATTCAAAAAAAATACTGTTACTTTAGGAGTACAATGTTTGAATATACTGTAATATAATGACTTTATTTTTCTGAAATCATATTTTTAAATATAGGGAGCCAACCTGTTTCATGTATTGTTCTAGAGTTATAATTTAGCAGTTTGATAAACAGAATTGGCTGTTGATTTTGCCTATTTTCCTTTGTAGCAAAAATTTGTACAATAGTTTTGTACCATATGTACATTTAACTCACCTCAATTTATATCTCTGTGGTCTCCCAAGAAGAAAAAGAAAAAACAATTTTAGTAATATTCTGAAATTTGTGTTTTTTGTGTATTATTTAGGTCCATTTCTATTTTTATATGTCCACTTCTAAATACATTCACAGTACATATTCAGTTTTTTGTCTGAACACATACATACTATATCAGTAACTAATGGAATTTTTTAAAAATTATGATTACTTACTATTTTGATCCTATACTATTCTTACTTTGTTGATTTTAGAACTTAATTCTGATGTAAGATGTGACTCCACTGTATTTAGTTTATTATTTAGACATGCAGAGAAATTAGATATTCTCTAATTAGAATGAGTATCATCTGTTAGTTGTTAAATACACAGAAATAATTATGTTGTTTTTATTTTAAGATTTTACCTATTTGTTGCAGATATCTTTCAGCTTGTTGTTTGAATGTAGTGTTCAAATTTGTTCATTAACCATCTCATAGTCCCCAAATTAGTTAGAGTAACTGAGTAAATCCTGCTTGTTCTAGTAATCATTCATTCTCTGCCATTCTGTAGTAGCCAGAAAAGTCATTATAATAAAACATTGAAAGGGAAATCCTTCCTACTTTAAAGATAATCATTTATTTATTTAAAGTTGTTTAAGTGCCCAAGAAAGAAACTGTTAAATGTAACTATTTTGCAGTCGTATCATTGTCCTTTCGTAATCTGTGTTAACTGCACTTAGCATTATTGGGAGGTTAGTATACCATTATATGTGTGATCATCTAAATGCTATGGTTTCCCTTGGAGTTGCTGCTTAGTTACCACGTCTGATATCATGAAATCACTTACATTATATTTTGGTAACTATGCAATCAACTCATATCACCACTCTATCACAGAAAATACAAGATGTACAGAACAAGGATTCAACTGCTGTCCGGAGAGCATGGACTCGGTCTTAACTTCAACTGCTCAGGGGCCAAATGACTGAAAATATGACTAGAAAGCATTATAAAGTTGATGTTATAGTGAAGGTAAAGCCAAGTTTATAGGTTAAATATTTATTAAAGGCAAAAAATTTTGGTTGACTTGAGGGTTTGGGGTGGGGTACTGGGGCAGAGGACTATCTAGTCCATTTTCTAAAAAGCTTGACTTTTTTGCTAGCTCCCTAGATTTTGGGATCTAATTCTGTGATCTTAGAATTTGAATAGGAAAATCTTGAGTTGGGTCTAATTGACAAACCAGTGATTTTTATTTCTCTATGCAAAGTGAAGAAGATTTAAAGAGGGCTCTTTAAAGTGTATCATTTATTCCTACCATAGTAGTTCAGGAGAATCAGAGTTTTGTATTCTGTGCTATTTGGGTTTAGTATTTTGGCTAGCAAGAGATACTTGATAGCTGTTAAATACTGGTACAAATTGCTACAATGAATATATTTCTGGTATATTCATTTTATTATAGTTGAATCTTTCCCCAAATATTTGGTAATAACTTTTAGTTTTTATCCAAAATTCAAAGTAGTTAAACAGCAGAAATATTGGGAAAAGTATGTGGCAAAAATACCATATATACATAAAAATACTAACTTTTGGTGAGAGCTTATTTTGTAAGTATATGGAACTTTGTCAGTGTCGGTACCGGGGTGAACTCATGACCACCTGCCTGCAAGGCAGGTGCTTATGCGGTTGAGCTAAATCCCCGGCCCCTTTTGTCAGTGTTTTTTAACACAGAAAAAAACCTTGAAAACAAATTCTACAAATAACAAATTTGCCTTAAATGTTTCTATTGTGTTTCCCCTAAACATGATACTTTTACATCTTGTTTTACTTCATATTATTGGTTCAGTAATTCCTTGTTATAAAGGTTTCCTTTGTACTGTCTAGGCTCCTTTTATAAAGGCATCTGTAACTGATCTGAAAATTTAGATTTACAAAGGTAAAAGCTACTCACTGGTTCAATTAGGAATACTTTTCAGGAAAAATCCATACCAATCTGAAATGGGAATATCCAGTTAGCATCTTAATTTGTGCTAATATATTAGAAGAAAATACTATTTATTCTGAATGAACTTTACATTTAGTACCACTGTTAATTATTAGATAAGAAAATAAATTAGGTTGTAGTAGGGCTTCTCAGCGCTTGATACTGTTGACATTGTGGCCTAGATAATTCTTTGTTGGGATAGAGGTAGTGCTGTTCTATGTATTCTAAATATGTAGGAATATTCTTGGCTGTACCTACTAGTTGCTAATAGGCATCCCCCAGATGTGAGGGCTGGGGATGCAGCTCAGTAGTGGAGTACTTGCTTAGTGTACACATACCTGAGTTCAATCCCCAGTAAAGCCAAACAAATTTTTTTTCTCCAGACAAAATTGGGGAGCAAAATTGCCCTGAGGTGAAAACTACTATGCTATAGAAATCACAAATACAGGGCTGGGGATTTAGCTCAGCAGCATAAGTGCCTGCCTTGCAAGTGTGCGGTTGTGAGTTCGATCCCTGGTATCAATAAAAATGAAAAAGACAAAAAAAGAAAAAAGAAAAAGAAATCACAAATACAAAGTAATAACTATGGATTCTGTCTAGGGCAAAAGTTTGTCTTTCATCTACACCATTATAGGTTTTTATCCTTTGGAATCCAAGCCAAACTTTATGAATGAGTTGCTTAGCTGTGACCAATGGTTACTCTATGTCTGTTTTTTAACTCTTCTCTCGATTCCACTAAGACCAATCAATACAGTAGCCATTAGGCATGTATAGTTATTTAAATTAATTAAAATTAAATAAAATAAAAATTTTAGTTTCTCAGGCACATTAACTGCATTTCATGTGCTCAGTAAAACATGTTACTAGTGATTATCATATTAGCGCAGATGTAGAACTTTCTGACATCTCAGAAAATTCTGATTAGCAGCACTAGTTACAAAAATTTATCCCCCCAAAATTCAGCATATTTAAAGCCCATTTCTTCACTTTCTAAAGAGAGTCTGGGTTCTTTAAACCTTTAAGAGCCATAGAGACTACAGTGATAATAAAAGTATGTGCTAAATTACGTATATGCATGTTTTTCTGAGAGTTTATTGCTTTCATCAGATTCTCAAAAGGGTTAGAGGGTAACTTGTTTTAGGAGTTATTTTTGTTACTTCTTTTTTTTCAGTACCAGGGATGAAATTCATGACCTCAAGCTTGCCAGGCAGGAACTTGTGTCACTGAGCTAAATGCCCAAATCTATTTTGATTACTTTTGATTTCTGATAGTCCATGTTGTCAAGGAGCTGTGTCACTATATTATACTTCAGTAAAACTGTTGCCCAAGGGCTGAGGATGTAACTCAGTGGTAGAGTGCTTGCCTCTCATGCACAAGACCCTGAGTTCCATCCTTAGTACCACCAAAAATAAAAATTAAAAAAAAAAACCAAAAAAACTGCTGTGCAGCTTCAGTTAAAAGGGCCTGACATTTTTTTCTTCTTGTTTTATAAATCTGAAGGATTTCCGCTTTATGAAATTCTAATTTTTCAATTAGTGTGTGATGACTGGGCTATTTCAGTATCACATACTTTAAAGGTTATAAACTATCTAGAGAATGACTGTAAACCACCATCTCATTCCTTCTTTCCTCTCCTAGCAAAAATTCCTGAATTTATTGTTAACAGAGTATTTATTAATAGAGAACTTTGTCCCTTGTTCTTTGCTAATTTTATGATTGCTTTTTATCATGTGGTGCTTATAGAATAAAGAAAAGGTCTGACATTAAATCTATTGTAATTGTAATCATTATCAGCAATGTACATAAAATTTGTTAATGTCATATTACTTGTATTACAGATTTTCTGTCTGATCAGAATTGAGTTTTTAAAGTAGTTAATAGACTTTGTAAGTATCTATTTTAGATGTAATAGTTCTATAACCTCCATTTTCTTGTTGGGAACAGGTCTAAAAGTTGAAGTGACTCATTGTGGAACAATGAGACGGAAATACCGCGTTTGTAATGTAACAAGAAGGCCTGCCAGTCATCAAACGTAAGAAAAGCTGGTGTTTACCAGAGCAGTGGTGTGAGGGACCTGGCTCTCAGTAGACTGGGTTGGGAGTTATCCTGGTTCATAGTGAGATAGAGTTGTTTATGTCTACTTTTTTTCCCCCCAGCTTTCCTTTACAGTTAGAAAATGGCCAAACTGTGGAAAGAACAGTAGCACAGTACTTCAGAGAAAAGTATACTCTTCAGCTGAAGTACCCACATCTTCCCTGTCTGCAAGTGGGGCAGGAGCAGAAGCATACCTACCTGCCACTAGAAGTAATGTCTTCAGGCTGTTTATGAATGTCTTCCTACTCATCATTCTTTGGGAGATCTTTTATAGTCTATAACTTATACTTATTTTGGTATTTGAATTATTTTTAAATTTTAATTTATCACACATTTTAATTCAAAGAAAAACATGGAAAAAACTCATCCATAATCCTACCATTAGATTTAACTACTATTGTATATAGCATAATCATTAGCATTTTTATATCTTTGTCTTTTTATACCATGTACATTTAGCCTAGTTATACTCTAAAGTAATTGTGTTCACTGCTCTTTTTACTTAAGATGTTGTTAAAAAAGAAGCTACTTAGTAAAATAGGTTTTGCATCTTTATTGAGAACTAGTAAAATATATATATATATAATTTTTTTCTTTGTTTAGGTCTGTAATATTGTGGCAGGGCAACGATGTATCAAAAAGCTAACAGACAATCAAACTTCAACTATGATCAAGGCAACAGCAAGATCTGCACCAGATAGACAAGAGGAAATTAGCAGATTGGTTAGTACTTAACTCTAGAATTGGGAATTTAATACATATTAGTGCCAAGTACAGTGACTCATGCCCATAAATCACAGCTACTCAGGAGACGGAGACAACAGTATCAAAAGTTTGAGGCTAGTCGGGCAATTTAGTGAGACCCTATCTCAAAATTTAAAAAACAGCACTTGGGAGGCTGAGGCAGGAAGATTGCTGCAAGTTTGAGGCCAGTAGGGCTACATAGTGAATTCAAGGCCAGCCTAAACTATAGAGCAAGACTGTCTCAAAAAACCAAATACATACATGCATGCAAACATACATAATTCACTCATAGGGATAGAGATAAAGCACCTCAGAAACACCAAATAAAAGGGCAAGCTACTAAAATAAAAGAAATAACTGTTCTTACTAGAAATGTTCTACTGTTATAAACAGTTCATGTGCTGTCAGTTTTTTGGGTTTGTCTTTTTTTTCTTTTTTTTTTGGTACTGGGGATCGAACTCATGACCTTACACTTAACAGGTAGGCACTTTAGCCACTGAGCTAAATCCCCAGCCCCTTTTGTTTTGTTTTTGTGTTTGTGTTTTTGAGTCAGGGTCTTGCTGTGTTGTACAGACTGGCCTGGAACTCAATTATGTAACTCAGGCTGGCCTCAAATTCACGGCAGTTGTCTTACCTCTGCCTCCCGAGTGCTGGGATATAGGTATGTGCCACCACACCTGGAAGACTGTCAGAATTGCAAGGGAATACAATAATCTCATCTGGTAGTGGTTTGTTTAGTTTTTTTAGGGACTTGTGGGGGGTGACAATTATATGAAAAAGGTGTCAAGTCCTTCTGCCTTAACCCTAGACTCTTTAATTAAATCCAGGGACAGCTCTATCAAAAACTAATGATTTAGCTCCTGCCTTGCACGCAGACAGTCGTGAGTTCGATCCCCCGTACCGATAAAAAGGAAAAAGACAAAAAAAAAAAAAAAAAAAAAAAAAACTAATGATTTAAATTGGTGAACTGGAACCTCTTGTTAAACGAGGGATGGGAAAAGAGAAAACGTCAAGGTATTATGACTAGATATACTGAAAGTCTTAACACTGTCTTGGATTATTTAGGTCTCAGTATCAAACTGGTAACTGTACAGTATAAGTAAAATCTCATTGTGGGAGTTACCAGTGCTACTTGATAAAACTGATGGTCTTATTCCACAGTGTTACATATAATTAAAAATACCATTTTGTACACAATAAAATATACAATGTTTTCTTTTTTTCAGTCCTAGGGATTGAACCCAGTACTTTATGCAGGCTAATCAGCCAGGTTTCTATCATGTGGCTACATCCTCAGGCCCCATTTCATTTCTTTTCTTTTCTTTTCTTTTTTTTTTTTTTTAACTAATAAAATAGGAAACATTAAAAATAAAGGGGCACTTGCATCTTAGCTCACTCTCTTGAACACTACACTGCCTCAGTAGGGAAAAACTAAAATAATAAGTATTCCTCAAAACCACTTAGCAACACTTTCAGAAGTAATTTTGGAAATTATTGGGTAAAGATTATAGAAATGGCTCTTTAATTTTTTGAGTTACCAAAAAAAGACCTTTTCTTCTTATAATGTTGTAACAAACTTATTTAATTAGAAAGATATAGATGGGCTCTCATCCTGAGTTTTTCTCTAATTCTATCATAGTAATGTTTAAGAGTGTTACCAAAACCTTTAAGAGACATTGACACTGGTAATCTATATAACCTCAGTAATTAGCAGTTCTGATTCATTATCATAGTTTAAATATTAAGATTGATAATACTCTATAGTTGTTAAAAGAACAGATGAGTCTAACACTCTAAAGTTTTGCTTCACAACTTACTGGTAGTATTATCATATTGTAGTTGTAACATGTGTTTTGACTTTATTAAGCTTCGGTTTTATCCTCTGTAAAATGCACGTTGTAAAAGATCCACTTTTATAACTCTAAAATAATTTTGAAAATTGATTACTAAGCAGTTAGCAGCAAGCATGTCACCTAACAAGTCTTCTTAAATAGTAATTGATATTCTTCATATCTTTTACTGTGGAGCCATACTAACAAAGATACATTAGCAAATGACTTTTCCAGAAAAGAAAATGAATTTTCTCCTTACCATGAGGAGATCTTATTTATATATTTAGATACATGTTTTTAAAAGTGGATTTTTTTGTCTTTTTCCTTTTTATTATTCAAATTTGAACACTGCCTGCTTTTTGTATTTTTGTTTGACCTTTACCCTGAGAACAAATAAATATTTTGAAAATCTGCTCTTATGCTAGAAGCACAACATTGAGTAATATTAAATTCTTTGGTTATATATGGATATATTATATAAAATTTATAAACTATAAGTCAACTCATACTAGCTTTCTTGTCGGTTTCCAGTGTGTCTCATTAGATAAATTTCATATGGTGCTGTTAATCTGAAGATAATGAATATGTGTAAATTGTAAAGAAGGTAGTTATGAAAAAGGTGTTAGGAGCTGGAGATGTAATTAAGTTTTAGAATACTGCCTGCTATGCTCAAAGTACTGAGTTTAAGCTCTAGCACCAAAAGGGAGTAGAGAGGAGGAGGAAAACAAGAAACCAAGCATTGGGATTTTAATGTTTCCTATCAGACTTTATATAAAATTTTATTACCCACCTTAATACATATATTTATATTTTTATATGTTACCAAGGGGTTCCCCAACTTGTATAGTCCATTTATGACCCATGATCTCAAGGTTAAAGACTTTTGACTCTAAGGATACCATTGATTAGATCTATTGCAAAACATACTTGACACAGTAAAGGAAAAAGAGTTCTAATAAGTAAATTAGTGGTTCTAGGGAAATTTTGAGAATAATTTCCAACTTTCCTGTTACTAGGTAAGAAGTGCAAATTATGAAACAGATCCATTTGTTCAAGAGTTTCAATTTAAAGTTCGGGATGAAATGGCTCATGTAACCGGACGCGTGCTTCCAGCACCTATGCTCCAGTATGGAGGACGGGTAAAATCTCTCTCTCTCTCTCTTTTTTTTTTTTTCAAATCGTTGGTACTGGGGAGCAAACTCACGAGGGCACACTTATAAGGCAGATGCTTACGAGGCTGAGCTAAATCCCCAGGCCCCAGGTAAAATATCTTAAAAATGTTTTAATCATATACATGTAGTTTGAGAGGATAGAGATAATGACATCCTAACTAAGTCTTTGCTTGCGTTCAGAACTTTTTTTATGGTAAAAATGTGCCTAAGCGTGGTGGTCCACGCCTATACTCTCAGCACACAGGAGACTGAGGCAGGAGGATTGCACAAATTTGAGGCCAGTCTGGGCTACATAGTGAGCTCAAGGCCAGCCTGAACTACAGAGTGAGTCCCTGCCTCAAAAAAGAAAAAAAATATTAAAAAGTATAAATGGTATTGACTTTAAATAGCCAACTCTCTATAGACTATCAGAAATACATCAACTCAGCAACTTGAAACCCCAGTTTTCAGGTCATTGAAATATACTGTTAAGTTTTTGTTACTTCTTTGCCATATTATTTCTCTTTCTCCTTCCATAGAACCGAACAGTAGCAACACCAAGCCATGGGGTGTGGGACATGCGAGGAAAACAGTTCCACACAGGAGTTGAAATCAAAATGTGGGCCATAGCATGTTTTGCCACACAGAGGCAGTGCAGAGAAGAAATATTAAAGTAAGGCATGTTGTTACTTTGGTTTGCAGACCTTTTTATTTGTAGGTTTTGTGGGGAGAGGGAGTGTTTGTTTTTTGGTTTTGCTTTTTTGAGAGAGTGTCTCACTACGTAGTTCAGACTGACCTGAGTCACCATGTATCCCACGCTGGCTTCAAACTCATGGTGATCTTTCTGCCTCAGCCTTCTGAGTGCTGGAATTTACAGGCTGTGGTTAGGTTTTAAATTGCTTATCTTATGTTCAAAAACATTGTTTCCACATTGCCACTAAACTTATAAAAAATGTTTTCAATAGTTTCAAATTATCATTTTGATGAAAATTTTCAAATTCATTGGTCTTAGTAAAGTCATTGATTCATGTTTTTGGATATCCCAGTAAACCAGTTTATGTGGTGTAACAGCAGTATTATTTTCTTTTGATGGCCAATAGGTAGGTTTAATTCCAGTCTTTGCCACTTCAGGGTTTACTACCATAGGTAATTTAGCTAATCTCATTATTGTTCAGATTTTATCTTTGTAAAATAGAGATAATAGTACCTACCTACTACAAAGATCCCTATTTTTCTGGCAAAATTCTTGAATGATTAAACTCATTTCTGCTCCCTTACTTTGCAAATATGGCCTTCATCTCAATCTTGTTCTCCTCCTCCTCAAATTCTTTCCTCTAACTTAAAAAAATGCTCAATAATCTTTTATTCAAACAAATTTTTTTAATCTTCAGTTTTTAATTAGGCATGACCCCAGCATTCTGGGAGGCTAAGAGAAGATTACAGATTCAAGCTCTGCTGCGCAATTTAGCAAAACCCTATAAAATGAAAAGGCTCAGGTCTGTAGCTCACTGAAAAGGACTTGAATTCAATTCCTAGTATCACCAAAAAAACAAAGTGGAACAAACTGAAGTTTTTATGAGGTACCTGTTATCCTAACAACTTGGGAAACTGAGCCAATGTTATCTCTTGACCCTAGGAGTTAAGAGACCAGACTAGGCAACACAACAAGACCTCTGCCTACCTCTCCCGCCCCCCCAAAAGAAGGAAAATTTGCAGTTTTAGTTTTGTGTTTTAAAAAGATGGAGTTTGAGCCAGGTATGGTGGTACAGATACATAAATCCAAAGCTCAGGAGGCTGAGACTGAAAAATCAAAAGTTCAAGGCCAGCCTAGGCTATATGGTGAGACTCGTCTCAAAGTAACGGAGATAGACACACATACATACATACATGCACGCAGGCACTCACACACGTGCCCAGTTGCACTATTCTGGCTTTGAAACAGTAATCCTGCTTCAGCCTCTCCAGTAGCTGAGACCACAGGCATATGCCTCTGTACCTGGCTGCAGTTTTATTTTACCAGTCCCTCAGGCTTACAGATTTTTCCTGGCTTTCCTCCCTTGAATGCTTGGAACTCTGCCAGTACTGGTTCCTGGAAGATCTCCTGCCTCTTTACATTTAATTCTAATAATAGTCTCATCTTACTTACTAGTTTTCTCATACACAGCAGTAAATACAGTTGACTACTTTCTTGACATTCTTTCTTTTATTGGCTTCTGTTTCTTTTTTTTTTTTTTTTTATCTATTTTCTCTTTTTGGCTTATTTTCCTCTTCTTGATCTGTTTCCTCTCTTTTGAGACTCCCACACAATATCAAGCGCTTCTGTAGTCACATTTGTTTAAGGAGTTGTGGTGTTGTGAAAGAACACTAGCTAGCTCTGCTTCTTACTATCTTTACTTCAAAACATTTAGGCATCTCCAACAAAGAATGACATTCAAAATCAGTGACATGCAGTATCTTTCACTTGTCTCTTGCATCCTTTGGCTACATTGTCCTTTTTTTTTTTTTTTAATGGTACTAGGGATTGAACTCGCTACCTCGCACCTGCTAGGCAGGTGCTTTTGCTGCTGAGCTAAACCACCAGCCTCTATTTTCATAGATTCTAGGTAAAGATTTGGGGGGGGGTCTTTTTTATATAAGGTCTAACTATGCAGTTCAGGGTGACCTTGAGTTCATTTTTTAACCCAGGTTGGTCTCAGACTTACAGTGAGTGATCCTCCTGTCTTAGCCGCCACAGTACTGGGATTTATAGGCATGAGCCACCACACCTGAGTGGATACAAAAATTATAGTACCTTATTTCTTGTATTTCTTTGGTCTGTTTTCCTATTTCCACTCCTATAGCTCTTCATTGAGAATGCTTCCTTTTTTTTAAATCAGTCAATATTCTATTTGTGCTTATCATTTAATGCACAAAATACAGTGGTACTAAGCCAGGCATGGTGCCACATACCTATAATCCCAGCATTCTGGAGGCTGAGGATCATGAGTTCAAAACACAGAGCTATATAGCATGACCCTGTCTCAAAAAAATTGAAAAATAAAATTTGATAGCTAGGAAATAGTAGAACTGGAATTGAAACTGTACTGACTTGACCTGAGCGCTTAACCAGTATACTTTATTCCTAATGCCCCTTATAAATAATAGAATGTCATAGAACTCTTACATTTTAGTTTGTAAAACACAGTTGCCCCCTCCCCTTTATTTGTGATTTCACTTTGCATAGTTTCAGTAATCAATAGTCAAATGCATCCAAAAATATTAGGGCTGGGGATTTAGCTCAGCAGCTCAGGTGCTTTCCTGGTAAGTGTGAGATCATGAGTTTGATCCCAGAACCAGAAAAAAAAACTCCAAAAAAATGTTAAATGGGAAATCCCAGAAATAATCAGTTTCTATGTTTTAAATCATCTGTCATTCTGAATAGTCTGATAAAATTTGCACTGTCCTGTACCACCCCATTACACCCTGCCTGGGAATTAAATCATCTCCTTATTCATTGTGCCCATATCATGTGATACCCACCCAGCAGTATTTTAGTAGCTGTCAAACTTTCATCAGCTGTCAAGTTATCATAGTACTTATGTTCAAATAACACCTATGAGGGAAATGAGGTAACCACTACACTACAGAAACCACTATCTAAAATAACACTTGTAAAGCTTAATAATGAATCCAAAGTGTGAGAGTAATTATGCTGGCAGTTTGGATATGCCAAAGAGAAGCCTTTATGTGCTTCCTTTAATTTAAAAGGTAAATTTGTTCTCAACTTAATGGAAGAAAAAAAATCATTTAAGGTTGCTAAGATATATAGTGAGAATGATTTTTTTAATCCATGAAATTGTGAAGAAAAAAATTGTGCTAGTTTGCTGAAAATGCATAACATTACACAGTTCAGAACTATCCCTAGTTTCAAGCATGCACTGGTCTTGAAATATATTGCTTCAAGAGTACACAATGATTACTCCAGATTACTAGCCAACCACTGTCCTTAGTGTCAATCATCTAGTGACACCTTATACCATATATGAGGTATGCAGATTTTTTTTTTTTTTTTGGATACCAAGAATGGAACTCCAGGACTTCACACTTGCCAGGTGGGTGCTGTGCCGCTAAGCTATTACTCCCCACCCCACCCCAGGCCTACACAGATTTTTGTTACATCCTTCATCGTTTCCTAAACTTCCCTTTACTATTTTGTATTGATGATTACATAAAAGTTTGGGGTTGTTCAGTTTTTTTGTTTTAGAAGTAACTGGGTCTTAAACCCATTATCTCATGCATGTTAAACAAGTGCTTTAGCACTGATCTATATCCCCAGGCCTAAATAAAGCTTTGATATGTAAAGATTTCTCCTTCTAGGGGTTTCACGGACCAGCTGCGGAAGATTTCCAAGGATGCAGGCATGCCAATTCAGGGTCAGCCTTGTTTCTGCAAGTATGCGCAGGGGGCAGATAGCGTGGAGCCCATGTTCCGGCATCTCAAGAATACATATTCTGGGCTGCAGCTCATTATTGTCATCCTGCCAGGGAAAACGCCAGTATATGGTAAGGATATCTTAAAACTGTTTTTTAGTGCTGAGGTAGTAGAGGTCAGTGGTATAGTCCTTGCCTAGCATTCATAAGGCCTGATTTAAATCCCAAGTACCACAAAAAACATCCCAGAAAATTTCCATTTTTCCTTAAGTGCTTAATATTTGTTTTAAGATTATATATCCTAAACCTTTTAAATACCAAAATAGATTTTACACTGTTATTTAAAACCATGTTGTCTTAGTGTTGTGTTGTGTTTTTTTTTTTTGTTTTGGGTTTTGGTTTTTGGTTTTGCTTTGTGAAACAGGGTCTCACTCTGTAGTTCAGGCTGGCCGTGAACTCACTATGTAGTTTAGGCTGCCCTCAGATTCACTGGGATTGTCCTGTCTCAACCTTGCCATTGCTGGGATTACAGGCATGTGCCACTACACCCAGCTCTTAGTTTTAAACCAGTAAACTAAACAGTTCAGGAAGAGACCCTGAAAAAATTCTCAGCAGCTAAAATGGACATGGTGACATACATCAGTTGATCACCTGTGAAACTAGAATACCTAACCCTTATGTAAGATTATAAACAAAACCCAGTGGTAGCTTGGCTAACAGACTTGATTATTTCCCTGATTCTCATCACAAACTGAGTTGGACAAGAACTGAATCAAATTCATCGGTTAGGGTCAACATTGACCTTTTGAGGAAATTTGATTTGGATCTCATCCAGTTAAATTTGTGACCAAAATTCTAAAGAAAATTGAGTTCATGAACTGAAGTATCATATAAAGTTTCCTGAGATTAATAAGTTAAATAACAATAACTGAATCATGAAAAACATGAAGAAAATCTAATTTTCAAATTATTGGAGTAAAATCATTTAATTTTAGAAAGAAGAAAACAGAAGAAAATCATTAGTCTGACTGCATAAAAATTAAATTTTGTGTCATAAATGCGCTAAAATTAAAACTAATAGAAAGGGGCTGGGGATTTAGCTCAGCGGCATAAGCGCCTGCCTTGCAAGCAGGCAGTCATGAGTTCAATCCCTGGTACCGATAAAAACAAAAAAGACAAAAAAAAAAAAAAAAAAAAAAAAAAACCTAATAAAAAGTGAAAATAGTATTTACACCAAATGGAAACAAGCAGGGTGTGGTGGTGCACCCGGTAATCCCAACACTAGGAGGCTGAGGCAGGAGGAGCATTGCAAGTTTAAGACCAAATAATTCAGCCATATCACAGATGGTACAGCAGGCAGTAACTCAGATATTTTACAACCCAGTCTAACTCCAGAACCTTATTTTGAGAAGGTCCTATTATGTTGCCCAGTCTACTCTCAAACTCATGGGCTACAAAGTGAGCTCAAGGCCAGCCTGAACTACATAGCAAGACCCTCTCTCAAAAAGACAAAAGAAGGGGCTGGGGACTTAGCTCAGCGGCATAAGCGCCTGCCTTGGAAGCAGGCAGTCGTGAGTTCGATCCCTGGTACCAATAAAAATGAAAAAGACAAAAAGAAAAAAATTTTTAAAACTACAAATGGAAACAATAAATGCTAGTTAAAATATTCGCGTAGACTGGTTTAACAAAAGTATTCCACTCATAATGAGAAAAGAATGCAAACCAGAGTTTCTCAAGCAAAATAATACATGAAAAGAATGTTCACTTTCTCTAGTAGTTAAAACAAAATACAAATCAATAAAAGGAAACATTTTATGCTACTGAATTTAAAAAATATGTAAATTTTATAATGCCTAATATTCATAGTGCCATTTGAAATACTGAATACCTGAGAACCATATCTTTTATAATGCCTAATATTCATAGTGCCATTTGAAATATCGTATTAAGTGAAAATGACAAGTTGTAAAACAGAACATATAGTAGGCTCTTTTAATTTTAAAAGTGTTTTTCAATGTGTTTTTTTATATATAAGAAAGAATTAGATTTCCTTTATGGAAGAAAAGAATAGCAGCCTCTTATTATTTACACTGTACTGCCTCTGCTACTTTTACTTGTGTTTTCCAGTGTTGGGGAATGAATCCAGGATCTTCACACTGAGCAATGTCTTCAGTCCTTTTCTGAAGGTTTTTGTTTTGAGACAGGGTCTCATGAAGTTTCCCAAGCTGGGCTTAAACTTGCAATCCTCTTCCTTTAGCCTTTGCAAGTTCTGGTATTATAGATGTGGACACCATGCCAGGCCACCTCTGCATTGTTGAAATAAGCACTTGAGAAGAGGACTGAAAGTAATAGTAATGCTGTGACTATGGTATAAGTGCATTAAAATACCATAAATGAGCCAGGCGTACTGGTGTAAACCTGGGCAACTTAACAAGATCCTTTCTCAGAATAATGTAGCTCAGTGGTAGATGCTTCCCAAGCATGCATGAGGCCTTGGGTTTGGCCAGTGCCAAATAAGAGAAAATTACTGGAAAAGAGAAAATAAAAATCATAACAAAGGATTTTTTTATTTTTATATATGTATTTTTATCTTTATTTTTTTTCAGTTATTGTGATTATACTTTTTTTTTTTTTTTAAGACTAGTCAAGTGCAGTAGTGAGAAGGGGGAAAGAGTAGAACAAGGAGTTCAATCTGTACTGACTGCGAACCATCAATTGAGATAACTCACTACCTTCAGACCAGCCGATTATATTATTTTTATGATGATCAAAAAATTATTGCTAAATGTTAATTTTCAAAGCAGTGTACTTTAAAATAGCATTACTTTAGTATTGGTACAATTTTGGGTGTCCTGTAATAGTCAAGTGTTTCAAGGGACATACAGATCTTTATCTAGTAAGTAAATTTATTTTCAGCTCTTCTTTTCTAACTAGAGGTATTTGCATTTGTTCTTTAGCAGAGGTAAAACGTGTAGGAGATACACTTTTGGGTATGGCTACTCAGTGTGTTCAAGTCAAGAATGTAATAAAAACATCTCCTCAAACTCTCTCAAATTTGTGCCTAAAGATAAATGTTAAACTCGGAGGGATCAATAATATTCTTGTACCTCATCAAAGGTAAGCTATTCACTTATGAAATAGTTATTACTTTTTATATCTTCATTTTTCTACCTGTGACTATATTTAACTACCATAAGACCTAAAAGCTGGGCGTGGTGAATATCTATAGTCCCAACATTTGGGAGGCTGAGGCAGGAGAATTACTGTGAGTCCAAGGCCAGCCTGGACCACATAGTGCATTCAAGACCACCCTGAACTGCATAGCAAGTCGTTTTGTTTTGTTTTGTTTTGTTTCGTTTGGTTTTGAGACAGGCTCTTGATATATATATATATATGTATATAGCTAAAATTTATACTTTTGGCCATGAGATGGAGAATAGTAAATTCCTACAGTCCCTTCCAATATAAAGTTTAATAATCTGTAAGAAATTACATATGCACAAAATATAAGCAGATTTTTAAAACTATATTAGGATTGAGGATGTAGTTCAGGGATAGAACACTTGGCTAGCATGCATGAAGCTCTGGGTTCAGTTCTAGCACCATACACATAAGGAAAATGGATGAATGCAAAATTGTATCATTTTGTTCCTATTATACAGAACACAAGTGTCAGTTGCCCTTTGCAACCACTAACACCACTCTTAAAAGAAAAAAACTGCTCTCAGTAAGACATTGGACAGATCTGTTGCGACAGCTTGTACTTTACTGACAATTTAAGAGGATAAAACAGTCAGTAGTACAGGCCTATGAAGCTGTCTAGAGAGGACTTCCTTTTTGTTGTCAGGGACTTGAATTTGTGTTGCAATTGTGTGAAGCAGATAAATGGATGATCTAACTGTTTTTAACATGTGTTTAAGACCTTCTGTGTTCCAGCAACCAGTGATATTTTTGGGAGCAGATGTCACTCATCCTCCTGCTGGCGATGGAAAGAAGCCTTCAATTGCTGCTGTGAGTGTTGTTAAGCAGTTTTATCTAAAGTTTAGCCCAGTATTAACATTTTAATTTCAACTTTTTAAATTGTAATGATTTTTTAACAATCAACTTCCATAAAATTTTTTTTAAATAAAGAGCAACCATTCTGGTTTGGAAATTCAAATTCCATATATATCTATTAAATCATTTATTAACAATAGAATTCAAATCTCCTAAATCAAGTTGATTATTCAAATTTCCTATATCTTGTTTTTGACCTGATCTATGATTTATGATTGTACATTTTCAGTTATATTTAGAGATTGTACATGTTCAGTTATGTTTAGTTTGGGGTACAGAGAACCTGTTAATATACTTTAATGTTATCTTTGTTATAGGAAGATATAGATATATAGATATATATTTGGTATATTACATTTTTTCACTATAAAATATTTTCCACCTTTACCCCATATTTTATACCAGTGTTGTTTATTGTAACACTGCCACTCTTGCTTTTAACTCTTGGCTGTTGTGTCTTCGCCCACCTCTGTGATAATAACCCTTCAGTGTCAAGATTACTGTATTTCTTTTACCCTTCAGAAAGCCCAATACTGTTTTATTATACTGAAAATCACTTGATTGTAACAAATGAAACCACTTTAAAAAATCAGTATATTTTAAACATACATGATAAATTTCAGATATTGTAAAACTTTGTATATATTTTTTCATCATCTATTATAATAATTTTATCTACATTTAAAATTTTAACGCTATAAGTCTTACTTGTCTTCAAAAATGGTAATATTAAAGATTCCAAAGCTTTTTTTTTTTTTAAACCACTAGGAATTGAGATGGAGTAACATCCTTAATCCTTTGGTACTTTTTTCTTGTTTCTGCTTTCATTTTTGTTTTTGAGACAAAAAAATTGATTACTGGACCAGGAATTTAGCTCAGCGGCATAAGTGCCTGCTTGGCAGGCGCAAGATCATGAGTTTGATCCCCAGCACCAAAAAAAAAAAAGATAACTGGACTACCCAGGCTGATTACTAAACTACCTACATTGGACTCAAATTTGTAATCCCTGCCTCAGGCTCCCAGGATCCTTGGATTATACCATCATGCCCAGCCAAAGCTATTTTTATTAGTGAAGAAAATTCATTTTTAACTACTATTTATATCAATTTGTATTTTTAATTTTATCCAAGACATTTTATCTTAAATAGAAATTATAGACATAGAGTTCTAAGCTATTTCTGATAGTCATAAAAATGTTCTTAGGAAAGATGAAAATGGTAAAGAAATTCAAATCAGTGATTTGAATCAAAAGAAATTGCCTTGGATTTGCTAAGTTTTAGGTATGTCCTTCAGTAGTAGGACCTACAATAGACATTTTCCTTTTCTTTTAAATCCGTTTCTATCTGATATCTGTAATTATCAGAAGTCTTATAAATAGAATCTATCAATTGATTCTTTGTTCTGTGGCTTCTGTTTCAAGAACTTAAGAGACTGTTAAGAGAAACAAATGTAAGTATGCCAGATAGTATGACAGCTAGTAACATTATAGCAAAATAACTTAAAATTTAGACTGTAAGAACTTGTGATGTTTAGAAGTGGTGAGACATCCAGGGAACTTGGATACAATATTGAAGACTGTGAGGATCATTTGTGAATTTATTCTTTAGTAGTAAGATAAGAATATTCAAAAGAATAAAATGTTTGAAGTTCTATTTTGAATCTTGACTTTGATATAGACTGCCACTGACGAAAAATATAAAGGCAAAGTGACTAACTGAGGCGGTGACTGGGATAATGTTATAAGTTCATGCTTTGAGGTCTCCTTTGCACCAGACATAGAATAATATTAAACAAGACACAGAAAGAGAAAATTTTTAAAGTGGCCAGTCTGAAAACCAAGGTTAATGTCTCAGAAAACCAGATATAGAATATAACCACCACTCAGTAATACTGACTATAGTCAGAATGTTTGGTGTAGGCCTTTGCAGTAAGAGAGAGAAAATCCTCTCTGGGGTGAGTTGGTAAAGTGGAAGATACAAAATCAGCAGTTTGAATCAATACCTTTTTAGACTTATTTCCTTCCTTTTAAGTTTTTTTTTTTTTTTGTGTATATTTTTTACTTCTTTTTTCCCTAGGACTAATCTTTAGGTCTACCAATAAAAATTAGAATCAGATTGGTAGATGTAATGTGTGACCTATTTATAGGAAAATAGGTTTAGATGCCACACCGGATCATTTATTCTTTTCTTCACTGGGGATCATCTATTTTTTATTATTCTGAAAGTAAATAGTGATAAATAATAAGGTTATAATAAATACAAATGTAAATGAAATATAGTTGTGATTAATTTTTATTTTTACTTTTTCTAACCTAGGTTGTAGGTAGTATGGATGCCCACCCAAGCAGATACTGTGCCACAGTCAGAGTTCAAAGACCCCGACAGGAGATCATACAGGACTTGGCCTCCATGGTCCGGGAACTTCTCATTCAATTTTACAAGTCAACTCGGTTCAAACCTACTCGTATCATCTTTTATCGGGACGGTGTTTCAGAGGGACAGTTTAGACAGGTCAGTTGCCTGAGATATCCTCAGACAATAGTTAAATCAGAAACTTTATTTATAATGTATCTGATTTCAAGTTGAAGGCCTTGAGAATTCCTAGTCAAATTATGATGCTTTAATATATTCTCCCTTTTAAAATTGTCGTTCTGGGCTGGAAGTAGTAGCACATATGTATAATGCAACGAAGGAAGAGGCAGAAAGATTGCAGGTGCACACCCAACCTGGGCAACTTAGCCTGCCTGGGCCTGCCTGGGCTACATTGCGAGACCCTGTCTCAACAAAACAAAACAAAACAAAACAAAACGGTCTGGGGATACAGCTCAGTGTGAAATTCCTGGGTCAATTGCCAATGCCACCAAAAAAAAAGTTCACTGTGGATATGTAAATGTTGATTCCTTTGCTAATAGTTTAAATGGAACAGAGAAATATAAAGTTGTGAGATTAAGAAATCCTAAAATTAATCCATTATTTTATGTAATTATGTAAAAGCAAACAACTCACTAAATCTTGTCATTGTATCTTCTCTAGGTATTATATTATGAACTACTAGCAATTCGAGAAGCCTGCATCAGTTTGGAGAAAGACTATCAACCTGGAATAACCTACATTGTGGTTCAGAAAAGACATCATACTCGATTATTTTGTGCTGATAGAACCGAAAGGGTAACCCTATCTCTTACACTATTGTTTAAGTTAAGCTTATCTAACATAGGTCATAGGGTACTTAACAAGGGCCTTCTGCCAACAAAGCATTTCCAAAGTACAGTAGTAGATTTCAGTAAGTATATTATGATTATAGAAGTATCAAAATAACTGGAAATGGTGGTGCACACCTGTAATCCTAGCATTTGGAATGCTGAGGCAGAGGATCACTATAGGTTCAAAGCCAGGATGGGCTGTATAATGAGTTTAACACCAACCTGGAATGCATAGTGAGACTCTATCTTTAAAATCAAAACTGTATCAGTAGATATTATTTCTTTCTTTTTCTTTTTTTTTTTTATCGGTACCGGGGGTCGAACTCACAACTGCCTGCTTGCAAGGCAGGCGCTTATGCCACTGAGCTAAATCCCTAGCCCCAGTAGATATTATTTCTTAACTTTTTAGAATTTCTGGTAACCCTTCAAATTTCAAAATACCATTTTATTTTCTATTTCTTGTGAAGAAACAGTTTAAAAATGAATCTTTATATAAATATTTACCTTTAATGTATAGGAAAAAGGATACATTTCCTTTCCCTTTCCCCATTTTTTTCTTGGTGTGGTACTAGGGATCAAACCCAGGGCCTCATATATGCAGAGGTAAGTATTCTATTACTGCCTGTGTCCCTACCTGCTGCTTTTGAAAATATCTTGTAAAAATTAGGTTGTTTGTTTCTTTTTTTTTTTTTTTTAAAGTAGAGATAGCCAAACCTGGTAGCACACACCTATAATCCCAGCACTCTGAAGGTTGAGGCAAGAGAATCACTGAGTTTGAGACTAACCGGAGCTGCAAAGTGAGTCCCGGCCTATCTGAACTACATAGTAAGACCCTACCTCAAAAAAAGATAAAAGAGATAATACAAATTTAACTTTCAAACAATGTTTCCTTTAAAATTCATAAAATAATTTTCTATATTTTGTAGTGTGAATATGTAAGTGTACATGCCTAGAAAAATGCATCTTTTCTGTGTGCACTTTATGCCAATAGCAGTGTTGCTGTCACTTCCAGTGCCTTGATCTCTGTTCCCATCCTGCAAACCTTGGAGCAAGAGATATCTGAGAAAGCAAGTGTCATTATACTCATGAGAAAGAAATTCAGTAGGAAAAAAATACCCTTGCAACCCCAGCACCCTGGGAGACTGAGGGAGAAGGATCAGAATTTCAAGCCCAGCCTGGGCAGTTTAGTAAGACTATGTCTAAAAAATAAAAGATTTGCAGCAGTAGCTCAGTGCAAAGACCTTGGATTCAACCCTTAATACCATACACACAGAAAAGGGATATGCATATATATATATACTATATATACACTGTAACTTTGACAAGCATGTTAACATCTTTAATCTTGTTCCCTCCTCAACAAGATTGGATAATACATTTATCTCTTCTTGAGAGTTAAATATGTAATACACTTAGAACAGTGTGTGGCACATACTAAGTACTCACTAGAAGTTAGATAGTTGTAAAGTGGTAGTAATAGTGCTAATAATAGGGAAGAAATAATAATAAGCATTGTTCTGAATTGTTTGTTTTCTTCCAGTGCTGGGGATTAAACCCAGGGCCTTGCACATGCTAGTCCATCACTCTACCACTGAGCTATATTTCTAGCCTAAGTGTTCTTTATAAATTTAACTGATTTAATCCTCCAACACTACTACATACTTGTTACTGTTTTTACTATTCTCGTTTTGCATGAGATGAAACTGTGGCACCTAGAGATTAAATACTTCCTAAAATTACAGAACTACTTTTAGATAGTAATAGCACTCAAATCAAGTCAATCTGGCTCTAGAGTGCACCTACCAATTGTGTTGTATTATATCACTTCTCTAATAGTAGTTATAATCATTTTATTTTATAGACTTCAGCTTATTAAAGGGCTTTGATCCCAAATGACTAGGTACATTTCTATACCTAGAAAGCCTACTTAGATTGAATGATTATGAATACTCAATCACTTATTTGTTTTGCATTTCACCTTTACTACTAAAATTAACAGGGTGTGGTGGCACACATCTGATCCTAACCCTGGAAGCTAGAATAGAAGACTCACAAGTTTGAGCACTAGGAAACTTGGTGACTTATCAAGACCCTGTTCAATATTTTTAAAAATTTTAAGAGGACTAGAAGTGCATGTTAGTGCAGAAACTTTGTGTTCAATCCCAGTACTGAAAATATAATAATAATAATAAAAAAGATAAGTGACTGGGAGATAATTACAGTTCAGGAAACAGGGATACACAGAAGAAAACTATAATTAGAAATTGCTGGATTAAAAAAGAATCTAGGGGGAAAAAAAGAAAAGAAAGGAATTATTCCTGGAACAGTGATATGACTCAGCCATTTTAAAGTACAACTTTATATATCTATTGCTAATTTATTAGTTAAGTGATTTTTAAGCCAAGGTAAGCTGGGACATGGTATACATAGTTATACTCTCAGCATTTTGGGAGGCCAAGGCAGAAAGATCAAAAATTTGAGCCAAGCCTGGACAGCTTAGTATTTTAACAAGATCTTATCTCAGAACAAAAAATACAAAGAGCTGGTGATACAAAGAGTAGTGCAAAGGCCTTATTGTCAGTCCCCAGTACTGCAGAAGTCACAATTGGAGCTGTTTTCTTATGTACTTGATAAAGCCCAACTGATTGATCCATACAGCAATAATTCAAACTGCTTCCTGATAGCAGTCCCTTACATGTCAAAAATAATGCCTGAGTCAGTAAAATTGTTTCTGATTTTCTAGTTATAAATCTAGACTTACAGTTAATGATTTGAGATGTTTTAGGGATAGCAAGGGTGGAGGTAGATGTAATATACATTTTTAAATGTGTTATTAAGAACTTTTCATTATCAGGTATTTCAGTCATGTCACAGTTACTCAGAGAAAATCACAGTTCACTTATAAGATACGAAAATTGATAGTCATTTCTTTTTTTTTTTTTTTTTGTGATGGGATCTTGCTATGCAGTTCAGGCTGGCCTTGAGCTCACTTTGTAGCCCACGCTGGTCTCGAACTCACAACGACCCTCCTGCCTCAGCCTAGTCATTTCTTATTTTAATACTAGTTCTGGTCTTTATTGTGTTTTGTTGGTCAGTCATTTTGTATTCCTAGTCCTTAGTCACCCCAAATGGTAACATCTAACTTGCAGGATTATTATCAGGATTTAGCAGTAATGAATTTAAGGTGCTTACTAATAAAATGGTTTATAAATGGTGACTATTGTTGACGTTTCTAAATATATAATATGCACCAAGGAAATTGTTAAATTTTATAGATGATAATTCCAAGAGTATGCACTATGTTCAAATACCATAAATTTCAGTGCTTATAATTAATTTGTTTTGTTTTTGATACTGGGGATCAAACTTATGACTGCACACTTGCAAGGCAGGCCTTTAGGCCGCTGAGCTAAATCTCTGGCACTTAAAATTAATTTTTAAAAAAATTTTAACTATTAACTCTGGACATGGTGCTGCAAACCTGTAACCTCACCTGTAAGGCAGGAGGATCACTAGTCCAAGAATAACTAAACAAGCTAATTAATTAATTAATTAGGGTTTAGCCAGGTGTAATTCCAGTACTTGGGAGGCTGAGGCAACAGTATTGCTGCAAGTTCCAGGTCATCCTGGGCTACATAGTGAGTTCAAAGCAGCCTGAACTATATGGCAAGATCCTGTCTCAAAAACACTGGTGGTGCACACCTATAATCCCAGCACTTGGGAGGCTGAGGCAGGAGGATTGCTACAAATTGTAGGCCTGACTGGCCTACATGCTGAGTTCAAGGCCAGCCTGAACTACATAGTGAGAAACTGTCTCCAGAAAAAACAAAAATAAACAAACAAAAAAATTTAATGCCTTACACTTACCAGTTAAGCAGTAGTAGAAGCTAATAACTCTTATTTATCAACCCTTACTTTCAGCAACATAGGAACCTAAGGGCTGGGATTGAAACTCAGTAGTACCACATAGACTTAGCATGTATGAGGTTTTGGGTTCAATACCTAACACTGCAAAAAGGAAGGAAAAAAGGAACCAGGAACCTGTAAAGATTGCTCTTATTGGTGACAATATTTCAAATTGAAAGTAGTCAAACATCAGATAAGCATACATATTTATATATTTTTTAAAGTGCTTTCAGATACATTTTTTTTTTTTTACCTTTGTCTTGTTTAAACTTTGACCAAAAAAAAAAAAAAATCTAGGTTGGAAGAAGTGGCAATATCCCAGCTGGAACAACAGTTGATACGGACATTACGCATCCATATGAATTTGATTTTTACCTTTGTAGCCATGCTGGAATACAGGTAAGCCTACATCTTGAGTAAAATGTTTTAATTCAGAGCTTCAGTTTTTGTGTATATTTTTTAAATCTCAGCAAAAGGAAAAAGAAATATTTTTAGCTGCATTCTAAGCTGTTTCCACATAAAATTTTCAATAAATAAATGTATTCCTTTCCTTTAAATGAGGCTTATTTTTATGAAAATACCAGAATATAAAACTGGCCATGGTGGCACATGCCTGTAATCCCAGCACTATGCAGGTTGAGGAAGGAAGATTGTCTCAAGTTTGAGGCCAGCCTGGGATACATAACTGAGTTCAAGGCCAGCATGGACTCCATAGGGAGAAGATTCTGCCTCAGAAAGACAAAAAAAATTATATGTGTGTTTGTGTGTGTGTGTGTGTGTGTTTATGTATAGGTTTAGCTTGATAAAATGTATGTCCCTATAATGGGCTCTTTAAAAATATTCCTTTGATATGCATCTTTTTGGGCAAATACATTCCTTAGAAAACTTTAGCATTTACTAGTTTAAGTGTTTTATATTTTAAAAACAAACACTTTTTCATTTGTTCACTTTACTTTGTAGAACAGAACCTTTTAATTCAGTGCTTCCCAAATTTTTCAGCAACGAAAAATAAACCCCACATTCCCAGAATAGCTGAGCAAATGTGGCCCAAAACTGTTTTAAGATACTTACTATTCCTTAAAATACAAATTTCAAGATGTCCTTTACTGTACAGCTGTACAGTATCTTTGTTTTGCTTTGATATGCAGTCTTGCTATGTAGTCCATTCTGGTCTTGAATTCAGACTGGCCTTGAACTTATAGCAATCTTATACCTTAGCTTCTGAATGGCTGGGATTACAGGCATGTATCACAGCTGGGTTTTATAGCTTTATAAAGCGGGCCATCAGGTTATGTAACTGAAAATGTACACAATTTAAAAGAGAAAAGGTTTGTTTTGGCTTATGATTTCAGAGGGTACAGTCTATGGTAAGCTGATTCCAAGGAAGAAATGGCATGGTAAGAGGGCATTATAAAGAAAAGCTAGGGGCTGGGGATTTAGCTCAGTGGCATAAGCACATGCCTTGCAAGCAGGTGGTTGTGAGTTCGATCCCCGGTACCAATTAAAAAAAAAAAGAAAGAAAAAAAAAAGAAAAGCTATCAATCCAGAAAGAGCCTGTTAAGGCTTATATGTAGACATTTACCCAAATCTCATGTGCTCATAGGTGGGCCTTTTAAATATAGCTGGATCAAGGGTGTGTTATGATACTGGATTAGTCCACTAATTAGTTTATTGTAGTTCTGGGTATGTACCCACCCTGGGTGTGAATGGCACCACCCAAAAGGCTTGTAGCCTAGAAGGGGTAAAAAGAAAGAGAGGTTTGTTGCTGCTGTTACTTGGTGCTTGCGGCTTTTTTGTTTGTTTTTTGGCCTGCCCCCACTATGGACTGTTTTGCCTTTCTGATGTCTCTCTGCCATGTCACCCTGTGTTGAAGCCAACTGACTGGCCTAAAGCTTACACAAACTGTGACCCAAAATAACCTCCTTTAACTTGTGGATGTCAGGTATTTTGTTCCAGCGATGATGAAGTAACTTAATACAAAGCCAGGGAAAGTAAGAAGAACGTATCCTTCCAAATTATGTCCCCAGTGAGCCACCTCTTCCAGCCATGCCCCATCTCTTAGCATCATATTCAGCTGTGAACTCATCAGTGGATTAATCCACCAGTCAATATATTGCCCCCTTGATCCAAGCACTGTCCAGAAGTCCTATTTTTGACCATATGAACCGTGGAAGATATTCTTGAGCCAAACCCTATCATTGTCTCAGTCATTAACCATGTTCTTGTATCTGTTCCTCTTTACAGTCAGTCTTGTCTATTTTTAGGGTGAGTTTAACATCAGTTAGCAAAAACATCAGTTAATACCTCTCAGGGATAAAACTTGTATCATTGCAGTAGTACATTAACCTAGTCTTCCTCCTTATATTAACTACTCTTACAGCTTTTAATAAACATCACGGAGGAGAAAAAAAGATTCTTTGTTCAAGTAAGTTTTAGAAATACTGTCCTGGGCTTTTTAAAAATGAAAATTTTTAAAAATAAAATTACCACCCCAGTGGGGCAAGGTTGCGCATGCATGTAATCCCAGTACTAGGGAGGCTGAGGCAGAAGGATCATTGCAAGTTCAAAACCAGCCTAGGGTACAAAGTGAACTCAAAGCCAGCCTGAACTGCATAGTGAGACCCTGCCTCAAAAAGAAGAAGAAATTACCGCCCCACTAAAAAAAAGTAAGTACTAGGTTTTTGTTTGTTGTCGAACAGGTTTTTTAATTCCACAATTTTTGGAGACTGTTAATATGCAAGTGGTCATTATGAGCCTTTAAGACAGGAATATCTCTCCATTTTATATATATATTTGGGGGGGTGTACCAGGAATCAAATTCATGACCGTGTGCTTGCCAGGCAGGCACTTATACCACTGAGCTAAATCCCCAGCACTTCTCCATTATATTTAACCAAAAACCTTAGGGAATGATTTTCCTTTGGGACACCAATTCTAGTTCATAGGGACTAAAGACTTTTTACATATCTTCCTAACTTTATTAGAATTTCAAAATAATCTGAGATTTAAAAACAAGAGTCTTGGTTTTACTCACTAAAAAAGAAAAAAAAAAACAAAACAGCCATTCTTTGGAGCGGGGATGGGTTGTTAATTGAGCCTTCCCATCTATAAACCAATAGGTCAAAAGGTAGTTAGTTACTCCTCTGTCAACAAATATTTATTATACCTCCTAAGAGATGGGCATTTATGCGATATACACAGAATAAACAAATAAATAGAGTCCATTCCTCTTTTAGTTTATTGGAAGAGACATTAATTGAAAATCTCACAAATACGTATCTATAAATTGGGAAAAATACAACAACAAAAAACAGAAAGGGGGATTTTTTGTAGGTGCTTGATTTACTTTGGGAAGCCACAAAAAGCTTCCCTGAGAAGCGACATTTAAGTTAAGATCTTGAGGAATAAATAATAGTTAGCTACACCAGAAACAGGGAAGAGAATTCTTGTCAGAGGTGCATGTAACCGCCCTTCTGGCAGAAAAATGTATATCCATTGGAGGAATCAGATGGAGGCTGTTACTATATTATATGCCTGGATTAGATACAGGAGAGATTGATCATACCGGCTTTGTTGGACAAAGGTAAGAATTTGGGTTTTGTTCTAAGTGCAGTAGTAAGCCATTAAAGGCTGGACAGTAACATAAGTAGGTATTTTAAGGTTTGTTTTAGTTTTAATTCTCTTCACTAAAGTACAGATTGTACTGAGGAGTACTAGTGGTACTGGGAACATCAGTTAAGCATCTGTGACCATAGTCCAGGCAAAAGTTGATGTATTTTATTTTTGAAGGTGTTTCTAGCTTTTCTTCTTTCTTCGTTAATATTAGCAAAAATTAAGATGGTATGTTAACCAAACTACTAACTCCGTAAAGTGTAGAGTATGGGTTTTTACCAATCAACTGCTAACACTATTTTCTACCTTAGGAGGCTTACACCTATAATCTAGCACGAGGGAGGCTGAGTCAGGAGAATTGCAACAAGTTCAAGACCAGCCTAAACTGCATAGTGAGACCATGTCTCAAAAAACAAAAAAAGATGATGACTAGAATAGTAATTGGAGAGAACTAAATTAATTCCATTTATTGTAGTTAGAACTTTTGCCCTTCCCTTTCCCTATGCCTGTGGTGGTCTTTCCCTGACCTCTATTGCTCCTTATCATTTAGAACTCGCTTCTTGTCTCTTCAAAAAAGCATTCCCTGATCACCTAGTCTGAAATTCCCATTGACAAAGTCTTCAATAATAGTCATATTCTAGGTACCAGAGGTAAGCGAATCATACTATTTGCCCTTTTTGACTAGTGTATTTTCATTTAGCAAAATGGATTATCTTTTCGGGTTGAACAATATTCTGTGTATGTGTACGTGTATATTATGTGTGATTCTGTTTGTGTGTGTATATTTATGTCACATTTTGTTTTTTGTCTTTGTGAGACAGGGTCTCACAATGCAATTCAGGCTGGCCTTGAGCTCACTTTGTAACCCAGGCTGGTCTCAAATTCAATTCATAGTGGTCCTCCTGCCTCAGCCACTGTATGTGATATTTTAAGTTGGAATTTCTTGCTTTTTTTTTTTTTTTGGCAGTTTAACACCTACTAAGGATCCTTTCTACCACTGAGCCACATCTCCACCCCTTTATGCTATATTTTGTTTATTCATCCATTGCTATATACTTGAGTTGTTTCCTTTTTTGGGTTATTGTGCATAATGCTACTATAAACATAGGTGTGGAAACATTTATTTGAATTCTTTCTTCTACTCTGGATATACAGTTAGAATCAACTAAATTTTTAATTGAGCATTAAGTTATTTTTTAGTGGTTAATGTACAAAGCTTTTTAAATATAATTTACTCTATGCTGAAGATTTATTTAAAAGTGTATAGATATGCTGTTGCCTTCTCCATAGGGTACCAGCCGTCCTTCACACTATCATGTTTTATGGGACGATAACTGCTTTACTGCGGATGAACTTCAACTACTAACTTACCAGCTCTGCCATACTTATGTACGCTGTACACGATCTGTTTCTATACCTGCACCAGCATATTATGCTCATCTGGTGGCATTCAGAGCCAGATACCATCTTGTGGACAAAGAACATGACAGGTAATATAAAACCATAAGAAATACATTCTAATCCAAATATGTTCTAATTTATTTAAGAACATTCTGTGAGCACTTCCATGTAAGTGTGTGCAATAAAGTAGTGCCATTTAGAATTAAAGTTCCAGAGTTGGGTGTTTAGCTCAGCTTATAAATTCCTGGCAGGCAAGTGCAAGGTCATGAGTTCAATTCCCAACACCAAAAAAAAACCTAAAGTTCCACAGACTATCAGGGAGTCTGTGAGCCACTGAAAATTGATGGTAGAACTGACTGCCCAAAATAAGATATTTTGGGGCTGGGGATTTAGCTCAGCGGTATAAGACTGCCTTGCAAGCAGGCAGTTGTGAGTTCAATCCCTGGTACCGATAAAAAGGAAAAAGACAGGAAAAAAAAAAAAAAAAGATATTTTATTGAAGTAGGCTATCTAGCCAAGCATGGTGGTACACACCTATAATCCCAGCATTCAGGAGGCTTAGGTAGGCAGGAGGATCGTTGTGAGTTTAAGACCAGTATGGGCTACAAAGTGAGCTCAAGGCCAGCCTAACTGCATAGCAAAACCCTGTCTCAAAAAGACAAAGAGGGAAAAAAATATATACTCTCTAGGTTTGCTAGTAATGGAATGATACAATAATTTAGTTGATCTACAAAATTAATCTGAGAGAGAGAGAGATTAGTATACTAGAAGCAAATACATATGGAGATAAAATAATAGGCTGTCTTGGACTTATTTCTAACTAATCCCAGGGGAGTGAATGAAGAAAAATAAAATCAGCCTTGAATTAATAAAGCTAGTTAATAGACACATAATTCAGTATATTAGTCTGTTTTTTAAATATTTTTGAAATTTTTTTATAAGTACTATTCTTCAGTATTATTATTATAGCAGAACAGGTTGTTTTTGTGATCATTGCCACTTCTCTTACAGTGCTGAAGGAAGCCACGTTTCAGGACAGAGCAATGGGCGAGACCCACAAGCCCTTGCCAAGGCTGTACAGATTCACCAAGATACCTTACGCACAATGTACTTTGCTTAACAAGTCCAAGTGTGTTTTATAAGAGGAAGAACTGAAAGATGAATCAGCATACAACGTATGTTTCCAGTAGTCAGTTGAGTAGACGGGCCTCCAGCCATACAGAAGCCAGCACTGTGTGGGAGCCTGGTCCTTATATTGACACAAGGAAGACTGTTTACTTCATCAAGGAACGCAGCACCATTATGCAATATGAAACCAGCCAGCTGCTTTTTGTGCGATCTCCTGTAGGAAGTATCGCGGTTGTTTTGTTTTTTCTTCTTAGTCTAACCCTTTTAATGCCTTTACCTCAAGTTGCTTGGCAGCACAACTATCTTTGCAAAAAAAGTTAAGCAAAAGTAAATGATGGTTTAAAAAACACACCTACACAAATAATCAAAGTGATTGTTCAAATTATGTGTGCAAAAAATTAATGTGCATTCATATATTCTTGTAAAAGGAGTCTTTTTAAATACATACATGCAGACTTCGTATGCATATATATCTGAATCTAGATTGATAATAGATATATATGTGTCTGTGTATATATTTTATGGTCCATTCCATTAGGGAATTTTCTTTCCCTTTTATTCTCTGCTCACTACCATCTTTATTTCTCTAACTCCCTACCTTGGTCATCTACATTTTATTCCTAAAGCTACCAGTGACATTCAAATGTTTATACATGTGATTCATTTGAATGTGATGCATGGCAAACTAGATTTCTATTTTTATTTTGCACACTTTGCTGTTATCTGCTATTTCATACACAATTCTGGGTCCTCAACTCTTGATACTGCTTTTTGTGTATTCCTCCTGCCCTGAAATTATATTTGCCATTTGTGCAATGTGTACATAAACAGTAGCAACCTATTCCTTTTCTTTAGTGAGTCTGTTGAAGCTGCTATAAATACAAAACCTTGTGAGAAGTTCTAACCCTTTCTCTCTGATATGTGATGTGTATTCTAAAGCCTTCTTTTCTGTAAGTTACACATAAAGTAAATATTTTAAAGGATTGAAACTCTGTAGGGTTGAGCCCTCTGCAGTTGGGTGGAGAGAGAGAGAAAGGCTTATGGGGGGATTGGTTTTTGCTAGTTTACTTGCTGCCTCTCATACTTTAATGTGATTTTCATATATATATTTTTATATATGTATGTGTTTATATATAAACATATATGTATGTGTTTTGAAATATAGCTTCCTTTTCTTTTATATTTATTAGGATAGTGCTTTAATAATTATAGAATTGTATTGGCAACATCTTTTATAGAAATATAATCATTTTATTTTAAGAACTTACAACTTGTTTTTGCTATCTTTTAGTGCAATAAGCAGTTTTAAAGGAAAATGTGTCTGTTTGACACCATTACAACGGATAGTAGGAGAAACAGGAACCTCCATTGTTTTAAAATGGCAAAGTAATACAGCCTTAATTTCAGGAGGAAAGTTTCATAATTTTGAACTTTAATGCATGTCTTTTAAAAATCATAATGAAAATGAGGTAAAATTGCTTAGATGAGTCTGACTTTCAGTACTTAGAAATATTTGCTTTAAGAAATGACAGATACAAGTTTTTAAATTATTTAAAAGTAGATTATTATTGAAGAATAATACTGGATAGGTGCCCAATTTCATTTTTTAAAATGAATCAAAAAATACAGGATTTTTTTCCTGGTTTACCACAAATATAACTTGCTTTTTAAAATTAAGGTGAAAGGGTGTTGAGACTTTGATCATTTTAAATGAGTTCAAACACTGAAATCTGAGGAAAACTTTTTACAAAACTTTCATTTTATTGATTTCACTTTAAGATATTAAAATGTACTATAAAGCTGTCAAAACATGGTTTATCAGTAACATTGGAATCAGGGGAACTTTGTAATTCATGAAAATACATTTTGGAGGTTTTGTTTGATTTTTCTTTTTAGGGGTTGGGGGATGAAGTTTTTTGTTTTACACTGGTTCAAAGTATAAATAATACAGACTGTTTCCAGTGGGCATTGTTAGCTTTTCAGAATTCCTTCTGTACCTAAAAACTAATGGATTTAGACCTTTAGTTTCTCTCTTAACTTCAATACGCTATTATTGCCAATTTACTGTATTTTGAGCCTAAAATTTGAGCCCATGTCCTCCAACAGGCATGATATCTTTTGTCCCTTTGCCAGAAAACTTTAAAAAGTACTGTATTTTGTATGTTTATTATTTTGAAGTATCTGAAATGCAATTTACAACACTGTTTCAAAGCACTTTACATAGGATAATATTTGTATAGTATATACATTTATTTTCTCAAGCCTTCTCCCATCTCCCACTAAAAAATTCCTTTGAAACATGTTTTACTTTTTTATTTTGTTTTGTTTAGGGGAGATTTTGGTGTTCTGTTTTGGTTTTTGAGACAGGGTCTTACTATGTTGCTCAGAATGGTTTCAAACTTCTGGGTACAAATGATCCTCCCACTTCAGCCTCTCCAGTAGCTGGTACTACAGATACATACCACCATACCCAGCTATGTTTGGTTGTTTTGTTTTATTTTGGTACTGGAATTTGAACTCAGGACCTTGTGCTTGCCACACAGGCGCTGTGCCACTGAGCTATATATATCCCGGTCCTATGTTTGTTTTGAATATGGGCAAGAAAAGAAAGCAGTGTGTCATAGATAGTAAACTGTTGATTGATATCTGCTTGCTCTGTATAAATAAAACATCTTCTGTTATCTATTGTAACTGCACAAATTCATGTGGGAAACTCTTAATAAGCAACAGTGGATGCTGTGGCCCTAGTTACTGTTTTACCTATTTCTAGTTACTTAGTCTCACATATGTAAAGCCCTTAGTTTAAATCTATTTGGAAGGACATTTTTTTTTTTTTTTTTTTTTTTTGTCTTTTTCCTTTTTATCTGTACCAGGGATCAAACTCATGACTGCCTGCTTGCAAGGCGGCGCTTATGCCGCTGAGCTAAATCCCCAGCCCTGGAAGGACATTTAAAAAGCAAAAATAATTTTTTCTAAAATATAAAACTTTACCTTGTAAGTGATTTCTTTTTTGTAAAGTGTTTTTACACTATTCAGCATTGCTAGTTTATGGTTGCTTAACTTGGAAGAATATATATAGTGGATTTCTGCTTTGCTTACAAACATGTTGATTTACCAAATTTTAATTGTAAGAAACCTTGTACTTAGAATATTAAGATAAAAGGCTAAGTACTTCTTAGAAATTTATTCTGTTTTTGTACTTCTGAGTAGAATTCCTGAACTTTTTTTATTTAAAAACTTGATTTTGTTGTTATTTTTCTATTTTATTTAAGCATCATAAAACTCAAGAGATTTTTCTATAGCTATCCTTGCCCTGTGTAACTATATGAGGAATGCTAAATTTTGGCCTCATGTTTTCTTTCAAATATTAGTTTCAGCAACTAGTATAATTGATTTCACGTGAAGAAGAGTTGGGCATTTGGGCTAGGGCTATAGCTCATTGACAAAGCATTTACCTTGCATGTGTGAGGCCCTGAGTTTCATCCCAGCACTGTAAAAAAAGAAAAGTTGGGAGTTTAATATGTATCCTTGATGGTAAATATGTCTGTGTAAAGTGCTAATATGTGTAATTATATTACAGTATCAAGTTACTGGCATTGAGGACCATACATTTATAGTACCATAGCTGCTATATTTATTTAAGTAGAGTCTGACAATTACTGCACTAAATTATAAGGATTCAAGGCTAGTGTTAGACCCTTTTTGTCATTTTTCTGAATAAGTGTCAGGACATGATATACTAAGGTGATAAAGAGTGATACCATTTTGGTTTCAATTTAATCTTTGTGTTAGAAATGTAAATTTCTTACTTTTACAGTTTAAAAAAGAGTTCCTCAACCTCCTCAGTACTGGTTTTTGGCACATTTTCACAGAAATACAAATGTCTTTTCTTTTTTAATAATTAATTCTTTAACAAATGTTTTGGAAAAACTAGGGTATGGAAATGGGCCTGTATATAATCTATTAATTTACTTCTCTTATAGAGCGATTCTGGTAGGAATGTCCTGGGTGTTTTGGAAGACCCTTCGTATGAACTCAACAGGGGCAACGTTCTAAGATCAGGACTAGTTTTCCAAGCTTAGTTCTCCATGACCACCACAGCCTAAGATTAACTTGAGTCATGCTAAGACTTAAGATATGTCTAGGGAAATAACAGCTGAGCTACCACGCAGTAGAAAGAGCTGGCAGGTGATCTCTGTCAGAGGAAAGGGTGAGCACTCCTGGTCAGGATTAGGGCAAAAGCCCAGAATTAGAGACTTATCCCAGAAAACTGTGGTGACAGTTTTCCGAGATTTGCGTGACTTTTCCAAAGGCAGTGGTTTTTATAACATTTAGGAAGCTAACCACTTGAACATGTCTAGAGTATTTTGTAGTTTTTCTATTTCAAAATTGAGGTAATGTTTTGCCAAATTCAACTGATAACTGCATAACTTTCACTCAGTATCATTAAATCAATTAAATGTTTGCTTAACTCATCCTTTTAGATTTTTACCTATTGAAGAGAAAGACTACTTTAACAGTTCCTTGCTACTTAAATTATCTTTTATACATTCATTCAAACTATAAAAAGATACCAACCAGTCCAGCATCTTTATTTTGGCTTTTTTATTCATTTGAAATATATGTCCTTTTCATTCTTTTTGAAAATTTGTGGATGGTTTAAAATCTCAATAATAATAGTTTGGAAACTGATACCATGTAACGCCTTCCTGAGTGGCAGTATAACCCTGATTAGGGGGATGTCTTTGTTTTTCTATTTCCCTTGTATTTGAGGTTGTAAAGAAAGCATTTTTGTGATTCTATAGAGGTCAAAAAATAATCTAAGAATAAGTATGTAAGAATCAGTACAGAAATCAAAGAATTTTCTCCAAAAACATTGTTTTATGTTTATGCTTATACTAAGAAGTCTTCAGTGACAGTGATGAAAAGGATCCTGTGATTAAATGAAAGCCAAGCTGAGTCCCGGAGGGGGAGGGAAAATACTCATTTGTATGTATGTATGTATGTAACATACACATACATAATTGGTTAACTATATGTCTATGTTACATATGAAAAGGAAAATACTGTTTTTTCCTACTTTTAAAAATGGTACATTTAAGCTTATAATTTTAGTCTGAATAATTTTTTAATAATCAAGGCTTGTGCTGATAGCCACTGCTAGTTTAATTGTTTTACTTTACCCACCAAAAACAATGCTTTAGATTTTTACATTGTTGACTAGATCTCAAGAATCTTTTATTCTTTTAAGTATGAAAGTTAAAGATTTTAATTTAAAGATGTATAAAAAATTTAATATGGTGGGTTGAGATAAAAAAAAAAAACCCTGTTGAAGTATCAGATAACAATGTGACAGAATTAAAATGTTTTTAAAGCATCAATCCAGCCATTGGGCTCCCTTCCCTTTTAAAACCAACATCTGAAGTAACCAAAATCTAATGTTATATTCTCTATGGTAGGGTCTCAGTAAAGCAAAGAGTAGCCTCTAAATTAAATTTTTAAAACATTTTTTAAAGCAAGGTGGTTTTTAGAAAGTGCCTTTTCAGAAGATGGTGCTGTAGATTTTTTATTTTTCAAATAGTGTGAGGCAAAAAATTTTAAAGGTAAATTATTTTAGAATTCCAAGAGCGTGACAGTTTCATATAAATAATGTTGTTTGTTGTCCTGAGTCTGGTCAAGGGAACCAATGAAAGCTTTTATGTAGTGAAGAATCCAGGTAAATGCTCACCAAATTTATTTTGTAAAATTTAGTGTATGTGCTGTAGAAACGAGCACTATTTTGTAAATTTGAAAAATTTTTTTCTGTACTAGGGATTGAACCCAATGCTATATGCATACTAAGCAAGTAATCTACCACTAAGCTATATTCTCGGCCCTGAAAGCAAAAATTTTGACAGTTAAACCTTTTGATTTTCTGCTATGTTAGAGGTATTCTATAAGGCAGACTATAATGAACATAAAATAGCAATTCCACTTACTTTTTTAACAGTATAGTTGCTAGTAGTAACAGATGTCTCAAGGGAAAGTATCTTACAGGAATTGTATTGTTCTTTGTTAATTGTTTGTTTGTTTTTAGCATAGATTGCCCCAGGCCTAGCCTTTTCTAATTAGTCATTAGTAAGGAAGAGTTTTAATAAAGGGAGAGCTAAATTCATTGAGTTTATAAGAGAACACAAAGAATTTTTCAAATCTTCGGGGCAATTTTCTTTTTTTAGACACTGAAGAATGTTTTAAATGGTTATTTTCCTTTGTGAGGGAACAATGAAAAATAAAAATGCATTTAAAAGGGCATCATCAGCTAATTAAAAATAGAATATAGGACTGGGGATATGGCTCAGTGGTAGAGTTGATGCTTTGCATGTTCAAGGCCCCAGATTCAGTCCTTATAACTGAAAGAGAGAAAATATGCAGTTTTTGACTTTGGAAAAGATAAGTAAAAGAAAAGAATATAGAACCAGTCATACTTAGCAGAAATTTAGTTATCTACCAGAAAGAAATTTTCCCCTGTAGGAGGAAGCAGTAAACATCAGTAAATGATCACTTAACCAGTCCTTGCTTGTAAGTTTGGTGAGCATTACTCCAGAAAATAGACTATAAAGCAAAAACACCACACCTCAGTAACTTTGTATGCTGCATTATGTGATGATAGTAAAACTATATTGATTGTTGGGAGTGTACTATGTCTGTTTGCAATTATACATGCACATTAAACTTTTTCATAATGTCTTAATAGCAATTGAGTTTATTTTTTTGGTTAATTTTTCAATTGTGATGTTTATATTTATTGGCAGTTTGTGTGCAACTTTTATATTTTGCTTAGATGTTGGTTTTAAGGTATTTTATTTTTGTAGGTATTTCTAGCTTTTCTTCTTTCTTTGTTAATATTTTCAAAAATTAAGATGGTATGTTAACATACCAAACAAACTACTAACTCCGTAAAGTGTAGAGTATGGATTTTTACCAATAAACTGTTAACACTATTTTCTACCTTAGGATATTTAATGTTGTTTATATAGTGGGCATTAAAGAAAGTCTTTAGACAGATTTCTACATACAGAGGGGAGTGGGGCTTTTCTATAAGTTGTATCTTTTACTCCTTCATTAACAAACTAACACACATTGAATTTATTTTACCCGATTGCAGTTTCGGGGGAAATTATTAAGTAAGTGATATATTACATTTCTGTTTTAACTTTAATATACTGTTACAGCATTAGGGTTATAACATTTTTATAGGCCAAGAAAAGAAATAGCAAATGACCCAGAAGTCATTGATAATTGACTTTGAATTGGGATTTTTCTTCAAAATTACATAACAGATTTGCTACCCTGAACTTTTCCTAGCATACTTTTAAAGTTGATTCAATCTCTGAGTAGAGTATTTCAGCACATTAAACTTTTAACTAGTAATAATTTATGAATGTGAGCTAATTAGGAGGTAGTGAGAAGTATGATTATAGAATATTAATTTCAAGTATATATAGTCACTGCAGTTTCCTAGCAGTTATCAAGATTATTTGTATTAGCACATTGACTTTGTTGGTAAAGTTACCTGAAATAGTATATCCCCTTAAAACGATAAAATATTTCCATTTTATTTTTACATTATACATTTCCTTTTGCCTGTAATCCCAGCGTGTGGGAGGCCGAAGAGCAAAACCCTGTCTCAAAAACCTGAAAAAAAGAAAAAAAGTCTCAGGAATTTTTTTCCAGTTAGAAATTAAAAGATAGCTTTTGGGCTAGGGTAGGGGAGCAGGTAGCTCAGTGGTAGAGCACTTGCCTAGCATTTACAAGACCCTGAGATCAATCCATTACCAACACACATGCAAAGGTAACTTTATTCATTTGTGTGTGTGTGTGAGTGTGTGTGTGTGTCTTTTTTTTTTGAAACAGGGTCTCACTGTGCGGTTCAGACTGGCCTTGAGCTCACTTTGTATCCCAGGCTATTCTCAAACTTGCAACAATCCTTCTGCCTCAGCCTCCCAAGTACTGGGATTACAGGTGTGCATCACCATGCCCAGCCACTTTTAAGTAACTTTTACCTCATTTTCTTGTGTTTTTAAATTCCAAATTATTGAGATTAAATATATAGTATTTTACTGTACTTAATCCTGGTCTTCCACAAGAGGGAGGGAAATGAATAAGTTCTAATTGTAAGTGGGGTTTTTGTTTTTGTTTTTTGAGGCACGGTCTCACTGTAGTTCAGGCTGGCCTTGAACTCAAAATGATTCTCCTTAATCTTCCAAGTACTGGGATTACTGGCGTGTGCCACCATACCTGGTAAAATTCTTATTTTCCTATTATGTAAAATTTTACAGTTTAAAATGAATCAGTATGATTTTATGTAGACATTAGCCATATCGTTTCTTTCTACATATTTTTCAACTACATAATTTGCTTTATAATATACTATTCTGAGTTTTCTTTACCAAGTAGTTTTCCACACCAAGTAGTCCTGAAGGTTGGTTCTCTGATTATAGGAATTAGTTACAACTAAGTAAAAACTAGATATATTTCAACATATTTTTGATGCAAGTATATGTCCTCTTTTTAAGGATACTTACTGTACTATAACTTTATTTTATTCATTATATTTCAATATTATCCTAGATTGAATGCATATAATTCTTGTAGATCAGCTTTATATTGTGCTGGGGCTTGAACCCATGCAAGATGAGTACTCTAAAGTTATATCCCCAGAATTTTTACTTTATTTTGAGGTATTGCCTCACTGAATTCCCCAGGCTGATCTCCAAACTTGTGATCCTCCTGTCTCAGCCACCTGATTTTAAGCATATGATACTCACATGGCAAAACCAATATTTTTAAGCATCCCTACGGACCTGTGTTTTCTTTGTTACTTCTGAAAGCTGATGAGAACCTGGTACAGAGTTTAACTGATTGGTTCCACAAATCCAGATACTTGGCATTAGTAATACATTAACATGGTGACATACTGGGTGGTTTGTATATGTTTATAGCCCACCACTTCAGAAAGAATTAATTGTGCCGTAAATCATAGGTCATCCCCAAAAGAGAACTCATCATGAACAATCCTAGAAGTAGAAAACATGAAAAAGTTGGTTATCAAAACTTCACGTTTGTTTATTCTTTCTAAAACCTGACATCTGTAACCTTACGTTTGAAGAGCCTGGATCATCCACTAGTGAGGGAGTTCACCATGCCTAAAACTTACTTTATTTCCTGACTTTTGATTAGCAGAATGAACAAACAATAGTTCCTGAATTTAACCCTTTAAAGTCCTTTTAGAGCCAGAAAAGAAAAAACTGCAAAAATAATGCATATGTGACTCTGCCTTTACTATAGGAATCTGTGAGACAAGACTAAGTGAGTAGGACTGAGAGTGTATAATGAGAAGAAAATGAGGCTAAGATTTCTTATGTCACAACCACATAGTAAGAGCTGTTGTTACTATGTAAAGCAATAGAAAGAGACCCAGACTGCCTCTGTGATCTAAACCTGTGTTAAGTGGTTATACTGGTACAGAGCAGTTTTCTTTTCTCAGCAAATGGAGAAGTCTTTGAAATTGTTTCTGAATTATAATTTTAAAAATTAATGGAGCAAGGGCTAGGGATGTAGCTCAGCAGTGCAGCACCTGCCTGGCAAGCACAAGGCGCTGAATTCAATTCCCAGTACTAAAAAAAAAAAAGTATAAAATAAAATTAAAGGGCATAGTAGTGCAGACCTATAATCCCAGTTACTCAGGGGAATAAGGCAGAAGGACTCCAAATTCAAGGCCACCCTGAGCAACTTAATGAGACCTCTCTCAAAATAGAAAAACGGGCTGAATGTGGTCAGTAGTAGAGCACATGCTTGAGGCTCTGGGTTCATCCACAGTGCCATCAAAGAAAAAAAAATCAATAGAATATCTTAAAAATAGAATCATGACATTACTATTAACATAGCTTTTCCAGTTTTCTCCTTTCTTAGAAAACAAGCTGGGCCTTTCCAGATGAGACAGAATACAAGAAAAACAAAAATCATTTTTAGTGAAGGTTTTGAGGAATTCTGGCATAGATACTTATATCTGATTAACATAGTTTGATCCCAGGGAACTGAGAAGAAACTTTAGTTTTAGTAGCAACACACCTTTGATAGTAGTTCATTGCAGTTATCTCCCTGTTTCACAGACAGGTACTAAGCTCATAGTGATAGTGACCTTGCATGGTACTTTTAAAATTCAAATTTTGCCAAGAACTTGAGGGGCTAGAGGTATGACTCGGTGGTAAAGCTCTAAGAGCACGTGCTTATAGCAAGAACCTGAGTTGGATCCTGAACACCCCAAATAGTAAAAAACCAGGAACATCAAGCAGTAATTAAAAATCTAATAATTGTTGCTATATAGAAGTCTCAAAATTTTCCGGGAGCTTTTCCGTTTCTTAGCCCGCCCTTTACCCTCCTTTCTTAAAAAGAGGGGGAGAATTTAGAGGCAGCTTTATAGCATTTAAGGTAGGTAAATAACAGTCTTTAAATACAGAGCCAAGGAGGATTATATGCCAGAAGTTAAGTATGTGCCACCATCCTTTTGTGATAGTGTTTTATGCCATTCATGAATCAAAATCCTTTGTCGTCACACACAGAATTAAAAATAAAAGGGGCAAAATTGAGACAAAATGAGAATCATCAACATGTAACTGTAGTTAATGCAAATGAAATCCTAATTTAATCAAGTGAGAAAAAGTTGAATGTGTTAAATGTGCAGATATTATGTCTACCTATAGAATTTTTTGCTAGCTGTAGAGTGATAGTGTAAACAGAATATGTATCCTGATTTTTTTTTCCTTGATGGACACATGATGAAATCAAATCTATGACCTCACACATGCTAGGCAAGAGCTCTTTTTTTGTTTTCTATTCTTTTTGTTTGTTTGTTTTTGGTGCTGGGGATCAAATTCACCTTGATTGACCTTGTATTTGTTTACACCACTGAGCTAAATCCCCAGCCTGGTAGGCAAGAGCTCTTATACTGAGTTACAAACTTTGTTTCATCTGGTTTTGGGGGAGGGGTGGTTTTTGTTTTTGTTTTTGAGGTAAGTTTCGTGTAATGTAGGCTAGCCATGAAATCTGTGTAGCCCAGGCTGGCCTCCAACTGGTGGTGCTCCTGCCTCAACCTGAGTGCCGGGATTATAGGCACGTGCCACCATACCCAAAATTATTCCTGAAAGTAATAGTTCAGCTGTCTGCAACACAGATCCCTGTATTCTTAACTAGATTTAATATATACTTATTTTAATAAATTCCACTCCAGTTTATACTTTTTTTTTTTTTTTTTTTTTTTTTTTTTTTTTTTTGAGACAAGGTCTCAGTATGCAGTTCAGGCTGGGCTTGAGCTCACTTTGTAGCCCAGGCTGACCTTGCGACAATGCTCCTGCCTCAGCCTCCCAAGTGCTGGGATTACAGGCATGTGCCACCATACCCGGCATCTGGTTTATACATGTTTCTTTTATTCAGGCACATGCCTTTTTACATATAAAACATATATTGAATGAATTAATACTTAGATATTCTTTCCCCTTTATATATATAGTCTCACTTTGGTTTTATAGCTATATCTGACATCTGATTTCTCAATTATACACAAGAATAATTTTAACTCAGCTTGTATCCTAGCTCATATCTTTCTGCAATGTGAGGGAGAAGACTTACAAAGTTTTCAAATGCAGGAACTTTTAAAAAATGATCACAACTGAACAAAGGACTGAGATCTTATGCCTCTGAGAGTAGAAAAGGTTTTAGAACTCGAGCCAGAAGCTTGAGACTGGTCCTAGCTCTACCACTGATTTGCTCTCCTTAGGCAATTTCCTTCATTTCCTTGTGCCTGTCTCCCCTTATAGGTGGAAATGATAATAACTGCCCTCGCTAACTGCCTACCTCGCTAAATTATTGTGAGAGTAAGATGCTTGTGGGAGTGCTAGAGTTCTCCAAAGGAATAGCTGTCAGAAGTTCAGGATAATTGAATAGTGTAGCGTGAAGTGTTGCTTTTCAGTTTGACTGTGAAAGCGTCTTCAGTTACTGTAAATGGTTTTATGAGCCAAGTGTACATGAAGCATGGGCCTTACAGTATGGTGTTCCCTTACAAACACGTCCTGTCTTGTGTCTTCCCTGCCAGAGATCCAGCACGTAGACTGATTTTTTTTAATAATCTGTAACAAAAGGATAACTTCAAAAACCAAACTCTGTATAGCGGTGCTGTGGCAGCTGCGGCTGTATTTTGAGTTACTGTGGTGAAGCATCAGATGCTAACTTCACCTGTTGTCTTCTGGCACGTCTACATGTTGGCCTCAGAGGCTGTTAGAACAACAGATAGTTATCCCTTTGTTTCTTGGCAAATCTTTGGTACCTAATTCGTTGGAGTAGAGAGTTGGTTTTAAGAAGGAAAGTATTTTATTAATCAATTTGCAGAATTGGATTTAGCTTTATTTTAAAAATTCCAATCACTTGTATCTATAATGTTAAAATATAGGGAAGGTTATTTTCTTGTTAATTGAGTTCTGAGTGCCTAAGGTGGTATAAAAGGTCTGACCCAGTAAATCTTTTGGTCAAGGCCTTAAATTTCAACAGATTTATACATTTGTAGGGGCAGGAGGGACTGTTTCTAAGAAATTACAAAGGCCACATTGCCACAAGTAGAAGTACTTCCTTTTTGCACCAGTTTGTATTTTTGTTTGTTTGTTTTAAAGAAAAAAGGATGCAGAACTGGAAGTATAGCTCAATGGTAGAGCACTTTGCAAACATGTGTAAGACCGGGGTTCAATGCCAGCACTGAAAAAATTAAGCCATCTCCTAAGAAAAATGATATAATTTAGGTACACAGGGTATGAATGCATTCAGTATTATTCGTATCTCTGTAGATGCTGAACTTCCCTGATTGCAGGCAGTTGGGCTTTTCCAACTCATTGGTAGCACAGGTGGTATATGTGATTATTTTTATAGGACAGTAAGATGTGAAATATTGAAGATGAAAAGTTGGGGAGATTGATGCTTGAAAAATGAACAAAAAGTCCATCTTGTGCAGTGAGGTAGCCAACACTGATAAATCAGGAATACAGTTAAACACTTTTCCTGTAATGTGTAGCTTTAATGTCTCTCCAGTTATGGACCCGTATAAGTATTACTATATGTTGTGAATAAAGATCATCTGTGTAGACTAGTACCTATCTGGATGCACTCACAGACTGTGGGAAGCAGTGATGTGTGTATGGTTGTGTATATATAAATATTTTATAACACTGTATTACTTAGGTTTATACAGAAAAAAATAATGTGTTGTTTCTCTGGTGTTTGGGAGACTAAAATTGCAGCATGACCATTCCATTATAATCTGATTACTCACTCTTAGAAAACACTTTTATTATACACAGTGCACACACAGATGCACACCCCAAAGCATTATCAACTTCTCCCACTTTAGATAACTGCTGCTTTTTTTAAAACCCTAAGTAATGGAAGAAGAAATAACATATTCTTTTTAAAGGAGCTTTTCTGAAGAGTAAACTGTAAATACAGGTGTTGGAGGGTAGAACCATCTGCAAAATGTCCAGCAGATGGACAAATAGCCTTTCAAATTTTACCTTTTAAAAAATCATCTTGACCGTGTGTGCCTATTTGTATTACAGATGTGAACTATTTTTGGGGGTGATAATAGTATGTTTTGAAACCAAATTATTACATAAAATCAATAAACCTCTTTCTCCATTCTCTTTTTTCCACATTAAGTATTCTTGCCAAATATTTCTACTGATACCAAGGCAAAATGTTAGGACTTCCCAACTTCTTCCTCATCTTCCCCTACCTATCATAGCTCTGTTTGGTGCCTGGCCTAGCCTTATATCTTTTTGCTGGCTTTTCTTAAGTAAGAGCAATTACAATAGTAAAGCGTCGGAATGTTTATGTGTAAGTCTTCTTTTTAAATGTTTGGTTACACGGTAACATCAGTTAAGACCAGGGAGTCAGACTACAGGATCCTGCGGGACCAGATGCAGGACACTAACCTTACTTGCCTTTTTTATTTAGAGGGATTTGTGGTGGGAGGACAGCAAGTCTGTGATGCACATGGAACCACTGTGTCATTAGAAGCACCAAATACTGAATTCTATCACTGTGTACTTGGGGCCTAGGCTTTGAATTTGGTTATTATTTTAATTTCTTGCGAATTACATGTAATTATGATGAGCAGAAAGCAAATAAAGTTTTTGAACAAAAGTGCTTTTTTTCAGTATTTAAAGTCTGTTAGTAAATTTTCTACTTTGAGTTAAACTATTTTCCCCTTCAAAAAAATTACAAAAACTATGGGTGAGTTGAAAAGCTTGAGGAAGCTACTTCTAAAAGTTCAGCCATGTGTATTATTTTATGTTAAAGAAATGGTCATGATTCTTTCTGAGCCAAACTGTCACTAAAATGTCCTGTGACAGAACCACTCTTCTTTTTTCTGCCATTCTGCATATTGAAAAGGTTCTGTGTTGTATTTGTTTTTAATCCTTGATTGAAAAAAAGTTAATGGTTTTATTATTGCTTAGCTTCATTTTAAAGTGTAACTTCCACTAATAACTGCAATAAAAAGGAAAGCTTTGCTCCAGACTTCGTCTTGCATGGTTATTACAGCTCATCCAACCTCATTGAGGGGACCACTTGTGACACAGAAGAATTGGGCTTTAGTCATGAAGTCCTGTTTCAAACTTTGACTATGACACCCTGGCAGGTTTCTGGATGCTTTTAACAACTTCCTTCAATATAAAATAAGATAATTGAGTTCAAGGCCAGCCTGAACTACATAGTGGGGCCCTGTCCAAAAAAAATCTGGCCAGGGATGTAGCTCTGACAGCACCTGCCTGGCAACCACAAGGCCCTGAGTTCAATTTCCAGTACAAAAAAATTTTTAAAGGCTGGGAATGATGCTCAGTACAAAGACCATGGGTTCAATCTCCCCCCACTACCACCCCAGTGAAAGGACAGGAAAAAAAAAAAAAAAAACAGACTGGAAGAATCCTCAGAGGCCCAGAAATGGCACAAGTATTAAGAGGTATGTGCAAGAAAACATTAGACTAACATTTTGGAAACAAGCTCATATAATTCTTAGAACTATCACTTCTTTTCATTTTATAATTAAAATTATGGGGCTAAAAATGCCTCAAATTAGCCAGATGTGGTAGCACATGTCCATAATACCAGCCTTTGGGAGACTGAGGCAGGAGAATCACAAGTTTGAAGACAAGTCGGCTACATAGGTTGTTTTTTGTTTTTTTGTTTTGTTTTGGTCTTTTTGAGACAGGCTCTCTATGCAGTTCAGGCTGGCTTTGGACTCACTTTGTAGCCCAGGCTGGTTTAGAACTTGCAACCATCCTCCTAAATGCTGGGATTACAAGAGTGCACCACCACACCCAGCTCTGGGGTTTTTTGTTTTTTTCTTTTTAAACAACACACATAACATTAGCTCTACCATCTTACATGAGTGTGAATTCATGGTGCTCTAAAACAGTTAAAATAGTGCCATCAAAGATGACTGATCACCCTAAGATACATAGTGACATACTGTAATTTGAAATATTACAAAATTACCAAAATGCAGCGCTGGGGATTTAGCTCAGCAGCATAGGTGCCTGCCTGGCAAGTACAAGGTCATGTGTTCGATCTCTGATACCAAAAAAGAAAAGAAAAGAAAAATTACCAAAATGTGACACAAACACATAAGGTGCACACATGCTGTTGGAAAAATGGTGCCATTATGCTTTTGATAAATATTGTGGTCTTTGATAACATCATAAAGCTTAAATACCATGACTCCTCAGGCAACCACAAAAGTTACTCAACATTACCACTGTGTAGTTTGAAAAACACCAATAAGGAAGAAAATCTGATTTGCATGTTTTGTTTCTTTTCACCCTTATTAGCACGTTTGCGATACATAGTGATTACATTCCTTGTGTGTAGTTGGTACCTGTCTGTGACAGAGCTTGTTTTTATGTCCACTCTGCACTTCCCCCTTCCTCCATCTCCTGGTCCTCTCCCCATTTTCAAAAGATGTATCTTCCTGTATCCTATTTTCTGTCTTTTATTTTGCTTTTTATTTATACCTTGGCTAGATACACATAACATTAGATACATAATCTCATTCATCATAGGGAGTTTGTACTTGTTCATGACATGTTTTGATTCTTCTGTCTTTAACCTCTCCCTTCTTCTCTTCCCTTCTTTATTTACAAAAACATTTCCATTTTGTCCTTTTTTTCCTTCCCCTTCCCCTCTCCCTAGTTCCCATTTGAGCATTTGCTGCTTGTTTCACCAAATTATACATTTTGGTCCTTATTTACACTTTGGGTTTCTGATGTGAGAAGTCAGGTGTGTTACCTGAGCCTGTGTGTCTAATTTATTTCACTCAACATAGCTTCAAGGACCAGGGATATAGCTCAGCAGCTTAAGTGCCTGCCTAGCAAGTACAAGGTCCTAAGTTCAATTCCTGATACAAAAAAAAAAAAAAGGTAATTATTTCCCTACAAATGACTCAAATTTTTTCTTTACATAGGAGAAGAGAGGTTAAAGGGAGGGGAGGGGAATGGGGAAAAAAGAAGCTAGATATATCATGTATAGGTACAAATTCCCTATGATGAATGTGATCATTATATAACTTAAAATGTACAAATAAATTTAAATGATTTTTTAAAAACTATCCTTTACAGCACAGTAGTACTCTAGTGTGTATAAATACTACATTTGCTTTATCCATTTATTTGCTGATGAACACAGAGGTTGCTTCTGAAATTTAGCTATTGTGAGTTCAGGGCCAGACCCAGCCTGAACTATAAAATGAGACCCTGTCTCAAAAAAAAAAAAAAATCTTATCTATTACAAGTTGTTGTTTTTAGACAGGGTCTTACTGTGTAGGGCAGGCTGGCCTTGAACTGGCTTAAGTAGCCCAGGCTGGCCGCACATTGACAGTGATCCTCCTGCCTCAGCCTCCCAAGTGCTGACATTACAGGCATGCAACATCTGCACTATTATGAGTGTGCAGCTATAAACATGAGCATGCATGTAACACTATAATATGATGTCTTTAACTTTCAGGAAGATACATAAGGGGAATAGCCCGTCAAATGGAATTTCTATTTTTAGCTTTTCGAGGCTTCTCCATATCGATTTGCATAATGGCTATCCTAGTTTACACCCTCACCACCATATAGGAGGGCTCCTTCACCACAGCCTCAGCAGCATTTGTTATTATGTGGTTTCTTGATGACAGCCATTCTTTCTGGACAGAGATGGGAGCTCAGTGTTGTTTTAATCTGCATTTCTCTAATGGCCAGCAATTAAAACATTAGACTAAGATTTTAGAAACAAGCTCTCAACCCTCTTAACTATATAATTTCAACTATGTTCCACTTCATTTCATAATTGAAGTTGTTGGATTTTCAAAAAAAAGTCAAGTTGGCAGGCCAAGTTTAGCCAATTTCAAATGATCTTTGATGTTCAAAATAATTCCTGTCATTTTGTTTTGCCTTTTTTTTTTTCCTCTTTGAGACAGGGTCTCAGTGTGTAGTTCAGACTGAGTGTGAACTCAGTGACCCAGGATGTCCTTGAATGGACTCCTGGTGACCATCCTGCCTCAGTGCTAGAATGACTGGCATGCTCCACCACGACTGATGTCTGTCATTTTAAAAATTGAAAGATCTCACTGAATGTGGTGGCGCACTCCTGTAATCCCAGCACTTGGGAGGCCTGAGGCAGGTGGATCACTGCAAGTTCGAGACCAGCCTGGGCTACAAAGTGAGCCCAAGGTCAGCCTGAACTGCAGAGTGAGACCCTGTCTCAAAAAGACACACACACACACACAAAAAAAAAAAAGATCTCACAGTTTTTGTCTTCTCTTCAAAAATGAGAGGATCTGGCAGCCTCACAGTGCTCTATCCGCATTCCTTCGAGGCCACCGTGGGGTGGAGCACACTCTCCAGGGCCATGGCCATGGCCACTCACTCTCAGGGATGACAACTGTCTCCAGCAGCTGGACTCAGGGTACCTCAGTGGTGAAACGTGGTTACCAGTAAACATGAGATTCCTTCCAGGATGTGCTCCCTGGGGGAGATTAGTCGCTGCTCTGAAGCAGTCCAACCTAGATACTGGAAATGGTCAGAGCTGGTCAGGGTCGCACTCTTCTGTAGTCCCAGACTTAGGAGGCTGAGGCAAGAATGCCAAGAGTTGACTGGGGATTTAGCTCAGCGGCATAAGCACCTGCCTGGCAAGTGCATGGTGGTAAGTTCGTTCCCTGGTACAGTACCACCCCACCAAAAAAATGCCAAGATGTCGATGTCGCTCCCGGCCGGCAGGAAGGACACACGACAAAGTCTGGCAGTGGACAACCTTTTCTTTTATTTTCTCTCCGTACAGCCTGCCCTGGGATCGCTCCCAGCCGAAGCCTCCTCTGGTCCGCTCCCCGCGGCTCCTTCCGTGCTTCGCTCCGAAGCCTCTACCGGTCCGCTCTCCGCGGCTCCTTCCGGGCTTCTACTTCCCCCCAGGGGTGGCACCAGTATATATACGGATACAGTGTCCAGTCATATTAAAGTAAGCAAGGCAAGCTGATTGGCTAACATATTATTGAGCGGGTTGTTTACGCGGTAAGCAGGAAACTAACGTGCTCGATGGGAGGGGTAATCTAACTCAGGCTTTGCTCTTTACCACAGGCTGCATGATCGCTATATGCGGCGGCTCGGCAATGTGGTGGCTCCCAACACCAAGAGTTTGAGGCCAACCTTGGCAACTGAGACCCTGTTTCCAAAAAAAAAAAAACAGTCCTGAGATGGACAGAACAAACTGCCAAGGTCTAAAATTTTTTTGATTAGTACATAATGACCACCATTATCATGGGGAGTTAGTGCAGGCACATAATACTTCTTAATTTTTTTTTTTTTGTCTCCTGCCCCCACCCACTTCTTCCCTGCTCTTTCCAGCTCTTGGTTCCCTTCCGTTTGCAAAAACTTTCCTTTTTTTCCCCATCCTCTTCCCTTCCCTCTCTGTTTCCCCAGCCATTTGAAAAAGATCTGCCTGCCTCCTATTGTGTCCCTCCTCTGTCCTGCTTTCTGTCTATATCAAATTGCCAATTACAGTAGCGCTCAGAGCACTAACGCTTGGAACTTGTTTCAGAAGAAAAGTTGCTAAGACCAGAACGCAGAAGCATCGGAAATATAGTCCTGGAAATGTAGTACTGAGGTAAGCTCCAGTGTGGGGGTTTTTGTTTGTTTTGTTCTGGGGTGGTAAGGTACACATATCTTGGTGTTTGCTTTGTTTCCATACTTACTAGAACATGACTTTCATGGTTCAGCTGTCTGATCCTTTGACAGACTTCCTGACTGCTGATATTTGCATACACTGCAGATAGGTATTTAGGAGGTTAATTAGGTTACTCTGTTCATGCCAGGAAAAGATCAGTTTTGCAATATTTGTAAAATATTATGAAAGGGACCAAAGTGTTCAGTTTTATCTGTGGAAGAAAGATATTTGTTTCCCTGTGGTTTTACTTCTATAAATTCTACAGTCTATAAGCATCTTTCCAATGCATCTACAGAGTAGCACTTTTCTTGTATTTTTTTCTATTAAAATACTTTCCCTTCACAAGTTCAACCCAGCCTGAACAATTAAGAGGGTCTCTTAGCGAGACCCTGTCTGAAAATAAAAAAAAAATAAAAGGACTAGGAAGGTAGCTCGATGTGAAGGCCCTGGGTTCAATCCCCAGTACAGTAAAAAAAAAAAAAAGTATGGATCCACATTTTTTCAGGCATTGGATTCTGAACCTAGGGTCTTTTCACTAAACTACATCCACAACCTTCCACACTGTTTGTTTCTTTGGGTTTTGGTTTTGGCTCGTTTTGCAGACCGGGCACTGCTACGTCACCCACTGAACTACCCAGGATGTGCTAGGCCTTGTAGTCTTCTGCCTCCTGGAGTGCAAGGGTCACAGATGGACACCACTATACCAGCTTGTCTTGCAGCTCAGCTTCAGGCTTGCTGCTGGCTGCTGGACAGTACGTGGACTCACCACAAGGCCTAGCAAGCCCTGGATCTCTCTTTCCCCCTTTCCTATCACTGAAGGCTTTAAACTAGGGGCTCTTCCTGCACCTCTCTTTATCCCCACTCATCAAAACTGAGTTTTGCCACTGGGGCAGACTGGCTGGGCATGAGTCAGGCTCTGCCATTTCTTAGTGGTGTGACTTTGGGTATGCTCTTGACTGCCCTGTGCCTCAGTTTCTTACCTATCAAACAAAAATAGCAACACTGAGAGAGGATACTCAGCAAAGCACCTCAGGACTGCACCAGGCACCAGGCCCCCAATCCTGGCTCAGTTTCCAGTGCCACCACCACAGACAGTGTGGGCTGCAGCCAAGGGGCCGAGACTTGGAGATCAGCTGCACCAGAGTTTCCTCCCCAATGTTAAGAAAGCTAGAAAAATGAGACTGTCCCTATTCGTTGTGCATATCAGATATTAATGTTTTTCTGATGTCCACAACACTACAGGAATATAAGACACGGTTACATTTTCTTTTTCTTTCTCTCTCTTTTTTTTTTTTATAAAGAAATGATTAGATTTTGAGCAGTGCCTTCTAATATGTGTGTTCTCTCCCTGAGTAGTGCCCTCTCCAAAAATGCACATCATTTTTTTATGACTTCAAGGACATGGGTCACACTGTTGAACAAGACAGGGGCAAAGGAATGTGTGTCAGACTTATGTCAATTTATATTATAAATGATAGTGTTAAATTTATATCCATTTCTGGAAGGAGACCTGGAAGAGGAGTAAGCCTGATGGGGAGACGTTTATTTTGTCTATGTACGTGTATGTTTGTTTGTTTTGGTCTGTTTGTTTTTGTGGCACTGGGGATTGAACCTAGGGTATTTGCACTGTTACAAATCCAGTCCTTTTTTTAATTTTAGACACTGTCTCGTTATGTCGCTATGGGGTGGGTTCAATCATAAGTATCCCGCCCAGCTTCATATTTTTTATCTTTTCAGTGAATAAGTTGATTAAAATTTATACGTTCGGGTTCAGGCATGTATTTGAATGACAGATCGCTTGTCTGGCCTGTGAGAGGCCCTCGGTTCAATTCCCAGCACCGGTGGAGCCGGTGGGTCGGGGATCTCTGCTCAGCTTGCGAACCCCAAGTCCCCTGGCTCACCTGCTGCCTGCAGGCTGCCAGACAGCGCCTGAGCCAGCGCAGTGGAACACAGCGAGAAGGGGTGGTTGCCTAGCAACCGGAGGTCCAAACAACAGAGGCGTTCGGCAAGGGGGGACCCAGCGGCCAGCAGAGAAAGGAGGTGAGAGGCGTGGACCGCCAGGCGGTGGGTGCACAGAGTGAGGCCCACTCTCCTGCCTCCGCGCGAGGACCCAGTACTGAGTGAAACCCAAACGGGATCCTGCGCAGGGCAGGGTCGCGGCCAGGCACTGAGTGACCTTAGCTCCTTCCACTTGGGTAACACCTGGCCCAGCTCCTACAACCCAGAGGCCAGGGCGGACAGCGCACAGCCCTTCCCCGCCTACAGCCCCGGGACTGCTAGCCAGAGAACACTGTTCCCCGGGTCCCCCAGGGCCTGGCCTGCAGCCAGGGGAAGAAGGGAAGAAAGCAAACTGTGGAGCTGGAGATCAGGGCCGAAACTGGATTAGGGCTGTTTTCCCTGCCGGGCACGCGCAGGGGCGAGGTACACACACACCCAAGGATTCTATTATGCCACAGGCGATGGACAGCAGGAGGAAACTTAGCTAAAGCTGACACAAAGCTGAGCCCAGCAGGGACTTTTTGCCCAGCAGCCTTTCTGCCGGAAGAAGCGCAGCCCCCAACAGACAGGGAAGGCCCTTGGAGGGGGCATTTAAACCGGGAGACAGCCCTCCGAAAGTCCTCTTCCATGCTGTTTTCCCGCCACAGGAAGTTTCTGGAAACAGGCCTCAGGGGTCCCGGCCTTTGGGCCTGCATCATGGCCACGCTGAGTGTCAAGCCCAGTCAGCGCTTCCGGCTGCCCGACTGGCACACCAATAGCTACCTGTTGTCCACCAATGCGGAGCGGCAGCGAGATGCTTCCCATCAAATCCGCCAGGAGGCCCGGGTCCTTCGCAATGAGACCAACAACCAGGTTGAAGGCCTGAGTCCAGCTGGGGGTGGTGGTGGCAAGGGGCAGCCCTCAACCTCAGACACCCTCTTATCTGTCTCTGTCTCTTCCAGACCATTTGGGATGAACATGACAACAGGACTCGACTGGCAGAGAGGATTGATACTGTCAACCGGTGGAAGGAGATGTTGGACAAGTGTCTCACTGACCTGGATGCTGAGATTGATGCCCTGACACAGGCAGGGAGCCAGGGCTGGTGCCAGAACACTGCTGCAAAGATCAACCCTCTTACCCACTTCTGGGCCTGGGAACCCTTAAAGGGACATGAAGGGCATTGGCATGGCCATTGGGTCACTCATGGGCCCTTCTGCTAAAGCAGGTTTAAAAGTGACCTTCCAGGGGCTGGGGATTTAGCTCAGTGGCATAAGCACCTGCCTTGCAAGCAGGCGGTCGTGAGTTCGATCCCTGGTACCGATAAAAATGAAAAAGACAAAAAAAAAAAAAAAAAAAACTGACCTTCCAGTGTGCGACTTCACTAGTCCCCTGGTCCCTCTCTTCTAGATGAAGGACTCAGCAGAGCAAAACCTGCAGGCCAAGAACCTGCCTTTGGACGTAGCCATTGAGTGCCTGACCCTGCGGGAGAGTCGGCGGGACATTGATGTGGTGCAGGACCCTGTGGAGAATGAGCTGCACAAAGAGGTGGAAGTCATCGAGGCCACCAAGAAGGCCTTGCAACAGAAGATCAGCCAGGCATTCGAGCAGCTCTGGTGAGACGGAGACAGTCACATTAACGTTCCCTGCCTCTTGAAGGCTTTGTGTTTTGAATGTGGAACACAGGTTTTGTGGGTAACGCATATATGGCTTGTTTTTGTCCCTTCTGTGTTTGTCGTGGAAACTACTCTGCCTAGCCATTGTCTCAGAATACTTGCCAGGACCTTATTCATTTTTGTTTTTGTTTTTGTTTGTCTTTTTGAGAAAGACACACACAGACACACACACACACACACACACACACAAATAATGCAGTTCAGGCTGACCGTGAGCTCACTTTAGCCCAGGCTAGTCTTGAACTCACAGTGATCCTCCTGCCTCAGCTTCCTGAGTGCTGCGATTACAGGTATGAGTCACCGCTCCTGGCCTGTCTGACCCTGTTGTAAGCAGCCATTCCTACTTAAAAGCATGGTAGCCAAAGCCTTCTTGTATGTATTTTGATTTTTTTATTTTTTGAGCAAGAGTCTCACAATGCAGTTCAGGCTGACCTTGAACTCACTATGGAGCCCAGGCTGGCCTCAAATTCACAGTGATCTTCCTGCCTCAGCTTGGCAATGCTAGGATTACAGGTGTGCACCACTCCAGCTAACCAAAGCCCTCTTGCTACCACTCCTGAGTACCTTCCGGTGTGAAACTTAGTATAGCCACATACTTGAGCCCCACGCGTGTTTATGAGCACACAGCTGCTGTATTTTCACCTGTGGAAACTTTGCCCGACTATGCAAGGTCTTCATCTCAGCTACAGGAACAGTCCACTGTCTTCTGCTTCCCATTCCTTAATGTCCCTCTGCACAATGCAGGTGACATCTAAGGGCTTAAGTACTGGCTCCTGGTGACACCAGTCTTTCTGTAGCCTCCTGCAGGAAGTCCGACACCAGCTCAGCTCTGACCATCGAGGCAAAATGGAGACACTGGAAATCGACAGAGGCTGTCTCTCACTCAACCTCGTGTCCCCAAACATCTCTCTGAAGGTCAACCCCACACGTGTCCCCAATGGGTAAGAAGAATATTTCAGTTACTCTCTTCCTCCTCTCATCAGCCATACCCTGCAAACCCCTTATTTCTGGCCACTTGCAGCTCCACCACACTTCGGGAGTGGGATGACTTCAGTCAGTTCAACAAAAACCGAGCAGAGGCTGAAATGAAAGCAGCCACCGAGCTGAGGGAGGCCATCAACCTAACTCTTGCTGAGGTGACCAGAGCCCTGCAGCCCATCCTCCAAGGCCAGCAGAGTGCACTCTGCCGGTAGCCTTCTTTTCTGGTTGGCCACGTGACACCCCACCCCTCACTTAAGCAGCATCCTCTTGAGGCCAGGACTTCAGGCTCTCCCCTTGCTTGGCTTCCTCCTTGTCCTACAGACCAAAAATGAACTGGAAGCCCAGAGGGTGGCCACGGAATTTGCCTTCAGGAAGCGGCTTCGGGAGATGGAGAGTGTGTACAGTGAGCTGAAGTGGCAAGAGAAGAATGTAAATAAGCCCTCCCGTGGGGCCAGCTTCCCGATGTCTTGCCAGGAGGCTCTGGACTGGGTGCTCCAGAAAAAGTCCCGATAGTCACTCTGTCCCCTGCAGACTTTGGAGGAGATTGCCGAGCTGGAGGAGGACATCCGGCATCTGGAGAAGGATCTTTCCAGAAAGATGCAGAACCTGAAGCTCTGCCATACTCGCCTGGAGTCCAGAACCTACCGGCCCAATGTGGAGCTCTGCCGAGACCAGGTGCAAGGTCCTCCCAGGGGGTGCACAAGCCTGTTGCCAAGATGTCCTTGCAATCACCTCTCAGCTCATATTCCTGGTGGAGCAATGATGCTGGCCTAGGGCAGCCCTCAGGCCTGAGAGTTAGAGGACAGCATGGCTGACCCGGAGCCCCCACCTTGCCCTTCCAGGCACAGTATGGCCTCACTGATGAGGTTCACCAGTTAGAGGCAACTATTGCTGTCTTGAAGCAGAAGCTGGCACAAGCACAGTAGGTTTGGGGAGTGGGCAGGAGGGGTGGGGAGACACCACCCACCAGGTGGGTCTCCTGCTGCTTGCTGGTTCCCCTGGGCATTATACTGGTGAGTCAGCCCAGAATTCTAGGTGCAACAGTGCTGGGCTGTTAATACCTGCCCCCCACCCTAGGGATGCTCTGGATGCTCTGTACAAGCACCTGGCCCGGCTGCAGGCTGACATTGCCTGCAAGGCTAACTCCATGCTTTTGGACACCAAGTGTATGGACACGCGCCGCAAGCTGATGGTCCCGGCCGAGAAGTTTGTGCCCCAGGTGGATACCTTCACCCGCACCACGAACCGCACACTGAGCCCACTGAAGCGCTGCCAGTTGGAGCTGGCCTAATGGTGGGCGCGTTGAGGAAAGAGTGGAAGGTTGGGAGGGAAAGGAGGGACTTAAGGAGGTGATGAATCTAATAAACGTGAAGGTTCTCAGGCCAGTCTGTTCTGAAGGTAGGAGCAAGGGGGTGCTTGATCTCCGCGGAGCAGCGGGATCCCCCACCTCTGGTGGTGGACGGAGAAGTCAAGATCTCAAATTCCAGGCTCCAAACCAGATTCCGTCCCTCTCCCTTTGCCCAGCTCTGCTCCTTGCCTGCCCTTTGATCCTCAGGGGAGGCTCTAGCCTATGCTCACAGGGGAATGGCTTCAGAGAAACCCAGACCAGAGTGATGTCAAGAGCCCGGGGGTGGGGGTACAGAGGCCGAAGTGCTCCCCCGCAACCCACAGCGGCCTCGAATGACTTCCTGGTTTGACTTGGTAACCGCCTGCCACATGGTGACGCTGTTAACACGTGGGAGAAGGGACAAAAGCAAGGCTAGTGGCACTGCGCGGAGCAGCAACTCCAAGCCGCGGGGCGGCGCTGTAGGACGGTAGTGGCGCGGAAGCTCCGAGGCACTAGGGGGCGCTGTGGGGACGCGGCGCCGCCGCCGGAAGTGGCAATCGGGCTGCGCGCGGATGGCGGCCGCAGCGGCTGCGGCGATGACTGCTGCGGGCGGCGGTGGGGCCGGGGCAGCCCGCTCCCTCTCGCGCTTCCGAGGCTGCCTTGCGGGAGCACTGCTGGGGGACTGCGTGGGCGCCATCTACGAGGCGCACGACACCGTCAGCCTCACGTCAGTCCTGCGTCACGTCCAGAGCCTGGAGCCCGACCCCGGCACGCCGGGCAGCGCGCGGACAGGTGGGCGGGCCCCTCGGCAGCGGGCGGGCCGTGACCCCGGGCTGAGAGCGACGTGGTCTCGGGGGCGCGGAGACCCCACGGCTGAGGACACCCAGGACACGGGCGTGGGCGGTCCGCGCTTCGTCTCCGCGCGTCTCGCCTCTACTTTCCCCCAGCTCGGCCGTGCTGCTCTGGCCGATGTTGGCGCCCCCCGCCGCCGCTCGCGCGTGTTTCCCGCCCATGCCCCACGTAGCGGGCTGAGAGCTTCTCCGCGCGCGACCCAGCGACCCCGCAGCGCGGCCCACCTGGCAGCTCTCACCTGCCTCTCTTGCTGCTTCTTGGTCTTGCTTTCCCTTTTTGGTCCCGCTCACCATAGTTCTCTGCCCAGCCCTTCGCCAGTGCAGTCACTGGCCTTTACACGCCGTCTCCGCTGCCCCGGGCAGTCACCTGGAATACTAAGGAAGGGGGCGGTCGTCAAAACCCTGATGAGCACTCGTGCGTGCCGGGCACATGGGACTGGAGGGGAGCTAGGGAAGGAAACGTGTGACAGGAGGAGAAGCAGGAGGGTTATCAACCAAATGTGAGAACAGAATTTCAAGGTGAAGACACTGGTCGCCTGTGGTCATGCTGAAGGCAAGTAGAGGAAAATCTGGATTCATTTCCAGGGAGTTAAGGAAGAGATAGAAAAGGAGGACATAGGGTGGTTGGTGTGAAGGGAAGGAGTGAGATTGACTGCGGTTGAACACATGATGGTGGGATGGGTTTTTGTTTCACTGTTGGTTTTATGATAAGATAAGAAAAAAGTGTTTTAAGTGGAGAGATGTTTTAGGGTCCTTTAAATGTAAGTGACAGGAAACCCGATTTCACATGGCCAAAACCAAAATTAAACACATTAGCTGATATGACTTGAGAAGCCCAGAGGTAGTAGGTATGGCCTCAGAGCTGAATACGGGGTTTCAGGCTGTCTGCTGCGGGCTGGGTTCCTCTCCATTGCTCAGATCTGCCTTCTTTTTTTTTTTTTTTTTTTTTTTTTTTTGTCTTTTTCGTTTTTTATCGGTACCAGGGATCGAACTCATGACCGCCTGCTTGCAAGGCAGGTGCTTATGCCGCTGAGCTAAATCCCCAGCCCCCAGATCTGCCTTCTTTGGGTGGGCTCCATTTACTCCACGACCCCTTATCCTGGAGTACCCCCTGAAGCTCCAGCTGAGGAATTTCTCTTTGCTGAGGCCAAGAAAAGTCTTAAATCAAACCTCCCTGGCCTGGCTCAGGTCCTGCGTCCATACCCCCCTCCCCCCGCCCCAGGAGGTGTGCTGTTTGATAAAGCAAGTGGGGAGTCAGTGCTGTCCTCAAGCTGCTTGACTGATAGTGGATGAAAGTGGCTTCCTAGAGAGGAACAGGATACAGTGACCATGGAGCAAGTAGATGCTGAACCACCACACAGGGAGAAGGGATAAAGGAAGCACAAGGCCTCCAGGAAGGGGGTGACCTTCACCCTGAGGAAGCCTGCAGAGGGCAGCAGGGGAGGAGATGGCCCACACTCCCAGTGAGTAGGAGGGGAAGAGTTTGGGACCTAGGGTAGACACCCTAAGGGCTGATCTGGGGTGTGCGAGATGGGAAGAGGACGCACTAGGGAGTTTGCTTCACAGTCTGTAACTAACTGTCTTGCCTCAAGGCCAAGGTTTCTCCTGAGCCTATTCAAGTGTGGCATGCAGAAATGCCAGAGCAGTGCTCCCTGGCAGCCAGAAGGACAAGAGATAGCATGGAGTACGGGGTTGGGAGAAGCCCCGGCTGGGAGGAACCTGATCCAAGCTCCAGGATCGCTTTTGAGGGTATGAGGGAAACAGTGGGGTAGAAGGTGAGTGAAGATGGAAGGAGCCGGGCTGGGGACAGCTTTGAATGCCAAGACCACTGAAGCCAGCCATGTTGAGCAGGAGAGTGGGAGAAGGAAGGTGGTGATCTGATCAGGAGGAGGAATGTTGCGGCTACGTGTGCAGCTTGCACTGGAGCTAAGCAGGTCATATTAAGATGAGCTTTTGTGATAGCCACAAAAAAAGGCTGGAAAGTTTTCCTTTAGATATTATATTAGCAGGATGTCATGCCTGATTTGTAATAAGAATTGCTGGAAATCTTAAGGATTCCTACAGCCATGGAGCCTTAAGTCAGAGGCTGACCTGAGCTCATGGTAGATGTGGTACCTTTAAGAGGACCAAGCGTAAGCCATCACCTCAGAGTCCTGCACCTTGCTCTCACGCCCACCCTCTCCCCGCAGAAGCATTGTACTACACCGACGACACAGCCATGGCCAGGGCCCTTGTGCAGTCCCTGCTGGCCAAGGAGGCCTTTGACGAGGTGGACATGGCTCACAGGTGAGGGGATGGGACTGGGGTGAGGCCAGCCAGGTGGTAGGTACTGTGCCCTGGACAGAGGACTGGTGTCTGCATGCTTGGGCCCCTGCCTTCAACAAGGCCCTGTTTCTTAGGCTGATGCAGCTTCCCAAGCTCAAAATGATGGCACTGCTGGGACAGGTACCTTGGGTCCCCAAAACTGCCTCTTTTTCCAAACCAGACTTCCCTGTTCCTGAAAGGCATTCTTGAAACCTCAGTTCTGCCTCCCCCTGCTCCCAGGTTTGCCCAGGAGTACAAGAAAGACCCTGACAGAGGTTATGGAGCCGGAGTCATCACCGTTTTCAAGAAGCTCCTGAGCCCCAAGTGCCATGACGTCTATGAGCCTGCCAGGGCCCAGTTCAATGGGAAGGGCTCCTATGGCAATGGGGGTGCCATGCGGGTAGCAGGCATCCCCCTGGCTTACAGCAGTGTCCAGGATGTGCAGAAGGTATTGAGGTGGGCGGGCTCCCAGAATCCCCTGCTTCATCTGCAGAGTGCATATGTCGTGACAGCAGGTCCTCCTCTTTCTAGTTTGCCCGTCTCTCAGCCCAGCTGACCCATGCCTCCTCCCTGGGTTACAATGGTGCCATCCTGCAGGCTCTGGCTGTGCACCTGGCTCTGCAGGGTGAGTCCTCCAGCGAGCACTTCCTCGAGCAGCTCCTGGGCCACATGGAGGAGCTGGAGGGGGATGCCCAGGCTGTCCTGGATGCCAGAGAGTGAGTATGGGCTGTGGGCGGGGCTGTGTATGCACATGGTGGGTCGGGGGCTCTGGCATCACTGCAAAGCAAAAGCTGCCTTCGTCCCACTGTGTACCCCACCTAAGGTGGGGTGGGAAGAGACCCCTTTGCCTTGGCTGGGTTTCAAGGCTCTCATCACTCAGAGAATAAAATGGCTCACATTTGGGACTCTTCCCCCTTTTTAAGGATATCTGTATCTGGGAGGAAGCCTGACCCCTGCTCGCTCTTACTGAAGTTTTTTTTCCCTGCCCACTGTCTCCACTCTGCTGGCTCTGACCTCCCTGAAATCTCCCCCAAACTCATAGGTTGGGTATGGAAGAACGTCCATATTCCAGCCGCCTGAAGAAGGTTGGAGAGCTTCTAGACCAGGACTCGGTGACTCGAGAGGAAGTGGTGTCTGAGCTAGGTAGGTAGATTTATTCTCCACACCCATCATCTTTTGAGGCCAGCCTTAGGCTCAGTAGAGAGGAGAACATAGACCCAAGCCTGCCATCAGGTTAGCCCTGGGCTGCTGTGACTTTCTGAAGGGTCCCTGGCAGGGTTGTGAGCCTAGCACCTTCCTCCTTTAACTGCAGCACCACACTGCGTCCGCAGCTGTAGCAGCTGGTTGCCAGTTTTTACAGTTAATGTGATTACAGATGTTTGATTACTTAGGCTACTGTATATTAGGCACCACATAAAATGCCTCACAACAAGACCTTCCATCATCCTCATAACAGGCCTGGGAGAGAGCGACTAACTTTACTCACTCTACACTGGGGAGTCAAGGCCAAGGATAGGAATCTTAGTGATTATGTAACTTTCCCAGGCACAAAGCAGTCCTGGGGGAGGCAGGATTTCAACCCAGGTAGTTTAACTTTGTAGCCTATGATCTTAATCCCAGTCCTGCATGGAGCTGAGACTATTGACCTGTAGCAAATGGTAGGAAGCCTGGTGGCGGGGATGGGGCAGGTCAGTTTCCTATGCTCCGGCTTCCCCACAGGGAATGGCATTGCCGCCTTTGAATCTGTGCCCACCGCTATCTACTGCTTCCTGCGCTGCATGGAGCCTGACCCCGAGATCCCTTCTGCCTTCAACAGCCTCCAAAGGACTCTCATCTATTCTATCTCGCTTGGTGGGGACACAGACACCATTGCCACCATGGCTGGGGCCATTGCTGGTGCTTACTATGGGATGGATCAGGTGCCAGAGAGCTGGCAGCAAAGCTGTGAGGGCTATGAGGAGACAGATGTCCTGGCCCAGAACCTACACCGAGTCTTCCAGAAGAATCTGTGAGGGCCACAGCTGCTGGGGCACTGCTATGTCCAGCAGGACTAACCACAGCTCAGAGGGCCCCTGGGCTGGCTCCCCCGCCTCAGTCTCACTGCAGTGCAGGGGCAAGCGTGCACCCCTTAGTGCTGGGGCTCCAGCTTGTTGCGGAGCTGCATGACGTGCTTGGGGTGCTCAGTGAAACAGAGGGTCCAAGACAGATTTTAGTTGAGTGCTTATAGCATTTTCCTTTTTATCTAGGGATATGGGATTTGGGGAGGTGGAAATGATCTGCAGTAGCATCATTTATCTCTGCTGGGTCTCAGCCAGTTTGTCTGACAGCCTGCCCTTGACTGGGCAGGCAGTTCTGTGGACCAAGGGACAATCACCAGCCTACAGTTGCTCTTGGTCCACAGCTGGCCCTTGGCTATCACAGGGCTCATTAACAGCAATAAACCACCTTTGGTAAATCCAGCAGACTGAGTGTTTCTCTGTCCTCTGGTGGCTTAACTGTGTCAGACTTACCATCCTTCTGTCTCCTAGCAGCTGGGACCCAAAGGCAACAAGCTGCGTGTAGGCCCAGGTCTTCCAGCCACACTTGAACCAAGAAGGGCACAACAGGCAGGGTCTGGTAGCTTTTCCTGTTGAAAGTCACTCAGTAGCCCAGGCAGAGACAGCAGGCACTAGCAAGCCAGGTTTTCCTGCTCTCACTGCCTGACTTCCCGATAGGACCCAGGACCAGTGGAACGATACAGAGCATACGTGTCACCAGGCTGCCGGACTGTAGGTGCCGGGGTAGACTGAGAGCTGTGTGCCTCCTCCTATATCTTGAGGCTCCACCAAGGCCTTGCCTTTCAAAATCTTGCCCAGTATCCACTTTGAATAAAGGACAGTTGAAGACAGCTGCCTTGAGCTTCTACTTCCCCTGGGTGGAGGCACAAGCATGCTCCACCCAGGTCCTTGAGGTCTCGGGACGGACAGTCGGGCAGGTCTGCTTTCAGCTGAGGTGGAGTTGTGTCAGGCTGGGATGAACCACAGGATTTCTCGGGTGTTAATTGGTATAGGTCTGCGGCTCCAGGTCCCCAGAGCCAGGGCCAGGAACATGCTGCGCTGAGCTGAGAGGACTGTAAACAAGCGCTTTGTGCCCAGGACTGTGCCCCCCAGCCATTTTCAGCATTGGCCTAGACACAAGCCCTGCCCTCAGCATCAAATATTCACAGTTTCATTCATAATTTGTATCAGATGTTGAAACTTGGCCCTGGCCGTCCTGAGCCAATTGTCATGCTCCACTACCCCGGAGAGCTTGCAGGAATGTTCCAGTGAAGTTCCATCCATCTCCCCCAGCTCCAGCCACTGCCCTGCCCCCCTCCAATTTCTCCGAGTACCTCGCACATCTGCCTGGTACAGCCCTTGTGATGTATAGGACCCCAGAGAAGGCCGAGTGCCTTGTGAGACGCTGCTGCACCAAGCCAATTTCAGCACAGCGGTTTACAGGACAGGTTTTATTGAAGTGTGTCAATAGTGTTTTTCTTTTCAAAATGAACCCCCCCCTTTTTTTGGTCCCCCAGGGCATTTTTCCCAAATCTGTGACACAGGGCACATGTAAATAGAGAACTAAACTTCTTACACCAGGTTAGAAATGAAATTACTAGTAAGAAACATTTAAACCTTCATCTTAAAAAAAAATTAAGAATTAGAATACAAAAATGTACAAAGTAATGCATGTTTCATAGGTAAAACCTGACACTGTTTATCAAAGCAAGTCAGGTAACAATACCTGCACCTCAGATTCCATGAACACTTCAGAAACATCAGCCACCCCCTAAGGACTTCAGGGGTGAAACCTGGCAAACACTCAGCTCTGAAACTGCTTTTGGGCTTCCTTTGGGACCTCTTTCGTTCCATGGTCTCCCACTGGAAGCTAATTTGTGGGGATCACCACCCATCCTTAGGGAGTCAGATTATAGTGGCTTGACCCAGGGAAGGAGATTGAGCAGAGAAAGAACCCCACCAGGCCTGCTGAGACTCCTTGTTTTCTCTTGGCATTGGGAAGGGAGAAGTCCACCATGAACCCCAGCCAAAACCTCTTCTGAGTCTCACTTGGGCAGATTCGGCTTTGCATTCTTCCCTTTGAAAGCTAAAGTAGCCCACTTTGGAGCAGCTGAGGGCGGGAAGGACAGCTGGCTGTCAGGGAGCTGGGGGGACCACAGCATGGCCAGTCAGAGGTCACCAGTCATCCTCCCCTTTCGAAAGTCGAACTGGCCAGAGTCAGAGCAGAGCTCACCTTTGATACAGGGAAGTGTTAGCTTGGTGAGGAGTGAGTGAAACCTCAAAGGTAGGTGACCATGTTTCCTCGGGTCACCATCCACCATCACTGTCCTCGGTACCAATGTGGGGGGACCTTGCACTGAAGTGGGGGAGGGGCGGCTGCTTCCTGCAGAGGCGCCCTAATGGGAGAATGGCAAACACAGCACCCTTCCTCTGAGAGCCTTGGCCTCCCAGGCCTTAATCCTGCTTAGAACAGGAAATTGGAACCAGAGGTGCAAGCAGAGGACTCCCCCACAGATTAACCCCTCTAGGAGGGACATATATCCACACGTGATTCTTATTAAGGAAAGCAAATGGGAGCTTCATCCTCAAGCTTGTGTGTCTTGTTCATGGCCAGCTGAGAGGTGCCTTGCCTTTGAGACACTTGGGTTGGGGACAGCAAGGACCCTCTTACAATCTGGCTTGAGGCTGGACCCCGGCAGGTGAAAGGGGAGACAGGAGTATGCATGCTTGCTGCCCTTAGTCCACACCGTGGGCACACTTCCAGACACATCGCAGCCCACAGCAGTCCCCAGGGGCCTGTGCGTTGTCCTCATGCTAAACAAAGTGGGGAGGAGGAGGAGCAGCCATCTGTCCTCCCCTCGGAGGATCACCTTTCCTCATGACTGTTGCTGAAGCAGAAAAGGTTTCCACCCTCCCAGAAACCTGCAGAGGCCCTACAATTGTCCCTGCCATGGACAGACTCGTGCAACAGCATCATCCTGGGGTTGAGTTCCTGGCAAAGTATCCACACTATCCACTTGCAAGGTCACCCTTTTCTCCCTTTCCCCTGAAGATGACCCACTATCACATGCAGGATGTCCCCAGGGAACTGGAAGAACCCAACTCCTAGAGCAGGTGCTCTCCAGGGGCCACCAGGCAAAGGGATGAGGGAGCCCAGCCCCCCCTGCCTGTCAAGGACCACCGGCGTCCAGGACTCATGGGGGTTGGGCTGAATATCCTAGGGTCCTGCAGGGCAGGCACACAGTACAGCCTCGACACTGCTCAGACATGGAGGTGACAGGAACTCAGGCCAGCCCCTCCAGAAAATCTCAACCACATGTAGGGGCAAGGCCACCGCCACCTCTGTTCAGCCTTTGGTCTTTTTCTTTAAATGGAGGTCTTTGTAACTGAAAAGGTCGCTCTACCACTACAGAGGAGGAGGCCAGGGCAGCAGGGCTGCCCAGGGGTTATGTTGGGCAGAGCAAGAATCCTGAAAAGGAGGAGTGGATGTACTCGGTGGAGTAGAGTCCGTTGGCCTGGTCCGAGGGCATCTGCACCCAGACCTGGTCGTTGGGCCGCAACTGGAGCACGGCTCCTCCAGATGCCTGGTCCAGGTAGCCCTTCTTGTATTCGTCGTAGGTGTAGGTGGCTGGCACGTTGTTCTTGTACAGGGCCACCCACACATTGGTGCCCTTGACATGCACGTGGTATGCAAAATAGTACACACCACCTACAGGGCAAGTGAAGATGCCGGTGGCTGGGTTGTAGCCACTGTGGCCATTGTAAAGAGTCCGGTCAAACCTGACAGGCATGCCTGAGGCAGGGAAGGGTGAAGTGAGCACCGCAGTAAAGGCCGGCGTGGCATGGGTTGACAGCTCGCCCAGCCCAAACTGTGGCTTGCCCCCCTTGCCCAGCACGGCGCCCTCTACACCACCATTGGGCAGATGCAAGCCTGCGATGCCAGTCTCATCAAAGGCCCCTGGGGCACCAGGGGGGCCCGGAGGCCCAGGAGGCCCAGGGGGGCCTGTGAGCCCTGGGGAGCCAGGGACACCAGGGGGCCCTGTGGGCCCAGTAGAACCAGGTTCCCCCATTTTCCCTTCTCCAGGGGGCCCTGGCAAGCCTGGTTCACCTTTCAAGCCTGGAAGACCCTGGGGCCCTATAGGGCCAGCTGGACCCTGAAGTCCTGGGATTCCTGAAGGGCCCCGCAGGCCAGGCTGCCCAGGGAGCCCCAACTCACCCTTCTGACCAAGAGCTCCTGCTGCTCCTGGTCCCCCAGGGCGACCTGTGAAACCTGGCTCACCCTTGGGCCCAGCTGGCCCAGGGGGTCCATGGGTGCCAGGAAGTCCCCTCTCACCTGGAAGCCCAGGTTTCCCAGCCAGGCCACTGGGCCCTTGGTCACCCCGAATGCCAGGTACTCCTGGGGGCCCTTCAGGACCTGCCTCTCCCTTTGCTCCAGGAGGCCCACGTCTACCAGGGAGCCCTGCAGACCCAGGAGGTCCAGGGGGGCCCCCCAGACCCTGTGGGCCCTGCTCTCCTGGTTCCCCATCCTCCCCTGGCTCACCCCTGTCCCCCAAGAGCCCTGGGACCCCTGCTGGGCCCCTGTCCCCCTTGGGGCCTGGCAGTCCTGGCATACCATAACCAGTAGGGCCTATCAGGCCAGGGGGCCCCCGGGTCCCTGGCTCCCCTTTGGCCCCTACTGGACCTTGAGGTCCTGGCACCCCCGCTGCTCCTGGCACACCTACACCATCTACCCCAGGGGGACCTTTTGGACCCACAGCTCCTGGTTCCCCCCTCAAGCCTGGAACTCCAGGAGGCCCAGAGTCCCCTTTGTCTCCAGGGGCCCCCGGTTGCCCATCCAAGCCTGGTTTGCCCACACCAGGTGGGCCTGGGAGGCCAGGGGCCCCAGGGGCACCACTCTGCCCAGGAGCTCCTGGCAGCCCTGGCTGGCCCACTCCATTATCTCCCTTGACACCTCGATCTCCTGGGGGTCCAGGTTCCCCTTGGGGCCCTGGTTCTCCACGGAATCCCGGGGGGCCTGGTACCCCCTGGGGACCTGGTTTTCCAGGAACAGTAATGCCTGAGGGGCCAGGGAGGCCAGGGGGTCCTGGGGGTCCTCGGAGGCCCTGATCTCCTCGTATCCCTGGCTCTCCTCGAAGCCCTGGCTGCCCTGGTGGCCCAGCCTTGCCAGGGAGCCCAGGGGGACCAGCCTTGCCCATGCGCGAGAAACCAGGGGGGCCAGCAGGCCCAGGCTGTCCATGGAGCCCTGGTTTTCCGGTGCCTGGTTTTCCTGGGAAACCAGGAGGGCCAGGGGGGCCTCGAGGCCCGGGCTTCCCAGGGGGACCTGGTTCTCCTTTGAGGTCCATTGGCAGCAGAGGTAGAGGCATTTCTGAGAGAGAGAAAGAGAGAGAAGGGCAGTCAGAGGTGACCCCATCTACTCGTATGCATTACACTGGGACGGAGCAAGGCCCTGTCTACTCCTTAAGGCCACACCTGGCTCCCCTCTCTACACACCCTCCGCTCCCACAGGGGCTGTCCAGTGGCCATCTTGGGAGCTGCAAGCTATTGTCACGCAGGGCTTCTCGCACCCAACCTACTGAGACAGACTGAGCCTTCACCACGAACTTCAAGTGATTTCATCCCTGAATGACACTAGGTGGCACCAGCAGCCTGCCTTAAAGCCAGCTGGAGCAGAAGCCCCACCCCAGCTCCTCCATAACCTTCCTACCCACCCCAACCTGAAGACTACCTGTGTCCTCCAACCACAGCTGGTCTCTGGGCTTACCCGAGCCAGAGAGGCCACAGACAGCCTCAGGAAGAGCAGAGGGGACTCCAGTGGGGACTGGGGCTGTAGTGAGTGCTTGTGAGGGTCCGATGGCATCAGAGCGTTTAGCGGTTGGGAGCTGTCTGAGACATGGGCAGGGATGTCTCACCTAGGTACTGGCCCTTGCCCTCGCGGAACGGTGGTCCCACGGGTCCTTTCTGCATAGGCTGCACGTACTTCACTGGGGCGTAGCCTGCTGCCCCCCCAGCCCCACCACCGGAGGACACCCGTGGCCCACACCCCAGCAGCAGCAGCAGGAGCAGCAGCAGTGTAGGCAGAGGCGTCAGAGCCTCCTGCATGGCGTTCCTGGTGTGCTGCAGGAAGAAAGCACAAGGTCATCATCGAGCCGCCCCTGGGTGGCTGTGCAGTCCAGCTCCAGGGGCTCCCACAAAGATGGGACTTTAGATATTACTCGTAAGCAACTTCCAAAGTCCACAAAGGCAACCTCCCAAGCCTCTTCCAAGCCTGTGCTGGCTCTCCATCTCTGCCATTCCTGCAGGCTCACTGGACTCCCACGACCACAGCTCCCCCAGACAAGCCACTATGCAGCCTGATGTGCCTTCCAGAGCACCAGTCTGGTCCCACCATGCCCCCTGCTAACACCTTTGATGATAAGCCCTGCTACCATTTGCCAGGCTCTGGAGTGAGCTCTTCAGAGATCTGAACTCAATCCTTGAAACACTTGCACAAGCTACCGTCATCTCCACTCTTCTAGGTGATAAAGCCAATCTAAGTCCTTAGGAAACACATGGGACTTCTTAGGTCCACATGACTGCGTGTCATACTGAGGCACTTTCCAGCTCCTCACTGCTTCAGGATAAGGCCGTGCTGCTGAGCTCAATAGCCAAAGTTTTTTTTTTTTTTTTTTTTTTTTTTTTCCCTTGTAATACTCAGGGATTGGACTTAGGGGTGTTTTAGCACTGAGCTGCGTCCCTAAACCTCTCCTTTTTTTCTTTTTTTTTAAATTCTGAGATAGGTTTTTCTCAGTTACCCAGATGGGACTTGAACTTGTGATCCTCCTGCCACAGACTCCCTAGGATTATAGGTGTGCACCACCATGCCTAGCAAAGTAGGGTCTTCTAATCTGCTCTGGGCCTTTGTCACCAACCCCACAACCTACTGCCCTATCTCGTCCCCTGCCCGCACCCTGTAACCCAGAGGTGAGGCATATGTCCTGGGAGGGATCCTTATAGTCTGAGCTTCCATTTCTTTTCTTTGCTATGCTGGGGAGTGAACCAAGGGCCTCACATGTTAGGCAAGTATTTTACCCTTAGGAGACAGTGCCAGCCCTTGGCTCCCATTTCTACATTTGTAGAATGGTTTAATCCTTGTGTGGGCTTCCTGGGCTCCTTGGGCAGATGAGCGTGAGCTAAGGCCTGAAGTCCTGAGTCAGGGCCCAGCCATACAGGGCCTGAACACAGCAGGTGTTGCTGTCACACTGAGGCCTGGGGAAAGGCCCAGTGTGACTCTCAGAGCTACCGAGCAGCTAGGGGGTAGAGCTGGGATTTGAACCGGTCACTGAAGTGGCAGATCCCCAGACCTTCCCCAGAGCCTGTCTTCATTCTACATGTAGAGCTCTGTGACCCTGAGCTGGGAGCCCAGCCCCTACCAAGGTGGTCCTTATTTCCCATGTTCTTCCCTGCCAGGGATGGCTGCAGCTGTCCCCAGATGAAGAGCTGAGACAGCAGGGGGTTTCTTTGGATGGGAAAATATAAATAGCCCCTCATTTGAATGATGGCTGCAGATGCCCTACTTGTCACAACGGCCCTAAGAAGTAGGTTGTTAACTCACTTTTAAAAAATAACAGGTCTAGGGGCTAGGGATATAGCTCAGCAGCACAGTGCCTGCCTGGCAAGCACAAGGTTGTAAGTTCGATCCCCAGTACCAAAATAAAAATAAAAAATAACAGGTCTCGCAGGCATGGTGGTGCATACCCAATGTCTCACACTTTGGAGGCGCTGGCACTAGAGTGAGGCCTTGTCTCTTAAAGAAAAAAATGAAGCAGCAGGAGGAGAAGGAAGAGAAGAAAAAAAAAAAGGAAAAAGTCCACTGTATGGGTACAGTTCATCTTATGTTTTGACTGGGCTTTGCTTTGGGCCATTATGGGGTTTTTGTTTTCTTTTGGTACTGGGGATTGAACTCAGAACCTCACGTTTGCCAGACAGATGCTTACACCACTGAGCTAAACCCCTGGCCCTTGTTTTGGGCCACTGTGATCACCCAAGCTCTCCATGGCAAGAGGAAGCCTCAGAATCTGGGCCTCTTCCTCACCAGGCCTTGCTCAGCTAACTGCTATGCTGGGGACAGGCTAAGCGTTGAGTAGTGAGAACTGCCAGACTTCACATGTGTGGGCTTTAAAGGATGAGTAGGAGACTAAATTAACCATGGAGGCGGGAATGGAGATGCCAGTGGGGGACGACCCAGGCACCTGAGTCCTGAGCCCAACCGAAGCCTGCATGCTCCCGCTTTCTGGGCCAGCTGAGCTCTCCCTTTTGCAGCACCACAATGTCCTGCACTCCCACCCACAGAGTGAGGCAGGAGGCAGAGTGAGAGCCGCTTCCGGTTTAGGGAGACCAGGGCCAAGGTCAGGACACCACCACAAGCGAACCCAGGGCAGCCTGGCTCTGCGGAGGCCCAATCCACTCCCTGCCCTGGGGGCGGAGGGGTAATGGGGTTCAGATGAAAGAGTGGTCAGATGCACAGAATGCCAGGGTGTCAAGCCAACCAGGAACAGGGCCCCCTACCAAGGTGCCTACATTTCACCCCTCCTTGGTAACGAGGTCCTCCAGGAAATGTCCTATAACCCATCCCCTGTGGCTCCCAGAACCTGGTACACTGTATGTGTACATATATGTGTGTACCCAAGAGATCACAGGGGCTGAGCAGGTATTTGCACAAGGAAGAGAACAAATGACCACAGCTAAGCAGGCAGGTGTCAGGTGTCACTGAAAAGTTTTTCAGTGGAAATATTTAATTCCATTGTCTGGGGAAAGATGCTATTATGTGCCCCCATTCTACAGATCAGGAGACTGAGGTTCAGGGAAGCATGGTGATGTGCGCATTAGCCAGGAATGGACAGAGGATGAGGAAGGACAACAGCAGAGAGGAAGCCAGGGAGCAGCAGGGAGGCTGGAAGGAGCGGCTGTCCTCGGAGCTGGAGGGAGGCTGCTGGGCACCTAGACAGAGCAGTCAGCACCTGCGGCTGAGCATGGGGCTGAGAGGGGAATGGAGCAGGGTGCCAAGCTGTTCTGGGGCTGCAGAAGGAAGTAGCGTCCAACTCGGCACCCCACCTGCCCCAGCCACCGAGCCCCATGCTCACCTGCCTCCCTGTCACTGCAGCCCCACGCATGCCAGCTCCCTGACTTCTTCCACCTGGAGCGCTCACTTGGCACTGTGCACCACAGATGCCCACAGCGTGGAGCCCGTGCCTGCTGTCGTGGCTCTCTGCTCTCCTGGCTCCCACACTGTCCCGCCGTGTGCCCAGCAAAGGGCCTGGCAGGCACCGATGCTCTGAAATGGCTATGAACTCAGTTCACCATCAGATCCACCCACCCATCCACAAGGTCTCTCACATCCCTGCCCAGCTGCCCCCGGCTCGGCCCTTGACTCTCAAGATCAACATCTGCTGAGCATCCTTACCTGGCTTTCCTGAGATGCCTCCCCACCATTTCCTTCTCACTCACTACTTACTGTCCCACCCCCAGATACCCGGGCAAAACAGTGAGCGAGCGTCACTTCCAGCCCTGCCTTCCCTAGGAATCAAAGAGTCTCTGCACACTGTGTGGGTGCCCTCCCTTTCAGCCAACCTGGCGGGGCGGAGTTGAGGCCCTAACCAGGCACCGCCCCTACTCCCAGCACTTGGGAGGCTGAAGCAGCAGGCTCCAAAGCTTGGGGCCAATCTGGACTATGCAGCAAGACCTTGTCTCAGAATGAAGCCACACACAGCGGCACACACCAGCACTCTGGAGGGCTGAGGCGAGGAGGGTCGCAAATCAAACCCAGCCTGGACAATTTGGTGATACCCAGTCTCAAGACAGAACATGGAAAGGTCTGGGAATGTAGCCAAGTGCAAAGGCCCTGGATTCAATGTCCAGCACCGCGTATACACGCGCACATCCATACGCACAGAGATACGTACAGATGTAAATAAAAACTTAAAAGAGATGGGGATGTAGCTCAGTGGTAGAGCAGTCCTGGGTTCAAACCCTAGCACCAAAAGAAAAACCGCCACTGATAATTCAGTGGTTCCCTTCCTCAGACTCTGCAGACACACCTCACAGGCCCGAGGGGCTCCCACGGCTAGGAAGGAACTGAGATGGCTCCTTCCTGGTTTTCCTCCCGTGGGATTCCAAGCAAGGGGTCAGGAAGGATCCTGAGGCTCAGGCCGGCTCTGCCAGTGACTAGCTGTGTGACCTTGGGCAAGTCACCTTACTCTCTGGCGACCTGGGGGAGTGTGGACAGGAAGGAGGCAGGCTGGGAAGGGCACAGAGCCTGCCCGGGGTGGGGGGCTGGGGGACACATTCAGGAGACGCTGATTCAGGGGATTGAGCTGTGGCGACGGCGGGGTAGACACGCTGTTTGGACAGCTGCAAGTCCTTAACGGGGATTTCCCCCCTTTTCAACAAATCCCCATAAAACAGCCTTTCGTCCAAGTCAGCGTTTTGAGGCAGCCTGCCCTCCTCCCAGAATGGCTGGAAGTGGGTGCTCCAAGGTCTTTCAGACCAAGAGGGTAAGTGGGGTACAGCAGAAAAGCAGAAAGAAGCCCCTCCCCTGGAAGTGGCCAGCAGGAAGTGGTCAGGCAGTGCTGACAGTGACTCTTCCCAGCAGCCCCTCTCTCAAAGGGTCCTGTCCCAGCAGGAGAGACCCAGGTGACCCTTTGGGACTGAAACAACTGTCCATTCCCGATCCCATTTCCCAGATGCGCCATGGAGGTCCAGACAAAAGGAGGGGGTATGGCGGGGAAAGTGTCACCCGGTACCCAGGGGACCATGCAGGGGTGAGGCTGACAGTGTACCCCCTTGGGGAAGGTAGGTGGAACCGTCCCTCGAAGCATCCTGCCCCCACCCAGCCAGCCAGCCAGCCAGCAGTGCAGTGCCGAGAGCGGTGGGGAGGCTCTGCGAGCCTGGCCGGCCAAACCACAGGTATGTTATGAGACGCTTCCTGTTGTGGAGACATTTCTGCGGGATCCACTGCCCGCGGCTCCCCTGCCGCCTGGCTCCCCGCTCCCCCACCTTGTCCTCTGCTCTCTCCCTGGTCTCCAGGCCTGCCTCCACTCTCTGCCCGGCCTTGGCACCTCACCAGCTGAGCAGCAGCTCTTGTTCAGGCTCTGGCTAGAAGGAGGCTGGCACTGGGGCTGCTAACGCCTTCCTAGGTCCAGGCAGCCCCTGGACTCCGGCACAGCTCCTTACCAGCTGGGGACACTGGGCATCTGACCACCTAACTGCTCTGGATCTCAGTGCCCTCATCTGCAAAAGTATCACTTGGCCTGTGCCGTCAGCCCTTGCAGATGTGCTGCCCTGTCCTGCTCCTGACGGCCAGGAGTCCTCCTCAGCCTCCTGTTGCACGCAGCACCTCCTCCAGCCCTTCAAAGACAGGTGACTGCCTGCCAAAGACCAGACCTACTGAAATGAATCTGTAACGTCAATTTTCTGGTTTTTGCTTTTGTTGTGCTTGTTGTTTTCTTAAGACAGGTCTTGCTATGTAGCCCAAGCTGGCCTCAAACTTGACATTTTTCTGCCTCAGCCTCTGAAGTGCTGGGTTACAGGTATGCACCACCGTGCTTAATTTTCATGCTTTTCTTTGACCAGTTCTGAGACAAAATGGACCAGGAGCCACAGAGCCCACTTGGGACTGGCCTCCCCACCTTGAGGCATGACATCTGCTGGGAGGCCAGGCTTCCCCAAGGTTCCACCGGCTCCCCGCTCACCCATCTCTGCCAGGCTTTTCCTGTTTCTCCTCAGGGCCCTGCCTGCTTCCTGCCTCTCCACCAACTGTGCACACAGGCCTGGTCCTCCCCATCACCTTGTCTCCCAGCCTCCCTGGCCAGGCTTCTGGAAGGAACTGTCCAAACCCCTTGCTCCCCACGGTGCCTCACCCGCCTGGCACCCCCATGGCACTGCCTTGTGACCTGCTCTCCTGCCTCCTAGAAAGTTCCCTGGGGGAGGCCTCCCCACCTGAGGAGCTCCTCTCTTCTCTCTGGGTGTTTCTCCTGCTGGATCCTTTCTAGCCAGAGCCAAAGCCAGGGCCCAGCACTCCCCAGCTCCTGCGGCAGTGCCACCCATCCCCAGGGACCCTCACATCCCGGCCCAACTCCCCCACTCAGCCCTAGACTCTGAGTCCAGTGTCAGCCAAGCATCCTTGCCTGGCCAGATGCCTCCCCACATCTGCTGCCATTTCCTTCTCACTCATTACTTACTGTCCCACCCCCTGGTACCCAGGCGAAACTGTGAGCATCACTTCCCGCTCTTCCTTCCCTCGGACTTAGAGTCTCTCCACGCCCTCCCTTTCAGCCAGCTCAGCCCCTACTCGTTGCCCTTCCGGGCGCTCTTGTGTGTGGACATGCAGGACATGCTCCTTTCCCTCCAAACCCTCACTCTAATTATTTTTGTTGTTGTTTTGTACCAGGGATCAAACCCATGACCTCACGCTGCCAGGCGGGCTCCTGTGTCACTGAGCTGTATCCTTGGCCACCCTGTTCTAATTCTTTTTTTTTTTTTTTTTTTTTGTCTTTTTCCTTTTTATCGGTACCGGGGATCGAACTCACGACTGCCTGCTTGCAAGGCAGGCGCTTATGCCGCTGAGCTAAATCCCCAGCCCTCACCCTGTTCTAATTCTATGCACTCTGTCTCCTCCATTTCTAGTACCTCTGTTCCTTCCCCTGTGGCCTAGGAGAAACCTTGTACTCCCCCCAAATGCAGCCCAGTGCCTGGCACATCCCAGCCGCTCAGGAAAGGTTTGTGAAACAGCCAAACTCTTACCTAGACAGTCGTAAAAAAATCTCTCTGAGCCCGTGGGCCCTGCTTTTCTCTGTTGTCCTCAATAGAGCCCACACAGCCTCCCACTAGCTTCTCACGCTACTGAGACAGTTACACTTTCTCGGCCCCATTTAACTTGGGCAGGGGACGGGCCAACACATGCGTCTCTCACAAGCTCTGGGTGACGCTGACATGGTCTGTGGACCACTCTTTGGCAAAGCTCTGGCAACTCTGCCCGTGGCTCCACTGCCATGGGTTCTCCAGCAGCTCCCCAGGACTGACAGGATACACACCGTGTTATTCTGCAATCCCTGTGGCTTCCAGGAGGAGGCACACACTTTAGACTCTCAATTGTGGACCAGTTAGAAATCGGGGAGGCTGACAGGGAGTCTTACAGAACACATGTGGGCCTAACAGCCAAGAGCAGAACACCAAGGACCAGTCTGTGGATTCAGGGCCACAAGGGTGGTACTGTGCTGCCTTGTGTCCCTTTCTCAGTGTCCCTGTCCCTGAGCCACTCTTCACCTGCCTGTGAAGGTGCCTCAGGTGTCTCTGTCTCTATCCTCCAACCTATCTGCACACCACCTCCATCTGGGACTGGCTTTCTCTGTCCCCTCCCTTGTCCTTGTGCCTAGATCCCTGAGTTCCACAGGCATCAGTCACTGGCAGGACCAGTGAAAGGCCAGTCCTGCGGATCCACACCTCCTGCTCACCTTGGGCCTGTGTTTGCCCTCTCTAGATGATACCTGAGCAGCCCACAGAGTCTAGCATCGACCTGGGTCTCCATGCTGAGCCACTAAAAGACTCTCAGACCCCCAAGTTTATATGTACAGTGAGGCTACTCCAAAGCCAAAGAGCTGCCTGGAATCTGGCAGGCTGCCTGAGGGCCCCTCATCTCCCAGGTAGAAACAGGATGAGGCGTGCCCCTGTCCATCTTGTCTGTCCTATCAAAACCCAGCTTCAGTTCCATTCAAAACCAAGCATCCATCCGTCACCCTAGCAAGCAAGGTGCCCAGACCACATGTGACCTTAATTTTTTTTTTTTTTTTTTTGTACCAGGGATCGAACTCACAACCTCACACTTACCAGGCAAGCGCTTGAACCACTGGGCTAAATCCCTGTCCTAGAACCTTAATTTTGGAAGCAGATTTAGAAGGAGGCCAGAAGGACAAGTCAGAATTTGCTAGGCCCTGAGGGACAGGTGATGGCAGGAAAGTCCAGGCCAAGAGCACAGCAAATGTCTGGACAGCAGGGACATCTCAGCAGCAGTGAGCCTGTGGGTGTGGAACTCAGGAGACAGACATGGGCTGCAGGGAAGAATACAGGTCTGTGGGCTGGGGTAGCTTTAGACTGAACAACAGCCATGCACTCGCCCAGGCTTAGGGAGTGAGGGAAGCCCACCATGCCTGGGCTCCACCCCAGGACCCCAGGATGGGTACCCCAGACCTCTCCTTTACCTGCACAGCCCTCTCAGCCTGGATGGCTCTTTTCACCCTCCTCCTCCTCCCACCACTCTGGTCCTCATTTAAAACCCACCCAAGCACCTCCTCCTCCGAGCAGCTTTCTCTACCTCCCTCCCTTGGGGCCTGTGCCAGCCTCTCTCCCTGCAGGTCATCTCTGACCATCCTGACTCCCACCTTGGCCCAACTAACAGGGTGGCTTCTGCGAGCTTCTTTCTCCCTCAGGTGACAGCCTTTACTTTCCAGGCCCCCTGGGTTCTGCCACTTCTGCTAAACACCCCGACATCCCCGGGAGAGGAAAAGCATCCAAGCAGTAACAGCAGCAGAGGAGCCAGAAAAGGCCAACAGGGACAGGGCCCAGGCAACTGTGGACCCTCGGGCCCAGCTGGTGCCACCATTTGCTTCTGCCAGGACTGATTTGAGGGCCCCAGTTCCAGCCCCTCCCCTGCCCCCTAGCCACAGGCCAGGCAGCAGTGCACTCCGCCTGCCGTCCCTGCCTTCTGGTTCGCATTTGCAGCCTTTTCCGGAGCGCCACCCGGCCGCTGCAACCCAGCCTGCCAAGATTCCTGGGCCCCGGCGGCTTCCCTGAGTGGTGGCGGCGGGCAAGCAGCAGCAGGAGGGGTTGGACTGGAGAGGGCCTGGCAGGAGCGAGGCCCACTGGCCACTGCACCAGCCCCGCCAAGCAAATAGGGAGCCAGGTGAAACTGTTCACAAATGAAAAAAAAGCTGCTTCCGAGTTGAGCCAAGGTTTTAAAACCCAGGCTCCGGAAGCTGAGGTCACCTGCAAGCTGGGCACAGCTGGGCCAGGGGGTCTGGAGACAGGGGCTCTGCTGTGGCAGGAGGAGGTTCAGAGGCATCAAGCCCAGGTCTCCTCCAGTCCAGGAAGTCAGAAAGCTGCCCGAAGTTGGCTTACCTTTCAGGTCGGAGGGCTGGGAAAGATCCCAGCAGCGGCAGGGCCTGAGGACAGAGGAGAGTAGCAGTGAGAAGACACCAGGAGCAGGGAGCCCCCTCACTCGCCCCAGACACCCCAGCCTGCTCCCTGGCTTCTGATCGGCAGCCCTGCTAGAACCGGGGCCCACGTTAGCCAGGCTTCTCAGTTCCACTCCTGCAGGAAGCACCACACTCTCCCACTCCTCTTCTTTGACCGGTGCATACCAAGTACTGCCTTCTGGTTGCTGGCCCACGGTTCACCTAGCTCTTCCCGTCCTAGAGGAAGCAGCTTCCGTATACTAGGGTGCATGCTGGCCAACTTCTTTCTTTTCTCCAGGTCAGGTCTGGTCGGGGGTGACCTTTATTACAGGGTGACCATCCCTTCCAGGGAAGCACCTATTGTATGCAGGACCCAAGGCTGAACTTGGAACACAGAAATGTCTCCATGCCCTGCACTGCCCTGGAGGAACTGGGGTATCAGACAAGTGGCAGTCATACAAGTGGCTGAGACCTGTGGGCTGGAACACTGTTCCCTTCCCACCTCCACTGTGAGACTTCGTGAAGGAAGGAACACAGGCACTGAATGCTAAAGGGTGAGCAGAGGTTTAAGAAAAAGGACAGGTAGAGGAAAAGTCCAGAAGTGCAGTGGGGCTGGGGAGAACAAGCAGGAACCAAGGCGGGGCCGTGTGGGAGGAGCCTAGAACACCCTGTGTGCGGTTCTCTGGAGATCAATGGGGAGCCAGGAAAAGCTGCTAAATAGGAAAATGATGTCTGCTTCCACCAGGCATAACGTCAGGCTCTGGGACAAGCCCTGCTCCAAGTCATACTGCCGCATATAGAGGGGCTGGGGCTGGAGTCCAGACTCAGACACCACTCCTGGGTTGATGGGGAAGGGATCCCCAGCCAGCCCACCTGGCAGGGAGGCCTCCAGCCGCGTCACTCTCTCCTCCAGCTGCTTGCTCGCCTCTGCCCGCTCCCATGGAAACTCTGACATCCAGCCCTCTCTAGCCGCTCTGGCAGCCAGGTGCCAGAGCCAGGGCTTCCAAGGCCTCTGCTCCAGCTTGGCTGAGCACTGCCTTGGCCCCGTAGCTCTGAACACCGTGACCCCAAGGCAGGTCAGGAGGCTGCTTGCTGAGCCCCCAGCCTGGCTGTCCTGGGCCACAGCCTGACCCCTGACTACAGCTTCTCTAGCCCAGACCCTTCTCCCACCTTGTACTGGAGGGGAAATGACTTTTGTTGGATCTGGGATTTGAAGGACAAATACAAATTTAATGGACTAGTGGTGGGGAAAGACAACTGTCCAGGACCAAGGGGACAGTGTTGGTCAGGTACAGAGGTGGGAAATCCCTGACATATTCATGGGACTGAGAGAATTAAGACAACATTAAGAAACAAATGAACTAGGGGGCTGGGGATTTAGCTCAGCGGCATAAGCACCTGCCTTGCAAGCAGGCGGTCGTGAGTTCAATCCCCAGTACCGATAAAAATGAAAAAGACAAAAAAAAAAAAAAAAAAAAAAAAAAAGAAGAAACAAATGAACTCATAAATCATGGATAAATTCATTGTACCCTTATGGGTATTTTCATGGATCATCTCTTATTTTATGGCGATGGTGGGGCAGAGACAGGGTGTCTCTGTAGCTCAGGCTGGTCTTGAACTCTTGGTGATCCCCCTGCCTGGGCTTTGTTTTATTTGTTTTTGCAATACCGAGGCCTTAGCACTTTACATCCCCAGCCCATTTTCAATGTATTGTTTTTATTTTGAGACAGGGTCTTGTTAAGTCACTAAACTGTCTGGGTTTGTTGAGCTGAAATTTGCAGTCTTTTTGTTTGAGCCTAGCTCCCTGAGTGTCGGGATGACATGCATGCACCAGTACCCCCAAAGCGCAGGCTCTTAACACCAACCATACAAAAGACTTGACTTGATGTGAGAAGGCCTGTCTCAGGCAGATGGGGAAATGCCTTGGGATCAGGCTCAGAGACCTGGGCCCAGCCTAGAGCTAGCGTCCCTTCTCCCTCCATGCCTGTCCTGAAGTACATCGTGTACACTGGTCATAGCACTGGGTACACTCCAGACTACTCCACCAAGCCTCCCTGGAATCCAGTAAGGCTGGAACTACTGACCCATTTCACTGAGGAGGAGCTCAGAGCTCAAAGGGGACACATCCATTCCCCACAGGTAGGAGGCAAGATCTGTACCCCGCTCTGCCCACTCCCCAGAAAGTCAATGCCCTGCACACTTGGGCTTCCTGGAGCTCTGGCACTTGCTTCCCCACCAATCCCACCCATACTTCTTTAACCCACATGGCGCCAGGCTAGGCAAGGCTGGGCACAGAGGGACAGCTATGCCCAAAAGCCTTAGTTGCCACCACAGTGCACCAGGGCTGGGCCCCACAGCTGTGCCAGAGCAGCTCCCAGCCTGTTCAATGGGACTCTGTTCTCACCTCACCTTGGCCTCCCTAATCCCCCTCTCACGTCCCTCCCCTGGCGATATCTCCCCTTTGCACAGTGTGCCACTGCCAGCTAAATCCCAGGCCAGATGTGGGTGGGACTGTCTGGATCCCCTGTCCTCCAGTAGCTTCTGAGGGCTATGGGGCTCCCCAGGAGGCTGACCAGACCTTAGGCCCCTTGCTCCATTTCAAGACTCCAAACTCTGATGTCAAGGGCCATGAGTAGACAATCATCTCTTCATACAGATTAGGCTCACAGAGTGTAGAGGAGAGACATCTCCATTTTTGAGCAATTACTATGAGCAACTTCTGGGCTAAAAGTCTCATGGGGGCCTTCCAGGAGTGGGGGCACACACTTGTAATCCCAGGACTCAGGAGGCTGAGACAGGAGGATTGCTACCAGTTTAAGACCAGCCTCGCTACATAGTCAGCTCAAGTTTAGTCTGAACTACATAGCAAGACCTATCTCAAAAAAAAAACAAAATAAAACAACATCAACAAAACATAGGGGCAAATGTGGTGATGCATACACAAAATCCCAGCACTGGGGCAGGAGGCTGAGCTTAGAGAATGGCCAAGTTCAACTCCACCTTGGGCAATTTAGCAAGATGTTATCTCAAAATAAAATTAAGAAGAGCTTGGGTGGATTTGACTTCCAGTACCACCCGAAAAAAAAAGTGTGGGTTAAGAGAATTACTCTGGAGCCCATGCATTCTCATCCTATGAAGTTCTCTTAACCTATCTGGTGCCTCAGCTTCTTCCATCAATACAATGGGATCAACTCGTACTTCACAGAGCATTGGAGAGGGTTGGACAAGCTTTGTGTATCAGTATCAGACTTAGAGGGTTCCTGGTTGGACATCCAGGAACCCTCAGCAAATATTCACTATTATTACTATAAATATCACTGCCATGACACTGCCCAGCAGCACCAGAGGTATTTTATTATAAACCTCATTTCATAGATAAGAGACTCTGAGAAGACATTCATCCATGTTCGTCAGCCAACCAGAGGACAGTCCCAGAGTTCAGTTCCCAGCCGAGTGATCCAAGATGCTGAAGCCAGGCCCCACTTCCCCTGCTGAGGCATGGTGTACCTGGGGGATCCTCTGTACCCCCTCAGCCCCTGCTGCCTGATCCCAGGGGTTCTGCCCCCACCCCAGCCCTGCTGCGGCTGCAGGAGGGGGTTCTGCATTCCTGGCTAAGCAGCCGGATTTGCTGTGCTCCCAGAACTATGAAAAGAATGTTTGCCACGAGCTGAGCCGTGGTCGCCTGTCAGGGAGCGTGGCCTGGAGGCCCACGCAAAGCTGTGTGGCAGCCAGCACAGTGGGAGAGGAGGAGGCCAGACAGAAGGGAGGACTCCGCATCAGGAGGGCTGTGAACCCTGGATGGGGTGGAGGCCAAGGAACCAGCCTTTGAGATCTTTCAGGAGTGAAGAAATGAGGCCTCCACCCTACAACTTGTTTCTCCTCCCCACAGGCTGTGGAGAGGCCCAGGCCGGCACCACTGGCCCATTCTCTGAATGGGATTGGGAGACTCTGAGGAGAGATCACCTGAGGTCACACAGCAGCCGGTGGCAGGACTGAGACCCGGGGCCAAGGTACTGAGCTGATCCCTTCCTCCTAGCAGCTGTCATCCCTCACACGGCCCACCAGAGCCCACCAAGGGCTCCAAGATACAAGAAAATATTGCTTTAGGCCTCACTGTTTAGACGCTCCCTGGGCCTGGCTTTCCCCTACCTGTCACTCCACATGCTGTCCAACTACTCCATAAAACACTTTGTACTTCGTAAATGCCTGGCACTCTGTGAATGCCCAACAATTAAGGCCCCATTTCTTTCCCACTAAGCCAAGTTCTGAGGAGAAAAGTGGTCACGATCGGTAGATAAGTCGATCAAGAGTCATGGGGTCTCACAGACCTGGGCATGAATCCTGGGCAGCACCCAGCACAGATCAGATCACTGCCTGTACTTAGCCTTCTGCTAACTGGGCCACCCATCCCTGCTCTGCAGCTGGTTTCAAGGATTAAGTGAGACAAGAAACATAGAACCTGATACACAGCAAGAGCCCAAAAACTCCAGCTGTTACCCCTCCTTCAAGGAGATTGAGACAGGAGTTATGTTAGAAAACCTCCAGTGGTGAGGTTCCCTGCACCCCAGATCCCAGATGGTCCTATGAAGCACAGTAGCCTCTAGGAGGAAGGAGTCCTCCGTCCAGTGTCCTTGCCTCTGGTCTCAGGTCTGCCACCACCTGCTGTGTGACCTCAGGTGATCTTTCCCGTGAGTTTCCCGATCTCGTCCCATCCATGAGATGGGCCAGTCGTGCCAGCCTGGGCCTCCCCATGAGGCACCAGCCCCCTGCCACCCTCCCATATGGCTTTTTTTTCTTCACAGTAAGGAGCTCACTTCCAACCATGTGGCTCTTCTGCCCTCCATGAATCTTGCCCACCCTGGCAGCATAGGGACAGCCACCCTTCCATTCAAAAATTTCCAAGAATTTGAATGGAGGCCAGGTCTTCCCCAGTCCTCTCCCAGGATCCAGACAGGTGGGTGGACACTGATGGGAAATCTGGTGATGTGGGGGCTGGGGATTTAGCTCAGCGGGCATAAGCACCTGCTTTGCAAGCAGGCAGTCGTGAGTGCGATCCCCAGTACCGATAAAAAAAGACAAAAAAAAAAAAAAAAAAAGGAAATCTGGTGATGACGCAGGTACTACCCCCCAAGTGGGACTTGAGACTATCCCTTACCTCTTTATAGGTAAAATGATCCTGGAGACAAATAGTGACATTCCCATTTTGTAGATAGGGAAACTGAGGCACAGGCTGGGAAGTACCAGGTTTATCTGACTCCTAGCATCAGCTCTTCTCCACAGTGCTCGTGCTGCCCTCTCTCAAGGTCTATGTCCACACTCACCTGCCTGGCAATGCCCACAGAGCACAGCAGGTTTGGAGTTTGTTTCCTGGACTCTATGCCTGGTGTCTGGACACACGTGTGCACACTCTGACCCTCCACTGACAGCCAGGTTTATATACATACCCAGGCCTCCCGGATACTGCCCTCACACTTGTGGCCACACTCAGCCCCCACTCCCACTCACTGTAGCTTATCAGATCCTACGTCTCCCTGCACCCTCTTCTGGGAACAGTCCACACCCACCCAGGGCAAAGCTGTTAGTCTACCCTCACCTCATTCTCCATCCATCCCACCTCTCATCCCCATGGCAACCACCCACTTCAGCCCCCTTCACCTTCACCTTCCTCCTCAACTATCCAAAGTCTCCCTGCCGCTAAGGTTCTCCCCTTCGCCACAGCCCCCAGAGCAGCCAGAGTGGCTCCTGAGTTGTGTCGCTGGGTGCCCATCTCTAGACAACGGCCTTGGGGATCTGCCCTCTGAGTAGTGAGTCCTCCCACTCCCCACTGTGAGCTTCAAAGGCACCATACTACTCGCTGTCCCTGAGAGACCTTGCAGCTCCCCACAGGACGCCCTCCCACAACCACCCCTCATACCTGTCCAAACTTTCTTTTTAGGGGGTACTGGGATTTGAACCAAGGCCCTAAACTTTCCAGGCAGGTGCTGCACTGCTGAGCTACATCCCTAGCCCCAAAATTCTTATTGTCCTTAAAAGCTTCAGTCACCTCTTAGGAACTCCAACCATCCCCAGTTCCACTCCTCAGCCCTTCGTTTTGACTTGCATGATGCCCTCCTCTTAGGGACTTGACAGGTACCTCTGAGATCACAAGTGCACCCTACCTGAGAGGCCACTGTGCCTCAGGCCACTTCCTCCGAGGGCCCACACCTGCTGCTGGGGGCCTGGAGTGAGCTGGGGTTGTGACACGAAGCTGGGCTCAACCCAGCCCAATCCTTTGGTGGGCTTGGGCTCAGAGCAGAGGCAGCAGTGGGGTTTGGGGCTCAGGCTGAGAGCCTTCTTTGCTGTTTCTCCTCCCTCTCACTAACTAACTCATTCACTTCCAGTTTTCCTCTCCCCTTCCTGTGGGGCAGAGTGGAAACACTCATGCTCACTGCAGCAGACAAATTGAAACCGGAGAGACAGACCCTGGTGAGCATGCTGAGTGTGAGTGTGCGTGTGTGCATGCTGTCCTGTCTGAGAATGTCTGCGCGGGCCACGTGGGGGCTGCCATGTGTCTGCAGGAGTTTAGGGAGTGCGTGTGTGCGTGTGTGTGTGTGTGTGTGTGTGTGTGTGTGTGTGTGTAAGCGTGCATGCTCACTTGTGCGTGTGCATCCACCTATCACTGTTGGAGCATTTGTGGTGGCGTGGGTTTCAGTAGAGATGCTCATGTGTCTTATGAATGTTTAATTCAGCGTGTGACTGTGTGTGGTTCTCAGCAGGAGGGAGTATATTTGTGCGTGACTCTGCGATCTGTGGTTTGTTCTCATTATCTTTTTGGGGTTGACTGTGTGTCAAAGGGTCTGTGAGTGTTCACTAGTCTAGTAGGAGGCCAGCAGGGGCATCTACGCCCTGACAAAAACTGTGGCTCTCTTGTGTCTCCCCGAACTGCTACCCTCAGGGTCAGTCCCTTAGTTCAGTCCCCAGGGAGAGACCCCAGCTGCTTGATCCTCCAGCATTGCTGCTCCAATGCCCTCTGGCCTCCAGTGCCCACCATAACTCTGTGAGGCTTCCTTTCATAAGGGCAGCAGGCAAGAGGAAAGTTTCTGAAGGCCAGGACACCCTACAGGAGGCCAATGGCACTCCTGTGTTGGAACTAGCATGTTCTCTCCCATGGCAATGTCTCACACAGAGACATACACATGTACATGCACACACACATGCGCAAAACTCAGAAGGGTCTGCTCTTCCCCACTGGCAATTCCTGGATCCCTGGGCTATCTGGGGACCTCATGGAGCCAGTGTGTCCCTAGACCCAAGACAGACACACTGGGCAGCTGTTTTGGGGTCCTGGGACCCCAGGCCCCCTTTTCAGCCTTCACAAGTCTCACTCTGGAGCTGGGGGAGGTGCAGAGCCTCCCGCAGGGACATTCCTTAGACCCTAGGTCTCCAGTTTGGGGTGTAGGGCACCCAGGACACCTAGTTTAGGAGCGACTTGGGGCAGAGGTAGAAAACCCAGGAATTGGGAGATCAAGGCAAAAGAGAAAGGCCGAATACAGTGGGGGTGGTGATGGTGGTGGGGCTAGGGCGCCACACGGGCCCCTCACTTCCCCATCACCTCCACCACCCCGCTAGGAAGATCTGTTATTCCCACTTTACAGGTGGGGAGCGAGACTCGGGTGAGTGACCCGCCCAGAGCCACATCGGCAGGACTCCACGGGGCACTGTCCGAGGCCCGGGCCGCAGGAGTGGGGGGCTGCAGCTGGGTTTCTGCCCGGCGCAGGGATGGGCTCCCCTGGGCCTGAGCCGCCATCCCCCCGGGTGGGGGCGCCGGCCCCGCCGTCCATCAGCCCGGCTGTGGTCAGTCCCCGTCGGGTCCGGGGTGCTGTCTCAGGGGAAGCCTGGGTCCCGCCCGCAGAGCCCCGACTCCAGCCCTTACCTGCAGGACAGCTCGAGGGTGGCCGGGCGCGGGCTCCGGGCTCGGCTCCGGCGGCGGCGAGGGGCTCCGTGCCCGCGCTCGGGGTCCGCGTCGCTCTGCGGCCGCCGCGCGCGAGTCGGCGGGACAGCGGGCGGGGGAGGGCGCGGGGCGGGGCGGGGCCTCCCCGCCTCTTTCCACGGCCGCCGCCAGGCCCTCGCCCCGCCCGGCTCGGACACCGCCTCCCCCACGCCGCCCCGGGACCCCGCGGACGGACGGACGGACGGCCGGCGACGTCCCCACGCCGCTCCCCCACGCCAGCGTGTGGGCACAGCGCGTCCCGGACGGACCTCTGCCCTCGGAGGCTGCCTGTTTAGGGGGAGACGGGCCCCTCTCAAAAGTGGGGATGGTGTGGCTGCTAAGTGAGGCGTCCACAGAGGACCTCCCCCAGACGGTGACTGGGCCGAGCCGGGAGGACAGCAGGAAGGGTCAGCAGGGGTGGTCACCGCACTAGGGAGTGATGTGGTCACAGAGACAGACAGGGGCCGTGCTGAAGCTGATGAGATTTCACCTGCAGGGACGTGGGGAGCCACCAAAGACTCTGGAGGCATCAGATTTGTGCTTTGAAAGAGCACCCTGGCTGCTGTGTGGAGATGGGAAAGAGGGGACTCCTGGAATGAGCAGTCCTAGCACAGCCCCCCCCCCCAGGTAGAAGGGAGGGGGAAGGGAGGGTCAAGCGTGAGAGGAGGTGAGGAGGTGAATAGGCAGAATCTGGATGTTGGGGTGAAGGGCCTTCAAGAGAAGAATCAAAGCCAACAGCTCCCTTTCTGGCTAGGCCTTGGGGATGAGGGTCCCTGAGAAAGGGTGGTAAGGTATAGAAGTTGACCCTGATATATCCAGAAATGGTGCATTCTAGGCAAAAGATATGCAGGTCTTGATGTGCAGCTGACAGCTGATGCAGCGGGGTAGAGTGGGCCCAGGGAAGCAGTGCTTGGCCGAGCTAGGTCGTGGCACAAGTCCGCACACATCCACAGTTAAGAGAATCTGCAAAGCAGGCCGAGAAGGCGTGGCTGGGACAGTGCAGGAAACCAGAAAACCAGGGTCTCAGAAGGCAAAAGCAGTGTTTTTCTAGAAGGCCAGGGAGGCCCACAGGGTTATGTGTCACTGAAGAGTGTCCTTCGGGACCAGCAGTGAAGAGCTAGTAGGTAGTGAGGGGGATAGGGACAGTATAGTGGCAGAGGACACAGGAGCACCACAGGGGAGGAGGTGGAGGCAGCAAGAACAGTGGGAAATTCAGGTGAACTAGTCTAGGAGGGGTGGCGTGGGGTGAGAAGGACATATGCTCCAAGTGAGTAGGAGCAGAGCTCTCCACAGGCCAGCCAAGGAGAGGGAAAGCCCAGGCTGTCTCTGGTCAGGGCCCCTCGCCCCTTCCTTCTCCTGCTGCCTGCCCTCCAAGGGCCCCCGGCTTTGCTGTTCCCCTGCCAAGGTATACACCAGCCCGCCACTCCTCAATGGGGCCTCTTGCCTTCGTCCACCCCAAGCCAGGGCTTATTCCATCCCAGGCCTCAGACTGGGGGTTGCTGGGTCCACTGTATCCTCCTGCGGGGACAAGCCCAGAGGACCATATTGAAGCTGAGTAGGGGCACTGGCTGAAGAAGGCAAAGTAGCTAACAGGACCCTGGCAGGGACTGGCCGCAGTGGAAACCAGACCCTGGACGGGGGCTCAGATCAGGGCTGAGCATTCAGGGAGGGCACAGGAGCTAAGCAGCAGGGACTACGGGCAGTAGTCCAGACTGTGGATTTGGATGCTTGGGTTCAAATCCAAATGCCACCACTCACCGGCCCCATATCCTTGAGCAAACTGCTTAATCTCTAGCACTGCATTTTCCTCAACTAAAAGCCTCTCTAGGCAGCTGTGAGGATTGTGTTTGTTAATCCACATACAACACTCAGCTCCGTGAAGGAAGGGGAGGGCTCAGTACAGGGGCCTTGTGAAGCAGGCAGGCAAGTGAGAGACTCAGACAGCATGTTGGGAGGAGGCTCTGTGGGCTTCATACATGCAACAGTCAGACTCAGCAGGTCCCTCCTCCTTGCTCCCTCCTCCTAAGGTGTCCCAGGCCCGGTTCTGACATATCCCTGTCCCAGCTCCCCACTTTTTCCTCCCCTGCCTACGGCTCTGCAAGAAAACAAGGCTCCAGCTCCTTCTTTCAACCAGCTCTGGGACACCATGCCTCTCTCCTGTCACCAAATCCCGTGGCCCCCAGTGCTCACCGGCTTTGAGAGGCGCCCCTTCCCCCAGGTGAGCCACAGGAGCTAAGCAGGCTCAGTAGAGGATAAGGCAGCCTTGCTGTGACATTGAGGTCCTGTCTTCTTGTCTACCAGCTATTTGCTACATGAGCCTCAAGGCAGGAAATGAGTGTCCTTGTGCCAGGGATTGTGGACTGTCCCACCGAGGCTCACGCCTGTGTGAGGCCAGGCCAGACTCCCAGCTTAGCTGCCCACCCTTCCACCAGGTCTGTCCCTGGTCTGTCCTTTGGTGGGGTCTGGATATCAGTGGATTAACTCTCCCGGTGGTCATCAGTCAGCAAGTTGCTGCCCCTCTCTGGGCTTTCATTCACTCAGCCCAGAGCCTCAAAAGTTGGCCAGTGAAGATTCAAGGGCTGTTCTAGGCCTGAGCAGAGGGATTAAACAGGTAAGTGGTTAAACTGAACCAAACAAGGTAACTTCTTAGCTCAGATCCTAGAAGGACCGATGCTCGCCCTGCCCAGCAGTTCAGGAAGTAGGCCGAGGAGCAAGCAGACCTGGCTTTGCAGCCCCATGCCGCCACCTCTCTGTGACTGTAGTCAAGGGACCTCACTTCTCCAGACTTCACTCTATACAGGGGATAATAGCTGTGATGATCCTGGTGACAACAGCTAACACTGTACTCTTAACCCAGGCCAGGCACTAGTTGAGCACTCTGCCTAGATTAACTCATTTAATCTTTCAGATTGGTATTATTTGGTGGTATATAGCTATAATCCCAGCTACTTAGGAGGCTGTGGCAGGAAGATTGCAAGTTTGAGCTTAGCCTGGGCAACATAGCAAGACCCTGTCTCAAACTAAAAAGAGCTTGGGATGTAGGTCAGAAGAAGAGACCTTGCCTAGCCTGAATCCTATTGCACTACAAAAAAATAAATAAATAAATAAAAATAGGACTGGGGATACGGCTCAGCAGCACAGCACCTGCCTGGCAAATGTGAGATCACGAGTTTGGTTCCTGGTACCAAAATAAACCTGCCTCCTTAACGCAATAGGCAGCATATCAGTCTGATAAAAATAGATTGGTACTATTACTGTTCCCAGTTTATAGATGGGGAAACTGAGGCACAAAGAGGTTAAGTGACTGTCTCATACTCACATAGCTGGGACGTAAGTGATCCAGAATTTAATTCCAACTAGACCATCTCCGAAAGTCTCCACCCATGGCTCTGTCCTCTTAGGCCAGTGAATGCTTCACTATGTGAGGGTATAAGGGGAAGAGGGCAGCTGGTAAACCAGGAAGAAAGTCCTCACCAGGAGCTCAATCATGACTAAGAATTAAGTGTTAAAATAAAAGAAAAGCACTCAGGAGACTGAAGCAGGATGGACACTACACATTCAAGGCCAGCCTGGGCTACAGAGTAAGTTCAAGGCTAGGCTGTACTACAAAGTGAGACCCTGTCTCAAAAAAACAAAAACAAAGCAAAGCAAAGAAAAAAAAATGTGGGCGAGTTAGAGCAGCAGCAAATTAGTAATAAAAGGCTTAATATAAGCTTAGCACATAGTAATAGTTCTACAATAGTCATTAATAATATTATTTTTACATTATTCTCCCATTCCTTCTAAATTTCTGTCTCGCTCAACACGTAAGAAAAGCTCCAGGCTCCTGCCACCCCGCTGGACAGTGGGGAGAGCTGGCTGAAGGCCTCTCAGGGTCATCCTCGGTCTGGCAAGCTGAGGGGAGGGAGGTTGCACAGATGTGTGGCTGAGGGCATGCAGATAGTCTGGGGAGGGGGTGTGGTGCCGGTGGATCCCTGCTGCACACCTGGCACCTGTCGGAGGACGGGACTCTGGCTCTGTGCTTCCTGAAAGTTCTTCCCTCTATTTCAGCCTCCTTCCTGCGTCGAAGCTCCCAGCAGCCTCTCCTTCAGAGCCAGAGAAATGAGCCCCCACCGTTCCTCCCTCTTCCACCCCAGGGGATCTCTCTGCTCCATCTTCAAAAATCCCAGTAATGCAGTGGAAATTAAACTTACCTTAACTATTCTAATCTTATAACAATTTTGCTTCAATCAACATCTAAATGTGACCACATGTACCCAGACCACCCAGAGGCCTGCTTGGTGAGGTGGGGCGAGATGGGCTTTCGGGGGGATGGGAGGCAGAGGGCTGCTCTTGTGTATGGCCTGGCTCTGGAGGGGTTCCCCGGGGGACAGGCGGCTGGCCATTGGGCCAGTCCTCCTGCCTTCTCCTGCCTGCCCACACCAAACATCCTTTCCCTAGGGCAGTCCCCATAGGTCAGTGGTGACAAACTTATGCTGTAGTAGGCTGTTATCATTGAAAGCTCTAAAAAATTCACCGTCACTACCCTATACTGTCCCAACAACTGGGGAGTCATTCCAGAGGCTGGTGATTCTGCTCCCCAGGCCCAAGGAGGTCACAGCTGCTTTTATTGGAGTTGCACAGGACTCCCCCCCCCCCCCGCATTCACGGGGGCTTGGCTTAATGCTTTTCTTTCTTTCTTTCTTTCTTTCTTTCTTCTTTCTTTGAGACAGAGACTCACCATGTAGTTCAGGAGGCTGATCTTGAACTCACTATGTAGCCCAGGCTGACTTGAAATTCACAGTGATCCTCCTGCCTTAGCCTCCCGATGCTGGGATTACAGGTATGTGCCACCACATCCTTCAACTTGATGCTTTTCTGGACCATAACAGTATCTGAACAAGGGGCTCTGTATTTAACTTTGCACTGGGCCACATAAATTATGTAGCCTGTCCGGCTGGTATGGTGGCCCATACCTGTAAACTCAGTGACTCGGGAGGATGAGGCAGGAAAATCTCAATTTCAAGTCCAGCCTAAACAATTTAGTGAGACCTTGTCACAAAATAAAATTTTAAAAAAAGAAGGGTATAGCTTAGTAGCAGAGCACTTGCCTTGCATATATGTATATATGAACTCCTAAGTTTGATGCCCAGTACTGCCAAAAAAAAAAAAAAAAAAAAGAAGAAGAAGAAGAAGCTGGGCATGGTGGTATGTATTTGTGATTTCAGTTACTTGGGAGGCTGAGGCAGGAGGATCATAAGTTCAGTCAGCGAGCCTTTGGGAAGGTGGTAGAGAACTTGGCTAGCATGTGCAAGGTCCTGGGTTCAATCCCTAGACCTACCTTAAAAAAAAAAAAACTATCATATCTGATAAGAAAGAAGAAAAGCAGCAGCTGGTCTTGGTGAAGGACTCCCTGTTCACCCACTCTTCTCTATGGGCCTTCCCACCCTTCACTAACCTTTACTAAACACCCAGTCACGAATCATTTACTGAACACCTCTGTGCTGAAAAACTGTGCTAGATACTTGGATATAGTGATGAACTGAAACAGCAAGCAGAAATACCAAAACAACACCAACGATTTGGAGGCAGATTTACTTTACATTAACAGGCACTGGGCAGAATCACTCACAAAATATCAGGCCCCGATCTTTGGCAGTTTGGAGCTTATATGGGATAAGCAAGCAGGAAGTTCAGAAGCAGAGTGTTGGTGGTTGTTGGTGGTTCTTATAATATGCGTCACAGTGACCAGCTGTTTCTAGGAGACAGAAGTAACAGGAATTATAACAGAAACTGTTACCTAGGCAACTAACAAACTGGCAGGGGGGGGATTTTCTGCTATAGAACAACATAGACATCCTCTAACCTCACAAAATTAACCTCAGATACATATCTACATACATATCTTGAGTATTTTTGTTGGGTTTTTTTTTTCACTTTTTTTTTCTTTTTATGGGTACCAGGGATCGAACTCATAACCGCCTGCTTGCAAGGCAGGTGCTTATGCTACTGAGCTAAATCCCCAGCCTCTTTTGCTAGGTTTTTAAGGACAAGGTCTCACTATGTAGCCTAGGCTGGCCTTCAGTTTGTAGTGATCCTCCCACATCAGCCTCCTGAGTGCAGGGATTACAATCATGTGCCACCACACCCAGATCATATAGAGGCATGTATGTATGTATTCATTTTTATTATTTTTTTAATTTTAATTATTTTTTTCATTTTCGTTTTTTTATTGGTACCAGGGATTGAACTCACAACCGCCTGCTTACAAGGCAGGTGCTTATGCCGCTGAGCTAAATCCCCAGTCCCTCATTTTTATTTTTTTGAGACAGGGTGTCTGTCTCTACATAGTTTAGGTTTGAACTCACTATGTAACCCAGGTTGGCCTCAAACTCATAGTGATTCTCCTGCCTCAGCCTCCCAAGTGTTGGGATTACAGGCATGTATCACTACTCTGGCTTCATATAAGGGTTTTGCAAAACAGTTTCCCCAGTAATAGTCATGTTAATCATAATTGCCCATTAGGGAATATTTAGTGCATGCCAGAAAATTTATATACATATAATACTACTTTTTTTTTTTATTGTTTTGAGACAAGGTCTCTCTATGCAGTTCAGGCTGGCTGCACAGGCTGGTCTCAAACTTGCAAATGATTTTCCTGCCTCAGACTCCCAAGTGCTAGGATCACAGGTGTATGCCACCACTCCTGGTTCTATATACTACATATTATATATATCATTCTGTTTCATCCTCAAAACAGGCAACAAAATAGACTCTATTAGACCCATTTTTCAGACAAAAACCAGGCTTAGCATTCAAATGACGTGTCACTCTCACACAGCTGTGTTTGTTGGTCACTTTCAATGCCTTCTTCTGCTCTTCACCATACCGTAGTGCCTCCAGTTGCTTCTCCATAAGGAGATGCTTTCAGCAAACAGGGCTGGGGTCCAGGTCATCTCCATGTCCCCAGCCCCTAGCCCAGGCCCAGATTCTGGTCAAATGAAACAATTCATTCATACACACACACACACACACACACACACATATGGCACTGGATAAGATCTGGATATGCAAATCCTGATTATTTGGGTTTAAATCCTGACTCTATCATGTACTAGCTGTGCACCTCACTTTCCTTATTTGCAAAATGGGAACAGTGATAGGGCTGTGATTTATTTTCAGTGAGAAGTATGTGTGAATTGTTTACCCCAGCCCTGGCATCCAGCCACTCAAGTCAGTGAATACTTGTGGCCACAAACACATGCCTAAGTACACCATCTTCCCAGCCGTCTTCTAGCCTAGCTCCATGGAAATGTCCTCGCGGCTGACAGCGCGGGGCCCCAGAGCCAGCAGGAAAGAGTAGCTGTTCCCCTGCAGCTGCACCTACACCAGCCCAACTGAGTGGTGGAAAAGGAGTGCTGGTCCTCACCAGTTCTGGACCCCATCAGGGAGGGCTTCCTGGAGGAGGCCTCCAGCCAAGGAGAGTAAGGCTGAAGTAAGAAGGTGCTGCCCCAAGCCTTCCAGTGCTACACCCTTCCTCCACCCCTTCCTCACAGTAGAAACTTTCCTTCTCTTCCTGCCAGAGTGAAATTGCCCCCAGGAATGTGCTTTGTCCCACTGCTCCTCTAGCAGTGGCCAGAGGCTGTCCTGGGGTCAGGCCTGGCCCTACATCAAAGGTTCAGTACCATAACAGCGTGTCTCCTTGCCTGCCACCACCCTTCCCTCCAAACCTCCCCTCCCGCCAGCCTGCTGGCTTCCAGGGAACAGCACATGGTAGCACTTAAGCTCTGGGAGGACGGGAGGATGCTTTTCCTGTACCCCCACCTCCCACCAGCCACAATGAACTACTTGTTAGGAGACTATTTTAATTTCGCTTAATGTGATTTCAGCTCCTGGGGCCTCTTTGCCACCCGCTACTTGGGCCTGGATGCCCAGTGCAAATGTAGGGGAGGCCAACCTCCCAAGAGGAGGAGTAACTTGAGTGTGGAGATGTCGCTGGTACTGGGAGGCTGGGCAGGGCAGAAAGGGCACTGTTACATCAGGGATGTGGGTGGGTGGACTCTGGACTCCCCGTTCAGAAAGTTAAGAATTAGTGAGGGGAGAGCTTGGAGCTGCATCTTGAACAACTCAGGAGGCCATCATGAGAGTATGGAGAGTTTGGAGACATCCGGGTCAGCCCAGCCCTGAGTTCAACAGGCAGGGGCTTTGCTTCCAGGTTTCCTGCAAGTGACTGGAGGAGGTGGACACTTCCTTGCTCTGGCTAGCTTCTGAGGTTTGCTCCATCAGGTGCATCTTCTAGCAGATTCTAAAAGCGATGAGTTCAATGGGCAATTTATGGGACATTAGGGTGATGATGTGGAGACCCCTACTGGCCAAAGACTGCAGAGCATGGCCTTTCCCAGAGCTCTGCCCAGCTGGACTCAGGCTCCAAGGTCACCAGGGTGGTCTCCTCTAGCCCCCAGAGCTCTGATTCCTGGAAAACCATCCTCATTAGTTGGTATTAGCACCATAAACCTTTTCAGGGAGATGTGTTAGTTACTTTTATGAGATTAAAATACCTGACACCCAAAGTTTAAGGAAGAAAGGTTTGTAGAGGTTTCAGTCCATAATCGGCTGTCTCCAAGGCAAGGCAGCGCAGCAGAGGGGCGTTGTAGAAGCAGGTGGAAGACAGCAAAGCAGCCAAGCACCAGTGGAAAGTGGAGTACAGATGACAGAGCCATCTCTTCCCCTCATATTCCACTCACACTTAGGCTGGGGTACCCTTAATCCCTGCATGGCACACCCAAGATGCGGCCACCTCTGAAAAGCCACCTCTGAGTGCACGAGGCTTTGAGGGGACACCAGATACACCCTGTGGGCAGAGGGATTGCAGGTACACAGGGACAATGGAAAATGGATGTATCAGCCTGTCTTGGTGAAATCAAGGGATAATCTACAAATTGTCAACCCCAGGGGCAAGCATGGGGCAGGAAGGGAGGCTGCTGGGGTTGCATAATTGGTACATTTGGAAAGATGACAAGCTGATGCTCCCAACAGCTCCCCAGCCCTTTCCCTTCCCTCTGCCCTCGAGTGTACATCACACAATTGTGGCGCTGAGTGGGAAAAGCCATAATAGGACCTTGTTTCCACAGCTCAGCAACCATGTAACATTGCCAAGTTTAACTTGGGAAAGGAAATACCCACAACCTCACACCATACAAATGGCTGCTAGAAAGTGGGCTGTAGCACAGGACGACAGGAACGGTAAACCCACCCCAAGCCCACAAGGGAAAGGGCGGTGCAGCAGTGCTTTGGCAGCATCCAGACACTGCACAAACCTTTCTCCATCTGGACCCCAGCATTCATTTCCTCAATTTGTTTCATTCATTCCATTCAGCTTTAGTATGGACTCAGCCTTATCCACTAAGGATACAGTTAACCAAAATGTGGGGCTTCCCATGGGGAAGGTAGAGGTAAAGAGGCTCAAAAAAGATGGGATTCTAAAGGATGAACCTCCCTATATTTGGAGGCACAAAAATTACCATCCAGGGCTGAGGATATAGTTCAGTGACACAGCATTTCTCTGGCAAGTGCAAGATCCTGAGTTCAAATCCCACCCCATACCCCTAGCCCCCAAAGTGGCCATGCCTCCTTCACCTAACCAACTGGGGCCAAGTCCACTGCAAACTGCCCTCTTACCAGGTCTCTGAACACTGGTCTTGCACACTTCAAGTACAATATGCTATAGCTGGCTCCCCTCAACCTGGCTCCCCTAAAGGCCCTAGGCTGACCCTAAGAGCAGTATTAACATAACTTGTGCTTCCTCCCTTTAAAAGCTACCCCAAGTTGGGCACAGTACACGACTGTAACCCAGGCACTTAGGTGTCTGAGGAAGGAGGATTTCGAGTTGGTCAGGCTGGGCTACACACTAAGACCTCATCTCAAAAGTAACTTAAATAAAACGCTACCCCAAGCTCCATGTAAGGCATGGAGAGGGAGCTGTAGACCTGTATCCTCTCTCTCCTGAAGTGCTGACCAGGTTTCAAAGAGCATCACCATTTAAAAAAAAAAAAAGCATCACTTAGGCATTTTAAGTTTGGCCAATTCTGAACCATGGCATCTCCATTTAACAGGTTTATGACCTTAGGCAACTTTGTGGCCTCTCCTATGGAAATGGAATTGTTGCCAACCAGATAACACAAAGCGTTCAGCACTGTCTGATAATAAGTGCTCAGAAAGTGGTACTCCAGCGTTCTAGTCAAACCTTTCATGGCTGAGCAGAAGGAAAAGAAGACATTATTGGGATTTCATTCAAGAATGTGTCTTTATTGAAGAATTTTAAGAAAAAAGGATGAACCCTCTGTAAAAAGAGGAGATACTGCCTCCAAACAGCAAGGAGGAATGAGACCTGGGTGGCTTCCCAGAAACTGGTGTTTCCGGCATGACTGGCTCTCAGGTCCTGCCAAACGCTACAGCATATCACAGGACAGCTAGTAATCCCATCCACCCTCTCCCAGCCCTTCACCCAAGCCCCCAGATTCCCTACAGCCATTTGCCAAGAGCTTGATAAAGGTTCAGGGGTAAATGTGCCAGGCTTACCACTCTTTTTCCCCCCAGTACAGGGGACTGAAACCAGGGCTTTGCACTGAGTTACATCCACAGCCCTGTTTATTATTTTGAGACAGGTTCTCACTAAATTACTAACCTGCCCAGACTGAGCTCAATCTTGTGATCCTACTGCCTCAGCCTCCCAGTGCTGGGATTACAGGCGTGAGCCACCACACCCAGCTCAGGCTTATTTCTTAATGGGGTTGAAGTAGGTTTGCTCTGGAAAATTCACAGGAATGTAAAATGCTTTGAGCTCTTTCTAATCCAACCAGCAATGATTACATCCAGCCCATTTTAAGGGAAAGGGAACAAAGAATTCCCCTCCTGAATGTGTACACTTCTAGGCAAACTGGACTGTATCAGTCTGCTCTTTATTAGCATGGAAAATGGAAACAAGGTTAGAATATATAACATCTGTGTTAGAGTCACTGAGTTTTAGAGGCAGAGGGCACTCAACAAGTGTCTTGCTGGCTACTCTCCAGTCCAGAACGGTCACTCTTCTCCAGCTGGGAGATTGTCTTCAATCCTCCTGATGAACCTCATCCGGATTTCTGTTACACCATCTCCTTTCAGGGTGTCCTGGACAAACTTGGCCTCCACTGCCATTTGGACCTGGAGGAAGAGTGGGAAATGAAGCGGCAGAGGCCTGGCCATAGACACCCCTGGGGACGGGGATGTAACCGATACATATACAGCAGACAGAAGAGCTGTTTCTCACAAGGACAGGACTGCCAGCTCAAATGCTCCACTGCAGAAAAGTTTCTCCCAGCCCACAAGAAGAAATTCAAGAATGAGGCTGTCATAAGAACCGTGGGAGCAATGAAACCCAAAATGTGTAATAGTCATTATACAAAAGAGAGGAAAAGAAAGTGCTCCAAACTATATAACTGCATGTATATTTAAGTGTATAAGATAGAAAATGATATCACAGAGTTTTATTGGATCAATGAACAGAACTGTTTGCAGTATCATTGATGGAATGCCCACTTTACAAGCTTTAATTTTGTGACTTGAACAATTATTTCTAAGATGACAATATATAATCCATTAACTAGTGATTTCCTACTGTTCATTTTTTTTTCTGTAAATCTGTATAACTTGTACCCTTTCCCTGCTTTTTTTTTTTTTTTTCTTTTCTCCTTAAATAAAATTAAAAAAAAAAAAAAAGAATGAGGCTGTCACCAGGGAAGCCAGTCTTGGAAAGGATGTCCCTAAGGCTGTAGGGTTTGACAATACCACTTCTCAGCCTAGCAGGGATGATCAGCTCCATGCAGAGATGCCTAACTTGGGTCTTAGCGGCATGGCCACTTCAGGGAACAAAGGTCAGGGATGAGCTGAAGCCCTCCTTTTCTCCCTCTCATTCAAACATTTATGAAGCCCCTACTATATTTCAGTGTTGCAGAAGGAATGAGCTACACTTACCATTTCCAAGGCTCCCCGCAATACCCCACACAAGAGATTGGAATAAATAAGGGATGAGTGGTTATCAGGAAGTTCCACAAAGTCCACCAAGGGGTTATTTTCTAAAATGAGGGAGAATTCATCACCAGCTGGGCTCCAATTAGTGATGCTTGGAGTGATGCCCAAGTACATCTTGAACGCCACCTGTCAGGGAACACACAATAGCACTACAGGGAAGGACAGCAGGAACTGTACAGGCAAGGCGGGGGGACACAAGCGGCTAAGGAAAAGAACTGTGGCCTCTGAAATGCGATGAAGTTCTAGATATTCACGCACAACAGAAGCAGCATCTGCGCATGATTCTGAATTGTCCTTCAGGAGCTCATAACTAGGCACCAGCTCCCTCTCTGCCAGTGCCTCTCAGTGGAGTGGAGCACCAAGCTTCCAGGGTCAGCTGCCCTGAGCCACCATCTGAGCAGAGGCCTGAACCTCCCCAGCCCATGGGTGCCGCCTGAACCCACCTTCAAAAAAGTGAACCGGTCACCTGGACACCTTCCCTGCCCCCCTCTTCACTCTAAACCCTCACAAAGCTTGCTCCTCTATCACCTGTCTTCGGATGTGCGCAGAGCCAGCATGCCTACTACTAACAGCACCATCCTTGAGGTAACTGCAGGTATTGTTTACTAGCACTATGATAAAAGAACACTAATATTAGCAGTAAACATTTATGATACGTACAACACTATGCTAAGTGCATTCATTTTACCTGAATGCTTATGTCCATAATTCATTCACTCTACAAAAATCATGTAAAGTAGCTCTTATTTTCTCCAAAAGTGAAGCAACTAGTAATCAAAGAAGTTGAAAGTTGCCAGGCAAGGGCTGGGGATTTAGCTCAGCAGCACAAGCACCTGCCTTGTAAGCAAGTGGTCGTGAGTTCAATCCCCGGTACCGATTTAAAAAAAAAAAAAAGTTGCCAGGCATAGTGGTGCCTATAATCCCAGCATTCTGAGAGGACGAAGCAGAAGGATCACAAGCCTGGCTTGGGCAACTCCAGCAGACCCTATCTCCAAATAAAACATAAAAAGCCCTAGGAAGCTAGCTCAACACTAAGGTCCTGGGTTTAATTCCAATGCATCAAAAAATAAAAAGTACAAGGAGTTACCTAAGAATCCAGTTGATAAATACCAAACCAAAACGTGAAGTCAGGAATGTTTATAGTCTGTATCTTTGTTGTTGTTCTGCTGTGCTAAGGATGAACCAGAGTCTCACATGTGCTGGGCAAGTGTTCCACTAAAGTTCCCTTCTATCTGTGTCTTTTTTTATTTTTGTTTTTGTTTTGTGGTACCAGGAATCCTACCACTGAGCTATATCCCCAGCCCCTAGCCTTTTTAAAATTTTTTATTTAAGGCAAGGTTTCCTTAAATTGTCCATGCGGGACTCAAACCTTGCAATCTTCCTGCTTCAGTCTCAGTGCTGGGATTACAAATACGTACCACTTGTGCCCAGCTCCATTTGTATTCTCTTTCGTTTTGTTTTTGGTTTGTTTTGTATTGACATTTTTTCTTTTTCTGAGCAAGCTACATAACCCCCGCTGTCTTCAAACTCACAGAACTCTTCCTATCTCAAGTCTCCAGAAAGCCAGGATTACAGGTGTGCATCACCATACCCAGCCTCCATCTGCACTGTAACCCTCACGTTGCTCTGCTATGCCTTCACAGTGGAGGAGATCTCGTCTTTAATTCCCGTGGGGCTTTAATCCATAGGGATGACCCCAATCATGCTTCCCTTTCTCATAATCTGTTACTCCCAGTCACCAGGAAAGCTTCTTGGACCCCAACACCTGCCTACTCAGTCTTTCGGGAGATTACAAGCCTAAAGGTGACACTGACATAGGAAGCAGTGCTTCCCAGGGGCAATCTTTCAGCATGGCCAGGTGGCCCAGGATAATGACCTTGGCGATGACATCTGCAGTTTCCCGAAAGTCATGGCATCTGCCAACATTTGACCGTGCCAAAAAATCTTCAATCAGTCGGACTCCTATGTTATAGCCCCTGGAAGGAAAAGAACAGAACATTATGAGCTCTAAATGTCTTATGTTTGAACATAAGGCTATTATTAGTAAGGGGGAACTGGGAATAACCACAAAACATCCCAATGAATGCACCCAGTGGCAACTCTACCCCTTCGACAGGACACTGTGGAGGGCTGTAAAATACAATGAAGACTCAAGAGTGCCCGGGAGCACCTCTTTTCACTCCTACAAAGGTGCTCACTCACATTTTGTCCAGCTGTTTATTCACATCTTCATCATTTTCATAGTCTTTGCATAGCTGGGTGACAAGAGCCCCATAGGTCAGGGTGAAGAGTTCAGAGCTCTAAAAGAGATTCAAAAGGCAATCAGAGCCAAGTAACACAAACAGAAAATGAGGTGACAATCAGGACTGGCCTTGATGCAACTTTTTTTGTTTGGTTGGGTTTTTTTGAGACAAGGTCCCCTTATGTAGTGCAGGCTGGCCTTGAACTCACTATGTCGCCCAGGCTGGCTTTGAACTCATGACAATCCTTCTGCCTCAACCTTCCTAGTGCTGGGATTATAGGCATGCATCACTACCACGCCTGGTGATACAACTGTCAAGATTCAAAGAAAGGTCACCTGTGTCTGCAGGGGAAAGCACATCTTTTCCATGGAGTAGCCAGGGCATGTGGCTCCCCAAGGTCAACTGGCCAAGCCTACAGCCAGACTCTGTATAAAAATCAGGCTGGAAGAAGCACCTCATGTCCTGGACAGTTGCTCTTCCAACACACCAAAGTGGACCTTTGACAACCCCAAGTCACCACCCTAGCAGATCAGCCATTAGAATCTGGTGTGGGAGTAGTAGGTGCTCATTTAGCAGTTACCAACTAGCCTCTATGTGTCGGCAGGTGAGACACCTCAAAACACCTCAACCTATAATTAAGATGTACTCCTAAAAGACCAAAAAAAAATGATTAAAAAAAAAAAAAAAAAAAAAAAAAAAAAGATGTACTCCTATGGCTTCACCCAGAAGAAGCAGAGAACTCAGGGGCCAGGCCACAAGGAAGAAAGGAAGTCCCACAGAAAATCTGTTGTCTTTCCTTTTTTTTGGAAAGCTTTAAATTTATTTTATTTTAGTCTTTTTGAGACAAGATTTCACTATGTAGTTCAGGCTGGCCTTGAACTCACTTTATAGCACAGGCTAGCCTCAATCTCCCAGAGATCCTCCTGCCTCAGCCTCCTGGGTGCTGGGATTACAGGTGTGTACCACCACATGCAGCAATTTTTTTATCTTGTATACACAGAGTTAGCAATGGTCTCTTTCACTGAGTGCATGTCTTGGATAATCCATCAAAAGAAGATCACTTAGTCCAATGTGCTGTAGTTGATAATCTCTCGTTGTGAGGGAAATACTGGTGGTACATGTTCAGACCATGTTTCTGGATCAACAGTGTTGGTTTGAGCAGATGCAGCAAGAACGAGAGCCCTAGGGGCTGGGGATTTAGCTCAGCGGCATAAGCACTTGCTTTGCAAGCAGGCGGTCGTGAGTTTGGTCCCTGGTACCGATAAAAAGTTTAAAAAAAAAAAAAAAAAAAGAGCAAAAGAACGAGAGCTCTGGCAGAATCTCCTGGGATGGCTCCAGTGGAGCTGCCAGTGATCCATGCTGTTTCCAGAGGTACAAGGAGGCAAAAGGCAAAGTCGACGGTCTTGAAGACAATCCCTCTTCAAACTCACCAGCACAGGAAAAAATACTGTTTCTCTTGACAGGTAAAATGGTTCCAGTAAAAGGAGTAAGTAAGGAATACAATCTTCTTTTTTATTTTTAAAGGAACACAATGTTTTGCATAACTGAAGCACAATACTGACCTGGACTGATTTCTGTTATGACCTCAGTTAAAATCACACAAACTCTCAAATACAGAATTCTAACTATAGGAGCTGGGGATTTAGTTCAGTGGCATAAGCGCCTGCCTTGCATGTGTGCGATGGTGAGTTCGATCCCCAGTACCGATAAAAAAAACAAAAACAAAAACAACAGAATTCTACTACTTGCCAGGCACGGTAGCATATGCCCATAATCCCAGTAATCAGGAAGCTGAAGCAGGAGGACTGTATGTGTTCAAGGCCAGTCTGGGCTATATAGCAAGTTCAAGGCCAGCCTGAACTACATAGTGAGATCCTGTGCCCCCCAAAAAAAGAAAGAAAGAAGAAACAGAAAAAGAAGAAAGAATACTATTACCCATCTACTAAGAAAGAGACATGTGTGAAAGGAAAGGAAAGACAAATATTAAGGCTACAGAATGAAAGCAGCAGGCAGGGAAAAAGTATTACCAGATCTAAAGTGAGAAACACATTAACAGCACAGGTAGACCAACGGAGGGCTGGAGACGTGGCTCAGTGGTAAGAGTGCTTGCCTAGCATGCAAGCTGCCTCTGCCCTAGGTTAGAGCCCTAGTACTACAAAACATTAAATTAAATTAAGGCCAGGTGAGGAGGCGCAACTGTGCGTAATCTCAATATTTGGAGGCTGAAGCAGGAGGATCACTGTGAGTTCGAGGCTAAGCTGGTTTAACCTAGTGAGTTTAAGGTCAACCTGAACTGCACAGGGAGACTCTATCAAAAAAAGAATAATCTGAGTGCTTTTTTTCCCCTTGTATACTGCATTCTGCCTTGCATCACCTCACTTTTCGATCTCACACTAACTCAGTAAAGTAAAAAGGGGAGGAACCACTCTTACTTCTTAGAGAACACTGAGACTAGTACAATTAAATAATTTGCCCAATAGGGGCTGGGGATTTAGCTCAGCGGCATAAGCGCCTGCCTTGTAAGCAGGCAGTCGTGAGTTCGATCCCTGGTACCGATAAAAAGGAAAAAGACAAAAAAAAAAAAAAAAAAAAAAAAAAAATTTGCCCAAAGTCAAACAACTAATTATTAAGAAAATTAATCTGGGAGGACAAATGCCAAAGGTTTCCCACCCAATGTTCATTCGATCCACTATTCCCCATAGATGCAGTATTAAGCAACCCCCGCAAAAGAGGGGGAAAACCCCAGTGCACTAGAGTCAAAGAGAATCAATTTCAGAAGGCTCTTTGAACTCAACTAAAACAGTCGGATCAGGGTGTCTCCAAGAGATCATTTACCAAACACAGCAATTAAAGGAAAGCTATTAAGGAGGAGAATGATTTTTTAGTGAAGTCAAGGGCTTGGCACTAGAATGGCTTAGGCATGAATGGATGGAGACAATCCAGCAGTTACCAGTCAGGAGAGTTGGCACCACTGCATTAAATCAGGAGTGCTTTCCTTCCATTATTAATATGCCCTGGAGTGGAAACACCATGAGCCTCAGCAACCCAACCATGATGTTAAGGAGCATGCAGATCATGACACTATAAAGCATCTTACACATTCAGTCACCCCCGACCAAAAAAAAAATCAGGGTCCTGACTATCTATCCATGTTCATAAATCAGTATGCCTGAGATCCCTAACTCAGTTCTCCATGCGCCCTCTCTCCTCTTCACGCACTGCTGGCATTAAAACTAAAGCCTTGGGCTGGGGATTTAGCTCAGCAGCATAAGCGCCTGCCTTGCAAGTGCGTGGTCATGAGTTTGATCCCTGGTACCAATAAAAAAAACAAACAAACAAAAAAAACACTAAAGCCTTGTGCATGCTAGACAAGTGCTAAGCCACTCACAGCTACACTCACAGACTTTTGATTTTTAAAGGAGCTCTCCTAAGGTGCTCAGGCTAGACTAAAATTTGGATCCTGCATTGGCTTCCTGAGTCGCTGGATTACTTCTCCATTCATTCATATTCGTATTCTCATTCATCCTTCTCCCATCCTCTCCCTATCCTCTTTCCTCTGCCCCTAAGACCTCACTATGTAGTCTATGCTGCTCTCAAACTCATGACCCTCCAGGCTAAGCCTCCTGAGTGCAGTGATTATACATGTGTACCACCACACCTGGCTCTATGTCCTTTCTCGAATTTCCAGGTCTGGTGGCCAGGTGTGGTGGCACATGCCTGCAATCCCCACTTGAGAGGCTCAGGCAGGAAAATCATCAGGAGTTTATGGGCAGTCTGAGCTACATAGTGTTCAAGGGAACCTAAACTAAAAACTGTAACCCTGTCTCAAAAAAAATTTTTTTTCCAAGTGTCAGTATTTTCAATTATGAACCAAAGCCTGTTTGGGAAAATAAGCATCAAATATATAACTTAAATAAAAACAACAAATATATAATTTAAAGGACTTAATACTTTTTTAAAAAGGGGTGAGGCTATGAGCTATGGTATAGAGAAAAAAATTATCCAGCCAGGCGAGGTGGCACACATCTGTAATCCTAGCACTTAGGAGGCTCAGGCAGAACTGTTTGCAAGTTCGAGACCAGCCTGGGCTACAAAGTGAGCCCAAGGTCAGCCTGAACTGCACAGTGAGACTCTGTCTCAAAAAGACAAAAAAAAAAAAAAAAAAAAATTCAGGCAACAATTACTACTTACCAAGGACTACCTAGTAGGAAGGAGACAGACATACAGCAAAATAACTGAAATCCATAGTTTTTTCAGATAGTGATAAGTGCTATGGGTAAAAAAATAAACCATCAAAGAAGTCCAGGTGTGGTGATACACACCTGTACTCCCAGCACTCAGGAGGCTGAGGCAGGAGGATCCATGGGAGTTGAAGGCCAGCCTGGGCTACACAGTGAGTTCAAGATCAGCCTGAATTACATAGCAAGACCTTGGGGCTGGGGATTTGGCTCAGTGGTATAAGCGCCTGCCTGACAAGTACAAGGTCATGGGTTTCATCCCCAGTACCAAAAAAAAAAAAAGCCAGACCAAATGATTAACAACAAAAACTTCCAAAGGAGATTAGGAGGTGTTTATGCTCATATATGTGTACATATTGGCTATCATTAATTTTAAATACAGTATTCAGGGAATACCTCACTAAGGTGATATTTGTGTGAAGACATGAAGTAAGGAAGGGTAAACCATGCAGATATCTGAGTGAAAACATTCTAGACCAGTGATGGTGAACTTTCAGAGCTTTCAATGATAACAAACAGCCTGCTGCTGTATGCATGCCACAGGTTTACCACTACTGTTCTAGTGTAAGTGTAAATAAAAATCCTGAAGCGGAAATAAGCTTGACATGTCTGAAAAGTAGCTGGGAGGCCAGTGTCATTAGAGAGAGTAAGCAAGAGAGAAGGAAATGAGAGAAGTAATGGGACAGGAGGTTGTAGGGCCTCAAGATCACACAGTGTTTGGCCCTCATGATCCTTAAAACAAACATTTCCATGGGACCAGAAAATCAGTTTACTCAATCAGTCCACTTTTTTTTTTTTTTTTTTTTGAGACAGGGTCCCCTTATGCAGTTCAGGCTGACTTTGAACTCACTATGTAGCCATGGCTGGCCTAGAATTTGTGGTGATTCTCCTGCCTCAACCTCCTGAGTGCTGGAATTACAAGCATGTGCCACTATGTTCAGCATAACCAGTCTACTTTTGTCACTGAATTTAAGTACCACATTTTCCCTATCACAGAACCATGAGTTTATTCTGCAACACTTCTATTTTCAGACTACTTTCATTTTATATATATATATATAATTTTTTGTATCAGAGATTGAACTCACAACCTTGCGCTTGCCAGGCAGGCACTTACACCACTGGGCTAAACCCTTGGCCCTTTAATTACATTTAATAACAATAATTTTTTTTTAAATAACAATAATTAACTTTATTGTTAGTATAGTACGCCTGTAATCCCAGTACTTGGGAAGCTGAGGCGCGAGGATAGCTACGAGTTTGAGGGCAGGCTGAGTTATAAAGTGAGCTCAAAGTCAGTCTGAACTGCATAGTGAAACCCTGTCTCAAAAACAAAACAAAACAGGGCTGGGAATTTAGTTCAGTGGCATAAACACTTGCCTGGTAAATGCCAGGTCCTGAGTTCGATCCCTGGTACAAAAAAAAAAAAAAAAAACACTTAAATTCTAAGAATCTTTGCAATTCCGCCTTGATCCTAATAACCATGAGACCTAGGTTAGCAACATCACTTATCCTCATTGCCCAGATGACAGGTTAAACAACACATTCAACAGCCTGTCTATCCATCCATCTAGTGATACGAGGGATTGACCCAGGTACTAGGGATTGAACCAGGATCTTTGCATTGAGTTACATCCTCAGTCTGTTTTTATAATTTTGAGACAGTACCTTGCTAAATTACTAAGTTGCCCAGGCTGGGTATAAACTTGCATTTCCCCTGCTTCAGCCTTCCAGAGTGCTGAGATTACAGGTGTGTGGCACCATTTCATATTATCTTCCCTTCAGCAATACAATGCAATTCCAATGAGAAAATGATGTCTAGAGGACCAGCTGCACATCAAGTATTCAAGAAGACTTCTTTCCCTGGTGCTGGGGATTGAAGCCCTGGGCCTCACACACACTCACCAAACACTCTACCACTGACTAAGCTTCGTCTCTAGCCTTGTTATTTGTATTCTTTTTAAAAATTATTTATTTATTTTTGTGCCAGGGATCGAACTCACAACCTTGCACTTGCCAGGCAGACACTTACACCACTGAGCTAAATTTTGTTTTTAAATTTTTTTCTGTTGTTTTTTTTATCTTAAATGGGTTCTAGGTAAGGTGCTGCCAGAGTGCAACCCTAAGTAGGTTCCAAGCTGACTCTGAATCAATATAAAGAACCTTCTAACACATGAAACAAAAGTAGGTTTGTAAGTCAGATGGTCTGATTTACTACTTTAGAGCTGTGAAAACTCAGGTAACTCACTTTGTAAATTTCAATCTCTTTACACAAAAACAATAACAGGAAAACATGTCATGCTAGTCATAGGGCTGTTTGAGGATCTAATTAGATAATGGATTTGAAGATTTTTTTTTTTGTACTGGGAATTGAACCCAAGACCTTGTGCTTGCCAAGCAGGCACTATGTTGCTGAGCTATATCCTTGGCCCTTGAAGATGGTTTGCAGACAAGAACCCACAGGATTATGGCAGCTATGCCAGAATAATCTCCAAGTAGAAACAATCTGGGCATGAAAGTTAAGCCAATTTCTATCCTCAGATGTACCACTTCATGGGTCTCAGAAGGTGTTTTAATTAGTGCCCCAAACAGACACTAAAGGGGGCTACTGCTTAGAGCTAAGGCTCCAAGTCACGCTTTTTTTTAAAAAAGAGAATGAACCAAAATAAAACAGAATAGAGCCAATCAAAACAAAACAATAAAAGTGACACAGGACTTCAAAACAGTATAACAGGGGCTGGGAGTTTAGCTCAGTGGTATAAGCGCTTGCCTGGCAAACATGAGGTCATGAGTTCGATCCCCGATACCAAAAAAAAAAAAAAAAAAAGATACAAAACAGTATAACAGGAAATTAACCATTGCTACTGTAATGTCTCTTGTTATCTTTAAAATTACTGCCCATATCATCATACATGATAAAGTCAAAACAGAACAGAATAAAATCAATCAAAGGAAAGCACTGAATAAAAAAAAAATAAAATAGAGCAAAATGGGCTGGGGATATAGCTCAGCAGTACAATCTTTATGCTTGTCTGGCAAGCATAAAGTTGTAAGTTCCAATTCCTAGTATGAGAAACAAAGATAAATAAAATGGAGCAAAACAAAACAGAACAATACTGGATTTCAAAAACAAGACAAAAAAATTCCCCATTGTTGCTATAGTACATTTTGTTATGCCCTAAATAGACATTTACAGTATTGGCTTTAGGCTTGCAAAGTGAATCAAACAACGTAAGTATTAAGCTCTTTTTGTACCCTAGTTGCTGACAACTAAATCTGTATTCCTCTGAATCAGCCAGTTGCTTATGAGGGGAAGGGTTCACTCTTCTTGTCTCACAGCCCATGTACCAGCTGGCTCATGGGAAGGGCACATCTTGCTTCTCCTCCTAGCCCACAGTTAGCACTGGCTCACAAGAAGGGTGCATCCTGTTTCTCCTCTCAGCCCATGGTTACTTTTTTTAATAGTTCAGTTTGTCCTTGAACTCACTACGGAAACCAGGCTGGTACAGTAATCTAAAAGTTGAGATCACAAGGGTATACTACCACGCCCAGCCTATCAGCCATACTATTTTTGTCAAAACAGGTAACCCAATGTGAATCCTTTCTAGTAGCTGGGGTTGTAAGGTTAGTTTAAAAAAAAAAAAAAAAGTATCCTGCCCTCTCTCACGTTCCACCCTCTGGTCCTGGTGACTCTAAATGCAGGTACTTACTTAGTACTGGAAAAAGAATCCCAATGACATTATTCTCAGAACTAGAAAAAACAATCTTGAAAATCATATGGAACCACAAAAGACCTGGGATACAGAGTGAGATGCCACATGCCTAAACTTACAATCACAATACTTACAATGCTGAGGCAAGAGGATCATGTTTAGTCATGAATTCCAGGCCAGGATGAACAACATAGAGACACTCTGCTCAGAAACAAAAAACAAAACAAAGCAAAACAGAATACCCAAAGCAATCCTAAACAAAAAGAGCAAGGCTGGAGACATCACAATAACCAATTTCAAATTATACTATTAAGTCAAAGTAAGAAAAGAGCATGGTGGGGCTGGAGATTTAGCTCAGCAGCCTAAGTGCCAGCCTTGAAAGCAGGCAGTTGTGAGTTCGATCCCCGGTACTGATAAAAAGGAAAAAGACAAAAAAAAAAAAAAAAAAAAAGAAAGAAAGAAAGAAAGAGCATGGTACTAGCTCAAAAATAGACACACAGACCAAAGGAATAAAACAGAGGATACAGAAACAAACCCTCACAACTACAGTCCTCTTACTTTGAACAAAGGAGTAAAAAGTATACACTGGAGAAAAGATACTCTCTTTAACAAGTGATACTGGGAAAACTGGATATCCATATGCAGAAGATTAAAACTAGATGCCTATCTTCCACTCTGTACAAATACCAATTCAAAGCAGATAAGAGACATAGGTATAACTTAAAGCTTTGAAACTGATGAAAGAAAATAGGAGAAACACCTGAAGCCAGAGACAAACTTCCTAAAGAGGGTTCCAGTAGCACAGGAAATAACAAGAATCAACAAATGAGGCCATCAAATTAAAGTTTCTGCACAGCAAGGGAAATAACTAATAGTATGAAAAGACAGGAGATAGAAGAAAACTTTTAAACCAGAAGTGGTGGTACATACCTATAATCCCAGCATTTGGGAGACTGAGACGGGAGGATCACTGTGAGTTCGAGGACTGTCTGGGCTACATAGTAAATTTAAGGCTAGTCTGAACTAAATTGTGAGACCCTATCAAAACAAAAATCAAGCAAAAATAACTACACTGAGATTCCACCTCATCTAAGTCAGAATGGCTATCATCAAAAATTCAAACACCAAGTGAGGTATGGGAGTGCATTCTTGTAATACTAGTGCTCTAAGGCAGGAGGATTCAAAGACTGCAAACCCAAAACCAGCCTGGGTTGCTGGGCATGGTGGCACACACCTGTAATCCCAGCACTTGAGAGGCTAAGGGAGGACAATCACTGAGTTCAGGGCCAATCTAAACTACATCAAGGCCAGACCAAATTACATACCAACATCCTGTGTTGGAAAAAAGAAAAACAAGCCAAAACAACAACAAAAACCCTGGTTTTTAACCCTGGTTAAATTAGGAAGACCCTGTTTTAAAAAAAAAAAAAGTAGAGGAGGGGGAACTGAAGATGTAGCTCAGTGTGAAGGCTCTAGATTCACCTCACAATATCACTAATAATAACAAACAACTAATGCTGTAAAGGATGTTGGGGTTATTCATTGCTGGCAGGAGTATAAATTAAATCAAAGAAAGTAAATACAGCTACCATTAAAGAAATCAAATACAGCTACCATTTCATCTACTGTATCACTTCATATATACACAAAGGAATAAAAGTTAGCATACTATAGAGACACTTGCACATCCATGTTTATTATAGCACAATTCACAATAACTAAGATAGGGAAGTAGCCAAATGGCCGTCAACCAAAGAATGGATTTCAAAAGTGGCATATGTATACAATGAACTATTATCAGCAATAAAGATAAACAAAATTATGTCATTTGTAGGAAAATGGATGGAACCAGAGACCTGTGTGTTAAGCAAAATAAGTCAGCTCAGCAAAGCAAATATTGTATGTTCTTCTTAACATGTAGAATTTTAAAACGAGGATATCAAAGCAGAAAAGAGACTATTATTAGACAAAAGGATGGAAATAAGGATGCGGTTAAGACAGGATATAGGGGGGCTGGGAATTAGCTCAGCGGCATAAGTGCCTGCCTTGCAAGTGCATGGTCATGAGTTTGATCCCTAGTACCAGGAAATAAAAAAAAAAAAAAAAAGACAGGATATAGGGGTGGAACAGTGGGATGTGTATGATCAAGCTTCAGGCTGGCTTTGAACTTTCAGCAATCCTCCTGCCTCAGCTTTCTGAGTGCCAGGGTTACAGGGTACAATTGCCAGATTTCCATCGAGGCGTAGTGGCACACATCCATAATCACAGCATTCTGGGAGGCTGTTTCAGTGACTTAGTGAAACCTTGTTTCAAAATAAAAAGTACAAAAAGGAGTATGGATATAGCTAAGCACAAAGACCGTGGGTTAAATGCCTAGTATCACAAATAGTGATTTCAAGACAAAAAATTATACAAAAATGAAAGCATGACACAAAAACTAAGATTTCTCTGCTCATACTATAGGAGGAGGAAACAAAGGCCATTTGAATTTTACATGATCTCAACTAATGTAGGGTAGGTACTACTGAACCCATTTCATAGAGAGGAGACTCTAAGCCAGAACTCCAATTATGATCCATGCTCCATGTCACTATTTTTTGGTAATAATATTCTACTATAGTGTTGGTTCTAGGGCCTCAACTCAGGATGGCATGCATGCTAAACAAGCATGCAGTCACTAAGCTGTATCCCCAGTCCCTATACAGTTCCACAATGGCTGTGCCATTTTACACTCCCATCAGCAATGCATAAAGATTCTAATTTCTCCACATTTTTGCCAACACTTTGTTATTTTCTATTTGTTTTCTTTTTTGCAGTACTGGGGATTGAACCCAAGGCTAGCAGAGTTACACCACCAGTGCTTTTTTTTTTTTTTTTTTTTTAAACATTGTTTCCTGCATGGTTTATCTCCTTAGTTACTGCCCAAAGGACTCTGAGAAGTTGTAGGAATATGCAGGCACAGACACAAGGCCCAGCTTCTTCTCCAACGTTGTGGAAAGAGACTGTACATCACAGGGCAGAGCCCCATGCTCCCCTATGCCACCTGGACAGAGCCCAGGGAGAGTGACCTCCCGGAGTATCCACGTTGGAACCACCAATGCTTCTCCCTCCCCCCCAGGAAGTTGCTAGTGTACACCAGTGCTTTTTATTCCTTTAATTTTTAGACTCTATCTCACTAAATCATTCAGTTGTCCAAATTGGGATCAAACTTGTGTTCCTCCTGCCACAACCTCCCAAGTGCTGAGATTACAGATGTGCACACCACGCTCAGCTTCTGCTTTTAAACTTGGTATTTTTCTCAAAACCAGGGATTCTACTTTTCTTCTCTGTAGTGCTGATCCCCAAGCCCCTACCCCTTATACATACCCTGAATATGTCTGTGTATTTAATAAATCTGGGAAGAAGATGCATGATTAGCATCAGCTTCCAAAACAGATGCAGAGGAAAAAAAAAAAAAAGGTTAAATACTATTCTGGAGTAACAGGGCTTCCTTGTAGCCCACTTGGTGGTTTTTTCTGATGTAAGATGTAAAGGCATAAAGGAAGTTTAACGACCCCGTAAAAAACGAAGCGTCAACACAGAGTTCCTGATCTGCCCAAACAGGATACAACTTCAGACACTCTGTCCTGGGCCTCCCCATGAACATGCAGTTTGGCACAATACCGTCAGTCTAGATGCTCAGTTTTTAAAAACTTCAAAATAAAGACATGACATGGGCGAATCTGGAAAGAAATTAAGCAGAAGAAAAGGAGTATCTGCCAGGAAAGCGTTGGAGAAAAACGTTATCTTCTTGTCCAGACCCACTCAGCCCCTTTATTGTGTTCTACTATTCCTAGGGCAAGAGGGGAGCCCACCTTTTCTACTATTAGCGAGGCACCACTCACTCACACTGGTCACTGAACAGAAGAAAGTTCTTTTCGGACAAAATCAGTATCAGAGCACAGCTCACAATGCCCACAGCATAGTGTGAGACAAGACAGCCATTTAACCTGAAGTTATGCAGTTGGAGCTAGCAGTTCAAATCTTAATTCCTAGATATAAATTTGGGCGAGTTATACAACCTCCCTGAGCAGCAAAATGGCACATCATCTCCCATCTAGCAGAGTTCCTCTGCGGATCAAGTGAGAGACTGTACGTAAAATGCTTGGCCCAGTGCCTGACACACCGTAAGAGACCAGCAAGTGGCAGTTGCTATCATTTACTGCTCTCGCTGTTGTTGCTCTAGAACACAGCTGTACAGCGGTCTCTGCGGTGAGCTACTCCAGCACCTGCTCAAGCCCGGGACGCCCTCAGACTGAGCCACCTGGCGACTACCTCCTCCCACAGCTTCAGGAGGGCTCTTTTCCTAATCGTGCCTAGCGCCCGCGCGGGAACCAGGCCCTTTCTCCAACACGCCTATACTCCGCTTCACCGGCGGGGTCATGGGCTCCAAATTACCATTTTCTTGCTCTCAGTGCCGCGGTTCGCCTGCCTCGACATGATGTTGACCTCCCTCTTCCGCCTTGCCACAAGCCCTCTAGAAGACACTCCAGACGTCGCTCAACCCAGTCAAGGCCCCTTAGCCTCTGGGACTAATCCGCGCTGCTTCACCGAGTCTGCGCGGGTGCCGCTGGGCTCTATGGGACTCGTGGTCCGTCTGACAATAACTCCGCCCAACGGACGCAAGACTACAGCGCCGGACCACCCCGGCCGAAGCCCCGCCCCTCGCGCAGCGGAACTACGGGTGCCGAAGTGCCTCGCGAGTCCTTGGCTGTCATTTCCTGGACCTTGGATTGTATTCTGTCGCTGGGTGGCGTCCGTAGCCTTGCAGCAATACTGTATTATCCACCCACTGTCACCTCTTCCCTCCCCCACGCTTGCCTCAAAGATGCGCTGCAAATTCCTTTCTCGCGGGTTGGTCTTGGAAAGTCCCTCTTTCGAACTAGTTGCTTCCGCTGTTGCTGCAATTCGGCGCCAGAAGCTCCCAGGATGTCCCAGAAACTAGCAATGGCTCACACACAGATCTGGCTTCTTGTTTTTGTTTTTCCAGTGCTTGGAATAGAACCCATGACCTCGCACATGCTAGTGCTCTACTGCTGAGCTACAGCACCAACCTGTATTATAAAAAATTTTAATGAACACCTACTCTTTGTCAAGAATTTCGCTAGTGTCTTTCTTTTTAAACTGTCATCTGGTACGACTCCCTACCACCATTTGCCTCGCAGTGGAATACCCAGTCTTTTAGATAAAGTCCAAGTCATTTTCTTCCTCCTGTTTCCCTAAAACAGCTACACTGCCTGGTTCTCAGAAAAGAAAGACCACCAACCCTAGTAGCATCTAGTCCTGAGTTTTAATCCAGGCTTTGCCATATGAGGCCAGTTGCTGGATTTCACTCAATTGATGATGCATGCATGCAAATAAAACATAAAAGGCACATAGTGAATACACATTTTCCCTTTCTTCCATCCACCTGCTAAAAACACAGCCCCGTGAATATTGGTGAATGTACTGGCTGACCCCTCTCACCATCATGAAGAGGAAGTCCCATAGTCACAGATCACAGCTCTTTGTTTTCAGCTCCAGCTATCTCTCCTTAGTGGTCAAAGCTGAGGGGGCTGAGCTGAGGAGGATGGAGTCCTTGAGCATTTCAGTCTGATAGCCTGACTCTGTAGCAGCTGTATTCTAGCCCCTAGCCTTCACCATGACAACCAGCCTGTGCAGAGGGGCCAGTTTAGATTGGGAAAGGCTAGAGGGGCCTAGGAGTTCCCTCGGTCACTTCCTGAAGGTGCAGGACCAACCATTATTATACCCCTTCTCCCTGTGGCACATTCTAGAGCCTCCCTAGAGGCAGTAACCCCTGACTCACTCCTGTGTCATGCCCAGGGGAATGAGCCAAAGGCTAAGCACTCTGAGAAGGAATATGAGTGGCGACTCAAAGGGGCAGAGAGAAGCAGGGGACAGCTAGCCCTGGCAGATCAGCATGGCTAGAGGACAGCCTCCCACATTCCCAGGAGAGAGGACAGCTGAGGTGAAAGCTGCAGTTGGCCAGCCTGTCGGTCTGGGCTCCTCCCTGCCGGCTGCCTTGGCTGCCCACAGAAACCTGAGTCACAGTCAAGGCCAGCCGCCCAACCCCACCCAGCCTGCTGTCAGTCTGGGCGGTTCTGGAGAAATTGGAGGTGGAGTCTCTCCCTGCAGATTCTTCTTATTTGTCACTGATTTGTCCCCTTGGCATTGCTTTCTCTTTGGGACTTGTCCTTGCAGTGTCATCAATCCTGAATTCCGGGTGAGAGTGGGATCTATCTGTTGATTTAAATAGGGTCTCCTCCTTACTCACATTGGAACATAAACAAGAAGAAAAGAGGAAGAAAGAAGGGAAAAATGGAAGCAAAGCTCTTGTAAATAAGGAGGGGAAGAGCAGTTGAAAGGAGGGGAGGGAAATGGGAAGAAAAAAGAAAGCAAGATATATGATGGGCAGGTACAAATTCCTTATGATGAATGTGATCATTATGTATATCTAAAATGTTCCAATAAAAAAAGCAACATAAAACTCTTTTAGGGGTGTAGCTCAGTGATAGAAATGCATGCTTTGCATGCACAAGGTCCTGAGTTCAATCTCTGGGAGGGAAAAAAGAAAAACTCCTTATATAGTTAGTCTGAGGATTCTCAGTACAGACAAATCCTTATACAGCTACTCCAAGGTTTCTCAGTATAGTTCCCATCATTTTGAAATTCTAAAGCTTCTCCCACCACTCTAGGGTCAAGGACAATTAAGAAAACCAAGCACTCATTGCCTATCCTTGTCTTTTGGATGCAAGCAAGGTCAGCTCCCTATCAGGGGCTCTAACAAGGACCCCCTAATGTTTGAACCTATTTAGTACAGAATCTGAGATCCTATTTGTTCCCAGTTTTCTTAGTACTGCCCCTCCCAAAGAGCCAAGGGGAAAGAGACACTGGAGCCCCCCTTTGAGGATGCTTCTGGACCCAGACCCAGGTAGAGGGACCTCAAGTCTAAGGTTCTCCAGGAGAGCTAGTTGGTTAGAGACCCCTTTTTGCTACAGGGCCTTAAAGGTGGAGAGGGAGTGAGAATCTGCGGTTTATTCTTTCAGCTGCCCCCTGAAGGCCCCTCCCACTTCCTACTTTGTGAGTAGGGCAGCAGCATCTAGGGCCTCTCTCTATCCGAGATTCCTATCTCTGAGTCAAATTTCCCAGTGATTTCCTTCATCTCTTCATCAGGTTCATTCTGGGCTCTACCCCCACTAAACTTAGCAGGTTGTGCAAGTGCTCTTGTTCCTGTCCTCCCTCTGGGAGGATCAAGAAGAGGACATATTTGTGATCCTCACTCAGAGACCTGCCCCCAACACCAACCCAGCCTTGTGGTGAGACTAGGAGCTCTTGGACCTGTTTTTGAGGAGGGAGGCACCACCCTGGGCTGCAGAAGAGGTGACAAAATTTCCCTGTCCCACACTGATGAGGGTAGAGCATTGTGTTGGGGGTTTACCCCTGCTATTGCAAGAACCCTATTTAGCCATTCTCTGAGTTGTCTAACTTGATTTAAAAAACAAACAAACAAAAAACCAAATTTTGCTAAATGCTCAGGCTAGGCTCCAATTTGTGATCCTCGTGACTTAGCTTATCATTGTACAGGCATGTGCCACCACTCCTGGCTGGGGTGTCTAACATAATGGAGTCATGTGAAATCCCTAGGCACCATCACCTGACCCCAAACTCAGAGAGACACCATTGTCAACCCATACTTAGTTACTGGGGCCTGGGACCTGCCAGGAATCCTGGTCAGTTAGAGGAGAAGGAAAAGCACCTACTCCATCTGTCCACTTCAACTGCATCACCTGAGGCACTCTACTCTCTTGGCTTCCCCCCAAGACATCTTTCCAAGTTCTCTGTGGTCCATCAGCTGTGCAAAAAGCCTTCTGGAATAGGGGCCATGGATACAGCTCAGTGGCACAGTGCCTGCTTGACAAGCCAAAGTCTTGAGTTTGATTCCAGTACAAAAGAAGGAATAGGAGGAGAAGGAGGAGGAGAAGGAAGAGGAGGAGGAGGAAGAGGAGGAGAAGAAGGAGAAGAAGAAGAGGAAGAAGCCTTCTGGGGACACCTGCCTCTCAAGTTGCCTAACTTCCCATTTGCCCTGCTGGCCTCTAGCAACAGCATCTTGGTGGGGTGGGGCGGGGCAGGGGACTTCAGGAATCTCAGAATGGGAGAGAAAGGGTCCAGCTTTGGCATTATTAACAGTCTGCACCGGATAATTCTTTGCTGTGAGGGATGGGCCTGTGCGATGCAGGATGTTAAGCAGCATTCCTGTCATCCATTCATTAGATTTTAGTGGCATCCCCAGATGTGACAACCAAAACATCTTTAAACATTGCCAAATGTTCCTCTGTCCAGAGGGGACACAGAATTGCCCTTAGAAGAGAATTACTTACTGATGAAAGCAAACACTACAAGCAGCTTCATAAGGCTGCCTCTTTTCAGTGAGCTCCCCAAGTTAATCTAGATAATTAGATATAGTTTCCAGTTCTAAGAAACCCTTGATCTTCAACAGCTTCCTGAGATCTACATTTGCAAGTCAATTGGCATTCAAGTTCTGTCATATAGGCCATTCCTGGCCTATCTTTTCATGTTAGCTATCATTTCCTCTTCCATTTTTTTGTTTGTCTTGTATTGAGAATCAAACTCACAGCCATACGCTTGCCAAGCAGACACTGTGCCACTGAGCTACACTCCTGGCCCCTCTTGGTTATTTCTTAGCTCTAGCCAGTGAGAATGTTTCATCATTCCCATCTATCCTTTTTTTTTTTTTTTTTTAAAGACAGGATCTTACTATGCAGTTTGGGCTGGCCTTGAACTCAATTTGTAGCTCAGGCTGGTCTCAAACTCTCAACGATCCTCCTGTCTCAGCCTCCTGAATGCTGGTATTACAGGCATGCATCACCACACCCAGCCTACCTATCCATTGTTATTCCTGCAGTAATCTCAAAATGGGGCTCTCGGGGCTGCCTTGCAAGCAGGCAGTCGTGAGTTCGATCCCCGGTACCGATAAAAAAGAAAAAGACAAAAAGGGGGGGGGGCTCTCCTTTTTTTGCTCTCTCTGTCTCTCTTTCTTTTTATTATTATTTTACTTATTTATTTAGTTGGGTTCTTTGGAGACAAGTTCTTACTGTGTGATTTGGGCTGGCCTTGAATTTACTATGAAGCCCAAACTAGCCCAGAATTTAAAGTGATCCTATTGTCTCAGCCTGCCAAGTGCTAGGACTACAAGTGTGCACCACCATACCCAGTTCTGTTTTCTGAATTCTCTGAAACCTATGGGCCTGTCCAGCTCTGGAAGAGCCAGGCCCTGAGGCCTCTGACTCTCCAAAAGAGTCATGGACTCCAGCATCTATTTTTTTTTTCTTTTGTCTTTTTCCTTCTTATTGGTACTAGATATTGAACTCACAACTGCATAAGGCAGGCCCTTATGCTGCTGAGCTAAATCGCCAACCCAACTCCATCCTCTATATATGGTCCTCTTACTCTGTAGATGGGATGGCTAATAACAAAGACGGGGAATCTGCTCTCCATCCTAATCCTCTTTGCACTGTGAACTCCTTCATTATCAAATCCTTCTATATCATATTTATTGAGCATTTCCTATACACCAGGCTCTGTGCTACCTACTTGTCAACACTGCCTCATTTCTTTTTTTCCCCTAGTACTGGAGATTGATGCCTAAGGCCTTTGCTTTGAGCTATATTTTAATCCCTTTAAAAATTTTTTTTTTCTAAACAGGGTCTCACCAGGCATGGTGGCACATGCTTGTAATACCAGCATTTGGTAGGCTGAGGCAGGATCACCACAAGTTCAAAGTCAGCCTCCCAGATTGCCCGGACTAAAAGTGTGTTGCCACTGCACCGGGCTCTGTATTTCCTTATGTAAACTTTACAATGACTCCACAATACTTCATGACACTATTATTTTCCTGATTTTTATAGATGAGCAAATCTGGTTTCAGAACAGCTAAGTCACTAGTTTAAAGTTAAGTCACCAACTCCAGTTGCAGGCCTTTCATCATTATCCTCCTCTAATGCCACTCCCTCCCTACACCCTTTCATGAGGGTTGAAACCCCCAGCTACTCACAAATCTCAAGACAGGCTGTCCTTAGGGTGCCTGGGCCCCCGATTCTTTTGTTCTCCAATGTCCCTCTTTAAATAGCTTCTTTCTGGAGCTGCTCAAAGGAAGATGATTGTGGCGGGAAAGGGGGCAGGAGGACATCTCACCGGACCTAATCTCTGGACAATAACTACAGAGCTGACCTTCTGGAGGTCAGGACAAAGGGCAGGGCAAGGGTGGACAGAGCCCAGGTGCCCCTCCTTCTTCTTCCCTTGGTCAATCCTGCAGCAGCACCACCATCGATCCACCTTCCAGGCAAGGCCTCCCTATGCCCCAAGCTGAGCCTGACTTGGCGCAAGGCTCTCACCTCAGCTGGCATGAACTAGGGAATTAGGGAGTCCACTCCAGAAGGCTGGGAAGCAGCGCTACTTGGGGTAGGGAGTCAGGAGAGGACCACCATCCCTTCATCAATAGGCCAAAGAAGAGAAAAATCCTTCTGTGGAGATGGGGAGGGGGGGTCTGGTGGGAGGTTTAGGGCCAGGACCACCCAGTTTGGAGCAGGGAGGGACCCAGTAGATTAGAGACTCCGATAAAGCAGCCGCAAAAGACTATAATTACCCCTAAGCAAACCGAGAAGACACCAATCCTAGGATGCTAAGAAAGGACAGCAGCAAGGCACCCAGAACTCTCAGCTTTTCAACCATCAGAGGAGAGGAGAATGCATAGTCCTTTGTGGGGGTCTCTTTGCGACCCTCCTTCATGCTACTTGACATGCCCTCGGCAGATTTTCTTTGAGGTAGGTTTGGGAGAGACTTTAGATTGAAGCTGCTTGTCCAGCCCCAAGCCAGAGCCCTCGGGCTTCATAGTGGGATTGGAGGCTCCCAGCCCCGCGTCCCACTCCCCCAGTCCCAGTCGCTGGTGAGTCACTCAAGCGCTCCCTACTTAGACTACACGCGCGGCGGCGCGTACCAAGTGCAGTCGCAGGGGGAGGCGGTTCGGCCGGAGTCCTTCCGAAGCTGCGGTACTCGGTCCGCTGCAGAAGCGGTGTCAGGCGGCTCCAAGTGCCGCACCCCAGGGCGGAGTGGCGCGTGGTGGACAGATGGTCGCTCGGTTCTCCGGTACTGAGGGGTCGGCCCTCCCCGCGCCGCATTTGGTACGCGCCAGCGGGAGGCCAGGCCCATCCCGGGCTGTACAATAGGGTTGGGCCGCCGCCGGGACTGGGCCGGCATCGGTCTGAGAGCCAGAACACGACCGGAACGACAGACCCTGGGCAGCCGGCGACTGCGAGCTTCGCAGGCCACCAGCCTCGACTTCCACGGAGCGCCGCGGCTTCCGAGTCGTTGCCCGCAGGGCGGGCAGGGCGTGATGCGCCGTGGGACCCCTGTGCTGGCCTCGGGCCGCCGCCGCCGCCGCCGCTGAGACCCCAAGGACCCCCTCCCCCGCCGTGACGCCGCAGCCATGGAGCGCGGCCCGCGCGCAGAGCCGGAGCCAGGCGCGCCCCCAGGTACGCGGGAGCTACGCAGAGGCGCGTTGGGAAGAAGATCGAGGGGCTGCGGGGAGGCTGAGGATGAGGCTGGCAGCTAGGCAGGGGCCGGGGACCACCCCCTCCCTCGCGCCGCGCCCTCTAACCACTTGGAAGTTTAAAAATAAAGGCTGTGGTGGCGACGGCGGCTCTGGGCCACCGACGCATCTTCTGACAGCGGCCCCCTCCCCCACCCCCGGCGCCGGGACGCACTTGGCAGCGGGATCCGCTGGGACCCGGCTCAGGAACGGTTGGGATGACCCTTCCTCCCCGGCCCGAGTCACTTCGGCTTTCCCACGTCTTCCCCCTTCCCGATCTACCCGGGCCCTGAAGATTTCTCTTCCACTGATTTGGGCTTCTGTGCCGCACCCCATCGCCGTGGACACGTGTGACCCTGGCCTTAATGTATGTGTGGAGGGTCCAAATTCTCAAGTCCTGCATGCCGAAGCTAAGGCTCTCATACTCTCGCGCCCAAGCCCAGGCCCAGGTCCAGGCCCAGACTTCGCCCCCACCCCATCCGTCCAGCTGCCGCGCAAAGGGCCTGTTGCTGCTGCGGCCGGGCGGGAGGGAGGGAGAAGAGGGGGAGGTCTCTAGCGGCGGCTGCCAAGTAACCCGCCGGATAAAGGCGAGGGGGAGGGGGAGGCGGCATTGTTTGGGGCGAGGGCGGGAGCTGGGGAGTGGGCCGCTTCCCCTGCAGCCCGGCTGCTCGGGAGCCCACCCAGACCGATTTGGGCGAGAAAGGACAAAAGTAAATCTGGTTGTACTGCCCGCCCGCCTTTTCAGCTTCTCCGGGACGGAGGCGCACTGCAGAATGAGGTGAAGGCTCAAGGCCGGTGCTTGCAGGCTTGCAGGGCCTGCCACATTATTCCCCAGCCTGAGGCTTTGAATACCTACTTCTTCTCTCAATGCACCCCCCCCCCCCACACACACACACGATCTCCAGGCCCCAGATCTCTAAAGCTCCCCTTCCCACCCCTCACCCCACCAACCGCCAGTCCCCAGGACTTCTGCAAATCCCATTCGATCTGGGAGCAGCTGATGAGGGGGTGGGGACAGGTTTCTGGTTGGGCCTTATGTTGGAGGGAGGGCTTTTCTCTTTCTTCCTGGAAGAGGAGGAAAGAAAGAGCATGATGATGAGGACCCAACTTCTGTTCCCACTGACTCAGGAGAGAGGTGGCTCCATCCCCACACCCTTATGGAATCCCAAACCTAATCTTGTCACCTCCCTGCCCATTGAGGTGTGGGCCCAGGATGAAACAGTGTCTGTGGGTGTGGAGAGAGTCCAGGATAAGGTGGGGCTGCTTGGCTGTGGGTGGGCCCCCTCCCCATACCAACATGGGTTCTTGGAGGGGACCAGGTGGGTATGGGATATAGAAGGACTCAGAGGAGAGGCTGTCACCAGACCTGGGAGGTCAGGAGGTTTGTAGATTCTGTTGAAAACAAGGATGTCTGTGTTGGCTCTGCTGGTCCTAAGAGGGAACACTCAGAGATACCCAGTTTGGTCATCCATCAGCTTCTGGCCCTCTGCACCTGAAGGTTCCTGGCACTGGTGTATGCATGGGGCCCTGAATAGAGTAGTGATCAGTAGAGGTCTTGAGCAGTGGCTAGTTTATAATTAGGGCATTGGGTTGGAGAGATGTGATGCTTGCCTATATTGGGAGGCTGAGTTGATGCTGGGGACTACATACAAAGTTTAGGATTGGGAAGAGTCTCCAATCACAGGGGTGTAGATGGAGTTACATTTAAAACCTGGGGTAGGATGGTGGCTAGTTCATACACAGACAGAAGTAGAAAGTAACAGGAGTCCCTGTATGAGGCAGGGGCTCCATGGGAATGAATGTCATACCCACAGCCTGTGCCTTTGGGAGCTTGACACCTGAGCCTCTGAGTATACAGGACATGACTCCTGTCCCCTTTGTGTTCCCTTTTTGTGTACTTATATATTGAGCACTCACAGGAGGCAGCAAGGGGAAGGAGAAAATGAGGCTCCTACTTTTGACTCAGAAGATCTGGGTGGGAAATCCCAGTTGGGCCTTTATTGGCTACTGAACTGAAGCAAGTGATTACTTCCTGGAGCCATAGATTCCACCCCAGAAAAATGGGGGTAGTATCAATCTTGTGAGGTTAATGCAAGGGCTGGAGAAGGGGTGAATTTGAAGGAACCTGGCACACAGGCACCAGACACCTGCAATAAAGTGTTATTACCATTATTGTGGTTAGGCTCATTGGAACTGATGCCAGCAAGGAGGCATGAGTTTGGGGGTGGACAGGGGCGGGGAATTGAAAGCAGTTTGTGTAGGAGTGCAGACTCTGGAATCAAACAGTTTAAGTTCCACTTTACAACACTACTATGTGACCTCCAGTAAGTCACTTTACCTGTCTTAAATTTTCCTTTTTGTAAAATGAAGGTAACGGTAAGAAATTTTCTCTCAAAGACATTAAGATTGCTGAGTGAGATGAACACATGAAATTATTTTTTTTAAGAAAAAAAAATTTTTTTTTTGTATCAGGAACTGAACTCAGGACCTTATGTTTGCCAGGCAGATGCTTATGCCTCTAAGCTACATCCCTGGCCCCAAAATTTTTACTTTATTAGTACATAATTACATTCATTGTGAAGAGTTGGTACATGTACATGACACATCTTAATTTTTACTTCCACTTCCCCAACTCTGCCTCCCCCAACACATAAAGTTTTTAGCCTAAACCAGGCATGATGGTTCATGCCTGTAATCCTACACTGAGAGACCCTGAGGCAGAAGGAACACAAGTTCAGTCCCACCTGGGCAACCTAGCAAGACCCTGTGTCATAATAAAAATAAGTAAATAAAAGGGTCTGGGACTGTACAGCTCAGTGGTAGAGTGCCCCTGGATTTAATCTCCCCAGTACCCAAAAAAACCAACCAAATGAACACCTCAGCATAGGCCTTGGCCTATTGAGTATTCGTGCTCAATAAATGCTAGTGCTTTGGTTTATATTGATAATATTTCTCATTCCTTCAGATGCCTAAGGACATGTGATGAATTAGAACTTCAGTTGACAAGTAAGCTAGGACAGTGGGGAGAGGAGGAAAAAAAAGGGCCAGGAAAGCAGAGTTCTAGACAAACATGAGCCTGGGTCGATGTGGGGACTAGAGAGGCCCCTGTACCTGACACGGAACAGTGGAAGTGGGAGAGAAGATCCAAGAGATGGGTGCCACAGTTGTCCTGCACACTATACTGGCGCCCTGCCGGTGCCATCACTGTGCCAGCAGTGCTAAGCGTAGGAGACTGAGTCAGACAGTCCTCTCTGGGAACACCTGGCTCCAGCTCTGTGGGAAAAGCAGATTTGCTCACTGCAGGGACCTTTGCCCAAGGGAAGTTAGGTGCAGTGGTGATCTGGTGACTGTGGGCTCTGCCTGTGGAAGTCTTTACAGAGGAGGAGGCGTTTGAGGCAGACCTGAAAAGTTGAGTAGAAGTCGGTTGATACTGGTACAATGGACCACAGCTATACATAATACCTCCTGCTGATAGCTCCTCCCACCCTTTGGGCTGGCCCTAAGGTGCAGTCTATGTATGCAAATGAGGAAGGAGTAATAGGCCAGTTTAGCCCTCTTCCCTACCCAGGATGGACACCTGCTGTTAGTGGGGCAAGGATGAGGGAAGAGGCAAAAGACTGAAAGCAGAGATCAACCTATAGAGAGGTGGCTCTTGAGGGCTTATGGCAGGTCTCAGGTCTGACCAAGCCTGGAAGTGAGGCCACAAACAGCTGGAAACCATGTCCTTGGGTCCCCTCAAGACCAGAAAGGGAGCCAAGAAGCCAAGCTCAGATAATGCAGCTTTGTTGGCTGGTGGTAGCTCTGCCTGGCACCCAGGGCACAGTCTCTAGTGTTTCCTTCCATCATCTTTCAGCTACAGCTCTGCCCTGAGGGGAGCAGAGAAGCTGCAAGGAGAGAGGGTGCATAGTATTGCTGCCCCCCACTAGCCATCCTCACTGGTTGTAAGAGATCTGAACCAGGCATAGAGTCCCTGGTGAAGCAGTTTATCTCCATTTATGGTCTCCTACTCTTATTGTTAAGGGACTTCACTGTGCCAGGCACAGTACTCCGCATATCATGTGCATTGTGTCATTTCTTTCTCTTAACAGTCCCAAGAGTAGGGACTGGTATTATGCCCATTTTACAGATGTAACCCAGAGAGCTGAAGTTACTTACCTTATGTGACATAGCTAAGAACAGACAGAAGTAGGATTTGAAATCAAGTGTAACTTTAAAGTATGTGCACCAGATCTCTAAGCTGAATTATGGCCAAGCTAGCCACTGACAGGGTCTGGCCTGTTTCCTTCCATAGTTAGTCACCTGTAGGCAATTTTTTTTTTTTTTTTTTTTTTTTTTTTTTTTTTTTTTGAGACAGGGTCTTGCTATATGATAGTTCAGGCTGGCCTTGAACTCACTAGGCAGCCCACGTTGGCCTTGAGCTTAAAGCGATCACCCTGCTTCGGCCTTCCAATGGATGCTGGGAGGATAAGCTTATCGTGCTTAATAAATGCAAAGCTTGTGCCACCATGCCCGCCACTTTTGGGCATTGGGAATGCACTGATCTTTTCTTCAGTAGGCGGTAAGTCCACCAGAGCTTTGGGTTCCCTGTGAATCCTACCAGGTTTGTGGAGTCTGAGCAAATTAGATAAGGAGCTCCTGTACCCATAGTGAGGACAGTCTAGAGAGCCTCTGCCTTCAGAAACTAGGCTTCTGCCTGCACTGTCCTGCTGGGGTGGAGGGCGGGACATGGTGGAACCCAGGCTGTAGGATGGGGTCATTTCCTGCTGCCTAAAATAACAGGAAGTGGGTGCTCCTGATTGGAGGCTGGGAACAATGGCTGTCAGCTGGGCCAGAGGGCTCCTTCAGATCTGCAGTTCTCAGTAGGGCTCCAGGCTTTATCATCCACAGAAGTCACAGCCTAGCTCTAGTGTCCTGCCGCCCAACTGCTGAGCCAGGCTGCACCCTTCTGAAGCTGCTTACCTCTACCATTACTACCAGGCTGGTAGGAATGCTGACCCTAAGAGTTGTCCTGTCCCAGCCTCACTGTCAGGCATCCCCCAAACTTTGTCCTTCCTACCACCACCATTGTCACATCTCAGAGCTCTCTAGAAGAAGGGGAAACTAGGAGACTTGCCCCTTGGGGTAGCTCACTGAGAGTTCAGATGCAGGATCTAAACCCCACCTTCTATTCACCAGCTGTGTAGTTTAAGCAGGTATCTTAATCTCTGAATCTGTAAACTAAGGTAATACTATTTACTTCATAGGCTTGTGGCAAAGGTTGAATGAACTAAAGTGTCTAATTGGGGCTGACACAAGCTTTAGTTTTTTTGTTGTGTTTTTGTTTATTTTGTTTTGTACTGGAAGTTGAACTCAGGACCTCATGCTTGCCAGGTGGGTGCTGTGCCACTGAGCTACATCCTCCACCCTAACACAAGCTTTAGCTGTTGCTGTTATTAATTGGATGGTCTCAGGCTCCATATAATGGGGTGCACTAAAGGAGCACCTGTGGAGTACACTGGATCTCTGTGCGCTTGTGTGACTTGCCTGTACCTATGCATGTGTGTGTCTTTGTGGAGTTCTGGATTCTAAGAAGTCTGTCACCTATGGCAGGGTCTTGAGACACAAAAGAATGTGTAGGCCCTGTCTGCCCTGTCTCTCCATCTCTTACTGTATGTACTTGTGTGTCTCTCTATATGTCTTACCCCTGGGTTTGCCCTTCTGCCTTCATTTATGTGCTCTAATACTGTCACTTTGGAAGCCTGTCTCTTCTCAGGGCCTCTGCTTCCCCATGCTCTGTTCCTGGGGTGCCCTCTGTACCCTGTGCCCCAGTACCCCAGCTCTCACCTGGGCACTCCCTTGATCTTTCCTAGAGGTGGGTGGCTCCCTACACCCCCAGTGCAGACTCCTCACTTCCGGCCTCCTTCTGATGGCCAGCCTGAGCTGAGCCTGGCTTCCCTGCATTCCTGGGCTCTGAGCTCAGTGCCTGCCTGCCCCACCTGCACCCTTTTCTTTTGTGAGGGAAACCTCCCTAGGGGAATCACCAAATCACTTCCATCACTTCCTTAGTTAGGGAACCTGTAGGAGCCTCCGGGCTGGGTGATGTGACCGCCTACTAGAAGCAGAATGACATAAGGATCTTGTCATCAGACAATACTGGATTTAATCCTACCGCTGACACTGACATGAACAATCCATTTAACAATCCTTTAAATTTTTTCACTTGTGAAGTGAGGCCATTGGTGGTATTTTCTCTTTAAGGTTGTCATACAGACTAAATGAGGTAAGGGAAAGTGTCAGGTCTATCATAGGACTTAGTTTGTTTCCCTTTCTAGTCTTAGGAGTGGCAGGGAACATACAGAGCTCTGATAGGATCACCACATTTAGGTTTTATTTTTGTTTATTATTAGTTTTTGCTTTTTTGAGACAAAGTCTCACTGTGTAGTTCAGGCTGACTTCAAACTTACAGCAGTGCTCCTGCTGCAGCCTCCCAAGTGCCAAGATTACAAGTGTGCATTGCCATGTTTGACAACATTTAGGTTTTAGATTCTACATCGTGTTGTCTCTCTGGACTTTGCAGCCCTTTGGAGGTCTTAACTTCTTTTCATTCACGCATACACCCATTGATCCATGCATCTGTACAAATATTCATTAAATAGCCACAGGGCTCCTATTTGATGCCAGGCAAGTCCTGTGTGAGGCTCTGGAGCTCAAAAGGGCCTAGGAGAGAATCTCTTCTTTGGATGAGCTGTGACAGCGTTAATGGGGTCAGGGGGTGGCACTGAAAAGCCAGACTGAGTTATCAAAATGCAATGAGAGGACTCTTTGGCAAGAGTCATTGGGGCTTGAGGGGGGAGGAACAGGAGGAAAGGACTGCCAGCTTCAGAGGGTGGAGTAGGGGTTTGGCACCAGAGTCTGAAGATGTATGACAGCCCCTCTGAGGGACATGGCCTCATCTTTAAGCAGCTCCCCAGGGCAGCCCCCTCTTGGGGAATCTAAGGAAGACAGAACTTTTTGACCCTACAATGTAACCAGCTCCTGCACCTTTGCCCTACCAATGCTTTTTGTGCCAAGAAAGAAATACAAACTATCTGTCTCTTATCCAGTTCTTAGCAAACACTTCTGGTAGATATCAACGTAGCAAAATAAAACTGGCAGTGGCTAAAGCCTCACAATCTGACACAGACCAAAAAGAAGATAAAATTAAGTAACCCAAGGATCATACTTGATAATTGAAAATGGGTATGATCAGAAAATTATCAATTGTACCATGTAGATAATTAACCCAGGAATTATCTTGGCTTTATACAATTTGTATTTCTTCAGAGTTGGCATAATTCTGCCTTTTTTTTTTGGTACCAGAAATCGAATTTAGGACCTTATACTTACCAGGCAAGAGCTGTACCGCTGAGCTGTATCCCTGGCATCATTCTGAAGAAATGTTTGTATTCAATGTTGGTAGTCTGCCAGGTCACAAGAGGAGTTCTAAATGTGCTGTTTGCCTCTTGAGAAGTTGTTCTAGTTCAGTGCTGAAGTAAACACTCAATATTTTTTTTTTTAACTTCTACCTGAGTGCCTTAGTCCAGGAAGCTGCCTAAACTCTATTGAGATGGAGTTGTTTTATTTCCCTTTGAGTGCTTATTCCTTTGCAATAAATTGACACATGGATCTCTAAAAATTCCCTTCATGTGAACCTCCTCTAGGCTAGGGTAGCCTCCCTGCACTCTCCTTTCATTCAGTGCATCTTTTGGCTGTCTCCATGACTTGGACCCTGCAGTGGCTGCTGGGATGCAGTGGTGAGCAGAGCAGACAAGCTCTTACAGTGCCGCCTCAGTCTAGGAGGAGGCTGACAATAAGGGAAAGACCACAGGAGGGTGACATGACAGTGACAGAATTTCAGACAAAAGCACATGAAGCCATAACCGTATGTAGTGAAAGACTTGATCTGCTCATGGAGGCCAGGAAAGGCCTCCTTGAGGAAAGATAGCTCAACTAAGATATGGAGGGTAAAAAGCAGTTAACCAAAAAAAGACTTACATAAAGACCCTGTGACAGGAAGCAGCTTGCATGGTTATCAGAATTTTTAAAAGTTTGGAAACCAAGAGGGGACCTGAGTTGGAGAAAAATTTAAGATGTATGGTAGAGTGGGGCAACTATGCCAGACTACCCCAGACTTCCAGCATTTGCCCTTCTCCTGAGAAGCCACAAGAGGTTTCAAGTGAAGAGAAATACTCTGATGAGATCTAAGTTTAGGAGATGACTGGCTTCACAGTGGACAGCAAAATTGGTTGTGGGAGAGCAGGACTTTGCAGTCGTCCAGGTAAGAGGCATGGTGATGCTGTCTCCCAGGGTGGAGCTCATTCATTTTTTCATTCCTCAACTATTTATGGAATACCTATGTGCTAGGCTCCAGTAGCCCTAGAAATAAAACAACTAGCAAAATAGACAAAACGTGGTATTCCTTCCTAGAGATTACAGTCTGGTCTTGGGACAGAACATTAAAGCGCATTTAATGAACCAGGCCCAGAACCCTTGTAGTTCCAGCAATTCAAGAGACTGAAGCCTGAAGATTGCTTGAGCTCAGGAGTTCAGGACCAACCTGGGCCACTCGATGACATCTTGTTTCTAATCTCTAGACAAACAAGTGGGCATAATGCCTATGGAGAAAAATAGTGGAAAAGAGAAAAAACAACATTGGGATTTGAGTGTGGTATCCTATGCATGTAATCCCAGCATTCTGTGAGGCTGAGACAGGAGAATTGCAAGTTTGAGCCCAGCTTAAATGACTTAATAAGACCCTGTCTTAAAATTTTTGTTACAAAGGCTTGGATATAGCTTGGGAAGAAGGCCCTGCATACAACTGAATATATATTTTATTGGAAAGAAGAAGACTTCCATTGTAGTTTATAGTTTTAAATAAGGCATCAGGGGAATTTCTTTGTGAAGTGCTGTTGGAGTGAAGATATAAGATAAAGAGGGAGTAAGACAGCAGAATCTAGAGGCAGAGACTTCCCAGCAAAGAAGATCTCAAGTCCCAAGCCCGAAGACAGGAGGGCAGTGGTCAGAGGTGAGGGGAGGACAGAGCCCTAGAGCAAGAGGGAGGGTCTTACTGAGCCTTAGGTTTTTTACCTCTCCACAAGATGGAGAATCTTCAGAGGATTTGTCAGAGGGCCAACATGATCTGACTTATTTCTAGACAAAATCAGTGTGGCTGTTGTGTTAAGAAAAGACTAAAGGAAGCCAGGTGTGGTGGCACATGCCTTAGCAGTTGGGAAGCTGGGGCAGGAGAATGGCTGGGGGTTTGAGGTCAACCTGGACTACACAGTGAGTTTAAGGCCAGCCTGAACTACATAATGAAACCTTGTCTCAAAAAGACAAAAAAAAAAAAAAAAAAAAAAAAAAAAAAAAAAAAAGGAAAGAAAAGACTAAAGGGGAACAAAGAATGTGGATCAGAGGTCTCTGGTAATGAAGGGCAGCAGCTGGATCGAGGTGACAGAAGTGGAGACAGTGAAAGTGATTGTATTTGGGATATATTTTAAGGTAGAGCTGAGAGGTTGTACATGGGGAGGGACTTAAGGTGAGAGAAGAGCCTAAAATGACTCCATAGGCCTCAGCAGCTAGAAGAATGGAGCTGCTATAAATCGAACTGGGGAGAAGAAGGTTTCAGGGGAAGATGAAGAGCCTGGTTTGGGACTTGTAAGTTTGGGGCATCTGTGAGACATCTGGGGTGTCAAGAAGGGAGCTGCATGAGTGAAACTGGTCCTTCAGGGAGGGGTCTGGGTTGCAGACACAAATTCCATTGTCATCAGCAGAGGGACAGTATTTAAAACCCTGAGTCTGGATGAGATCACCAGAGGAGCGTGGAGACAAGTGAGTGGAGAGTTCCTCAGTTGAGCCCTGGGGCAGGCACCCAGTGCATTTTGGGAGATTAGGAAGTTAGGGAGGGGTCAGCAGAGAGGACAAGTCACAGCCAGCAAGGCAGAAGGAAAACCAAGAGAATCATCTACAAAACCGAGTGAGGAAAGTGATTCAAGGAGCACCAAAAGGTCAGCTGTCTCAAACACCAGAAAACTGGCTGCCGAACTGGGTATGGTGGAACGTAACCTGTCATCCCAGCACTCTGAGAAGCTGAGGCAGAAGGATCACAACTTCAAGCCCAGGCTGAGCAACTCAATAACTTGGCGAGACTCTGTCTCAAAATAAAAAGTCAGAACATAGCATTGAGGTGCATTTGGACTGGGGATTTAGTGCCTACCTGGCAAGCACAAGGTCATGAGTTCTATCCCAGGTACCAAAAAAAAAAGATGTGTTATGTAAACCAGGCGTGGTGGTACACGCCTATGATCCCAGCACCCCAGAGGCTGAAGCAGGAGGATTTCTGTGAGTTTGAAGCCAGCCTGGGCTACAAAGCGAGTTCAGGTGCAGCCTGAACTGCATGGCAAGACCCTGTCTCAAAAGAAAAGAAAAAAAAAAAGATGTATTATGTATAGATACCAGCTCCTCACAATGAATATAATCATTGTATACTACAAATGAAAGTAAAATAGGGGCTGGGAGTTTAGCTCAGCGGCATAAGCACCTGCCTTGCAAGCAGGCGGTTGTGAGTTCGATCCCCAGTACCGATAAAAATGAAAAAGACAAAAAAAAAAAAAAAAAAAAAAGAAAGAAAGTAAAATATACAAAGGGGCTGGAGAACCTGGTGTAATCATGCAAGCCTCTAACTATACAGACAAGGCATAGCATTCAGGAGACTGAGGCAGGAGGACCCTCACAAATTCAAGGTGAGATCAGTCTGAGCTACATAGTGAGTTCAAGGGCAGCCTGAACTACATAGTGAGAACCTGTCTCAGAAAGGTATAAAGGGTGCCCCTTTATACTCAGGACACCTCCCGTCGCAGGAGCTATTCCTGTTCCGAAACTCCCAACTATGTGTGCCTTATTCCTTTGAGCCCTTGTGCACCCCTTTGGGTGTGCCCTATCTCTCTCTCAATAAATCCTTCCCAGTCTTAACTCCAAAAAAAGGCCAGGTGGAGGATGTAGCTCAGGGCAAAGACCCTGAGTTCAATTCCCAGTACTGGAAAAAGGAAAGGAAGTGAAGGGCAGGGGAAGGCAGGAGAGGGAGAAAGGGGAGGTGTGGCAAGGGTGTAGGTGAAGGGAAGGAAGGAAAGAAAAGAAGAGAAATTAGATGAAGCAGCATGGAGCTCACTGGTGACACTGAGGAGAACAAGGCTGTTGAGCAGTGTGGTGAAGGCTTGACCCAGGGGCTCTTTGGCAAAGATGAGGAGAAATGCACAGCTTCCCTGGGCAGGTGCTGCTGAATGTCGGGGCCCACAATGACAGACTCGCCTGCCATCTGCACCCACAGTGCGGTGAGGAAACTGAGGCCCAAACACACAGAGGCCATGGTTCCTTACAGAACCAGGACCCCAGCTCAGGCCTGACTCAGAAGCCCTGACCTGTTCCACTGCACTACATCTGATGCCCAGTGCAGTCCCCGCTCCTCCTAACCTCCCTTCACCCGGCTAGGCAAGATGCACTTGGGAATGTAGCACCTTACATGGTGTGATTTGCCTAGATGTACACAAAACACCTCCAACCTTGCAACACCTGCAGCACACACTGCTCCTTGGAGAAGGGTAACGCCTATGCCTCACCCTTAGCCTTAATGCTCAGTGCTTATACACCCAGGCTTCAACCCCAGACAGTCCTGGGTTCAAATCCTGACTTGCCACGCTGTACTGGTTTGATGACCGGGCGGGCCTTGCTTGCCTTATCTGTACAATAGGAAAGAGTGCCTGCCTTTCAGGGTTGTTGGGAGGTGCAGGGTGCATCTCTCAGTGAGTAGTAAGCACTCACTAAGTAATGGCTGCTAGTTTTGTTACTCATTGGAATTAGTTAAGGAGTTGGCAGCTGGCTGGCAAACAGATGGGCAGTGACCAGATAGCCATCACTAGCTGGTGTTGGGAGCGCTGGGGGCCTGTCACTGGCCTAGGCAGTGTTGGAGGGAGTCACTGGAGAAATAAGGCCTCAACTGGGTCCCCTGCTTGGAGGCCAAGAGGCTTAAGGGGAAGGAATGAAAGGAAATAGTGTGAGTCATGGGTGGTGGTGTTACCTGGCACATCCTTCTTCTTACCGCCTTAAACAGACACAGGAGGGTGTCACACGTGGGCTGGCTCTGCTGATGATGCTGTGTCCAACTCTGGGCCCTTCACTTACAGCTGAGTGACTTCACGTTGCCTCATCTCTTTGCTTGCCTTATCTGTGTAAGTTTGAGTTTGTGTTTGTGTTTTGTGGAACTGGGGATAGATCATTCCAGAGGGGTTGTGCCACAACAATCCCAGTACTTTTTACTTTTATATTTTGGGAGTGTTTCTTTTTCTTTTTTCTTTCTTTCTTTTTTTTTTTTTTTTTAATCGGTACCAGGGATTGAACTCATGACAGCCTGCTTGCAAGGCAGGTGCTTATGCCGCTGAGCTAAATCCCCAGCCCCTTGGGAGTGCTTCTTTAGGACTTGTACTTGCCCTACCTCTCTCAGTGCTGAGGTTACAGGTGTGCACCACTATCCTCAGCTTGAAAGTGATGTTTATCGCATCTCTTTCAAAGACATTGTCAGTGAGGATTAGCTAGAATGTGTGAGACACTTTGAACTTAGGAAGCACTCAATAAATATACAAATGCTAATGGGCATTATAACTAACACTCACCATGATAGTGTAAGGTAGGTAATACCCGCACTTTGTAGGAGAGCAGCTGTGGTAAAGAGAGGATCTGTCACTAGCCCAAGGTCACACAAGTAGTGAGCAAGCCAGAATACATACTCACATAGTCTGGTTTCAGAACCCATTAGATTGTTGGGGATTTAGCTCAGTGGTTTAAGTGCCTGCCTAGCAAGTGCAAGGTAGTGAGTTCAATCCCCAGTACCATAAAACAAAACCAAACAAACAAAAAACACATTAGATTAATGAAATAACTAACCATTAAATTCCCTGATCCTCTGGCCAGGGTTTAGGTCGGTGGCATAAGCACCTGCCTGGCAAGTGCAAGGTTGTGAGTTAAATCCCTGGTACCCCCTTACACACACACACACACACACACACACACACACACACACACACACACGCAAAATCCCTGATCCCTGGAGAGGACACCTCGAGTCCTAAAAATGACTCTTTGGGGTTGAACCCTCTCTGAATATACATTGTCACCCACAAAGATGTGGAGTTTGCCTCACCCTGAGGACCTCGAATGGAGAAGGCCCCAGAAAGAATATAAACTGCTTTCTATAAATGCCACCTTTCCCTGAGCCCCCAGTCAATGACTGTGACCTCCATGAGTCCCCTTTAGTGCCAGAGTATAGCAGCAGATGGCACCAGGGCTCAACATGCCAAGGATCTTGGGGAGATCATAAGATTCACGGGGAGAGAGTGGAGTGTCATCTACGGGCATGTGAATTACGCTACGTACTTTATTCATGACATTCAATGATAGATATGAAAGCTGGGCGCAGAGAGTTTGGTTACCTGTGGGGAAGCAGGTTCTGCCTTCCTGTCCTAGGGTGGTGAAATCAGAATTGGGCCCCTGGTTGACTGATTCTGAAGCCTAATAATCCACTGCCTCACTGCATATACATGTGTAAAAAATATATATTTGCCAAATCCTGTGCCTTCCCTACTTGGCACTTTAGTGTCTTTCACTGGGTGTGACTGAAAACATATGGTGAATGTTTAATTAAATTTTTTTTTGTCTTTTTCCTTTTTATTGGTACCAGGGATCGAACTCACGACTGCCTGCTTGCGAGGCAGGCGCTTATGCCGCTGAGCTAAATCCCCAGCCCCAATTAAATTCTTTTTTAAAAATGTATTACTGTAAGGACATATTGCCAAAACAAAACAGTAACACAAAACAAGGTGTGGTGGGGGTGTGCTGGGGATGTAGCTCAGTGCAAAGGTCCTGGGTTCAATATCAGGACCACAAAATGAAAAACGAGTATTTTAAAAAAGAAAGGTTGAGTGGGGAATAATGATTAGGAAGTATATGTAGACACAGAGGGCAACCCACTCCCTTGAGGATTTTAGCAACACTGCCATCAGTCTGGTGCCCATGCTTATATTGTACCTTTTCTCTTGATCAGCCCTGTGTGCTTCACCCTGCATGAACCTGCCCTCAGGTTGGACATAGTGACCCAGAGATAGAGTAAAAAGGAGGGAGGGCCCACGTGAAACCAGTCACTGCCATTGGGTGCACTGGCAAGTGATACAGATATTTGTCACTTTTCCCAACACTCCCCGCTCCCTCTAGCCCTTTGCTCGTGCGCTTCTCTGCCAGACCCCTCTCTCCTTTGCTTTGCCAACAACTCATCCTTCAGATCACAGCTTGGTTGGCACTTTTTCAGGAAACCCCAAAGGTAGGTTAACCATCTCTGCTATGCTGCTCAAAACATAGTAATTACTTTATTGCAATTTTATAGCTGTCCATCTGTATGTCCTATTAGAAGATGAGTTCCACAGAGGCAGGGGGCTTGGCTGTTTCCTTCCTGTCATATTCAGAGTGGAACACACTGGGCCTGGCATGTGGAAAGAACACCTGTGAGTGAGTGAGCACATCTGCTGGACAAGGGAGATAGCTATGTGCTGAGCTGACGGCATAGATCCACAGTCTGACACTATGTCCTCTTTTGTGTTGGTCTTTCAGCTGTGATCACAAGGATCCCCTCAGAGCCAAGACCTTCTCCAGAAGGTGACCCTTTCCCACCACCACCACCGATGTCATCCTTGGTCCCTGATACTCCTCCGGATACCCCTCCTGCCATGAAGAATGCCACTAGTCCTAAGCAGCTTCCACTGGAACCAGAGAGCTCCCGAGGGCAGATTGATCATAGGCTGGTCCCCCCACAGGAAGAATCTCTTTCATCAGAAGGGAAGAGCCCACCAGCCACAGGCCCACAGGATGCTAGACCTCCGCAGAGAAGCAGTGAACCATCCCCAACGGCAGTGCCAGCCGCCAGCAGCCCTCCCACCAAGCAAGGTACAGGTGATATCCTGCCGTGGGCCCAGATCTCTTGGCTCAGGTCTCAGCCCTGGGTGGTACCCCTTGAAGGAGCCCCCTTTGCCCTGTAGGATCTGGGGACAGAAATGAGACAGGACCTAGGAGGAGAGTCCCAAGGCTGCTGACTTCTTGGACAGAACTTTTGACCTGTCTGTTCTTGTTTCCTTTACTAAGATGTAAAGAAGGCAGGAGAGAGACACAAGCTGGCAAAGGAGCGGCGAGAAGAGCGGGCCAAGTACCTGGGTGAGTGAAAGCATCTTCTGCGTCATCATCGTCCTCGTCAGCATCCTATGAGTAATGCTGACATTACTGGAAAACTTCGTATTTACTGTGCTACAAGCAGCATAGGCGTTATATCTTGTAACCTTCCCAGCCCATTTTGGGGAGGAAACAAGCTCAGACAAATGAAATCATTCATGGAAACCACACAACTAGTAGAGTAGCTGAGAGATTCTGATCCAGATTCCCCATTTCATTCCAAATCTCCTTAGCCACAGTAGGCCCCCCAGTTGGATGGGAATCTCACACTATTTGGGAGTAGGAGTTCATGCTGTAATCCCAGCACTCTGGAAGATTTAAGCTTTTTTTTTTTTTTTTTTTAACTTTTTCTTTTTTTACCGGTACCAGGGTTTGAACTCATGACTGTGCGCTTGCAAGGCAGGCACTTATGCCACTGAGTTAAATCCCAGCCCCTGGAAGATTTAGATCAGAGGACTACAAGTTGGAGTGCAGCCTGGGCAACTCAGTGACTGTTTTAAAATAAAAAAATAAAGGGCTGAGGATGTTGCTTAGTTGGAAGACCCTGTATTCAATACTGAGTACCATGAAAAACAAAAGAAAAGAACTAATTTTTCCTTTACCCCTGAGTGTAGGAGAGAAATATGTCTCCCTGAAGCCTATTTGAGGAAGCTCCTGTGTATGAAGAGGGTTTGGGAGTGGAGGTCCTGCCTAGGCAGGCAGGAGAGAGATCACCTGGGTTAGGATGGCAGGAAGGACACCCGGAGAAGGGTTCCCTCACAAACCTTTCTCCCCACAGCGGCCAAGAAGGCAGTGTGGCTGGAGAAGGAGGAGAAGGCCAAGGCTCTTCGTGAGAAGCAGCTTCAGGAGCGCCGGCGGCGGCTAGAGGAACAGCGCCTTAAAGCTGAGCAACGCAGAGCTGCCTTGGAGGAGCGTCAGCGACAGAAGCTGGAGAAAAACAAGGTGTGTTCATGCCCTGGTTCCACCTGGGTCTGCACGGATCTGCACACACCATTCCCACATATCTGAATCTGGCAAAGTATGTGCACACATTGCTGTTCCTCCCCTCACACAGTCTATATCTGTGTGGTCCCGTCTATATTCACATCTTCAGCTGTGTCCTTTGTTACGGTGTCTGGGCATCTTTGCAACTGCAGACTCATGTGTTCCCATACTTGCAATGTATGTTCCCGATACTGTGCCCGAGGGGCAATATAATACAGCTGTGTATCAGTGATAGGCCTGGATTCATCACAGGAGGAGAGCCTGGCTCAAGTGCTGGCGAGGCCATGAAGGAAATGGGTTGGCCTTGTCTGGTGGCCTCAGGCTAAAGGAAAACAGTCTTAAGGTCAGGACTCTGAGTCCCAGTGCCACGGGGAACATGGCTTTTACCTAGGAGCTCCAGGAAAAGAGAGTCCCACCCCATCCCCAGAAAAGCAACTCACACACCCAGGAAATGACTCAAGAATAGTGAAAAGCTCTCAGAGGAGTAGAGAGGGATTTATTGAACACAGTTCCTAACCCCAGCAAGGATTCAGTGACCTTGGTTACCTGCCCTGATCCAGGAGGTAAAGGATAGGGGAAGTATTGTCACAGGAAGGACAGAGCCTCTCTGCTATGTATGACAGATAATCCTGACAGATCTTTCTCTTTTCCCCACCTGGTCCCAGGAACGCTATGAAGCAGCCATTCAGCGGTCAGTGAAGAAGACGTGGGCTGAAATCCGGCAGCAGCGCTGGTCCTGGGCAGGGGCCCTTCATCACAGTTCTCCAGGAAATAAGACCAGTGAGTGGGCTGGAAGGGTTTGAGGGTGGGTGGCCAAGGCTGGGCCTGGCAAGAGGAGAGGGGAGCAACTTCTGTAGAAGGAGCTAGCAGCTCCCTGCGGCAGACATGTCTTGTTTTGTGTGACGTGTATCTTCTGGAATGGGCTGTAAACCAAATTGTCCCTTTCCAAGGATCTCCGCTATCAAATCAGAGATGGAGTCTTCCATTTGGTTTGTTTCAAACCTCTATCATTTTAGAAGTAGTTTTTTTTTTTTTTTTCCTGCCAATATATTAGTTGATGATACATGAAAGAGGACTTTAATGCCCTGCAGCCACTGGATATTTAAAGAAAACTGTCACCCTCTGTCTTGGAAGGTAGATGTTTGTCTCTGAGTTCTTTTCATGTAGGCTCACCATGGATTTGGTCTGAGTCATTACTGGCATGTATGTACCACTGTGTTTGGATATCTTTATGCAGTGGGAAGGTTCTGTAATTCTGTGTATATCCTGGTGTATGTGCTTAATGGATCTGTGTTGTGTAGCTTATTGTAATTATAATGGTATGTTTGTGGCCTTGTGTGTCAGTGAGGGCTCCTGCGTCAAACTTGGGTTCCAGCCCTGGCCTTGGTGGTAATGACCTTTAACTTTTCAACCTCTCACTTTTTTGCATCTGTGAAGTGGGGATAACAATACTACTTGCCTCCAAGGTTGTAGGTAGATGTTTGGAGGATCAAGTGAGGTAACATGTGTATGGTGCCCAGCTCAGTGCCTGGCACATGGTAAGCATCACCATATGTTAGCTGTTATAAATATCATGGTTAGGTTGCTTTGATGTGTTTGTGCCTTGTGTGCATCTGGGTCTGACACATTACCAGCTATTTGTGTTTCTCTGTGCATGTCTGCACACACGTGTGCATGCATAAGTTTTACCACTCTATATGCCTGTGTCTGCATGTCTTTGTCTTCATATGTCTGGATGAATACGTGGATTTGTGCAAGTGACCGTGACTGTGGTTCTTCTGTTTAGAACATCTTTGCATTGTCCCAGTACGTGGGTATTGTATCCATATCACCTTGGCTGGGCAGTATCAGCAAGTGCCAGTGCTGGACGGTCATGGGGAGGGGTTGGAGCACACAGCCCTAGGGAATGGCTTCCTTTGGTCTGGCCAGGAAGGCTATAGTTTTCTAGTTTCACAACATCTCCCTCTGCTCCTTCCCCATCGGCTCCCCCAACCCAGGTTGTCTCTGATTTCCCATCTCCCCTCTTCCCTCTCCCATAGCCAAATATGCCTCCTCCCCATCCTAGCCTGCCCATTCCTCCCTCTCCCAGCCTACCCTTGGAGCATCCTGCATGGAAGGCCTCAGTGCCCCCCCTGGCTCCCTGTCTGGCCCGGCCCTAATGCCGTGTCTTTTCCCCTCCAGGTGGGAGCAGGTGCTCCGTGTCGGCAGTAAACCTGCCCAAACACGTGGACTCTATAATCAACAAGCGGCTCTCAAAGTCCTCTGCCACACTGTGGAACTCCCCCAGTAGAAGTAAGAGAAGGCCCAGCCTTCCCCATCCAGAGCCCCCATCCAGCCTCCTCTCAAGCTTAGCAAGGACACCTGTTCCCAGAGCCCTTTACACACAGCAGGTCCCTGTTCCCACTCTGTCCCACGTGGGTCTCTCTGACCTTTGGGGGAGCCGGCATTTGGGTCTGGATCCTGAGGACAGAGTTGTGCCCTGCAGGAGAGGAGAACAGAGACAAAGGACAATGGCTAAGAGCACAGAAAGCCTGGCAGGGGCCTCCAGAGCAACTTGGGAGTAGCGGCTGCGGGGTGAGAATGGGCAGGCAGTCTCATCTCCAACACAGCCAGCTGGCCAGAGCCAATCTTTAACAGGTGGCTTTGCCCCCATGTCAGACTGGCTGGGGCTGGGGATTTAGCTCAGCAGCATAAGCGCCTGCCTTGTAAGCAGGCAGTCGTGAGTTCGATCCCTGGTACCGATAAAAAAAGAAAACGACAAAAAAAAAAAAAAAAAAAAAAAAACCATATCAGACTGGCCTGGGTACTCTGCTGGGGGTGCTATCCTGGCTCCACCCTAGAGGGCCATGCAGTTCTCCCCTCTCTATCAGAGTCCCAGCCATGGCCTTGGCTGGTTCCAGAGTTGCAGCCAACCAGAGTGGCACAGCCCCTTCATTCCCACCATGCCCTGGTGCTTACATATGAAGGAGCCATGGTAGGAGTTATTTATGTTTCTCTAGCTTTTATTTGGTTGGTGTTGCCTAGCAACCAAATCAGCTGCTGCACCAACCCACCTGACTGAGGCTTAAAAATAACCCAGCAGCTGAAGGGACAGAGCAGGGTGGTTTAGGACAGCCAGGCCCTGAGCAGCCTCTCCCTGGCAGAGGACTCCAAAAGCTGGATTAGAGGATTGTAAAGACCCCCACTGTCCCACATCCATAAGAGCATGACTGCCCCAGGCCAGTGCTGTGAGAACAGGAAAAGCAGGGCCCCAAAGCGGGACACGAGGGCAGTTCAGTGTCCCACCAGTGCTCTGTGGCTCCTTCCTATGCTCACAGTGCCCAGCCCTTTCACCTGGGGAGATTGGTAGGCGGGGACCCTGAAGCATGAGGAATATTGCCCTGACAAGTGTTTTGTTGCCTGGGTCTGCAGTGGAGGTCCAGCTCTCAGAGAGGACAAGCGTGGTCCCCGCGTGATTGGGGGGGACAGTCCTCCTGGGTGAGAATCCTTGCGCTTGGCATGGGGACAGCACCTGGTCTCCCCCTATGCCTCTGCCCAGGCTGACCAGCTTCACTCGGTGTTCCTCCCCCAGATCGCAGCCTGCAGCTGAGTGCCTGGGAGAGCAGCATTGTAGATCGCCTGATGACACCCACCCTCTCCTTCCTGGCTCGGAGTCGCAGCGCGGTCACTCTGCCCCGCAACGGCCGGGACCAGGGTAGGGCCGGCGGCTCTGGGAGACGCCCAGTGAGGGGCCGGGCAGGGATCAGCCTCCCGCCCCGGCCACGCCTCGACCGCCCTCATCCCTCCGCAGCCGTGCCCGTGTGCCCGCGCTCGGCCTCTGCCAGCCCCCTGACGACGTGCAGCGCCCCCAGAAGCGGGCACCGCTGCACCCCCGCTGCCGGGGAGCGGCGCAAGCCCAGCGCTGGGGGCAGCCCCGCCCACGTCCGCCACCGGCCAGAGGCCTCAACGGTGAGTGGCCGCACAGGTCGGGACAGGCAGCCGGCTCCCAAAACGCTTGGTGCCACCGACCTCTCCTCTTCCTCCCTCTCAGGTGCAGAAAAAGGAGAAAAAGGACAAGGAACGGGAAAACGAGAAGGAAAAGAGTGCCCTAGCCAGGGAGCGCAGCCTCAAGAAGCGGCAATCGCTGCCTGCCCGCCCACGCCTTTCAGCCGGCCCCGCCTCCGAGCTCAGGTGAGCAGGGGCTGAGCTCGGGCGGGGGCGGGGCACCTCACCTGGCATTTCATTGGCTGCACGCCTATAATCCCAACACTTGGGAGGTGGAGGCAGGCAGCTTACTAAGAGTTGGAGTCCAGCCTAAGCTATATAGTAAGTACAAGGCCAACCTGTAGTACAGTGTGTTTCAGATAAAACAAAACAACCACCTAAACAAACAAATGTACTGTACTTGCTGGGCGCTCAAGAAAAAAATTCCTTGGGCTTGGTGGATCCTACTCATAATCCCAACACTCTGACGCAGGAGGATCACAAGCAAACCCAACCAGAACAACTGAGCAATTTAGGTAGACTTTCTTATTAAAGAAGAGCCGGGCATGGTGGCACACGCCTATAATCCCAGTACTTGGGAGGCTGCGACAGGAGGAGCCTTGTGAGTTTGAGACCAGCCTAGGCAACAAAGTGAACTCAAGGAAGGCCAGCCTCAACTACATAGCGAGTCCTTGTCTCAAAAGACAAGACAAAAAACCTTAAAGAAAAGCCAGGCATGGTTGGGCATGCTGTTATCACAGAACTCAAGAGGCTGAGGCAAGAGGATCTCTGTGAGTTCAAGGCCAGCCTGTACTACATAGTAAAACCCTGTCTCAAAATAAAATAATAGGCAGGCAGTCGTGAGTTTGATCCCTGGTACCGATAAAAAATAAAAATTTAAAATAAAATAGTAACAATAAAGAAGAGCCAGGAGGACATAGCTCAGTGTGAAGATCCTGGGTTCATTCCTCAATACAACCCCCCCACCCTTGGACAGAGGGACAGAGACAGAGACAGAGAGAGAAAGAGGTTCCTGGAGGGTAAATTCTTCATGTCTTGCTCTCCTATCTTTCTTTCTCTTCCTCCCTCCACCTGTTTTCCTTTTTCTCTGGTGTTTAACTAAAGTGCACTAACACTTAAAACAATGCCTGATGCCTCATAAGCGTGCAGTACATACTTGCTGAATGAATAGCAGACCTACCACCTTGTGTTCTAGGTGCCGAGGACACTGGTGAACTAAGCCATACCCAGTTTCTGCTCTTATTAAGTGTATAGGCTACCTGGGAGATAGATGGTCATCTCATAAATTAATATGAAATTACAACTCTGGGTTTTTTGGTTTTCTTTTTTTCTTTTTTCCAGTACCGGGGATCAAACTCACAACTGCCTGCTTGCAAGGCAGGTGCTTGTGCTGCTGCTAAATCCCCAGCCCCTTTTGGTTTGTTTTTTTGCGGAAGGATTTCACTGTGTAGCCCAGAATGACCTTGAACTCACTAGGTAGCTTAAGTTTGCCTTGACTTTGCAATCCTCCTGTCTCAGCCTCCTAAATACTGGGATTATAGGCATGAGCCATCATACCAAGCACAAAGAGGAAATGTTAAACTTTTGTTTGCCTAGATGGGGGGTGTGCTTAGCCCAAGGGAGGGGACACTTCCCTGGGGAAGTAACAAGCTCAGTGGGAGTGGCTATGTGCATGGTTCAGTGCTCTGGCCTGCAGTTCTAACCCTTCCTGTCTTTCTCAGCCCCAAATCCAAGGCCCGGCCATCCTCTCCTTCCCTGTCCTGGCACAGGCCTACCTCCCCCTGCCCCAGCCCAGTGCCAGGTCACACTCTGCCTCCAAAACCACCGTCACCTCGAGGCACCACTGCATCACCCAAGGGACGGGTTCGGAGGAAGGAGGAGGCCAAGGAGAGCCCCAGCGCTACAGTACCTGAGGACAAGAACCAGAGCAAGGGGAGGCCCAGTGAGGAGAAGGAGCCAGCAGCCCCAGCCTCACCAGCACCCTCGCCCACACCCTCACCCAGCCCAGCACAGCCCACTACAGAAATCCCTGCAGGTGCGCATGCTCAGCAGCCCGGTAGGGCAGAGAAGCCAGTTTTGCCTGGGCGGGGGAGGTGATCAGGAGAAAGGGCCACCAAAGATGCCTGGGGACTGATGCCCTGCCTATGGCAGGCCCAAGTTTTGGAACACAAGCCAGCCTAAGTGATAGCCACAGTGGAGCGGGCAGGTCCTGCTTAGGTCCAGGAAGCACGGGGTAGGCAGGACTCCTGTACCAGTGTGTGCTGACATGTGGTCCTGGATCCTTCTCCAGATACTGCTATCCTGACCTCACCCCCAGCCCCTGCTCCCCCGGTGACCCCTAGCAAACCCATGGCGGGCACCACAGACCGAGAAGAGGCTACCAGGCTCCTAGCTGAGAAGCGGCGCCAGGCCCGGGAGCAGCGGGAGCGCGAGGAACAGGAGCGGAGGCTGCAGGCAGAAAGGGACAAGTGAGTGTGCCCTCGGTAACCGAGAGACCCTTTATGGGACTGGAGAAGAGGCTCAGACCAAGCTACAGTTCCCTGTGTCCCCCAGGCGAATGCGGGAGGAGCAGCTGGCGCGAGAGGCAGAGGCTCGTGCAGAGCGGGAGGCCGAGGCTCGGAGGCGGGAAGAGCAAGAGGCCCGAGAGAAAGCGCAAGCAGAACAGGAGGAGCAGGAGCGGCTGCAGAAACAGGTGCCTGGCGGGCCGGGTGCCGGCTGGGCACTGGGCCTCTGGCCCCAAGGTGGGCTTGGCCAGGTGCCTGGAGCTCACAGCTATCTCCGGCAGAAAGAGGAAGCTGAAGCTCGATCTCGAGAAGAAGCAGAGCGGCAGCGTCTGGAGCGGGAAAAGCACTTCCAGAAGGAGGAGCAGGAGCGGCAGGAACGCAGAAAGGTGGGGGGAGGGGACTGGTGGGCGGGACTAACCTTTCCTAGGGCTGCAGGCCCTCTGCTCATGCCACCTAAGTGGACTCAGGTGGGCCCAGGCTTGCTTGTGCAGAGGGTAGAACCAGAAATGAGAGGCTCTGGCTCCTGGCTTGGGAAGGGGTGGCTGAACCTCCCGGCTGGTCAGGTTGTCCGGGCTGGGGGTGATTGGGATTAACTGATATGAGGCCTCCATGCAGCGTCTGGAGGAGATCATGAAGAGGACTCGGAAGTCAGAAGTTGCTGAAACCAAGGTGAGGGTTCTCCAGTGGGAGCAGGTTCAGGGTGAGGCCAGGAGGCTGCGGAAGGACATCTAGAGCCAGGGAAGGAGGCTGTGGGCTGAGAGGGGGAAGCGTTCAGAACCATAGTTAGGGGATTCAGATAGCCCTTGTAGCTGACTGTTCTTCCTCTTCAAAGCAGAAGCAGGACAGAAAGGAGGCAGAAGCCAACAATTCCAGCCCAGGTAAAGGCCCTGTTCCTTCCGCCTCCATCACCTCCACCAACCAGCCTCTAGCCTCACATGCTCAGTAGCCCCTGGATAATGGCCGTTCCTTCCGTATGACAGACCCCGTGAGAGCTGCGGAGACTCTGCCTTCAGAACTGCAGAAGGAGGCTTCGGAGAAGGGGGAGCCCAAGCCTGCCTCCCAGGAGCCTCAGTGGAGGTGCCAGCCCCCTACCCCAGGAACCTCAGGCTGGAACTGTAGGGAGGCCTAGGTTTCACTGAGGTGAGGCACTGACTGAGCTCCTGTATTCACAGCCTGCCAAGCAAGGAGCTGCCTGGCACACTAGTGAATGGCCTGCAGCCTCTCCCAGCACATCAGGAGAACGGCTTCTCCCCCAAGGGACCCTCTGAGGACAAGAGTCTGGGCCGAGCCCCAGAGGCACTCCTGCCCTTTGCAGAGGCAGAAGCCTTCCTTAAGAAAGCTGTGGTGCAGCCCCCACAGGTCACAGGTAGGGACCCCTGAGTCCTGGACCAGCTTCAGCCATCCCAGCTGCCTTCCCTGCCCTCCAGGTCTACCACATGGCCTCTCCTTGCTCCACCCCAAGGCCCCTGAGATCTGGGCTTGGGGGAGGCTTCATTGTGACTGTTTCTCCTCCTCTTCCCCTAGAAGTCCTTTAAGGGTGGCCTTGGATCCAGGCATGGCTATGAGGGCTCCTTTGCACCATCTATCAGGATGTCCAGAGGAGAAAGAGACAGAACAAAGACAGAAGTGGCATGGTGGGCCCCTGGGGGTGCGTCCTCTTTGTTGATTTTAATCTGCACCTTATAGACTGATGTCTCTTTGGCTGGAGCCAGACCTTGCCCCTCAGTGCATTCATGTGCTCACACGCACAGACACCCCCTCTCCCCCCACACACACATACACTCACAGCCTCTCTGGCCCCGCCTTGGGGAAGGGCCATCTGTAGTATTTGCCTTCGTTTGGTGGGGTACAGTGGATGTGAATACTGTAAATAGCTTGTGCTCAGAAGTCTGTGTGGAAGGGGTGGGTACAGGAGGCAGACCCTCCTCTTGAGGCTTCCTGGGTAGATCTTCCTCTCTATTTAACTGTAACTGAGGGGGAACCCAGGTCTGGGGATGGGGGGAACCTTGGGCCACAGGATACTGGTTGCTTCAGGGGTACCCATGCCCCCTGCCCTCGCCTGGAATCAGTGTTATTGCATCTGATCAAACTTCTCCAGAAATAAAGCGAGAATAATTCTGCCAATCCTGTCTGACCTTGTTGCTGCTAGTGAAGAGTGGAAACAAGTAGCCTCCTGAGTTCTAAGACAAACTTAAGGAGCCTAACACCCAGGGATCTCTACCTCCAGCAGGGGTACCAGTCCTAAATTTCTTGCCCTGTGGTCTTCCAGTTTAGTCATGAATTCATTCACTAATTCATTCAACAAATGCTACCTTCACTCTGTGCCAGACGTGAGGCTATGTACTAGAGGTGTAGGAGGAGGAAAAGGCATAGTCTTTGTCCTCATGGAGTTTACGGCCTGGGCCAGACATCACAGACACTATGGGCCATCTACCCCACATCTACTCCATCAGCCCTTCCTCTCTGGACAGACTCCCAAGATCTTCTCAGGTCCTCCTGGTCACAGCTCTGTGCTGCAGCCAAGGTGGAATCTAGCTCCAGAGAGGGACCAGGGTTATGATGAGCTAAATAGATCCGGTTCCCTCAGATGGGACCAAGACCTTGTCCAGCTGACAGACAAAGAGAAGCCTCCTGCACACTTTTCCTCCCGCCTCCCCCTCCAGTACTAAGGATTGAACTCAGGGCCTTTGAACTGAACTACATTCCCAGACCTTCTAAGTTTTTGGCTTTTGTCTTGTTTTCTTTTTCAGTACTGCAAATTCAGGGCCTTGACACTAAGCTACATCCCAGGGGCTGGAGATTTAGCTCAGTGGCATAAGCGCCTGCCTTGCAAGTGTGCAGTTGTGAGTTCGATCCCTAATACAAAAAAAACAAAACACCACTACATCCCAACCCTTTGTTATTTTGAGACAGTCTCAACCAGTCACTTGTCTGAGACTGGGCTCAGACCTAAGATCTTCCTGCCTCAGCCTCCCAGAGTCCTGGCATTACAGGCATATGCCACCATACATGGCCAAGGCTTCCTCATTTTTTAAAAGAAACAACATGGAGCCAGCCTCTAATACAACCTAACAGTGTGCCCTGTTATTCACACCCTGTGCAGTCGCTCCCACAATACAGCAGAACTGAGGGTCATCTCTAAATTCGATCATGAAAGGCACTGCACCTGTGTCGGGGTTGCATTCTTGCTTTTGGGTCCCTCACCCTGGAGGAAGGCAACTGCTGTGTCGGGAGCACCTTTAGCTGAGGCCCACAGAGAAACTGAAGCATCCTGCCAGGGGCCATGTGAGAACATCTGGAAGCAGATCCTCCAGCCCAGTTTAGCATTCAGGTGACTTCAGGCCTCCGAAGAAGCTTGGCTGGGCTTCAAACTTGGAATCTTCCTGCCTTAACCTCCCAAGTAGCTGAGATTGCAAGTTTGCACCATCACACTCAGATAATAAATACTTTATTTTTTTAATAAGTGCTTTAAATGGAAAAAAAAAAAGAAATGCTTTAAATGTTTTATGCCACTTTGTCATGTTTGCAGTAGTTTATACACGCACAACAACGAAGCCCTTCCTGTGTGATATGAAGTCCCGCTGTGATGCATCCATCCTGGTAGCCAGGTGGCAGAGCAGCCAGATAAGCAGACTCTAGGTCCTGAAGCACTGAACTGACCAACCCTGCAACAGACCTGTCTCTGGACTACTCCCTTGGTTTAAACCAATGTGAGTTAGGGCCAGAATATAGCTCGGTGGTATAAGTGCCTGGCTGACAAGTGCAAGGTCCTGAGTTTGATTCACAGTACCAAAATCAACAACAACAAAAAGAAACTAAGCCAGGAGTGGTGGCGCACACCTGTAATCCCAAGCACTCAGGAGGCTGAGGCAGGAGTATCCTTTCAAGTTTGAGACCAGTCTGGGATACAAAGTGAGCTCAAGGACATATCGAGATCCTGTCTCAAGAAAGACCCCTCCCCCCCCCAAAAAAAAACCCCAAAAGCCAATAAAATAAACTGATGTGAGTTAGGTTGTCTGTTATGTAAGGTTCACAGCATCTAACCCAAATAGGGACACACAGTATCTAACTCAAATAGGGACACGATAAGCACATACATAAATTCATTTCCTCTATGAGATACAAAGGAGGACATGAACTGAGTGAGACATAATGGAGAGAAATATTCAAAGAAGGTGTCCTGTAAGGAAACCATTTATATTTGAAATGAGCCAGGTGTGGGGATACCCATTTGTAACCTGAGCACTCAAATTCAAGCAAGGCAATTTAGTGAGACACTGTTTCAAAACACAAAACAATACAACAACCACCACAAAACTAGAAAAACTTAGTATGGTGGTGCATGCTTGTAATTCAAGCACTCAGGAGGATGAGGCAAGAGATCACCATGAGTCTGAGGCCAGCCTGGGGTACATAGTGCAAGACCAGCCTGGACTACATAGTGAAACCCTGTCTCAGAAGACAAACAAGCAGTCAGGCATGATGGCACATGCCTATTCCAGCATTTGGTAGGCTGAGGTAGGAGGATTGCTACGAGTTGGAGGCCAGCCTAGGCTACTTAGTTCAAAACCAACCTGCATTTTGAAGTGAGTCCCTGTCTCAAAAACAAAACAAAACCAAACAACTGGGCTGTGGATATAGCTGAGTGGCACAGTTTCTGCCTGGCAGGCGCAATGTCCTGAGTTCGATTGCTAGTAACAAAAACAAAACAAAATAAGACAATCAGCCAAACAAAATAAAAAGGCTGAGAATCTAGTTCATTACAAAGGCCCTAAGTTTGAGGCTGGGGATTTAGCTCAGCTGCATAAGCACCTGCCTTGCAAGTGCATAGTCCTGAGTTCGATCCCCAGTACAAAAGAAAAAAAAAAGGCCCTGAGTTCAGTCCCCAGTACCACAAAAAACACACACACACACACACACACACAGACAGACACACACGCTTGTGTGTGCCCTAAAGGAGGAGGAGGTGAGCCAGCCCTGGGAAAACAAGTAGGGGAGGAGTTGCAGGTCGGGCCTGCCTGTGGCAGGCCCCCAGGGAAGGAGCAGGAACAGAGCTGCTGGGGGATTGGGAGCAACTGGAAGTGTAGATGGAGCTGGAGGGGTGGGCAGTGAGTGGTCAAGGCCCAGCCAAGGGAGTGTGAAGAGGGCGGGAAGGGACAGGCCCGCTGCCCCCCCCCCTTAGTGATAGAAACTCTGCACACCCCCACTTAGCCCTCCTTGGCTTGGCCACCAGCTCATGTTCATTCAGAGCCAAAGGCACCCTTTCCCTAAAGGACACTGCCCTCTGAATACTCTTGGGGAGTCACCTACTCATTTATTCAATCGTAGTTGCCTGCAGACGATCTGCTACGCACCAGAAGAAATGATGGCAAGCAGAAAGTAGACCCCAAAACTCCTGAGCTTCCTGGGAGGGGAGACAGGGATTGTTAATCAGGGAGCCACACAAACAAACGCGAAGATGCAACATGTGTATGTACTGCGAAGGCTCTGGAGACAAAACAGGGAGCAATAAGCACGTAAGAGCATGTGGCAGGGGGCCTGGGCCCGGCTATATGGATAAGATCTCCTGGAACGCAGGGCTCTGGGCTGAGGTCTGGGCAAGGTCAGGAGGGTGGAGAAAGGGGGAGGGAAAACCGGTTTCTGGACAAGCTGCAAGAGCTGTGAGCAGAAGCAAGGAGTGGTTAAGCAGGGCATCCAAGAGGGTAGGAAGGGTGGCATGACGGGATTGGCAATTTTATTAGTCCTCTCTGGCTTTTTTTTTTTTTTTTGAGACAGGGTCCCTCTGTGTTGGCCTCAAGCTCACAGCAATCCTCCTGGCTCAACCTCCCTAGTTCTGAGATTACAAGCATGTGCTACCGTGTCCAGCTTGCTCTGGCTTATAGGGGACTCACTAGTAGGAATTCACAATCAAATTCAGGCATGCCTGTAATCCAGCACTTGAGAAGCTGAGGCAGGAGGATGACTGTAAATCTGAGGCCAGTACATACTGAAACCTTGTCTCAGAAAACAAATAAGACCAGGTGTGGTGGTACATGCCTGTAATTCCAGCACTTGGAAGGCTGAGGCAGGAGGATTGCCTTGAGGTTGAGGCCAGTTTGGGCTACACAGTAAGTTCACAGTGAGTTCAAGGCCAGCCTGGACTACATAGTAAGACTTTGTCTCAAAAAACTGAAGAAGAAAAGAAAGACAGAAAATAAAAGGAGAAAAATAAGTCTGATCTTTTCTAGGATCTTTTCTAGGGGAGGGTGTTTCTGGGTACTCAATGCAAAGCCTTCACACTAAGATACATCCCCAGCCTTATTTTTTTTTTGAGATGGTTTCTCTCTGAGTCACTAAGCTGTCCAGGCTGGGAGATGAGAAGTGACTGTTATCAGGATAATAGATGATAGCACCTTGAGAAATAGAAGTAAATGTACAGCAAACTAGTTAAAAATTTTATTTATCCATTCAAGAGACATTTATTGAAGACCTATGTGCCAGGCACTGAGGTGTTGAAAGGGTTTCCTCCTTTTTGTTACTGGGGTTTTGAACCCAGGGGTGCTCTATCTCTGAGCTACATCCCCAGTCCTCTTGATGTTTTGTTTTGTTTTGAGACAGGGTCTCACTAATTTGCCCAGGCTGGTGTTGAACTTGCCTCTCTCCTGCTTCATTCTCCTAATTAGCTGAGATCACTGGCATGCACTGCTGTGATTGGCTGGAGATTTTAAATGATCAAAAGTTGATGTGGTCTTTGTTCACATGGAGCTTTACCAATAACTACTTAAATAATATTACAAACAAATGCACAATTATGAGTCTGGAGTAACAAAAAAGTATGTGATGTTAGAAAAGGAAATAATGGGGCTGGGGATTTAGCTCAGCAGCGTAAGTGCCTACCTAGCAAGTACGAGGTTGTGAGTTCAATCCCTGGTACCACCAAAAAAAAAAAAAAAAGAAAGAAAGAAAAAAAAAAAAAAAGAAATAATAAGTCCCCTGAGCTTGTCAGGGAAATCAACCAGGATATCTTGGAGAAAACAATGCTAGAGCAGAGTTGGCTTCCAAGTAGAGGGAACATGTGCAAAGGTCCTGTGGTTAGCATGGCCAGCATAGCTGGAATTCAGAGAGTGAGCCGGATGAAGTAGGAAGGACCAGACCATGCAGTACCCATGAGTCAGTTGAATCAGATTGGGGGAGGGGGGTCAGGAGGGTGTTGCCTGGCATTGAATGCACAACTTTCACACTAAGATACATCTCCAGCCGCTCCCCCCCCCTTTTGAGACAGGGTCTCGCTGAATTGCTCAGTTCTAGCTGGCCTAGAACTTGCAACCCTTCTGCTCCCTTTAGTCTTTATTGCAAGACGAATGAGAAGCTACTGAAAGGGTTCAGCAGGTGGTGGTCATGGTCAGATTATGGTGATCATGACTGTCCCCTAAACAGGCATTGGGGGCAACAGGGAAGAAGCAAGCGTGACAGTGGAGAGCCAGGCAATGCACCCATCCTGGTCAGAGGAGACAGGCACTTGGCGCAGGGCGTGGTGGAAACCAGGAGGTGGACAGAGGGGGTGAAAAATGGATTGGATTCAGGACAAAAGGAGAGCTACGGAGGCGCGCCAGGAACACTGGTCTCATTCACCACAGAGGGCACTTTGAAAGAGAGCCAGTTAGGGGACAGGCCACGGTTTGACCTGGCACCCACGCAGAACTATTTCTGGCCGGGGTCCAGAGCTTAGGGATGGGTCTGGGCCGGTGGCAGGCTCTGGGGGTCAGAGCAAGCAGGGCACCTTCGGGAGAAGGGAAGTCCTGGGACCGGGAGCAGGCCCGCGCCGCAGGGAGGCGCCTCTCCAGCCTGACTCCCTGGCATCCTAGCCGGAGACAAGAATGTCCGGTCTGTTGCAGGCCCTGAAGGAGTCTGGAGACTGGAGGTGGCCCGGCTCTCCGCAGGACAGGCCTTTCCCTAGCAGGGCAGGCCCGGCAGGGCCAGGGGGAGGCTACCAAGTGCCCTTGGCTCCTCCTCCTCCAGTCCGCAAGTGATTCGGAAAGGCTCTCTTTACCTCCACCCCTCGGTCCTAGGACCGCCCCGCTGAGCTGGTTTGTACGGTGGCGACGGCTCCCTAAACATTCAAAGGGCGCTCTCTCGGCTGCTTAAGGCTGTGCCCAGCCTCCCCATGAACGCGCATCTGGCTCCCCCTGGTGGTCGATGAGCGTGTTGCCAAGATAAGAAGTGGGTGCTGCAGAGAGCTCCGTGACCCGGCACAGGGCGGTGACTCAAGTCCTAGCTGAGAGCTCAAGATACATGCGCTGTGCTATCTTGTGGTATTGGCGGATGACTCACTCCTTAGCCATGGATGAGTCCCCCGACCTCTGTGAACTTCTGTTTCCACACCTGCAAATTCGGGCGCATGGTAAGAGTGAGGCTTTTCTTGAACTAACAATTAAACTCTTGCTGGTTGCAAGTCTCCTCCCCAGCAATACCATCTGTGTTACACCGGCCCCTTCCCAAACTGCTCCACCTGGGCACAGCATGCTGGACAAGGCTGGTTGTGTCCAAAACTTTGAGAACCACTTAATCGACAGCACCAGGTCCTTGCCTTCAGAGTGCATACAAGTGGAAGGAGACATACAGCAAAATGTGAGAGGCCAGTGGAAAACCTAGCACAGTGTGCTTGTGAAATCTAAGAGGGAATTGTATTTATTTAGCACAGGGCCTCCACCTTGAGCCATACCCCCTATACCCCCTTTCTGAGATAGGGTCTTGCTATTATATTAGTTCAGGCTGGCCTTGAACTCACAGTGATCCTCCGGACTCAGCCTCTTGGAAGCTGGGATTAGAGACATGTGTCACAATGCCTGTCCTCAGTCCTTCTTATCGTTTTTTTTTTTTTTTTTTTTTTTTGTCTTTTTCCTTTTTATCAGTACCGGGGATCGAACCCACGACTGCCTGCTTGCAAGGCAGGTGCTTATGCCGCTGAGCTAAATCCCCAGCCCCTTTATCATTATTATTTTGAGACAAATTCTTGCTAAATTGCCCAGGCTAGGCTTAAATTTACAATTCTCCGCCCTCAACCTCCCAGGGTATTACAATTACAAGTATGTAGCATGATTTTTTCTTGAGTTTAAATAAAATATATGTAAACTTTATCCAGGCATAGTGGCACAAACCTATAACCCCAGCACTTTGGGAGGCCAAGGCAGGAGAATCACAAGATGCAAACGAGAATGAGCAACTTACTGAGATCCTGTCTCAAAATAAAAAATAAAAATTCTGAGGCAGGAGGATCACTGTGAGTTCAAGGCCATCTTGGGACCCATAAGTGAGTTCAAGACCAGCCTGAACTACACAGTGACAGCCTGTCTCAAAAAGGCGTGAAGGCCCTGCATTCAGTCCTTCTAATACTAAAATAAACAAAAAATAGATAAATGTAAGCTTGAAGTTAGCCCAGATGTATTACCTACCTTTCACAAACATTGTGACTGGGTTCCATGTGGCAATTAATTGGAAGAAATTCTACTTATATAACTGGCACCTCTCAATCTTTCTCTCTCTCTCTCTCTCTCTCTCTCTCTCTCTCTCTCTCTCTCTCTGTCTTTATCTCCGTCTCTCTCTTATGAGGATTGAATCCAGGGCCTTGTACCTGCCGGGCAAATGTTCTATGTCTTGTTGTCACCACCCTTCTTTTATTTTGAGACAGAGTTGAGACTGTGTTGAGACTGTAGTTTGAGACTGTGTTGTCCAGGCTGTCCTCAAACTTGGGATTCTCCTGCTTCAGCCTCCCAAGTAGCTGAAATTATAGGCTGGGCCACCTGTCCTGCCAACTGATCTCTTGATATACACAGTCTCGATTACATATGCTTATTTTGAAAGTAATTCCCTAATAGTTTGGAATCATGCAAGCTCACTTGCACTCAGGTGCCTCCAGCTCCATGACACAACATATTTCTGAAATTCAGCAGTCATCACAGAACAAATACTGGCAACATAGCATTATAGAGATGAAGGAGGAAACCTTAAAATACTTCCGTTCTAAAATGTCATGTGATAGTTTTTGCCTAACAGACACTTCCCATATTGAAATTACCACTCTACTTTCTGTCTCTATAAGTTTGATTACTAACTTATATCTCATATAAGTGAGATCATACAATATTTGTTCTTTTGTGACTGGCTTATTTCATTCAAGAGATGTCCTCAAATTTCAGCCATGTTATAGCCTGTGTCAAGATTCCTTCCTCCTAAGGATACATTCCTCTATCATTGGACATATCAGTGGCTGCCACCTTTCTTGAATGCTGCTGTCAACAAAGATGTACAAATAATGTTTCTGAGTCCATGGTTTCTAATTCTTTTGGGCATACATCCAGGAGTGGAATTACTGGATCATATGGCAGTTCTATTTTTAATTTATCGAGGAACTGCCATACTGTTCTCCATAGCAGCTGCACCATTTTACATTCCCACCAACAATGCACATGGTCTCAAATTTCTCCACATCCTTGAACCACCACCCCCCCTTTTTAAATCTGTAACAGGGATCGAACTCACGACTGCACGCTTGCAAGGCAGGCGCTTATGCTGCTGAGCTAAATCCCCAGCCCCCTTCCTCCCCATTTTTTTTTAACACTGATAGCCCTTCTAATGGATGTAAAATGTGAAGAAATATCTCATTGCATCTTTATTGTGGTTTGATTTGCATTTAGTAAATGTCGAGAATCTGTTCATGTGTTTATGGGCCATTTGTACATCTTTCTTTTATCTCTCTCTCTTTTTTGGGGGGTCTGGTTTGTTTGAGACAAGCTCTCTCTAGTTAGTCCAGGCTGGTCTTGAATTCACTATGTAGCCCAGGCTGGTCTTGAGTCTGCAATGATCCTCTTGCCTCAATCTCCTGAGTGCTGGGATCACAGGAGTGTGCCACCACACCTTGCAATCGTCATGCAATATTAACATGTAAAAAATGAAATAAAGGGCACATACTGAGGCATTCTTACCTGGTAGCTGTCATGCTCTTCCCTTCTCTGTTCCTCTCCAAAACCCAGGGCTTTTGCACAAGCTGCCCCCTGTACCTGGGACACTCTCCCCCGCCTGCCCTCCTGTCATTGGCTGTTCAGATGTTAGCCATCACTTAACAATCACCTTCCAGGAGACCCTTTTTGACCCAGGCTTCTGAATCCACTCAAGCACGACAAACCTTCCACTGTAGCTCTTTACCTAGTAAATGGTCCTCTGCCAAAATGTGAGTCATAAAGGCAGAAATGTTTCAGCCTCCCGCTGCACTGCGTTTATCCTAAACCAAGCCCTGGTGTGCAGTAGATGCTGTCTGTGTGCAGTAGTGGTGGGCAGACAGAAACGTGCTTAACTCTGGGGCTGGGGATTTAGCTCAGTGGCATAAGAGCCTGCCTTGCAAGCAGGCAGTTGTGAGTTCGATCCCCGGTACCGATAAAAAGGAAAAAGACAAACAAAACAAAACAAAACAAAAAAAGGTGCTTAACTCTGTGGCACCTAGAGCAAGCAGGGGAGCTGGGGCTAATACTAAGTGGGTAGAGTTTCAGTGACACATTAAGAGGCAGAGTAGAATGCGGCCCTGTGCCCTGGAAGCAAGGCAGGAATCATGTCCTAATGGCTTGGTCCTGATAAGCCAGAGGCTTGTTCCTTCTCCCACAGGGTGGAAATCTACTGAAGGCCTTTGGTGGGAGGTAACACAGTCAGACGAAGCTGGCCTCAGTGCCACGGCAGGTGGCAGTCAAGACTGAAGATAGTTATGAGGCCACACCAATAAAATATCATTAGGCTGCAGGGCGTGGTGGTGCACATTTGTATCCCACCACTCTGAGGCTGAGGCAGGAGGATCACCATGAATTCAAGGCCACTCTGTACTACATAGTGAGCCGCTGTCTCAACAAATCCAAACCAAACCAAAATTGTCACTAAGTCAGGAGAGGTAGAGCAGGAGGATTGCTAGGAGTTCAAGGCTGGCCTGGGCTATGTGGCCAATTCAAGACTAATCTGAATTACACTGTGAGACCCTGTCTCAAAAAATAAAAATAAAACAAAACGCCACCAGACTTTTCAATGGTGCTAGGAGCAGGGCATGAACAGGCTGCTCCAGCACCCACAAGGCGAGGTACCCAGGCCAGCCAGTCAGAGGAGTTGCCAGGCGGAGGGGGTGACGTTGACATCAGCCTCCCAGTGTATAAATGAAGGAGTTGCAGTGGTGAGCAGTTCCTTTCCCTCCAGCCTGAGGCAAGGCTCTGCGTGATCCCCGATTGCTGTGTTTCAGTTATGTCACCTTCCCTGTCCTCACCCTGGGAAGTCTGAGAGCCTTGCAGGTCGCAGCAAACCTGCTAGGTGTGGATGAAATAAAAGGACACGGATGCCACGAAGAGCTCACTGTCTTGGCTTTAATTTCTCCTCTCTTTATTCATCCCAAATTCACTCTACAGAGCTAGTTTCCCCCTTACCCTTTACTTTTAATTTTTTAAATAAACTCTGCCACCATTTTTGCTTGTTTCATTCGATTCTTTGTTCAAAATGGAAAGAACCTGGAAACCACGACACAAACACCCTAAACAATAACAATAACAAACCTAGGCCACTGGGGGCTGTCAGGCGAGGTGTATGGGACACACAGCAAGAGGTCTGAGCTGAGCCCTGTATCCCAGTAATCAATCTGAACGGGAAGACTCTGGACACAGGGCTCTGAATGCTGAAAAACAGGATCGGAGCAGAGGTCACAGGCTGCTGGCCTTGGAGCAGAGGGCACTGGGCTCAGTGGGAGTCATGAGCCTGCTGTCACTTGCTGCCCAGGGCAGAGCTAGGCATGGGAAGCTGCCCAGCCCCCAACTGTTTTGTAATAGCTGTTGGACTGGCAGAGAGGAGAAATGTAGGGCACTGGGGATGGGCAGGAAGGAAGCGGTCCCTGTAGAGGGAGAGGTCACTGGCATAGACTCACAGGGTCTCGGGCCCCAGGGTGAGAGGAAGAGCTGGGCTGGAGCTCCTTAGTGAGCTCCAGCTCACTTAGTGGCTCCTTAGCGAGCCACACAAGCTGGGGAGTGGAGACCTGGCAGGGCCTCAGCATTGCTGCTCGCCTGTCTTCTGGCCCTGTTCCCAGCGGAGGTAGCTGGAGTGATCAGTGCAGGTGGGGAGCACACAGCCACAGCTTCATCTCTCGTCTTGGAACATGAGGATCCCGCCAGAGTGAATGGCACGGCAGGTAGTGAGACATGGAGACCATGCGACCAGCAGAGAGATAAACAGGAAAAGCTCCAGAGAGGCAGACCTGTGAAGCAGGGCCAGAGACAAAAATAAAAGACCAGAGGCCACAAGAAGAGTGTTGTGGGGACAGAGGGGCCTATAGCTACAGAGCAAGCTGCCCTTTAGCTCTTCTCAGGCCCTGAACTGTTTTCTCCCAGCATGCTCCTGTCACACAGTTCCTCAATTCTGCACTCCTGACGTCTGGAGAGGAGGAGGATTTCTGCCCCTGTGCCCAGTTACCAGCATCCATGGCCTTTCCCATTACCTGCAAGCAGTGTATCCCTCCATGCTCCTGGGACTGTAACACCCCAAAACATCTCTACACGTTTCCAGGTGTTCTCTGGGAAGGGGTTGCTCCATTTTTAACATTCTCTGTCCCTCGAGTAGATTTGCACTCTTGAAAAGGGGCAGTGGCTGGGTGTCTAGTGGACTGTCCCTCCCATCAGCTCTTGTGCACACTAACCCCAGCCCCCTACTGTTCTAACTTGGAAGCAGGGAAACTAAGGTGGGGTTTGAGGAACTGCTGAAGTCAGGGGGACAGCAGCAAACAAGGTCCTGGAACTTCTGTTCTTACCCTAAAAGGCACTGCAGCCAGGAGTAGTGGCACATGCCTGTAATCCCAGCACTTGGGAGGCTGAGGCAAGAGGATCACTGTGAATTCAAGGCCACCCTGGGCTAAATAGTGAGACCCTGTCATAGACAAACAAACAAACAAATTCCAAAAACATTGCAGTTGTATTTTGGGATTATACAGATGTTTAGTCAGGGAGGAAAGGAGAGAAGCCCTCAAATATATGTGGACAAATTACTCACAGCAAATATGTCTTCCAGCTGGGTATAGTGGCACACACCTGTAAGTCCAGCACTCGGGAGGCTAAGGCAGGTGTTCAGATGTGAGTTTGAGGCCAGCCTGTAATGCGTGCATGGTCAGCCTGAACTACATAGTGAGATCCTGTCTCAACCAAAACCAAAACCAAAACCAAAAATGTGTTTTATCCTGTAATATTAGATGTCAGACATGTCCCATTTAGTTATTTCTCTAAAGTGGATTATCTGCTCCAGGCTGATGGAAAATTTGACATTGGAATTTTTTAAAAAGGGTTTTTTGGGACAGGGTCTCACAATGTAATTCAGACTGGCCTTGAATTTACTATGTAGCCCAGGCTGACCTCGAGTTCATAGTGATCCCCTTGCATCAACCTTCCCAGTGCTGGGATTACTAGTGTATGTCACTACCCCCAGCTTTAATCATAGTCATATTTTGGAAATCTCTATCCAGTGATGTGCTAGTAGTGTTTACAGGTAAGTAAGCAGGGGATGCATTAGTAATGAATAATTGTTAGTATTTGCTGGTTTCCATGGTATAAATATTTCCACTATAGCCAGTTTCAAACTGCCAATGAGATGCAACAAGGTGAGAAATAGCATACCACTGAGATGTGAACAACCTCAGACAGGAACAGGTAATGGTGACTAAGAAGTGCTATTACCTCTGAACTTTGCTTTCTTTCTTTCTTCTGTGTTTTGTTTTGTTTTATTTTTGAGACAAGGTCTGTGTAGTATAGGCTAGAACTCAATATGTGGCCAGCCTGGCCTCAAATTCATAGTGTTTCTCCTGCCTTAGCTACCCTAGTGCTGGGATTACAAGTGTGTACCCAGATGAACATACATTAGTTATAAATTTATAATTTAAAATTTTATAATGTCTATTCCCCTGAAGCACTGTTTATGATTCCTGGGGGGTTACCCAACTTAGACCATTTAGGGGAGAACTGTGATCCTCCTGGTTCTGCTTGGCTTGGACACAGTATTTTACTGTGACTCCCAAAATAGTCACTCTTGGTGTTCACACACCTACCCTCTCCTGCCAAACAGCAGCGCCACAGGCCTATACCAAGTGCTGGGGGATCTGGGAGGGAACCGTGCAGATTACTACTAACTCAAGGAAGGGAAAGCAGCAGCAAAAGACAGGCAGACCCCTTTTGGCTTTCTCAGGCTTGGAAGAGTTTGTTAGACCTCCAGTCCTCACTTTTCCTCTGCTGGGGAGCTGGAGGCCATACACTCCAGAGTAACCAAGCTCCACTGTCTCCTGGAGCCAGTCCCAGGTAAATAAAAGCCCTGGCTGAGGGACATCTGGCAACCTCTGCTTTTCACCTGGCAACATAAAGTCTTTTTTTTTTTTTTGTCTTTTTTTTCGGTACCAGGGATCAAACTCATGACTGCCTGCTTGCAAGGCAGGAGCTTATGCCACTGAGCTAAATCCCCAGCCCCTAACATAAAGTCTTTAGTAGCCTCAGATCCACCCTTACATCCACAGAAAGGAAACCAAGATCAACCACGGCCTCAGTCCATTTCTCTCCTGCATAGTCAGAGCAGGGTAGTGGCAGAGACCAGCTGAACCTTTAGACTGTAGAAAAGAAAGATTCTGGCTAGACTCAACAGAAAGTTCTTGGCCTCCCTTACAGGCAGGACCTGTGTGTAAAGGGTAAGCAGTCTCCTCTCCAGGTTGCCCAGTGACCACGTGCCTCGCCTCCCCCACGCTCATGTAACTTCCTCTGCTGGCTCCCTAGGAAGTTGTATGAATAGCTGAGTGCTTGGACCTTGTAAGACAGTTGTCTTATTTTACACATGAGAAAACAATGGAGGCCCAAAGAGAAAAAGTCACTTGCTTAAAGACACACAGCTAAATGAGTAGTTGATGCTGGAATGTGAACTCAGATCTGACCCTAAAGCCTGTGCTCTTTGTGCTGTGTAACCTTGTCTTTGATCTGTAGTCTCTCCAACCACAGCCTCCACCATTTCCCTGTAAAGGAGTTGAAGGAAGGAGAGAGCATGAATTTATTGTTGAACTGAAAAATGACACCTTTGTGTCAGTTATTGCCAACCAGACACAAGGATATTTTAAAGCTTAACATTATTAAAGTCTTTCTCTCTAAGCAAGATAAAGAATTTCTCAGTCTTGACCTTGTGGTGAAGGGGTGTCCTGTGCACCTCAGAGTGTTTAGTGGCATCCCTGGCCTCTACCCACTAGCTGTCTATAGTAAACTCCCTAGGCAGTGGGTATGGTGGGGAGAGATTGTGACAATCAAAATTGTCTCCACGAGAACTAGCAGTGTCTCCTGAGATCCATGCCATGTTGGAACTTAGGACTCTGGGAAGCCAAGCCAGCACCTCCCCTCCCTGGTAAGTGGCTGTAGTGTGGACCACTGCAGCCCTTCCAGGGGGAGAACTAGCAGTGTCTCCTGAGATCCATGCCATTCTGGAACTTAGGACTCTGGGAAGCCAAGCCAGCATCTCCCCTCCCTATAAGAGGAGGCAGGGTGGCAGACTGCAGCCCTTCCAGGGGAAGAACTAGCAATGCCTCCTGAGATCCACGCCATGTTGGAACTTAGGACTCTGGGAAGCCAAGCCAGCACCTCCAAAAAAAAAAAAAAAAAATCAATGTATATTATATGCAAGTTGCAATACACCAAAATGTAATCCACTATTCTGTGCAATTTACATGAACTTATAAAATCATTTTCAGATTCTATAAAAAAAATTCAGTGTGAACAATAAACATAAATATTGTATTTAAAAACAAACAAACAAAACAAAACAAAATTGTCTCTACAATTGTCAAATGTCCCTCTGTTAAACACTGAGTTGGACCAATCATTTATGAATGAAAATAAAAACACCCTATCAACCAAACTGGTCATAGGAGTTGTATCACTCAGTTTTCTGCTATTCTAACAAAATACCAGATCCTGGGTAACATATAAAAAAGAGAGGTTTATTTAACCTCCAGTTTTAGAGGCTGAAAATCCAATATTGGGCAGCTCCGTTGGTTTGACCTTTGATGATGGCCTTCTGGATACAGATCACAACATGGCAGATGGCATTGTGGCAGGAAGGGTTGGAGTAGGAGAACAGTCACATAGAAAGACAGAAAACAAAGGGGATTTGGATTCAAGGACCAAGCTCTCTTCCTTTTTTCTTTTTGTCTTTCTTTTCTTCTTTTCTACTTTTTCTCCTCCTTTCCTTGTGGTGCTAGGGATTGAACTCAAGTCTGTGCACGCATCACTGAGCTACATCCTCAGTTCCTCTTATTACTACTATTTTTTATTATATTGCAGTACCAGATATTGAACCCAAGACTTGTGCACTAAAATATATCCCCAGTTCTTTTAATTTAATTTCTTTTCAAACAGACTCTTGCTAACTGGCTAAACCCCTCAAGCTGGATTTGAATTTGTGCTCCCACCTCAGCCCCCAGAGTGCTGGGATTACAAGCCTGTGTCACCACGCCCAGCTTGTTTTAGTAATCAAACTACTCCTACAGGAATGAACTGGAGTTCCTCAAGAACTACACTAGTCCCCATAACCTAACCACCTTCCACTAGCCCCCATCTTTTTGTTTGATTTTATTTATGTATTGATTTTTGGTGGTGATACTGGGGATTAAACCTAGGGTTTCATATAGAGCTATATTCTTAGCCCTTTTTTATTGCGAGACATGGAGTCCTTAGATTGCTAAACTGCCCGGGCTGGACTTGAACTTGACATTTTCCTGTCTCAGCCTCCCAGAGAGCTGGGATTTACCTGTCTGTACTACCACGCCCGGTTTAGGCCTCACCTCTTAAGGATTCTACTACCTCAACTCCACCATACTGGAACCAAGCCTCCAGCCCATGAAATTTCGGAGGATAGAGTTAAACCATACCCAAATCATAGCTGTAATAAATGAAATGTACTTGTGAGGAGGAGGGTCCCTGCTCTGAAGCAGCTTGAGGAAGATGGGTCAGTGAGGTACAGGCAGGGTTTCTGAAGCAAGTGAGTCAGGGATGGCTTTTAAGGTCTCAATTCCAATGCACTGCTCCTCTGAGGCCACATGCTTTGGCTTTCGTAGGAACAACTGGTTGTGTGGGACCCCGGCACTATGAAATTAACTGCTAGGAGAAGTTGTGTTCTTTTTCTTTCATTTATTTATTCATTGAGACAGCGTCTCGTGTAGTTCTGGCTGGCTTTAAACTCACTACATAGTCCAGGCTGACCTCAAACTCATGTTTTTTTTTAAACTATTTTTTTTTGTCTTTTTGAGACAGTGGAAAAATAAATAAGTAAATACATACATACATTGGACTGGGAATATAGCTCAGTAGTACAGCACCCCTGGGTTTGATCCCCAGCACACACACCTAGGCCAGGCATAGTGATATATGCCTAACATCCCAGCAGTTTGGGAAGCTAGGACAGGAAGATCACAAATTTGAGCCCAATCTGGGTAACTTAGTGACTCAATGGGAAATCAAAAATAAAAATGGGCTAGAGATGTAGCTCAGTGTACAGACCCTGAGTTCAATCCCTCCCTCCACCAGGAGAAGCAGCATGCATCTAAAAAGCAGCTCTTGGGCTGAGGATGTAGTTAAGTAGTGAAAGGAACCACATAGGATGTGTAAAGATTTGCTCTCTCTCTCTGTCTCTCTCTCTGTCTCTGTCTCTCTCTCTGTCTCTCTGTCTGTCTCTGTCTCTCTGTCTGTCTGTCTGTCTGTCTGTCTGTCTCTCTCTCTAAGAGACAGAGAGAGAGAGACAGGGTCCCATTATGTAGTTCAGGCTGGCCTTGAACTCACTTTATATAGCCCAGGCTGGCCTCAGACTCACCGTGATCCTGCTTCCTCAACCTCGCGAGTGCTAGAATTACAGGTGTGCACTATACTATGACTCCTGGCTTGAAGGCCTGTTCTTTGTTTTGCTTATAGTTTTTTATACTGGCGATTGAACTCACAACCTCGCAATCGTCAGGCAGGTGTTGAAGCCGTGTTTTCAATCCCCAGCACTGCTAATAAATAAGTAAATCTGGGGCTGGGGATTTAGCTCAGCGGCATAAGCGCCTGCCTTGCAAGCAGGCAGTCGTGAGTTTGATCCCTGGTACTGATAAAAAGGAAGACCACAAAAAAAAAAAAAAAAAAAAGTAAATCTCAGCTCTGATACCTCCCTGAACATTAAAATCTCTTGGGTCAGCATTTTTATCTTTTTCCTTTTTATCGGTACCAGGGATCGAACTCACGACTGCCTGCTTACAAGGCAGGCGCTTATCCTGCTGAGCTAAATCCCCAGCCCCAGGGTCAGCATGTTTAAAAAATCACCATTATCAGGGCCCTGCCCCATACCAACTAAAGCAGAATCTCTGGAGGGTAAAACTCAGACATGGACATTTTTTGAGAAATTGTCAAGGGATTAATGTGCTGCCCAGTGGAGGATCTCTGCTTTATGGAAAAGTCAGAATCGGAAATGGTGGATGAACGCCACCCATAATAGTTCCCAAATGTGCCTGCATAGTGCAATCACCTGTGGAAACCTCAAAATTAGTAATGCCTGAATCCCATCCCCAGAGACTGTGATCTTCATGATCTGGGATGTGGCTGGATGTTGGAATTTAAAAACCATCTTGAGCTGGGTGTGGCGGTGCATGCCTGTAATCTCAGCATTCAGGAGGCTGAGGCAGGTGGATCATCATGAGTTTGAGGCCAGTTTAGACTACAAAGTGAGTTCAAGGTCAGCCTGAACTACATAGCAAGACCTTGTCTCAAAAACAAAAAAGAAAAAAACACCCCCAAATAATCCAGAAATGATTCCAATGTGAATTCAAGTTTGAGAAGCACTAGAATATTATTCCCTGATGCTATATGCTAACCAGCTAATGGAAAAGCGATTGTTTCCCAGGCAAACACTGGATTGAAGAGACTTTCTTCTTTTCCTTTTTTTTTTTTAGACAGGGTCTCACTACGTAGCCCAGGATGGCTTCAAACTCACAATGATCCTTGTGCTGGGATTACAGGTGTGTGCCACTAATGCCCAGCTGGAAGGACTTCTCTGCCAAAGGTCAGCAGCAACACAAGCAACTATTAGTATCCTGACCCACATCTGCTGGGCTTCTACAAAGCAGAGATGGCAATGAAGGTACTTTGGTTAATCTGAACAGTGGCAAAGATAACTGCTCTTCTGGTTCTTCAAGTTTACAGGGCCACAAGCTCTCCTGACTTCCTTTTCCACTTCTTTTCCTGCTCTAAGAACCTCTTGCATACAAGAGATATCTCTAACAGCTTCTCTTAGTCATGACTCCAGTTTAGAAGTGATGGAAACCCAACTCCAACTAACTCATTTATTGGCTCATGGCATGGAAAAATCCAAAAATGCTGCTACCTTCAGGCATGGCTGAATCCAAGTGGTAGAGTAGAGAATGTCTTTCTTAATTCATGGTTCTGCTTTCCATCTGCACTGGCTTTATTCTCAGGAAGGGCCTCTCCAAAGAGCTGCAAAGATGACCATTACAAACCCAGGTGAGGGCCGGGGATGTGCCTCAGTGACACAGTGCCTCCCTGGCAATTGTGAGGTCCTGAGTTCCATTCCTGGTACCAAAACCAAGCAAACAAAAAGTTGGTTTGAATTACCCGCTAATCACTGTGGATAAGAAAATGAAAAGGGCCTGCCAGCCAGTGTCTCCTGCTCATCCTGTTGCCAGAATGGAGGAGGGACAGCTTCTCAAAGCGATGCAAAAATAACTTCCAATCTTTCAGATATCAGATGTCCTGAGTTTCAATCCCCAAATATTGAAGAGTTAGGACCATGAAGGTTAAGAGTAGGAAAGATTTATTGAGAGACAGAAAAGGTTCAGAAAGTGAGTTGCCACTGAGGCACTTTGCCAATGGTAATTTATACATTCAAATCATAACATGGGTACAATGTGGGTCAAACTACACAATCCTAAACCTGTAGGATTATAAGTATAGGCATTTAGTTAATACTGATCCAACAGGAAATTGAGTTGCATACCAAGGGTCTATGAAAAGAACAAAAGATATCCTTGGAAAGGGATAGGTCCAGAAGTTCTTATCACCCATCTATGTGTCTGATGCTTGTCTGGGCTCTCTGGACCAGGTGGTTGTAATTACAGTATAATTTTTTCTTTTTGTCTTTTTGAGACAGGGTCTTGCTATGCAGTTCAGGCTGGCCTTGAGCTCACCTTGTAGACCAGGCTGGTCTTGAACTTGCAACAGTCCTCCTGCCTTAGCCTCCTGAGTGCTGGGATTACAGGCATGAGCCACCACACCCGGCTCTACAGTATAATTTCAAATTGCTGTTTATCTGTAGAAAGGCCTGCTGCTATTGAATTTCCATTTTGAGGCCTGGGCCTCTTCAGATTCACCTGCAGCCATGATTTTGATGTCTTCATCTTTTGCACTGACTTTAAGTGTCCAATCCCTTTCTGAGTGCATATTATTTTTTAGCTAATTTAGCTGTCTATAATAAAAGGATTATCAGGGTGCTATCATCAGGAAAGAACAGAAGGATGCTGAGCAGGCAGACCAACAGATGGACATTGTATTTGCTTCCAGGTTTCTGAAGGCACAAAATGTGTAGAAATCATAATGATCTCAAAAAGAGAAGATGTAAAAGTTGCCCAAGTATTATGCCAGATTAGTCAAGGGGAAAGCCAACTCAAGAGAGGCTGAATGGAAGGGAAAGGATAGGGGCTAAACTTTGGAATAAGTTTTTGGGGCAAGAAAGGGGCAAAATTTGGGGGCTGGGGATTTAGCTCAGTGGCATAAGCACCTGCCTTGCAAGCAGGCAGTTGTGAGTTCGATCCCTGGTACCGATAAAAATGAAAAAGACAAAAAAAAAAAAAAAAAAAAAAAGAAAGGGGCAAAATTTGATAGAGAAGTAAGATGATATCCAAAATAGAGTATTTCAGAGACCAAACTGGTGGTTCCCATCTGTAGTCCCAGTGAGCTGGAAGGGAGGCTTAGGCAGAGGATGGCAAGTATGATAGGAGCAGGGCAATTGTCAACTTCACCAAACCCTGTTTTAGAGTTAAAAAACAAAAAGAAAATCAGAAATCCAAGTCCCAAGAAAAAGTCCCAAAAGGGATACAGAGGTACCCTGGGACAAAGGCCTAGGTTTAGTCCTTAGTAAACCGCCCCCACTCCTCAACCCCCACCCAAGAACACATTTTTGGGTTTTTTTGAGATGGCATCTTGCTCTGCAGTTCAGGCTGGCCTTGAGCTTATTTAATAGCCCAGGCTGGTCTTAAATGTGCAACCATCCTCCTACCTTAATCTCCCAAGTGCTGGGATTACAGGCATGTGCCACTACACTTGACTCTAAAAGCACATTTTATTGTTGTTGATGTTTTTGTTTTTGGTACTGGAGATCGAACTCATGATTTTGCGCTTGCCAGGCAGGCGCTTATGCCACTGAGCTAAATTCCCAGCTCAAGAGCATATTTTATCCATGTGTGCTTTGTCTAGTTTGTCATAGAGATTGAGGAATACATGAAAACTCATTTCGGTTCTCAGAAGCCCTGAAATTTTAGTATAAGGTGGAGCCATCCTCGTGTCTGAATTTAGAATTAGGAAGAAGCTAGTGAATTTAGAAGGCATCAGAGAATCTGTGGCATTTAAGCAGTCTTGCATTTGCAAATTCACACGCAATTGCAAGCGAAATCAGTCTGTGGAAAACATGGATAAATGAAGTGATTTTCAAACTCGTCTGTTTATTTGAGGTCCTCCTAGTTGACCCTTTTTACATTTTTTACTTCACATAGGGTATTGTCGGGCCACCAAGTTACTAAGGCGGGGCTCAAATTTATAATCTTTCTGTCTCAGCCACCCAGTGTGCTGGGGTTACATTTTGAGCCACCAATTGAAGTCTTTCTAAAACGAAGATTTTGGCTGGGTGTGGTGGTACACACCAGTAATCCTAGCAGTAGGGAGGCTGAAGCAGAAGAATCACCGTGAGTTGAAGGACACCCTGGACTACAGCATGAGATCCTGTCTCAAAACAACACCATCACCACCACCCCGCACCGCGCAAAACCAAAAAGCCGCAGATGTCATGAGCACAATCTGTGAGAGACTGGCAGTCCAACAGTGCACCCATCTAAGCTTCCTATGAATGTAATGGCGATGGCAGTGGTGGTTGGGAATCCTTGCCCATGTGGGTTCCTGGGTCACCAAAAGAGATCACAATAGCACAAAAACAAAACAAAACTTTAAAAGAAGGCAAACTCACTCATACCCTTCATTTCGCATTGTGCTTTATGGGTACCGAATACTCTCACGTGCCTCACTTTGTTGAAGTTCTGCAATAACTTTGCAGGGTAGAAATTATGAGTACTAAAAAAAAAAAAAAAAAAAAAAAACTTAAAAAAATAAATTATGAGTACTTCTCTTTTTAAAACGCTCCATCTCTTTTATTGGAGTAAAGGGCCTCTGGGGGCAGGCCTAGGATCCTCACAAGCTTTTCACAGCTTGTTCATTGGCATTACTTCCTGAGTCCTCAGGCTTCATCCTACCTGGAAGCTCCAGTGGGCTAGAGAAGGGCTCTCCACTCACAAGGCCTCGAAGGTGTCATTTGCCCAGAATGCAGCCCCACTATGTCTGACATCTTGTAGGGTTGTTGTCTGGCTGTTAATGCCACACTCTCCCAGTTTTGGCATCATCTAAAAGCTGAACGTCCTTGTACTGCCACTACTGTTGGGAAGCTGCTTGTGAATGCCCTCCAGGATGCCTCTCAACTCAAACGCAGTCCTTGCCTTCTGAGTCAGTGAAGATAGTGCTTTTGTGACACCGGGTCAAGAGGAACACGTCCTTGGGCCCCACTGCCCCTCCCCCGCGCCCTGAGTCTCATTTTATGCGGAGACTCAGTTTTAGCGAAGGGAAACGGCTCAAGATCACAACGCAGTAAGTGGCAAGTCAGATTTTAAAAACCAGGCGACGTGACTCCCAGCTCAGAAGCTTTCCGAAGACTAAGGCCTGTTAAGTCAGTGGGTGGGACGCAGGCGCTCCCTAAAGGCTGGCTCCAAAATGGTGGGGGCAGTGGCGTCAGCAACGCCTCCGCCCCTTCCGTCCACCTTCCTCTCTCTTCTCCAGGCCACCCAGGCGGGGGAGGGGAAGGAACGGAGCAACACACGTGACTTCCGACGACGCGACGCGTGACGCAAAGCGGCGGGCACAGCGCTTGCTTTGTCTTACGGGAATTGTAGTCCAGGAGACTACTCGGTGAGCCAAGAGCCGCAGGTCTTCGACTACATTTCCCAGGAGCCAGCGGGCGTGACGCCGCCGTCGCCGCCACCGGAGAGCGGGGACGCGGAGCGCGCAGTCGGGCGGGGGCGAGGTTCGGGCCGGTTGTGCCGTTGCGAGGTTGCAGCTGAGGTCGCTGCTGTTGGCCTAGGTGAGTGGGCGCTTTTGATGGGAGTTAGAACATCTTCATCGACTTTGGTCTTTTTTTTTCTATCTCTTTTTCTTGGTGGACAGGGCCGAGTCCGGGGAAGGCCTGGCGCGGAGCCGCTTCCCCGCGCTTACACCCCGGCCTCTTCTGAGCGGGCCCCGCTCACTCCGGCTCCTCCCCCTCCCCGCCCTTCAGGGCTTCCCTGCGCTCCGGCCTAGCTCCGGAGGCTTCGGGCTGCCTACTCCCCGGTAATTTCTACACTTTCTTGTCTTTGCAATCAGCAGTCTGAGCGGGGAGCCCTTCGCTAGCCCTCCTTTTGGTCGTATGAACCCCATTATTTGGATTCTTTTCCGGAACTCTCGACTCCCCTCCCCCCAGTCTCCATTACCTAGGAGGGCCCGTGTGGCTGGCACTCGGTAAATGTTAACATTTTCTCTCATTATTTTTCTTGCATAATCTAAATTTGTTTCCTACCGGGAAAATACCCCACTTTTTCTTGGGCTGGAACTGAAGACGACTTCATGCCGGTCGTAATTGGCATGTGTCCTGCTTCTACGAAGCAGTTGTGTTTCAGCATCTAAGCAACTTTATCAGCTATTTTCTTTGCCCTTCTGAATCTTAGGGGTGGAGCGTGGCAGCAGAAGCTGGCGAGCAACGCTGGTGCCCAGAAGTTGGAAGCCATCAGTTGGGAGTACAGTGTTTCTGGGACACTGTTAATTGGGTTGAAGGGAAAACCTTAGCGAGTGTGGTAGGGCCTGGCAGGAGGGAGCCAGTGAAGCTTTCGGGGGTAGGACAGCAGCAGTGTTTTGGAGCCAGACTGCCTAGCTTTTCCTGCTTTCGATTTTAGATCGAGTCTTCACTTCCAGGTGCCTCGGTCTTTTATCCCTCCCCACCTAAATAGTAGTGAATAATTGACTTTTTATTAGGATTATGTGAAGTAAAGATAACTGACCATGATGATAGGATTGAAGAATGCGAAGGCATATGCCATTATTTTTATTTCGTTGTAGATGATATATATATATATATTTTTTCCTTCGTGGAACAACTACTAGTAGTCTTTCGTGTTATCTAGACAACTTGATGTATAAATTCTATAGAAGACAGTTAAAGATTCCAAAGTGGTTGCTGTCTTGAACAATTTGTGGAGCAACCTGAGTTCAGTTTGTTCTTTATTGGGAGATTTGTGAGTTAATAATCATAGTTTAGCGATACCAAAAACAAGTTGTAGTGCAGCCATTTAGGCTTGATTGCTTTTTTTTTTTTTACACTTTTTTTTTCCTTTTTTCTTTTTATTGGTACCGAGGATCGAACTCAACGACCGCCTGCTAGCAAGGCAGGTGCTTATGCCGCTGAGCTAAATCCCCAGCCCCAGGCTTGATTGCTTTTTGTAAAAGAGCTATTTGTTATTCCTGTATGAAACTGTTAGATTAAAAGCCTTTATGTCTAGTTTAGCTAATTTTTTAGTGCTTTTAGCAGCAGTGAAAGAATATCGATTTTTTTGTCTTTATGAGACAGAATCTCACTGGGTATTTCAGGCTCTTCTTGAACTTGCTATGTAGCCCAAGTTGGCCTTGAACTTGCTGTAATGGCATCCTTCGCCTACCAACTGCTGGGATTATAGACATACACACACACCCCCATCGTCAATTTTTAAAGATTAATTTTCGGTTGCAGACTATAGTTTTAGTGGCAGTAATGGTAATTAATATCAAGTATAGGCAGTTTTGAATTGGGTTTAGCCAGTGAAATTATGGATTACAAAAGAATGATCTGTGTTACACTGAGAAATTGGGGGGAGAAAATTTGGAGTATTTTCCAGGATTAGCCTAGAGATGAAGAGGCTGACAAGGCAAATACACATATATTTATTATTTATGTATTTTGGTACCGGGGATCAAACTTGTGACCCTGGCTTGCCAGGCAGGCGCTTAAACCGCTGAGCTAAATCTGCAGCCCCGTATATTTATTTTAGAATGCATAGTTCTAAGAATCTTAGGGTGCTTGCTTGTTTGTCGTGGGCATAGTGACATTCTTTATTGAAGGAAGTATAATTAATGCTATTCGCTCAGACACTAGATTTTTGATGGATTGCAGCACATTCTATAAACATCTTAAGATCAATTCACAGTTGACTTTGATTTTGTGAGTGATTGAGCAAATATTTCCTGAGAACCTACCATTTACCATCCCTGGTGCTGGGCCCTAGGAGTATGTCGGACCGTGTGAGACAGATTTCTTATTTTTTTGGGAACTTGCAGGACATTAAGACCCAAAGGTAAGTATGTAAATTAAGTATATCAGGCAGGGGACTCTTTATTTTAGTTTTTTTTTTTTTGTCTTTTTATTGGTACCAGGGGATCGAACTCACCACCACACACTTGCAAGGCAGGCACTTAGGCCTCTGAGCTAAATCCCCAGCAGGCAGGGGGCTCTGGATAGACTGAAAAGGAACATACCTAAAAGTGATTTGAGGAGAATAAAGAAACTGAGGAGAAAGCCCCCAAGTGGAGGAAGCAAGTGCCCAAAATGGAATTTGGGAAGAGTTTAGTGTGGTTTTGGAACTGAATGGCTGCCAAGAATGACTGATGTACAGTGAGGAGAATGTTTAAGAAAGAGTTAGACACAGAAGGTTAAGGAAGCTGTTGAAGCTTCTTGATGGTTGGGAGGGGTTGCTGATTGGTTGATATCTCTGTCTACAGACATAATTGCTTACGATGTAAGTTCGGCTTATTAGTACAAATAGATGAGGAAGAAAAAGGATTTGTCATTCAGGTTAGAGGGTGATTTATACTTAAATATCACTTGTAGAGAATGGGAAATGAATTCCGAGTGGTGTCAAGAGACTAGTGTACAGCTTTGAAATGATAGATGCCTGACATTGAGTGGTGAAATGGAGCTGTAGTTGTGAGAAGAAGCAAGATGATTTGATTAAATAACTTAAATGTTCTGTAGAGCAGGGTACTCTGTGATTGATGGACTTCATGGCACCCTTGAATTCTTAAAATTTTTGTGGCAGGGAATTGGATTTTCTCAAAAAAAAAAAAAAAAGTTCCTCTCCATTGTTCTGAGTCTTAAAAAAGTTGAAATACTGCCGTAGACCTTGTAATGTGGGTTCATAACCCATAAATCTAAAAAGTAATTGCCTGAGGTCTGTCTTGTCTAGAAGAGACATCCCTTGAAGAAGAATAACTTTGTTTTTGAGGCAGGGTTTTGCCTGTAGTCCAGTGGTGATCTTCTGCCTCAGCCTCCAAAGTGCTGGGATTACAGGTGTGCACCACCATGCCTGGCAAGATTGACTTTGTTACAGTGTCACCAGTTTTCTTTCATTTTTTTGAGTAGAAATAATGAGCTTAATGCTTTACCAAAGAGATGGCCTCTTCGTTTCTTTTGACTAGATTAAGCAAGATAGTAATTAGTCTGACAGGAAGAAACTTGAATCTGGTGAGCCCATTTCATGGAAGTGCATTTCCTAATGATTTTGTTATAGTATCTATTTCATTGATAGAAATGTATTACTTTTTTTTTTTTTTTTTTTTTTTTTTGTGTACTGGGGATTGAATTCACAACCTCAGGCTTGCCAGACAGACTTACACCGCTTGCCTAGATCCCTGGCCCAGAAATGAATTACTTTATTGTGAAAAGGATAAGATGATTTAAAGCTGTGCATGGTAGTGCACTCCTGTAATCCCGCAGTTGGCTGAGGCAGGAGAATCCTTTGCAAGTTGGAGATCAGCCTGGGCTATAGTGATCCCAAGGCCAGCCTGAACTGAATGATGAGACCCTGTCTCAAAAAGACCAAAAAAAATTTTTTTTTTTAAATTTCTTTTGGTGGGGCTGGGGATTTACCTCAGCGGCATAAGCGCCTGCCTTGCAAGCAGGCAGTCGTGAGTTCGATCCCCGGTACCGATAAAAACGAAAAAGACAAAAAAAAATTTTCTTTTGGTTAGGAGTTTCAGGTCTATATTCTTGCCTTTTTTAATTTTTATTTTTTGGGAGACATCCAGACTGGCCTTGAGCTCACTTATGTAGCCCAGGCTGCTATAGCATGCATGTGCCACTGTGCACGGTTTATCCTGTCATTTCATTTTAGTGTGCTTTAATATAACAGTATTATTTTAGAAGGATAGGATATACTTTTGGGGAATATTCTGCCCCTAGGAGAACCTAATATTTTTCTTTTTTAATGACAGAGGTTGAAAACTGGTTTCATGGGCCAAGTCTGTCTGAAAAATGTATGGGGTTTTTTTGGTTGTTTTGTTTTTTGTTTGGGTTCTTCAGCGTAAATTTGAATTATCAGCATTTAAAACTGGTGTTTGAAATCAGGTATGGTGGTACATGCCTGTAATTCCAGCACTCTGGCCTGAGACTAAAGGGTGGTTGCAGGTTTGAGATTGTTGAGTTCAAAACCAGTCTGAACTACATAGTGAGACCCTGTCTAAAAAAAAAAAAATAAAAGGAGTTTTCATGTATAAATTCAGATTCAGGCTGCTCTTGAAAATTGGACCTGACAGCAGTGGATCTGCATTTCTGCTTTGCAGCAAACTGGTTTTGTGGCTTGGGGTGCTCTCTGTAGTTTGCCACAGATCCCTCCATAGCTTAACATGTGTCCCTGACAGGGAGTACGGTCTGTTGGTATTTATAATTTTTGGTTTTTGAGACAGGATCCTGCTATGTAGTTGAGGCTAGCTTTGATTTCACTGTGTAACCTAGGATGGCCTCCAACTCACAGTGTTGGAGGATCTAAGGATCCTCCTGTCTTGGCTTCCTGAGTGCTAGAATTACAGGCATGTGCCACCTTGCCTGGATATATTAGGCCCTTTCTGCTTTATTTTTGTGAGACAGTGTCTTACTATGTAGTTTAGGCAGGCCTTGAACTCATTAAATATCTCAGACTTGCCTCTCCCAGCAGTAGGCCTGCCTCAGTCTCCCTTGCAGGCATGTGGGCACTACACCTAGCTATTGTCTTTTGTAGAGGTATTAACTTGCTGTTCCTTTTCTGGATGTATATGCAGGTCTCTATTGCCCACCTTGAAGGTCGTTTTGTTGTTTTAATATTAAAGTGCTATTTTTAATTTTTTCTATCTGGGTGGCTTATTTTCTTTTGTTTCGTCTAAAAAAAGAACTAACAATCTTTGAGATAAAGTATTGAAGTAGTTTACAAACTGAAGACCCCCCAGTGACTTTTAGGAAGCATAACATTAATCTGACCCTTGCCCATGCCTTTTTTACATGCGTAGTAGGTGTGGTGTCCTTGTTTTTGTTTTGCCTAGTTTATTTGTAGCATCTGGAATATTGTAACTGCGTAGCTTGGCCTGTTTCAGAAATTGGAAGACCAAGCAGAGGGAACTTGCTGACTGTCCTAATTACAAGGCTTTTGGCTCTTACATTGAGACATAAGAATATTTTATTTTACTTTTAGAGATAGGGTTTTGGTATGTAGTTCAGGCTGGCATAGAACTCGCTCACTGTGTAGTCCACACTGGCCTCAAACTCAAAAGGCAGTCTTTCTGCATCAGCCTTCCGAGTGTTGTGATTACAGATGTGTGCCACCATACCAGGCTAGTACTTAATTTTTGTTGAATAAGTGAAAAGTAATGTTTACAAAGGGAAAGGGTCTGTTGTGAATAGTGCAGAGGCTCCTTGATAGCAACACATTATTTCCTGGCTGAGGTAAGTTTAAGAAATAGCGGCTGAAAATTGTGTCTATGACTGATCAATTACCGTAGAGGGGCCAAGTTGTGGGTGGTTGTAAAAAAGGTAGCCGGGATGACCTGAGGGTTTTGAATGTCTCTTTATATTCAGATTATCTGAGGGCAGGAACTTACCTTTGCTTCTCTATTCAAGTAAGTTAAAAATTTGTTGGAATGACAAAATTCTTGCTAATATTAGAGAAGAGGTTAATGGGAAAAACTAGATCAGGGTAATAAAGGGAAAGTTTTTGCATCTGGTCAAAATTTGAGAGATGGAGGTGGTGGAATAGTTGTTTTAATTCAGAATGTCGTAAAATAGGAGCAGATGGCCATCATGGGATTCTCCCACTGAGCAAGTGGACTGTTGTAAGCACCCTGTGCCTCTAAAGTTAGAAAATGGGGGAAAGAAATTTGGCTGATGTAACCCTCGCATAATCCTAAGCGATAACTGCAAGAGTACATACAACAGTAATTTGATTTTTTTGGTACCAGGGATTGAACTCATGACCTTGTGCTTGCCAAGGCAGGTGTTATGCCGCTGAGCTAAATCCCTGGCCCTATAACAGTAGTTTGAAAGAATGAGTTTGCATATTGCCTGATGGTGTGGTGAACACCTGCAGTCCCAGCACTGAGGAAGAAGAATCTTAAATTGCTAAATCGGAGGCCCTACTGGGCGATTTAGCAGCTTTGACCTCAAGATAAAGGCTTGGAAGTTTGGGGAGCAGTTGTAGTTTATTGTGAAGACCTGCGATCAATCCCCAATACTGCACCTCCCCAAAATTATCAAAAGTGCTGTGCTTGGGTTGGGGATTTAGCTCAGTGGCATATGCACCTGCTTGGCAAGTACAAGGTCATGAATTAAATCCCCAGTACCAAAAACAAACAAAAAGTGCTGTGCTTTTTACTCTTGCCAACTGAGTCAATACTTTTTTTTTTTTTTTTGGTACCTGGGACAACTCACAACCTCATACTTGCCAGGCAGGCACTTATGCTACTGAACTAAATCCCCAGCACTAAGTCCATATACTATCAGCATTGTCATTAATTTGGTAAAGGATCTGAGTGACTACTATATGTACCTGGATAAAACAATTTTACCTTGCTAGTGATTCTAAGTAGCTTTTGTTGGCTGTTTGTAATATTGCTTCTGTGGGCATAGGTCAGTGATGGCTAACATTTTAGAGGTTTTAGTAATATAAACAGCCCATTGTGGCATGTGTGCCATAGGTTTGCCACCACTGGCATAGGTCTTGAGACTTTACTCAGCAAACACGTATCAGAGTTAGTTAGTTTATATCCCAGTGAAGGAATTAACAGATAATGAGTTGAGTGTAAGGAGAGGCCTAGCTAGGGCAGGCCTCTACGCAGGGCAGTATGTACCTTACCCAGCTTGGGAGAGTCAAGGACAGTTTGCTGGGAAAGGAGGCCCTTGTTGAAGTGTGTAACTGGTGGTAGTGGTGCAGTCTAGTGTGAGGATTCTACGTGTACAAAGAATTTAGAACCATGGCTTAAGAAAGTTAAGTTTTCCTTTCCTTGATGGCTAAGTAGGCCAAGTATTCACCTTTGTGCAGATCACAGGGTTCAGAGAGCTAAGATAGATAGGTGACCTGCCCCATCTAAATTGAGGGAATACTAAGTATAGAAAAACAGATTAATATTGAGACTACTTACTTGGATTTTGTATGCCTTCGTACTTTATAGTAATATGATTTTACAATAACACTTGAATAGTTTAGGGATGCAGACATTACTTATAAGCTTGCTATTCTTGGAATTTCCTTTTCATTAGATAGGTGTATCTAATGTTAATGTATGACCATGCACTTAGATTGGGGATTTTGTAAAACTGGAGCAGAAGGAGTGTGTGTATGTGCATGTGTGCGGGTGTACTAGTGCATGCTCGTACTTAAAGGGTGGAGAGGGAAGTATTTTAATTTGATGGGTATATGTTAAATGTAGCATTTTTATTTCAAACATCTGGTCATTACCAAGTTCACCTGGGTAAATTATGAGGCTTGTGAGCTGTCTTGCATAATGCAAATCCTGGCACCTGAAGTGTTGCCAGTGGAAGTATTGGGTTACAAGAAGAAAGGTTTTGGCTTTCCTTCCTGTGGGAGGGGGGTTGGAGAGATGAAAACGTGTCAGAAATAGACCAGCAGACTAGTATACTTTGGTGGAAAAAAGCTTGTAGTTTAGGGGTAGATTTTTTTTTTTTTTTGCTTAAAGATTTTTAAAACATTAGTAAAGACATCTGCAAGATGTTGAGTAGCCATTTTATCAGTTACTTCCTCTCATTCCAGAACTTCATCCCGACTTTGTAAATTGGAGAAGCCAGTGGCACTGCCAGTGTTCTTCGTCAGCGTGTCTGGATCTAGTGCAAGTTGAATTATTATTCTGAAAAGGTAAATGAATGGATGGTCAAGAGTAACCAATAGCTTCACTGATTTGTAAAATCAGTTGGATGTGTGCCATCATACCCAGCTCCCAGGGGAATGGATTTTTGTATGGTTTTCTATCTCATATGGTTATATTTATTGTAACTGATGGTATTTTGGTTACAGCAATATTCAGGAGTGACAAAATTATCATTATCGCATATTTGCAACTCAGTTGTGGGTTACAGCTGTTACTTTTCCTTTTTTACAGTTACTTGTTTGCTGTTTTGTTTTGATTTTGTGGTACTTGGGATTAAGCTTGGTTAACCTCCTGCTTTTTTTTTTTTTCTTTTTGGTCTTTTTTTGTTTTTATTGGTACCAGGGATCGAACTCACGACTGCCTGCTTGCAAGGCAGGTGCTTATGCCGTTGAGCTAAATCCCCAGCCCCTTTTTTCTTTATTTTGAGACCAGGTCTCCCTGTGTTACTCTACATTGGCTTCTAACTTGTGATTCTCCTATTTTAGCCTATTGAGTAGTTGAGATTATATCACATGCCACTGTGCCTACTTCCAATTTTAAGTCCTACTGTGTTGTCTTTTGGCTTCCTCTATGGATAAGATCTTAGTTGCCTTTGCATATAAACGTGTAGGTATGTAGCCCCTAAAACTTTAACATCTCTTTGTCCCAGTATTCTGAAATTTCATAGTAATATTTTTGGTGTGTCTGTTTTTGTCCACTGTGCTGGCTACTCAGGGAACTGAAACTCGCATTCTTCAGTTTTGGGGAATCATGTCTTTGATTTTTCCTCTTTTCTGTTGTTCTTGTTTTGCTAGATTTCTTATATTGGATGCTAAATCTTTCAGGTGGATCCAGTAATTTTTTTTCTTTTTGTACTATTTATCCAATTTTGCCTGCTTCCTGGAAGATTTCCTTGGCTGTATTTTCTTATAATTTTTTCAGTTGTGCTCTTACATTGTTTTCCAAAGCATTTTATTTCCTGAATGGAGCACTTAAGATGTGAAATACTATCGTAATGAAGGTTATGGGTAGATTCTTCATATTAAAATAGAGTAGTAATAAATGACATGGCTCTCATAGCTGTGTTATGAATTAAGAGAACTTAATATATTTTATAGTGGTGCCCATCTATTGCTTTTTTTAAAATTCATTTTATTCATAAATAAAAGAAAAAAACTACAACAAAATTTTAAAGTATATCAATTGTGGTAGCATTGTGCATTGTCATCCCCAAATCATTCACCCAGAGCACATCTGCCTTCAGTTGTCCAAACAGTGTCAGCACAAATCTTTCTCTTCAGCGAACTCAGAGAAATCAGTATATATATATATATATTTTTTTTTTCTTTTTCGTTTTTTATCGGTACCAGGGATCGAACTCACGACTTCCTGCTGGCAAGGCAGGCGCTTATGCCGCTGAGCTAAATCCCCAGCCCCAAGAAATCAGTATCTTAACAATTTTTTATATACATATACATACACATAACATTTTTTTTTCTTAAGTTTGTCACACTAGTGAACCAATAAGATGTTTACACGTGTGTATTGTTTATTTCACGAATGAGTATGACCTCAAGGTGCATCCATTTACTGTAAAAGTCTCCAGTTTATCCTTTGTGGATGAGTAAGTACTCCATTGTATAAAAATACCACATCTCTTTTATCCATTCCTCGGTTGGTGGGCATTTAGGTTGTTTCCAAGATCTGGCTGTTATAAACTGTGCTGCTGTAAACATGGGTTCACATATGTCACTGTGATATGATGACTTCAGTTCTTTTAGGAAGACACTCAAAAGGAGATTAGCTGGGTTGAATGAGACCTCCAATCCTAGTTTTTTGAGGAATCTCCACAATGATTTCCACAGTAGTTTTACCAGTCTGCATTCCCATAGCAGTGGAGAAAGGTTCCTTTTTCCCCACACTCCCTCCAGCATTTGTTATTGATTGTTTTTTTTTTTTTTTTTTTTTTTTTTTGATATTGGCCATTCTTTCTGGGGTGAAGTGGAATCTCAGTGTTGTGTTTTTTTGGTACTGGGGATTGAACTTACAACCACGTGCTTCCCTGGCAGGCGCTTATACCACTGAGCTAAATCCCTGGCCTCAGTGTTTTAATTTGCATCTCTCAAATGACCAGTGATGTTGAACATTTTTTCACATATTTATTTGTTGTTCGTATTTCTTTATCTGAAAAGTATATTCATCTCAGGTGCCCATTTTTGGGTTGGATTCTTTAAATCTGGGAGGACTTTTCTTTTTGAGCTCTTTATATGTTCTCGGTAGTAAGGCTTTGTCTGAGAAACAGCTGGCAGACATTTTCTTCCGCATTGTGGGTTGTCTCTTTACTCTGTTGGTTTTTCTTGCTGTGCAAAAGCTTTTTAATAGGGTGAGATCCTGTTTGTTGATTCTTTGTGATAGTTCCTGTGCAATCCAGGTTATGTTCATAAAGTCTTTGCCTGCACCAAAGTCTTCCAAAAGTTTACCTACTTTATGTTCTAGCAGATTTAGTGTTTCTGTTTTAACATTAAGGTCTTAGACTGAAAAGTACTCTTGAGCAGAAAATGGCAAGTGGGAAGATGCTAAGGCTTACTTCCTAGCTTGGTTAGAGAACAGAAAAAAAGGCTGTTGTGGCAGGGGTAAAGATTGTAGGAAATAAACTCAGTGTGATGGTGTGTCTATATAATATGGCACTCGGGAGACCAGAGACAGGGTTGCTGTAAGGCTAAGAGGCTGAGAAACTGAGGCAGGAGGATTGCTATGAGTTTGAGGCCAACCTGAAGTACATGACCAGACCATGTCATTTTAAAAAAAACACAGAAGCAAGAAGTGGGGAGGTAATTTATAATCTCAGAAGCAAGAAGTGGGGAGGTAATTTATAATCTTAAAACTATGGCAAGATAGGGGCTTTGTATATAGATCTGATTGATTCACTTTTGTTTTTTGTTTGTTTGTGTTTTGAGTCCAGGTCTTGGTTTGTAGTAGACTGGCCTTGACCTTATTATGTAACACAAGTTGACCTCTGTGTGGCAGTCCTCTTGCCTCAGCCTCCCAAGTGCTGGGATTACAGGCATGTGCCACCATGTTTAGCTACTTTTGCATAAAAAAAATAGATGTGTGTGTGTGTGTGTGTGTGTGTGTGTGTGTGTATATATATATATATATATATGTATATATATATATATATATATATTCTGGAAATAATTAGACCCATTTTTTTCTTTCCTTCGTGGTACTAGAGATTGAACTATGGGGTTTTGCTGTGAGCTACATCCCAGCCCTTTTTTTACCTTTTTACACCCCCCACCTTTTTTGGTACTGGGAATCGAACTCATGACTGCATGCTTGCAAGGCAGGCACTTAAATCCCCAGCCCCTCCCCAGCCCTTTTTAAAAAAACCTATTTTTGAGTCAGGGTCTTGCTAAATTTCCCAGGCTGCATTTGAATTTGCAGATCCTCTGTGACTACCTCTCAAGAGTGTTGGAATTATAGGCTTGTGGCATCATGCCTGGCTGCACCCATTTCTGTAGGTGCTATTCCTGAAAGAAATCCCATAGTGGGGAGTGTCACAGATTTGTGTTTGAACTAAGTTCTGGCTGAGTTAATTTTTTTTTTAGTTAAAAATTTTTTATTTGGGCTGGGGATTTAGCTCAGTGGCATAAGCGCCTGCCTTGCAAGGAGGCAGTTGGGAGTGTGATCCCTAGTACCGATAAAAAGGAAAAAGACCAAAAAAAAAATATATATTTTTAAAAATTTACAAACAAGGTTTAATGCTCATAGGAAATAAGTTTGCTCTCTAATGGGAAAGCTACACATTGTCTTGCTGCAAAAAGACCCATAGTTAGTGCCTGACACCCCCAATGGGTAACAGCACCTACAGCAGCATCTGTCTGGGGCTGTTGTGTGTCTGCTGCCAGGAGTCAGTGGGCTGTGTCCTGATCTGTGGGATAGGTCACTGTGTACATCTGCCCTGCACCCTCAGTACTGCCTGTTCATCTTCTTGAACTTCTTGTGATGGTGGTCACCAGTGACTTTCTCAGTGGGAAGCTTGTGGTTAGGTGGGGACTAGGCCACTTTGGCTCCAGCTTCTCCATGTTGCCCACTCCATAAGGGCAGGACCTTGGGCTCTTTGTTCCTCACGGTGGCACATTTAGCTCCTTGTGATAAAATCGGTCTGCTGCTGCATTATCTGTGGTAGTGGGCACAGAGGAGACATCTTATTGTTTCTGCTGTTGCTGCTTCTCTGCCAGTAGGTGGGCCTTGGCATCTTCCATGGAGATGATGTTTTTGATTTTAGTGTAGATGGCCAGATCCACCTCAGGGATGCCACTCAGCTTCTGGTTAGACAGCATTTACTTGGCTGAGGACATGCAGATGTCCTCAGGGAGTTCATGCAGACAGTTGTCTTCTTTCTTGAGTTTCAGCTTCTGCTTCTCATGTTCTATGATCCTCTTCCTCCTCTTCAGCCATCTGAATGGACTTCATCGTGTCTGTGTCCTTGTCCCTTGGTTAGTTACAGCAGAAAATGCCTATAGGTGCAGGTCCTCTTTACTGATCTTATACCTTGCTTCTTCATACCCACCGTGCTGCCTGTCTTCATCTGCAAAGGATCATCCACTAAAGTGGCAGTACTCACCCTTTTAGGCCTCTTCCTCAAGTTCTGTGCTCTCCAGTCTCCTCCAGCTTCAATTTTTTTTTTTTTTATCGGTACCGGGAATTGAACTCATGACCAGGTGCTTGCAAAGCAGGTGCTTATGCCGCTGAGCTAAATCCCCAGCTCCTCCAGCTTCAATTTAACCTCCTCTGAATCTTGCTTATCTTCCTTTGACCCAGATTAGCCTGGTGCCTGGTGGAAGGTTTTCTTAGTGAAATCAGTATAGTGGCAGTGGCCCTGTGATGCAGCTGCAGTGGCACTGTGCACGGGCCAGTACATGGCTAGTTAATTTTAGTCTTTCTTTTTTTTTTTTTTTTTTTTGTTTGGTACCATGAATTGAACTCAGGGCCTTGTCCTTGCCAAGAAGATGCTGTGCCACCGAGCTGCATCCCTGGCCCCAGTTAATTTTATTTTTTTCTAGTTAATTTTAAGTGGAAGCAGTAGGTTCAGTTTTCTTTGATTTGTTGTATAGCAGAGATGATTGCTAAGGCCCAAAATAGTAGCACATCTTGAAATCACTTTTGTTTCTATGTAAAATTGTGTTTGTTTTCAAGACATTCACCTGCTTCACCCCAACTCATCTGTCAAAGTGCAGATATACATAGAAAGACACTATATAGTTAACACATGAGGAAAGTCCTCATGGATGGAAACTATAAAAATAAATAATAAACTAGGCATGGTGGCACATGTCTGTAATCCCAGCACTTGGAAGGTTGAGGGGAGTAGGATTACTGAGTTCAAGGCCAGCCTGAAGTACTCATAAAACCAAACAAATTTAAAAGTGGTTGGGAGTTAATGGATTGTGTTCAAAATTTGAGCATTTAAAAGAATTATTATTGCTGTCCTGTAGGACAGTGCTGCCTAATAGCTATTGAAGGTGAGTTCTGTACCTTAAAATTTTCTGAAAGTTGTTTTTTTTTTTTTTTTAAGAGCAGATGAAGAAGCCAAGTGGGGCATGAGTATAATCTCCAAGCACTCTGGGAGGCTGAGGCAAAAACAGCTGCAAATTTTGAGCTCAGTCTGCGCAACTTAATAAGATGTTGTTTCAAGTTAAAAATTTGTAAAAGAACGGATGAAACATCAATGTGAAGTTTTTGGGTTGAGTCTCCAGTACTGTAAAAAGGAGTCATTACAGCCAAGCATGGTGGCACATGCCTGTAATTACCAGCACTCAGGAGGCTGAGGCAAGAGGATTGCCATGAGTTCAAGGCTAGCCAAGAGTGCATAGCGAGACCCTATCTTTTAAAAAATAAGTCGTCCTCGTTTCCAAAAATAAAAAGGTACAAAGTACTGGGACTATAGCTCAGTTGCAAGGCCCTAGTTTCAGTCTTCAATGCTGAAAAGAAAAAAAAGTTAATTATAATGATTTTATTTATTTATTTACTTATTTGTACTGGAGATCGAACTCATGATTGTGCACTTGAAAGGCAGGTGCTTACGCTGCTGAGTTAAATCCCAAGCCCCTCATTTAATGTTTTTAACATTTTCATCTTAACGGAGAACTGATATAAAATACGAAGATACTATATTCTGTTTCTTGTAGTGAGTGTTTGAAATCCTGTATTTATTTTTATTTTATTTTATTTTATTTTTTGTCTTTTTCATTTTTATCGGTACCAGAGATTGAACTCACGACTGCCTGCTTACAAGGCAGGCGCTTATGCCGCTGAGCTGAATCCCCAGCCCTGAAATCCTGTATTTATTTTTATACCAGTTCTGAACAGTCAACATTTTGAGTACTCCATACCCTCAGATACACAGTTCACGATGAGGGCCTTGCAGAGCTTGACTAGCATCCCTTTGGTTCAATCCCTAGTCATCCCCCACTGCCCCACAGCTACTTAACAAAGGAATCAGTAGACCAATATGATTAGATTATTACCCTGCTATGTTCCAAACATGAAGCAATAATCTGTTAACATGTAACAAAATAAACTTGCTTGTTTTTCTCCTGTAAATCTTTGAGATAGACTTGTTTTGGGAAGAGGATTATTATAAAGACTAGTGTCTAGGGGGCTGGGGATTTAGCTCAGTGGCATAAGCGCCTGCTTGGCAAGCAGGCAGTCGTGAGTTCGATTCCTAATACCGATAAAAACAAAAAAGACAAAAAAAAAAAAAAAAAAGACTAGTGTCTATAAAAGATAACATGCAGCACTGGGACTTTAGCTCAGCAGCATAAACGCCTGCCTTGTAAGCACATGGTCGTGAGTTCAATCCCCAGTACCAAAAAAAAAAAGATAACATGCAGCTATTTTTCCTGATATTATCATAAACAAGCTTTATGCTGAATTCCACAAAACCAGTTAATTGTTGTGATTGGCTACTTAGCTTAGTTGTAATAATGACAACTAGAATAAAACCATGGATCATTAGGCAACATAGATTATAGTGTCTTTATTATGTTAGAAAAGCTGAGCGTTCCTCTAAGAAATGAGAGGAAAATATTCCCCAATGATAACGCATACTAATTTAAAATGGGAACTAAAATTGCTGTTACCCTCCCTGAGGGACATAGAAGAGCCTTTGGGGTGAATTGAAGATCCTTTAAGCTGCCAGCTATGCTGTTCATTCTGTTTCCCTAATGATGAAACACTAATCACATAGATGGTCTTGAGTTTAATAGATATACTTCAAGTGAATTCACAGAAGACATCATAGGTTACCTACACACGGAATACTGTGATGAAAACGTAAATGAATGGCTCTGCCTGCTGTTGAGTTTTTCCTGCTAATGGCTAGAATTGGAGATTTGTCTTTCAAAGTGATTGAATATGACCTTTTGTCTTGTGTCTTCCTTAATAATATGATGCTTATTTCTGGTGTATTTTTTTTGTTGTGACACATAACAATTTAGCTAGTAAAATGAAAAACATTATTCTGTGCAGGATGATACCTAATTACTCATTACTTACAGACAAATAAGTGGCAAGAAAAATACATAAACATTGCTGTCTGGTTGCTTTGGGTCAGTAGCCAAACATAGTAATGTAAAATACGAACTTTGCTGGGTACTATGCACATAGATATAGTACTTATTTCTCATGGTCTTCCTGTGAAGTGATGGTTACATTAGGAAAATGAGAGTATTTTGTCCAGCTAATTGGTGGCCGAGGTAAGATTTGCACTCAGTTGGGTATGGTGGTGCACGTCTATAATCCCAGCATTCTTGTGGAGTTGAAGTAAATTAGGAGATTAGCATTTTTTAGCAAGACTTACCTCAAAGTAATGAGGAACCAGAGAGGGTGGTTCATGCCTATAATCCAAGCACTTTTTTTTGGTACTGGGGATTGAACTCATGAGGTTACGCTTGCCAGGTGGGTGCTTACACTGCTGAGCTAAGTCCCTGGCCCATTCTGAGCACTCATGGAGGCTGAAGCAGGAAGATTGCAAGTTGAAGCCTGGCTCAGTGGATTCAGTATCCATTGCAAGGGGTACCTTGGTTTGCAAACTTAATTCTTTCCATGGGTTTGGTTGCAGAATTCATTCCACAATTCTGGTTGCAAGCTTACAAGTACCATTGTACTAGAAGAAAAAAACAAAAGTTTCAAACCTAGTTTTTTCTTACTGCCAAAGCCACTACTTGATTTGGCCGGTGCTATAAAGTGATTCTTTAGGACCCTGTCCATTTGGGACTTGGTCTTGTCTTTTTTTTTTTTTTTTTTTTTTTTTTTTTTTTTTTGTCTTTTTCGTTTTTATTGGTACCAGGGATCAAAATCACGACTGCCTGCTTGCAAGGCAGGCGCTTATGCCGCTGAGCTAAATCTCCAGCCCTGTCTTCTTTTATTGGTATATTTTAGATATAGTGATAACATTCATCACAGAGAATTGGTACCTATACATAATAAAACTTGATTCTTTTTTTTCCCCATCCCTCCCTTGACCCCACTTCCCTTCCTTTTTCACAAAAGCTTTGTTTTTTCCTTTCTTCCCTTCTTTACCCCCCCCCCCCATTGTTCCCCTTCTCATTTGAACATTTTTCCCCCTGGCCATTTTAGATTGATGATTTGCTTTAGCATATTCTTCTCAAGACATACCTTTACATACATTTTGAATGAATATTAAGAAAAACTGAATAGAACTTAGATTCTAGTCCCATCTTGGTTACTTGCTGTGTTGAAATTATGGGTTAGCTTTCCCCGGAATTTTTCTATCTGCTTTGGCCTTCCTGCACTATTCCTGGCCCTTCTTTATTTTTAATTTTTGGTCTGAGTGTCTAAGTTGCCCAGGCTAGCGTTGAACTTGGGATGTTTTTGCCTTAGCCTCTCAGTGCTGGGCAGATATGTGCCACAATACTGTTTCCTTTGGTCTTAACTATGAGATACGTGTACCATTACCATACACACACACACACACACACACACACACACACACACACATACATACATTTCTAGTTGAGAATAAATTCACAGAAAATTATGAAGATAGTAGTTTATTTATTTATTTTGTCTTTTTGAGACAAGGTCTCCCTGTGTAGTTCAGGCTGCCCTTGAATTCAGTGTGAAACACAGGCTGGCCTTGAACTCCCAGCAATCTTGCTTCACCCTCCCAAGTGCTAGAATTATAGGTGTGTGCTGGATCAGTTTAATTTTTAAATGGAGAGAAACAGCAATTTGAAGGAGTAAGTTAAGGTGTTTACTAGCAAAGTTTTGTCATTGTGGTCTTAAGTTATTAATATTTTGTCTGTTGCAAACCTGTTCTCAAAGGTTATGTTTAAAGAAATCCTAGCTGAGTTCAAGGACAGTGTGGACTACAAAGTGAGACCCTGTCTCAAAAAATAAATAAAAAATCCCACTACATACCCTACATACCATTGAATGCAGTATTTAAAGCTTAGGCATTTTGGTACTAAATTTCAGAATAATTATGATTTCATAACATACATAAGTTTGTGTCTTTAAATTATTTAAGCATTAGAAATTCTCTCCAGGAATCATGCCTTCATCCTATAGGAGGATGCTTAATGCACAGGTGGGCACTTTCTACAAGTTGTAATTCTTTTTTTAAAAAAAAAATTTATTTTTATGTATGTATGTATTTATTTATTTGTCTTTTTTGAGATGAGGTCTTTTTTTTTTTTTTTTTTTTTTTATGGTTACTACTGCATTTATTTTCCTACAGCCTGTCTTCCCACAGCTTCAACACTTTTGCCTTAAACACAAAGTTTAGAACTGGATCACTTGGCCCTTCCTCTTCTTGTCTCCTCCTAGTTCAAAATGCTTGCATCTCTTAATGGCCAGCATCCTCTTCGATCTGCAGTTAGGTTCCACACACTCCAGCCTGAGCACAATCTTCTTGGTCGTTTTAGCCTTCTTCCGGAAAATAGGTTTCGTTTGCCCTCCGTAGCCACTTTGCTTCCGATCGTAGCGCCTCTTTCCTTGGGCATACAGGGAATCCTTGCCCTTCTTGTACTGGGTCACTTTGTGAGGCTGATGCTTGCCGCACTTCTTACAGAAAGTCCTTCGGGTTTTAGGTACGTTGACCATCTTGGCAGTAAAGCGGTCGATAGATCCGAAGCCCTCACTCCTCGCCTCGAGATGAGGTCTTGCTATGCGTTCAGGCTGGCCTTGAGCTCACCTTACTTGCAACGATCCTCCCATCTCAGCCTCCCGAGTGCTGGGATTACAGGCGGGAGCCACCACGCCCGGCTTTATTTATTTGTTTTTTTTTTTTTTTTTTGCGGTACTGGGGATCGAACTCATGACCTCGTCCTTGCCAGGCAGGCACTTATGCCACTGAGCTAAATCCCCGGCCCCTGTAAGATTCTTTTTAAAATTTTATTTTAAAAAAAGGATAAAACAAAATAACAGAACAAAGCAGATCAGAAGAAAATAATGTAAGTGATACAGATTTCAAAATACGATAGCAGGAGATTTACAATGGCTACCATAATGTCTCTTAGGTTGTAAGAGCTTAAATTATTATTTTTTTAATTTTTAAAGAGAAAAATATATAACAATTTGAAAATATAGAGGGTAACAATAGTTAATACATTGCATATGGTTATCTTTCATTTAGAGTACAGGATATTTGCCTTTAATTGTCCAAACAATATTAGCACAACTCTTTCTTTTCAGTGAACCCAGTAATTAGTAGTATAACAATCTTAACTTGTGTGTGTGTGTGTGTGTGTGTGTGTGTGTGTGTGTATGTATGTATATACATTATTTCTTTCAGCTTCTCAAACTAGGGAGAACATTGTAATGTTTACATGTACAAGTCTGGTTTATTTCTCTTATAAGGATGGTCTTGCATCCATTTACCAATAAACATCTCAAGTTTAGCCTTCTTTATGAGTTATTAGTACTCCATTGTATAAAAATAGCACTTTTTTTTATCCATTCTTTGGTTGATGGACATTTTAGGTCATTTCCAACATCTACCTATTACAAATTGTGCTGCTATAAACATGGATGCATAAATATTGTCGTGGTATGGTGTTTTTAATTCTTCTGGGAAGATACGCAGAGAGGGGAATAGCTGGGTCAAATGGGACCTTCAGTCCTAGTTTTTTGAAGAATGTCTGCACTGATTTCCACAGTGGTTGCACCAGCCTACATTCCCACCAACAGTGGAAAAGGTTTCCTTTTTCCCCTCTACCCTCCAGCATTTGATTTTTTCTTTTTTTTTAAATAAGTGCCGGGGATTGAACTCACGACCTCCAGCATTTGTTATTGGTTGATCTTTTTGATAGTAGCCATTCTTTCCAGGTGGAATCTGTGTTGTTTGAATTTGCATCTCTTGAATGACCCGGTCATGTTGAACATTTTTTCATATATTTATTTGCTGTTTTTGTTTCCTCATCTGAGATGTATGTTTTCATCTCAGATGCCCATTTTTGGATTGGGTCTTTAAATGGGGAGATGTTTTTGTTTTTGTTTTAGTTCTTTATATGTTCTCTGTAATAATCCTTTGTCTGAGAAACAGCTGACAAACCTCTTTTCCCACATTGTGAGTTGTCTCTTTACTCAGCTGGTTTCTCTTGCTGTACAAAAGCTTTTTAATAAGAGATTTTAACATTAAAATGATATTGTTTACTGACTTACATGACAAAGTAATGTGATAGCTATTACTAGCAGAGTAAATGTCAGGCGTCCCTGATTTTGATTTCTTCAGGTCTTATGGGTGTGGGTGAGGCTTGGCAAAATGTTACCCTGGAGACACCACAGCTGCACTTGATGCTGTTTCTCTCTTTTCCTCTCCTTTTACTCGGGAGATGTCAGTCTCCAGAGGAAAGAATAAAATAGTAAACATGTTTAATATTTCACCTGGGCTCTACCTTCCTATGATGGTTTTCTAGAGATGCACACACCACAAAGGAGGGCCACTATTTTGCTTGAATCTCTATAATTGGTATATTTTGTGTTATCTTTATTTCAGTTATGTTGTTGCCCACTCACCAAGAATTTTGTACTTAACTGCCTTTAGTGACTGTGGAAATGTTACTACTTGACTGGAGCTGGTAGCAGTGGAGTTATATACTAAATAACTTGGCACTGATAGAGGAAATTAGAGTCTTGTGGCACTGAGATCAGTTTGACCATCTGTGCCTTTGAATAAGATGAGGAAGAAGTGAAGGTGATCTCGCTTTCTATGTAGGAGAACTGGTTAGGGCTGTAATGTATACTTATTTTTTTTCTGAGACTGTAGTCAACTGTTCTTATATGAAGAAAATAAGAAATCAGAAAGAGCCTGCTAGTTTGTCAAGGTCAGTGTCCACATGGGGCCAAATGGGAGAACAAATCAGATATGGTCACTGACTGATTAATCTTGTTTTTTTGGTCCATGCACAATTAGAGAAAATTATTTTTGAGACCTACTTTAAAGGGGAGGGTGTAAGAGATAATGCAGTTGACCATCCCCAATCTGAAAATCCAAAGTGCTCTAAAATGTGAAACATTTTTGCCTTTCTCCTACTATTCGCATATTCTATAAGCCTCACATCGCTCTATACAGTTATTTGCCCCACCCTTCCAGCCCAGCCTGTCTCTATCAAAAAAGTTTTAGCTCTGTAGCCCCCCTCTTGTAGGTGGGTTTTTTTTTTCTTCACTGTTTTCTCCTTTTTGTGGTGCTGGAAATCTAACCCAGATCTTTACATGCTAGGGAAGCATATCCCTATCTCTTTAAGATGAAAAGTTTTCAATTTTTACTTCATCTATTAATTACTAACACTTGGACATTTATAAACATATCGTGGATGTTACTCATTTGTACTTTTCAATATTTTAATACATCTTTAGAGGCTTAATTAAAATATTTGGCCCCTAGTCCCACCACCACCACGCACTATACTGATCTCAGAGCGCTATACTGATCTCAGAGCTCAGATGGTTCACAGTGAGCTATATCCCAAGCCCACCTCCCTCCGCTCCCCTCCTCTCCCTTCCTCTTTTCTTTTCTTATTTTGGTACCAAGAATTGAACTCACAAACTTACATGTGCTGGGCAGGTGCTTATGCTGGTGAATTATATATATCCCTGGTGCTTTTCTTTACTTTTTTTATATTAGGAATTGCACTCAGGATCTTGTGCTTGCCAGACATGCATTTTGTGCCTCTGAGCTGCATCCCTGGCCCATTTATTTAATTGTAATATGAGAAGTCAGTAAGTTGCCCACGCTGGGCTGAAATTTAGGAACCTTCTACCTCACACTCCAGATTAGGGCTGTAATGTATACTTATTTTTTTTTTCTTTTTCTTCACTGTCTTCACTTTTTTTCTTCACTGTCTAACTAGATTACTGATTTTATCTGTTGTTTTGATCATTAATTTCTGTTTAGAGTGTGGTATTTGTTGATCTTGTTTTGCTTCTAGATGGAGCCTATTTGGATCTATCTTATTGTTTAATCGAAATTAAACAATATTATTACTCCTTTGTGGTACTTCTGGTTCTTTGAGTTAACGTTGGGGTTTTTCTCATGCGACCTTGGAGTGATAATTGGACACAGGAATATGCACCTGCATGCCTGCCGTTGAGGGAGGCTGAGGTTAAAAAGATCACAGCACCTATGAGACCAGCCTGGGCAACATATTGAGACCCCCATCTCTTTATTTTATTTACTTCTGTTTTTTTAAGAAAAGTTTTCTAATGTGTTAATATTTCAGCAAAGATGTTGTGATGGTTTTAAAAAGCAGACACTGTTTGAGGCTATAAAGCTATAAAGGAGTTTTACATTTAAAATATTAGACCTATGGGATTTACTGAATAACTGCTAGATCCAGAAAAGAAATTAAATCTGAAAGGTTAAATCCAGTATTAGCACCTACAATATCTCTGAAAATAAAATTGTGTCGTTCTTTCATAATGTATTTCATAACTTTCTCTTAAATACAGTACTCTCAAACCCCCAAAAGAATTAAGGGCATCAGAAACCCAAAACTAAGCATGCAGACAAAAGAGCTACAAACAGACTCAGACTTGAGGGTTTAACTTGTAAGTCACTTAACTTTAACCAATCATAAGATTTCAGTGCAGTGAACACTGTATTTGAGAAGTCTGTGAAGCATATTGTTTGCCAATAGGGTTAAAAAGTGGCAAGTGGGAGATTGTGAGTTTGATCCCCAGTAACAAAACAAAAAACAGGCAATATACAGTAATAACCCTATCAGATTCTCCCTTCAAAAATTACAGTTACAACAAAACTATAGTTACATTATGTATTACACTTGTTTATTACACACTCAGGGACACAGCAAAGACATTTATGTGTTTGATGGTTTAGCATCCACTTCACTGTGCTTATTTGTATAATGAACGAGCAACACAGACCACCACTTCCCCACACTCAAGATAATGCAATAATATAAAAATCTCCAAAGAAATGAACTGGAAATTGTATTAAGTACTGCTTTATTTTTTTAAGTACTGCTTTAATTAGGAATATATGCTATAATGAAACAGTACACATGCATTATTTTCTTCATTGAGCTTCAGTTTAAAAAACTGAATAGCAGAAATCTTAGGATTTGAATCATAGCAAAGCAAATTGGGTAGTTCTTTGAAATCTGGGACCTATCCTAGCAAAACCACAAACGTATGTAACCTCACCTATAACAAAGCCTTTTATTAACTTGAATGAATCAGACTAAACACTGGCTAAGATAGGGCTTGTGAACTCAGAAACTACTGGGAAACTGGCCCAATGAATAAAATGGTACTGGTGTCAAGGAAGAAATGAAACTGCACTGGATAAACAACTTCATCTTTTAATAATGGCTCTGAATTTACAAAGTGGTTTCATTTTGTTTTCTCAGAAACAAATCAAAAGATTACAGAGTCCTACGTAATTTGGATGCTGAGCAACTAGAGGTCACCCCAGGTATGGAATTTTAGAAAGAGTCCTTGGAGTAAATGGCACCATGGCTCTGGTAGGAGATGCAGAAAAACGATGCTCTGGAGAGGAGCATCATTCAGTCAGTGGGTAGATGAAGATCCCAGCAGCAGGTGGGATCTTTATTTATTTATTTATTTATTTTGCCTTTTTCTTTTTTATTGGGTTCGGGGATCAAACTCATGACTGCCTGCTTGCAAAGCAGGCACTTATGCCGCTGAACTAAATCTCCAGCCCCTAGGTGGGATCTTTAAATCAATGGTTTATCTTCCACTGCTTATGCTTATGTCTTCATAAATGCTAATTTTAATAACTCGAAGTCCTTTCAGTGAGACCTGTTAGGAGGAGGCGTTGGGAAGCTATATCTTCTCATCCTGTTTCTTGTTTTTGTTTTTGATACCTGGAATCAAACTCACGACCTTGTGCTTACCAGGCAAGCACTTGAGCCACTGAGCTAAATCGCTCGTTTGGTTCTTTTCTTTTCTTTTTTTTTCTTTTCTGTCTTCCTTTCCCTTCCCTTTTCTTCCTTTCTTCCTTCCTCATTCAGTTTTTGCATATACTTGGAGATTTTCTTCAGGGTCTTCTCTCATAATGGGTTTCTATGTATAAGAAGATGTTAAAGAAGTCAGACAGCCTTTGAAATAGAATTGGCACTTGAGCGTCTTTGCTTTTTGCAATAAAGGTTATTTAGAGTTCATACAGTTTCTTCAAACTGCTGCCTATCATTCCATTTCTCCAGCAGTCTTGCAGGAGTCTTAATCTAGATCTGGCAGTGTGTGCCACTGCCTTGTGTAGTCTCCCTAAGTGAAGTCTTCCTGGACACTGGTACCTGCTATAGTCTCGTGGCAAGGACTGTGCAGCCCCTCTGTTCTCCAGCTGCTGTTATGCCCCCTTTGCTGTCACTCCCCATCTCCTATTTTAGAGAAATAAAAACTTAATAGAAAATAAGATAGCCGGACATGGTGGTGCTTTCTATAATCCCAGCACTTGGGAGGTTGAGGCAAGAGGATCACTGCAAGTTTGAGGCCAACCTGAACTGCATAGTGTGAGACCCTGTCTCAAGAAGACAGAAAATAAAGCCACTTCTTTATATTTTATTGCTTTAGAGAATCAGCTGGTGCTGTTTGGAGAGCACCATGAGAGATGCTTTGAGCATGCTTCTTAAGGTAGACTAGGTCTTGAGGAAATTTAATACCCTGTAAGATGTTGTTTGGTATTGATGGGGCTGGGGATTTAGCTCAGCTTGCCTTACAAGCTGTGGTCATGAGTTCAATCCTTGGTACCAAAAAAAAAAAAAAAAGTTTGGTATTGATGGGAATGAGAGAAGAATGCAGCATACAGACATTAAATTATAATACTGTAGTACTCAAAGCAGATGAAATACAACAAATGAAAGAAAACAGTAGCTCTGTGTTCATAGCCAGTAGGCATGGACATTAGTCCCTACTCATCGCAATTTCTGTGTCCTTATATGGAAATAAGAGCTTTGAAGGACTCAGGCTAGAATTGATTTTACAGTTTAACTGTTTTCAGGTTATATGTTTACATTTTTTATGTGCTTCTAAATTTAAGAGATACCTTTATTATAGTAAATTTTCTTTCCATAAAAATATAGTGTTTAAGAACTGGGAGTGGGGGATGTAGCTCACTGTGCATGAGGCCCTGGATTGCAGCTCCAGCATGGGGAAAACAAAATTTAGTTAAAACTTACATGATGTAGGCTGGGGATTTAGCTAAGCAGCATAAGCACCTGCCTCGCAAGCACATGGTCGTGAGTTCGAACCCCGATACCAATTAAAAAAAAAAAAAAAAACTTACATGATCTTGGTATTAGTTGAAATATTGGCTGAAAGATAATTGTCGTTTTTATGTAATTTGTCTAATTAGGGTTGGCAAGGTTGATATTCCTGAATCCCTATTAAAAGAATCTGCTTGGCATTGTTTGCTTCTGGGAACTCAACCTCTGCTAAATGGAAGCTCTCAGTGGGTGCTTTCAGGGCTGTAAACATGGGGCACACTGTTGTATGTCCTGTAACTTTAGTAGACACTTAACATGTAAACACACAGTGCTAGCATGGTCTAGTGGCACTAAAATCCAGAGAGAGAAGTTAAAATGAGTAACTTAAGAATTTGAGTCTTAAAAAAAGTATTTAAGTCTTTAATATCTTTGAAAACTTTTTAATTCAAAGGATAACCCTAATTTAGCCTTTGCTGCCAATACTATTTTCTTGGAGTTGAAAAATCAGATGCTTTTTTTGTGGCATAAAAAACATGTGGATATATGTCTAAAGACATTAGGTTTATTCTAAGAAAATATGCTTGCTCTTTCAAGGTTAGTAATCTTGGTAAGTAGACAAGTAATTTGGAAAAGGCTTGAGCTTTTAAATGATGGTGAGAGCCGGCTGTATGACTGAAATCTCAGCATTCGAGAGACTGAGGCAGGAGGATTGTTGCGAGTCTGGAGATGAGCCTAGGCTACAAAATGAGCTCAAGGCCAGTCTAAACTGCATAGAGAGACTCTGTCTCAAAAAGACAAAAGACAAAAATACTTTTTTTTTTGTACAGAGGATCCAACTCACAACCTCACCCTTGCTAGGAAGGTGCTTACTCCACTGAGCTAAATCCCTGGCCCAAAAGACAAACAAACAAAAACGAAAAAATACAATGATGGGTCTGGATTTACCCTCTCAAGGGGCTCTGCACAACTGTTTGAAAGTTTTACTCTTGTTCCAAATGACAGAATTGTATCTTGACGTGATCATTAAAAAAGCTGTTGGAAGGAAACTCTGCTCTTGAATTTTAAATGAAAGGGCACAGGAATAGAGCAGCTGTGTAAATATAGAATGGAAGGAGACATTACTAAAAGAGGTTTAGGGAAAAGGACTTTTAGGCATAGTGACTCTTGAGTTGACCATAAACCAACTCAACCAACTCACACCTCTGGTGTGGTTCCAGAAAGAGAAATCTTAGAATATGTTAGTAGTTTCTGAATCTTGGGTATCCGACCCTTTGGCTTGCTTGGGCTGCACTGAAGGTAGAGGAATTGTTTTGGGCCACATATACAGTTAATAATATTTAAGCTGCAGTACAAAACGAACAAACAACCATTTATTTTTATAGTATTAATAATGTTACATATGCAATTATAACATCATGAGTAAAACTATATGTATGTATGTATATGTGTTATATATATATATATATATATATATATATATTTTTTTTTTTTTTTTTTGGTCTTTTTGAGACAGGGTTTTAGTATGCAGTTCAGGCTGGCTTTCAGCTCACTTTGTAGCCCAGCCTGATTTCAAACTTGTTACAATCCTCCTGCCTCAGCCTCCAGAGTGCTGGGATTACAGGAATGTGCCACCACACCTGGTTTTTTTGCTTTTTATATACCACAGCTACTAAAAATATTTTAACAGTATTTTACAGAATAATACATGTCTTCAAAAGCATACACATATGTAGGTAGGTTGAATTACTATTATGTGTTTATGCACCAAGTTAAACAAGCCATGTAATGTCTGATGCTTGTGATTTTCAGTTCAGCTGACTGTGTGTCTACATAGTCCACACACAGGCACCTCACAATCAAAAAATGCCACTAAAAATGGTGCAGTGGTGTCAAAAGTTTGATATTGTAGGGCCATGGGTTGGTCTAAATAGTTTTATTAGTCAGACCAATATGTTTGTTTGTTTGTTTGTTTAATTTTGAAATATAGCTCTACCTATGTAGCCCAGGCTGGCTTTGAACTCACGGTGTAGCCTAGGCTGGACTCAACTTCACATCAGTCATCCCTTCCTCAACTTTCCTAGTTTTGGAATTACAAGTGTGAACCCCATGTCTAGCCTTTTTGTTTCTTGAGACAAGGTCTCTATGCAGTTCACCTTGCCTTTGGACTTACTATCCTAGGCTGGTCTCAAACTCAGGCAGTCTTTCTGCCATAGCCTCTTGAGTGCAGGGATTATTGGCGTGCACATCACACCCAGCCTTTTTTAAAATTTGAGACAAGGTCTGTAAATTGTGTAGTCTGGGCTGGGTTTTTTTTTTTTTTTTTTTCTTTCTTTCTTTCTTTCTTTCGTCTTTTTCATTTTTATCGGTACCGGGGATCGAACTCACGACCGCTTGCTTGCAAGGCAGGTGCTTATGCCACTGAGCTAAATCCCCAGTCCCTTGTGTTTTTCTTTTGCTTACTTGTTTATTGTCTATCTGAACCTCTGCATTAAAAGTTCTATGAAGGGGAGGGCTGTTTTATTTTATTAGTGTTTGTCTAGGGCAGTGGTGGTGCACCTATGGCATGTGTGCCACACGTGACTTTATTATCATCATTAAAAGCTCTCAAAGCTATGCCATCACTGGTCTAGGGTCTTAATGAACGACTTGGTTCTTTGCAGCAGCTGTTTTGTATCATCCAAAGTTAGTCCATTTAACAACTAAAAAATTAGTTTCAGTTGACTTTCAGTTCCCAGGCAGGTATAATGGCACGTGCCAGGAATCCCAGCACTCTCAAGGCTGAGGAAAGGATTGCTTTGAGTTTAAGACCAGCCTGGGCTACATAGTGAGACTTTAGGAAAACAAACAGACAAAACAAAAAACATATAGAAGTGTTAACCTTAGCTGTTTGTGTTTAGATGACAATCATTTCTTCATCTTAATGTAAACTAACTTATTTTGGGGCTGGGGATTTAGCTCAGCGGCATAAGCGCCTGCCTTGCAAGCAGGCAGTCGTGAGTTTGATCTCCGGTACCGATAAAAAGGAAAAAGATTCCCCCCCCCCCCCAAAAAAAATTAACTTATTTTTCCACTGTTTGAGTGATGAAATGTGTATTTCCTTTTCCATTTATTATATATGTGATGAAGAATTCTTATTTATATATTTTTGTAGTTTTGTGTTTTTTGAGAGGTAGGGTCTCACCATGCAGTTCAGACCGACCTTTTAACTCATTACCTACGGCACCATGCCTGAAGGTGGGTTTAGTAACCTTAATTCAGCCTCTTGAGTTGCAGGAATTTCAGGCTTGCACCATAGCTTCCAGCTACAGTGGGGGTTTTTGTTTTTTAAAAATTAGTCATTTCATGTTAATTTAAAGAATAATCATCTGTTTTTAAATAACCAGATAAGTTCTCATTTACAAAGGGACTTACACCTTTGAATATGTTTTCTTACATTATAATTACAGTATAATTGAAAAGTGAACCCTCTCTTCAGAGATGTCAAAAACAAACAAATCCAAGTCTGGATCTCGCTCTTCTCGCTCAAGATCGGCATCAAGATCTCGCTCTCGTTCATTTTCTAAGTCACGATCCCGAAGCCGATCTGTGTCTCGGTCAAGGAAGCGCAGGCTGAGGTAAGGGGGTATGGTTTTATTCATTGAGATGAATATTGCATCAGTCACTGTTGGTTTTGAAGATCTTCGGTAGACTTTTGTGTGGAGTAAACATGGGGTAGGCTTGAGTTGGAGGTGATGGACTGTGAGATGTACTCCAAGCCTCTTTCAAACTGCAAATCCAAATCAGCTCTGATTGCTGTAGTTTGTTTAGTTCCTGTTTTGCTCTGTCAGCAAATATTATGTACTTCTATCCACTTTGGAAGAAAGCATTTTGTTAGCTGTGCTGCTTGCTTTAAATCTCTACACCTGGTGATTTTTCACTATAGTTTCTGATTTTGTTTTGTTTTTATGGCGCTGGGGATTGAACCTAGAGCCTTACACATGCTAGGTGGTGCTAGACCTTTGAGCTACATTTCCATTCCTTTTTAGATTTTAAAACAAGATCTCACTATGTAACTGAACCAGGACTCAAACTTGTGTTTCTTCCAACTGCCTCAGCCTCCCAAATAGCTAGGAGTATAGTGCTAAAGTATTTTTGAAGCCTTTGACCACAGTTTGTTTATGTTATCAATGAAAAAGCAGAGAATTAATAATATGCTCAGAAAGGCTAGGGATTTAGCTCAGGCATAAGCAGCAGAGCGAGGTCATGTGTTCGACCCCCAGTACGGGGCGGGTTGGGGGAATAATATGCTCAGGGTAGGGGATTTAGTTCAGCAGCACAACCGCCTATCTGGCAAGTGCAAGATTGTGAGTATGAACATTATAGAGAGATTTAATCCACTAAAATAAAGTTTTAAGAAAATTAGTATCATTGATACATAATGCGTCAATTACTAACAAGTTGAATCTATCTAATAAAACACATCCTATAACAATCTAAAAATCAACGAAGTAAACTGGGCATGGTAGCGTGGGCCTGTAATCCAAACACTCAGGAGGCTGAGACAGGAGGATGGCTGTGAGTTCAGGGCCAGCCTGCATACACAATAAGGCCTTGTCTAAAATAAAACAAAAAACCAAAACCTGTGCTATCACTTTCTTACTAATTGGGAAAAGTAATTTTAAAAAATTCATTGCCATTATGTTAAAATTCAGTCTTTTCATACCCTCAGTAGATTTGTGTTTTAATTGTGTCTGGAAATAAGATGGCAAACTTGAGCATCTTTCCTCTTTTGATGTGTTGTCAGGCTTCATACCTACTAAAAACATTTAAACATTGCCACCTTCCCACTCCCCCCTGTACTAGGAATTGAACTCAGGACCTTGCACTTCCCAGGCAGTTGTTGTACTACTGAGTGATATCCCTGGCCCATTAAATTTTCTTTTGTGTATAGATACAAACCTTTTAGTACATGGAAACTTCTTTATGTGAGTTGGAGAAGTATTGATGTATTTAAATACTAAAGAAATACTGTGTATTTAATACTTACAATCTTTGGTGCATTTTCACTGTCTTGTCAAAATGGCACTAACAAGGAGATACTTGTTAATTTTGCTACTTTGAACCCTTGCTGTTTATTCCAGATGAGAATCTAGAATCCTTTTCTTAGAAGAATATATTGTGAAATTTAAAATAAACCTCAGGAAAAGTCAATAATCAAGCTTTTCTTTTGGTGGTTTCCTTAGCTCACCTCTAAAGAAATTCCAAAGAGTCTATAGTACGTGACTGGGTTTTATTCTTCCTTCCTGGCAAGAACTCTCAAATAGGATCTGTAAGAACCCGGGTCCTAAATTAATGTGAAACTAGAGATTGAATAGAACATCTGTATGCATAAATATAGAGGGGGAAACCCAGTGTATTTACCTTAAGAAATTGCTATCAGAATGTGGGACTCAGCAGGCTCCTAACTCCTGCCTTGCAACCAGTCTTGATTTAGGTGGCGTAAACCTTGCTGTTAACTTGGTTCTGAAACGTGTTTTAAAATTTAATCTAGTAAATGGAAGCTAAACAAAGGCTATACAATCAAAACCGAGAGATAAAATTGAATCGACACAAATCAAATAGAAAAATGTCAACCAAGTCTGAAGTGTTTGTACCAACTGGAATCCTGGGGAGATCTTTTTTCCTGGTCTTATGGATCGTTTGGTGTGGCCATTGACTTGGCAAATGGCAAATGAAGGAAAAACATCTTAGGCGATCTGTGCTAGGTAGGTCTAGAGCCACTTTATGTGCTGTCTTATAACTAAGAGGAAATGATCACTTTGGAGGAATTTCTCCACTAGTAGAAAACATGCTTTTTATACTTTAGTCTGACTTCTCTGTGTTTTAGAAACAGATAAATTTGCCACTAGGATGCTTAGTTTTTATTTCTGGCTTATCTGTTTCATCGTTTTTTCCTTCTGTTTTCCCTGTCGTACAAGGAAAATATTTTCCAGAGAGTTTGAAAAACCATGCCTTTCATTTAATAGCTGGAGTTAACTAACTGGAATTGGAGAAAATTGATGATTTTCTTGTATTTCACAGACTGTATCCTTTTCAGTGACTTCTCTTAAATAACTTCATTTGCAATCTGCAGAGACTCATGTTCCTGCATATGCAGTGCTGCGAGTTTTGGATGCAGTATGCCGCAGGGCCCTCACTAGTAATTGATAACAGCAGTAGCCTGTGAGGATGAGATCATGAATTAAACCCTCCTTAGTGCTGGTGGTGGATAACCTCAGGCATAGCCATTTAATCTGGTCATATTCTGTTTCATAGCCTGCATCTGCCTCTCCTTTCTTTTTCTTACCCTGTTACATTTCTGAATGAAAAGTTTGGAAGGTAAGTTTTTTTTTTTTTAATTGTACTTAAATTGTAACCATTAACAATCAGTAAGTGGTAAGATAACTTTGCCAACTGATATTCTTCATGGGGTAGATAAAAGGTCTGGGAATAGTAGATGATAGTACTGAAAAAACCAACTTCACTCTTCTTTAGATTAAATTGAGTGTAAGTTTCTTCTTAAAAATGCTGTTTTATTTAGTTGTTAAATCCAAAAATAAAAAGCCAAAAAACAAAACCTGACACATGCTGAATGGAGTTATGGCACCCCCTCAGCAAACCCCTCCCACCATCCCCACAGTCAGGAAATGTGTTCTAAGTCCTAGTGGATGCTTGATGCTGCATAGTACTGAATTCTGTGCATGGTGTACTGTTTTTTCCTGTATTCATATCTATAATACGGTATAACTTACAAACCAGCCATGGGAACAGGCTAACAATAACTAATGAAATAAGGACAATTATAATAACATACTGTTATAAATCTCTAAAGTTATTTACGTAACACTTTGTTTCTGAAATTTACCATTTAGTATTTTTGACTGCATTCAGCTGTTGGTAACCAAAAATAGGGAAAAGCATGGCCATGAATAAAAGCCAACAAAGCCTGGTACTGAGATGTGGCTCAGTGGTAGTATGTTTATCTTCCATCTGTGAGGCAGGCCCCGTGTTCAGTCCCCAGGACTGCAGACCAACAAAAAAAAGGCATCTTCCAATTTAGGCGTGGCATAAAAAGGCCTGCTAATTAACTGAAGAATTTTGATAATACCTTTCAAGTATTTTGTATTTCCTTGCAGTGTTTTCAAGTAAATATTGTCTATTTTCAGCTAACTGCTTAGGAATAGTGATTGATATTAGTGATTTATATTCAAGAATCCCAGGCTGGTCCGATGGCAGTGGGTTATCAGAACTTATTAACATTAGTGTCACTAAAGTTGGTATACCACCCCCCCACTGCTAAATTTGACTGGCTTTAAAAAAAAAAAAAAAAAAAAAAAAAGAATCCCAGTGGACTTTTACACAATGTTTTTTGCTTTCTGGTAGACACAAGCCTCCCAATCATTGACCAGCCTGGGATTTATAAACATGTAGTATTTACAGTTAGGTAACTGTTGGATCCCCAAGGTTCTTACAGTATACCTTAGTTGTGTTACAAATTCTATATTATTAAATGAATAACAGTACTAGTTTTCTGCTAGAGTTGAACAAATTTGTTTTGTTTTTCAGATGGGATCTCATTAATTACCCCAGGTTGGCCTCAAACTCCTCCTGCCTCAGCCTCCCAAATGCTAGGATTATAAGGGTGTACAACCACACCCCGTGAATTGAAAATTTTTGTAGTTTCTTTAATTTTGTATGTAACTGGGTATGTGCCTTATGATCCGAGAGTGCCCTCTTGTGGCACTTTGGTAATCTCAGGCAGCTCTGCCAGAATTTCTGCCTTAGACTTTCTTTTTGGTATTGGGGATTGAATTTATGGCCTTCTGTTTGCCAGGCGTGCATGTATGCTACCAAGCTAAAATCCCCAGCCCCTAAGAGATCATTTTATACTTCTGAATGCAAATCCAGCTATTTGTATTTGATGTCAAGAAGTTCTAATTTTTGAACAGATACATTCTTTGTTTCTTTGGTGTTAACCTGTTATGACTGTATTTTTACAATTCCAGGTTTTAATGTGGTCTAAGAAATTTGCCTTGTACAGAGAGAGAGAGATGACTAGAATGGAAATGGAGTAACCTTATTTATTTATTTAGTTAGTTAGTTAGCCTTGAGCTCATTTTGTATCCCAGGCTGATCTCAGGCTCTAGGCAATACCCCTACCTCAGCTTCTCAAGTGCTAAGATTACAGGTGTGCACAACCATGCCCAGTGAGTGTCATAACCTTCAGGGACCAGAGAATTTCTCTTTCAGTGATCTGGGAGTTTGTTAAATTTCCTGTGCCTATGAGACTAACTGCAGTTATGTTAAAATGATTTTTGTTTAATGCTGCTACATTAAGAAAACTGAGCCAGGTGTGGTGGCTCAGCACTTGAGAGGCTAAGGCAGGAGGATCGGCAGGGATTGGAGGCCAACCTTGCGTACACAATGAGTTTGAGGCCAGCCTGAACTACATGGTTGAGATCCTGTCTCAGTAAAAAGCTAGTATTCCTTCAGTTACTATAGAAATATATTATGGTCTTAGTATCTCATCATTTGTTAAAATGATTCAGCTATAATTCTGTACTTAATATGGGCCATAAGGAATGGGACTAAATGTTTTTAAGTTTGCATCTTTGCTGTGGAAACAAAACTAATATGTAAGAGCAGGGATTTCAGAGTGTAATTCCAATTGTTGGCAGTTTTTTTGTGTAAATAATGCTATGTCAAAAACTCAAACATTTCCCCCTTTTACTTCCTCTGCAGTTCTAGGTCTCGTTCCAGATCGTATTCTCCAGCTCATAACAGAGAAAGAAATCACCCAAGAGTGTATCAGAACCGAGATTTCCGAGGTCACAACAGAGGTTATCGGAGACCCTATTATTTCCGTGGGCGCAACAGAGGCTTTTATCCATGGGGCCAGTATAACCGTGGAGGTTATGGAAACTATCGCTCTAATTGGCAGAACTATCGACAAGCATACAGTCCTCGTAGGGGCCGTTCTCGATCCCGGTCCCCAAAGAGAAGGTCTCCTTCACCAAGGTCCAGGAGCCATTCTAGAAACTCTGATAAGTCATCCTCTGACAGGTCAAGGCGCTCCTCATCTTCTCGTTCTTCCTCCAACCACAGTCGAGTTGAATCGTCTAAGCGCAAATCTGCAAAAGAGAAAAAGTCTTCTTCCAAGGATAGCCGACCATCTCAAGCTACTGGGGATAACCAGGGAGATGAGGCCAAGGAGCAAACATTCTCTGGAGGCACCTCTCAAGATACAAAAACATCTGAGAGCTCTAAGCCGTGGCCAGATGCTACCACCTACAGCACTGGTTCTGCATCACGGGCTTCAGCAGTTTCTGACCTGAGTCCCCGGGAGCGAAGCCCAGCTCTCAAGAGCCCTCTTCAGTCTGTGGTGGTGAGGCGGCGATCACCCCGTCCTAGCCCTGTGCCAAAACCTAGTCCTCCACTTTCCAGCACATCCCAGATGGGCTCATCTCTGCCAAGTGGCACTGGATATCAGTCTGGGAGCCACCAAAGTCAGTTCGACCATGGCTCTGGGTCTTTGAGTCCGTCCAAAAAAAGCCCTGTGGGTAAGAGTCCACCAGCCAGTGGCTCCACTTATGGTTCATCACAGAAGGAGGAGAGTGCTGCTTCCGGAGGAGCAGCCTATACAAAGAGGCAAGTATCTCATTTTCATTGTTCAGTTGTATTTGATCTCACCAGCTGCAGTTTAAGTGTAATGAGATCATGAGATGTAAGTTAAAGCTCTAACAGTAATAAGGTAATCCCCATTTCTTCAAATTGTCATAAGCAGACATTAAAGAATGCCACTCAAGGAAATCTTTAGCTTAACTCTAGCTTTCCTACCTTCCTTGAATTTGTATTGCAGCATAAAGTTTTTTAGACTACTCTGCAATGATGTTTTCACATTTAAAATTTGCCTTGGATTCTACCAATGTAAGCCAGACAGCAGTAGAGATTTGTGGGTCAGCTACCAAAAAAAAAGTCTTTGGCAACATGAATGGCCATTGGAGCTGTTAGACCTCTAGAACCCACCATCTGCTGTGTTCGATCTGCGTCAGCCCATCATGGTGAAGAACCGCACCCTTACACCCTCCATTGAGGAGACTGGGCAGACTGGGAAAGCCCAAGGCTTAGTCCAGGAAGGCGTTGTTTTAATACCACAAGGTGGGTGTATGTCCCAGTAGAAGATGGCCAGGCTGCAAGTTAGGAGAGGACATGGCAGTGCTTCCATCTTTCTACCTTGGGGAACACGGTGAGTGGAACATGAATCTTTTGTGTGGTTGGATGGATTGGGATGGTAGAGATGTTACAGGGAAGCTACACTAGAATGTGGTTGTATTCAGGGAGGACTTAGCAAGAAAATTCCCTTTTCTTTCTTTCCTGTTATTAACAGATTCTTTGCCCTTGCGGTGCCTTGGTTCTTCCCATTAATGGTACACATGAGATGTTCAGAATCTGTAATTTCTTGTCTTCATAAGTCTGCTTTAAAGTGTTAAGGTTTGTTACTTGTCAGGACTGCATTTCAGTGGAAGACTTGAGCCTAAGCCCTGCTTTTCCATAAGAGTAATGACTTTTACCACTTCTGCCCTCCCCCATTAACAAGTGTTTTGTTTTTATTTGTTCACAGTATATTTCATATTTAGATCTTCTAGGTGACTTGCAGCAAATTTGAAGTCTCTCTTTGAGACTTGCATTTCCAAATGTGAGTTGTATAAAAGCAAAACAGTCCAAGGTTGAACTATATGTTAACTTTGCTGAAAACAGATTTTAAGTGACTGAAAGTTGGGTAAGAGCCTAGTTTTTGTCCCCTAAACCACATTACAGGTAAGTAGGTTTTTGTTTTGTAGTATCCTAACAAACAGTATTTGCTGTTCTCTTTTTATTGTTTTTGTAAGGCACAGCTTCATGGACTCTTAATTCTTAGATCTATGAGAGGCTCTTCCTCAGAAATTAGAAAGTAACCAAGTAGAAAGTCTTGATCATAGTAGAATTTATAAGACATGTTTGCTTAAGAGAATTAAAAAAATCAAAGAGCAGGAACAGGTTGCTCAAGAAGCCTCTTGTCTGTCTCTTTTGTGTTTTTGTGACTAGGTATCTAGAAGACCAGAAGACAGAGAATGGAAAAGATAAGGAACAGAAACAGACAAATTCTGATAAAGAGAAAGGGAAGGAAAAAGGGAGCTTCTCTGATGTGGATGCAAAAGTGAAATCGGATTCATTTGTTTCCAAGACTGATACTGAGAAGCCTTTTAGGGGCAGTCAATCACCCAAAAGGTATAAGCTCCGTGATGACTTTGAGAAGAAGATGGCAGACTTCCACAAGGAGGAGATGGATGATCAAGATAAGGATAAACCTAAGGGAAGGAAGGAATCTGAGTTTGATGATGAACCCAAATTTATGTCTAAAGTCATAGCTGGTGCAAGTAAAAGCCAGGAGGAAGAGAAGTCAGGCAAGTGGGAGGGCCTGGTTTATTCAGGGAAGGAAAAGCAGAGGAAAGCAGAGGAGTTGGAGGAGGAATCTTTCACAGAGAGATCCAAAAAGGAAGAGCGAGGTGGGGCCAAGAGGAGCGAAAGTGGGCACCGGGGGTTTGTGCCTGAGAAGAATTTCCGAGTGACTGCTTACAAGGCAGTCCAAGAGAAAAGTTCATCACCTCCCCCCAGGAAGACCTCTGAGAGCCGTGAAAAGCTGGGAGGCAAAGGAGACTTTTCCTCAGGAAAGTCTTCATTTTCCATTACTCGTGAGGCTCAGGTCAACGTACGGATGGACTCATTCGATGAGGACCTCGCACGGTGAGATGTGCTCCTTGTTGGTCCCCGGGGCTGTAGTGCCCCAAGTGGTGTCTTCTAATCCCCTTCTTCCTGAGGATAGGCTCCTTTATGTGTCCCCCTGCTGTTTAGCTGCTAATGCTGACCCTCTTGGTTGTTGGAGTGGAAGACGTGTTGGTTGAGTGATTATGTGCTCGGGGCAGCATTACTAGAGAAGAATATCTTTTTGGTCTACTAGGCTTTCTTGGTTGTTGGAGTCCCTATGATTATCTTTTGTTGTGTTGATCACCCTCAGCCTACCCTACCTCTGTATCTTTTTCTTTGCTATGTTTGAAGATTCTTTCACCCAGGTGTGGTGGTGTGTATGCCTTTAATCTCAGCTCTTGTGGTGCTGAGGCAGCATGATTGCCACAAGGTTGAGGCCAGCCTGGGTTCATAGCGAGTTCAACACCTGCCCAAACTACACAGCAAGACCCTCTCCCCAAAAATAAAAATAAAAAAAAAGTCTTTTATCTGTGAAACTTTAGGATTTGCTTCTCCATTTTAGTTGGATTTCCAAAGTGTATTATAGGTCCTACATCAAATAACGGAAATTTTAGAGTTGGAAATAAACTGCCCCCACAGTGAGGGAAAGGATGATGAGGCCCAGGCTGGCTAGACTTGGTATAATCGCTCTACTCATTTGGAAGTCTGCTTGTGCAGTGTTTTAGCCACATCCCTTTCTTGCCTGTGTCACCTCACTGACCTTCGCTGACCAAACTAATTGATCATTTAAGTATCTTCTAATGTGTGTGATACACACCTGTGATCCTAGCATGCCGGGAGCCTGAGGCAGGAGGATCACATACTTGAGCCTAGCCTCCATACTAGCCATTTATGGAGACCCTGCTCTGAACCCCACCCCCAGGACTACCAAACACATTTCCTATTTGTTGTATGTATGATACCAGCAACCCCACAAATAATCACTGGGGTTTAATTCCTCCTCACCTGAAGATTTCCATAGAGATTTTTGGGTACCTGTTTCCATAGTATGGTATGTTAAGATTACTTTGAGCTCTGCTTGATAAAAGAAAAAGGCACTTTGTTGAGAGATTTAAAACTCATTGAAAGAAAAGTTTGCAGTTTAAATGTTACTGACTTCGGTACTATCTCGTTACATTGCACCTCTCCATATTTCATTTGCAGACCCAGTGGCTTATTGGCTCAGGAACGCAAGCTTTGTCGGGATCTAGTTCATAGCAACAAAAAAGAACAAGAGTTTCGTTCCATTTTCCAGCACATACAGTCAGCTCAGTCTCAGCGTAGCCCTTCAGAATTGTTTGCTCAGCATATAGTGACGATTGTTCACCATGTTAAAGGTGAGTCCAGACCCTCTTTACATGGTCATTCTAAGTAGAATGAGTGGATCAGTGTAGTGCTTCATCTCATCTAAAGAGCCTTGGAGCTGGCTTACAGGAACTTGCTTTGAGTTTCTGTGTAGTAATTACTGAGATGATACTGAGATGAATTATTTTGAAATAGTAGCAATCTGTGGTCTTGAAAATAGGTAATCCTAGCCAGGTGTGGTGGCACACTCCTATAATCCCAGCACTTGGGAAGCTGAGGCAAGAGGATTGCTATGTTTGAGACCAGGCTGGGCTACAAAGCGAGCTCAGGTACAGCCTGAAATGTATAGAGAGACCCTGTCTCCAAAACCCTCCCAAAAAAAGAAGTAATCCTTGAACTTTTTTTTTTTTTTTTAAAAGAAAATAGGTTGCATCCTTAAAGGAGGTTTAAAATGTTTAAAAACTTAGAGGATATTGAAAATTGCCTCCCTATTACCTCTTTTACCTTCTAGTGGCCTTTTTAAGGCTTTGTATTGTGAATTATTTTACCATTCTCTGGCCTTATGGAGGTTGGGCTGGCTTACATGTTCCATTTGAAGTTGAGAATCAAGTAGGAAGCTGGTCCTGGTGGCGAGTGCCTGCAATCTCACCTCTTTGGAGCAGAGGGAGTTTCAGGCCAGTCTGGGCTACATAGAGAGTTCAAGGCCAGCCTGAACTATGCAGTGAGACCCTGTCTCATAAAGTAAACCAAAATTAAGCAGAAGTTGGGAGGTGAGCTCTAGGTGTTTGTCTTTGTATCTACGTCCTAAAACAAAGAAACTATATTAGACATTAAATGCTCAGCGTTGGATTGTGTTTGAACCAGCCATTTTTTTCTTCCATTTTTCAGTGTGTTGTATGGATTTGACTAGCCACATCACTATACCTGCAGGTTCATATATGAATTGCATATTTGTCTGCCTTTGTAGAATAATATGTGTTTCCTTGACTCAACAGAGCATCACTTTGGGTCCTCTGGAATGACATTGCATGAACGTTTTACTAAATACCTAAAGAGAGGAGCTGAACAGGAGGCAGCTAAAAACAAAAAAAGCCCAGAGATACACAGGTGAGAACCTCAGCCTTACAATAGAACCTGATACCAGTTATTAAACTTGTCTTGTTAAATCCTGTTGTTGGTGTATCTTTAATCTGCAGTTTAGGTTAACACCCTCCAATCTGTAATCTAGTCATGGATATTTGTACGTGAGATAGAAGGGACATTCTTTGAGAGCTATCAACTCTGAACTCTTCTCTGTTACTGGGTGCTGGCAGTTGGGTACCTGAGATAGATTACCTTGAGGTTTCTATAGGGAGAATAAATGTTACTTTCTTTTAAACTAACCTATGTATTTTACACATTGATGCTTTAGGAAAAATTTGCTTGGAGGATGGAGGAAAACAGTTCTAGTATTATTATCTCAAAGGGTTTTAAAGCATCACAGGTCAGGAATGTAGCTGCCTAAGAAGCACGGGGTCCTGAGTTTGATTCCCAGTGTGCCCCCCCCCCCCCCCGTAAATACATAAAAGTACCACAGATTTAAAGAATACCTCAGGTGGTTGTGGGAATCTGTTAAGCAGGTAGAGATTTTGGACAAAATTTGCCTAATCTGTAATTTAGTAGTTAACTTGGTAGGAGGGCTAGACCATCTTTGTATGACAGCCTTAGATTTAGGATCTTTTACACTGTGCTGGTAATTGTTTTTTTTACCTAGACCCAATTAGGAATGATGAGTTCCTATTTACCCGTTTTCATCTTGAGAACCTGTTTACTCAGGTTCTCAAGATGAAAACTGCTCTTTCAAGTTTAATGGGATATTCTCAGGTCTGTAGGTAGTCAGGGCTATAGAAAGCTATAGCTGACTGTTACACTATGGGGATGGATCAGCAAAGCTAATTTACAGTATTTGTCCCTGTCCCTACAGGAAAGTATAAATGTGTAAGTAAAGAATGTTAGTGGGGCTGGGGGTAGCTTGGTGATAGATTGCCTGCCCAGCATATGCAAAGCCCTGGGTTGAGCATATGAATCTTTTACCCAACTCAGAAGTAGAATCTTACCAGTACTGCATTCACACCATGCGTTAATACACTGTTTCTGTTTCCCATTTTTAGGAGGATAGACATTTCCCCCAGTACATTCAGAAAACATGGATTGGCTCATGACGAAATGAAAAGTCCTCGAGAACCTGGCTACAAGGTGAACTGTTGCTTTCATCAGTAATTTCAACAAAATGAGTGCGTTGGGCATGAACTTGACAGAAATGTATTTGTTTAAATTACTCTCTACTTAAGTTTGTGTTTTTCTTTTAAGGATGGGCATAATTCTAAAAATGAACTACAAAGGGTTAATTTTTATTAAATGTATCAACAACCTTTGTGAAGTGGTTAGAATATGGTAAATGACCCCAGAGTCTATTGAGGTGAGCTTGAGAAAAAAAAAGAGAGGCGTTTTGGAACAAGTGCCCATGATGAGAGAAGAAACTTTTTGTGATATTTTTCTGCTTGTAAGTATTATCAAATCAACTGTCTACATGCACTATTTCCAACCATGATTTCAGAAAGACATGCATGTCAGAGGAGAATGAAATACTCATATCTTAGCCTGTTTTCAGCAGCTGGTCCAGTTTTTTTCTAACATTGTACCATATCTGTCATCTGTCAGTTACTGTTACTTTAAAGCAAAACATTACTTTGATAGCTCAGCTTCCTACATTTACAATGATGTGCACATACGCTTGTTGTTAAAAGGTTAAAACTTGTATACAGTTTCACTGTGAAATAACTAGGTTGAGTTTTAAAAATCTTAGTGTTTAATGACCTGCATTCAAATACATATTTAAAATTTAACATGAGAAATGGCTATTCCTATACTGCTGAAACGTTTTCTAAAAATACTGATTGTTACATTTTCCAAAGAAGTTTGTCTTACTGTTGAATGTGTTGAGAGGTGTTCTTGTACAATCTCTCTTCTTTTTCACCCCATTCTGCCTTTCTCCAAGCACCAGTCAGCTTGGCACTAACGGAAATCTCAACCTCCATGGCTCAGAAAACCAGCTCCTGAAAGGTTCTGACTGACTGCCCAAGGGAGCAGTGGCCACATTTGTCTTTTTTGTCTTTGAAGGATGCTGGGCCCCCTTTCCTCTCAGAAACAAAGTGCTAAAACAATAAAACTACTTTCTGTCACGCCTGTTAATTAAATGTTGTTTTAGCAAAAAAATTAAGTGGTTCATGTAAGCAGAATGTTCATACAGAGTTAACTAATTCCTCATTTCTTCCTCCTCTGGAGGATTTGCTTTCGTTTTTTGGTGTGTAGAGTCCTCCTTGTGCCCTTGCTGAGTTCCCAAGCATTGCTGAGAGCCATTGCTGTGATAGGTTGGGCCAGCGTGTTGGGCCAGCGTGTTACTGCTGGACTCTTGTTACTCTTGCTCAGCTGAGAGGTTACACTTTGTAGGAAGTTAGTGTTTATTTTTTTTTTTTTTAAACAAACTTTGAGCTGTTAATTCCCTCTCTAAGGAAATTTCTCAGTATTTCAAAGCGTTTTGGAAGGATGCTTAAGATTCTTGGTGTCATTGTTTTTAGAACTCAGATAATTTCACACAGAAGATAAGCCCTTAGTAGCTACTATCAGATCTGTAGGGGAGGTGAGCATTCTCTTGTTAGTATTGACTAGGCCTTTACCAGCTGACCAGCTACTTTCCAGAGCTGATTTTTGTCCTTAACTTGTAAACCAGCCAGAGTCATACTGGGCCAGAGAGGAAGCAGAGCATAAATAGGCTTTTCAGAAGACTACCTCCCCCGCAGATTTAAAAACTGGCTTGGCTGATGTGCCTTACATTCTGTGTCTTCTCTGCACTCCTATGTTGGAGTAAGACCACATTTGAGGGTGGTAGAGTTGGCAATCCTGAATCTCAGAAACCTTAATTTTGACTTCTCTTGGCAGGCTGAGGGAAAATACAAAGATGATCCTGTTGATCTCCGCCTTGATATTGAACGTCGTAAAAAACATAAGGAGAGAGATCTTAAACGAGGTAAATCAAGAGAATCAGTGGATTCCCGAGACTCAAGCCATTCAAGGGAAAGGTCAACTGAGAAAACAGAGAAAACACATAAAGGATCAAAGAAGCAGAAGTACGTGAAGTCCCTGTTACCTATTTATACTGAAGTAAAGTCTCTTGTTCATTCCTTTGGGCTATTTACATACCAAGCCTTTCATGCCAGAGAACTTTGAAATTAGGAATTAAAACAATTTGAGCAGTTTTTTCTTTCATACTGTGTCATTGTTAGGAAGGGTCTCTGCCTTGAAAATAGAACATCATCTGCATCAGAAACATGTGAACCTTGTTCAAACAAGATTTTGTGGAGGAAATTCATCTGTGAGTCTGCCCACAGAGGTGGTGAGAAGAATCACGGAAGAATTTCTGTGGCAGTTGGTTTAGACCTGTTCCTTCTCACTGTGCATCTTCATGAGGTGGTTATAGTTCAGAAATGGCCCATAGTCTAGAGACTTGGGATGCAACTAGCTAGGACAAAAGTGTTGATTATAATGCCTTTTACTTTGGTGATGAAAGCAGGTGTTCTGGAGACTTCTAAAACAGAGTTGGCATTGTTGTGGCTCTTCCCTCCCTTCACCCCTCACCCCCCATCTTTTTGAGATACAGTTTTGCTGTGCAGTTCAAACTGGTTTGAGCTCACTTTGTAGCCCAGGCATGTCTCAAACTGGCAACAATCTTATTGCCTTAGTTTCCCAAGTGCTGGAATTACAGGCATGTGCCACTTTGCCTAGATACATTGTTGAATTTTGTAGGGCAACATTCATGCCAAGATCCTGACATTTCTATGTACATTTCTTTTGCTATTTTGCTGTACTGAGAATTGAACTCAGGACCTCAAGCGTGCAAATGGTCAATCACTGACCCATACCACCTGCCTTTTATTTAGTTTTGAAAGTTCTGTGACTTTTCAATTATGTCTTGTTAGAAGATGCAGTGTTACAGCCCTGTATCTCCTCATAAAAAGCAACATTTTGCTATTTCTGTACATGAATTGGAGAATTTTTTTTAACCCCTTTTCTAACAACCCTGTGTGATACCAGTTTTGCCCATTTGGAAGATAACGGACGTTAAGTTCAAAATGATTTATCTTCGGATCACATGGATATCAGCTGATATCAGAAATCAGATTTTTGGGGGCTGGGGATTAGTTCAGTGGTGTAAGCGCCTGCCTGGAGAGCATAAAGTCATCAATTTGATCCCCCGTACCAAAAAAAATCAGATTTTTGATTCTACTTTGTCTTGTGATCCTCAGGTTACTTACACATGAGGAACATTAGCAGTTTTGGGGCTCCGTATAGATAAAGAACCTGGTAGTCCTGAATAGGGAATGGAAATGGTGGTACAGTAGTTCTTGGCACTGCCTCAGGTGGAAAAGCAGCAGCAAACCCTACACGCATCTCAGGGTTGAGTCTAGATAACTAATTCTTACTGCTCTGCTTGGAACCTGTGTGTCTCTGTAGACCTTGAACAAGTCTCTGGGAATCATGATACTGTGTGATTTGGAGCAATAAGAAAATGGATGGGGTTGCTGTTCTCATTACTTTTTTTTTTAAGTATCAGGGATCGAACTCATGACCATGTGCTTGCAAGGCAGGTGCTTACGCTACTGAGCTAAATCTCTGGCCCAGAGTTCTCATTACTATAATACACAGTTTACAAAAACTTTATGTTACCAAAGACTGCCTCACTCAAGTTTCACAGCTAAATAAAGGCAGTGCTTGGACTCACATTTGAGGCACTGAGTTTTTCTTTTCCTCAACACTATGTAGTACTGGGGATAGAAATGAGAGCTTTCACGCTGAGCTACATTCCTAGCCCTCTTTTTTAATAATGTTTTTTGAGAAAAGAAGCTTGCAGAGTTACCCAGGTAAGGCTCAAACTTGGAATCCATCTGCTTCAGCACTCCCAGAGTGCTGAGATTATAGATGTGTGCCATTATGCTAGAGAGTCTTATTTTTAAAAACTTGGTGAAGTAGCGTGGTTGATTTGGTTTGGTAAAGCAGGGTCAGGGTTCACTTTCTGTCCCATCCCAAGTTATAAGAGTGCTGTGATAAAGACTTCTCTGTTTCTCTCTTCCCCTTTGTTTGTTACCAGAGATTAAATCTTGAAAACAGAGCCATTTTATGAATAGATACTTTAAAAACTGAGGGAGTAGGCAAGGTGTTTTTCATAATGGAGAACTGAAAAAAGGAAGGACAGAGATGGGGTGCTGACCCTTGGCTTTTTCTCTATTGAAGTCTTTTTCTGTGTCTGGGAACTTGGTCTTTATGCCACTTTAGAGGGGTTTGATGACTTCCTTTCCACCACCTGGCAGAGCTGGAACTCACCTCTCCTATATAGATAGTGACTCATACTATTAAGTTAATTTGCCCTGGTCTGTAATTTCCCCTAGATGGAGAAGGTAGGGGAGTAACTCTGGGAATAGTTACCCTAGATCTGGGCTTGACAATGCAACCTATTTGAGCTCAGTGGAAAATAGTTATGTGGAGTACAATTAGAACTAGGTTTGTATCCAGACTGCTCAACTGTGACTGGTGTATAAAATGAGGGTAATCATGCAGAAGAATTGTGTTGCCTTTATGTCTGTATAAAGTATTTAGATACATTCTGGTTTGGTTTGGTTTGGTTTGGTTTGGTTTATCAGCAACCCCAAGAGACAGGTGACATTCTTGTGAGAACTAAAAGCCCCTGGCACAGTACAAGTATATTATAGCTCTTGTACAGTATTAGTATTTCTTTTCTTCCCTCTTGAGACAAGATCTTGCTGCGTAATCCAGGCTAACATCAAATTCACTAGCACAGTCTTCCAAGTGCGAGGATTACAGGCATCTGCCACTTGTGGCTGGCTTTTCTTAGGCTATTTGTCTTTATTTTCTTTATTGCACACCCACTCAGATTATCTTGTACTTTTCATCCATGAGGCAGTCAGGACCAGAGGTTTTATTGGTTTCGTGGTTCTTTTTTTAGGAAGCATCGGAGAGCACGAGATCGATCCAGATCCTCCTCCTCCTCCTCCCAATCATCTCACTCGTATAAAGTGGAAGAGTATCCTGAAGAGACAGAGGAGAGAGAAGAGAGCACCACCGGCTTTGATAAATCAAGACTGGGGACCAAAGACTTCGTGGGTCCAAGTGAAAGAGGAGGTGGCAGAGCTCGGGGAACTTTTGTAAGACCTTCCTCTTTATTTCTCAAATACTGGCTCCCACCAATTCTATATATGTTTCATCAGAATATCCGTTTTGTTAGCTCTTACAAGCAATCCAGTATACAGAACCTGTATACTTTGATTCTCCTACTCTCATTTCTTAGGCTTTCTATTTGGAGTTATTTTTCTGTTCATAATTACTTAGTCTTAATTAAAGGTTCCCATCTTAGAAGCACTATCCCCAGCCCCACCTTGAATTCTGCTGTTTATAGGGAGGTTCTTATGCCCTGTTTGTTCTCTGGGCTGTAGACTTGGGGTCACTAGAAAGGAAATGCCTAGAAACTGGTTGGACTGCATGTGACTGGGGAACAGGTGCCCATCCTATGTCAGGAAAATGTTTGAACAGAATGCCAGGAGTTAGTCTCTTCGTGACATAGACCTTTGTCTCATCTCACCACCACCTTCTTTTATTACCACAGCAATTTCGAGCCAGAGGGAGAGGCTGGGGCAGAGGCAACTACTCTGGTAACAACAACAACAGTAACAATGATTTCCAAAAGAGAAACCGGGAAGAGGAATGGGATCCAGAGTACACACCCAAAAGCAAGAAGTATTACTTGGTATGTGTCTGGGGCTAACTTGGAAGAGCCAGAGGGCTTTTGGTTCACATAATGAGTTTGCAAGGTCTTAATTGATCTGTCTAACCCTGTAATTAAAAGTTTGTGCAGACATGTTGCACTGGGGATGTGTACTTGCATAGTACAGTGCATGGCTGTCTTCAAGAGAGAGAGAAGTCACTACCGGCCCCAATAGGGATTGTGATCTAAGATGTTACGGATTCAAGGATAAGAAGTGTTGCTCTTGACTTTTTTAGTTTGTGAATTTGCTTTATTGCTCACTCGCCCCCAGCTTGCATCACTCACTGTGCAAGATTGACAGAAAAAGACAGCTCACAAATCTCTTTGAGGAAAAGAATCTGTTCCAAAATGAAATGCCACTTGGGATTCTTCTATCTGAGCTATGGATCATCTGAGCTGTGGATCATTCTCATGCTCTTCTGGGTTTCTCAGTTTGGGGCCTTTCTAGGCCATGTTGCCAGCCAGTGAGAGAGAGGATCCTTGGCCTTGCTATCACAGCAGGCCCATATCCAGGCAGGTGTGGCTCAGTGTTTAACCAACGTGAACTTGTTGCTGACCACCCACCATTTGAGCAGCTGGCATGGGTTGGCATTGTTAAGTTACACAGCTTAGAAATTTAGATTTTTGTGTGGATGATTATGCATGGCCACCTTCACTTTTCTAGGGTTTCTGGGAGCCACTCAAAGGCTTCTGGAGGCCCCTTGAACTTTAGGTTTAGGACAGTGTAGTTGGCTGGGCCCAGGATAGAGGCTGAAGTGGGATTGCCATGAAAGGAAAAATCATAGGCAATACAAAGCCCCTCTGGCCTACCCCTGTCCCCTGGAAGAGGTTTATCAACCTGGTTTTTTTAGTGCGGTATACGTGCAGTTATGGACAGAACCAGCCGGCACATCACCTAAGCTGACCTGTAGGACAGTAAGGCCTTAGTTTATGTGAGTGGGTGGTTTAGACTCTGAAGTTAAGGGCACATAAAGTGACAACTTTTGGTTTCCAAAATGCTTTCTCATTCTTTCATGAACAGGGCTTGTTTTGAGGTATAGGTCAGATGTTTTTTCTACTGTGTCACCCTGTCTCCTTATATATAATTGAGGAGGGGAAATACAAGATGTCAGACAGCACCCCGTGCTGGGCATTGAACCCTGGCCTTTGACTTGGTAGGCACCCATATCCCCCTGCATCTCCCCATCCCAGCTGTGGCTTCTGAGTGATGCTTCTTTTCTTAGCTGCCTAGAAACCCAATGCAGACATCGTTTCACATTTTAGTGTGATACGCCTTTCTCAGGTTAATTCTTTGAGAAATACTGTACTAAATATGGAGTGAGTTTAGGTTTGTTTTCAGTGCTGGATGAAGAGTAACATTAAAATGTGCAAGCTACTGTCCCAGGATTCCTAAGGCACCCTCCTGACACTATTAGATCTGAACCGTGGCATTTGTCTAGTAAGGAACAGGGAAAAAGAGCAGAAAAGCACAAAAGACTGGGCTTGGGCACAGGTTCTTTGGGGGAAGGGTACATCTGGGTGGACCGAAAGAGAGAGTTGAATGTGTCACTGACAGCTGTTTCTTTTCCTCAGCACGACGACAGAGAAGGCGAAGGCAGTGATAAGTGGGTGAGCCGGGGCCGGGGCCGAGGAGCCTTCCCCCGGGGTCGGGGTCGGTTCATGTTCCGGAAATCTAGTACCAGCCCCAAATGGGCCCACGACAAGTTCAGTGGGGAAGAAGGGGAGATTGAAGACGATGAGAGTGGAACAGAGAACCGAGAAGAGAAGGACAATTTACAGCCCACAACTGAGTAGAGGCCACTCTTGATGGGAGCCCTTGTCCAGGGGAAGGAGGCACTGGGAAGATGGCTGGTGAGGAGCTGAACAGAGGAGCCTCAAGAAGATCTGAATATTCCACCCCACCCCCACCAGCCATACAGAATCCTACTACAGTGGCAAGTGTCCCTGGTGCTGTCTCCCACTGGACAGAGGAGGCTGCCACAGAGCCTGGGGTCAGGCCCGACTCAACTCCCAGCAGAACATGACATGTTGGGCTCTAGCTGTGTTTCTCATTTGTTGTTGGTGTATGGGGTGGGGGCTAGGGTAAGGGAGGGAGAGTGATGCTTGATTTTGGTTTGTTCACTGTTAGGAACCAACAGTTTTGTTTTTAATTTTCATTTCATTTGGAGCTAAGAGGACTAATTTGGTTTCAGTCTCTTCTCCCCTGACCTGATTTTAAGAGGCCCCCTTTTTTCCTTTTTCTTTTCTTTTTTTTTTTTTTTTTTTTTTAGGTATATGTAGTAATAGATTTAATTTGGCAACTTTGATTCTTAAAAGAGAGAGAAAGCAAAGCATGTGAATAAACATTGGAGTGTTCACCTCAGTTTGGGACCAAACTGCTTGGATCTTTGTAAAATCTGGTTTTGTATGTCAAGGAGGAGTTTAAGGCCTTTCTGACCACCTTGTGTTCCCCTTTTCTGCGCAGCCATGTGTCACATGGAGTTGCTCCTAACCACTTCCTGTGCACCCTACTCCTGTATTTTCTGATTTCTCCTGGGCTGGGCTTCCCATTCTCCACCAGCAGCTCCAATGTCCCGAACTTTCTAGTCCTGCTGATCCTCAGCAACAGGGGTGGAAACTGGAGGGCAGTTTCTGGTCGGTTTTCTAAGATACTTCTGAATTCTATTATCTTTACAAATATAAGATGAGAAAATAATTTTTTCAATATTTTTTATTAATCTTTTTATAAAATGAAAGAAACTCCTATGATCGATTAAGGAAGCTGGTTATGGCTGGGTGGTTCTTGGGGTTACGTGTATTTTTTGGTTATTTTATCTTTTTAATCTTCAGCTTTAAGTTGGAACATTCTCAGATGTTTGGGGGTAACATCTTCTTAGAGTGGGTCTTTGTGCTCACCTTCTGAGGAGGCTGTCCTGAGCAGGTGAATCATATGGCATTTGTGCATATGTTCTATGTGGACTGTACTCTCCTCTTCCCCCAAACCTTTGCTTGTTGAGTTGTGCTTTCCCCTTACTTTGCTACATTTCTATAGTTAAGTTGGTTTTACTTGAATGATTCATGTTTAGGGGAAAAAGAAAAACACTCTTAAAATTTGTTTCAACTCCTCCTGCAAATAAAAACAATAAACGAAGTGGTGGGTGTATGTGGGCTGTGTTCATTGTTACCTGAGTGTGGTGCTCCTTGAAAGGGTGATAAATACCGCCCACAGCAGTTTCAGGAAGCCTGGAAGAGAAAATGCTTGTGGGGTGCTGGGCCCCAGCTGCTGCTCATCTGTACTGTAGCAGCAGAGGAACCCCTCTGTTCCTCTGCGGGTTTCGCTTCATCGTGTGCCTTGGACAGCAGATTATTTTCACTATACCTTGGTGGCATGAACAAGAATTGTGGCTTACTGGTCGGTGATACAGCAGTGAAGGACTGGGCTAACAGCCTCGGCCTTCATTGCCTTCACTGCGCACTTCAGCAGGAAGATTACCTGGAGGTTGGGGGATTCAGGTGAGCCGCATAAGCGCCTGCCTTGGAAGCACGCAGTCATGAGTTCTATCCCCGCACCCCCCAAAAAAAAAAAAAAAATTTACCCGGAGGTGTGCACACGGTGGGTTTTATAGGCGGGTCCTGAACTTCAGATTTGTCTAGCTCCAAGCTTAAGTAGAGGTTCACAAACTTTCGCCTTCTCTCTTGGGGAGTTTCCTGAAACCCAACTCTGCCACCAAATAGGGTTTGCGCGCTCTTTCCTCCAGAGGAAGCAAGCAGTTGGGATGCCTTTAAAGGAGGCAAAGGTTGGAAGTACACAAGCAATACCTGTTCAGGAACAGGTGCTTGCTTTTCCATCCAGGCCCATGTTTTAAGCCGTCGCAGCCAGCAAGGGCCCACCTTAGTGTGTGTTCTTCATCTTTCCCTAAAGCTAAAACTTCTCGAGCCAAGAGGGTGGGACTGGCTACAGGGTGTATAAGGTAAGGCCCAAGCTGGGCGGGAGGGAGAGGCTGCTAGCCTAAAAAGAGTATGTGAGGAAACAGCCTCTAGCCCAAGCCAGAGACCCTGGGGTCCTCACCGTCAGGAGAGGGCCAAACCTGCTGAGCCAGGCTGTCCCCTCGCCTACGCCCACGCCCACTCCCAGCACCTGGATCCCGACCTTTAGCTGGTGTCTCCGCCTCTTCGCTCTGCTGACTGTCGCACCTCCCGAGCCCTAGACAGTTTTCCAGTCGCCAGCCAGTAGAACGGGCCAGGCTCTGGAGGGTGCTCCGGAAGTCATGGGTATGTGCAGAGGGTCTGGGGGGCGCCTTTGTGCTGTGTGGAACGGTGGGCCCGGGGAGTCGCCTGAAAGTACTTCCGCTTGGGTCAGTCCGTCCACGTCCACTCTGACTGGCCCTCTCTGAGCCGTGACCCCGTCTGGTCCTCTGCCTGCAGAGGTCCTGGTTCTGGCTAGATACCGCGCCCAGAAAGAGGACGAGCTGAGCCTGGCGACTGGAGACGTGGTCCGGCAGGTGCGCCAGGGGCCCGCGAAGGGCTGGCTCTGCGGAGAGCTGGGGGGCCGTTATGGCTTCTTCCCTAAGTGTCTGGTACAGGTAACGTCGGGCAGGGGACAGGCTAGGGGTGTCAAAGCTCTTGGCTTTGTGGAGAGGTCCTAGCCAGGCATTTATTTCCAGGAGATTCCAGAAGCCCTAAGGGTTGCTGGAGAGGCGCTGAGACCACGCTGCGCGCGTCGCCGACGTGAGCATCCGGGAGCTTAGCCAAGCAGGCTAGTGGGCACACGGGCCTCGCGGCTAGGGGACTTCCGCGGCTTATGGGAGGGGGCCGCGGGGCCTGCTTGCGGCCTGTGATTGGTTCGTAAGGCAATGCTCCGCCCGGGGGAGGGGCCTTGGGTTCAACAGGGTGTGCTTGTACTTAGCCCCTCCTCCAGCCCTGCAACTTGGGTCTCTTGGCTCAGTTTTACTCTTCTTCATGCTAGGGCACCCGTCCAAACCTCAGGGCCCACAAAGATGGTGCAAAGTAACCTTCAACTACAGCCCGGAGCAGGCAGACGAGCTGAAGCTGCACGCTGGGGAGACTGTGGAAGTAATAAAGGAGGTGAGGGGATGACGCAGTTAGAGGCCTTGGGAAAGGGGCACTGGGTAAAGCCATAGGGTAGGTGAAAAGGGTGAGGGGTGCGGAGATGGGGAAGTGAGGGGCAAAAAAGAGTAGGCTTTGGGTAGAACCGAGAATATAAGTTTTCTAGAGATTCTTGGGGGCAGAACCAGATGTCCCTGCGTCCTCCCCTCCCCAGATTGAGGACGGCTGGTGGCTGGGGAAGAAGAACGGTCAGCTGGGAGCCTTCCCATCCAACTTTGTGGAGTTGCTGGACAGTAGGCCCCCAAGTGAGACCTGGACCTGGGACCCTGGGACCCCATGGGACCAGACTGCACTCTCCAATGATCCGGTGACATGAGATAGTGTGACCCCTGTGAGGTCTTCCCATGACCTGTGAATTAGCACCCCACTAACTCCACTCTCCCCACCAGGCGTTGGTAACACAGACGTGCCTTCCATCAGGCCTGGTTCTCAGCAACTTCCCAAGGTAAACTGGGTCCGAGTGGGCACAAAGGTGGTGAGTTTCTGTTGAGCTGTGAGAGGCTAATCTTGTTGTCCCCTCTGCCCCCACTAGCTGGGTAGCCTGACCAGTGAGAGCCCTCCAGACTACCTGCTGTCAGGTGACCACCCAACCAAAGAGGTCCCACTTCCAAGCCAGGCTGCGGGAGGAGGGATCCCTGATGGAGGGGAGTGGGCTGGCTCCAGTGATCTGACCTTCCCCCAGCCTCCTACCCTGAGACCTACAGGGCCTTGTTTGACTACCAGCCAGAGGCCCCTGATGAGTTGCCACTGAAGAGGGGCGATAAAGTGAAAATACTGAGAAAGGTGAGAATGGAGGGCTCTGGGAAAGGGGTGCTGAGATGGGGTAGGACCTCGGAGAGGAGCTTGGGAAACCCAGCTCAGATCCCTACCAGCATGTTTCTCTCCCAGCACACAGAGGATAAGGGCTGGTGGGAAGGAGAGTGTCGAGGCAGAAGAGGCGTTTTTCCAGACAACTTTGTGCTCCCACCACCCCCAGTGAGTACAGAGCCGGACATTAGGTGGCAAGGTACTTGGGACAAAGTTGGGAGTCATGGCACTCACTGGGCACATATAGAAGGGATTTCCTAAAAGCAACCAATAGATGGTACTCCTTGGGCCCAGCTGTAGCCTCACCCCTAAACTAAGGGGGAACCCCGCTTTGGATTCTAATACTGCTTTTCTGTCTAGGTCAAGAAGCTTGTCCCTCGGACAGTGGTATCTCGGGAATCAGGTGGGTGCTTGGAGAACCTGGAATTGGGGGCGTTCTCTGGGAAACCCACTAGTCCAGTGGCCTATGGATACCTGCAGTCCTCCCAGGGGAGCTCCCTCCTCTGTGGGTCAGGGCCTGGTAGGAAGATGTGTGTGTGTGTGTGTGTATGGATCAGTTTGTAACTGTTAATATGTAAAGGTTTCTCTTGTGTGTCTTAGAGGGTGACTATCCCAGTTTATGGATGTACCTGTGTAAGTCCTTGAGATGGAATGTGTATTCATGAGTCTTTGTAGTGTGTCAGTGAGTAGCTCTAGGTATGTGTCTGCAAGTCTGTAAGGATGTGTCCTTTTATCTTTGAATGCAATATTTGACACAAGTCAAGAATAAATATGTTGTAGCTGGGCATCGTGGCATGCCTATAATTCTAGCACTTAGGAGGCTGAGGCAAGAGGATCACTGCAAGTTCAAGGCCAGCTTGGCTACATAGTGAGTTCAAGGCCAGCCTGAATTACATAGTGAGACCCTGTCTCAAAACAACAATAATAAAAAAATACATATGTTATATTATTAAAATAGAAGGAACCAGGCCAGGAGGCATGTGCTTGTAATTCCAGCACTCTGGAGCCTGAAGCAGGAGGATCACGACTTGACTTGAGTTTAAGGCCAGCCCAGGCTACATAAAGAGATCCTGTCTCAACCAGCAAAACAAAAACTTAATAGTAGAAATAGGGGGCCAGCTGTTCAGTGATAGAATACTTGCTTCTTATATGCAATGCCCCGTGTTGAGCTCTTCATACCACAAAAAGATAAAAAACCAAAACAGTCAATACCCACAATCGGTCATGCAAAAAAGAACTGAGGTACAGTGAGTAGTTTGTATGTGCCTTTCCTCCCTGTCCACAACTTCTCCCAATCCCAAGAAAACTATTTTGAGGCCAGCCTGGGGAACACAGTGAGTTCAAGACCAGCCTGGTGAGATTCTGACTCAAAAAGACCTAAAAAAGTTGCCTAAGTTATGCTCTGTGTCCTCAATCAACATTATTTCTAAGATCTATCTATACTGTGTGTAAATATGGTTCATATCTTTTTAAATTATTTTTGTCTTGCATGAACCATGCATGGTGGTGCATGCTTGTAATCCTAGCATTTGGGAGGCTGAGGCAGGAGGATAGCCTCCCCTGAGGCCATCCTGAAATACACAGTGAGACCTTGTCTGACCAAAAAAAAAAAAAGAGTATATTCACCATGGAGAACTGGTGTATACATATATATCTCATCTTGATCCTTTTTATTTCCCATTCCTCTCCCCTCATCTCCACATTCTCAGATGCCCTCCCCATGTCCACACAATCTGTCTTCCTATTTCCTATCATTTATCTTTGATTTATCTTTATACTTTGGGTTTCACATGTAAGAGACCATGCAATATTTAACTTTGCTTGTCTGATATATTTCACTTAGCATTATAGGCTTGCATCCATTTTTCTACAAATGACTCAAATTTATCCTTCTTTATAGATGAGTACTTCTTTGTTGTGTATAAATACCACATATCCATCTATCAAAGAATGTAGGCTGCTTCCAAGATTTATGTTATGAATTCTGTTGCTATAAAATTGGGGACACATGTATTACTGTGATATAATGACTCTAACCTTTGTGGAAGATACCCACAAAGGGAGATAGCTGGGTCAAATGGAATTTTTTTTGAAGAAGGTAACAATGGGGGCTGGGGATTTAGCTCAGTGGCATAAGCACCTGCCTGGCAAGTGCAAGGTCATGAGTTCGATCCCCAGTATCAAAAAAAAAAAAAAAAGTAACAATAGTTAACACATTGAGTCTTGTTATCTTTAGTTACTCAGAGTATAATATATTAGCATCAAATGAAACTTCTATTTTTAAAGTTTTTATTTTTGTGAGTACATGTTTGCAGTATATGATTAGATATTCATTGTGAGGAATTGGTATATATATAGTGTCTTAATTCTCTTTTGATCTCCTTTCTCTCCCTGCTCTTGATTTTTATTTGTCTAATGGCCAAAGGTGCTGAGCATTTTCTCATGTACTTATTGGCCATTTGTACTTCTTGTTTTGAGAAGTAGGTGTCTATTCATTTTAATTGCCCACTTTTTGATTGAGTCTTCTATTATGGGGTACCTAAGTTTTAGAAATTCTTTATATATTCTTTTTAGAATATATAAAGAGAAGAATTTGTAGAGTGTCAGTAGGTTTGCTCTTTACTGTTGGTTATTTCCTTTGTTGTCCAGCTTTTTTTCTTTTTTGGTACCAGGAATCAAACTCATGACCTTGTGCTTGCCAGGCAAGTGTGCTATACCCGCTGAGCTATATCCCCAGTACCCATAGAAATTCTTTTTTTTTTTTTTTGTACCGGAGATTGAACTCACAACTTCGAGTTTGCCAAGCTGAGCTAAACTCCTGGCCCTAGAAACTTTTTGATAGAGTCCCATTTATTTTTTATTTTTTTTTCTTTTATTTTTTTTATCACCCCAAATTCATTGCATAGAGTCCCATTTATTGATTGCTGATGTTATTTCTTGTGCAACTGGGGTTCTGTTCAGGAAGTCAGCTTTTTCTTCCAGCAGATTCACTGTTTCTGGGTTTTTTGGGTTCCGGAAGTTGAACTCAGGACCTCATACTTGCCAGGCAGGTGCTGTGCTGCTGAGCTATATCCCCAGCCTTTTCTAAGTCTTTGATCCCTTTTGATTTTAGTATAGGACGAGAGGTATAGTCTCTATTCACTCTTCTGTGTAGGGATCACCAGTTTGTCAAGTACGTGTTAAAGAGATAGTCTTTCCAGGGTATGTTTTTGTCCTCTGCTGAAGATCAGATGGCTGCAGGTTCTGAGATTGTTTGTGCATCATCAGTTCTGTCTCTGTTTTTGAGCCAGCACTGGCTTCAGATGTAGTTCATTTCTCTATACCTATATCATATCCCTGGTAGGGGATTTATCATAATTTGTGTATATGGTCTAATGTTACGCATTTTAGTTCTATCTTTTTACTATTTAAAATAGTGCTACCTTGAACATTCCTGTCTTACTTCTGGTAGTATCTCTAGGGTGTAATCTGGGAAAGGTATTGCTTGATGTATAAGTGAATGTTCAACTTTTTTAAGATAAGGCATAATTGATTTTATTTTTTTTCTCTTGGGGGTACCAGGAATTGAACTCATAACCTTGCATTTTCCAGGCAGGTGCTTACAATGCTGAGCTACATCCCCTCTCCCTTTTTAATTGATTTTAAGGTGATTGTATGCTTTAACATTACTGTCAGTGAGTAAGGAAAAGCCTATTGCCCGGCATGTGCTAGGTAAATGCTGGACCACTGAGCTAAGTCTCCAAAAAGAAAGCAGTAGGGATTGACAGATCATGGTTTACTGACTGCTATTCTAAATAATACAAGGCAAAGATTGTCAGACTGGGGGGCTGGGGATTTAGCTCAGCAGCATAAGCACCTGCCTTACAAGCAAGCAGTTGTGAGTTCGATCCCTGGTACCGATAAAAAGGAAAAAGACCAAAAAAAAAAAAAAAAGAAAAAGAAAAAGATTGTCAGACTGAAATAAAACCAAGATCTCTTGTACATATACTGTGTACAAGAGAGAGTAAAATGCTAAAAGCAAGATATGCCACGATGCGAGATATAGGAGAGGTAGAGTACTCATATTAATATCAGACAAAACAAGTTTTAAAATAATTACTAGATTTGAGAAGGCTAAGGATGGTGACGCATGCCTATAATCCCAGCACTGTGGGAGGCTGAGGCAGGAGAATTAAAAATTCAAGCCTACCCTCACAAAATAGTTTTTGTGAGGCTATCTTTCAGACTAAAACTTTTTTTTTTTTGTCTTTTTCCTTTTTATCGGTACCAGGGATCGAACTCACGACTGCCTGCTTGCAAGGCAGGCGCTTATGCCGCTGAGCTAAATCCCCAGCCCTAAACTAAAACTTTTTTAAAAGGCGGGGGACATAAATCAGTGGGAAAGTTAAGATAGTATATTTTGGGGCTGGGGATTTAGCTCAGGGGCATAAGCGCCTGCCTTGCAAGCAGGTAGTCGTGAGTTCGATCCCTGGTACCGATAAAAAGGAAAAAGACAAAAAAAAAACCAAAACAAAAAAAAATTCATATGGAAGATAAAAAAATTAAGAGGATCAGGGATGTAGCTGTGTTCAAGGCCCTGGATTCACATCCCCAGTACCATGAAAAAAGGGCTAAAGCTGCAGATACGGCTGAGTTGAAAAGAATTATAAGAGAATATGATGAATGACTTCACACAAATAACTAGAAAATTTTAATTAAGTGGATAACTTAAAAATGTAACTCATCCAAACTAACTCAAGACTTTTAGCCTGTATATATGTATGTATGTATGTATGTCTTTTATTTATTTTGGTCTTTTTCTAACTTTTTTTTTTTTTTTTTTTTTTTAAATCGGTACCGGGGATCGAACTCACAACCGCCTGCTTGCAAGGCAGGTGCTTATGCCACTAAGCTAAATCCTCAGCCCCTTATTTTGGTCTTTTTGAGACAGGGTCTTACTATGCAGTTCAGGCTGGTCTTAAACTTGCTTTGTAACCCAGGCTGACCTTGAACTTGCAACCATCTGCCTGCCTCAGAGAGTGCTGGGATTATAGGAGTGGACCACCACTCCCGGCTTCTTAGACTTTTAGCCTGTATTTAAAAAAGAGAATTTTAGCCAGACTTTTCTATAACTATTAAAGAAACTGAAATAATAGCCCGAGATATGGCTCAGCAGTGCAGCACCTGCCTGGCAAGCACAAGGCCCTGAGTATCAAAAAAAAAAAAAAAAAAAAAGAAAGGAAAGGAAAGGAAAATAAAGGAAAAAAAAAAAAGAATCCAAAATAGTTTAAAACTCTTCCATAATGAAAAGAAAATAAGATTATGTGACTTTACAGGGAAATTTTACAAGCTTTCAAAGAAAGATGATTCCTTAGATCTAACAGATGTGTAAAAAACAAAATGTGCTCCTTAGCTCCCAGTGCTTCTGCTGTAGGTCTGATGAAGGTGGTACAAAATGCAAAACTGTTAAGAAACCCTGAGGAGACACTTCTGCCAAGATCACAAGCCATGAACAAGTTGGACTTATTCCAAGAATGCAAGGGTAGTTTGGAAAACTACAAATGTCATTCGTCACACATTGAAAAATTAAAGGAAAAAAAAATCTCATCTAATCATTTCAAAAGACTCAGATAAACAATTTGGAGCCAGGTATCGCAGCTCCGGCCTGGAATCCCAGCAATTTAGAGATTTAGCAACACCCTGTTTCAAAAATCAAAAAAAGCCAGGTGTGGTGGCACATACTGTAATCCTAGCAGGAGGCTGAGGCAGGAGGAGTACTAACAGGTTTGAGGCCAAGCTGGACAGCATGCCTAGGATCACAGGGAGACCCTCTCTCAAAAAGCCACCCTCCAAATTGTTTATCTGAATTTTTTTTTTGTCTTTTTGAGACAGGGTTTGCTATGCAGTTTGGGCTGACCTTGAGCTCACTTTGTAGCCCAGGCTGGTCTTGAATTTGCAGCGACTCTCCTGCCTCAGCCTCCTGAGTGCTGGGATTACAGGCCCGTGCTACCACGTTCGGCTAATCTGAATCTTTTGAAATGATTAAAAAAAATTTTTTTTTTGGTACCAGGGATTGAACTCATGACTGCACGCTTGTAAGACCAGGCGCTTATGCCACTGAGCTAAATCCCCAGCCCTGAAATGATTAAAAATTTAAGCATAACTTAATTTTTCCTATCTCAGCAAGTGATACATGGATAAGATGGGGCACACTGGGAAAAGGGTAGGTTCAGGGTTGGGGAGTAGGGGCTCAGGTCTGGGTGTCAAATGTGTGATGTCAGTGGGTCCAAGTGTGAGTACCACGAGAGCAGTCAGACGTGAGTGGAGTCCAGGATGAAGGGGCTAGAGATGGAAACTCAGGAGCCACTGCTTACTGATGATATTTAAACCCATCAGCTTGAGTGAGGCCTCGAAGGGAGTAAATGAGAGACAGAAAACAAAGTTTAAGGTTAGATTGTAAGGGAAAAAGTTGTAGCCATGGTCTAGGAAAGAGGTGAGATCAGCACCAGGAATGTGCACAAGGAGGGAACAGGTCTTGAGAGCGAAACAAAACTTGGTTTGAGAGCTAGTATGCATACCTATAATCCCAGCATGTAGGAGGCTGAAGCAGGAAAGACCACAAGATCAAGCCCAGCCTGGCTTGACAACTTAGTAAGACTGTGTGCTCAGGGCTAGGGATGTGGTTCAGTGGAAAGGCCCTGGCTTCAATCCCCACTTCTAAAGAAAAAATAAGACTGGCTGTGGAACAAGCTCTTGCAGTCTTGCCCTGACAGCCCCTGCTCTGTACCCCTTTGGAGTGCTTCCAGTTTCTTAAGCCCAGGTGGTCAGCGTTCCATAGTCGGAGGTGATTCTTCTGTCCACAGTGCCCTGCCCAGTACACAAGATGGGGCCAGGGCCAAGTGGATGGATAAGTGAGTGAACAAACACTTTCCTACTGTCTCTTCTCAGTTTCTAAGGAACCAAAGAAATTGATAGCCAGAACATCCCTCTCTGCTACCAAGAAGCTGGGGATAGCTCCCACTAGGCCCAGCAAAGCCAAGTAAGGAGCAAGTGGGCTGAGGGGTGGCGGAGGAAGTGTCCCTCCCTCAGGCCTGATGGAGCTGTGTTCCAGGACTCTCTGTGGAGATAGTCAGAAGTGCCCCTCCCGAGATGCAGGTAAGCACTTGCTTCCTTCAGTGGGTGGGGACAGGGCTGGGAGACAGGGACAGAGTGGCTTTGCTGAGGGACAGAGATTGGGGGTTGGGGTGGGTCCCTCAGTTCTGCTCTCATAGGTTCCAGTGGCAGCTTCCACAGTGGGGGTCTAGGGCAACCTGGCAGAAAAGGATCCAAAACCCAGGTTCCCCGGCAGCACTCTGCACCCAGTCAGGTGAGAGGTCGAGACATGGGGGACATGGTACTAGGCAGAGGCTGGTTCCCAGAGGTGTGGTGTGCAAGGGTGAAGGATCCCAGGCAAGGGAAACCAGACTTGACCCTTGCAGATATCCAGGCCTCTGCTGAGACTGTCCCCATCGCCACAGAGGGGAGATCACAGCAGCTTGACCAAGGCCCCCACCAAAGAGAAGACTCTATCTCCAGATAAGGTCCCCAATCCAGAGAAAATCCCAGCTTCCGACAAAGTCCACAATCCAGAGGAGACCCCGCCTCAACATAAGACCCCAAATCCAGAGAAGACTCCAACTTTGGAGAAGACCTCCACCCCAGAGAAGGTTTTTTCTATGGATGTGGTCCTTGCCCCGGAAGTTCAACCTAAAGAGGAAGTCCTTGGCCCAAAGGGGGACCCCATCCTAGAAAAGCTCATGACCCCAGAACAAGGGCTTCCAGAAGAGCCCTCCCTGGGAAAGCACACTCAGCCCCAGTGCTTCTCTCCTCAGGAAGGCCTGCAGGGGGGCCAGGGTCTTGTGGCCAAGGGGACTCAGCCCCAAGAAGAGGTCCCCAAGCTAGAGGAGGCTCCCTTGCACCTCAGCTCCTCAGAGACCTGCTATTATGTGAAAAGCCAGGGGGACAGCTCCATGTTACAAGAGGAGTCCAAATCCCAGGCGGGTTCCCTATCTGGGTCTAAGAGGGCCGGGCCCCCCGAGGAGGCCGCAGCCCTCCAGAAAGAGGCACCTGTAGAGGAGAAACACACCCCAAAAGACACCAAAAAGCAGGGGGGCCCTGATCCTCAACCCCCACACACTATCAAGCTGACTGCAGACCCCCAGGAGACTCCTGCCCTCCATTCCCTGGTTGTGCAAAACTCTGGAAACAAGAATGCGGATACCAGTGCGCAAGTGATGTCGCTAATGAACGAGGTGAAGTTTCTCAGGAGCGCCCTGGAGCGTCTGGAGCTGCAGCTGCAGTAAGTGGGAAGGGATGCGGATGGGGCGGGCGGGAGGGGACGGAAGGGCGCAGCCACCCTCACCTGGGCCTGGGGTCCACAGAAGTAAGATGGCTGAGGTCTCCGAGGAGCTGAAGAGCGAGCGGGAGAAGCGCCGCGCTCTGGAGGTGCGTGGGGAGCCGTCCGGGCGGGGCGGGCTGGGGAGGTGCTGGGCTCTGACGCCCCCGCTGCCCACCAGGTTCAGATGATGCAGATGACACAGACGACCCCGTCCCCAACGCGGGGCTTCAACGCGGCGACAGAGACGGAGTCGGAGACGCAGACACACTGAGAGGACCACCTACTGGCTTCCTTTCATTCCACTTTGGGGAGCGCAAGAAAGTAAACTCTGAAGTGGACGCGCTGAGTTGGACTGGTCTGTGTGGGGCGGGGCCTGGCCGCCACGCTCTGAGCCTCCACATTCCTGGCGGGCTCTCCCGGGCACATCTGGCCAACATGTGGCTCCCATTACCGTTCCCAAGGTCTGCGCGGCTATTTTTATCCGCTGGATGGTGGGGGTTGGGGGTTAAGGGTGTCTCTTTCGGAAGCCAGGCCCTAGCTGAAGACAGGCCGAGCAGGAGGGGCTAGCGGCCAGATCCCGAAATGCAGCTGAGGGAGGGCAGGGATGCCAAGGCCTAGATCCGGGAATCCAGCTGTGCACGAGATGGCATGGCACGCATTCTGCACCACCTGGATCCGCCCCCCAGGTGGCCTCACTGCCTGTCAGGGATCTCTTTGGCCTCTCACTTTAAGTATCTTGGTGCAGACGTCAATGCCACTGGCCCCAGGGACACATAGTTACACTGAAGCTAAGTGCACCTTAAGGTTAAGGTTAATGTTATACTGGGGCTAAGAGCACCATAAGGTTAAGATCTGGGCCGTGTGTGTGGTTGCAATGATGCAGGTGCCCAGGACATAGCTGGGCCAGGATAAAGCGTGTTGAGGTACTTGGCAGTAACGAAGGCGTTTGGGAGTGAGGAATACCTGACAGTGGCTCGGTGTGCCAGTCAGTCAGAAGGTGTGTGCTCATCTTTCTGCATCCGTAAAGGGGGCACAAGCATGGGGGAGGTGTGACCTAGTAAAGAAATGGAGTAGGGACTCAGCTCCTCCCACCCTGCAAGGAGGAGCCTAGGAACCCCTAGAGACAGAGGTAATTGAGGGAGAAACTGAGTCACTGACATTGCAGTTTTCATTGGTCAATAGTTCCTAGAGGTGGTGGCCTTGCAGACCCTGCCCCTGCCCCCAGGGTCTTCTGAAAAGATGGGAAAAGGCACCTCTAGAAGGTGGAGGCCTATGCTGGTAGCACCATTGGGGTTAGGAGGCGGCAGCAGTGCAGGGGTCTGGGGGCAGGGGCAGATCTGGGCTCAGTTGCTGTGCAGTCCTCATGCCACCCGGGCATCAGTAATAGTGCATGCGGCCCAGCGTGCCCGTGGGGCCGGGACCCAGCGTGCCGGTGCCCAGCAAGTCTGGCTGCCCAGTACGCCAGATCTCCCGCAGGATCCGCTCGCGCTCCTCCAGCCGCTGCGCGCGCTCCAACTCCTCTGCTGATGTGAAAACATTAACGCTGAGAGGCCCGTCGGGCTCCACCGACAGCTCGGGGGCCGGCAGCGTGTCGTCCGGACCCAACCGCGTCATCGTGTCCTCGTCCTCCTCATCGTCGTCGTCGGGCTCGAGGGTGCTGCTGCGGGGGTCCCGGCAAGGAGCGGGGCCCCGGGGCCGCGGTCGGGGCGCGCAGGAGATGCTGATGACCAGGAGGCACAGGGTCAGCAGCAGCCCAAAGCAGACGCCCAGCACGAAGTAGAGGCCAAAGCTTTCGGGGTTCGCTGGGGGCAGAGGATAGAGGTTATGAAGAGGCCCTGGCCCTGGCGGGCGGGAGTCTTCCTTCTTGGTGACTCTGAGGTCTAAGTTTGGGGAAAGGACCAAGGACGGTAACCCCTATTTGAGGGATAGTGGAGAACCACCCGACAGTGAAAATGGGGGCGCTGGGATGTGCGGTGAGTCGCGTGGACGGGAGACTGAAGGGGTGGCAGGGAGCGGGGAGGGCCCGTGACCCCCAGGCTCTCCGCCCGCCCTCACCGCGGATGTGTGCGTAGGCGGCCAGGCTGTTGCTGAGCAGCTCCATGTCCCTTCGGGGGGCATCCATGCTGCTTGGGGTGCGGTTCCCAGGCCAGCCTGCGGGGTCAGCGAGGTCAGCTCCTCCCCAGCGGGAGCAGACCCCGCCTCACTCACTCCTCTTGCCGCCCCCCCCCCCCAGCCGCCCGAGCTTCCACCCCGCAGAGAGCGGGCAGTTCTCCGACTCTGCGCAGACCTGGGCCCCGTTAGGGGGAGTCCTTCCCTCCTCTGGGCGCCAGTGCCCCCCTCCTAGGAGCGGCGGCGGCCCTGCCCCGAGGGGGGCTCCTCTCGGGATGAAGCCGGATCTCGCCGTCTCGAGGCGGGATGGAGGGGACAGCCAGCGCCTCCCTTCGCCATCCAGCCCGCCCGCTGAGCCCAGAACCCCAGCCGCCACTCACCCTCAGCGTCCCGCTTCCCGGCTGACCGGCCCCGGCGGGTCCCGCCGGCCACATATACCCGGGGCCCCGCCGCTCCCGCTGCGTCCGGTCCCTCTCGGTTCAGCTCCCCGCGGCGGCGGCAGCGCAGACGAACACGGGGCGATGGACCAGCGAGCGGAAAGTTTCCTCGGAGGAAAAAGGAGGGACAGGACTGGACGGGGCTGGGCGGGGCGGGACGGGAGGGCGGCGGGGAGGCGGGGAGGAAGAGCGCGGAGGAAGGGGAGGGGTGCCCTCCCGCACAGGAAGCGCTGGGGAGGCCGCTGCAGGGGCGTCCCCAGGCCAGTAATAACAACTCTGTTATTCTTAAACTGCCCTTCTGCCTAGGTGCCTGCGCTGGGCTAACCCCTTGCAGCTGCCTTTCGTTTAAGCCTAACCTTATAATGTGGGTGTGTATCCTCATCCCCGCTTGGCAGATAAAGTAAACTGAGTCATGGAGAGACTCACAGTCAAAACTACTACTCTGTGCCTTAATTATGAGAGTGGAAGAGGTTCTACAGCTCTCAGGCTCCTAGGCCTCCCCAGGCTTTCCCACATCACGCAGAGGTCATCCGCACCCCAGCCCCTCCTCCATGGTCTGTGTGTAAGTCTGTCCAGCTGGCCAAGCTCTGATGAGGTCTCCCTGGGTTAATGATTGTTGGGCCAGGCTGGGCAGGCTTGCAGACCACAGCGTGGGGCCTCTAGTGTCCCAGAGCTCCTAGAAATGAGCCCTGCAGAATGTGTCTTTCCTTACCTGCCGGTGCACACGTGCTTGCCCACCTGGGCTCAGGGCTGCTGCCTGCAATGGTTGGCGGTGACCGGCGTATACAGCTGGCAGCCCTCTCTCTGCCCAGCAAAGCCCCACCTGGTGCTGGAGCTGGAGCGAGGGGGAGGCCTTCTTGGCCAGAGCCTTAGAGAGGAGGAGGGAAAAATGGGGAGAGGAAATTGCAGACATAGCTGAAGGCACTGCCTGAGGCCTGTGGGCCAGTGACCCCCTCCCTGTCCAGGGAGGCTGCAGACCCTCACTCCCCCAGTCTTGAGAGGAGGTTCAAGTAGAGGGCAGATCTGCAACCCAGCCTCATGCAAGAACAACAGTCTGGAGGACAGATTTAGATGGAGAAGGGACCAGGACCAACTCCTGCCTGAGTATCTTTGGGATTCTTTATAGTCTGCTTTGTGAGCAGTGTAGAGGAGTTTCTTGCCCAAGCCTGGGTAGTTGTCTATTTATATGTAATACTGCTGGAGTGTTTGTAGACAACCCCTTGTCTAAAAAACATTACAGAGCAGGTGCTTACCCTTCCTTCAGGATTTAGCAGTAAACAGCACTGACAGCTGGCACCAAATTGGAAAAACAAAACAGCAGGGTCCAGGAAGTAATCTCAGGTGTATGGACTCGGACCTGGGGGGCTGGTAGAGGGAAGAGACAGGGTCAGATCCCAGGTGGTATTCTGAAGGCAGCTCCTGTGTGGATGTGCGATAAAGAGGAAGTTAGCCTTGCTCTTGAGCATGAGTACCCAAGGAAAAGTCTATGCTGGGAAACAGGCTTGGGGAGTAGTAGTTTTATTCTAGATATGTTTGGTTCCATATGTCCTTTGGGTACCCGGGTAGAGGTGTCAGAGAGGCAAACGGAGCCCCAAGTACCATGTCCAGCCTGGAAACAGGAGGTGGGTGTGGGTGCATTGCTAAATGCAGGTGTGGGTGGATTGCCTGGGGCAAGAGAACTGGAAGAGAAGAAAGGGGTCCCTTGACAGGGGGAAGTCACGTGGAAAAGAAATCTTAGGGGAGACCATTGAGGTGGTAGCCAGACCAAAGACAAGGACACAGTGTCACCTTGACCTAAGAGAGAAAGATGAGGAGAATACCCCACCCCTGGTGTGGGCAACACTGTGACACTGTTGGCAATGCTGGTGGGTTCCATGGGTTGTGCCCTTATTTCTTCAGGGTGTTCATGTGACTGGCTGACTGTGCAGTGTGTTTATGTACTGTATTGCTGGGAATGTGTTCATGTGTTTATGTCTTATTATCCACATGAGGATCAGTGTGTGCTGCAGCGGCACTTGTGTAACTGTGCATATTGAGGTTTGTGTGCCTCCACTTATGTGGCACAAACCTGTGCCCCGTGAGGGACCATGCATCTCCGTGTGCAATGTGGAGTTTCTCTCCAGCTGTTGCTGTTCATCTCTGCTATGCAGATCACTCTCCTACCTGCCGGCAAAGGTGTGTCTACATCTATGTGTGTGTTTGGAGATCAGGTATGACTGAGCCTTGGGGAAGCATGGTGAGAAGTAAGTGGTCACTGCTCCCTACAGAGAAAGAGACACACACAGGGGAGCCAGAGTGCTATCTCCTCTATGGGGATAGATGTGTCTCAGGTGTGAGAAGTGATCCTGAGGAGTTGAGAGAAGGTGCCTGAAACTGTTGGCCTGTGTGGTCACCTGCCTGTCTCTCCCAGCCTGCTTGCTTTTCTGTTTGGTCAGGTGGCTGGGATCTCTGCATGTTCTGTCACCTGCCTGTCTGGCTCACGTCCCACCTTTCCACGTGCTGAGCTCCCCACCTGCTCGATGCCGGCCTGTCCAGGATTTAACTGCTGCCTGCTCATTTGGCCTCTCACTGACTGCCTCTGCCTTCTGTCTGCCTGGGAGATGAGAGATTTTTGGCACTTTGGAAGGCACAGAGTGCTCCCAAGAGAAAACGGGAGAGCTAGGTCCTGATAGGGTGTCAGGGGGCTGAGAGATCCAAAGGCTGCAGGATGAGCCCTAGGGTGCTGGAACATCCAGGAACTAGTGCAAAGCTGCTGCAGGAGGCCTCTTCTGCCCTCTGGGGCTAAGCTGGGGGATGGCCCTGATGGCTGTGCTCCCCATAGCGGGATGGGTCTCTCCACCACAGAGATGGCTCTTGGATGAAAGGAAGAAGAGATGCATTCAGAGCCTCCTAAGCCCTGCCAGCCGCTCTGTGCCCCGATGCCTTAGCTTCCCACAGCTGCTGGGAAACAGGGTCCTGGCAGTTTGCTCAGTGAAAAATAATAGGATGTTGAGTCCCCTCCTGATGCCCTGTTGTAGTTTGTCACATGACTGCCGTTTGACAGAGGAAGAAAGGCTCAGCAGTCACATTGTATGTGTAGGCAGGGCATGGATTTGAACTTGAGAAAGCATGCTCTGAGATTCTTTCCCATGGACAGCTCTATGACCACCAGACCCAAAGCTGCCTTTTATGACACTTTCTACTTTTATACACCTGTAATAAAACTAATAGCTAATGTACCAGCCTTAATATTCAATTAAGATGTATAATGGCCCTCATCCTATGATATGAAAGAAAAACCAGGAGGCGGAGGCAAAAGGATTACCTTGAGTTTGAGGCCACCTTGGTCTAGTGAGTTCAAGGCCAGCCTGAGCTATTAGCAAGACCCTATCTCAGAAAACCTACATAAAATGAAATAGAATGAAGTAATAGTATACTGTGTGAAGTGGTCCATTGCTGGGAAGAGGACTGTGTGTGCAGGCTGCTGCTAGAGCAATGCAGAGGATCAAGTGTGAGATGAACTGTAGTACAGTTCTGGACAAGAGAAAAGAACACATTTTCTCCACCTTACACAGTCATTAGATTCCCAGGAAATTCAACAACACAATATATCCCAAATCCTTTGTGTTTATATGTAAAATACTTAGATTCTTGGCTCTGGTAATTATAAACAAGTCTTTCACTTATGTTGTATAGAAGTAGGATCTTCTTTTTTTGTAAAGCTGTCAGGGGTCCCTGGGCTCCACCCTTTAAATGATAGCAGCTTCCCTGAGGCTTTGTGGGAGCTCCAGCTCCTGCAGTGGACACAACAATTCTTGCTGTCATTCATGGAGCTTACCATTTGAGGAGGGAACACAGCATCATCATCTCTCTCTCTCTCTCTCTTTTTTTTTTTTCTTTTTCGTTTTTATGGGTACCGGGGATCGAACTCACGAGCACCTGCTTGCAAGGCAGGCGCTTATGCCGCTGAGCTAAATCCCCAGCCCCACACAGCATCATCTCTTAACTGCACGAATACACAGGTCAGGTAGTGATGAACAATGAAGAGTGAGTGAGGGGAGCAGAGGGAGGAGCTGGGTAAAGAGCCTTTCCAAGAGAGGCTGCTGGCGTGTTGGGGCAGGCACGTTATCCCAGCACTCGGAAAGCTGAGACAGCATCACGCCAACCTTTTTCTTTTGGTCAGGAATCAAACTCGCAACCTTGTACTTGCCAGGCAGGCGCTATGGCTGAGTTAAACCCCTGACCCTAGAATCACGCTAACTTTGAGGCCAGCCTGGGTTATAATAGTAACCTCTAGCTTCACTGCTCAGGCCTGAGTTCAGGGCCAGCCTGAACTCTTAAAAGTGTCAAAAATTTGTACTTTGTTATGTGACGCCTGGACTGTGGCAGAGGGAATGGGAGAAGACAGACCAGACCAAAACAAAACAGGGCAGAACCAGAGTTTGGTCACCACCGTGGGCTGTGGGTGGCAAGTGGTGGGAACAGCGTAAGAAGGGAAGCTGACTCGGCTTTGGAACTGGAGAACCTGGCCGGCCCCCGGACTCCATTTCCTCACTTCCTCTCCCACTTCAGACAGGACCACAGTGCTTCTAGCTTCCTCTAGAACCGCTCTCCCCGAGGACCCTAGAGACCAGGGGTAGCCAAAGGGATGGAAACTTCTCAGGTCTTATCTTACTTGACCTTTAGGAAACATATGAGGCCGTTGGTCCCAATGGTCACACCCACTTTCTGGTACTGAAACACTTTGGAGTGGCAAGGACACCAGTGGGCAGAACAACTCCTGCCCGATAAACAAAACACCAAGGTCCCCACCTGCCCTGTCTTGTGTGTTGTATGGAAGCTTGACAAGTGTAGGTGAGCAGGAGACACTGTACACAGGCAGATACTGAATAGGTGGAAGAACAAGAGTTGGGTGGTGAGTGGAGGCAAAACCCAGAGGCAGCAGCTGGCAAGGGGAGAATGGCGGTGATGGGCCGGGAGCCAGGGCCTAATGTGACAGGCGAGGCTGTCCAGATGCCTGGGTTAATGTGAACTCTGGCGCAGGTGGCCCTGCCCTTTGCAGCAGGACACTTGCCTGACCTCGGCTCCTTTGAGTCTGGACCAGGGTGAGGGACTACAAGGATGCCATGAGGGAGTGGTGGAGTACAGGGGGAGGGCCTGGCCCACCTCTAGCTTCACTGCTCAGGAAGTGCAATCTGCAGTCTAAATTTAGGAGAAGGAAGGAGCGGAAGGAACTCCTGGGGGTGGGGGTGCAAAGTGATGCAGGAAAAGGCCTGGCTTGCCCTCACTGTACCCCAGCTCCCTGGATGGGCAGTGGGCAACACAGGGCTTTGGCAGTGAGAGGACCAATACTCCCCACCTGCAGTGGCTCTGGGCCCCCTTGGGCCTGCACTGGCACCGGCCAGGGGCTGAGCAAGCCCAGCAGGAAGGCCATTCAAGCACACAGCTGGGGCAGGACAATGGGTCTGGGAGAATGCCAGGTTCTTTTGGGTTTCTGCCCAGTTCACGAGAGGCTGGGCGCCACCTGCTGGCTTGGGGTGAAGGTGCACCTGTGCCAAGACAGGCTGGTAAAGACCAATGGGCGGAGTGAGGCCCACAGGGACAGGCACAGAGGTGGTAAGAACAGCAGAGGCTTTGGACCACAGTGGCTCCAGACAAGGAAGTTTTATTGCTGACATGCAGGTAGAGTCCCCATGTAGTACAAAAATATGTCTTTATACAAACATTTTTGTGACATTTTCCATTTTGTTTTCTTTACAATAGGACTTCTCTCAGTGTGTGACACCAGTGAGGGCAGACTCAACCTCCTCTCATCTGCGTCTCCAGAAAGGCCATCAGACTCATGGGCTCCCCTTGGGAGGAACCAGTCTATCTGACAGGCTGTGCAGACCCGAGGATATTGCTTGGAAAAGGAGGAGAAAGACCACACATGGAAAGTGGGCCCCAACATGGCAAGCCCTGGCCAGGCCCGAGCCTCACCGGAGGACAGGCCCAGGGCTGGGAGTCCAGGCCGACCACATTTCTGCTCCTTTAGGAGACTTTATCAAATAAATATAGAAAAGAGCACAGCACCGTGCCCTGGCTCTCAGTGGCCGATGGCTGAGCTAGAAGCGGAGCTGGGTGCTCCCGCAGACCCACTGAGGCAAGGCAGGAGGCGCCCAAGTGCAGGATTGGGACATGGGGAAGAAGGGGGATGGGCGGCCCTGCTACTGCTGGCAAGAGGTGGCCCCATTTTTTCCAGATGGGGAAACTGAGGCACAAGGAAGTTTGGGAACTTGCCCAATGTCACTCACAGTGAGTCAGCTATTTTGGGGGTTGGAGGCAGCTCACGCTCTGGGAAACACAGTGAGGAGCAAGGACAGGCAAGAAGGGCCTGGGGATGCCTGAAGAGACACTCGGCCTTGCAGAAGACACATGGAGGGTAGGTGTCCAGGGAAGAGTCCTTGCTTGACACTGGGCAGGGCCAAGTCCAGTGAGGAGGGGGACAGGGCAGGGCATTCTGGTGAGAACAGCATTTCTGGCAAGACTGGCATCCACTTCAAAATCATGGCTCAAAGGGTAGCAGGGCTGTTCTCAAGCCAGGCAGAGCAGCACCTCAATACCTACATTTCTCCCCCTACCTCCTCGTCTCCCAGCCCCAGGAAGGCCCTGGCTAATGCCTGCCGTGGAGGGGCATTCTCCGGAGCAGGGGCAGGCGGGGCGATGCCCCACTGTTTGTTCTGAGAACGCAGTGGGGTGCAGGAGTGAGAGCATATGAGCAGGGCCATGTCCTGGGCCAGGCCCTGAGTGTGCCTCCCCAGCCCGGCCACAGGCTCCCTTCACATTGTGCATCCACGTTACCTGGTTACCTGGGTACATGTGAAAGATGGAGGAAACAGGACAATCATGCAGCACCTCAGAGAAGCTACTGAGACGAAAGAAAGAGCCAAGTCTAGAAAGGTCTCCCATCATCAGAAACAGACAGAGCTGGGGACTGGGAGCAGAGAGGGGCTGGGAGGGAGGCCAAGTGGGGGCTTAGACCCTGCTGTACTGCCAGGGTGGGGCAGTGTGGCCAAGAGCTGGGCCACCTAGAAATGGGAGGGAAGTTGGGTCTATAAAAAAAAAATAAATATATTTTAATTGGGTGTCAGATGAAGGGGAGGTTTTCCAAAGCTTGGACTGAGGGGCTGGGGTCAGAAGATGGGTAGCGTGGACTGTGGGAGGGGCTGGGACAGTAGGAAGGGTGGGCATTCAGTTTGGGAGCCAGCAGCGAGCTGCACTTTCAGCTTATTTGGACTGTGGGGAGCAGTGGCCCCCATGGCTGGCCAGCTGGGTCAGGGCCTGGGGCATCTGGGTGGGCTCCCTCCTCCTCCCGTCACTCAGTCCAGAGACAGCATGGTTAAAGAGACAGAGGTAGATTAAAATGTCATGATTAAAAGCAGATTAGTTATCTACGCCTCTCAGATTAAAAAACCAAACAATCAAGCAATCATTCCAAAAGGTAGCTTTGTGTACCTCTGCTGACCCCATGTGTGACCTGGGCTGTCCCTGTCCCTGCCCTGTCCCCACTGCGGCCTGGGGGAGTCCAGCACTACAGGACCCAGCCCTGACAGCCAGGCCTTGGGCTGGGGGCCAGAAGAGGTGGCGCTGGGGCTAGCTGCCCCTGGCTGAGGCCACTATTTCCGCAGATAGCGCTGTGCCAGAATGGCTGTGTCCAAGGAGGTCATGGGCTGTGCGTCATGGCCCAGCCGTCGCACGGGGGGCACGCTGCCGAACTGCCGCTTGGGGACCCAGCTCCGAGCCTCGTGTATGGAACTCTTCTCCTCAGCCAGCAGCAGCTGCTGCCGCATGTAGTTCTCAAACTCATACTGAGAGCACTCCTCTGTCACCTTCGCCTATGAGGCCGAGGGGAAAGGAGACAAAAACAGAGCAGCAGAGACAGAGGATAGGGCGTGAGCACTGGCAGCCTGCCTGCTGAGGCTGCCCATCCCTGTGCCATACGTCAGGCACCAGCTAGCCCAGGGCTGGTTCCAACTGTGGCACAGACTTGTGGTGTGACCAGCACCTCTTCCTTCCTAACCTCTGACCTTGGGAGTGGTCACCTTAGCGTCCTTGGTGTGAGGGGACCAATCTCTGCTGAGGGGTAACAGAATGTGGCCCAGGTGCTTGAACCGGGATGCCTGTTACTTCAGCTCCACACAAGGAGCCCAGCCTGAGTTCCCTGGACACAGGCAGACTGTGAGCAAAACAGTAGTGAGGATTCTTTCCCTGTGTTAGCTATCAGAGAGGAAACCAGGGCTTTAGAATCAGACTTAGGTTCAAGCCTCAGCTCACTACTTCCAAGCCATGGCTCTGGGAAAAGCCATTTTACTTCTCAGAACCTTGCTTTTTTCCTCTGTCCAGTTGGGCAACACAGGAACCCATGCCATAATGAGGACTGAAAGAGATGTGCTAGGTGTGGGCAGGCATGGCTTCGAGGGATGACGCTTGGGCTCTAGGAAGGGTGGGCTCTGCGGCAGGGCAGGCCTGGAACTCTCTCCTCAAGGGCCACGAGTCTGTGCTGTGGCCCCTCTGCTTCTATCTGCCCATTACTTGCTGGGAACTCCAAGATGGGCAGGAAGGGAGACTTACATCTTAGGCCCACCTTCCCTCCCAGGGACCAGCCCAAGCCCTGCCCTGCAGAGGGCACCCTAAGATCACCCAACACCTGCTGCTAGCCCTGTCTCTGCTCCTTCCCTGGCCCAGCACTTTCTCCAGAGTAGAAGAGAAAACAGGGATAAATGAATCATCTGAAAAATGAAAAGCAGGATGGGCAAGAGAGAACCCAGTGAGTGAGCAGAGGAGAGAAGTGTGACTTGGGCAGGAAGAGGAAGCTGAGACAGGGCCAGACAGGGCCTCCCCCCCTCAACGGCCCTCTCTCAGGTAGAGCACGGACATCTCCTTTCCCACTCCAAGGATGCCTCTTGTCTGCAGGGAGCTGTCACTTGTGCCCCTTCCTCCCCCCTCACCTCCTGGGAGCTGTCTGCACTGCTCATCTGGTCGTCAATGTCAGGAACCACTTGTAAAGGCCCGCTCAAAGAAGACAGGGACTGCCTGCAGGGGAGGAGACAGATCAGGCACTGTGCCCACTTCCTCAGGGAAGAATCTGGACAGGCGACTGCCTGGCATAGCAGCAGGCTGACAGCGGCTGCTCTTCACACAGCACGCAGAAGGCATGAGTCCCCAGCCTGGTGCCTGCCCAGCACCAGTCCACTTACCATGATGCGATGATGGCACTGAGGGCTTCTAGGACATCAGTGGCAGCCAGGCGTTGCTGGGGGTCAAGGACCAGCAGTTTCCGGATGAGACACACAGTGTTCTCAGAGACCCGCCCGTCCCTGCCCAGGGAGAGGGAGAGAGGGCTCAGCACAGGTGCATGGGCTCCAGGGCTCCCTGTGTTATCTCCCCATCGGCTGTCCCCTCCTGAGAGACAGGACTCACTCAGGAATGGTGTACTCTGCAGCCTTGATCTTGCGGAAGAGCTCCTGTGGGATGCTGTCGTAAAAGGGGAACTGGCCATACAGCATGGTGAAGAGCACCACTCCCAGGGCCCACATGTCACTGGGCTTGCCGCGGTACGGCCGGCCTGGAGGTAGAGGACATGAGTACTAAGTGGGCAAGGACAGCCCTGGGATAGCTCTGCCATGAGCCCACAGCCCCTGCTGCTTCTGAGACCACCACACTCTTCCACTGGTCTCAGCCTCACAACTGACCAGGGACTGGAACCTCAGAAACCGGGAGCCAAAATAAATCTTTCCTCCTGTAAGCAGTTATTCTCAGGTATGTTATCCCAGCAAAAGATTCCTAGCTAAGAAAGAAAGAGAAACAAAGCCAGCGAGGGAGAGTGCAAGGGCGCAGAGCAGAACAGAGCAGCCTAACACCGTGCAGCACAACACAGCGCAGTGCAAAGCCAGCAGGCTAACACAGCAGGAAAGTCCTTTAACACACGGCCTGAAATCCTGTCCCTGTCTCTTTTGTTCCTAAGCCTGATCCATTCTGTGACCAGAATCTCTTCCCCCTTCTCTAGACCAAAGATTTGGCTTGGGCCACCAGTAAAGGCCAGATTTGAGCCCAGGGCACGCACTGGCCTCGTGCAGCCAGGGCTTGCTGTCTGGCACAAGCGCACCGTACCGCTGAGCACGTCCGGACTGATGTAGGCGGGGCTCCCCCTCTGGTCCTTCAGCAGGTCCCCTTCGCTCACAAGATGCTTCCCGAGGCAGAAGTTGGTGATGGTTATCCGATGCGTTCTGTGGACCATGGGGAGAGAGAACCAGCTCTGGTGTGTACAGCCTGCCCCCCAGGCCAGAATCAGGTATCCTGCTAGGCCAGACCCCAACCCTGAACAAAAACAACTGCCCCTAGCCTCATCCAGGGACAGGGAATCACACCTGCATCCTTTGCTGGCCACCTGCTGAGCTGGGTAGCGGGAATGTGTATCACTGCAGGTCTCCCTCTACTTGCCTCCCTGGCTGCACGTCAGGGGTACAGCTCAGGACATTCTGAGATTGTCCCTCTATGGCCTCACCTATCTTCCAAGATGGAAGTGACCTAGACATTTAGTTTGATTCCCTCACTCACACATCATGAAAAGGGAAACCTGAAGTGTGTGACCCGTTCTACCGGCAGCACCATGACGGCACGTCCTGAGCCTCCCCTGCACAACTGAGCACTCCCCTCTGTGCACCCCACTGAGTCCCATCTTCCTGCAGAAAGCAGCCAAGTGTGTCCCTGGGGACGGATCCCAGCTCACAGGGCAGCCTTGCTGGGGAAGCCTGGTCCTGCAGTGAAGTGTCCATGTCCCCTACTGGAGGACAGAAGTATGTCCTCCAGAGGGAGATAGGGCCCCTGTTGAAAAGTACAGCCTCCCCCCCCCCCCACTTTCTGGGGCCTCCAGGTCTCTATCACAACACCTCGGTGTTGGCATCTAATCAGGCATAGCACAAGACTGGGAGGAGCAAGCTTGTGTCATCTGGCCCTTCCCTACATCCCTACCGTCTCAAGGCTGACACGGCAGGCAGGGAAAGTGGCAGCACGGTTGTCACAGTGCAGCTCAGCGCAACAACACACCCAGACTTAGTCACCCTGTCTTTCTAAAACCCCACTACGGGCCAGAGCACGCCTGAGATCCTGCACTGCAAGGATGGTCTGGGAACCTTTCTGGGCAACTTCCAGGAGATTTTTAGCCTTGGAAGCATGTGGAGCCAGGGCATGGCACAAGACCCTTCCTCTATTGAGGACACACAACTTTTGGGGGTACTAAGGACTGACCCATACCTTCATACTGATCCACATCGCTAGCCATTTTTTATTTTGAGACAAGGTGTCACTAAGTTGTGCAGGCTAGGCTCAAACTTGTCTTCCTGTCTCAGCCTTCTACAGTGTTGGGATGACAGCGCCACCACATCTGGCTTCTTCCTCTATGGCAGGAGGCCACACCCTGGTGCAGTTGCAGCATGGCAATGAGCCCATAGCTGACACAGCTTCACTGGCCCTCTCTGGATTCAGAGCTACTGGTTCAATGTACCCCCAATTCCCTATTTCCTGGAGGCTCCTGAGGAGGACAGTTGATTCAGAGGGGAGGGAGCTGTGGGCTGGTGAGGAACAAGGGACAGCTCTGCCATCTTGGGGTCCTCTAGAAGGCTGAACTACCTCCCAGAGCCTTGAGCAGTCAGCCCTCCTCCACTTTCTTCCACGGGAAAAGTGCTTGGCTGCAGAAGGAGTGAGGAAGCCCCACCACTGAGGGGGCAGCAGGCCAGCCCCTGGGGCGGCAGTGCTCCTGGGCAGGCAAAGCCAGGGTCTGGTGTGCTGAGGAGCATGGCTGCTGGCACATGGCAGTCTTGGAATGATGTGAAGAAGAGTAGGTGCATGTCAGCAATTCCCTGACCCATAAGGGGTGACTGGACACCTCCTGGTGCTCTTCCCTGGCCTGGAAGCCTGACCCCGGGGGAGGACCCAAGTTCCCATGAGTGACCTGGCAAGCCCAGAAGGGTCGTTTAGCCATGCTGGGGCGGGCTCCCTGGAGGGCCACGGCACAGGCAGGGGCGCTCCTGTATGTTTCATAATCTGCTTTGGAGAAGTGACTAGCCTGGGAAGCTCAGCTGAGGAGCTCTGAAGTCCACCCCTGGGTGGCATTTTGGTCTTCTGCCAGTCCCTTCTGTCATCATCAGTTGAGTATGTGGTAAGGAGCTGGGCTATCTTCACTTATGCCATACAACAGCTTTAAGGGAGATTTTCTCACTGTGCCATTTCAGATGATGCAACTCTGGCACACAGATGTAAAGGGATCTGACTTGCTCAAGACTAGACAGCTGGTGAGCGCTGGAACAGGGTCCAAACCCAGGACTGTGGGACCCTGGAGCTTGCAGTCAGGACTGACAGCTGCCCAGGTGTGTAACGCCCAGCCCAAATGACTGTTCCCTCTGTTCAATCAAGGCTGACTCATCCCTGCCTTTTATTTCAGACTCTGCCCTGATCAGATGCCCACTCTGAGAGTCATGGGGAAGGCAGCTTTGGGCGCTGATCCTTTCTGAGAAGCCCACAAAGTGGACCAAAAGAAGTCCCCAGAGAGGACTCCTATATCACACCTGAGTGGGAGGAGTAGGCTGGTGCCTGCAAGAGGCCCCTTAGGGCCAGGTGTGGTGGCACACAGCTATAATTTTAGTGCCTGGCTAGGCTGAACAGGAGGATTGAGAGTTTGAACTCAGCCTTGTCAACTAAGCAAAATCCTGCCTAAAAAAAAGGAAAAAAAGAAAAGAGCACTAGTGAGGAAAGGTGCCTCCTGCTGGAGCGCCCTGTCCCTGTGCCAGCCAGCTGGGCCCTGCAGCTGGGTGGATGGGATCAAGGAAAGTTCTACAAGGGGCCTGGGGCTGCATCTCATCTCCACAGAAAAGTCTCCTGGATTGGGGGCAGGGTTGCATCAGAGGTGCAGGCTGCACGGCTGAGGGTGGATTTCCCCAAGAGCTGAGTCCAAGAGGCTCTGAGAGCCCTTCAGCTATCTTGGGGAATTTTACTGGCAGGGCCTGGTGCAAACAAAGGCATCTGTCTGCATGTTCCCGGGAGAACCACAGATCCCGCTCTCACGCAGACCCACTCCAGGTTAGGGGCCTCAGCAGGGTCATGTACACAGTAAGAGGGCTGCTGCTCCGCTCTGACCTCCCATGTCACTGCTCCAACACAGGACGACTGCTCAGGCCCCTGGTCTGGAAGGTTCCCACAAAGCCACAGTGTGTATTTCCCCAGCCCCCACCCCCGGCTACAGCAGCCACAAATGCACCCTGTGGCCTGAGATTCAAGTCGCTAGGAGAGAAGGAAGGTGGGACTCCGATTCCAAGGGTCCTAGTTCTAGCTCTGCCACTTCCTTGCAGTTTGACTCTCGTGCCAACCCTCAATTTCCTCATCAGTAAGACAGGTACTGTATTAGTGCCTGACTCTCAGGCCTGAGGAGTTCCATCAAAATAAAGTCCACAGCAGCCTCTGAGGCTGGTGTCTGGCACACAGGAAGCTGCCACCATCCTCTTAGCCTCTACTGGCTGGCAAGTCTGGCAGTGGCTACCGACAAATGATACCAGGAAAGACACTGACCATGAGGCAGGAGGGCGACAAAGGCCCTGAAGCACGGACGAACCTTCAATTCCACCCTGCTGGCAGGATTTTCCAACCCTCTGTGGTGGAAAGCAAGAGGCAGGCAGGGCGGGGGTGCTGGGGAGGAGCGGCTGAGTGGGCGCCCTGGCGGCCTGCACTGCCCTGCCACAGAGGCGCCTGGAGTCTCTCCCGCAGGAAGACATGGCCAGCTCTGAGGCCTCCCGAAGCTTGGCAACACTCCCCTGCCCTCACTGCTGCCACCACCCAAGTTGGCTGGGTGGCACTTAGCTCCCCGGGAGTCCCAGGCCCCCCAGGTAGCCCTGACTGAAGGGTGATGGCAACGAGGGGCAGAGCAGGCGATGTGCGTCAGCAGGGCCTGCTCTGAGTCATGCTTTGGCTATGGCCCTCCGGCCGTCAGTATTCTCCTTTTCTAGGAACCAGTATGCGACTTGCCTACCCAAAGGGAGGAGGAAGGGAGATGGAACCCACAGCCACCTCAAACGACCCCAAAGAATACTTCACGTTCCAGCCCCTTCTCGTCTTGAGCAGGTGAATTTGTCCCTGCTGCTGCCTCACAAGCTCGGCTCCCCATTTCCTTCGTTGGGGCGCATTCTGCTTGTCTGCCTGCCTCCTGAGCCACTGAGGACCACGCACGATGATGGGTAAGAGGGGGTCAGAGCCCTTCCAGGCTGACCTCTGACTGAGCAAGCATGAAGGAGAGGCCTGGACAGGATGAGTATGACAAGGATGCATGATGAGCAGTGTGGGGAGCTGTGTTCTCCACCCTCTGCCTCTTTCTAAAGCACCAGAGTGGACTTAAGTGAAAAGTGGCCAGAGCCTCCACTTAACCCAAACATCAAACAGGGGTTACCAGATTAAAGGGATTGCAGCCCAGGCAGGGTCTGAGAGAGGTCGGGGCCCAGCAGCCTGTGGACCAGTCTAGGTGCTCAGAGCCTGGAGACCAGAGAAGCGAGTTGAATCAAACCCGCTAGTCATACAGAGTCCTGGTGTGCTGGTATGGTGAGCAGACAGAAGCTGCCACTGTGTGTTCCCATGACAACCCTTGGGATGCTCACACAGAGCCTACCAGTGATGGGTGAGGAAGGCCTGCGCTCTCTAGTCCATCTGAGAGGACATGAGCTCTGCAGCCAGATAACACTCAAAAAATTGCCCTCTCTTTATGAACAATGGCCTGAAATCCAGAGCAGGATGGTGACTGGTCCAAAGTCCCACAGAAGGCTTGGGGCAGGGCAGGACCCAACTACCCTTCTCTGAGACAATATACTCTCCAAAATTCAGGGCCTTCTCTTACAATTCCAGTATAGTCTGGGGCTGGGGCACAGCTGGCCCTTGCTGGGCATCGCTCAATATACACTAGGCTGCACCTCCAGAGGAAGACAGCATATGGCCTGCTTTCCTATCTCTGGGCCAAAGGAACCCCCAAGGCCTGCTAGATTATGATGGGCCAAACCCCACCAGGCAGTTGCATACCACTTATTTATATCTCATGCCAATGTTTCCAGGAAGGTAGAATTATCTCTATGTTCACACATGAGGAAACGGGAGCTCAGAAAATGAATGAATCCAATCAGCAAATAAAAACACCAACAAATTCTCAGGGTCCAGTCCTGGGATATGAGCCAGGTCTGAGTCCCCACGGCCTGCTCCATCTCTGCTCCGTCCCTGATTCCTCACTTGGCTTGAACAGGCTCAAGCAGTCCTGGAATTTCCTGTTTCCTCCCCTCCAGCCTGCAGAGCATGACAGGGTCAGGTTCTCATCTCCTCACTTTCTCAGGCTGGCAAATCTGTCCTCATCTTCATAAACTGACTCAGCTGGCAGACTCCCTGAACCTCCACGAGCCTCCAGTGTTTTCTGCACAATTGTCCTCAATACATATGTGGTGAGGTACAGTGGCACATGCCTATAATTTCAGCACTCTGGGAGGCTGGGGCAGAAGGATCTGAAGTTTGAGCCCAGGCTGGTCAATTTAGTGAATTAGCGACAATTTGTCTCAAAATAACATTTTACAAAAAGTGGGGAGGGTTGGGGATATAGCTCAGCAGCATAAGCACCTGTGTGGCAAGCTCGAGGTCCTGAGTTTGATTCCCAGTACAAAAAAAAAAAAAAGAAAAAAAAAAAAACCAACTGGGTTGGAGATCCAGCTCAGTGCAAAGGCCCTGGGTTCCATTCCTGCTATTGTACCAGCAACCATAACTACCATCATCACCACCATGTGTTATCTGTCTTCTGGTCAATATTTCATCAGACAACTCCACAGGAACAGGAGTAGGAGTTGTGGCCCAGAAACTGTTTGCAGCTGCATAACTGGGTGCAGCTGGAGGGTGGTGAGACAGCCTACACCAGATCTGGTGCTACCACCCTCCTCAGAGGACCAGCTGCCTGAGCTTCTTTTCCTCTGACCATACGTGGCACTGGTCACTTTATAGGGATAGTAGGCTGGTTGAGGGCTCCTCCTGGGTTAGGCTGAACACATCAAGAAACAATCACCCACCACACCATCTCTGCTCGAATTTATGCTGCCTGCTTTCTGTAAGGTTTCATAAGGTGATCGAGGTCAGGGAGGATGGCTTGAAAGAGCTGGTGAGGGGAGATATGACGTTCCCAGCCCTGCAGTCCAGAGGTCCCTTCCACCTGTCTGTCCGAGCCCTTTGCATGGTTGATGCCCCTCTACAGCACTCTGAAGGAGCCAGGTCCTCTCTTGGGGTGCGGTGAGGCCTGAAATGGGGCTCCAGTGTTTTAAGGCCTCTGCCACTGGTTCCCCAAGGCTGGTACAATGCACTGGCATGAATGCTGGCTTCTGACTACTTACAGCTGTGTCCTCCTTCAGAAAGTCCCTTCCCTAGGGACAGCCACATCCAGGGAGAGCCATATACCTCCATGCCTTGATCTAGGACACCCAAAAAGCCATCCAGCTCCAGTGCTCTTCAGGCAAAGGCTTGCTGCAGCCTTATGGCAGTGCAGTTTCCCCATCGGCCCAACTCTGCCCCTGCTCCGACCACTGTCTGCTAAGCTTCCTGCACGCTCCTCTCAGTCTGTTTTCTGAGCGACACAACCCATGGAAGGCCTCAGTGTGCTTACTCCTTCCCCCATTTTTCCATTTATGTGATCATTTACTGAGCACTGTCCAGGTGCCAGACATGACAAATGAAGGGACCAGAAAAGATATCCAAAGCCCTTTCCAGAACTCTCTTTCTGCTGCTCTAAACTCCCAGTCTCAGCAAGCACCATCTTCCAGGTGGCAAGGATAGAAGCAGGCACCCCATCCAAGCTCTCGGATTCTGGGAGAGGTGAGTGTTTTGAGTTGGGATCTCCATGGGGACTGCAGGGCACTGAGTATTTGGAGCAAGTATCCCATCCCAATTGCAAGACAAGAGCATGGAAGGAGAAACAGAACCTTACCTTTTGTTGAGCACCATGTTCCCGAGCTTCAAGTCTCTGTGCACAATGTTTTTCTGAAAACCAACAGGTATATGGTGTGCACTGGGAAAGTGAAAGGCGCCCAACCTGTAGAATGTGAGCTCTGCAGGTGTGTGGGAAAGCACACTCTAGGAGGCATCTTTCAGGCCTCATCGACCATGTCTGAATGAGCACTGTGTCCCAGGCCGGGCCTACCAGGTAGCCGCCTCTACTCCTTCTCCCCTCAGGGTAGCCAGTGGGGAAGCTGCTTTTCTCCTCTCCTCCAGTGAACATCCCAGGGAGAAAAGCAAGCTTAGCCTGGGACAGGGGTCAGAGATGAGCAGTCAGAACTCTTAACTAAGCACTGCAAGTTCTGCCACCGAAACTGTGTGCCCAGAAGAGGCTCAGGCTCTCTTGCCTTGCACCTCATGGTGACCGAGTCCCAGTCCTACAAAGAGCTCAGGTGGGCTGTGGTAACAGGTGGCTATTTGTCCCTGAGCTGGGACACTATAGTTTAGTTACTTGACACACAAAGAGTTACTGCTTGGGGTTCTGTGGGCTGTCTGGTGGGCCCTCACAGGGACACGGGTGTGGCCTGCAGCACTGTGGCTCACCCGGGGTACTTGTTATTCAGCTTTTTTCCTCTGGAAACTCCCAGCTGCAGTGCATACCCGGGTGAGGATGGGACACAGCTTTTTTCCACTGAGCAACACAAAAGGGGGGCTTCTTTCTGGGGCAGAGTGGAAGACAGCAGTGGTGTAGGGACTCACCTGGTGCAAGGCCTCCACTACGCGCACCACGTCGTAGAAGATGACCACTGTCTCCCGCTCACTGAGCCTCTTCTCTTTGATGACATAGTGCTGCAGGTTGATCAGGTCGGCAGTCTTGTCGCTGAAGTCATGTGCACACAGGCAGTCCAGGACAAGGCAGATGCGCTTCTTCATCTTCTTAACCATGCGGCTGGATTCTGTGTCTTCAACGATTTCACAAGTGCGATCCTGTGAGACAGACAGGCAGACCAGGCCTTGGCTGTGGGCCATAAGGCCAACGGCAGGCTTTGTACTCTCCCCTGGAGCTGTGTACTCAAACCAATGAGTGGCCCAGAGCAAGGCTGCAGGTATGGTGGGGAGCCTAAAGGAGGGTCCTGAGCATTATCATTCAGCTTCCCTGCCAAGTACCAGGCCCAAGGCTGAGGTGAAAACATCTCAAAGCTTCAGGCTTGGTCACAATGCAAAGGACTAGGATGAAAATAAGGACTAGGATCAGGGCTGGACATTTAAAGCCAAGTGCAGGGACAATGACACTGGGGTGTGGGCATCCTCCATCTACAGCATTCCCAGATTCTATTAATTACATAGCCAAGATGGTGGGAATTAGAGGTCAATCCTGGAAGGCTCTAAGGCTCACACAGTATTCTGTGCGTCCCAGACAATAGTCTTTCTTCAGCCAGAGTACTTTTGGGCAGTCACATAATTGTGGCCAGGAGTATAGCTCTGGCCTCAGGCAGCCAGGGTTGGCCCCACATCCACCTCTTAGTTGTAGGACCTGGGCAGTTTGATGAAGATCCCGTCTCTAGCTCTCAGCTCTAAAAGGGAGCTAGTGATCTATCTTTTCCTGGCTGTGAAGAATGAATGGGACAACCACCCACTAGGGCCTGCTGTAGTCAGCGTCCTGCAAGTGGGTATTGCTATTCATACCATGGTTGCAAGGCCTAGATCCACTGTCTTTTCTCTGCAAGGTATTCAAACGAGACAAAAACAGTACAACCTGGAAACTTTCATCCTGCCAATCTGAGGAGGCCCTTGGTGTCATTCCCAGCAGACTGACCATGCCCTCTGGGGAACTCCAGAAAGATCAAATCTTCACATTCCTCAGCCTAGTGTCTGGGCTAGAAATACCACACTAGAAGTAATAGTTTTGATCCCCTAGGTCCTCTTATTCAGAAGGACAAGAATGAAAGCCAAGCTTTTTGTTATTGTTGTTCTGTTTTATTATCTAGTTTAGGCTGGCCATGAACTCATTACGTAGCCCAGCCTCGAACTTGCAGTGATTCTCTTGCCTCAGCCTCCTGAGTGCTGGACTTACAGGCAGGCACCACCACACCAGGCCCCCCCATTTGTTCTATGGCAGGAAATGGAGCTGACAAGGAGTTTTTACTGCCTGAGGCAGCAATGACCATGAGAGTGCACCACAGCTGCTTGGTCTCACTCATCTTCCTGACTCTTTATCAGGGAGGGGCTTTTACCATTCTCCACTTTCTACAGATGAGAGATCTGCAGCTCAGACCGGAACCTTGCCTGAGGTCACACAACCTGAATCTAGGCCTGTCAGCTTCAAAACCCCTAAGTCTCCCTGGCACGGTGCAACCACTCGAGTATCAGGTCCACCTTTCCGAAGCCAGTTATGGCTGGCATCTGGCAGCAAAGGCTATGCCAAGGAGAGGGCTGCTTCCAGACCTGAGGAGGGGACCTCCCAGTCCTTCTGAACCCAACTCTCCATGTTCCAGACACGATTTCAGTTCTGTCCCAGATGGTTCTTTTCTGGGTACAAACTGCTTAGCAGTACCTTTCCTAAGAGACTTGGAATGTATGACACAGGAGCTCAAGGACATGTGCTGAACAAACTTCAATGCCTCAGCAGGCCAAAGGACTGTTGGTTCCAACAACTGTGGAGGTCTCCAGGTGGCCCCAAACCCCAGTTCCCCTCATTGTCCCCTTCTCTTCCAGTCTGGCCAATTGCTGACAACACAGCTGGAAAGAACCCTGGGTATCTTTAAGTAACTTCCTGTTTTTCCTTTTTCTCGGAAAAGCAGTCCTTCAAGGAAAGCCTGGCTGCTTAAGATGCAACCTGTGTGTTTTCCTGTTAGGCTGAGACTAGGGCTATAGAAGCAGCAGCCAGGGGCTGGGGATTTAGCTCAGCGGCATAAGCGCCTGCCTTGCAAGCAGGCAGTTGTGAGTTCGATCCCTGGTACCAATTTAAAAAAAAAAAAAAAAAAAAAAAAGAAGCGGCAGCCAGCACAGCCCCAGCCTGACCTCCAGCCCACCCCGCCCAGCAAGTCCTGATGTACCTAGCAAGGTGGGGACACTAGAGAGTCACATGCTGGGAGCTGCTCACGAGATGGATATAACCCCAGCCAGCGCCAGCCCCTGAAGCCAACCAAGGGTGGAGAGGACACTTACCTGGAAGAGCCCGTGGTGGTGCACCACGCCATCCTGGGTGTGTAGGAGAGAGAGCAGAGAGTACTCGGTGTGCAGCAGCATCTTGCCTTGCCTCTCCTCTTGGCTCTCTATGCCTTGGTCACCCCTCTCCTCAAGAGTAAGGATCTTCAGGGAAGCACAAAAGGAAAATCAAAAGATCAACCACCTTCCTTTATGCAGCAAAATAAATGAAATGGGACACAGAGGTTGCTTTCTACCACAAGACACTTGTGCATAGCTCACATACAAACATGTGTATGGAAGGTCATTTTTCTTAATGGGACAGGCCTGTAACTTAAGCACAAATAGAGCTCTTTAAATCAAGAGACATTCTGAGCAAGACTGTGAATCTGATGGCTTTATGGGAAGAATGGGGATACTCTTGCTCACAAGTGATGAGGGGCAAAGGAGGAGTGGAGGGAGGAGGAAGCCACCCGCATAGGCCCGGGGCCCAAGTCCCCCGCCCCATGCCTTGCCTACCTTCAGCTGATAGAAGTCATCCGTGCCATCTTTCCTTGCCAAACACTGCACAATGCTTGGCACTGGCGAGTTGCCCAGACGGGGACCTATGGCACAGAGGGCCACTTGCTTACCTTTTAGAAGCCCTGTCTATCACAGTTCCACATCACTACACTGTTGTCTCTTCAGGTAGGTACCAGTCCATGCCCACTGAACTGACCACCCCAAAGTCTTCTGGTAGAGCATTCTCCTGGTTTTTCTTCCAAAAATGGAGAGGAATATATATGCCTTTACCTGAGTTGTACCCCACTATTTTTCTTTCTTTTTTTTGGTACTGGGGATCGAACTGAGGACCTCACATTTATTAGGCAAGTGCTTTGAGCCGCTGAGCTAAACCCCTGGCCTGTACCTGGCTTTGGTACCCTCCTTAAAGGAGGGGTTTTCAGGCTGGGCAGAACGCAATAGTAAGGGCTAATGTCTGTCTGGGCTAACAAACCAGTGCCTGTCTCAGAAAAAAACAAAATAAGGAAAGAAGGAAGCGAAAAGAGGAAAGGAAAGAACAGAACAGAAAAGAGAAAAGAGAGTTTCACTGGGTAAATGCTGGAAATTCTGGGGATCATCTGTAAAAATGGTTGTCACATAAGCTCTGACTCAGCCACTCCAGCAAGAGAAGCAAGGACATTACAACTGCAACAGGCTCCCACGGTGACTTTTTCTCTGTTTCTTTCTTTCTTTTTTTTTTTTAAAAGGCAAGGTGTCACTATGTAGTTTAGGCTGGCTTTGAACTCACTGTATAGCCCAGGCTGGCCTTAAACTCACAGTGATACTTCTGCTTCTGCCTCCCGAGGGCTGAGATTACAGATCTGCGCCACCATGCCTGGCCAGGCCCTTTTCACTCTCACATCCTCTGTGTAGTCTCTCAAGGCACTCAGCAGCATGGTAATGATCTTGTTTCCTGTTTACTCTGTTTCTCCAACCAGAATGTTAAATTCCATGAGGACAGGAACTTATCGGTCTTTATCATTGCTGCATCTCAAGGAAATAGCCCAGGGCTGGTGCAAAGCGGGCTCCACTGATGAGCTACAACTATCATGGGTCTGTAGGCAGAAGTCATACCCAGCCTCTGGCATGGGAGATTCAGGGTCTCTGGCACCACCTTACCCACAACCCTGACCATAGGTGACCTGGACTTGCTGGGCCTCTAGAATCGTGCAGAAAGCTCTGCTCTCCTTCTGGCCTCCTGGAAACACATAATGCTATAGGATTTCTACATCCATTTTATAAGAAACTGCAGTGGGGGGCACAACATAAGACACTGTGAATAAAACATGCCACTCAAAAATAGTTAAGGCAGTATCTTAGATGATGGCTCTTGGTGTGGATTTTTGTTCCTTTTTGTTGTATCAATGATAAAACCTGGGGCTTTGGATATGCTAGGCAAGAACTCTACCACTGAACTATGTTCCCAGCCCAGATCTTGGGTTCTAAAGCAGTTGTGTGCTTCTTGAGGGCGTACAGAATTTTTACGGCACTCACAGGATTCTTTGTGTAAGAAATAGAGTCTAGCTCTCTGCTGAGACTGATCTAAGGCTGCTATGGCCACAACAAAACTGGCAGCATTGTTACAGAATGAACTAGGACCTGTGTCTTCCATTGATAAGCATACATTCCATTTTAAGTGGTGAAGTGAGTGCTGGGGATGTAGCTGGGTGGCAAGGTGCTAGTCTAGCATCCCTGAGGCTCCCATGGGCCTTATGCATGAGGCCTGATCTCAAGCACTGCAAATAAAGGAAGAAAAAAAAATTGAGATGAAGAAGTGTGGGTCCAAACAGAGACATAGTCAAGATCCCATATGGCTGTGTGTAGATATCTCATTCTGCTACCTGCAGTAAGACTGTGTGAGCCCACGTGCCCTGCCCTGGCTGAGCATACCCATCTCCTGATGGTCCAAGGCTTACCAAGGATGAATGGTCCAGCTCGCTTTGCATTATTTCCGGAAATGCCACTCCCTAGAGCCTTTACCCTGGCAGACGTTTCCCCAGCTCCTCTGTCTGATGCTCTCCGCTTCATTCTCAGCTCTAGACAAAACAGAAAAGATCCCTTCTCACTGAGTAAGTCAATGACTTTTTTTTTTTAACACTAACCTTGCCTGTGAGTCTGTCTTCAGGATGTGTCGGACAGCTGTGGTTGCTACTCCCGCTGCTGCTACCTCCTCACTATCCAGAGGAGCATCTGAGGTGTCCAGTGACAAGAAACATAGCTCCTTTACTTGGGATTAGTTAGGTACTTTAAGATAGCAGATAAAGTCCACAGAACTGAAGAGCCAGCCCACGGCAAAAGGGCTAGGGAAATGCAGAGAAAAGGAAACTGAGCTTTGTTGTACATGCTAAAGTCAAACAAGAGCCTAAGTAACGGTCAGAGACAAACAGAGGAGGTGAACCAGCCCTACAGAACTGAGCCTCAACCCTGAAGCGTGTTCCCAAAGCACAGCCTTCCCTCCAAATACCCACAGCCAAAGGTGCCCACTCCTGACCCGTCTCTAGAGTGGTAGGGCCTGGGCCCTGGGAAATGCATGTTACACATAAGGCCTGGGGCATCTGATGCCCACCAAGTTTGAGGACCACTGCCCTAAAAACTCCCTCTTCCAAAATCGTTGGCCCTTAGGTCTTCTCGGATGAAACAACACCCTAAATTTGCTAACAGGGAGGCTGACTGTCTCTTTTTTTTTTTTTTTTTTTTTGGTACCAGGGATCAAACTCATGACCTTGAACTGGCCAGGCAGGCGCTTAGGCCCCTGAGCTAAATCCCTGTCCCCACTTCACTTTTACTTTCAAATTTTCTTGAATTATTTTTAAGAAAAAAAAAATATAGTCACTGTGCACATAAGAGCTGGATTAAGATCACCACTGGACATTGCTGAGCACTTTGGTTTGTCTGCTAATCCCTGTCTCTTCCAGGGTTCCAATGAAAGGTGGACAAAAGAGCTACATTCTGGAAGACACTAACCTCTTGATACAGATTTTTTTAAAAAGTTGGTGAAGGGGAGTTGTTCCATCCAATTCTCCAAAGTTAAACACTGCAAAAGCCAAACTGGAACAAAGGCAGAGGACTTAGGGACGCCCACTATGGACTAAGGGATCAGGGGAAAATTCCCTGAGCAGGTGACAGCAGAATGAGCTGGGCGAGGGACCACAGACACTTCAGAGAATCAGCAAATGTATACAGGTAAACATCAGGTGTGCCATATACCTTTAAGTCCACCAATCTGGGAGGCTGAAGCAGAAGGACTATAATTCTGAGCCCAGTACAGGCAACTTAGCAAGACCCTACATCAAGATAAAAATAATAAATAAATAAATTAAAAAGGGCTAGAGGTGTAGCTCAGTGCAAAAGCCCTAGATTCGATCTCCAGAAACAAACAAACAAACAAAAAGGTATGCAAGGAACAGGCCACGCACAGTGCACAGTTCGTGTTGCTGGGGTATGCAAAGTGATGCAAGGGGTGGTGACAGGGGATTCAGAGAGGGACGCATGACAGCTACACTAAGGGTATGGGCTTCAGGTTTCCTCACAGGGCCCAGAAACACAGAACCCCACACTCCTGTAATTTATTCACTGGCCTTCCGTGCATAAGGCCCTGGATTTAATCCCCAGCACTGCATAAAAAAGAAAAAAAGGAGGGAAAGAAACCATATTTGGGTAGACTTTTCCTTTCTATATGCTAATATAGCTTTTATTACTACAAAAATTTGGATCATACTGTGATGTGAGCATCCTTTTTTGCCACCTATTACTAGACTGATATTTACAGTATGTGAAATATATCCTAATAAAACTGTCAAAAACCCAAAACAACCATTATTAACACGCCGGCAATATTCTTCTGTAGCATCGTTTGAGATAACTACAGTCTCCTCAACATAAAGACACTGTTATTCATCTGGCTTCTCTCCTCTGCTTACTTTTTGTTAATAATTATGCACATACATCTTGGCTTTCCTCTCTCACCCCATCAAAATAAATTCCAAGAGACAGAACTGTAGAATCAAATGGGGTGCACCTTTTTTAGAGGTGTTTAGCATATATGAACAGACCATTTCCCAGGTTATGCCAATTTACAATCCTATCATCTATATGGAAGTGTCCTAGAAGTTGCATCAGGATATTCTTTACTCTTATAAATTGCCATTTTGTGCTGGGCATGGTGGCACATGCCTGTAATCCTAGCACTTTGGAGGCTGAGGCAGGAGGATTGCTCCAAGTTTGAGGCCAGCCAGGACCACACAGTGAGTTTAGGTCAGCCTGAATTACAATGTGAGACTCTGTCTCCAAATAAATAGCCACTTTGGCTTTTATTCTGTTTGTAAATGGCCACTTAGATGGGTAATAAAAAGTACACCATTTTTAAAAATTCAAAATTCTTGGGGCTGGGGATTTAGCTCAGTGGCATAAATGCCTGCTTGGCAAGTGAAAGGTTGTAAGTTCAATCCCTGGTACTACCACCAAAAAACAAACAAACAAACAAAAAAACCCACTTATTTCTGGGATTGAACTCATTTCTCATGCTTACTGGTTGTATTTTTTAAAAAATGAAATTACATTCTTTATTTTTGTTATGTATGTACTAGGGGTTTTTTGTTTTTTCCTTTTTTGAGACAAGGTCTCACTAGGTAATTCAGGTTGGCCTTGAACTCACTATGTAGCCCAGGTTGGCCTTAAATTTATGGTGAGTCTCCTTCCTCAGCCTCCCAAGTGCTGGGATTACAGGTGTGTACCACTGTGCTCAGGTAAAGTTACTGGTTTTTCTTTTTGCGGGGGGTGGGGGGGTTCAGGGGCTCAAACTCTCAACCTAGTGCTTGCCAGGCAGGCACTTGTGCTGCTGAGCTAAATCCCTGGCCCCTAGTGTTACTGTTTTTAGGAGCTCTTTATATTTTAAGGCTGTAACTGACATAGAATGTAGTTTTTACCTTCATCCTGTAACTTATTCTATCTATAAAACAATGGTTACACATTTATGTAGTTGAATATGACTGCCTTTTCCTTTAATTTGTTTTTGCTGATATTCCTGGAAGGCCTATAGAACAGGTAATTATCCACCAGGTGGCTGAAATTCTCATGTACTCTTGCTTCCATTTTTATTCTGAACCCTAAAGACTACTTGTAGTGAGCTGGAGAGCAGGAGAGATGACCCCACACACCAAAAAGAAAACAAAAACGACTTAATGCTGAGGGTATGAGGACCACACCACTCTGTGGCTCAGCAGTCTGCAGGGGGAGCAGAAACCACAGCGGGGCTCCCATGTGCTTTCTGCCAAGGGGGTCACACTGGAAGCAAATGCACACAAAAGCAGGGAGAACCAAAGTGTGTCTAGAAACACCGCAGGAAGCCAGCAGACCGCCTGGCATGGTGCTCCTGTGTTTTGCCTGGCTGACCCCCACGGCCCTGTCAGTATCACTTGAGAAGCCTTCTTTGACAGCCTCATAACTAGTGGGTCTCAGTCTCACAGTGTTGTCACTTCCTTCACAAGAATTCCCTCAGCCTGAAATGGTGTGTGTTTGCACGCTGAGTGTCTGCCCCACCACCAGAAAACCTCCCTCTAAAAACTTCACCAAGAAAGCAAAACCATATTTTATAAACCCATCACACCTTGGTGCCTAGCTCAGCAAATACTCCACAAATGTACAAACACCTTCCCTTTAGCTGGGGATGCTTCCTATCAGGGTCAGCAGCCCTGCACCTGCCACAGTTGCCCCCTCCCTGCTCAACAGAATTCTGTATCACTATGTTCTGATCCTGCTCTCTATCTTCTGAGATGCTGAGCTTCCTCTCTTTCCTGGTTCCCTGGAGAGCACCAGGAAGGTGGGTCACATCTGTGTAGACACTGCCTGTGTGCCTACACATGGTCTAGACGACAGTTTGCAGGGAGCAGCTGCAGCCCAGACAATGAGTGGGCTCAGCCTGACCCCACCCATCCCACTTATGATTCTACTCAAGCGAATGGCACGGGAACTGCTCCAAGATGCAGGCAGACAGAAGGAGGGGAGCAGATGGGCAGAGAGAGGAAAAAGATGCTGGCAGGGAAGAGGTAGCCAGGCTGTCTCCCTTCCTGAACATCCTTTCGTGCACTCAGTTGACGGAAACATGGTGAAGAGGCAGGCCTGAGAAATCAGAAGCTGTGGTGGTGAACACTAGAGAAGAGAGCAAAAGATGAAGCTTCTGGGGACAGACTTCCAGGGAAAACCAGCCCTCACCCGATGTGCTTCCTCTAGAGGCACATCTACAAATACGTGTCGCAGGATCCCATAGGTTTGGCGGTGAGGTCTGTGATGATACAGCTCTAACTCCACAAGCCTCAGAAAGATTAGGTACCCAGGCTCTCGACCCAGCTGGCTCAGCTGCAGCTTTTGCTTGGAGTTTCTGATGCCCTGCTCAGCACCCCAGCAACTCAACTTGGCTTCAGAGTCTCTAGAGTTTTGAACCTGTCACCCCTTCCCCATGTGCTCTGTTCACAAGTCAGCGCCAGTCCCTCAGAACTTGAACTCCACAGGAAGCTCAATGAGACAACAATGGGGGAGGTGGCAACAAAGAGTGGGCAGGGTAGAGGCAGGAAGCAGGTAGAAAGAGAAACCAGCATGGCAGCCCTGCCTCTGCGGCAGCCAGATATGCTACTTACTGCTAAAATCAGGGGCTCCGTGTGCTTGGCCAAGCTGCAAGTGGGCTGTGGGCCTCAGTTCTAAAGCAGCCACTGAGGCATGTCTCTGCTGGGGACACCCGATTGTACCCTGTCAGTTGGGTGCTAAGCTTATCTCATCCTTAAACAACTGGGCGATGTGAGCCCAGCTGGGAGAGCTGGGCATGAGAGATACACAGGGTTCCAAGGATGAGGATGTCCAGAGTCCTGCGGCACGGCATGACAGGGTACATGGGGAGAGTTGGGTGGGGTGGCCAGGTAAGGAACTGATGGCAGACCGTCACTCATCTTCAGGGAGGCAGACTACAGAGAAAGATGGTACTGAGCTAAGGAAACAGCCAGTGTCCTCCGCACTCCGTGCGTGCTCAGCTCCACCCAACTACAAGGCAGCTGAAGCGTGGCCAAGGGTTTAGTCCATTCTCACATGCAGAAGCACTCTCACAGGCACCTGCACATGGACATACACAGGAGGAGGCCAAACGTGGTCCCTGCCACGGGATGCACAGGCACAGGGAAGAGGGACCCTCCTCCCTCCGCCAACACAGGCAGCAGCGGGGCTCTGCACTCCTGGGACTCTTGCAGTGACCTTTGGGTTTCTGGAGTGTGGTGAAGAAGAACAAGGCCAATCCCTGCAAGGGAACGAACCATGGTCCCAGCCCGGTGAACTACTTGCTGTGTGAATGTGCATCTGTGTGTGTAGTAACAGCAGCTGGGAGCCATGTTTTGTCAGCCGCTGCCAAGGCCTTCGAAGGAGCCAAAGGACCGTATCGATGCTGCGGGGTCAGACAGAGCCAAAAGCTCCAGCATTCATTCTGTCCCTGTCAGCAGTCTCAGTCCCTGTGCCCATGTCTTCTGGCTGTCAAAAAGAAGGCAGTCAGCACAAAATAAGTGGTCCTGAACTTGCAGTTGTGTCTTCTGGTCTTTACCTCTGTCACTGTCTACTGAAGTCAGAGACCCCACACTGCTCTCCAGCCCACCTGGCACTGGAAGTCAGCACAGAGCTCCCCACTTATCTGTGGCTCAGTCCTAATACGATCTATTGGAAAGGGATCTTGGCAGACCCCAGATCCAAGGGAAAGAAAAAGAGTCTCTGCCCAAGGGCACCCAAAGGCACTGTGGATAGAACAATATGTCTTGGTCTTTTTTACTTCATAACACAAGGGGGGGACATTTGCATTACATTTGGGGGTGAAATGGACTGAGGGAACCAGCTGTCTTATGCCTGGCCCAGTCACCAGGAGGCTGAAGAACTCACCATCTTGGCCTACATAATCCACTCTGGTTGGACTCCAGGGTTTTGGAATAAGTCAGACCTTGGTTCAAACTCCAGTACCATCACCTCCTACTGACCAGCTGTTACACAAGGTACTTATTCTGGCATCTACAAGGTGTCTACAAACTACAGAGCACAGGGCAGCTCTCTACTTACAAGGTAGTTCTAAGGATGAAGTGAGATAACCTACACGAAGGCTTACCAGAGTACACCTGTTAGGATAGGGTATGTACGAAACATTGTGCTATCATTAGCTTAAACACAGCAGCACTAAATCTCTCCCACCCGGGAGAAAGGGACAGTTAGGCACTGATTTGGGAGACAGGGGAGCAAAAGGAGGAATGTAAGCAGAATGAAGGCTTCATTGGCCTTGAACCTGCTGTCTGTCTGTTGGGTGAGACTATAGGCCTGAGTGATCTGATGGACAGCCAGAGTGCCATGTTGCATCCAATGGGGAAGAGACCTGGTGTTATGGCTTGAACATAAAGCGTTTTGCCTGGCATGTTGTCACTCATCTGTAATCCTGCCCCCAGGAGGATGGCCTGAGTTTGAGGTCAGCCTCTTAGGCTGAACTCACTACATAGTGAGTTCAAAGCCAACCTGAACTGTATGTTGAGACCTCGTCTCAAAAACACAAAAGCAAATCAAACAAAACCAAAAACAAGCCGTTCAGGCTGGGGATTTAGCTCAGTGTTATAAGTGCCTGCCTGGCAATCACTAGGTCATGAGTTCAATCCCTGGTACCAAAAAAATTTTTTTTTAAATTAAAACAAAACAAAACAAAAACAAGCTGTTCCCCAAAGACTCATGCATTGAAGGTATGATCCGTAATGCATCAGTGTTCAGATGTGGGGCCTAAGAAGATAAGCAGATCACGAGGTAAATGGATTAATACACTGATGAGTTCAGAGTTGAATGGTTTATAGGGGGTATAGCCTGACTAGATGAAGCAGGTCACTAGAAGTGGGCTTTGAATGTTAAATGTTGCCCTTGGTCTCTTCCTTTCTGGTTGTTTCCTTCTTACTCTACTTCCTGGCTGCCATTAGGTGAGCAGCTTTCCCTTGTCTGCCCAATCACTATGATGTTCTAACAGCCAATTATGGACTGAACCCTCTGAAGCTGTTGGGTTAAAATAAATAAACCTTTATTCCTTTATAAGTGGTGTATGTCAGGTATTTGGTCACAGCAAGGAAAAACTGACCAATACACCTGGGGTGAGCTGGAGCTTCTGTGGAAGTGGAGCAGTGCTGGGCAGGGCCAGCTGTGCACACCGCAGCAGACAGTTGCATAAGGCTCAGGGGAAAGGCTGGCTTTTGAGTGGAGGCACAAAGCATGGTGTCTTCTTGTTTATTGTGCTTGGGGAAGTAGAGACTATTCTGTAGCAAAAGCTGGTGCACCAGTTGACAATTATCCACTCAGGGCACAGTAAGAGACTGTCCAAGAGGATAAGGTCACACTGCAGAGCTCTACTGTCATGCTCCAGTTTCAGTATAAGCGTGGGCGTCTGGCATTAAGATGTGGTGCCTTGACTCCAAGATGGTTTGAAGCAGGACTTGGGGAAGTGGTAGATACATAGGGTGGACTGTAAAATGTTTACTATGACAGTTTCTGAGTGTGTGTATTTGTCAAAAACAACTGAACAGTAGTTTTAAACGCAGTGAAATTCCTGTGTGTGTAAATCACCTCAGCTGGTAAAAAGCAAGCTGCAATCTGAACCAAATGGTCAAAGTTAATATTGCCAATAATGCTTATCACATATTTCCTGATATCATGCACATGACAAAGATGCATCCATTACTTATGTTATTTTTTTTTGTCCAAAAATGTATACACTGAATCTAATCATGAGACAAACTCAAATTGAGATATACCCAACAAAATTGGCCTATCCACTTCAAAAATATCAATGTCAGATACAGGAGAACTATTCCAGACTACCAGAGCATATAAACAAGGAGAGATCCTGGTAAAAAAGTTATAAATGATTGATCACTGGACAAAATCTAATAGGACATATATTAGACAACAGTATCATACCAGTTACACTTCCTGAATTTGAAAAGTGCTGTGGTTACATAAGAGAATGTTCTACGCACTTGTTCTTAGATGACACATGCTCAGTGTTTAATGGAGAAGGGTTACGATGTCTGGAATTTCCTCTTAGGTCCTTCTGGGCAAAGTGAAAGTCTACTCTCTGGAACAGTTCGAACCTGATTCACAGGTTCGAAGGGTCTTCTTTGGGTGCACAGGTGGAACCTTGTACTTGTTGGGCAGGCCAACCTAGGAGTTTAATACTGTATGGCCATGAATGGGGAAAAGGAAGGCCTCCTGCAGCCTCCAGTCCACCATCAGACTGCCTTTTTGTAGCACATTCTCAGACTTTCTCCTCACCAGGGGATATGGGGTGGGACTGATGGATACCAATGACACTGATCTCCCTCAGGTTGGGTAGGAAGGAGCCACTCCATCAGAAAATGCCACCGAAGCTACCAGGGTAACTGGAGCTGAACAAATAGCCCATTTCAGTAGGCTGCAGTATCACTGTCAGCAGTGGAGGTCCTCCAAGGCTTCCCACATTTTTCGGAAGAAACTCAAACTGGGCATGGTGGTGCATTCTTGTATCCAGAAGGACTGCCACAAGTTTGAGGTCAGCCTCGACTACACAGTGAGTTCAAGGCCAGCCTGGACTACATAGTGAGACCCTGACTTAAAAGAGTAAAATAATATGAAAAAGAGAAGAAAAAGAAAACAGAAACTCCAGCACCTCAGTGAGCTACTTCCCCTATTTCACTGTCCTCCTGTGCACCCTATATGCAGCCATAACAAATGACTCATGAGTCCTTGAATGTGCTATAACACCCCGCCCTGCCCTTCTCCTGGCTGGCTCATCAGTCAGCGCTCACTGGAGTGAGGCCTATGTAGCAGGTCCTGGGGGAAGGCTGCCTTCCAGTGCTGCTACTCCTGCTCCAGCTCCCAGAGCACCCAAACACACCTATTCTCTGCCATGAGGCTGCAGCCATTGGTTTAGCTGACTCCTCCATCCCAGCTGTGGGCTCTCATTCATGTCTGTTTGCCTGTACCCAACCCAGTGCCTGACAGGCTGCTGAAAGACAAAACAGTGACCGAGCATCACACATCCAGAAGGCACTAATGGCTGCTGGAGCAGCAGAGACAGCTACATAAGAAGGTACAAGGTTTGATTTGTGGGCAAACTGTCCAACTAGAGGCCAGGGGTTGGAGTGGAACCGAAAGAAACACATCTAGATTAGCCAGAATGCACCAACGGCATCTGGAAGACAGTGTCCTGGCAGCCCATGGGGGCTGCACTGGTGTTGGAGAGTTTGACCATGAAGTCCCACATCAGAAATGCACCTCAGGGTCTAAGCTCGCTGACTACCTGGGGATGTGTCTGGTCAAGTGGTTGCTTCTGGAGAGCCACTCCTACAAACCCTTCCATGCGGCAGCTTGGAAAGATCCCCCACTGAGGAAAGGATAGAGAACCCCTGATCCAGAAACATCCCTTCTGTATCTAGCATGGTCTCCCTTCCTGCTGCAGGGTGTGGAACAGTAAGAGTGACAGCCTGGTTCACCAGCAGCGGGTTCCTCCACTGGCCAGAAAAATTCCTACCATCCTCACTTCCCCAGAAAAGAGGCCTAATTCTGCCTTTAGCAGACTCCTGCAATGACAAATCTTGAGGTAAGCAATGTGAACTAAGATAACTTATGAATCTGTGCTTTATGGGCCAGCATTCGCACCTGAGGGCTGCCAGGTCTCTGGCCAGTTCTCCACGCCCTCTCTAGAAGTGCTGAATTTCAGACGTAGAATCCTTATGGAAGGCCCACATTTTTATATTAACTATCCTAATTTTTGCACAGGGGTTTATAGTTTATAAAGCATTTGCAAACACTTAATTATAATTGATTTTCTCCTCTGAAACCACAAAAACAACACGTTCTAAAAAGGAAACTGAGATTCAGACATACTGAGACATGCTGAAAGTTACTATACCTGGCTAGCTGTTGAAAAGCTGGAAGGTAAACACAGTTCACTTTTACTGAAGCCTACATTCCTTCTGTGTGATCACACTGCTTCCTCAACTGTCCCCACTCCATCTGAAACTGGCCTGGTTATAAGAAGGGAGGCTGAGGCAGGAGGATGGCTGCAAGTTCAAAACCAGCCTGGGCTACAGAGTGAGCTAAAGGCCAGCCTGAACTGTATAATGAGACTGTGTCTCAAAAGGATTAAAAAAAAAAAGGCCAACAAAGAGAAGGCAGTGTCCTTTATATTTCCTCTTCTGGAGTCTGGGAGCTGTAAGTAAGCAGAGAAGGAGGAAGGCTATCCTTGACCCCAAGAGACGCTGCAGGGTCCCTGAGTGGGGTCTCTAGGTTGGGTTACTGAGTCTTCCTCCTCCCATGCAAAGGTGGCACCTCCACCTGTCTGGGGCCAAGCACTCTGGAAGCTAACCTCATACTGAGTCTCAGCACTCACATGCCAGGGTCCCAAACTTCTCTCACACCTGTTCTTCATTCACAGTCAACTCAGTACACTCAGTAGGCCACAAAATCAAGCATTTTAAACCAGGGACCGGCTAGCCTGCTGCCAGCTGGAAAAGAGATCAATTTAGGGTCATGTGAAGCAGGTTTGAGTCTCAGCTCCCATCACTCCTTTGGGACTCAGTCACCTTTTGTAGGCCTCAGTTTCCTCATCTGTAAAAAGCAGGGACATATAAACAAACAAACAACAGCAACAACAAAAAAAACAGGGACAGATAGCAATACTAGCTCCTTCATTCAAAGGACAGCTGAAGGATCAGATGTGATTCCATAGCTGATGGTATTCTGAAGTCTTTGCTGAACAAGAAGTGAGGGTTCCCTGTTCTGTGCAGAGGTGACCAAATCTTTTCAGCCATGTATCCTTTAAGACAGGGTCTTTTTTTCTTTTTCTTTTGGTACTGGGGATCGAACTCATGACCTTGAGCTTGCCAGGCAAGCACTTATGCTGCTCAGCTCAATCCCCAGCCCCATAAGACAGGGTCTTGATGGCCTTGAACTTTCCATCCTCTTGCCTCCACCTTCTGAGTAGCTGGGATTTCATGCTTGTGCCGCTGCACCACGCAAGCACATAACCTTTTAAACTTTCATTTGATAAGCACTTCCTAACTACCAGGAACCATTCCTGGGGTTTCTTAAATCTCTAATCCTCACAACTTTCTCTCTCTCTCTCTTTTTTTTTTTAAACTTTCTCTCTTTTGTCCACGGATAGTGCTGGGGATAGAACCAAAGGCTGCACACAAGCTAGGCATGTGCTTGCTGTACCTTTGAGCTACATTCTCAGCCCTTTGTCCTCCCTCTTTACTACTGAGAAACCAAAGCCTGAAGACAGGAGGATCCCTGAGGTCCCTTCTTTTCTACTGCTAGTTTGGCTAGAACAAAGCTGTTTCAGAGGTTCTCCCACTCAGTCTGAATGAGGGCCACTGCTGAAGGAGGCCCAAACCTACCCCTGGGAGCCTGAAGGAGCCCCTGCAAGTCATCTGCTTTGTGATCGGGATGGATGCTGGGGGACAGAGCGGCAGAGAGACACACAAGGAGCAGTAATCCTTTGACTTAAGCCAGTACTCCCAGTTGACGCAGATTCATGTATGTGCTGTCATGTTCATGGTTCCTAAAGAATGATGATTTTGTTTATTTTTAAAATGCAGGACATGCATAGCCCCAATTTGTCAAGAATATATAATAATAACAATAACATCACATCATTCTTTAAACATTGTGTTTCACTGCCTCAGGAGTTTGGGGCGAACAAGACTGCTTCTAACTGGAGTCTCTTTGTATACAGGGTAGCCCCACCCCCCAAAGCTGCCTAGCTCTGGCCTGTGGGAGAATACCTGCAGCAGCCAGAAAGGAAGTGACTCAGCCAGTGGGAAGTGGGAGGGGTGCTCAGAAAGAGGGCCTTATGCCCAGGCTGCTCCCCAGCACATCCGCACCAGACCATCCTCTGCTACTGCCTTTCCTCAGCAGGATTCCTGCATGCTAAGCAGAGGGCTGGGGCCCAGAAGTGGCCCAAATGCCTGCAGTTCAAAGATCCAGCACTAGGAGACAGGATTCATGATTAGCCCCACACCAGGGGACTGTGTAGTCACTGATGTCCCTCTTCACTGCGCTAAAGTCCTCACTGGGCTCCACTGTGGCCTCTTTGATAGGAGTAGAACACGACATGTGTCCAAGAGCAGTTTTGGAAGAAAGCCTCGGGGCCTCACAGATGGAAACGGACAGAAACTCTATGTAGGTTCCTCTGGTAAATCGATCAGTGGAGTGAGACACCCAGGTCCTGTGAATGGTAAAGCAGTCTGGTTGCTCCTGGGGCAAAAAGCTGCACCAGCAAGCATTCCATGGACTTCTGAGAACAGGATCCAGGGCAGCACTGCCAACCCTGCCACAAGCTCAGCACCCCCTGTCTCCGGAAACAGCTGATGTGACAACAAATAATCTGTCACAGGGCGTGGGTGTCACAGAAGGAAGGGACAGACTTGATAGCTCTTTCTTGGGCTGCGCTGGCCTGGTATCCTCTGTCCAAAGATGCAATCTAGAGGCTGGGGATTTAGTTCAGCGGCATAAGCACACACCTTGCAAGCAGGTAGTAGTGAGTTTGATGCCCGGTACCGATTAAAAAAAAAGATGCAATCTAGAGAAGCAGCCAAACACACTTGCTTGGAAGACATTTGTGGTGACACTTGACTCTCAGAGAACCTTCTGTCATGTGCAGGGATGGCAGAAAGAGTTACTGACAGCTCTCCCCCATCATGCCAGCCTGCTCCAGCTCACTTGGGCTTGAAGAGAAGATTGCAACAAGGGAAATCCTGGCATGAGCATGTGACTCAGGGGCCATTCTGTTCAAAACATCAGTTATTGCTTTGTGTGGTGACTCAGCCTGGGAACGAGGCCTGCCATGGAGTCCCATGTGGAGTTAAGTCTTGCTATCCATGGTAGCCTGAATCAGGCAAGGAAAAAGCAGTGACAGACTGAAAGAGGACTGGTTAAATGTGAGAGCTACCTTCTGTCTAACTGCGTGACCTGGGTACATGTTCACAGCCTTTTCAGCTAAAGAAGGACAGCACTGGCTGGGGATTTAGCTCAGCGACATAAGCACCTACCTTGCAAGCAGGCGGTCGTAAGTTCGATCCCTGGTACCGATAAAAATAAAAAAAAAAAAAAAAAAGAAGGACAGCACTGCCACTGAGGAGGATTCCACTGAGGACTGTGGAAGCCAGCATGCAGGAGGCACTGGATAAATGTTATGTTTCATTCTATTTCAGATTTCTACAGTGACACAGGAAAGCCCATACTGGGTCCAGGTGCACACAACTCTCTACTGTCTTCAATAAAAAAATTACTACAGGCATCCTGTGAGAAAAGCAATTTGGAACAAGACCAACAAAGGGCTTTTCCTTAACTGCCTCTATAAAAACTTAAATTAAATTTCATAATTTTGACAGTGAACAATACAGTTCACTTTGTGAAGTTTTACGGAATGCTTCTGGCTGTGGCCGTTCAGAAGGGCAAGAGGCTGCCTGGGATAATTGCAAAGATAAATGGCAGGCAGGTGGAGGGCCTCTCAACCTGCCATCCAGTTCATCCAGCTGGGTGGGCCCACATGAAGGTCCCCTTGCTCTGAGCCACTGAGAGGCCTGAGGGCCAGCGTTGAGGGCTAGGAATCTAGAGGCTCAGTCCATGCACCGTGAGAGCATATTCATTACACATCTGCTCAAGTATACATTTCCAGAGGGAGCCTCTCCACCACAGACCCTCCATGGGCCCAGAAACTCTGCAGAAAAAAAGCGTGAAACCACCACCAGCAATGAAAAGGAAACATGCACGTCTCCAGTCCAACAATCTAGTTCTGGGGATTTACCCTCCGAGATATTCAAATAAATTCACAAAAAGAAATGGGTTCAACAAGGGTCCTGTGGAACCATGCATAGCAGCAAAAAATGAAACCACAAAAATCAAAACACCCACACACCCCAGAAAAGGAAACAATTTAAATGTCCACTGGAGAAGGACTGGTTAACTAATTATGTTCTGTCTCCTGTAATACTATGCAGTTTTTTAGACTAGACCCAAACATGCTGAGAAAGATGTCTATGTTATCCAAGAAAATCAAACTACAGCACTATATATATAATATGATCCTATTTTGACTTAAAAAAGACTATACATTTTTTAAAAATATGCATAGGCAATCTGTAGAAGAAATTCAATAGGACTAGGGATATAGCTCAATGGCACAGCACCTGCCTGGCAAGTGCAAGGTCTTGAATTCAATTCCCCATACAAAATGAAACAAAAAAATTTTTTTCAACAGTGGATACCTCCAGAAAACAGAACCAAGGACCCAAGAAGAAAAAGGAGAGTTTTATTGTACATTCTATACTATTTGACTACTGTACCATAGCTATACTAATACTTTTTGAAAATCTAGAGATTTTATGAAACCCCCAAAATAGTTAAGCACAGTGTAATCAAGGGAGGCTGAGCCTCAGAGAAGACAGACTTTGGAGGGCATGACACAGGAGCAGGTGTAAGTCAAGTGCTCCAGCCATGTGAGCCTGTGTGCCAGTGTGCCAGTGTATGAGGGCACTGTCGGGGGAGGAGCCATGGTCAACACTCTTAGTAAGCTTTTGCTCCTCCAGGCAGCTTCCTGGCATATCTAAAGGATTTTCCTGCTTGTTTATTAGCATGCATAAGGTCTGAAAGCTGGCTCAGGAGAAGGCTTTGGGGACACTCGTAGACCTGCTAGCAAAGACGTCACAGGGGCCTCACAAGAGCACAAGAGCTGGGTTTGGGGTCTCTAGACATCATGCGCAAGTCTAAACAAACAATACCTGGTGTTTAAAGTAGTAGTTACTAGTGTAGGTTAAAATATGTTATGCCTATGTTGCAGAAGAGGAAACTGTAGTTAGAATGATTTGTTTAAGGTCACTCAGGCAATAAGTGTCAGAGCTGTGTTCTGAAGCCAGGTGTGACTTGAGCCTTGGCCCTTAATTGGTAGGTAATGTGATTTAAAGGTACCTTCTCTTACATGGCAGGAGGGGAAAGAACTTGTCTCCAAGTAGTGGTAATTCCATTCTTTTGACAAAGAAGGAACTGAGTGAGGTTTATCAAGGTCTCTTCCTGCTCTGTGGTTTTAAATCCAAAATGCTATGTAGACTGGGATACATGGGGCCAGAGCCTGGCCAGGACTGAGGAAGGGGATTGCACGGGTTCTAGGGTTCCACAAATGTGGGCTGGAAGTCCCAGCTCTGTCCTCACTGGCTGTGTAATGGTGGGCAGCCCCTTAACCACTGTGAGCCTGGCTAGAAAGCAGAGAAAAACCAATACCATCCTGAAGAGCACTAAAAAAGGACTGGATGGTGGTGGGGATCCTTCTTTTTTGCTGTTTTCTTCCTGTTTCTTTAGGAGGAAACACGTCAGAACAGTCAGAAGACAACATACTATGCTTCTCACCCCCAAAACCTGGTAATGCCAGAAATGCTGTACTTACTGTAAAAGTAATTCTTGCTCTCCAGAGCTGGTAGACTGCGAGATGAGGGTCCAAAGACCATACAGAATGTCAGATTATACTAGTTCCAAAGTTTCCCAAGTGGATGAACTAAGCTTCAAGCGCTGCAGTCCCCTTAACACATTTCACAGCAGTTCTGTCCCAAACTCAGAGACAAATGGCAGGCAGGTCAGTCCTCCTGCTGATTCCCAATCCAATGACCACAACCTTTTCTCTCTCCCTTCCCTGGGCCACAGATGTCCTAAAGGCAGAAGATCCCCTATTTTTCTTGCCAGGTAGATGGTGGTCTGTAAACACTTTTAGACGGGGACAGCTTCATTCCACATGATAGAAGCCTTCATGGTTTTGCCTCCTCTGGTGCTTCCTCATGATTGGTTTCTTTGAAATCAACAAGCCTAGAGACAGCTGGCCCCTGGGGAGCCAGAACTCACACCCAGACAGATGTCACAGCTGAGAGAGAATGACTGTCACTGCACTGGTGCTATTTACTCCACCCAGAAGTAGATGTGCTTGAAGGTGGCGGGTGTAAGGTTGCTCCAGTTTATTAAAGGAGAGCCCAGAAATTCTTTTTAAAAAGAGACCTTTTTTTGGTACTGGGGATCGAACGCATGACCTTGCACTTGCCAGGCAAGCACTTGTGCCACTGAGCTAAATCCTCAGCCCAAAAGAGACACTCTTTGAGGCAGTAACACTTCTGGGAATTTATCCTGTAGATGCCTAAGTTGGGCAAAATCATAGGTACAAAATCACTCCAGCTTTCAGGAGCAAAAGACAGAAAATAACCTGTGTTTATCACCAGCAGACAGCTTTTCGAATAAATTACACTGAAGAAGGGACCAAATGCAGCCAAACTGACCCAGACAGGCATTTGCCATGTGCCAAAATAGAATCACCTCTAAAACAGTAAGTAACCAAAACAAGCGATACCAGCCTTGCCCCTGTTGGCATTTGTACTGGAAATCAAACTCACGACCTTGCACTTGCCAGGAAGGTGCTGTGCCACTGAGCTGTATCCCTGGCCCTTCCCCTCTTGGCTCCTGACTACAGAGCCTGGGAGGATATGCGGGAGCAGCTGTGGGCCTAGGGCCACCTTCAAGGCCAGTGTGAGCCACCAGAGCAGGTGGAGGAGGAAAAAATGCTCTTGATTCAGGTCACTTTCCCTTCTATCTTATAGCCCAAGGACAAATCCTGTGACAATCTCCCACATTCTAAAGGGTATGTTTGAAGCCATGTTCATCAACACACTCTTCTCTGTGGCCTACTTTGTTTCAGGGAGAGCTCCTAGCTCCCTGAGTGGCAAAAGCACTAGGGTAGCTTCCTCTCACTTCCCTGAGGGTTCTGAGTCCAGATGGCCTCTGCAGATGCCCCTCCTTCCTAACAAGCAGGATTGAAGCTGCTGACCCAGCATCAGGCAGTAAATCCAACCTGAAGGTCTCTTCCTAGATCTGTGCTAGGAGGTGCTGATAAAGGTGCTGCTGCCCTCAGGGTCTACAGCTGTTCAGACCCCATGGGCTGTGGGTTGCTACATCAGAGTGGCTGTCTCAGAGACAAGGGCTACACTGGAATTTCTGCCCCTTGAGGCAGTTCACCCCTCTCAGCATACCTGGGGAGAAGAAAGGTAAAGGAAGGGAAGCTGCCTTCTCCAGGGAGCTGACCCACACAACACTTGAGGGAGTCTTGCCCCAAAGCAGGACAGAATTCCACAGGATTTTGCAATTGATCCTTTCCCTTGAGGGTGTGCTCAGCCTAACTGAATAACCTGTCAGATTCCACTGGCTATATCTTCTTCCTGAGCCACCTTATCTCTGCACCATCATTCACTCTGTCACCCAAGCCAAGGACCATGGATCTGCCAGTTTATTTTCTCTCAATCTTCACTTCCAAACACTCTCAAGACAGTATGGCACTCTGTCTGTGGTCCCAGTACTCGGGCTGCTGCAAGTTCAAGGCCAGCCTGGACTATGTAGCTAAAAAGCAGCCAGAACTACATAGCCAAACCCTGTCTCAACAAACAAACAAAAAACCACAACCAGAGTCCAGTTGATTTCCTCTCATGAGCACCTCTGATCTTGACCCTTCTTCCCCACTGCCACCACCTCTGTCCTGATTCAAGTCTTACTTGCTCTCACTGTGTATGATTACTGCAACAGCCTCCTACAGGGACCCCACACTCACTCTCTCCCCAGTCCTTCCTCCATGGCAGCCAGAGCACTCTGCAAGACGCAGGTCTGATGCTGTTTCTTCTGCTTAAGATGCTAATCACCCACAGAATGCAAAGTCCAAGCATCTTGGCATGGTGCATGCCCACCTTTCTAGCATGACTTTCACACCTTGTGCTGAAACCCTTTGGGGTTCCTAAAGTGCCACACACACCAACACACAATGACACCTGTGCCACACTGGTTCCCCTGCCTGTTCTGTAGACCCCCAGAAAACTCTATTTACTCAAGATCGAGTTCAAATTTCAAGGACTCTTCTTCAAAGTCCTCCTCATCCTCAAAGTGAATCACTCCTTCCACTTGCTAGGTGCCCACCAAGTGCTGCACAGCCTTGTGGGAGAGGCTCATCAAGCTCTGTGCACATGTCCATGGTTATATGCCTACCCTGTTCCTGCTGAGCCACAACCTCCTCCAGGGCAGGATTTGCCTCTCGTCTTCTCCTTTCCCCAGTACCCAGCACCTGTCAGCTGCACTAGGAAGAAACATGTATGCACTTGGGCTTCTGCATTTTGAGCCACCACATACATCAGTGTTCATAATGCCTCCGGATGGTGCTAATTTAGGCATCAGACTAGGTCACTTGTAGCGACTCACACAAAGAGCTCTACATTTTCTCCCATGTGTACATTAAAATACTATTTTTCCCCCCTGTTGCAGTCTTACTTCTGTTTGGAAAAGGGTTGCTTTAGAGATCCACACTGAATCATCTGCATTGCTCCTATACCTGCTGGGTAAACTCTCCACAGATTTCCTTTTTGAAAAGAATACAATAAAATTCTGTGATCCTGTGATCCCCCAAGACAGTTTTGACAGCTCAACAAGACACAGGTCTAGTTGCTATGAATTGTTTCAACTAATTCCTCGAAATTCTTTCCTGCAGGCTGTAATAGAAGCCAACACCACTTTCACTCCTTCGTGAGTGCTAAATACTCAACCCGCAATATCTCGCTTCATCCTCACAATTGACCCACTAGGGAGCTACTCTTATTATCCCCATTTTACAGATGAGAAAGCTGCATGGAGAGAATAAGGTAAGTGATCAGTAAAGCCAGGATTAGAACCCACATCTGTCAGGTGGCACAAATAGCTCTTAGCTATTACACCCTAGTAACATGTCTAAAAAAATCAAATTAAAGGCACAAATAAGCAAATGCAACATCCGTTACAACTGGATTTCTGAGATGGCAGCCCCACCTCAGTTGGGTGGCAGCTTATATAACTGCAATCCCAGAAGGAAAAAGGTCCATGTCCCTGGCATTTCTTTGCCAAGCAGAAAAGCCCAGATCACGCAGTGCTTTCTCAGGGTGGATCTACCACACTACCCCAGTACCAGCTCTCCTCATTCAGAGGCCTGCAGTGATCTCCACAGAGGTCCTTCTTTCCTCTTGCTTCCCTCTTGTACTAGGATTCCAAGGAGATCTGTCTACAAGACAGCCTCATTCAAATCAGTCCTCTGTTCATGGTCTCCCCAGTGCCCTGGGCATGAAGTCCCAAGTCATTAACTGACATTCCTTAGTCAACTTTTATTGCTTCATCTTGCACCAGGTCAACTTCTATATTGTAGTGAACAACAGTCTGAGGTTTCTGAAATAAACTATGAATCTTTCTTTCAATAGAACACATTCCTCTTCTTTCTCACTTAGCTAAGCCTCCCTCTTCTCTCCTTCAAGACTTGGCTCCAGCCTCCTTTATGCCAAGATTTCCTAATGTACCTTTCACGTTCCTAGATAAGCTAGCAGCTTCCTCTCCTGGCCTCATGCAATGTTCTGTCCTCCATTATTTTTAATAGTACTGGAGACTGAGGCTCACACATGCTAGCCAATTAGTCTACCACTCAACTAAGTCTCCAATGCTTTTTATTCTGAGCCAGGGTCTTACTAAATTTGTCCAGGCTGACCTGTAATTTGAAATCCTTCTGCCTCAGCCTCATGGGTAGCTGAAATTACAGTCTGCTACTAACTAGCTTTTTCAGATCACATTTCAACTGTTTACAGGTCAGTCTTCCCTAATCAGACCACTGAGCTCTTTGAAGTAGGAATGGCTAACATTTACTGAACTCTTATGCAGTAGACAGTTCTATATTTACACGTGTCTAGCTTTTTAACTTTATATTATCATCACTGTTTTGTAGATGAGACACAGAAAGTTAAGCAAAGTGCCCAAGGTCACACAGCTAGAAAGTGGCTGAACTGAGCAAGCCTAGCTCTAACACCTACTCTTTTTCTTTCTTTTTTTCAGACAGGGTCTCTCCATATAGCCCATGCCAGCACAACAATCCTCCTGCTTCAGCCTCCCAAGTGCTGAGATTACAGGCATGTGCCACGAGGACCAGCTTCCAACACCTACTCTTCAATACTGTACTACCATGTATTGCACCTGCCTCTACAAGCACCCTGTTATTTGAGGGATGAATGAATGAATGAATGAATGAGGCTATCTTTAGGCTGTCTAGATTAATCTACAAAGGGCTAGCATGGCAAGGTCAGAAGGAGAGCTGGAGAGCTTACAATAAAGATCCTCTGGTCTCTACAATTACACTGCTCTTCCTTATCTCATGCAAAACAATTCAGCCAAAAGGGAAAGGAGCCCAGCCCAGGATGACTACTCTCTTCCCCATGGTTCTCAAAACCAAGCAAAGCCAATTGGTTTCCTCCAGTGACTTAAAACAGATCAAAGTCTATCCTGCTACAGAATGCCGACTGTCATCTCTCCCTTCCGCCAACAAAAGGGCAACAAACCTGGGGAGTGTGAGTGGGCAGAGAACACCACGAGTCCAAATGCTCAGATCTACTGGCTGAAAGGTGGGGCCAAGTGGCGTGGGAATGGGCGGGCCTGATCCGGCATGGCAGGTGAAACCCTGACCACAGCAAGGTAGTCCCTTGGAGAAGACCGGCCAAACGCGGACCTGGTAAGCAGGCTGCTCTCTCACCTGAACGCCACCCAGGACGCGAAACTCCCTGGTAGCCATGGGACCAGTGCCAACCAGCGAGGGTTCCAGGAGGAAACCCTGGAGAAAACTCTCTGGGAATTCGTTCTAACTTTCAAGTCACCTCTGGAGATCAGGGAGAAGCAAGGAGAGACCGGAGGCGTCTCTTTGGGAAAACCTGATTAGATTTAAATGCCGGCTGCTTCACTTACTATGAGTCGCTCCGGAAAGGGCTGGTAATGCCCACTAAATAAGGGCTGTGACGGCTTCTGAGACTCCCCATTGGCCCTGTCGCCGGCGAAGGGCAGACCCCCAGCGGAGGAGAGAACATTCGCTGTTGTGATTTCTGTCACCCTGGTCCCACCACCACGGCCGCTGGGGCCCGCCCCGCCAAACCGCAACGCCCTCCCGGCTCCCCGCTCTGAGCCCCCGGTCTCACCTTCCCGGGGTGGTCAGCGCTGCTCGCCCATAGTCCGCAGCCCGGAGCCGGGGCCGCTCGGCGCTCCGTCCCGGGGACCCGGGGCCGGGCCGGGGGCGTGCAAGCCGCTTACCGCAGCCTCCCAGCGTAGCCACCCGAGTCGCCACCGCCGCCGCCTCCCTCCATGGCTGCGGCGCCGCCACCTGACAACGGAAGTGACGCACTGCCCCCCTCCCGGCTACAGCACCGCCCCGTCCCCGGACACGCCCCCCCATGCTCCGAAGCCCCTTAGCAATCAGATTGGGTCGCCATCTTGACGATGGGCGGAAGCCTTCAGGCAAGAAGCCAGAATCTGACTTATGATTGGATTAAACTGGGTCCTTGGATGTAAACTATAAAACTATTGGAGATGGAGACGTATGGGGGCGGTATTTACCGTTCATCGATGTCTGCCAGGAGGCTGGGAGGGAGGCACCGCCCCACCTTGACGCCCTAGAACCTCGTGGGCAGTACAACCCGCCCTCTTGGGGTTGACCCTTACAGCCGCTGGAAACCAGCCAACTGTCGTTTACATTTATAAGAAAAGCAATACTTCCTTGATGTCTATTTCTTGGAGTCCAGAACTGTGCTGTTAGGCTCAATAAAAGACAGGAACTCCTGTCGTAATGCTCATAATTCATTGCCCTCTCTAGGCCCTTTAGGAACCCTGAGGATAGCCATCTTTAATTTAGAGATCCTGTAGTCCTGACCAGAGACGTTTACAGGAAAGAGTTCCTGGTAACGATTCCAATCACCTAACCAAGTCTCGCCTGCCACAGTTTCAATCCCTTTCTCTTCCTTCAGCAGCCACGCCCTCTATGAATCAGCTTCTTGCACCAGCAGATGAGCCCTTTAAAGAGATTGCATCAGGCTGGTGACTCACAGGGGGCCTCTGAGAGCCTGACTTCCCTCCCCTGGCATGTAGAAGCAGCTAGAAGGACTCAGTGGCAGCAGCACCAGCAGCCGTAGCCCAAGTCCTTTGCCTCTGAAAAATAAGCAGAGATGCTTGTTGCTTCTGACTTTAACTCTCATTTGTCTTTCCAGCTGTTCCCTAGTCATTCTGTATCCATCTGTAGGCACACGTGTCCAAGCCTGTATGCACTGTGTGTGACCAGGGTGTGTGACCAGGCACTTATGTGTGTGTGAATTTGTCATGTCCACAAAGTAGTAGCTGGACAAGCAGGCTGATCTGAGGGAGGTCTGGCTGCACTTTCCTTTTCTTTGTCTCTGTGAATGCCTAGTACCCGTTAAGGTGCTTACAGAGCCGAGTAACAGTAATCAGAGCATTTCCTACTGTTGTGCACCCACTGTGTTAAGCACTTCAGAGACAGCAGCATTAGGCATCTGTTTACAGATAAGACTCAGAGAGGGAAAGTAACCTGTCCAAAGGCATATAGCTAATAATGGCAGGACTGTGATTTGAACCCAGTACCGTGGATTTCCAAAAGCTAGAATTTAAATCCCTCCTGTGTCACAAACTGGATAACTAAGTGTGAGTTCTCAGAACATCCTGCCTCACCAGACAGAAATAACATTTTATAAGATTATTATGAGGACTCACTAAGTTTTGAAAACAGCTTCTCACAGGATCCAGAAAGTGTCATGTTAGTGGCAAAGCCTTAATGAGACAGATGGCCAACAGACAGGCATGAAGTTAGGTCCCAGCCCTCCGTGCTTCTCTCTTTGACAAAGGGAGAAGCCCAGGGATTCCGGAAGCCTTGATACTGACAAGAATAAATCCTGGGTTTTCCAGGGCTCTAATTATCAGCCAGATGAATCACTTGGCAATGACACCACCATCCCCACCCTCAGGAGACTCTCGGCTGATTCAAAATACAGGATTTTAAGGAAGGAGAGAAGGAGGAAGAGAAAGAAGAGATAGAGGAAGAGATAGGAAGAGAAAGAGATAATGAACAGGAAATAAAGGTGCCAGCTAGAGGAAATGAAAAACTGTCACCAGGACGCTAACATGAAGAGATGGTTGGGACACAGATACACATGATGACATACTTCCTCTGGCTTTCCAACTCTGGCTGACTGATAATGCTGTTGTAACAAAGTGACACCTGTCACAACAATACAACATAGTTACTTGATGAAGAAGAGGCAGATCTGTCGGTCATAGAAAGGGGAAGAGATCCTCAACTCCTGGGTCCTTTTCAGGCTTCTAAAGGCCAGTCCCTTTTTATTGGCTATTTTGGTTTTTTGGCCTTTCTGGGATGGCAAATTTTGAGTGTCAGATCCATAAGGTGGCTGTGTATGAAAACTAAGGTGAGCAGAAGCAATTCTAACTTCATCCTGGCATTAGTATGATGTCAAAAGTGCTGGGCCTGGCACTATGGCACATGCCTATAATCCCAGCACCTGACAGGCCAAGGCAGGAGAAATTTTGTGAGTTCAAGGCCAGCCTGGGCTACATAGCAAGACCCTGGCTGGAAAAAAAAAAAGTGCTCGGAAGCAGATAGTATCTTAATTAAAGTGATGAAATTGGACTGGGTGTGGTGGTACACATCTGTAATCCTAGTGTTCTGGGAAGCTAAAGTAGGAGGATTACAAATTTAAACCTAGCCCAGGTAATTTAGCAAGACCTTGTTTTAGAATTTAAAAGAAGGGATGGGAATGTAGCTTGGTGCAAAGGCCCTGAGTCCAATCCTCAATACTGGGAGAAAAAATCATGAAGTTGGGAGCCAGGCAAATCTCAGTTCAAATCCTAATTCTGTTGTTCTCCTTCAACCAATCATTTCTCTAGGTCTATCTGTGCACCTAAAATGAGGTTGTTAATGATGGACTGGAACCCATGCAAAATCAGACCAGACATTCTGCCTCAAGAGAGAAGCTTTATTGGACCAAGAAGTAGGGGGACCAGACTTGCCTTGCAGGCCAAAGCAGCCATTTCTTGGCTCAAGGAGAGGCGCTTTTTTTTGTCCTGGGGATTGAACTAGCAACTGCGCACTTGCCAGGCAGGCACTTATGCTACTGAGCTAAATCCCTGGCCCCTAGAGCAAAGGATTTTTAAGGTTTGTTTGGGGGGGGGGAACCTCTGCAGGTGAGCCAGGTGCAAGCAGCAGATTGTGATGGAGTCCATCATCTAGTACATTCCTAGGCGGAGTTGACTTTTGCAGATGGAACAGTTTTGGGAAGTTTTTTGTTTTTTTTTTTTTCTTGTAACCCAAGCCTAAGCAGGCTCCAGAGACAGGATGACCTTTCAGTTAATATACAGGGTTGCTATGATGATACAGTAAGATTGCTTTCACTTCTCAAAGACTGATGATGGAGGCCCCATGATGCCACATAGCAACTCTGCCCTCATGGAACATAAGGAGTGCCTAGCTCAGGGCATGATACAGTGGTTATTTCTGATTGTCATCATGATGCCCATCTTAGGATTCTGCCTGTAACTTAACCATGGGAACTAGGGAGTTCCCTTCCCTTCTCTAGGTCTTAGTTTTCTCAACTGTAAAGTGATGAAGTTGGACTGTGCCAGTAGTTTCCAACTGTTCCACCTTTAAAGACCATTTTTAGTAATTTTCCTCCATACAAGATGTACATTTGGGGGCCAGGGATTTAGCTCAGCGGCACATGCACCTGCCTTGCAAGTGCACAGCTGTGGGTTCAATCCCCAGTACCAAAAAAAAAAAAGATGTACATTTGGTAAATTTTGTCTGGCATACAACTTGCATCAAGTAATTTCTTCCTCTTTATTGATGATGGCTTTAAATTATACCATTGGATCTCACAACGAGGAGCAACAGGCCAATGTAATCACCATACTGTGGTTACATCTCTGAGTACAAAGTAGGACTGTTTGTCATCCTTCACAATTTAGATGCTATTTCTCTGGGTTCTTTTGAAATACTGCTGAGAACTCAAGGAATCCCTGCTATCCTTGGAGGCCCTTCAGGCACAGATGCCAGACTGCAGCTTACTGAGCTGGTGTAAGTCCTACCTGGCTGGCCACACTGAGAGCTGGCCATGCTATGTCCTGGAATGTCTCTGGGAGACCCAAGCTGTCAGCAGCTTGCCCACCTGGCTTTCCTGAACTTTGGCAGTCCCTTCCCTCAAATGAAGGTCCCCTGAACTATTCTCTCCAGGAATGGGGGCACGGAAAGAGGGGAATACTCTGTGCCAATTGAGCACCCATAGTTTCTAGGGGTGTCATCTACTGGGACTTCCCTGGCTGAAGCTGCAGAAAGGGTGGATGTGTATGCCTGGCAAGGAGGAGTGCACAATCTGGTCTCTGATGGAATAATGCCCACAGGAAATGCTTTCCATCTTTTCCTTGGTGTCCATGGGCCCTCCCTCACAGTTAGGTTATTCTGCATGTTATTTCAGGAAATGAAGGATATGACAGACTGCAGAGTTCATTTTTAGCTTCTTTATTTCAAAAGCCCAGCCTTCAGGGGGTAGAATGGGAAGAATTTCTGTACAGAAACAAATTTAGAAAACTGTGTAACACAGGGATCTGGGTGAAGAGATGGCCCCTGATGAGAGAGTAGCTTTTCCTGGACCTCCTGCTGGGGTTGTCAGTTGGGTCTTTGGATCAGACAGCAAAGAACAGCCATGGTCCTTTTCCAGGTTATGGCACCAAGGAGGCAATACAACTCGGAAAAATGAAGTTCTGGAGTTGTGTGCTGCTTATTGGCCAAATCTGGGCCCAGACAACCTAATACCTAAGAATTTTCTGGGCCTAACACAGCCTGAGGAAAGCAAGCAAACAAACAAATGAAACAAAAAAACCAAAAACATAACACCTGAGAGGTAATATGCAGAGGGTTCTTTTAGGCAGCTCAGGAAGCAGCAACCTTTGCGAGCTGATGACCAATAATACACATAAATAGGGACATCTCTGTGGTGATGGACGTCTCACTGTGACTCAGTGGCCACCACATCAGACGAAAGGAAATGTCTTTGAATTGAAACATAATTCTAAGGAAAACACAGGGAACTGTGAAGTGATTGTCATTGAGTTTCTGCCACTCTGGCTGGTTAGATGAAACAGGAACTCAAAGTGAGTCAAAGTTCAGGTTCTATTTCCTACACACCAGAAAATACAATCAGAACATTGGTGCATGCCTGTGATCCTAGAGGCTGATGCAGGAGGCCTGCCATGAGTTCCAGGTCAGCCTGGGCTACATAACAGAACAGGATCCTATCTATACACATACACACACATGCATACACACTGAGAGAGAAAGACAGAAAGAAATTAATTGCAGCCAGGAGCTGCGGCTATAGATCATGTGTTAAGCCAGGATGGTTGGTGCACAGAGAGAAAATTATACTCAGCTACATTCTTTGCCTACAATGTATCATTTGACACAGCCCCCATTTCTCTACTCCCGCCTCTCTCCCTTCTATGCCAGTCATGATGACACTGTCATCCATCCTAAATCCTAAGCTTTCCCTCAGGACTTTGGTTCTGGCAGTTTCCTTTGTTTTCCCTGGGCTCTTGTAGTTCAGGCTGGCCTTGAACTGTGTAGCCCAGGCTGGCTTTGAACTTTTGGCAACTTCTCCACCTCAGTCTCCTGAGTGCTGGCCACAAATATATGCCACCACATCCAGATTCCCTGTGTCTTTAAATAGCAGGCTCCTTAAGTTTAAATTTCACTTCCTCAGACCACTTTTTAAAAGAAATGAAACTACTTCTATTATTCTATCAAAGACCCTGTTTATTTCCTTCATGGCATCTGTATAAATTTTTACATTGCTCATCTATTGTCTGCCCCCTGAACAGACACCTGAGGGCAAGCCTTTGTCCACTCCCCCCCCCCAATAAGGGAACCAACCCATGGCCTTTTCACTGAGTTAAATCCCCAGTCTTACTTATTGGTTATTTCCTTATTATTTACTTATTGGTTTTTTGAGACAGGATCTCATTCTGTGATTCACATTGGCCTTGAACTCACTGCATAGCCTAGGCTGGCCTCAAACTTGCAATCCTCTTGCCTCAGCCTCCTAAACGCTGGGATTACAGGGATGTGCCACCACTACACTGGCTTTTATTTTTTAACGTTAAGTCAAATTGCTAAATGGCTCAGGTGGGGCTCAAATCTGTGATCCTCCTGTCTCAGCCTCCTGGGACACCAGGTGTGCACCACTGTGCCTGGCTCTTGTCCAATTTGATGTTCTTTCAATTGTCACTGGTGTTCCTGGGACACACCTGATGCTGTGAAACGACTGACCAGTAGCAGTCAGGGAATTCCTGGCTTCCCATAAGATGGTGGGCACACTGCTGGGTGTGGTGGCACACACTATAATCCCAGCACTCGGGAGGCTGAGGCAGGAGGGTCGTTGTGAGTTTGAGACCAGCCTGGGCTATAAAGTGAGCTCAAGGCCAGCCTGGATAGCATAGCAAGACCCTGTCTCAAAAAGATGAAAAAAAAAAAAAAAAGATGGTCGGCACTGAGCATTCTGGGTTTTACTCAGTGCCCTTGAAAAGCCTATGCCACAATCCAGGATAGACTATAAAAGACCCATATCCTTAGGGCCTGCAGTCAGCTTTGCTCTCAGCCAGGTGCTGGCAAAAGTATGTCTCAGCAGGGCCTGGTTCCTTTCCTTCCCAAGGACAGATGGCCTAGTAGAGTCCAGCAGAGGACAATTAAGGAACATGTCCTTACTCTGTGACTTCCCTGGCTGGCCCTGATGAAGCTGCACAAGAGCTTGATGTGCCATCCAAGGTTCAGAATAGACCTCTGCTCTACTCCTAGCCAAACCGCCAGCAGGAGCCCTCTTCAAGTCTAGAAATACGTGCAAACGCCCGGGAAAGGTCTGTGAGGAGGCTGCAGCGGGCGCTTCTGCCAGCTCATCATCTTGTCCCCGCCTGCTGAGCACCTATGAACATTTCCACCCCCAGGACCTCCCTTCTGGACCTGCCCCTCATTTCTTTTACCTGTGGTCACCTTGTGTGTTAGCTGCTTTCTTGTTGCTGAGACACAATACCTGAGAGCCACAGCTTTGAGGAGGAGAGGTTTGCATTGACTCACAGTCCATAGTAATTTTAGTCTGTAGTCAGCTTGCTCCAAGGCAAGGTGTTGTGGCAGAGGACAAAGAGCTCATGGCACGGTGGTGACACAAGAGAGAGATCAAGGTGGGGAGGGAAGGAGAGACCCTTTAAGGCCATGCCCCCAGTGACCCACCACTTCTGACCAGCAAGCCAGCTATAAACCCCCCTAACCCCACTACCTTCCCAAAGCCCCGCCACTTACGAGGGCATGAATCTTGTGGGGGGCCATTTTATTTTTAGGGGAGGCATTTTAGATATAAACCATAACACTTTGTGAAATTGGTCCCTTTAAGTCAGAAGGGCTTGGAAATTCAGAGAAGGGGTTTTCTCTCTGCTGGGATCCTGTGTTTTCTTCTGCATGCAGAGTTGAGGGGCTCCCAGGACTTTTAGTCATCACAGTCTTCAGGGAGTCAGGGTGAGTGGGTGTTTCTAAGGCAGATTCCTGGTTGAAGTCTGAAGTCAGAGGGAGTCAGGAAAGTTCCTTTTCCTTTCCCTTTCCTTCCCCTTTCCCTTTTCTTTGGAAAGTTCGTTTTCTACACACATTTCAATTAGTTCTCATGAGGTGGTCCAAGCATAACACTTCTATGGAGACTGATTTAGGAACTCCCATACCCAAAGGGAGGACTAGGAATACTCCAGCCTCGCCTCTCTGCCTCAGGAAACAGTAGTGAGATTAACTGCCTTTTCAACAGGTATCTGAATAGAAACACACTTTCTACCTGACCCCACTGAAGTATTCTCTGACTACAGTTCTGTCTTTCCTACATATCAGAGTCATCGGGGACAGTCCTAGTGTAGTATGGTGTGGTGGTACACACCTATAATCCCAGCACTCTGGTAAACTAAGGTAGGAAGTTCACAAGTCTGAGCCCAGCCTGGGCAATTTAGCAACTTAGTGAGACCCTGTCTAAAAATTAAAAAATAAATATATAAATAAAAGGCTGATGATATAGCTTAGGACAAAGGCCCTGGGTTTACGTGCCAGTACTTTTGTTTTTCAAGTGCCAGTATTAAAAAAAAATAAGTCCCAGTGCTTGGGCCACACTCTACACCAATTAAATCTGAATCTTAGCAGGGTGTGTGCATATGCGTGGTGGAGGGGTATGATTCCAACATGCAGCCAAATCAGAGACCATGAGCCTTACTATACAAGACCAGCAAGATGCCTGCCACCTAGAAGGGAAAGCGCAAGGCATGGATCTCTTTGTACTCAAGGTTGGTTTTATGAAAAAATGAACTACAAGAGAAAAGGGGGTTGCGGTGACTCAGGCCAACTACATTTAATAACCTCCATTGGGAGTGAACTGAAAACTACTTGACAAATTTCCTAAATCAATAAATCATACTTGGGCACAAATGATCCAAAAGGGGGATTGTCACCTACCCCAAGGTCACAGGCAGACAGACAGAGTTCTGTCTCCCAGTATGAGTCTGAGAGGTGCACTCTGTGAAAGAGCTGTAGCAAGAGATGTCTGTCCTATACCAGGCTGGGAGGGGTAGCAGGAATTGGCTCAGAGAGAATCCTGAGTTAGTTCCAGAACTTGCTGAGGCGACAGCCTCACTTATGTTTTTTGGTGGGAAACTCCTGCCGGCCTTGTCCCTTGCTGCCAAAGTTTCGCACTCGATGGATGATCTGCAACTGCTGCTCAATGGTGGCGGTGATGTTCACGTCATCTGGGATGTGGACATATCGAACGTTTCGGCCTGTTATGAAGAGGTCATCCAGTTCAACCTGATGCCCCCGACGGTCTGTGTAGGTGACCTTAGCCAGGCGGATGTTCATGAAAGCATCGACATTGTCAATTCGTCCGTGGGCCACACTCTCATCCCGTAGGTCCACAGTGGTCACCTGGCCCTGAAGGCCTTGCAACAAGATGATCAGGCTGTTCTCGGAGATGGTCCGCTCCTTCACTGAGTGGCTCACTGCCATTGTTCCACACAGGCTGGCTGCTTGCTGTGGGCAGAAGCACACGGATGGCAGCTATAGCAGGCTAGGGACTACAGTGCACACTTTCACCAGCTTCTCAAAATCCCTGGCACCAGCCTTCCCAAGCCTAACCACCTTTCCAGTTTTCACCTTTTTTGGATACAAGTTTCATATACACATCTCATAGTATTCTCAGATCACTTTGTAAACCAAGGATTACTTACACCCTTTATAGATAGGGAAAATATGGTAAGGACAAACTAACACATTCTTACAACTTGCTTAACATCATATAATTGCTAAATGGAGGTGGAGGGATTCAAATCCTCAGCTGCCTAACTTGAATCTCACACCAGTAGTTCTGAGCCTTTTAGTTCATTAGAATCACCTTGTAAGGTGAGATTTTTCTCTTTTTAACGTAGGTCTTGGTATATATTCCAGGCTGGCCTCAAACTGTGGCAATCCTCTTGCTTCAACCTACCTTCACCAGTGCTGGAACTGCAGGCCACCCCACACTCAACCTAGAGAAATTTCACCTAGCTTCCACACCTCAAAGATTCTGATTTATTTGGTTAGCACCATAAAGGTCCAGATATCTTAAAATTTAAAAGCTCCTCAGGTAATTCTAAAATTGTTGACAACCTTGAGATTCACTGCCCTAAAGTAATTTATATCCTTGCTACCCAAAATATGCTCTGTGGGCTGGGATCTCCAGTGCAACTGTTAGAAATACAAAAGCATGGGTCTTGCCCAGTATGGTGGTGCACACCTGAAATCCCAGTACTCCAGAGGCTGAGGCAGGAAAATCACAGCGAGCTGGAAGCCAGCCTGGGCTACATAATGAGTTCAAGGCCAGTGTGCACTACAAAGTGAAACCCTGTCTCAGGAAAAAACAATTTTGGATCTCTCTCTCAGACCTACTGACATAGAATCTGACCCTTATGTGAATTAGATGCATGTGAAAATTTGGTGTATGCTGGTGATCCCAGCACTTTTGGAGGCTAAGACAGGAGGATAAAAAATTTGAGCCCATCCTAGGCAACTTAACCATGAGATTTAGTCTCAAAAAATAAAAATGATGGGGGAGGGCGAGAAAAACTAGAAAGAATTAAGACCTATCATGTCATGTGCCAACTCTCCATGATGAATGTAAACATTATGTATTACAAATGTGCTAATAAAAATAAAAATTATTAAAAAGGCCAACCTTTTAGAGAGCACATAAATAAGACTGGGGAGATAGCTCAGTGTGAAGAGCCTGAGTTCAACACTTAGTTCTCCAAAACAAAAACAAAAATTCCAAATGTTAGTATGCATCAGAATCACCCAGAGGATTTGTTAGTGCACAGATTGCTGAGCCCCAGTTCCTGAGGGTCTGAGCTGGAGCCCTGGAATGTGCAAAGGAAACAAGTTACCAGATGATGCTGATGTGGGCCAAGGGTCCACCCTGCAGGTGGCCTGTACCATGCACTTTCCATGTAAGTAAAAATTTAAACAAACGAAAAAATGTAGTATGTAAAATACAGTACACTGATTGGAATTCTCAATCTACACTTAACTCTGTAGGTCACTTAGTCTCTGAAATTGTTTCATTTATTAAACTATCGCTAACCAGAATCTCTCTATGGCAAGGCCACTTTCCTGTGCTTTCAACATGCCTCGATACTGGATTCATAACTGTCTCATCTAAATCTTATTCTCAGACCCTGAGTCAAAGGTCTCTCAAGACTGCATTGAAACATACCACCAAGGTCGGGGGCTGGGGATTTAGCTCGGCGGCATAAGCGCCTGCCTTGCAAGCAGGCAGTCGTGAGTTCGATCCCCGGTACAAATAAAAACAAAAAAAAAAAAAAAAAAAAAAAGAGAGAGAGAGAGAGAGAGAGACCAAAAATACCACCAAGGTTCTGCGCTGTGGCATTAAGCGCTCCTCTCCCCACTTCCCCGTTTAAGCCTGAGAATGATCCAGCAAAGGTTTGGCGCCGCGCTGTGACTGCAAAGCGCAGCCACTGGGCCTCGAGAGGCCTGGGCTCGGGGACAGGCTCTGCTACTTCCTAAGGAGGCAGAACCTGTGCTAGTCAATGGGTTGTTCGCGAGTATAGCCGCACCCGTAAGATGGGGATGTAGAGGCCCCTTTGCACGCGGAGCAGCGGAAATGGGTGTCGGGAGAGGAGCCACTCTACAAATGTGGGAGAAGATGCCTCTCGGGCTCCCCGCACTCTGCAGACCCGGACCCACCACGCCTAATTCCTTTGCTTCCCGCGCCCGCGTTTCCGCCGAAGCCTGCCAGCGCCTAGCTGAGTTGCCTCCTGCCGCCACCAACTCGCCGAGAAGCCATGGCAATGCTGGCCGCAGCAGCTCATAACATTGAGCCACCTCTGTGCGCCAGGCCGCGTCGCGGGAGCTGGCCGCAGACTACGACTCCCAGGAAGCTCCGCGCTAAGGGCACGCAGAGCGTCAGACGTGCGGTCGCCTGGGCCGCGCCGCAGAGTACAACCTCTAGGAAACCGCCAGCTAGCCTCGGCTCATGCTCATTTTGTTATCCCGAACCGAAGAACTTCGAAGACTGGGTTGTAGAACGACCAGGAGCTGATGAATGTCTGTCTGAACTGGTGGCGCCGAGGGGGAGAGAGTAAAACCCGAAAATAGTATAAACGTTGTTCAGATGATTAAAATAGTGTGATGTCATAGTGAGTGGATAACCTTTTATTGGAAGATGTGGATGTCCTGAGGAGGTTACTTGAGCTGCGGTGAATGACATGAAAGTAGGCCAAAGTTAGGAGAGCAGTTGCAATTAGAGGACACGGTTTATATGAACGAGTTTTTATGACCTTGACAGTGGGACAAACGGAAAGGCTACTGAGGCAGAGGAGAGCAGTGTATCAAAGATGCCCCAGAGAAAGGAGCCCCGGCCTTTAGGACTTTGTAAGCCAACGTGAGAAAGCTTGGATTTCATGGTTAGAAGTGCGGGGACCTAGGTTCAAATCTGTCCTTTGCTGACTGCATGATTTAAGGCAAATTATTCTCTGCCTTAGTTTCCACATCTAATACCAGGAGTGCAGTGATTGATAAACTGTCAGAGGAGAGCATCTCTCTCCTATCTCCTTCGATTCTTTTTTTTACAGTGGGGACTGAACCCAGTATGTCTTGCATGCAAGGTAGGCACTGTACCACTGAGCTACATCTCCAGCCTTTTTTTTTTTTTTTCAAGTTTAAGAAAAATTAGCCAACTGTAATCGCAGCGCTCTGGGAGCCTGAGATAGGATTGAAAGTTTGAGCCCAGCCTAGACCATTTAGTGACTTAGCAAGATCCTGTCTCAAAAAAATAATCAGCTCGGGCTGGGGATTTAGCTCAGCGGCATAAGCGCCTGCCTTGCAAGTGTGTGGTCATGAGTTTGATCCCTGGTACCGATTAAAAAAATAATAATAATCGATTAAGGTTAATGGTCAAACAATACAAAATCACAACAGCAAAATAAAAACAGTGGGCTGAAGCATGAGGAAAGGTGACTGGAATTAAGGAAAATTGAAACTCATGATCTACATGTGCCTAGTCAAACATCTTTATAGGATGCAGGTTCAGAAAATGGCAGCATTAGTGTACTGTGAGGGTGTTTCTGGCTCTCTGACATCAAAATGGCACCCATCAGACACTTGCACAGGCCCCAAGCCAGTGGTTTCAACTGGTTTGAGCCAACTCTTAAGTTTCTGAAAAACAATTTAGGCAATCGTTGTCACCAGGATCATGTGTCAGAGGTGTTACCTGTAACACAGTTAATGGGAGTATACTGCTTAGCTATGTGACCTCTAAAATTGATGATAAACCAAATGAAGCTAGAGGTTTTGTCAGGTTTTCCTCTGGTTTCAGTGTTTATTGTCATGCTGTTTCCTGTATCATTGCTGAATACATGTCCATGTCTCCAGCCTAGACTGTTTTACAAATCTTTTACTAAGTACCTGTTGCAAAGTATCTCTCCCAAAGCAGTTGTTCCTCTGAATTTTCTCATTTCTGTAATTGCCACGATTTTTAACCACCTGAAGTTTGGTACCTTGAGAAATCTTGACAGCTTTCTAGCATTTTTAAAAAATCATTTCTTTTGTGGCCCTAGGGTCTGAACACAAGGCCTTTGCACTCAGCTAAATCTCCAGCAGATTTTCAAATTTGTTTTATTTTGATGCAGGGTCTTGCTGAATCTAAATTGTTGAGGGTGGGATCAGACTTGAAATCCCCCTGCCTCAACTGCCAGAGTGCTGGGATTATAGAGGTACTCCATGTCACATTTTATTTTGACTCCTATCCTTTTTTTTTTTTTTTTTTTTTTGGTCTTTTTGAGACAGGGTCTTGCTATGCAGTTCAGGCTAGCTTGAGCTCACTTTGTAGCCCAGGCTGGTCTCAAACTTGAAAGGATCCTCCTGCCTCAGCCTCCCAAGTGCTGGGATTACAGGCATGAGCCACCACGCCCGGCAACTCCTATCCTATTTAAGAGCTCCTTTGTATCATTTAATTTCTTATACAAACTATCTCACTAGTCTTTGTGTCTCTTACAATTCTTTGCCAACAATCTCAAAGTACACTTCTGATCTTGGTCACTTACCTGCTAAATGATCTTATCATTTAAATGGTAGGAACACTTTCAGTTAACTAGCAGACTAAAGACTCCATTGCTGACATTTAAGAACTCCCATGATTTGATTCTCATCTGGCTTTCAGCTGAATCTTAAGTTTTTTTTTTCTTTCTTTCAAGACAGGATCTCACTATATCTCTTATCAAGTTTTCTATTCAAACTCTCTAATCAGTATATCATAAAGTTTGGCCTGGGAACCATTTGTCTCAACATGATCTGGAATGCCTAGGAATTTGCAAATCTAACAGTGCACACTAAAATTTGAAACTTTCTTGGTAAGGCTCAGTCACTCAGCAGTCTTCAGATGTACCTATTATTCTTCTGTCTTTGCTTTCCTGAACCATCTATCTGCCTTGGCTTCTCCCTTGGTTAAATCCAATTGGATTAGATGTTAAATCCAATTTCTCCTGGGAAGCCCAGTTTAATTGCTAGGTCTGTCTGAAGTTAGCAGTCACTGCAGGTGGAGTGATGTCTCTGATTCTTAGAGCATATTGCTTGCATTTCTCTTTGCTTGTTGCATACAGATTGCCAGTTGTTGTTGTTTGAGACAGGGTCTTGCTATGTAGTCTAGGTTGGTTTTGAACTTGATATATAGCCTAGGCTGACATCGAACTCACAGTGATCCTCCTGCCTCAGCTTCCTGAGTGCTAGGATGACAGGTGTGTGCCAACATGGCTGGCCAGACTTGCTATAATTTTTATGTAAATCTTATGCTCCTTACAAGACTTTAGGGGGCCCAAATACTTTACACCATAAACCATAAACCACAGTTGCATGAAGAACACTAGTTTGATGAGTGTGACGAGACAGGGGTAGGAATCTAAATGGACAGCAGAAATGGAAGGGAGAAATAAACATTGAAGACCTTGAAAAGTGCCAATCTGGATTCTTGGAAGCTGATCTATCTGAAATGTGGGTGGAAGAGGATGCTGGGTATCCAGAAGAGCAGGGTTAGGGACTTACCAAGAGCTTCTTTGGCACAGCAGAGCTTGTGTGGATTGCTGAGGAGAAAGGCTCAGGGCATGTTCCTTATGTGTCTGTGAACTTTAGTGGGAGGAGAGGCTCTGCTTCCCATAGCACATGATTTAAAGGCAAGATAGATATGGGGCTGGGGATTTAGCTCATCGGCATAAGCGCCTGCCTTGCAAGCAGGCAGTCGTGAGTTCGATCCCTGGTACTGATAAAAAAGGAAAAAGACAAAAAAAAAAAAAAAAAAAAAAAAAAAAAAGGCAAGATAGATAACTCTCTTTGAACTGTGTGAGTTACATTTGGGCTTATGACATAAACATGGCAGTTATCAATCTTTATATCCAGAGCAAGTGACAAAAGCCAGCAGGGTCTCTTTTGGCTCTGTCCTAGTATCTGTGTAACTAGGTAGATTATTCCTGGTGCTATGGTCTTTCTCCATCTCCCATCTCTTGTTCCTTTCTGAGTGTCTCTATTCTTCCAGAAAACTCTTTTAAGTTGCCTGAGGCCTTGCCAGTAGATTTTTTCCCTTCTTCCTTCTCAGCACCGGGGTGTGAGCCCAGCGTTTCTGCACTTACTGCTAGGCAAGTAATGGCTCAACCACAAATTACACCCCAGCCTGTTTTATTTACTTGTTTGTTTTTAAAAACAAGTTTTAAGCTGGGACTTTAGCTCAGCAGCATAAGCACCTGCCTTGCAAGTGTGCAGTTGTGAATTCGATCCCCGTAACAAAAAACAAACAAACAAACAAACAAACAAAACCCAACAAGTTTTAGGAGTGATAGTGCATGCTTGTAATCCCAGCATTTGGGAGGTTGAGGCAGGAAGAGGATGGTGAGTGTGAGGCCAGCCTGAACTACATAGTGAGGTCCTGTCTCAAAACAGTCAAAAAACAAAACAAAACAAAAACCAAAGCAGAAACAGGCACATGGCTGTAATCCCAGGACTCAGGAGGCTGAGGCTGGAGGACTGCTGTGAAAATGAGACCTCAACTACATAGTGAGACCCCATTTCAAATGAACAATAAAATAAAAAACACTGAAAAGACAAGATCTTGATAAACTGCCCAGGTGGGTCTGGAATTTACATTCCTGCCTCAGTTTCCTGAGTAATTGGGATTATAAGTATATGGCAGGGTACTCAGCTCCCTTTCTTTTTTGATACCAGGGATTGAACTCACAACCTCACCCTTGCCAGGAGGGAATTTAGGCCACTGAGCTAAATCCCAGGCCCCCTCAGTTCCAGGGCTAGAATTAGTTTCATTTCTTTTCTCTCCTTTTTTTTTTTTTTTTTTTGTGGTGCTAGGGATCGAATTCAAGCAGGCGCTTAGGTCACTGAGCTAAATCCCCAGCCTCTTTCTTTCACACTGGGCAACATCTCCAGTCCTTTTTTTCTTTTTCATATATACATATACTTAAAATTTATTTCTGCATTTTTTCAGTAATGCACTATATGTACATAATACAGCTTGTTTCCTTTACTTTTTTTTTTTTTTTGATACCGAGAATCAAACTCATGACCTTGTACTTGCCAGGCAGATGCCGTGCTGCTGAGTGATATCCCCTAGCCCTCTGTTTCCTTTTCTTTTTTTCTTTTTCTTTTTAACTTTTTATTGGTACCGGGGATAGAACTCACAACCGCCTGCTTGCAAGGCAGGTTCTTATGCCGCTGAGCTAAATCCCCAGCCCGTTTCCTTTTCTTAATGGCCTTCCCTCCCTTTTCTCTTTTATTTTTGAAACAGGGTCTTGATCACTAAGTGCTCCAGGCTGGCCTCAAACTCTTGGGCTCCAATGATCCTCCTGCTGCAGCCTTTCCAGTTTAGGGATTACAGGAATACACTACCACATTTGGCTTCTTCATGCCTTTTCTTCTCTTTTCTTTTCTTTTTTTTTTTTTTTTTTTTTTTTTTTTTGTCTTTTTCTTTTTTATCAGTACCGGGGATTGAACTCATGACCACACACTTGCAAGGCAGGCGCTTATGCCATTGAGCTAAACCCCAGGCCCTCTTCATGCCTTTTCAAAGTGAAGTCAATACATCACGGAAAAATGACTTCAACTTTAGCCTCTGAAGAGTGAAGAGATGAGGGACATCAGGTGAATCAGCCCGCGGTGCAGGTGGGAAAGTGACAGCAGCACAGAGGTAAGAGTTGAAGGTCACAGCTGCAGGCAAAAGTGATACAAAATGATTTACGGAAGAATGCAAACCAAGTGCTGCGGGCCTGGTGAACCCTGAGGTCCTGCTGGCGCTGGGCTCAGGAATTGGGGTGGGCAGATAAGGATAAAGACTGGAAAACAGGCCAGGAGTGAAATATGCCTGCGTGAGTGGTGGTGGGGAGTGCTAAGGCAATCAAATATCACAAAATGATTTCCATGGGCCTTGGAGTATTTTTTTTTCCACTTGAAAAAAAGCAAGTTTCCATCTGAGAGTTTAGTTCACATCATGTCTCAAGCTTTGCCACGAAGAGTCAACCATGGAGCGGCCCCCTCATATCAGTCTTTTGCTGTAACTCCTCTGTTGCTGCTGTCTAGGAGTTTAGCTGCTCAGAAATTATCCAAAGGGAGCTCTCCTCCCTGGTAAACGGTGGAGGTGTGGCAGACTACGGCAGCTCCAGGGGGAGAACTACCAGTGTCTTCTGAGATCCACACTACGTTGGAATTTAGGACATTGGGAAGCCAAGCAACCAGCCTGCCTCCCTGCTAAGCAATAGTGAACCTACTGGTGCTCGGCCTAGTCAACATCCCACTTCCCCTACCCTCCTTCCCCTGTTGCGGCGCTCCCCCTCCCCCATTAGCAAATGGGAACCAGAAATCTGAGTATCTCTTGGGAGGTTGACCATAGCAAAGAAGGGGGATTTTCTTCTACCATCTCTTTGATATTTTTATAACTAATATTTTTATTAGTTTTGCTTTATTCTGATTAATGGTACTGCTCTATTCAATATTGTTTTGATAAGTTCTATAATGTTCTGAATTTTATTTTATTTTGATATATGTGATTGAAAGAACAACTATTGTAAAGATAATGAAATATACTGTGATACCTATTACTGTTATCCTGGTAACCTGCTGTGAAGTTCTGTACCAATTTCACTACATGGTCTCAGTTGGCTTTATTCTGTCTTGTTCTGTTGTATTTTACTACTTTCAAAAAAAAAAAGAAATTATCCAAGGGACAATTTGAAGGGAATAAGAACACTAGGTGTGGTGGTGTGCATCTATAATCCCGGCATTTGGAAGGCTGAGGCAAGAGGATTGCTGTAAATTTTAATCCTAGCACTTGGGAAGCTGAGGAAGGAGGATTGTTTCAAGTTCAAGGCCAGCCTGAACTTCGAAATGAAACCCTGTCTCAAAAAGACAAAAAAGAAAATGAAAAAAAAAAAAAAAGTAGGGGGGGGGGAGTAGGAGGCAGGTAAAGGTTAGATTCATTTTTTTTCTTTCTTGAGACAGAAAGTTCCCCAGGTTGGCCTAGAACTCATTCTTATACTTCAAGCTTCTAAGTAGCGGGAGTCACAGACACACGGCACCATGCCCAGCTTAGTTTTTAGACTTTGAGCCTCCAAAATTTGAGATTGTAAACTGGGTTTGGTATTGTACACCTGTAGTCCCATCACTTAGGAGGCTGAGTGGATTGCCAAGAGCTCGAGGTCAGACTGGGCTACACAGTGAGTTCAAGGCCAGCCTGAACTCCATAGTGAGACACTTTCTCAAAAAACAAAAGCAAGAAAATCAACCAATTGAGCACACAAAAAGATTTGAGGTTATGCTTAATTTATATATGTTCTAAAAATGAGCATTTCGGGGCTGGGGATTTAGCTCAGCGGCATAAACACCTGCCATGCAAGCAGGCAGTCATGAGTTCGATCCCTGGTAGCAGTAAAAATACAAAATAAATAAATAAATAAAAATAAAATAAAATAAAAATGAGCATTTCTTTGTACTGGTTTCCTGTGGCTGAACAGTGTGGTTATAGTTATACTGCATGTAAATCACAGTGACAAAGCTGATGATTATGAAAACACACAACTGAGACCATCTGATCTGGTACCCAGCTGGGTATCTCTGGAATTGTCATGCTAAAATCTGTTTCTTTCCTTCTGGGATTTGCATCTAAGGAAAAAAGTGACTTTTATCTTTCAAATTGTTAGATGCATATGTAGACTACATGAGATGACTTTATTCTGTTTTTTTTTTTTTTTTTTTTTTTGACAGGGTCTTGCTATATAGTTCAGGCTGGCCTCCAATTTGAGGGGATCCTCCTGCCTCAGCCTGAATGCTAAGATTATAGCTGTGCATCACCACACCCAGTTGACTTTCCTGTTAGAATTAAAGGATGAATTAATTTTTTTCCTTCCTCTTTCACTCTTGATTTCTATTATAGCTGCTTTCTGCTGGAAGCCATTAAAGACCTTTGATTTTTCCATAGCTTTGCCTTGCGTAACTTCCGACCCTCTAAGGAGAGTTTGCAACTTGCCTGGGAAGAGGTCATAGTCACAGGAGTGAAGGACTGTGGCTGCTCCCCAGAGCATGGGGTGTGGCAAAACCTCTCTCGGGTTCCACCAGGGGCAGGGCCTGTAGTGGGAGCTCTCTGAGGCCAGCTGGGCTGGAGTCACTGAACTGAGTCTTCTTATGGCTCAGGAAACTGAGGGTAACTGGCCCACAATGACACGGTGAATTGAGGGACAGGGATGAGACAAGGCAGTGTTCTGATCCTAACCCATAGGCCTTTCCCCTGAAGTACACTGGGCATTGTTGTATTCTTTTGGCCTGCTTTTAAATGAACACTGATGTGTTGTTAGTACTTAGCTCACACTTTAGGTAAGGGAATCCTTACTTTTGTTTTGTGTTGCTGGGGATTAGAACCTGGGGCCTCACACGTTAAGCAAGTGCTTTGCCCCTGGGCTACATTCCACAGTCCCTTGTCTTCTCCTTTTGTGTGTTTGGGTTGCTCCTCCCTGCCTCCTGTGCTTCTCTGGATGTTCTCAGCCACCATACAAATCAGCTTGTTTTTCTTAATGTTGTGCAAGTCTTAAGACACGAAACTCCATGCTTATCTCATCACAGAGATCTGTATCTTGTTTATTTCACCAGAGGAAAGTCACATTGGAAGTCACCAGCATGGCGCTGGGACAGGTGGAGGCAGGAGGCTGCTGCTCCCAGGCACCTGGTGGCCCACAGTCCAGGTCCAGACAGGGAAGCTCATGTTTGACAGCACGGAGGGAGCCAGGCTCAGAGCAGGAGAGAAACTTTCCCTCTCCCTGTGCCCGGGTCAGGTCCTGGCGAGCAGGGGGTGGGGGTTTACTTACAGGGGACTAAAGGGACAAGGGATGGTCGTTGGTACCTGTGCAGCAGGCATTTTGCAGTGAGTCTTCCCCTCCTAAGGGAACTGTTTTGTGGGGGAGGGCAGGTGTGTTTATAGGTAAGGAAGTATAACTTTAGTTTTTATTTTTGTTTAATTTTTAATTAATTTTTTTGCTGCACTGGGGATTGCGACCTGCGCCTTTGCACTGAGGTACATCCCCAGCCCTTTCCTTAGTTTTTATTCTGAGGCAGAGTCTGCTAAGTTACCCAGGCTAGGCTTGAACTTGCCATTACACTGCCTCAGCTCCCTGAGCGCAGGGATTACAGGTGTGTGCCACCTTCCACCAGGAAGTATAACTGGGTCAGAAGCGAACTGAATTTATCTTGCCACTTACTTCTGTGTATCTAGATCCTGGATCTGCCCTCCCTGCCTGTCCCTACTCTCCTCGGATGTGGGGGCCACGGTGGTCCCTGCCATGGGCCCTGTTTCAGGGAATGATCTGCTCAGCTGGGTTTTTCTATCACCCACTGTTTTCCCAGACACTCCTTCCATGGGGCTGAGTAGATCCTGACCCTGATGATGGCTGGCCCCGTGCCTCTGGGTTCCTCAGTCCCGGGAGGGAGCACGTGTGCAGGGCTGCTGCTCCTTCTGAAACTCTGTGGCAACCCTGGCTTGAGACAGTTCCCATGGGTCCCAGAGAAGTGGCTCTGTTGGCACACGGAAGGGGAAGTGACTCCAGCACAGTCAGCGTAAGGCTCTTCCTGATGACCGAAGGTGACACAGAGACAAATGTCACAGCACATTGGGTTGGGTGTCTTTGGAGGGCTAATATACCCTATGGCCAAAGACTACCCATATGCACAGGCAGGAATGTATGCAGACAAATACATACCGCATGTGCCTTGCCATGGCCTGGCTTACTCGGGCTGCCTCTGGGAGGTGACAGTTCTTGTGTGCCAAGGGGAGGAGGGTGACCTAATCTGGCCCTGACAGACTGAAGCCTTCTGATATCCAACTTATCTACAAGGCACAGCACATCCTGGCAAACACCGATGCTTCTGTTATGACTTACAGGCATCTGTGAGATACAAGTCCCTACGGGAAAAGTAAGGCAGCAAACCTGAAAAGGATAATGGGAGTGTCTCCTTGATGGCTCTGGGGCTCAATTTCCCACCCAGGGTGCTTTCTGTATGGTTGCCATAGAATTAGGACTAAATGGGAAAAGTCCAGTTTGAGAGTCAGAATGTATTTTGCTGAAAATACATGTGCGCGTGTGCCTTCCGGGAAGTGTGATCTCTGAGGAAAACTGCACAGTTCATTACAACATGAGAGGGAACGAGCAGTAATGGCCTTGCTCGGTGAAAAACTAGCAGCATCATTTGGACCCTGGGGCCTTCTGTCTTCAGGGAGGTGGGCTGGGCTGTGCCTGGTCGGCACAGCTATAACTCGTCCATCATGGCCAGCAGATCGTCCCCTTTGCTGGTGCTCTGCCTTGGCTGCTCTGTGATCTCAAGCTCTCCCATGATCCGAGCCAGCTCTTCATTCCGCTGCTGGTCCTGCAGGGAAACCAGAAGCAGGAGGGATGAAGAGCACATGTCGGGAGGGATGCTGCTTTGCGCAGTGGGTACTGTAAGTTTTGGTTCCGCCACTGGCATGTGTTTCACTTGTTCACCTGTTTGTCAGAACAGGGACAGTAGCTATAGTCTCATTAGAGAGAAGAGAGTCTTAGAAGTTCAAGGTTACTATAAAATGAGGAAAGGAATAAGATTAGACCTTGAGCCAGGGGTAGTGGCACTTGCCTGTAATCCCAGCATTTGGGAGGCTGAAGCAGGAGGATCATTTGTGAGTTTGAGGCCAGCCTGGGCTACACAGTGAGTTCAAGGCCAGCCTGGGCTGCATAGTAATACTATCTCAAAAGTCAGATACTGTCTCAAAAAGTAAAAAAGACAAAAAAAAAAAAAAAAAAAAAGAAGACAACAAAAGAGCCTAGACCCTGTGAAATCTCCCATACACACCTGCACAGCTTGTATGTTGATAACTTCGTAGGATAATTCTTCGGGCCTGGTGAGCGCCGCATGTCTAGATGAGATAGTAAAGAAATGGGTTCAAGGCCAGAGTTTTCTCCTTCATAGCACAGCGAGCTTCCCTCTGGGCTTTGCCAGCCTGCCCTTTCGGTCTCATCTTGCCACTGCCCTTCACCTTTCCACCATCTCTAACCAATGCTCCCGGTACTCCAGAGAGTCAAGCCTGTCGCTGTCTCTGGGTCTCTGCGAACCCTGAACTCTGCCAGGAATATTTCCTCCCTCCCTTGCGTGGCAAGCTCTGAGATTCAGATCCATGCCAGCCCCTGCAGCTGGCTGGCGCCAAGTCGGAGCATTCATGAAACAGCCCTGGAAAGACCTATGTCCTCCACTCTCCCACTGAGCTGTGAATGTGGTGAGGACGGGTGCTTCTACCTGCCAACATTTGGCCCGAGCACTTAGCGTACTGTTTGCCACACAGAAGCAAATGGAAGAACTTCCTTTAGTAACTGGGGTCAATAGAAGGAAACTTCTACTTTAAACACGTGCTTGTGGGGAGAATCACAAGATAAGGCATACAAATGTATGTAGTGGGCCAGATAAGGTAGTGCATGCCTGTAATTCCAGCAGTCAGGAGGCTGAGGCAGGAAGATTGCTATGCTTTTGAGGCCAGCCAGGATTACATAGTGAAACTCTAAAACTAAAAAAAAAAAAAAAAAAAATACATAGAGGGCTGAGGATGTAGCTCAGTGGTAGAGCACTTGCCTAGCAAGTATAAGGCCTTGGGCTCAATGCCCGCATCACAAAAAACAAGAATGTGCATTATATACTATAAAACACTATTGCCTGGGGATATAACTCTAAACAAAAAACACTATATCTTTGATGAATTACTACTGCTATTGTTTTGGTGAAGTTGTTTAACATCAAAGACATGAAATTCCAACTTCTTTTTGGTTCTTTTCTTCTCCCTTTTTTGTGGTACTGGGTATTAAACCCAGGGCTTGCACTCTGCGGTACATTCTGAGAACTGTTTTGGTTTTTACTGTAAGATTGGGTCTTGCTAAATTGTCTAGACTGTTGTGCAACTTGTGATCCTCCTGCTTCAGCCTCCCGGGTGTTGGGATTACAGGATAGTGCCCCCATATCTGGCTAGCTTTCCTTTTGGATGCCTCCGGAAAGTTCAGGCCATCTAATCCTGGGGAACATCTTTAACCACGACACTGAATTCGCTAGTATTTCATTTGTGATCTTCTGAATTTATAGGTATCATTGGTTTGTAATTGTCATGTTTGGACACTTAGGATTTTTATAGATGTCTTTAAAGAACAGGGTTGAAACATACTCCTCCTCTTCATCAGTAGTAAAGAGATTCAACCGGAATCCTGGTTCGGTGCCGCTGGGTTTCTTAATCTCCATTCCTCCCATTAGTCTGGCCAGAAAATTTAGCTCTTCTTTAGCGAGAGGATTTGGAGCAATGCTTTTCTGCAGAAACAATTGCATGTTTTGTAGCCACATGAACATGATCGCACTTCCTGCAAAAACCCCTGAGACCCAGGGAGGTTTTACAAAACAAGGTAAAACAAGAATTATTTCTGGGTCCAACTGAAGCGTAGAAAGCAGGCTGAGCCAAAAGAAAAAGTAATCTGCATTAGCAGCAGAAAGAATCTAGCAAGACAGCAAACTGGAGATGCTCATACTTTCGGGATGCATGTGGTTCCCCGGGGATCACGCTTCTCCTCAAACTACCTTCCCCTCCTCCGAAAAGAGAACACCAAGCTTCCTCTTTGGTCAACCGGGTTTCCTCCAAGGGTACCAGAAGCCCCAGTCAAGTCTCTGGGTCCCAAGGCACCATCCTGGAGAAGCGCCGCACTGCCCTCTGGTGGTGACAGCCGGGACCATGCCCTCGAGGCCTCTCTCTCCTTGCAGTCCTCGGTCTCCCTCAACCTGTGCACGTCCTTCCTTCCTACCTGGCTGGCCCTAAAACGCGGCCATCCGTTACACAAAACACAATCCTTGTCTCATTTCTCTCTTACTTGAAACAAACTCCTCTACTTCCTGTCTAAAGAACACAGTCAAGCCATGTAAAACACCCCCCTCTGCACAATCTGGCCCTGTGTCCCTGTCCAGTGGCATCCCTGCCGCCTGCCTCAGTCACACTATGCAGCAGCCATGGTGCTACAGGGCTCCCCCTGCTCTTTTGCCCTCTTGCTTTTGGTCACTTTGTCACCTCAGACTGCACAACAATGTCTTTTCCCCTGTTAGTGTTTCACAAGGCCCAATCCAATATCCACCATCTCTGAAAAGTTGCTGTAGCCCAGGCTGGCCTTGAACTCCCCACGACCCTCCTGCCTCAGCCCCAAGTGCTGGGATCACACGTGTGCGCCACTGCACCTGGCTGAAAAGCCTTCCTGACACTACCTGTCCCTTGGCATCCACCTTGCCACAGAATACGTGCGCTAGGACAGAACGCTTAGTGAGCTCCCATCTCCTCAGAGTTACTTTTTCTACTGCCGTCTTTTCCAGAGGACTACCTGTCCCTTCTGGATGGGACCACATTTACACTCCCTGTGTCCCTGGTTCCGCGCCCAGGGAAGCAGTTTGATAAGTGCTTGCTTAATAACTGACGCTTCCATGGTTTGTCTGATTGTGAGCTGTGGCTGGTTAGTGACAACTTATAGAGCTGAGCTTCCGAGAAATGAAACTCTGTTTGGAACTTAGCTGCCACATCACTATGGGAACACATGAAAACGGGATGATTTAACAGCACACACACAAGTGCTGGACTCAGCAACCGCGATACCTAGTGACACTGGCACAATGCTATTTCACAAGCCCTGATACATGGTTCCTGCTTAATTATGGTGGTTGAACCAAGTCTAAAATTACCCAATTAGTCAGATCCTTAGAAAGCTTCATGAAAAGTTACAGTTACAAATCTGTAAGGCTGACCGGAGAAGATCACAAACAATACGGAAAATGGGTCAGCTCTGAAACCTAAGGTTCTCATCCTCCCCCTCATGCAGATTTCTGTATCTTTTTTTTTGTTGTTGTTGTCTTTTTCCTTTTTATCGGTACCAGGGATCGAACTCATGCCTGCCTGCTTGCAGGGCAGGCGCTTATACCACTGAGCTAAACCTCCAGCCCCCAGATTTTCATATCTTGAAAGAGTTGGTGAGGAGGGGCTGGGGATTTAGCTCAGTGGCATAAGCGCCTGCCTTGCAAGCAGGCAGGCAGTGGTGAGTTCGATCCCTGGTACCGATAAAAAGGAAAAAGAAAAAAAAAAAAAAAAAAAGAGGTGGTGAGGATAAGGGAGGGACCAGACACTCACCTGTGCTTTCGAGGCTAAGTTCTTGGATGCTCCAGACATATGCGTTTCCACAGGCCGATGTGCACTGTACCTGGCGTCAACAGAAAATGGTGACACGATCTAGTGCTTTTCACTGCCTTCTTTCAAACCTGTCAGTGTAGGTCACAGCTCTTATTTTTGTTACACTAAGTGACATCCAGAAAGGTGCTGTGAGTACAACTGTTAGCCATGCGTATTTTCTTTCTTTCTTTCTTTTTTTTTTTTTTTAAGCCAGTCAAATTTAGCAGTGGGGGGGGTGGTATATCAACTTTAGTGACACTAATGTTAATAAGTTCTGCTAATCCCCTGCCATCGGACCAGCCGCATATTTTATTTCTTCCCAAAGAAAAATTCCTGGGGAAGCTGTGTGGTAGTGCCTCCCTTGTAAAGAGTAATACATGGTGCTGAAAAGACCCGTAGAAGCTGTGTCTCTATGGATTTCCATAGCAGCAGAAGCTCTGGCTACTTTTCTTTCATGGCTATTTATTTAGCGACAAAGTCTCGCTATGTAGACCAGGCTGGCCTTGAACAATCAGACAAACCATGGAAGCATCCTCCTGCTCAGCCTCCTGAGTGTGGTGATAAACCTGGCCTTCTATGGCTGCTTAAATCTAGCTTTCTTGTTGACCTGTTGGGTTGCCCTGTGTTTGGAGGTCTTGGGTGCTAAGGGGGAATGGAACGACTACAGTTGTCAGCAGGGGATTTCACAGCAGAAGTCAGGTTGATTCTTTTGAATTAGGGGACCTCCTTTCCTACTGGGAGGGAGAAGTTGCTTACATGTTAGTTCCCAGTTTCAGGACCCGGTCTCCATACAGTTCAAAAGAACCTTCTTTGGGGGCAGTGACATAGTTTCCACCATGCTTGAATTCTATCTTCTTTACTTCTTCGCCTTGGTTGTTAAATATTCTAAAATGCAAAGGATGACATCATAAAATGCTCTTGAAGTGTGGGTGGTCCTGAGACTTCCCTTATGTTTTGTACTACAGGACAGAAAAATAATTCATGCACTCTTTCAAGAAAAAGCAGCAGCCAGGTGTGCTGGTGTACATCTGTAATCCCAGAACCTGGGAAGTTGAGGCAGGAGGATCACTGAGAGTTAAAAGGTGGCCTGGGCTGCATAGCAAGACCCTGTCTAAAAAAATAAAAACCAACCAACCAAACCAGTGAACAAAAAAAGATGCTGGCTGTGATGATAGGAATAATGCAGTGGTAATAATATTCAAGGAGTACACATCAGGTGCCAAGTACTGCATGCACACTTACAGCCCTGTTAACCTCCTGCAGCGATTTAACAGAGGGGAAATGAATCTGAGGGAACTGGTGGTTTGCTACGAATCCCTCCACTAACTGGCAATGCCAGTATTAGAGCCTGAGCTGCTTAAAAGCTGCGCTTTCCTGAAGACAGGACGAGGTGAGCAGAGCCAGAAGGGCTCAGCCATGCTGTCCACATGCTGCTCTCCTGGCACCCCAGAGTTGCCCCCAGAGTTGCAGGGTAAATATGGTTGAGGATTCACCTGATGAGTCCAGGAACTTCAGTTCCCCAGGGAACAGGCCCAGACACTGGCAACACAAAGCGACCATTAGAATTCTGCACTCTGTCCTTTAGAAATATGGATACCTGGAAAAAAATATTTAGTGTCACTTTCTCGGTATGTTTCCGTGGACAGTAGACTTTTCTTTTTGAGACAGGGTCTCACTGTGCAGTTCAGGTTGGCCTTGAATTTACTATGTAGCCCAGGTTGGCCTTGAATTCCTAGCAATCCTCCTGCCTCAGCCTCTCAAGTGCTGGGATTATAGGCAAGTATCACCACACCTGGCTGGGCACAGATATTCTGAGGATGAAAATTGTATAATGATTTGGGAATGTTGCCTAGTGAGTTTAAATCACTAAGGGAGAAGAACTCGTCATAAGTAGCATGAAGAACTGTAGTGATTTTGCAAATAGGACTACTTTTGAGTTCAATAGTAAGCCTTCCAAGTGGGTCATAGTACTCATATTTTTTGATATTGGGGATCAAACATGGGGCACTCCAGCACTGAGGTATCTCTTCAGCCCCTTTTTGAGGGTCCTTAAGGCCCTTTTGAGACAGGATCTTACTAGGTTGTTAAATTTCCCAGGCTGGGCTGGAACTTGGGATTCTCCTACCTCAGCCTCCCAGTGCTGGGATTACAGGTGGTATGTGCCACCCTGCACAGATACCTCCATTTTACTCTTTTTTTTTTTAAATAGGTACTGGGGATCGAACTTACGACCGTGTGCTTGCAAGGCAGGTGTTTATGCCACTGAGCTAAATCCCCAGCCCTCCCCTTTTGATACCTCCATTTTAAAGCTGAGGAAGATGAAATTCAGAGTGAAGTTTCTTGCCCAAAGTAAGAAGGCAGGCCTGAGGTTCAAGGGCAAGGCTGAGCCAGGTATGGTGGTGTACACCAGAAGTCCCAGCTCTCCAGGAGCTGAGGCTGGGGGATCCAAATTTAGAGGCCAGACTGGGCAACTTAGTGAGACCCTGTCTCAAACGAAAAAAGAAAAGGGCTGGGATGTAGCTCAGTGGTACACGCCCATGTTTGATCCCCAGTACCACAAGACAACAAACCAAGCAACCACCAAAGAGACTCCAACTTCCATACCCAATCTCATTTCCCGGTTCTCTTTCCACGCGGCCTTGTGCTGTAGGAACCTCACTGCCATCTTATAAATGGGCAGTCAGCCAGTCAGGGTTAAGAGTGCCAGCTCGTAATGACAGAGCTGGGGATTCAGTTTCTCTGCTTCTGCTTCTGAATCCTGAGCTCTTACCACATGGTAGCCTACTGAGAACTGTGGGCTGAAGCAGGAGGCCCCTGTTAGCAGTGTAGTTTGAAGGTCTTTCCTGAAAGCATGTTATGCCCCTCTCTCACTCTTTTCCTTTCTTCTTTTGTTTCTTTCTTTCTTTTTTTGAGGCAGGGTCTCATTAAGTTGCTCAGGCTGGTCTTAAAATTTTGATCCTCCTGCCTCAGCCTCCTGAGTAGTTTACCCAACAGGCATGCACCACCACATCTAGTTTCATATTATGTTTATTGTGCTTGCTTTGGCAGCACATATGCTAAAATTGGAACGGTACAGAGATGATTAGCATGGCCCCTGCGCAGGGATGGCATGCAAATTCGCGAAGCGTTCCATATTATGTTTATTTCTACTTCCTGGCTTGTGTGTTCTGTATCGAGGGGCTGGCCATTCACAGTTTAAATCCAAGTAGAGATCGTAGCAGTTAACCAGGTTTACTGGGTCTTAGCTTTCCCATGTACAAAATGAGAGAGAAACTTGAAGGTCCCTTCAATGCTGTAATTCTACTAGTTTGTATCAGTAATATCACCAAGAATAAGCATCTGTTGTGTATGAGGCAGTGAAAATACAAAATGATAAGATTTGTAAGCTGGCAATTTGGCAGACTGCTTTTAGACTGTTTAGGTTCCAATATCAGCTGGGCTCCTTGTTGGCTCAAGGCTTATTTTTCTTTCCGGAGGTTGAATTTAGGGCTTTAGGTATGATAAAAATGCATTCTACTGATGCAAATTAAAACAACACGGAGTCTATTTCACCTGGGAAAGAATGGCTAGTATCAAGAAATCAACCAATAACAAAAATTGGAGGGGCTGTGGGGAAAAAAGAACCCTTCTCCATTGTTGGTAGGAATATAGACTGGTGAAACCACTGTGTGGAAATCAGTGTGGAGATTCCTCAAAACACTAGGACTACAGGTCCCATTCGACCCAGCTATTTCCTTCTGGATATCTTCCCAAAAGAAATTAAAAACATCATACCACAGTGATATATGTGCATTCATATTCATAGCAGCACAATTTTTAATAGCCAGATCTTGGAAACAATCAAAGTGTCCACTGACTAAGGAATGAATAAAAAAGATGTGGTACTTTTATACAATGGGGTATTACTCAGCCATAAAGAATGATAAACTAGGGGCTGGGGATTTAGCTCAGCAGCATAAGTGCCTGCCTTGCAAGCAGGCAGTCGTGAGTTCGATCCCTGGTACCGATAAAAATGAAAAAGACAAAAAAAAAAGAATGATAAACTGGAGACTTTTATATGTAAATGGATGTAACTTGAAACCATACTCATAAATGAGATAAATAAAGACACACATGTAAACATTGTATAGTTATACTACTGATTTTTCTGAGTTCATTGAAGAGAAAGATTTGTGCTGGTATTGTTCAGACAATTGAATGCAGATGTCTGGTGCTCTGGGTGACTAATTTGGGGATAACATGCACAATGTATGTACCATCGTTGCCCCTGATTGATGTGTTTTGAAATTTTGTTTTCTTTTTTTTCCCTCTTTGAAATAAAATGGATTTGAAAAAAAAATGCACTCTACTACTGAGCTACAACCTCAGCCATGGCTTTGGATGTTTTTTGTAAGTCACATAACCTTTCTGTGCATCAACTTTATCTTTGGTAAACTGGGGGTATGGCAGTGCCTACTTGATGAATTAGTGACAATTAAATTCGATCTCATATAAGAAGTGGAGCCTGGGATTTGAGGGTGTGTGGCTCAGGCAGAATACTTGCCTGGCCTGTGCAGGGCCTTGTGTTCAATCCCCAGCACTGGGAGGGAGGGGGTGGATAAAGCAAAGGCCAGTGCATGGTTAGGTGCTCATAAATGGCAGCCAATATTCTTACTGTAGTCTACTTGGATATGGAACAAACACATAACATGGAAAAGTCGCCATAAGGCAGGATGTGAGAAACAGCACTTGCACATCAGCTTCCTGAGGGAACGGCTGTAGGGCCTCGGGGTAGTGGGCTGACAGCGGGTTTGGAGCTGACCTAAGGGTAAAGGTGCCGGGTACGGAGACACTTCCCACACACGGAGGAGCAGACATGAGTCATATTTTGCTTGCAGTGGGGTGGGGTGGTGTACACTGGTTTGATCAGGGGATTTGGTTTGGATGACCTTTTAAGGAAGTTTAGTTTTGAGATTCTGTGATGAAGGAATGTGAGTTCAGCAAAATGGAGAAAGAACGTTTGGAAGAAAAGTGAGGCTAGCCAGGCACGGTGGCTCACACCTGTAATCCCAGCACTTGGGAGGTTGAGGCAGGAGGATCACTGTGAGTATGAGACTAGCCTGGGCTACAAAGTGAGCTCAAGGCCAGCCTGAACTGCATAGTGAGACTTTGTCTCAAAAAGACAGAAAAAAAAAAAAAAAAAAAAAAAAAGAAAAGAAAAAGAAAACTGAGACTGTGGACCCTTTGTTAGCCAATTCTAGTAAGGTTGGTGTGGTGTGGCATGTGAAATGTATATATGCAGCTAAGCGGCTGTGCGGCTGACATGAGGATTCAGCCCCACTGGGCAGCGCCCCTGGGTCTGTCTGATCCCCGAGCCCACTGCTGATAGTATTGTAGGTGTGACTCTCCTACGCTCTTTTTCTCTCCCTCTGCACTTTCTTTTCCCAGGTGATTTCATCTGCTTCAGTGCTCACCTCGGTGCTGAAGGCTTCCACATCTCTAGTTCCCACTTAGCCTCCTTCCCTGGGTACCTGGCCCACTCATCCCATCACCTTCTAGACACAGCCACCTCAAGTTCCCAGAATGCACCTCGCATTTCCCCTTCTCAGAAACAGGCTGCTCTCTGTTTCCTCCAATCTGCTGTCTCTCTGGAATTCTCAGTTTCAGTGAATGACACTACCAGGTCACAAAGTTTGCAAGTGGAGAGCCTCTGTTTTCATCTCCTGTCTTATTCAATTGCCAGGCCCTGTCAACCATACGGCGACTCCTGTACTAACCCTTTCTCTCTACTCAGCTGCTTCCAGCTGCCCCTCCAGCTGGTCTGTTAGTTGCCTAGGTAACAGTTCCAGTTACTTCTGTTTCTTATAAATAGCTGGTCACTGTGATGTATAGCTGGTCACTATGATGCATGTTGTAAAACCAGTCAAAGACAGCCAAGTAGTCTACCTATGTACCTTCTTTTTGCAATTCTGTAAAAACCTCTCTCCTTGACTTTTCAAGGTCTGATATTTTGGGAATGAACCTGATCAGTGCCTACTGATATAAATCTGCCTCCAAATCCAGGGTGATGCTTCCAGTTTTTCTGCTTACTGTTGCACTATCTCCTGCTGGAACTGATCTCCTTGCCTTCCTTTTTACCTGCTTTTAATCCACCCTGCACTCTACTGTGACTCATATTGATTATGTTTTTTTTTTTTTTTTTTTATCGGTACCAGGGATTGAACTCATGACCACGCACTTGCAAGGCAGGCGCTTATGCCGCTGAGCTAAATCCCCAGCCTGATTATGTTCTTTCACTGGCTCTCTGTTGCCTGCTAGATCATATCCAGCTGGCCACTGATCCTACTGCTTCATGGTCCCAGAGTGCTAGGTGGGACCCCAAGCATATGTGACCACACCTTGCTTAGTTTTTTAAATAGAATTTTTTTTTTTTTTTTTTTTTTTTGAGACAGGGTCTCACTACGTAGTCCAGGCTGGCATTGAACTCACGGTGATCCTCTTGCCTCAGCTTCCCAAGTGCTGTGAATATAGGCATGTGCCACCACATCTGGCTGACATAATAGTTTTCTAATTGTTGTCCTTCTCTACCTTGTCCCATATACAGTAGTCTTTACCTTCCAGAATGTAAGTCAGTTACCTTTGGTCGTAAAGAATATATTTGTTTACAGTTACAATAAACTTTCCTTGGGCCCAAAGCTAAGTCAATAGGTAGCTACCAGTTCACTCATGATGGCATCTGTTCCAATTAGTCAGTGTCTGGACAACACAGTTCTTACATTTATTTTGAATATCACCCCCATCTATGAGATATGCTCCATTTGTGCAGGCTTTTTCTTTACCCAAGGAACCCATCATGCTTTATCCCATCTAAGGGGCTTTGACCTTGTGGTCTCTCAGCTTACAAACTCTTCCTGAGATTTTTGTTGGTTATATCTTCAGAAAAGCTCCATCATTTAAACATGTGGTATCCAAAAGCATCAGCTATTAATCAAGAGTGGCTATTTAAGAAGAATTAAAAGTTCTGTTTTTCTTAGTCACACGTTCCAAGTGCTTAGTAGCCACACATGGTGAGCCATTCACACTGGACAGCAGAGATAAAGATCATTAGGGGCCGGGGATTTAGCTCAGTGGCATGGGCACCTGCCTGGCAAGCTCAAGGTCATGAGTTCGATCCCTGGTACTAAAAACAAACAAAAATAACACACGAGCTAAGATCATTTCCCGCATCCCAGTGAGCTCTGTTGGGCAGCTTTGCTTTTGCTTTGAGGCAGGGTCTCACCATGCAGTTCAGGCTGGCCTTGAACTTGCGGTGCTCTTTCTGCCTCAGCCTCCTGGGACCCACTTGCTCTTCACTGCTTTGCCTGCCACTCTCCTGTCCCTCAACGTTACCACCACAGGAGTATGACACAATTGTCTTCTCATTCTCCTTCTGCTAGGCATGGACTTGCTTTTGGCTATTCATGTATTTCAAACACAGTACCTGTCATACACTAGGAAGGAAGGAAGGATTTGCTAGGCTAACATTTCCAGGGATGAATTATTTCCAAGTAGAGCAGATAATGAAGCAGAGGTGCCTGGAATATTCTAAGAAGACTCAAAACAGGAATGATGTCTCCTGGCAGGTCAAACAGTGAGGAGTGGGGAATCTGGTGGAGGGGTGTATGGGTGGGGATCAGAGAGGGGCACCAGGAGCCTGGCTTGTGAGGAGGCCAAGGAGTCGGCGCTGGGATGGACTCTGCCTTGGCACAGCCTCGGTCCGGCCTGTGCGTGGGTCAGGGCTTTGGCCATGATGAGCATCTCTTGCACTGTTTAGTGTTATCACAGAGAGCTGAGACATCAGTCGAGCAGTTTTGTTTGTATTTGCTTTGGTTCAACAACATGCAAGGAGTCGAGCAGAGCTGTGTTTTCTTGATTTAGTTAGTTGTGCTAACAAATAGAAACTGTCAAGACTCTTGGAAACAGAAAATCTGCACAGGCAATCATGAACTGCAGCTAAGCAGAAATACCATTACCAAGGAGCCATGCAAAGCAGCCCAGAAGTTCCACATCAGTGGCAGACTATTATTGGTACATGAATCCTATTTCTCTTGATAAGCATTCCAGAGTTTCACTGCCACATGTTTAGCAATTAAAGTTTAATATATATTGGGGCTTAATACATTTTAATGATTTTGCTATAGAATTATTATTAGGCAAGTCTTTTCACTATAATTAAACTTATTTTGTCAGAATTGAAAAACCAATATGGCTATTTGTATTACTACAACCCGTAAACTGTGTCTAAATACGCATGGTTTCAATAACAGTATTATGCAGAATTTTCAATATTCTAAAATCTGATGCAAAACATTATTATACTTTCATATTTTTGTTTTAATCTGTGACGGTTACAGATATTTTTTGGGGAGGGTGTTGGGGTCTATGTAGTTCAGGCTGGCCTCAAAGTCATGGCAATTCTCTTGCCTCAGTCTCCTGAGTGCTGAGATTACAGGTGTGTGCCACCATGCCTAGCTTTAGAGATCTGAATTTATATTGATGTTGTTATTACTCCATCCATAGAAAATACAGAAAAATTAACACACCTGGCATTAGAGTTGAAATCTATTTGTGTTCCATGGTCCATGGGAGGGAAATCTGGACAGGCACAAATATGCTCTATTTCTTATCTGAATTTTATTTCACATGTAACACATGGACAGGCTTGAAGTTCAAAAGGTCCAGAAGAGTATATAAAAAGGAAAGTAAGCCTCTCTGCTGACTCCTGTCCTATGTAGGGTCACCACTCCCCAGAGGCAGCCAATGTGGCCAGTTTCTTGCATAACTTTCTAGAAGCATGCTATACCCTATGTACACGAGAAAATACATGTATGTACAGAACCTCACTTCTGATGCTTCAGTCAGTCCTCCTGAGAAACTAAATCAGGACTGAAAATAAATGTCCATTTATCAGGTGAAGAAACTGAGGCTCAAGAGAAGTAATATCCTCAAGATCATGGAGCTAGTTCTGGAATTGGGATTCAAACACAGAATGTCTAACTACAGAGCCTGGGCTTCTACTGCTATACCATAATGTGATGGTCGAAACCCAAAATGTCCACCCAAAAGCTCCATGCACTGAATGCCAGTGGCTGGGCTTTTGGGAAGCAGTGGGATTGTGGGGGCTCTGACTCCATCAAGTGGGGGATTATGCTAGTGACGAGTTCCTCAGCTGGACTGGCTTATTAGGAAGCGGAGCCTGACGGATGAAGTGGTCACGGGGAGCTGTGGTGAAGGGTAAATTCGTCCTGGGCCCCTTCCTCTCTGCCTTTCCCCCCTCCCTGCTTCCTGGCTGCCACAAGGTGAATGGCTTTGATTCACAAGCCCGTCTGCCATGCTGCTCTGCCTCATCTCAGGCCCAAAGCAATGGAACGAGTGGAACACGGACTGGAACTGGGAGATAAACCTCTCTGCCTTTAAGTCCTTATTCTCAGCGATGGAAAGCCCACTAACATGCACGTCATCTTTTCCTCCTCAGTTTGCTAAAAACTGTGGCAAGGAGCAAAGTCCTGTCCAAGAGAGACAGACTTTTAGTTCAGAGGCTCAGCAATGAGACTTGGAAGCCCAAGGGAGGGGAAGTACAGGGGATACTCTGGTTCTGAACCGAATAAGGGAAAGAATGGCAGTGTCCTCCAAAGAAGTCAGAAAGCTGGGGCAGCACTGGAACTGCCATAAGTTAAAAGATCAACACTGAAGTGAGAGCCCTTGGGTGACTGTGGAGAGCTCCAGTCGGCAGCAGAACTGTGGCCTGGGGATAGGGTGGGCAAGGGCAGGGTGGAGCTAAGACTCAGGTATCCCAGGTAAAGGAGCTGGCAGTCAAAGTGAGGAGAAAGTCATCCAGAAAAGCAGAGGGTGGGGAGAGGTAAGAGGAGGAAGGTCTGGAGACTGGGAGAGGGTGGGAAGGCAAGAAGGGATGCAGTGTGCAAGTCCTGAGAATGTTAGTGGCATGGAGTGCAGGGCAGCCTGACGCGGAACAAGGATGAGAAGGCTTGAGAAACGTTTCGGAAGTGGGATCAGGTTGGTGCCTCTAGAGCACACTTTTTCTGCAGAAGGAAGAGATGAAACTATTTCAAATGAACTTATAATGTGACTTGGAAAGAATGGTGGCATTATGGTCTTCCTCAGTCCATTAAAAAATAGCCAAGATGTACTGCATCAGCACACGTATCGACATGCAAGCTGGTGTGGTGCGGCAGGTCACTGGCTAATCCTAGAGGCTCGGCAGGAGGATCACAAGTTTGAGCAGAGCCTGGGAAACGTAGGGACTTAGCCAGACCCTGCCTCAAAATCACAAAATAAAGCCTGGGGATATAGCTCAGTATGAAGGCTCTGCATCCAATCCTCAACACTGCAAGAAACAAACAAAACAAATGTATCCTCAAGGATTCATTTGGGGTCACTAATGTGGCAAGATCTTGGTTCCTGTCTGCCCTGGCGACTTCATTCCCTGGGTCAGCAGAGAAAGAAGTTCCCACTCACTCACTCGGATGTGTAGGTCTTGAAAGAAGATGAGGAGCGTCTGCCGGATCAGCTGGAACTCACCTGCAGAGAGAGCCCCGTACACCTGTAAGTCAAAACAGAAAGACGCCTGTCACCTTCCTGGAGAGATGAATAGTGAGAACGAGTAGTGGTGGGGAGCTCTGGGACAGGGGCCTGATAAACCAGGGCCAAGGGGTGTGGGCACCCTCTCATTGCAGCTGGACAAAGTCTAGAAGGGCACAGCTGAGCAGGGGATACCATGTGTCTCTACCCTCTGCAGGCCTGGAGAGGCTTTCTCTAGGGTTCAGCAGATGTCTGCCACCCACTCCCTTCCAGAAAAGTCAGGAGAAAATGGCTCTGCTCTGTTTCACTGCTTTTCCATTTACTTAGGTGACAGCAGAGGCCACTGGGTAACAATGCTGATTGTATTAACAAAATAGAGACTGGTGGATTTGGGGGATGTTTTGGGAGGGGGGCGGCTTTGCCATTCCTCTCCTGTCCTTGCTGCCACAGAATCTGCCTGCTCTTACAGAGGAATGAAAGCAAGTATGGGGCTAGAGAGAGATAAACTGATGATGCTTACTTCTATCAGCTGCCGGAAAGTCTCGTCCACTTGGTGAAGGATGGTTGGGGAGTCTCGAATGAATCCCTTGATGGCATCTAAGTGATTGAAAGTGACCAGTAGTACATCCTTGGGTCGGGGACACAGTAAAACTTGATATTTGAAAGCCATAGTCATCAGGTCATAGAGCTGTCAACCCACACACAAACAAAGCAAAAAGGACCATAAAAGCAGATGTCAAAATCTCCAGCAGTGACTGAGTCCAGCAATTATTGAAAACTGCCCCTGGGCTGACCCTGTGGCATAGGGCGCCATATCTGTTCTCACCCAAGCAGGGCACTTCTGAGAACACAAGGGGGCAATGCATATAGTTAAGCCAAGACAGCAGGAGGAGCCTGGGACACGCCTGAGGCAAACCAGGGTCTCTGGTCAGCTTACGTGTAGTGCAGATGGGACACCCAGGAAACAGGGCCAGCATTCGTGGGGCCTGGGCACTGACTGGAGGGAAGAAAACCTGAACCTTTGCTGCTGATCTTTTATAGGACTCTGGCAAAGACTCCCTTCCTCCCTCCCTCCATTCCTCTGCTGGGGATCAAACAGAGCCCTGCCCATGCCATGCACGTGCTGCCACACTGAGTCCATGCCCAGCCCTGGCCAAGTTTCTGAACTCCTCTGAGCCTGAGTTTTCTCCAACATGGCAGGACTGCTGGGAGGAGTGAGTGAGACAGTCATGTATCCAAGTAGCATACACAAAGTCCTACTATTGTACTTTTTTTGGAGCTAGGGTCTCACTGTGTAGTTCACGCTGGGTTTGAACTCATTTTGGAGCCCAGGTTGGTCTTGCACTTGCAGAGATACTCCTGCCTCAGCCTCCCAAGTGCTAGGATCACAGGCCTGCTCCAACAGGCCTGCCTAGAAAGTTTTCCTACTGTAGAAGAACATTTTTAGTGATGGGCAACATTACTAAGACAGCAATAAGCACCAGAGGTGGTAGGAAACATCTATGAAGGACCAGAGGGGAGAGACTGGTAATGACCAAGGTGGTCAAAAAAAATGCTTTGTGTGGGATGGGGATGTGATGTAGTGGTAGAGTTATTGCCTCACATGCACAAAACTCTGAGTTCAATCCCCACTGGCCTCAGCCCTCAGTCTGTGGGGTCAACAGAAGTGCCAGAGAAATGGCTTTGTGGAAGCTGGGTGTGGTGGCACACATCTGTCATTCCAATACTCAAAAGGCTGAGGCAGGAGGATCATCATGAGTTTGAGGCCTTATCCTGGGCTCCACAGTGAATTAAATATAGCCTGAGCTACATAGTGAGACCCTGTCTCAATGAACAAACAATAACAACAATAAAAAGAATAGGCTTTGTGGCAGAAGCAGGCCTGACATAGATCTCAAAGCACTTGCTAGGTCCAGGCTGGCTGAGGGAAGGGGACGGGAACTCTAGTTGAAGGACATAACCTGTGTGAGGCCCTGGTAAGGGGTGGGTTGGAGAAAGAGGCAAAGAGCCTGAGAACAGTTCATGTTGGGGCTGCTGAGAAATAAGGTTCAGGGCTGTGGCCCCTCCAGGGGGAGATCTGTGCCATGTTGGAACTTAGGACCCTGGGAAACCAAGCAACCAGCCTGCCTCCCTGCTAAGCAATAGTGAGCGTACTGGTGCATGGGCTGAGAGTGAATCATCCCACTTCCCCTACCCCCTTTCTCCTGCCCCCCGTTAGCAAATGGGAACCAGAGATCTGAGCATCTCTTGGGAGGTTGACCATAGCAAAGAAGGGGATTTCTTTCTACCATCTCTTTGAAGGCAAATATTTTTATTACTGTTTTACTTTATTCTGATTAATGATACTGTTCTATTCAATATTCTATTCTGATAAATTCTATAATGTTCTGTATTTCATTTTATTTCGATGTATGTGATTGAAAGAACAACTATTGTGAAGATAACGAGATATACTGTGATACCTATTACTGTTATCCCAGTAACCTGCTGTGAAGTTCTGTACCAATTTCACTACACGGTGTCAATTGGCTTTATTCTGTCTTGTTCTGTTGTACTTTACTACCTTCAAAATAAAAATTAAAAAAAAAAAAAGAAATAAGGTTCAGGATACACGGCAAGACAAAGATAGTAAAGGTTCTGGAAAGAGGGCGAATAATTTACACTAAATGTGGTAAGACTTAGGGGAACACTGAGGCTTCCTGAGCGGATGTGACAAAAGTGGTATTTATGTGAGGTTAGTCCATGATGAAACGTGAGGGAAGCGGGGCGACACAGCTTAGCCAGCCCTCAGTCTGTGGGGTCAACAGAAGTGCCAGAGAACGGGGAGTTAAAAAGTGGACCGGTCTTGGAGACTACGGAATTAAGAGAACATACCTGGCGAGGACAGAGCAGGAAGTCAGCTCAGCCTTCATAACGCTGTGGTCAGCAGAAACACCAAAAGCCAGAGCCAGGAAAAACAAGGCAGTAAAATCACATTCAAAAGCGAGACAGCACCATGGTCTGCCCTGTTCTAAAAATAATACCAGGAACTCTCCCAGATGGTAAAGGGGCAAACCCCAGATGGCAAGGAAAAAACGCACGCGTGAAATGTTCACTAAAGGGACCTCTTAGTACGTTTGGGGACTTAGGATGGAACTGAGACGTGGGTCACATGAAGAGGCATGACAAAGAGCACAGGAACTAAGAAGATGCTACCTCTACATGCAGTGACGTCGAGACTGGGTCCCTGTATCCCGTGCATACTGTAAAATCTGTGCACCTCTGTCCTTTGTTTGAGCCGTCCTGGCATCTCTGTGCCCTAAGTGCTGCCTTCCTTTTGCCCAAGAATGAGAACAGCCTCATTCCTGTGCCATACGCCTCTGCCTAATTCTTCTGATAGCAAGCAGAAGAGCCCTTGGTGTGGGCCACAGAGAACATTAGAGGGATTAGCTGTAGCTGATTCCTAGGTATGAATAAACAAGTATCTACTGATTACATAAATCAGTGGTGGCGAACCTATAGCACACATTCTGCAGTTGGCATGCAACCAAGTCACCCAGCAGCCAAGCATCAGGTGACAGTTGTTTTTACCAAACTAAACCTCATATTCAGGTTTAATTGCAGTGTTGGCACTCTGTGAAAATAAGTGGGTTTTGGGCTGCAGTTTAGGCACTTGGTCTCTAAAAGGTTTGCCATCACTGATATAAATCAAAGAAATGCTGTTATGGTATTCATATTTTTTTGTTGTTGGAGACAGGGTCTGCTACATAGTTCAGGCTGGCCTTGAACTCACTACGCAGCTCAGACTAGCGTCAAGCTTGCAGTGCTTCTCTTGCCTCAGCCTCCTGAGTGCTGGGATGATAGCATAGTGCCACCAAACCGCCCTGGGGTATCCATTTTAAGACCTAGGAAAGGGAGGGAAAGGAAGATCGTGTGCTATCTGGAAGGAAAGCTGTCACTAGGTGGTGACTCTCTGGCGAGGCCAGGGGGACACTAATGAGGATGGTGCAAAAGGACTACAGCATTTCCGGCTGGTGCCTGGGAGGAGGAGGATGCTACTGAGGGAGGAGAGGAGTCTAGGTGAATGGGGGGGCAGGAGAGAAGATAAGCAGTATTAGGGCTCACATGCAGATGTCCCCCAAAGTCTCACATGCTCCGAGGTTGGGTTTTCAAATGGGGGCTGGGGGGCTGGAGATTTAGCTCAGCGGCATAAGTGCCTGCCTTGCAAGCAGGCAGTCGTGAGTTTGATCCCTGGTACTGACAAAAAGGAAAAAGACAAACAAACAAACAAACAAACAAAAACAAATGGGGACTGGATTACATCAGCGGATTAGTCCACAGAAGAATTTACAGCTAAATTACATGTTGGATGTTGGAATGGGCAGCCTGGTCAGAGGAGGTGGTCATGGGGGCGTTGGCTGGAAGGGTCTCTCTGCTTCCCTCCTCTCTTGCATCTCTCTGCTGCCTTGCCAGGAACAATTCTCTGCCTTGGAGCCAGCCGACTACAAACCCAAAGCTTTACACATCATGAGCTGAAGGAAACCTCTTCTCTTTTAATTTGCAGGTGCTGGGTGCTGTCTCAGTGATGAGAAGGGAACTAAAGCAAGCAGTCTGGTATGGAGGTGTCTGGGGCAGAAGTGAAAATATAAACCATGACTGAAGTGCACCTACGAGGTAGACAGTTCAGAGATACTCAGTAAACTTACAACTAGTAACTGGTAAAAGTAAGACTAGAACTCAGGGTCTTTTTATTCTAAATTGTGCATCCTTTTTCTATGGAAAGGCAGAGAGAGAAGCCATGTGTGGTGGCACATACCTGCAACCCTAGCTCTTGGGAGGCTAAGGCAGGAGTTCAAGGCCAGGTTGGGCTATACAGTGAGACCCTGTCTCAAAAAATGAAACAAAACAAAATAAAAACAACCCCAAAAATCCAGGACCAGGAAAGGCGGAGTGAGAAGAGTGACCGGAGAAGATAATAAGCATTTACTGAACTAAGTGCCAGGCTGAGGTATGTTCCCCAATCCTCCCAACAACTGACGAGGTAGCTGTTACTATGCTCAGAAGTGCATCTTCTGGTTTTATTTAAACATGAAGAAAATGTGCACAAGGAGCCATCTATTTATTTTCTTTGCTGCACAGCCGGGCACAGGAAGTGGTGCCGCTAATGGCTACCGGGCTGCCCGTCCCACAGTGGCCTTGCATTTCCCGGGGTAAACCCTGAGCTGTCTCAGCACCGGCAGGGCTCTTGGACATCAGCAGTGTGTCTGGCTCCATGGGCACTGTGGCTGGGTGCTTCTGGCACTGTTTTCTTGTTGACATAACCAATGTTCATCATCAGACATGTCCAAGGTGGGACCTGTCTGGCTTGCCAGGGCCACTGAATGAAGAGAAATTATCTTGGGCACACAAACTATATAAATTATGTAAGATAGTTAAATTACAACAAGTAACATTCCCCGCCCCCCTTTGGTGGTCCTGAGGCCTCTGCACTGAGCTACATCCCCAGCCCCTTTTTTCATTATTCTATTTTGAGATATGGTCTTGCTAAGTCACTAAATTTCTAAGGACAGGCTTGAACTTGCCACCTTCCTGTCTCAGCCCCCTAGACTGCTGGGAGTAAAGATGTGTACCACTGTGCTCAGTGAGTCTTCCCTTAAAAAAAAAGTTTTTCCTTTCTAACACAGGCATGTCCAACTATGGACTGAAGACTGGACATCAATTTTGGGCTGAAGTGTAGCTCAGTGGTAAAGCTTTTGCCTAGTATGTACAAGGCTTTGGGTTCAATCACCTTACAAGGCTTTGGGTTCAATCACCTGCACTAATAAAAAAGAAAGAAAAAAAAGAAGAAAAAGAAAAAGAAGAAAAAGGTCTGGATCTTTGATCTTCTCTACATCCGGTTGTCAATGCCTCTGAGTTAGGTATAATTTTGACCCACTGAGCTGACTGAATTTTTTCTGGGGTGTGTGTATGTGTGTGTGTGTGTGAATTTCTTGTTCTATTTATTTGCTTAGTCTTTTTGACTAAGAGCCTCAGTATGCAGTTCAGGCTGGCTTTGAGCTCACTTTGTAGACCAGGTTGTCTTGAACTTGAAGCGATCTTCCTGCCTCGGCTGGCGAGTACTGGGATTACAGGTGTGTGCCACCACGCCTGGCTTCTTGTTCCTTTAAAAATTTTTTTCTTAGTAGTACTGGCAATGGAACCCAGGGGTATTCTACTACTAAGCTAAATCCTCAGCTTGCCTGCTTGCTGGCTTTCTGTCTTTCTTTCTCTTTCTCTACACAGGGTTTTGCTATGTAGTTCAGGCTGGCCTCAAACTCAAAGGGATTCTTCTACCTCAGGCTCCTGAGTGCTGGGATTACAGCCATGTGCCCTTTTGATCTGAGATGGGATCAGGGCATGACTTTCTAGTACCCAGTCTGTTTTCAGCAGCTACACTATTTTTAGCAAAAACTGCAGCCCCTTGTACAAGTGCTGTCATTGGCGATGGGCTGTCCAGGCTGGCCTGGAACTTGTTTTAAGATTTTTTTTCTCTTTTTTTTTTTTTGTCTTTTTCCTTTTTATCGGTACCAGTGATCGAACTCACGACTGCCTGCTTGCAAGGCAGACGCTTATGCCGCTGAGCTAAATTCCCAGCCCTGGCCTGGAACTTGTGATTCTCTGGTCTAAGCTTCCTGAGTAGAAGGGACTATCACGACGTGCTTGCAAAGCAGGCACTTATGCCACTGAGCTAAACCCTCAGCCCTCTTGGTTCTCTTTTTGACAATCTGGGGCTTCAAAAATGGTGTGAAGCAGCCAGGAGGCCTGGCTGAAGATGGCTGCCACCTCGTGGACAGGTAGAGGAAGAGGAAGAAGCTACCCCAGGGTTACAGTGAGAAAACGGAGGCTCTGGGGAAGGAAAGTAACTTTCCAGAGCAAAGTGGCAGGAGGTAAGAGGGAATAGTTAAAGATAGTTTGTCTCTCTGAGGCTTCTAGAAACCAGTAATGAACAAGTGTCATCCACTATCTAAGGTGGGTCCTGATGATTTAAAAAAAAATTACATAGTGGAGAAAACTGAAAATAAATGTTAAATTAACTAAATTAAACTACATACTTGACTAAGATGTCTTTAGTTTCCCCTAATATCTTATTTCTGTTCTAGCAGCCTATCCAGGAAACACATTATATTTATTCACATCTTCCTGGGCTGCTGTTGGCTGTGACAATTTTTCTGACGTTCTTGTTTTTGGTGACTTGGACAATTTTGAGTACCGGTCAGGTATTCTGTAGTATTCTGTACCATAGCACTTTTTTTTTGGTCTTTTTTTGAGACAGGGTTTCCGAACTGTGCAGCTCAGGCTGGCCTCGAACTTGCAGTGAATCTCCTGCCTGAGCCTCCGAAGAGTTGGGTTTACAGGTGTGAGTCACCACGCCTGGCATGAAGATGACATTGTAAAAAAATTATAATTTTCACTAGTATGTTTGTAGAACATAGTGATGACATTCATTGGCCAATGACATCTGATGTTTTTCTCACGGTTAGATGGATTGTGGGTTTTGGTGGGGAGGATGACCACACAGGTGAAGTGCCATTGTCATCACATCATGCCATTGTTGCTGTGACCCTTGACCACCTGGTTGTCAGGTTTCCCTGCTATAAAGCTAACAGTTTTCTTCCCTCTTCCGGTACCATACTTTTTCAAAGGTTCTAAGGCACCCCCATACTTAATAAGTAGGATTTATCTGCTCCTCTCTCTGAAAAGAAAATGTCCATAAATTATTTGGAAATTCTTTTGGGCGGATTTGTCTATCCTTGATGCTATGATTTAAATATGAAGTATCAAAAAATACGAGGTATCTCTCAACAACTCAAATATGAGGGCCTGATCCCTACTGTATGTGTTTAGAGGTGGGAGCCCTGAGAGGCCACTGGACTGTGTGGGTATTGACTTCATCGGTAGTTTAACCCACTAAGGAGCTCAAAGCTGAGCGGCTAGCTGGAGGAAGTAGGTTCTCCATGTGGCAGGCTTTTGAAGGGATACCCTTGGCCACTCTCTGTTTTTTCCCCCTCTCCCTCAGCTTTCTGGTTGCCATGAAGCTTTCCTCTGTCTTGCTCGTCTGTGATGATATTTTTGCCTCACCTAAAGCAGTGGAGCAAGTCGAACATGGACTGAGGCCACTAAAAAAAATCTTTTATCCTTTAAGCTTTTTATGTTGGGTATTTGTCACCGTGGTAAAGCCTATACACTTGCCATTTGTTTATACAGAATTACTATTTTTTTTTCCTTGAGACAGAATCTCACTATATAGTTCAGGCTTGCCTTGAGCTCGTGGCAATCCTCCTGCTTAGTCTCCCATGTGCTGGGGTAACAGGCATGTACCACCACATCTGGCTTGGAATCAGAATTTTAGCAATCAGAGAGCCTCAGTGATTTGCTTCCCAAAGAAGCAGACATGTTCACATCATAAACAGTGAATGCTTTTTCACTTGCATTTTAAAAACGCTTGGTTTCCTCATCACAGAGATGAGATTTGTTATGAATGAGACAGAATTAAAGTTTTGAGGTTTGAGTATTTTGGGGTAGGCAGGTGTTCTCTTTGGGTAGGTGGAATGACATAAACAACAGAGGTAATGGTGTGGGTGGGTGACTTCTGAGGTCCTCCCAACTCCACAACCGCTGCTGAAATTTCCAAGTAGTTATTTCCTGCAAGGCACCACTGTGTGACGTCTCATGACCCCGGTCCGCGATCATTCATGAAAAGTACAAGAGATGCAGGAAGGTGGACAGGGCGGCTGTCTGCTCACCTTGTCCATGCTGGCCTGGTTCAGTCTCATAATGGAAGTATGAGCCAGGCGGTCATAGATGGTCCTCAGGGCCTTCTTAGAGTACAGCTCTTGGGGTTTGAACAGTTCCTCCATGAACTTTCTATTGAACATGGTTGAAATGATGTCATTCAGAACTGTGGAGACAAAAGAGAACACAGCTGAACAAGGAAGGTATGCATGGAGCGTTATGCAGAAATGCTTTCAGGGTACAAACAGGAGGAAGAGCAGGGCAGAGCCAAGTTGGGTGCTGTGTGCTTAGTGAGATCGGCTTCCTGGGGAGAAGTCACCCAGGCGTTTTAGTAGGAAACAGCCCTTCAGGATGGTTTGTGATGGCATTTTCCAGCTAACATGTATGGTGAACAATGTGCAAATGGGTTTGCTTCAGAGGTGACAAGTCACTTTCACATGTTATCTCACTTGATAAGAGGGAAATATTTCTTTTTCCTTAAAAGAGATTCCTATAAGTATTTTAATTTAAGCCTATTAAAATGAGAAAGGGCATAGCTGGGTGTTGCTGTGCATGCCTGTAATCCTAGCACTCAGGAGGCTGAGGCAGGAGGATTGCTGTTAGTTCAAGACAAGACTGAGCTATAAAGTGAGCTCAAGGCCAGCCTGAACTGCATAGGGAGATCCTGTCTCAAAGAGACATACACACAAAGAGAGAGAAAGAGAGAGAGAGAGAGAGAGAGAGAGAGAGAGAGAGAGAGAGAGAGAACACAATTTTTTTTTGTAAAGAAGTCTATACATCTTTTGTTTAAAATTAAATTTCATGGGTAGGGCATGTGATGCCCCAGCACTCAAGACGCTGAGGCAGTAGGATTGCTGTGAGTTTGAGGCCAGCCTGAGCTACATAGTGAAACCCTGTCTCAAAACAAAGACGTAAAATTAAATTCCATAAAACTGAGACAACCAATGCTACTTGGCTTTTTTTTGAAAACATTTTCATGAAGAGATATGGCTATCCACTGGCTAGAGATAATAACATTTTTAGCCTCTACAGACATGTATTTTTTTTTTTTTTTGTCTTTTTTATCGGTACCGGGGATCGAACTCATGACCACATACTTGCAAGGCAGGTGCTTATGCCACTGAGCTAAATCCCCAGCCCCCAGACATATATTTTGTATAGTGTCATTTTAGGGTGCCTTCGTTTCTACATTTGGTCTGTAATACTGATTTTACACCATAATACTACTATATTTTATATTTTTTCACATGAAAATTTCCATCTGGTGAGAATTTGAGGAGTGTGCAAACCAAAGTGTCTATAATCTTAAGTCTCCATTCATTTAGATACTTAGCACTTCTGAATTAAATATCACTGGTTAAGGGCCAGGAAATGTTCTGGTATGAGAACTAGGAACAGGGATGGCTGACATAGATTATTCTTAATTAAGCCAGTTATTCTGGCCCAAAGGTGACAGTATGTTAATGTCAAGAGTGTATATTTAGAGTAATTACAATTTGAAAGAAAACTAGGTTACTTAAAATAATTACATAAAATCAACTATTAAATATGAGTGATTATTACTGAAGCATAGAAATTCCTCCTCCTTTTGCCAAACCAAAGGACATGTCAGGTGATTGGTGGCTTCAGGCTCTACCTAGCTGTGAGAAACACAGAAGGACTGGAGGCCTCAGGCTAGCTACTGAAAACATCTGGAGGTCCTTATGGGAGACGGGAAGCTCGGGGCTGGTTGAACCTAAATGCAATGGCTTCAGGGAGAGGAGGCATCCCCACCCATCCACTGCCCTGTGGACACAGGCTGACTGGGACTCCTTAAGCAAGTGTTGAGCTCACACTTGATTCCATTATTCAGATAGGAAATACTGAACCTATGACCAGCATAGGCATCCCTTGCAGCGGACAGTTTCCACCCATTGCAGCCTACCCTTCCTGTGGACCAACACCCTCAGCGTGGACAGCCTGGTCCACAGGTCACAGTGGCCCGCCAGGTTTGCCTCAGGCCTGACACTTTTCCTTTAACTGAAACAAGTGAGGACCTGTAATAAACTGGGTTTTCTGTTTTTTCTTATCACATAAAATGCAGAATATGCACGGAAACAGGTAGAACTTAAAAGTCACACATATGTGCTCAGAAGAGAGAATGTGAGGAATTTTTTTAGACTTCTAAAGGCCAGAGAGTCTGCCAAAGAGGAAAAATTCGAGGGAAGACATCCCATGTCCACAACTGGATTAATGCTTCCAAAGAGCTCATCATTTCTCCAGGGTGTCTGAGCCAATATCAGGATCTAGAAAAATTGCTTAGCCCAGCTGGGCATGGTGGTTTATGCCTGTAATCCCAGCACCCAGGAGGCTATGGTGGGAGGATCGTTGCGAGTTCGAGACCAGCCTGGGCTACAAAGTGAGCTCAAGGCCAGCCTGAACTGCATAGCGAGACCCCATCTCAAAAAAGACATAAAAAAAAAAAAATTTGCTTAGCCCTAACTACCAGTCTCAAAAGAAAGAAACCCTTGAGGTGCTGTTAGCTACTTCCCCAAAGTAAAAAGCAAGAGGAAGCCGCCTATGGGAAGTTACGAAGCTCTGTGTCACCCATGGGTACTTGCATGAAACCTGGAAAAGGTTCACAAGCCAGGCAGAGGGGACAGCAGCACATGTATAGTGCCCCTAAGGAGGATGGGACCCTGGGGTTGCTTCACATTTCACTCTTTGGAAAGCAGGTAGGGCACACAGTTTTGTTCTCACAGTGTGTGTCACCTAGCACTTGGCTGAGGCAGGGCGACTGAGGACCAGACTCTGAAGAAAACACTATGTGGACACAAAGGGAGGAAACGTCATCCTTACCTAGGGAGGCGGCCTGTGCACATTTACACCTGAGCGGTACTTCTAACCAGACTGTGTTTGCCGTGCTTTGGCACTCAGGTGAGCTTTGTGTACATTTCAAGAGTGAGTGATGGTAATGAGTTCCCTGGAGGCAGACTTCATCAGCAAGGGGTCAGGGCCAAAAAGGAAGGGATTTTTCTGTAGTTTATCAGAATGGTCGGGAACCACACTCTCAGTGTATCAGGCCTTGGGCTCAGGTGATACAATCAATTTCTGCTCATTAGCTTTGAACATTTAAATTGAAATATATTCCAGTGACTCAGTTATGCATATGGAAAGCTCTCTAAATCTACACTTGACGCTTCAAATTCTGCCATGCATCATGGGTTGGATCAAATTGCTCAAGAGAAGTGTCAAAAGATGGTTGTGAAATATGATAAAAAGGTACCAGGCAGGATTTCATTTGGGCTTCTCTTTGAGCTCTGTCTGATGAAATAATTACCTTGATGAAAGCAACTGAATTTTTATCAAGCACTTCTGTTCTCGATTCTCTTGTTTATGAGAATATGCAATTTGGAGCCAAAGAGAGAAGTTAGGAAACCCTACTGGACACTTACCCTTACCAGTTCCAGGCACTGGGGTAGAACTTTACATGCATTATCAAATTTAAACTCCACAACTCTGAATTATTAACCTTTTTCTATCGGGGAGGAAAATTGAGTCTTAGAGAATTTAAAATCCAAGGTCACACAACTGGTGGTGGAGTTCTAATGCTCATACGCTTACAAATTACATGCTATCTCCCTAACAAACTTGGTATGAAAAGAGCATTTAAAATATTGAGGAGGATGGCTGATGACAGAGAGAAATCATACTCAAACATCAAAGGGTAGAAAGTACCTGTGGTATATAAAGGTCAAGAAAAACTGAGGTTTTATTCTGAGCAGCTGGCAACATTTCCAGGGTTGCTGCTAGTTGTAGGTAAAGGGGAAACTGAAGATTTAGCAAGAGAAAGCCATACTGCATGCATGAAATCATACCTTCTGCCCACAGTGCTGGCAGCCATGCAGTCACATGCTTCCAGTACTGTCGCTTGCTCAACAGTACTGTCGCTTGCTCTTAGGTTAAGGAGAATGGTTTTGGGGGAGTCACTCATAAGCAGCCTTCTATGGTACTGTAACAGATGTCTGAAAACTACCAACTAGGTCCTTCTACCCAGGAATGGAGCTGTCCCTGCAAACTTGGAACCAAAAAGACAAAAAGGTCCCCTAGGAGCAGTGTGGCCTTTTCACCAGTTTGCTTAGTTTTCATCGGCTACAATGTCAAAGTGTTAAACATCAAACATCAGTGTCAAATGTTAAATTTCTTTTAAGTCAAAGCTTCAGACACGGCCCCAGATAGCTCAGCTACAGAGAAATTCAAGCCTGTTTTCTTACAAAGAAATATTTAGAGTGGTCCCACGTTAAGCCCCGTTGGTAATGGACTGGGTGAACCTGTGGATGCAGACTGAACACATGCAGCCCAGAGATAGCATACCTCGTTTTCTGTCCACCTCTGTCCATTCATCTACATGAAGCATATAAAAAGAAAACACCAGTTCATGAAGCGAGAACATTATATTCATGGAGGCTTTACAAACACCAATTCCAATTATCTGGTTTATGAAGCTTTATTTTTCATGCTTGCATTTAATGTCTACTGTGGTTACTCTTCCATCTGAAATGTTAAGGTTTTCAAAAGTTTAAAAACTGAATAAATAACAAGTTCCAAGATGGCCCAAGAAGGGACAGGGCTTACAGGGAGTATTCCAGGGCAACAGGAGGGTCAGGAGGGCTGACTACTCTAGGGCTCATCTTAGAAGGTTCTAGAAATCATGTTTCTCAATGCCACAAGCACGTATGTCACTCTAAGCAGGCTTTTAACAATACTGGCCCTCCAAAGAATAACCCCAAGAACAGGCAGAAAAAGAAATTATTTTTGTATATAACCTGATCTTTCACTAAAGTGAGGTTTTTCCTCATCTAGAGTACTTTAGAAACTGTTCAAGTCAGAAAACTTGAAATGTGAATTAAAAAGAAATTATGTCAATACTTGTTTGAGCTTTACTTGTTACGTATAGAAGCATGAGCTCCACATGAAAAGGAGGAACCTATGATGGCACTACTGCCTGAGGTGTAAGGCAGTCAGGGAAATGCCAAGGGGAGAGCAAATTAGGAAACATGCACTTGGCTGGGAAGATCGGTGTGGATCAAGAACTTATACGGATTGAGAGCTGGCTCTACCACATACGGGCTCTGCAAATGAACTGTTTAACCTCATCTGTTAAAATGGGGATCACAACAGCAGCTACCTCACAGGGTTGTCGTGGGCATAAATGCATGTAGCATCACACATGGCTGCCTTCTTTTATAGTCCCATTTTCCCTATAAATGACTCTGGACACCATCATAAAAGATGACCTCTTAGTTTTGGGGGAAGCTTTAACCTAGAGAAACTACCCTCAGGTAAGCAGAATTCTACATACACTCACATTTAAAAGTTTTTTTTTTTTTTTTTGGTAAGTAATGGTCTCTCTTGGAAACATCTGCCACTATATTCTTTCGGGGTGATTTTTCAAACTATGCTTAAAGCATACACTTGGCTTTAGTACACACTGGCATGGATTCAACAAGATACCAAGAGCTCCTAGGAAGCCAGTCTGTAGGCACACCTGGGGCCACACCCTCGCTGGCTGCCAAGGATTCCAGTGCAAGGCCAGATTCCTTTGGGAAAAGCTACCATCTTCTCCCTCAAGGATTACCACTTTTGGAGAGACCACATAGAGGGAGCAGCACCAGTTTGGCTTTATGGCAGTTACTGGTTTCTTAGGCATGCTGTCTACACCTTCTGTCTTTCTGTGGCATTTATTTCACGGGTGACCTAGCACGATAGGTGGGGGTAACTCAGAGGACATGAGTTTTGATCCTCTAGAAAGTATATTTGGAAACAGTGGTGCTGCAGCAGCCTCATCTCTTGGGGATAGCGAGTATTTTCAGTAAAATGGAACTGGCAGATGCACTTTAGTCTGCAGCGAGATGTAGGGCCACCAGAGGGCACTGGAGGGCTGTGCGTGCACACCCTTTCCCTCCTGAGGGCCCAGGCAAGGCCTCCCAAGCTCTGTTTTTCTATTTCTCTAGATGACTTGTTTTTGACAATTTCATTTTAGTTATATTTTAAGTGGAAAGCAGGTCCAAGGCTACCTAGGGCTGACTGTTAAATTGGAACTAGAAAAATGAAAACAGAACCTCGCTGCCATATAGTTGCTCAGTAAGCACGTCTTGGGGGAAAAAAAAATCACTTCGCGTCTCTGTGCCTCAGTTTCCTCTTCGTAAAATAAGGAATATAAACAAAGTGTAATAGGGTTTTATTTTTGATTTAAAAGGTCAAGAGTGAGGCAAAAGTAGCTTTTATTGTTCTTGCGGCTTAAAATGTGAGGCCCCATGCCGTGCACTTCCTTTCTGTTAAATGCTAAGTAGCCTGCACGGTGGAGGAAACTGTAAAGCTGCATTGGCCCTGCGGGATCAGGGATGGCCTCCAGGAGACCAATTAGTTGTGTAAGATAATGAAAACAGCTAGAAGAAATATGACTTCCATTCAGAGCTTCCATGAGGACCAGTTTACCATGTCAAGGCTTTTATATTTCTGAGTCCGGGCATCTGTCACTGTGGCTCCGGCTCCTGCTCCTACAGCCACACCAGCTCAAAACAGCGGAAGAGATGAGTGTGTCACCACTTTTCCAATCCCCATGCTCTCCACAGTGCTTTCTTGCTGTTACAAATCACCATCAGATAATTACTCTGTCACTTAAAAAAATAAAACCAGTGGGGGATATTAGATACATTTTTCCCCCCAGAGCTCTCCTCTCCTCCTGACCTAGCCAGCCCTGCGGATTCTGATGCAGCCCCAACCCCAGGTAAGACAGCACAGTGAAGCAATAAAGGCCTAATGTTTTAGGGGTGTGACCTCCCACGCCTGAGGCTCTGGGCTTTTCAAATCCTTTATTCCTCCTCTTACCATGTATGTGCAAAATAGCTTGTTTTCTAATCTATAAAATGGGGATAGTAACATTACTTATGTGACTTGAATAGTTTTAAAAATTGTTATATGCTGGACGTAGTGTTGCACACCTGTAATCCCAACACTTGGCAGGCTAAAGTAGGAGGATCACAAGTTTGAAGCCAGCCTGGGCTACACAGTGAGTTTAAGGCTAGCCTAAACTGCATAGTGAGACTCTGTCTCACAAAACAGGGCCCCCCCACCAAACACCAAACCAAAACAACAACAAAGAAACATGTTGTATTTTTGTCATTTTGAAGCTATGCCTCTTAGTTTTACAGTCAGTTACTGGACTGGGCTAATAATAGCCCTATCTCCAGGGATACAAGGAGGGTTGGATCAGGGTCCATCTAGCATCTCATTAGGTGGCACGATATTCAGCCCAAAAGTGTGGAATGGATGTGTGAAAGTGAATTACTAAATTGGGGGTGGTGGCACAACCTGTAATCCCAGCACTTGGGAGGCTAAGGCAGGAGGATCACTGTGAGCTCAAGGCCAGCCTCAACTATATAGGGAGTTCAAGGCCAGTCTGAACTACACAGTTTTTCTTCTCAAAAAAGAAAAGAAAAAAAGAAAGAAAGTGAATTAGCAAAGATGGCTAAGTTCTTTAAGATCGAATCTAGTAAAACCAGAAGGACCATAGCTTTTAAAAGCCCATCCTCTATTATTCACAGGGGCTTGCCTATACCTCCTCTTGAAAGATAAGACCTGTTACTCATTGTGGCAAACCTGCTAAATATATTGCTTCATTCAACATAACCTTGATTATTACCTTCCTTTTTAAAAAAATGATAAACAGGCTTATAGAGATTATATTCTAAGGTAATACAACAAACTAAATGGCCAAACTGGAATAGGGACCCAGATCTGTGACTCCAGAAAGTATACTGTTAATTGCTAATTTATATTGTCTTCCAAGATGCAGACTACCAGCAGGGAACCCTGGCTTGTTACCCTATTGGTGCCATTAGCCTGAATGAAATCAGATCACATAAACACCCAGGAAAACAGCCCTCTTGAGGAAGAAATGACATCATATAAAACTGCCAATTTAGATGATCAGTTCAACAAACATTTACTGAGTACTGATTTACGCTAGTCTAGGCATTAGGCTGTGTGCTGGAGTACAAAGAAGAATCAAATAATCAAATGGAGGGAAACTCACATACACAGATCACATCAGAAGAACATGGCCAAGTGACAAGGTAGAGAGAAACATGCGTGGAGTGCTACGGAGCACAGGGTGCTATGAGAGAACAGGCAGGCCCTTTCTCCCTGTGAGGGCCCCAAAGGAAGAGGATTCTTCAGCTGACTGACCAGGATGGAAGAGGGAAGAATGGAGCGGTGGGGCTGCACCCAGGGAGACGTGGTTTCAACGGAGATCTACAAGCAGTTGAGGGTAGAAGGCAGGCAGGCATTGGTGGGAGGTCAGATGTGGAAGGGCCCCAAAATGCCCCACTCGAGAACGTGGCCTGCATACAGACAGCAGTGGAAAGCTGGCACAAGGTTTTAAGCAGGGGAATATGGACACATCTGCTATTTAGAAAGCCTCACTGACAGCAGACTGAAGAATAAAGGGAGTGGTGGGTCAGGCATGGTAGCGCATGCCTGTAATCCAGGAGCCTGAGGCAGGACTCGTGTGAGGAGGACTGCTGTGAGTTCGAGGCCAGCCAAGGCTACAAAGTAAATTCAAGGTCAGCCGGAATTGTATAGTGAAACCCTGTGTCAAAAAAACCCAAAAACCAAAAACCAAAAAGCAGGTGTGCATGAACTTTGACACAATCATAAAATACAATAGTTAAAAAGTATGTATTATATATGATACGTGTAAATAGGTAACATTAATTGAGCATACAGACACTACTGGAGAATAATCTTTTTCCCTCAGTACTAGGACTTAAACCCAGGAACACTCTTATTAATGACCTACATCTCCAAAGCCTTTTTTTTTTTTTTTCCCCCTGTCTTTTTATCAGTACCGGGGATCGAACTCACGACTGCCTGCTTGTGAGGCGGGCGCTTATGCCGCTGAGCTAAATCCCCAGCTCCCTCCAAAGCCTTTTTAAATTTTATTTTGAATCAGGGTCTGGCCAAACTGTCTAGGGTGGCCTCAAGTTCACCATGCCCCTTGCCTCCTGACTAGCAGGGATTACAGATGTAGGCCAAAATGCCCAGCAAAGAATAAATATTTTAACCAGCAGCCATCTCAATTATCTTTATATCAACTTTTCCTTCTCCTTAAGATATATTTTATTCATACTTAATACCAGAAAATTTGACGAAAGAGTTATTTCCCAAGTCTCCACCTTAGGGAGAGTACATGGCTTGTCTACCGGCATGTGAATGAACAAAGTCCCAGGAAAAAACGGTTTGGGAGCAGACCCGGGTCGTAGGCACCTGGTTGCAGTCGCAGAGAAGGTAGGAGAACAGGGAATGGAAAAGAGTGGCATACAAGTTGGGCATGGTGGCGCACACCTATAGTCCCAGCACTTGGGAGGCTGAGGTGGAAGGATCACTGTGAGTTTGAGACCAGCCTGGGTTACAATGTGAGTTTAAGGACAGCCTGAACTACATAGCACAACCCTGTCTAAAAAAAAAAAAAAAAGTGGCACAGTATTCTGTGTGCCTATTTCTGTGGGCAATTACCTGTGGTGGATATGAGAGCCAGATTTTGCATTTAGAAGCTCTCATATAATGTTTTCACAATTGTATTTTCTCCAACAGTTGTGAAGAAAAGATTTATGAGCTCTCTATATTTCCTTATCTGTATTACTTAAGAACCTTAGATTTCTAGAAATGGTTTCTGAAATGAGCAAGACTAATCTCCAGCTTATGTGAGGAGGATACTACCCAGAAGGATGGAGATTCAGAACCTGTTCCTTGTGGATAAAGGCATGCTTGAACTAGCAGAGTGTGTTGCCAGGAGATGAGCAGCTGGTGGGACTCCTGCTTTTGCAAGGGGCCGATTTTCAAGAAATGTTGGGAAATTATCTCTCCCATTTGACGAGATGGGGAGATTATGCTGGACCGAGCTCCCTAATTATATCCATGGGGTATTAATTTCTTCTGCTGGGAAAAGATCTTTTGGAGAATTCGACTCCTGAGGAATTTCAACTGGATGAGAGCTATAAGAAAGGTACCTAGCAGTAAGAGTGATTTGTGCTGATGGGCTGTGGGTGTTGGGAAAGAGGGGCTGTGGGTCTGGCTGCGTGGGCCGAACCCCTCTCACCTTTGCGGGCCTTGTCTCCTGGGATGTTCTGGGCCCGCAGCCGCTGGTCAAGGATGTAAAGCATCTCCCCACCCAAGTTCAGGAAGAGCAGAGGTAGCGTCCGTACCGACATGGTGCTGGAAACCCGCGAGGCAGGTAAAGAGCTCCAGGGTTCTGAAGCCAGTAGCCTGGAGGCCGCAGCGCGTCTAGAGTCTGGTTGCTAGGGCAACGCCAAAACTCGACAGAGCGAGCCAATCAGAAGGTGGTTTGGTGGGAGGTGTTCTAAGAGCAAGCATTCATTGGACTAGGTGGCAGGGACCGCCCTAGGGGATTGGTCAGAGTCGGAACGTAGGAGGAGAGTACTGGGCCGCAGCTGCCTGGGCGGTGTGTTTGAGTTTCCCGAGTCTCCACCTTAGGGAGAGTACATGGCTTGTCTATCGGCATGTGAACAAACAAAGCCCCAGGAAAAAACGGTTTGGGAGCAGACCCGGGTCGTAGACACCTGGTTGCAATCACGGTTTCCCTTCTGCTGTATGACTTTGGGCAGGATTTTGAAACTCAGTTCTCTCGTTTGTAAAGTGAAGGTCGTGATCACCTCTCGGGGCTGCTGAGGGGAACTGTAAAATCGTAGGAAACGGCAGGAGAACTTTCACAAAAATGACCACTGACGTTTCTTTTATGTGAGGGAGAGAACCTGTCCTTAATTCATTTGTATTTCCTCCCTAAAGTATATTTGGGATTCCCACTCTCCCCATTTCAGCACAGTGAGACAAGTCAGGCATATTTCTGACTCTGAACTCCGAAGAGTCCTCCTCTGCTCTGTGAACCAGTGTAAACCAGGCCTGCCAACTGTTTCTGTGCTTTGAATGCAGTGGCTCTTTTCTTCACCTGAATCTTTTTTTTTTTTTTTTTTTTGTCTTATTTTCTGAGACAGGGTCTCACTATGTAATCTAAACTGGCTTTCAACTCCCCATGTAGCCCTGGGTAGCCTTCAACTTGCCTGAGCTCTGAGTTTGCGTGTGTCAGCACACCTGGCTCTTTCTCCTCCATTCTGAGCTCAAGGATCACCTTGACTTAGTCATCTGCTGTTCATAAACGACTTTTACTACTGTGATGAACGACCATTCCTGTAAATTTTATTACTTCTAAAACAAGCTACTTGTCTTTTCCTCCAGCTATTGAAGACTTGAAACTTCCAAATGTGTCCAAGTCCTGTGTTAACTCATCAGATTTTGCTTTTTCTCCCAAAATTTTTCTCACATTTAAACTTTAATTTCCTTTCTTTTGCATTATATTCTGTATCTCTGCTGTTTTCTGTCTGCACGCTGCTGCACTGAATCTCAGGTAAGTTTCAGAAAACACCTTCTTTCTTTTTTTTTGTACTGGAAATCGAACTCAGCACTGGCTTGCCAGGCAGGCACTGTGCCACTGAGCTGTATCACTGGCCCAAAAAAACACCACTTCCAATGCACATTTGTTTAGTGGCCTCCTGCTGTTTGGCAGGCCACAGTCTAGATGACTTGGCATGGCTTTCCATGCTGTCCACTCTGGCTAAACCTCCAACCACCTTTCCAGAGCCAACTTTTGCACCAAACTTCCTCAGACTTCTGGTCTAGATGGACTCAAGTTATCCTTTCTGTAGGCCCAGCTTCTTTTCCTCATAATCACACCACCAGGAAGTCTCAATATGAGCCCTTAATATGAGGTCCTTCCCATGTTATCATCTTTGTCCCACACTCTAGCCTGTTTTCCTTTTCCCCTCATTCTATCCATGCTTTTTGAAAGTCTGAACTCACAATCTGAGCTTCCTCAGTATCCTAATTCCATACCTCCCTTTACCTGGGATTAATCTCTTACCCTCCTCCTCCATGCTTCACCCCAAATACTTTGTGGTTCTTCCCTTAGCCGACATCGCAGTATCAGGAGTCTACTTTTGTTCAAAGCTGCCAGTGCAAGTCTTTGATTATTTTGAATGGTCTATGCACTGGCTCTTAAGGAGTATAAATAGGATAGAAATATAATATACAGGATCATTATGTTATGCTGGGCCTTCATGGTTTTGTTGCCTGCTTGGCTCCGAAAGAGATTTAAGTTTGTTATGGTGTAGACTTTCCTTTAGCTTCTTAAGACTTTTTGTCCCTATGCAGTGGACAGAATATATGCTTTGTAGAGCTGAGTATGAATCCTAGGTCTGTTTCTTAATTTTGGGGGGCAGGTACTGGGAACTGAACTCAGGACCTTGCACTTGTCAGACGAGTGCTGTGCCACTGAGTTATACTCCTGGCCCCCTAGGCCTGTTTCTAACCAGCTGCTTGAGTTTGGACAGTTACCTAGCCTAAGTTCAGTTCTTTCATGGTAAAATCAGCTAATGTGTGGAGTAAAGGTGGCCTTAGGTAAGATAATGCGCTTAAGGCAGCATTCAGACAATGCCTTTCCTGTAGGTCCCAAGACAGAATGTGTTCCTTTTCTTCCTTCCCATTGGCCAGTCCCCTGAAATGTTGGCACCTGGCCCTCTAGCACTGGACCTTGAAGGAGCTATGTCCACTCAGAAGAACGGCCTTTTAAATGCTTTCTCTACAATCCCTGGAGGTGGTACTTGAACAACTCCTCGGGCTCTGTATTCTCCCCTCACCCTCAGCAGCTCTTTCTGACTCAGGCCATGCCCTGAGCAATCCTTCTCATCCCCATGAAGCTTTTTCCCCTTCTACTTCTTGCTAGACTTCAATCACCTTAACAACTTCTGAAACTGGCCTGGTCCAGACCTCTCTACTGAGACCCAGATGTACATTTTAACTGCTTTTTGGACAGCACTTGCACATATCTGTCTCCCTTTTTGGCTTTTTTTCACTGGCTTCCTGTATCAGGAAGAAGTCTAAAGTCTCTTCAGTTATGAACGGAATGTCTATGCCCAGCTCCTGCCCTTCTCTTCATCTGTTGAAGCCCTCACCTCAGTGGTCGGGTATTTTAGGAGGTAAGGTTGGATTAGGTTTTGAATGTGTGCCTTTTCCCTTTTTTTTAGATGAAGTTTCACTATGTTGTCTAGGTTGGCCTCAAACCTGTGGCAATCCTGTCTCAGCCTCCTGAGTGCTGGGATTACAGGTGTTACCATGCTCAGCAGTGGGGCCTTCTTGATAGACTGTGCAAGGCATGGACATATACGGAGCTTTTTTCCCCTCCCAGTGCACGCACCAAGGCAAGGCCATGTGAAAACACAAGAAAGCCCCTATAAGCTGGAAGCCCTCATCAGAAATGGAATCAGGCAGCACCTTGACCATGGACTTCATAACCTCCAGAACTTTGAGAAAACAGGTTTCCCTGTTTAATGTACCAAACCTATGGTACTTTATTTTGGTACTCTGAGCAGATTATCATCTGATGTCTGCCTACCCAGGACTATTCCATTCTCTGTTCATGTTTATCTATGCCTATGCAACTGCCTAGTTACTGGGCATGTACAGTTTCCTGAGGATAGAATTATAGTTTTTATCAAGTTTGTCCTTGTATCAATAATCCTGCTTTGGTCTCCCCTCTCATTTATCCTCCACACAGATGCTGCTTAACTACTTAAAACAAAGCACTGCTGTTGGCATCACTCCTTTGGTCTTAAAACTTGCGCTATTCCTTAGGGGACAGTGTACAAGCTTCTCAGCCTTGCATAAAAAAACCTCAGAAGCCCAGCTGCAGCTGAGTCTCACTGCTCCCTCAATATGTACCCTCTGGACGTCTATGTTTTTGTAATTGTAACTCTTCCTGCCTGGATGCTATTCCTGCCTCTGCCCAGTGAACTACTCATCCTTTGGGGCACAGACCAGAAAGTAGTTACAACAGCTGGCCTTCTCCTTTATCTGACTGTTCTGTGGTAGAAAGAGACTTTCCCTTAGACAACTCTTAGATCTTAGAGTTGGATGAAAGAATAAATTCCTCCTCTTCCTTGAGCCAAAATAAGATGCCATCTTCTTTCCTATAACTCTTCAAGGCAGAAAGAATTTTTATATACTTTATTAGTTTTCTTCGAGTGCCTCTGCATAGGCTTTAGAATGGGCTTCTTCATTCTGATGGTCATCTTGTTTTAGGGCTGCTTTTGCTTTTAAGGCCCTTTTCTGCTTCTTCAGCTTTTGTACCTCCTGGAAAACCTGGGGGATGGAAGAGGACATGAGAAGATTTTGTAATTGTACATGAAACCTCAGCCTCTCAAAAATGATAACCCCAGCCTCTCTTCATGTGGTTGGTAACTAGCGACCTCCCCTGGGCCAGTTTAGGGCTCTGTGAGCAACAGACAACCCCTCTCTTCCATTTATTCCATTTGTCCCAAAGCGAGGCCGTCCAGAACAGCAGTCCTGACTCATACCTGGATGCACAGAGCTTTCTTGGCCAAGAAGCGGCGGTGGGCTTTTCGGTAGTACAAAGGGGGGAAGGTGTACTCGATCCCCAATTCTCTGCATACCCTCTCAAATATATTGTAGTTGGTCTTCCGGAGATTTTTGAGCATCTTCTTCCTCTGGTCAATGCTCATCAGTAGATAGCGTTTGTGGGCTTTGTCCTATTTGAGAGTCTGTATTATTTTTAGCATCCCACAAATGTTCCTGTTATTCACAGTAATGAAGGATGATCACTTAGTATTTCATTGAAATTTCCCAACAATCTTTTGCAAATGTTAGTGAAATTCTGAGAGGTACTGTCATGGTTATTTCTGTTTTACAGGTAGGAAAATAAAGGTTCACCAAAGGTCCTTAGAACTGTGGTTGCTAAGGTCAGGTGTACTGATCTGACTCCAAAACTCATGCTCTTTCTCCTGTACCATCTATGCTTCTCTCCACCCCTAGTAAGCAGGAATGCCTAGACTCTTCCTGAAGGGACCTCTGCAGTGGTGCTGGTGTTCCATACCCCAAATGAACAGAACAGTAGCTTTACAGCAAGACTGCCTGGTTTCAGGTCCCAGCCTTCACTTACTAGTGGGGAGCCTTGAGGAGTAACTGAATCACTGTACAACTAGACTGTCCTCTGGGAAATGGCAAAGAGTTGTAAGGGTTAAATGAGACGACACATATAAAACATTCAGCACGGGACCTAGGGCTTTAAATGCATCATGCTGGCTATTCCTATTTCAGGTAATTCTTGGAATCCTGTGAGCAATATTCTCATCTCCCTTTCCTTTTCTTCCTCTCTCTTTCTCTCTCTCTCTTTCTCTCTTTTGGAGACAGGATCTCACTGTTCAGTTTAGGTGGGCCTTCAATTCACAGTGTAGCTAAAGCTGCCCTGGAACTTTTGGTGATCCTCCTGCCTCAGCCTCCTGAGTGCTAGGATTACAGGCATGCACTACCACCCTTAGCTTGAGCACTGAGATTAGAGTGTATGCCACCATGTTTGGTGACAATCCTCATCTTACAGGTAACAGAAATGAAGCTTGGACCTGTAACTTCCTCAGTCACCTGACCAGAAGTAGCAGAGCTGGGGTTTGAACAGGGCAATGTGACTGCATTCACACATTCAACACATATTTACTCAGCACTCACGGGTACCGTACACAGTGACCATGCTCTAAAGTCTTCTGATGATACTCAGCACAGCTCTGAAAGGCTCCCACTTCTCTGGAGGCAGGAATGAAGTGAGGAGCGGGCACTCTGGTGTCATAGTCACTGGCTTCTTGGGACCCAGATCCCCTCACCTCTCAGACCGCTCTCCCATCTGGCTGCTGTGTAACTGTGAGTGATGCCTAGGGTTTACCTTTCGATGTTTCTGCATATGTTCTTCATAATTGCGGATCTTGACAGTCAAGGCAACAACTGAAACCACAAACCACAGAGGATGAGAACTGGGCACAGAGGAAGGAAGGGGTCCAGCTTGTGTTATGTTTTAAGAAATGAGAGAATAACAATCCCCAGTGCTCATCTACACCTCTCTGTGAGTCCCAAATGCCAAGTACTTTGAATTTCAAGATCTCAAAAGACTTTCTGTTATTTTTGCCCTAGAAAGCAATGTCTAAGGTAGGGGAATTCTTTACTTTTATAAAGGTGTCATCCCAAATCAGGGTAAATAGGATTTTACTTTTCTTTTTTTTTTTTTTTTAAACAGTACTGGGGATTGAACTCAAGGCCTTCACATTGAGCTACATCCCCAGCATTTTTTTATTTTTTATTCTGGGACAGGGTCTCTTCCAGCCACCTTTATCTCTGTGCTTCTACCACTTACATTTCAGAACTATCAGCTTCACTTGTCTTCCAAGGCCTCGGAATACGGGGGCTCGTATTTGATTCCCATTTGTATTGGAGAGATGGGGGCAGAAATCCATTTCTGGATTTCTCCCAGTAGGGCACACAGGAAGGTTGTCAGAACTGTGCCTTCCCAGCACACACACTGCGAGAACAGCAGGAACCTTAGCCCTACCTTACCACCTTAGCTGCAGAATGAAGATTCTGAGAGATGAGCTTTAGTTGCTGAGCGTTTCTCTAGGGCAGACTCTGAGCTACAAACTGGCCATCAGAAAACTAAGTAATCTAGGAAAGGCAGCACCAATCTAACATGGGCCTAACCCTAACCCTGACTGCTTGGTTTCAAGTCCTAGTCTTCACCTCCTAGTTAAGTTATCACTCCACAAGTAGACTGTTCTTCTGTGAAGTGGCAAAGAGAGATAGTGGTGAGGGTTAAATGAGGTGACACATGTAAAGTGTACAGAGCGGCTGAAGCTGGAGATTAAACACATGTGCAGGGCTGAAGCAAGCCCAGCCCCAAGAATGTGGAGCACCTGAGGTGAGCCACAGGAACAAGCTGTTCCATTTCCTAGAACAAGAGGCTCCTGAGGTGAGCAAGGCAAACAAGTTGTTAGGCAGAGGACTTTCAATTGATAGCAACCCCTGAGTATATAAATAAACACACTGCAACCACTGGGTGCTTCCTTTTCTCCTATCAGGAGAGAGGCGCCACCTGACTCCAGCTTTCTACATGCTGACTCTTGTCTCCATTTCTTTTTTCATCCTCCACTGTCCTCTCCTGGGGATATTTGAGAGCTGTGTTGGACATAGCAGTCAAACATAGGCATGGGGCCTAAAGACTTTAAATTCATCATGCTAGCTGCTATTATTATTATTATTAAAGTGGACCCTAGTTATTACTTCTCTGACTGCCAACAGGCCACCTATTCCTGCCTACCTGGGAGAGAGTGGCAATGTTAACATAGAAATAGGCAATATGAGACAAATATTCTTTTAGTGGTTGAGATGGTTCTCTAGGCCTCAGAGAACCAAGGGAAACTGAAACTTATTTTCGCAAAAGGAGCTAGGGAGGGAGGGCTAGGACTTGGGCCTCTGAACCTTCTCCATGGAGTTTAGTGGCCAAGAATTCAGCTGACTTTAATCTCTGGTAGAAGGTGGGAATGGGGAGGAGGCAGAGGTTGTAGTAGTGGAAAGGAAACATCCACCAATCTACCTCACTGCTCCCAGTGGCCAATAAAGATAGACTCCACCCAAAACAAGGGGTGGCGGTAGTGGGCTTTTTACTCACATCTAATGAGATTTAAAGCCAGTTTCAGCTCAAAACCAAAGCAGGAATGCTCCATCTGTCTGTCTGGCACATGAGGGTTCTATGGATGTTAATCTTCCTATTATTATCACAGAGTATGAGCTTTAGTTTCCAAGGCATGTTTACATCCCCTCCCCTAGCTTTTCACAATCCCGCCACGAGTTAGGCGGCAGTACCCACCCTTACGTTCCCTAATTTTAGACTAGGAAGCAGAGGCTCCAGAGAGGACTGCTGATTTGTCCAAGCTTGGAGGTACAAGGCAGGATCTGGGTGTTGACGCCAGTACCACAGAGCCTGGGACTCAGAATCCAACTGTCATTGTCTTAGGTCCTTCATGTCTCTCCCTTTCCCAAGCCATATCTAAGTGGGCCTGTGGACAAGAGCCCTAGCTAGCAGATACCCCCACTCCCTGAGGGCCCCTTCACCAACTTCGAGTCTCCAGAGCTCTGGTGTCCTCAGGGTTTGCCATGACCTTGTTCATCAACTGTTCTTGCTTGACTTTCAGCATTTCTTTCTGTTGAAGACAGGTTAAGAAAATCTGTGCAGTCACCTCCAAAGATCTAGCCCTCCTGTCCTCAAGCCCATGGCTGCAATTATAACAACTCGGACCATAAGGCTAGTGCAGCATGTTAAATCAAGGCATTGGTTAATCACATGGCTATTCACATCTAGGTGAGCCCAAGACCAAAAACACTGAGAAATCCTTGTTGGAAGAATGTCCCCAAAGTTTGCAAATTCATTCATGCATACATCTTTATGCAGCACCTGCTGCTGTCAGGTGTCAGAGGTACAGTGGAAGAAGAAAACTATCCCTGCCTTTGAAGTGGGTATTGACACATGGACACAGAATATCAGTGTATCAGGGATAAGTGCTGTGGGTGGAGTAATATGGGAGTGCTGTCTAGGAGAGAGAGACTGAGGAGGAAGGGATGGTCAAGATTTGGCACAGGGACTTACCCGGTTAGCCATTTCCAAAGATAACAGTCTTTTCACAACATCGTCAGCCCTATGGAAACCCAGAGCAGTAAGAGGCAAATATAGGAGGAGAGAGAAAAGGCAAAGAAATACTGTTTTTGTTTTAGTTTAAAAAGCATGTATAAAAACAAAATTAAAACAAAAAAAGCAAGTATAGCTGGATGTGGCAGTGTATACCTATAACCCCTGCTATTTGGGAAGCAGGAGCGCTGCAAGTTTGAGGCCAGTCTGAGCAATTTAGGGAGACCTTGTCTCAAAATGTAATTTAAGAGGGCTGGAGATCCAGTTCAGTGGTAACTTGCCTAACACTTGCAAGGCCCTGTGTTCAATTTTTAGGACAGAAAGAAAAAAAAAAAAAAAAAAAAACCAAGGATAATTGATAATTCTATGAAGGCTCTCTGGAGCCATATCCCAGGGATTCAAATCAGCCTGGAGGTGGGGTGGGGTCATAGCTCAGCAGCATAGTACCTGCCTGGCAGGTGCAAGGTTCTGTGCTCAAATTCCAGTACCAAAAAAAAAAAAAAAAAAAAAAAAAAAAAAAATCAAGTCAGCTTGGAGGACTAGGGGTGTGACTCAGTGGTAGAGTAATTGCCTAGCATGCATGGAGCCCTGGGATATACTCTCAGCACCATCGGGATGGGCTGGGGTAGGGTGGTCAGCATGCCTCTGGCTTGCTGGGCAGAGAATAACTAATGTGGTATCTATAGAAAGTAAACTTTCAGCTCAAGTGTTTTGGTCTTGTCACAGAGAGGTAAAGATTTTCATTTCAGCTAAAACATGGTCCAATCTGTTTTGGGAATTTTTTTTTTTTTAATCGGTACCGGGGATCGAACTCACAACTGCCTGCTTGCAAGGCAGGCGCTTATGCTGCTGAGCTAAATCCCCAGCCCCGGTCCAATCTGTTTTGAAGCTGGGTATGGTGATGCAGCCCTGTAATCCTAGCACTCAGGAGGCTGAGTCAGGAGGACTGCCAAGAGTTCAAGGCCAGCCTGCACTACACAGTCAGTTCAAAGCAAGTCTGAGCTACACAGCACGACCCTGTCTCAAAAAACAAAACAAATGTCTTGAGACACTCCAAGTTAAACTGCACTATGGGTAAGACTGAGAAGACAGCACTGCTCCCACCATTTGGGACAGGGCTGGACAGGGGTAGGACAGAGAGGATCTTGGCTTTGGCTACTTGTATTCAAACCTCAGCTCTGCCCTGTAGGAGTTGTCACAGGGCAGCTTCATAATCTATAAAATGGGGCATTCTTCCTTCAGTGGGTTTTTGTTAACATCTAGGGATAAAAGATTTCTACAAAGACCTGAAAGGCATGTTATCTCATTGATACCTAATGATACAAGGTCTTTTTTTTTCTTTTTTGTCTTTTTCCTTTTTATCGGTACCAGGGATCGAACTCATGACCACACGCTTGCAAGGCAGGCGCTTATGCCACTGAGCTAAATCCCCAGCCCCTGATACAAGGTCTTTACCCAGATATAAACAAAAAAGCAAGTAGCTAGCTAGACTCCATGAGTGTCATTTGCCTTGCCACCCACCCATCCTCAACATAGCCGAGTCTCTGCAGATCTGTGCCTCATGCTATAATCAGGCTTCTGATACAGCAGGCTAGGTCTCAAAGCCACTCTTTCCCCACTTCCTGCCAATGCTCCCAGGGTCCCATGCCTCCTCTAGTAGGTTTCTCCCTGCTTACTTCTCGATTCCAGGGACGTTCTGGTAGTCTTTGAGGAGCGTAGAAGGGGGTGGGTCATTGTCGTGGCAGGGCTGGACTGTCATGCATAGGGATGGAAAATTAAGAGTCAACTTTCACTGCTCATTTCCTTAGTCTTGGCTTTTCTTGCCTACTCTCCTGAGAAAGAGAGCTCTAGGGTCTCAGACAGGGCACCAGATATCTCTAGGTTCAGATTTTCCTCTGCAAACTCTGTGGACATCTGCTTTGTTATTTCATGCTATAAATAGATGGCCTTTCCCAAGACCATGTACTATATTTGCACCTCTCACATATCTGCCTGATTCTATGGTTATTAGGTTTTATGCGTGGAAGGGTTCTCCTGTGGACAGGATGGAATTTGATTCACTTTAAACTTTCCACAGTCTGATCCATGTCCTACCGTAAAATATGAACCCAAAAAACACCTGCTGGCTCACAGCATGAGTGAAATATGAAAGATGAGGAAGGATGGTAGCTTTAGACACCCTGAAACACAGGCAGCATGTTGTATGAGGACACACACACATAAAACCCTAAGGTTTGGTGCATTCTGCAATCTCTCAGAGCTGAGGGAGAGGTATAGGGTAAATTTGTTCTCTTCAGTCAGACTCTGTTCTGCTGTTATGCAAATGACACTAATAAGTAACTTTTATCTAATACTTTGCTGAAACATTGCTAAGGATGCTTTCACATGTTATCATGGGATTTTGACTGCAATGGTTTCCAATGGAGACTAACATTCTAGAAACAAGGCTCAGAGAGGAAAGAACTTGCCCAAAGTAACTAGTAAGAGAGCTGTCAGAGGGATAGACACAGTGCTGTTACTCTAGGGAGGTCTATCTGACCAGCCACCACTCTCTTGGCGAGCTGTTTTCATTCACGTCCAGTAAAAACTTTTACTCCTCATCACTGAGGCTTCTGGCTTAGAGCTCTGCAGATGTAAGGGTCGTCTGCTCAGGACCTCTGGACCACTCCTCTGACCACTCCATCAGTGTCTCTAACAACGCCTACGTCCCCTTTCACCACCCCAAGCCTTCCAAGCGCTCTTCAGCCCTGGGTCTCACCCCATGATCTCCTACCTGGATTCTGGGTGGCATATCCACAAGCAGCCTGTAGAAGACCTAGGTAGAACAGAGAGAGCAAGACCCTTTTCCTTAGAGTCCAGCCTCGGTTCCTTTCTGTGCACTTTGAATTGACCTTCCTCCATAGTCTGTGTGTCCCTGCGCGTGTCCCTGCGCCTGTCCCATTTCCGCCCCCCAACCTCACTACCTCATGTCTCTCCACCTTGTCACACTTCTCCAACCACCACCCTTTCTCCCGTATCAAGCCGATGCTCTTCTCTATCCTGGTTCCCGGCTACCCTTGACCTCCACGGAGTTCCATTTCCCTCCCGCCGTCCCATTTCTCGGCTCCTCACTTTGAGGCTGCAGGCCCCATTGGTCTGAGAGAAGCCTGGCCCTCCCTCTGCCCGGCAGACCAAAGACTGGGGCCTGGGTCGCTGCCCGGAATCCAAATAAGCTCACTGCTCTCCACGCGGCCTTAAGCATGGTGACTCTCGACCCCCGCGGGGCCCACGCCACGGCCACCGTCCAGGTCGCGAGAGCCCAGCTACATGGGCGCCGCCATGATGGCTCAGGCCAGAGTAATCGAGGCAGTTGCGCGACAAAAGTAAACGAGAATCGAGAGAATGGATCGGCGGGCAGGCTTCTCGAGGCGCTCGGCATTTTGGGTAAAATTGAGAGGTTTTGATTAGCAGCTGGTCAGATTGAGGACGTGGCATTGTGGCCAGTGGAGTACATACTGTAAAGTGTCACTTTTTCTTGGAGGGCATCCTGCTCTTAATTCCTCGACACATTCGTGGTCTTGGGCTCTGATTACTTTGGGGTTTGCGGTCCGCCCCCACCCCGCCCATTTTCCCTTGGCCCTAGTGCCTTGCTCAGAATGCAGCCTTATGAGAACAACCGAGATTCAGCCTTGCAAGCTTGTAGCTTGGTGACTCAGTTCGCTGAGCAAGGACCCTAACTCAGTGAGTTACTGATTAGGTGACCTCGTGGGCAAGTCACTTAAATTTTCTGGACCACACTGTACTCATCCCTCAAATAGGGGATGGTAATAACAGCATGTATCTTACCTGAGGGATTTGTGTGCCAAGTATGTACTTAGTTAAACAGAAGTATTCAATAATGCTTAGCTGCGATAATTTTGTGAAATGGGGGACCAAGAGCAAATATAAATAAAAACGAGAAATAAAGTTTCATTCTCTCTGGAACAAAAAGATTCTCCTCCCTTCACTTTTCTTAGAGCATTTACTGTAGAAAAATTGTAATTGTGAAGTCTTTTTTCTTTTCTTTTTTTTCTGAGACAGGTTTTTGCTCAGGCTGGGCTTGAACTCGCATATGTAGCCCAGGCTGGCCTCAAACTCATGGTAATCCTCCTGCCTCAGCCTCCCAAGTGCTGGGATTACAGTAGTGCCCCCACGCCTGGATCTATGAAGGTTTTCTACTCTTTGGAGATGTATGGGAATCTTACAAACTAAATAAACTTCTTTCCACTTTTACAACCCAGCAATGTTTTCCTCAAGGACCTTGAAGCCATCTCTTTGATTTATAATCCTCAAGCATGACAATGCTCCCTTTTCCTCCAAATTGCTTGTGGGAGTTTGGACCTCCAACTTCAGCTGAGGATGAGCTCAGAGTTGCAAATCCTTTTGTGGTAAAGACAAGAGTAATGTACTGTTACTTTGGATAAAGGCAATTAGCAAACATAAATGGGTACCCCATTCATCGAATGAATTTAAGATGAACTATGTGTGAGAATTGGTACTGTGAAGTCCTCCCACTTGAGCATTATTTATTTATTTACTTATTTGGTACCGGGGATCAAACTCATGACCTCATACTTGCCAGGCAGGCGCTTATGCTGCTGAGCTAAAACCCTGGCCCATAGTTATTGTTTTTATTTCATTTCATTTTTTTGTACTAGGAATTGAACTCAGTTATCTTGTTTATCTTGAGACAGGGTGTGCAATGAGTTGTATCCACTTGGCTACATAAAATGGCAAGATTTTTTTCTGTCTTTGTAAACTCTTTAGTGGATTCCCTGCCATGAACATCACATGTAAAGTTTAAAGCTTAGTCACAAAACTATTTTCTTGCTCTTTTATCCTTGTGTAGAGGGTTTCTGGGTTGGTAAGAGAATTTGTGTTAATTATAGTTCCCCAGTAGGGATTAGTGTTATTCTAGGCTCCTCACCATGTTCCACAGCAGTCTGCCTCTCCCTATAATCCTTGCTGCTGTACCCTAATAAGCAATTTTGGGTTTCCACCATAGAACTGGGAGTTCTCTGAGAGTGGACTGAGCTGTCGTTTTTGGATCTCTGCTGTCGGCACAGAACCTAGTCGGTGGTGGTGAACCTATGGTATTCATGCTGTAGTAGGCTGTTTGTTATCATTCAAAGCTCTAGAACATTTGCCATCACTGGAGAGTCTAGGTGAGAGCGAGTCAAATGAATGATTCTGAGACGTAATCTCCTGACTACTAGATCCCTGAAAAGAAACAGTGATTCGGGCACAGTCATGGTTTCTAAAAACAACAAAAACACAATGAAAAACCCAGTGCCAAAAAAATCAGTTTATGAGGCTGAAATTACTATAAGAAACAAGCACAAAAGGCCAATAGGTGGAACTGGACAGAGCATTTCTTGCCTCTTAAATCATGCAGGGAGACTCAGCCAATGGAAATAGAGAGGGAAAGATGTGCTGGAAACCAGGGAGAGCTGGGAGCCTCCCTGCTTTCCTGGGCCTGGGTAGTTTTTACTGACCTCTCCCCTTTTCTGGACAGTCCAGGACTGTCAAGAGGCAGGCCCAGGTAGGGAGACTCTGGAAATCCTAGAAGCCCCCTAGTCCCTCTGCTCCATGGACACGGAGCCCTTGCAGGAGGGGGAAGTCAAGCAGTGGCCCAAAAACACAGTCATCCTCTTGGTTTGGGGATGGAGACTCTGGCGCTCTCAGGGGGCTGATCTGGAACCAAAGATTCTCATAGGGTTTAGGACTGGGGGTGGGGGCTCCCAAGAGGGGCTGAGTAGAGTCACAGCGAAAGTAGTGCCCTGACCCTGGAGTGGTGGGACTGCCCAGCACCTGCCCATAAAAGACCTGGTCACTGGTGCCAGACTGTGGCTGTGACTGTGTGGGAGCTGCTTTTGGGTCTCCTTGGAGCACATAGGCTTGGACAAGGGTGGGGAGGTCACAGGTTTCTGAGCTGTCACTAGACTCCCAGGCCGCTGGCTTCTTCTCTTCTTCCTCCAGCACGGTGATCTTGGTGATGGATGTCGTGCTGGGGTCCTGAACGCTGGGCAGCTGGAAGGTCTCCTGGACACAGAGTCAAAGGAGGGAGGGCATGGTTTTTTAAGATGTGTGCCTTAGCCACTGTTCCTTCCTGAATTGGGACAGCTGTGGGGACGTTCATGCTGCTCTGTGACGTGCAGGGATGTGCTGCTTAGACTTGGCATTCACATCTTCCTGTTTCAAGGGAGGTGACAGGCTCAGGTATGCATTAATCCAAGGGAGACTATCTTGCCAGAACTGCTGGGAAGGCCCGTGTGCTCATCCTTAGAGGAATAGCCCTTCATTTCGAGCCTCGGCCAGAATTCCCGACTCCTCACTCTTTACTCGCAGGTGCTCACCTCTGCCATGATGGTGGACACCCAGGAGCCCAGGCTGCTGTGGGCTGGGTCTGGCACGTTTGGCCACAGTGGATTCTTCCTGCTGCAGAAAAGGGCAGGTGAAGCTGAGTCCAGTCATGTCCGCCCAGCTGTCCATCCCTGGCCCCAGTTCCTCAGAGCTGCTCTCCCTAGAGCAGTGAGGAAGAAGTGGAGGGCCAGGACTCCTACACAAGGGGCCCAAGGCCAGGGCAGTTGGAAGGGGCTTAGCCTGCCCACCCCTGTAGTGCCCCATGAGAACAGCAGCTGGGTGTCACTTTTCTCAAATGCACTCACCTGGGGTGGCAGCAGAGCCAGAAAGCCCCACAGAAGAAGATGAGCAAAATCAGGATGCCAAACACAACCACGAAAATGTGTATCTCGGACTCTCCTGGAGTGAGGGAAGCCAGAAGAGGTTGGAATGCCAGTGAGAAGGCTGGGTCTCTTCCTCTAGCCTGAGATCCAAAGGGTGGGCCTGGGTCTCCTCCCTCAGACCAGGGCATCTGGAGGGGAGCTCCTATCTACCCTCAGAATTGGGATCCTTTGGATGGGGTACCCTCCCCACAGCCATCTATGCCCAGTAAGTACCCCCAAGCCCTTACCTACGGCCAAGGTCATCAGGGTGAGGCTTGTACTGTTGGTGGCCCCAGCCTGGCTGGTGGCCATGAGGTGGACGTGGTAGAGACTAGCGGGCTTCAGGCCATGCAGGACAAAGCCATGGGAGGAGGCATTCAGGACGGTGGCTGGGGGTGGGGTGTGTGGTCAGCCTAGGCTGGGATGCTGAAGCTGCCTTGATGGCTGCTGAGCATCCCCTCCTGGGCCTTCTGGGGCTGAGAGGAACTGAGGATAGACTCACAGAAGGATTGGTCCTGAGCGTTGGTCCAGAAGATGGTGTAGTGGGTTAGAGAGCTCTTCCCTAGCTCAGCAGGCTCGGAGACCCACTCCAGCTGAGCCCACGTCTTACCTATGTGCTTCAGATGCAGCACTGGAGCACGAGGGGGGACTGTGGGAAGAGAGGAACGGAGGCTGAGGGAGCAGGCAGAGCAGAGAGCCCGGACCAGGAAGTGGGACATAGTATGGCTTGGTGAGAAAAGAGAGTCCTAGGGGCTCCTGTGCAAGCCTTGTCTTCCCAGAAATATTTTGGTTATCTGATTTTTTTTTTTTTTGAGACAGGGTCTCTCTATGTAGTTCAGGCTGGGCTTGAACTCACAATGTAGCCTCAAACTCACAATAATCATCCTGCCTTAGCCTCCCAAATGCTGAGATTGAAACATTCACGGCCACACCCAGCTTTCCCAGGGATTACTTTTGTTGTTGGTTTGTTTGAACCAAGGTCTGACTGTGTTGACCAGGCTGATTTTGAATTCATGATCCTCCTGCCTCAGCCTCCCATGCCCAGTCTTCCCAAGAATTTTATCTAAATGTCATGTTCTGCTTATAAGTGGCAGAAGATAGATTTGAATCCAGTCATTTGGCTATAAATCCTCACTCCTTGATTTCTAACAGGCCTGATTTTGTCTGGCTCACTGTCTGATTTCTGCCACTCTCTGAGTTTATGCCAGATGCTCTGGCCAGTTTCTATCAGATGTCACACCTGATTTATGTCCAGGATATCACCTGATTTTGTGGGAGTTGCTCTCTGAATTCTGGCAAACTTATCATCCAGTTTGTATAGCCCAACCACCTGATTTTGATCCAGGTTCAGGGGTTTGCATTGAACCAGGAGTAATGTTAGGGTTGCAGTGACTCTCTTCAGGGTCCCTCATATTCTTGATCTCTGGAGCCCAAGTTGGCCTTGGGGAAGAGAGGAGAGGATTCTGGAAAGGGGATGGTGGCTGACGAACCCATTTCTTGGGAGTAGACATAGACATTCTTGGTGTGTCCCATGGTGCCCTGGTACAGGGGAGTCACAGTGATCTCGTAGAGCTGAAGGGGCCAGATGTTCTCTGTAGAGACAGAATGGGGTGGGCGCTGGTTGGGGACTGACCTCTGGGGACTCTGCATCATTTCATGGGGGTAAGGAAGGAAAAGAAGGGAGGAGAAGTGGAAAAGAGAGCTAGAAGGGTGGCAGGCTTGGGGGTGTAGAAAGAGAACAGGCTAGACTGTTGGAAGCACTTCCTGCTTGTGAGTCTGTGAGATGAAACAGGGAAGGGTGGGTGTCTGCTTCTGGGGGGCAGTTCAGGCTGCCCCATGGTTGATCTTTCTAGTCTCCCCACCCTCGGGCATATCCCAGCCTCCCTGGCTTCTCACCCTGCAGCAGAGTTTCCGTGATGCTCCCATTGGGTTCCAGCCTCCAGGTCACATTGCTGCTGTTGGAGCTGGGGGAACTCAGGCCCCACTCAATCACATAGCCCTGAGGGACAGGATTGGGGAGCTCCCAGTCCACCCAGAGGCTCTGACGGTCTCGGGCCCTGCCGTGAAGCCTGGCCAGGGGTGGGCCTGGAGACAGTGGGAGATGGTGGAAGGGAGGTGAAAAGAATGCAGGCCCCAGAGCAGGAGCCTGGGTTCAAATCCTGACTTTGCTGCTTACAAGCTGGGTGACACTGGGCAGGTCCACACCTGAGCCTTAGTTTTCTCATCTGTAAGGCAAAAGTGATGATGCAGTACCCTGTTCCTTAGGGCCTTAGTGCTGATGGAATGAAATGATGCACAGAGCAAGACTAGCATAGTGCCCAGAACTGAGTAGTGCTTGATAAGAGCAGTGGGCATTCGGTAGCTCCTGGTATGTGCTGGGCACAGCCCTTGATATGTGTTAGTTCACTAAGTCCTAAAGTGGTCACCCCAGGGAACCTACTACAATTCCCTTTTTATTCATGAGGGAAATGAGAGACCAAGAGAGGTCAAGGAGTTTACCAAAGGTCATGCAGCTTAGAATAAGACTTAGCTATTGCTATTGTGATTGTGATTATAAATCCCACCTGTGGGGACCCATGTTTAGGGACTGTGTGTAGGGGAGGCTCTCGAGTGGACTCTGTTTCCCTAGAGCAGTGGTGGCCTCTCTGTGACACACATGCCACAGCAGGCTGTTTGCTGTCATTGAAAGTTCCACAGGGTTCCTTATCATTGGCCCTAGAGGGAGCAGTTCCCCCACAGACGATGTTGGGAATTTCTCTGGGCAGAATGGGCTGCCTGTGTACACGTGAGTGCATGCACACACGCGTGTGTATGTAGACACCACCACCAGTTTAGCCAGGTTCTGGCTGATGATAACAATGACTGACAGGCGTTAGCTCCTGTCACCCCCAGGGCAGCCCTCAGGAGGCGCTGTTACAGATTGCATTTGCTAGACTTAAGTAGTCAGGGTGAAGAGGGAAGAATCTTGTCCAGATCATTCTGTTAGCAAGTGATGGCATCATATTTGAAGCCAGAACATTTGACCACTGAATTTACATGTTCACACACCCCTGCCCCATATCATGCTGCTCTTTGGACTGCCGGTCCCCTTTACTCTCTACCTTTGTTCTCCAGGAAGACTACTGGGGTGGGATGAGAGGTCCCAGCGCTGTTGTAGGCTACAAGGGTCACCTCCTCGACCTCTGAAGGCAGCTGGAAGGTGCAACCCAGCTCTGTGGTGTTGCAGAGGGGCAGAACCAGCTCGGCGTGGGCTGTGGGACTCCAGGAAAGCAGGTACCCTTGGATCTGTCCGCTGTCTTCCTCCAAGGGTGTGGGCTGTGGCAGGCAGAGGAGGAACATGGTGAGGGGGTGTACAGCTCCTTGTGAGTAGGGCGACTCCTCTAGGTGGGGAGCTGAGCTTCTCCCCTGCCCGCCTTGACTCTGTCCCCCTGCACGAGGTTCTAGGAGGGAGGGAAGGAAGCGGTTTACTGAACTGACCCTTTGGGGCTTAGGTGAGTCCTGTGCTGTCGCCTCCCCAAAAGATCCTTACTCAGCTTCTTCGGCACACACCAAGTGCATGCGAGCCCCATATAAATGCAAAAGACTCCCCAGACCTGTTGGGGTCCTGGGCTCCAGCTGTAAGGGTCCGGGTTGGGTAGAGGGGTACCTTCCAGAAAAGCTGCACACCAGTGGTTTTGGCGTCCAGTTGCCTCTGCCGCCACCACGTGTCCAGTCTGACGATGGGGACTACCGCACAGAAGGAGAAAGGAAGGTGCTTGTTGGGGAGGCTCTGGGGGCCAGACTGGTTCCCGATTGCCGCTCCCAGCTCCTCATGGTCTCCTTACCTTTCTGGGTGGTTTGCAGCTCCAGGCTGGGGCTCCAGCTGCTCCAGTCACCCGGCAGATGTAAGCGGATGCAGCGCATCTGCAGGGCATAGGCTGTGGCTGCACGGAGCCCACAGAGCTCATACCGGGTAGTCCTGGAGGGCAGAGGGCCCACCTGGAGGGAGGGGCACGACTCTGAGCCAGGTCCCTGAGCCCTGCCATTGGCCCCCACCTCAGACCCTTGAGGTTGCTGCTGACCTCACCTGTGCCCAGCTGGCTTCTCCCAGCTGCGGCCGGTAGCGCAGCTCACACTTCTGGTTCATGTAAAAGCTGGGCTTCCATGGCTCCCAGCGCAACCACAAGCAGTCTGGCCGAGGTCGTGCCACCTCAGAGTTGGGGTCCAGGGCCGACAGTGTGGGGGGCTCCAGTTTTACTGCAAGGAGTGGGGTTACCAGGTATCTCCCTGCCCCATCCTATATCCCCTTTTCTCTCCCTATTTGTGATTCTATTTTACTTCCTGGGGCTCCATCCATGCTGTCTCTGTCTCTGTCTCTGTCTCTGTGTCTGTCTCTGACTCTGTCTCTCTTTATCTCTGTCCATGTTGCCATGACTCTTGGTTCTGTTTGTGTGTATATGTTCTGTTGCCCTCTAGTTCTCTAGTTCATGCTCCTTCCCCAGGGCCTTTGCACTGATTGTTTCCTCTGCTTGGTACAGTTTCCAGTGGCTCGCCCCTTCAGTTTCTCTAAGGACATTAGTGGTCGCCTTCATTATCATCTGACATTCTATTTTATTTACTTTGCTCACCAGAATGTAACATTCCCAAGATGGAATTTTAGATATTTTGTTCATTGCTGTATCCCTAATACCTTGAACAGTATCTAGCACACAATGGATACTTTAAGAAATTGTTTGAAAGGAAGAATGACTCTGTCTCTAGCTGTACCCTGTTTGTCCCTGTCTCTCTTCTGTGCCACTCTGTCTGGTTCTGCCAGGGTCTCCTAGTCTGCCAGGGTCTCTGAGCCTCTCTGGGTCTGCCCACTCTAGGATCTTCTCCCCTGCGCACCCAGGATCACCCACCAACATCCATGGGATCAAGGCACAGCTGTGGGGACAGGCTGGTCCCCAGCGCGTTCTCTGCCTGCACCCAGATGACCATATTCTGGTACAAGAGCAGGTGTTTGCGAGGGATGGAGCAGTAGCTCTGCCCGTCTGCAGGCACGCAGTCCTTGATGGGGTCCTCCTTGGTCTGACAGTCACCCCGGCTCCTGTCAACAGGCCAGGCTTGATGCCAAGCAGAGGAGGAAAACGGGGCTCCCTTCTCCTTCTGTCCCCGCAGTGCTACTCATGCCCCTCCCCAGGATTCCAAGGCGGGGGGCTGAGCTGGGGACCCCTACTTACTTGAAGCTTTTTAAGGTGAAGTTGGTGGGCAGGTGGGTGTCGGCTCCTGGCTCCCACTGGCAGGTGAGGCTGTTTGTTGTGAGGTTCATGAGGCAGGACAGGTTATAAGGCATGGCTGGAGGGTCTGCGAGGAGTGGGGGGGATGAGAGGGAGGCCACAGAAGGCTCCCTGGACCACTGGCCTTGTTCCCTAGACCGGATCTCTGTGGGGTCACCTCGTCCACCCCCTAGTCCCAATACAGTGTGATCTGGAGGCGTAGCCCCGAAGCCAAGTCACAGGGGAGTACAAGGCTCACAGACCCCGAACCCTTGGTTCCCATCTCTAACTTTGGATCCCTTTGTCAGTGATGGCTTACTATTCGGGTTTTCATCATTAACAGTGTGATCTTGAAGTTTCTTAACTGTTCAGTGTCTCAGTTTCCTCATCTGTAACGGTGGGGGTAATGGTGATACACCTGCCTCCTCTGTTGTAAGGGATAAATGCCTCACTATATCTAAAGTGGGCAGAATAGGGCTTGCACATAGCAAGTGCCGTCTAGGTGTTAGCTACTGCTATTATTTATTCTTTTTTTGATGCATAGAACTGGGGATTGAAGCTAGGGCCTTTGCCTTCTCAACCTTTTTAAAAAAAACATTTTAAAATTTTAAGATAGGGTCTCAGTATTGTTGCTAAGTTGCTGGGCTCTAACTTGTCAACCTCCTGCCTCAGCCTCCCCAGTGCTGGGATTACAAGCATGTGCCACCATGCCTAGTCCTACTGTTGCTTCTTAAATGCTAGGGCCTGGTCTTTGTTTTCTCTTTGCCCTTCAGCTTAGCACCAGTTCCATCTTGCTGCATTGAAAAGCACGCTGGGATGGTGTGAGGTGAAGCTGACAATAAGCCTGGTTGGAGGAGGATGATCCTCTCTGGGTCCCTGTCCAAGGAGGAGCTTGGCTTGCTCAGTAGTTGCATGGAGGAGTATGACTACTTTCAGAGCTTTGGTGCCTGATAGAAATCTTTTTAGCATTTGACCTCCAGTGAGTCACTTAGACTCTCTGAATGTCGGTTTCTTTATCTGGAAAATGGGGCTAACAGCAGTACGCAGTACAGCTAGGAACACGTTAGGTCCCTGATATTGTGCCCATGAGGCGTTCACTGAGCAGGAGCTTGGAAAGTCACAGCTCTTCTGATGTTGGCAGAGAAGGTGGATGGCTTGAGGGACTTACGGCCTGCCCACAGCTCAGCTTGGTCCAGGAGTTGCAGACTGTTGCTCCAGTTCAGATAGCAGTGGAGAAAGGTGTGCGTGCTGTTGAGGGATGGCAGGGTGATGACTGATTGCTGAGACCCGTCGGGTTGGGTCTGCTGCTTCCCCCTGTGCTGCAGCAGCTCTGCTCCCAGCTTCCATAAGATCTGTGGCTCTGGCTCCAGGTGGCTGCAGCTCTGGCTGACAGTGCAGGAGGCTGTGACAGGGTCCTCCAAGCGCACAATGGGTGCAGAGAGGCTGATGTGTCCGCATTTCTCCATGCCTGAGGTGGGGAAGAACAAGCCACGAGGGAACTCTTCCACTTGGCAGACTGGGCGAAATCTAGGCCTTGTAGCCCTAAACTCGGGGCCCTCACCTGCCTGCCTCCTCCTTCCAGACCTGTGGTTTTGCTGGGAAGGGTGGATCTGAGCCCTGCAAGAGGCTGTGGGGAGGGGACACAGATAGCAATGTACAGGTGACAGCTCTATGGAGAAAAACAAGTCCTGATTTGCAGTGAGTGCTGCTTTCTGTGCTAGAAACACTCTCATCACACCTGAGTTCCAACTGCCAATGTTCTCGTGTTGAATGTGGAGTTGGGAAGAGACGGGGCACTCAGCTCCTGCAAGCTGGCTCCAGCTCCCCAGCAGAGAGAGGCTGGTCCCTGCCCCTGCTCCCTCTCTGAGGATGGCAAAAGCAGTGATTAGAATGATAACAACCCTGCAGCCACAGCAATCTTTTTGAGAAACTCAAGTCTGATCGTGTGACTGTATCTTGATCAGAGTGCTTCCGAGGCCCATCATTGTTCTGGAAGGCAGAGCAGTGTCTGGGCCCGGGAGCTATCTGCTGAGATTCAATCCTGGATCTGTGTCTTACTCAGTAAGTGACCCAGGGCTGTGGTATGAGTATGCGACTCTTCTGTCTCATCGTCTTATCATTTTGCTTTTTATCTGTAACATGCAGATACAGCAGGCCGTACCTTAGAGCTGTTGGAAGAGTGAGATGTGACAATATGGGTGAGGTACGAGGGGCAGTGGCTGGCTTGGGGGTGAAGGCCGGGATCCTCCACACGGCCCTGTGGTCTCGCCCCTGCTTTCCCTCTGTGTTCCTTCTGTAACTCTTGGCTGCAGCCCTGTGGGCCTTTCTGTGCTGTTCCTGGGAATCTTTGTGATGTCTCCAGTCTCTGGGCTTCTGCTCCTGCTGCTCCCCTCCAGGCTTCTCCTTTCCTTCTCTGGTTAACATTTACACATGTTGGGGAGCCAGATGCCCTGACCAACCAGAACAGGTCAAGCTTCTACTTTGTCAGAGTTTTTATTTTCCTTTGTAATTCTAGTTGTGATTGCTCACTTCTCTGTCTGTTTCTCAGGTTCTGTTATTTCCAGGCTGGCCTGTAGCCCAGACTGGCCTTGAACTGGCAGTGATCCTCCTGCCTCAGCCTCCCAAGTCCTGGGATTACAGCATGCCAGTTCCAGTTTTGCGTTCTGTGAGGCCAGAGGCTGTGGCTCTTTTGCTACTTGCGGTGGGTACTTCCTGTGCTTGGCACATAGAGGGCTCTCAGGGACTATTTCTTGAATAAAGAAGTGAGTCAACAAGCTCTTGGCCTATGATGACTTTGCTCTTATTTCAGGTGTTCTTAGATGGATGTGGTTGGGGATGCAAAAGCCCTAAGAGGAGATGCAGTTGGTGTAGGTGCTAGAGTAAGTCATGGTTCTCAGCATTGGGCTCTACCGCTTCACAGGCTCAGAACTTCAGGATTCTGAAGGAAGGAGGTTTACAAGGCCGTTCACTTCAGAACTGTGTCTGTGCAAGGGCCAGGTGACTTGTTTTTATACGGCCTCCCAACCAACAACGCTTTATCTATTTTTCAAAGACTACAAACAAATCAAAGCTGAGTGAGAATGGCAAACTGTAGGTGGCATGAAAAGCCCAAATGCTGCCTTCTGTCCATCCTGGCCTCAGCTTACTCTTGGAGAAAAGCTACTTCTTACCTCTCAAGACATTTCTGGCTCTGGAGAGCTGCATCTGAGCCAGGATTCTTTTGTCGCCCACCAAGGCTGCATAGGACCCAGAGGTCCTTCTTACAGCCTGGCAGAGGTTTGCTATAGGACTTGGATGCTCCTGCCTTTGCCCAGCTCCTCAGCCCCCTCCTCTTGCCATCTGCCTTTGTGGGTGAGGTCTGTGGGTGGGAGCCCAGCTGCCCCACATCTGCCTCAGTCTCGAGCCTCTTGAGATTATCTGGGATTCCCAGGAGCCTCGTGGTGAGGCACGGCCCCTCTTCCCATCCCCCTCCATCATCACACTTACTTCTGGGGAGGAACAGGATGATCAAGGCTGCTGTGGCCAGGTTGCAGGCTCCCAGCCCTGCCATGGTGCCAGTGGGTGCTCACCTGGAGACAGAGGGGGTAAGATCATGGCTTTGGACTCAGAGCTGAGCTTTCTCCTTGGTCTGCAACAGTGCAGCCTTGGCTAGGTACTTGGCTTCTCTCATCCTCAGTTTCCTTTCAAAAATGAAGGTAAGGCAGGCAGATTGTACTGCATGGGGCTTTGGAGGAGGACACAATTATGCAAATCAAAGACCATGCATTGTGCCTGACGCTAGGAAACAACTCTGGGGCCACCACTATTGTTATTCCAGGAACGAACAGGGGAGGGAGCAGGAGTACCAGCATGCTGGTCCCTTTCTTTCTATCAAAGCTGGGCTGTTTCCAGAAAAACACACTTAAGACAAGACTTTCATGCAGGCAGTATGTTTTGGGAAGATTCCAGAAGCAGTTGAGGAGAAAAGAAGGGAATGGAACCTGGAGGGATGGAGAGCCAACACAGGGTTGCATCACTGGCTGGTCGTGGAAGATACTCCTGCACTGTCCACCAAAGGGACAACCTGTTTTTGGATGGGACAGAGCATAGGAATATTTATCCACTGACTCCTACCCCATAGGTCAAGGGATGCCCCTTGGGATGCTAACTCCCTGGTAAGTTTAGGCAGGTCCTCCTGGGTGAGCCACACCAAGGGCCTCAGTGACCCTGCCCCAGGAGACCTGCAGAGCAGTCCTGCAGAGCTGCAGGAAGCTGACTGCCTTGACAAAGACTAGAGGAAAGAGGGGCTAACAGGAGGGCAGTGAGGCCCAGGGGGACCATTAGACCCCATCTCTTGGCACAGATATCTGGGAGGCCTTCTGAAGGCCAGTGTTATGTGGTCATGGCCATGGTACCCAAATAGAAGAAGCCCTGATTTCTGATGTAAAGTATGTGAGCGATTCTCCCACTGGAGTGGAGTGGGGCAGAGCCCTCAGCCCTGCTCCTACTGGGGTCCTGGTCCAGGTACCTGATCCTCCAGCATTAGCTGGTGCCAGGCCTGTGGGAAGTGCTGGCCAGAGTGCCTGGGGACACGTGTGCCTGTGATGGCCAGCTGGTCCTGTGCTCAGCAGGAAGAATGCTGGCAGGATCATTCTCTTTCCTGCCCAGACAGAGGTATGAATGAGTGGTCCAGATATCCAAAGCTGCCTCTGCTTGCTGGGGCCCATACACAGTCCCCAATTTATCCATATATATTTCAGGGTCAGGATACCTGGTGCTCACAAGTCACCATTGTGCAAATCAGCAAAACAAAAACAAAAACAGAAACAAAAACAAAAATAACACTCCTGGTAAGCACCTCTAGTGTTGCCCCATGGTAGGACCTAGTAACTGGAGAACAGCCAGTTTCAGTCTCCACCAGACAGATTTGTGCAGTGAGAAATCTGCACAACTCTTAAGAGAATTCCTTTCTGCCAAATCGGTGGTTGGTAACTTTCTTACTATAGTACACCAGTTTGATAATCACCCTGCCTACTTTCCTTCCTTATTTGGGGAAGATTTAACTTCTTAGGCTCAGAGTTTGGAATGTCACTGGTTCCCATCTCCATACATTTTCAGCCATACCCTGGTCCTGCTGCCCTAGCAAGGGACAGCTTCAGGCCCAGCTTATGGCCAGCCAGGTACCCCCTTCTCTTCCTCCACTGGCTTTGTCCAGAGTGGGCAGCCACACCTTGAGAGACCCAAGAATCCTTCCTTGGCCGTGGGATGCTAGTGTGTTTGGCATCAGTCGTTGGTCTCCCCCAGCCCCGTGTGTGGGAGCTGGAGCCCTCCAGAGCATGGTTTTACTCTGGTGGGTTGGGGTGTACAGTATGCAAAGGGTTTGAGAGCCCAGTTCTCAGTCAAATTGCCTGACCTGGCCTGGCCTCCACCACTTACCAGTTTTGTAGCCTTTGTCAAATTACTTCACTTTTCCAAGCCTCAGTTTCCCCATCTGTGAAAAAGAGGTAACAATAGCAGCTGCTTCTTGCGGCTGTTGGATGGTGAACAAGATGGTCCGAATGGATGCCCTGAGTTCTCTGCTGGACACAGAGTGTGCTCCTAGCAACCACAGGTTACTTTAGTGCCACAAAGCAGGGATCCCTCACAAACCCCAGCACAGCTCAGTCCCCCCAGCAAGGTTGCATGGCACAGCCTGCTGTGACTGCCACCTTATTCCTGTTTGCAGTCCCCAAATCCTTTCCTGGGATCTGCTTCTAACTCTGTTACCTCGTGATCTCTGCTCAGCCCTGAGGCTGCCCCGAACCTTTGTGCCCAGCACGTCTGATGTCACCTACATTCATTACCACCCCCTTTCTCTTCTTTCCTCCCATTACACTCAACCTTCTTATTTCCTTCCTTTCCTTTCCCCTTTCTTTCTTTGTGGTACTGGGGATTGAACCCAGGGCCTTTGCACTGAGTTATACCCCCCGCTTCTTTTATGGTTCGAGAAAGGTACTAAGTTAAGTTACCCAGAATGTGCTTGAACTTTCCATCTTCCTGCCTCAGCCTTCCAGAGTGTTGGGATTTCAGGTGAGAGCCACATCACCTGGGTACTTTCTGTGTTCTTTTGAAATTCCTTCTATGGGAAGAGGTGAGAAGGGAGGAGAGGCCAGGAATAAATCAATGGAGAGGGACTTCCTGGATGTGGGAGAGAGGGAGAGAGAGACAGAGAGAGACAGAGAGACAGAGAGACAGAGAGACAGAGACAGAGACAGAGACACAGACACAGACACAGTCGAACATTAAAGAAACTTATGGAACCTGAGGCAGGAAGATTTCTGTGAGTTCTAGACAAGCCTGAACCACAGAGTGAGACTCTGTCTTTAAAAAAAAAAAAAAGATACAGAGATAGAGACTCACACAGATACAGATTGAGATGGGAGAGACAGAGTCAAAGAGCCCAAGAAACACATGTGCGAGGCTGGAAAGGCTCAGACTTGAAGCCCGGGAAGCAATCTGGTACCAAATGATAAGGTTGAGAGACAAAGAGAAACTCAGAGATGGAGAGAGCACGGAGATCTTCGAGACAGCAAGTCACCAAGGGAGGATGCCAGAGAGGGCTGAGGGGCAGAGATGGAGACAGGGAGAGACAAAGGACTGGGGCATGCAGATGTCCAGATTCTGAGACACAGAGACACAGAGAGGAGGATGACAACGGCCGTTCTCGAGCCCAGCTCTGTGTTCCCAAAGAGAGAGGCGGCTGTTTGTGGCTTCCCTGTTGCAACCCTCAGAGAGACACTGTGCAAGGCTCCTCTTCCCAGGCTCCAACCTTTAAGGCAGGGCTTGGCCAGGACAGTGGCCTGTGGCAGAGCTGAGTGAGTGGCCCTTGGGCTCCTGGTCCCCACACAGCGGGGCTCAGCCTCCCCCGGCATCCCCTACTTACGCTGGAACCTGGCCGGACGCGCTGACCTCCTGTTCTCTCCTCTCCTTAACTCTTTGAGTCAAGTTCCTGAAACCTGCTGCAGTCCGCCTGCTTTCCCCAGCTCTTTCGTTAATGACAGCTGGGGCACTGAGGATTGCGACACCTTCTGAGTGCTCCTGTGCACCGCACTGGGGCAGCCCCTTCCTCCCAGGAAGGAGCCCTGGAGGGAAACTGGTGAGGCCCAGCAGCCTTCCTGCCTCAGGGGTCTTAAAGGGCCCAGGGAATGTGGCAACAGTGTGCTCCTCTCCTGCCTCCGGATTTCCTGAGCCTGGAACTTTGAGCTCCAAGCTGGCTGGGTGTCATGCTGTGACCCCTACCTTGGGGGGCTCCAAGACTCCCTCAGCCCTCAGTCTCTTTTCCACATGGACCTTGATCCTCCTGGAGGTTTATAGGAGGGCGTCCTCCAGGTGACAGGGAGATTTATCACGCAGTGCTTCCCTGTCCACTTCGTCCTGTCTACTGCTGCACACAGGCCAGGAGGATGGAGAGAAGGGGATTTGCAGGCTAAAATGAGGTGTGTCCTGAGGCGTCATACATTCCCCCCAAATTGCCAACATTTACTCACAGGGGATCTGTTACACCAAGTATTTCCTTCCTTCCTTCTTTTTTTTCTTCCTTTCTTTCTTTCTATCAATTTTATTTCAAAAAAGTAAAGAAGAGTAATACAAAATTTCAAAACACAACAATCAGAGAACAGCAATGATGCATACATTGAGCATTGTCATCCCCAAATCAGACACCCAAAGCACAAGACATCTGCATTCAATTGTCTGAATAGTACCAGTACAAACCTTTCTCTTCAATGAACTCAGGGAAATTAGTAATATAACTATCTTAACTATACATATACATATATATATAATATGTTCATATATTGTTTCTTTCAGTTTCTCACACTAGTGAGACAATATGATGTTTACACATGCATGTCTGATTTATTTCACTTATGAGTATGGCCTCAAATTGTATCCATTTACCTATAAAAGTCTCAAGGTTGTCCTTCTTTATGGATGAGTAGTACTCCATTATATCAAATTACCTCATCTTTTTTATCCATTCCTAGTGAATGGGCATTTAGGGTTTTTCCAAGATCTAGCTATTACAAATTATGCTGCTATGAACATAGTTGTACATATATTGCTGTGGTATGATGTTTTTAATTCTTCTGGAAAGATACTCAGAAGGGAATAGCTAGGTCAAATGGGTCCTCCAATCCTCGTTTTTTGAGGGATCTCCACTATGATTTTCAGAGAAGTTGCATCAGTCTACACTCCTACCAACAGTGGAGGAGGGTCCTTTTTCCCCACAGCCTCTCCAGCATTTGTTATTGCTTGATTTCTTGATAACAGCTACTCTTTCTGAGGTGCGATGGAATCTCAGTGTTGTTTTAATTAATATCTCTCAAGTGACCAATGATGCTGAACATTTTTTCATATATTTGTTTTATGTTTGTATTTCTTCATCTGGGAACTGTGTGTTTGTCTCAGATGCCCAGTTTTGGATTGAGTTTTTAAATTTGGGAGGACTGATTTTTTGAGTTCTTTCTATGTTTTTGATAGTAATCTTTGAGGAGCAGCTGGCTAACATTTTCTCTCACACTGTGGATTCTCTCTGTTGGTGGTTCTTCTTGGTGTACAAAAGCTTTTCAATAAGATGAGATCCCAGTTGTTGCTTCTTTCTGACAGTTCCTGTGTAGTCAGGGGTTTGTTCATAAAGTCTTTGCCTCCATCAATGTCTTCAAGAGTTTTACCTCCTCTATCTTCCAGCAGATTTAATGTTTCTGTTTCAATATTTAGATCTTTGATCCATTCCAAATTTAGTTTAGTGCCTGGTGAAGGATATGGGTCCAATTTTAATCTTTGGTATGTATGGAGGCAGTTTTTCCAGTACCATTTATTAAAGAAGCTATTTTCCTTCCAGTGAATGTGTTTGGCACCTTTGTCAAAGGTAAGGTAGCTTAGTGTGTCTGGAGTTGTTTCTGCATCTTCTAATCTGTTCCATTGATCTTGGGTCTGTTTTTTTTTTCCCCAATACCATGATGTTTTTATCACGGTAGCTTTATAGTATAATTTTAAGTCAGGGATTGTGATGCCTCCTGCCTTGCTTTTGTTGCCCAACATTACGTTTGCTATTCTTGGTCTCTTCTGGTTCCAGAAGAATTTTAGGATTGTTTTCCCTAATTCTGTGAGATATGCTATTGGAATTTTGACTGGGATTGCATTGAACCTGTATAACAGCTTTGGAAGTGTGGCCATTTTCCCTATGTTGGTTCTTCTTACCCAAGAGCATGGGACTCTCTCCGTTTTCTAATATCCTCTTCAATCTCCTTTGTCAGAGGACTGTAGTTTTTGATGTAGAAATCTTTTACATCCTTCATTACATTGATTCCTAAGTATTTCTTTTTTTGATACTATTGTGAAAGGTGTTGTTTTTCTGATTTTCTCAGTGAATTTGTTATTACACTGAATCTTTTTCTTCTCTTCCTTCCTCTCTCTTTCTCTCTCTCCCTTTCTTTCTTCCCTTCCTTCTTTCTTTTTTTGTAAGGAATCAAACTTACAATCTCATTTGCCAGACAGGCACTTATACCACTGAGCTAAATCCCTGGCCCTCGGGAAATATACATTTTTTTGTTGTATGTTGTTTGTATCAATGATTCCTCTGCAGTTTCCCCCACTGAAATTGCTTGCAAATACTTTTCTGAGGAAGACCTGGGCTGCTCAGAGTTCACCAGCTTCATGACCTGGTGAAGGTACCAGCGGGCCAGCAGACGCGAATCTGTGATCTGAGGTTCTTTCAGGGAAAGTGGGCTTTCCTGTTGGGAGTGATGGGATGACCTGGGCTGTGGCAGGCACTGAGGTGTCTGCTACCATCTCCTAGACAAGTCCCCTGGGTCTGCACACTCAGCAAAGCCCAATCCCATTGAATCTTTTCAGAACAGAACCAGAATCCTGGGCGTACAGGTGTTCATAGGAAAATTCAACTTGGCTCTATGAATATTGTCATGGTAATGTGTTGGGAATACAAATACCACTGATGCCAATACTGGCTTGGTCCAAGTCATGCTTCTTTCTTGCAAAGATTGTTGCAATAGCCACCCCCTCCCTGGCCTCCTGTGTCCATACATACTTGTCTTTCTGTCTACTGCCCCTTTAGCAGCCAGCATGGGATTGATCAAATAGAGGTCAGATCATGTCACCTTCTGCTCCAAAGCCTCCATTGTCTCCCATCTTGGTTAGAGTCAAACTCAAAGCCCTTTCAGTGCGAGGCGCTCCCATTACTTGCCAGACCCTTCTCCTTTATTCTCCCTTTTACTGATTTGCTCCAGTAACGGCTTTCCTTGAACCTGCTAGGCTGCCTCAGGGCCTTTGCACTTGCTATTTCTTTGACCTGGGCACCTTGTGGCCCCAAGTAGCCACCTGAGAATATTTCCTTCCCTTCTTCAGGTTTTTGTTCACATGTCACATTCTCATTGATGTCTTCTCAGAGCAGCCTTTAAAATATTACAGCCTGCCCCCATCTCTCTTCCTCTGTATCCCTTCTCACCATCCGATGTTTGCTGTCTCCAGTCCCACGAGAATGGATGTTCCATAAGGGCAACCGTTTTGACTGTTGTTCTGTTCAGAACTTTAGCTCCAGTGTCTACAGCTCTGCCCATCACACGGCGAGCCCTCAGTACATGCTGAATGAACAAATGAATGCTTAAATCTTCCTCACACCTTATCAGATCTGTCCCCAGTCCCTGTGTTTGTCGTCTCAGTGAATCAGGCATCCTCACCCACAGGTCAGCCACTGCCTGGACCCAGATGTCACTCTTTCCATGATGTCCTTCCTGTGCTCATGCTTGATCAGTTCTTCCGGGAGCAGAAGGACTTTGGCTATCAGTTGGAAGATCTGCTTCTTGGCTGGTGTGGGCCCCATGGTTATCGAGGGCAGGTCCAGGGAGCCGGCTCCAGCTCCACTTCCGTCTCTCTAGTCACTCTGCGGGTCGTCTCCTGTCCTTGGCTCTCGGCAGAGGTCTGCACCTCACCCTAACTTCCTTTTCTGTGTGGTACTGGGAATTGAACCTGGGCGCACTCCATCACTGAGCTATGCCTCCAGCCCTTTTTACTTTTTATCTTGGGAGACAGCGTCTTATTAGATTGCACTGGCTGGCTGGAACTTACCTGACCATCTTCCCCCTTTGGCCTCCTCAACAGCTGGGATTACTGACGTGTACACACCTGACTCACCCTTGCCTTCTTAGTGGGACGGGCAGGATATCGCCACCTCCTCAGATGCACCACTTCATGCTCTAGCCGTGCTAAATCCACCACTCCCTCCCAGCCACAGGCTCTGTCCACCTCTGCGCCCTCTCTCTTGCCTGTTCCATCACTTCTGCTAGGCTGCCTCCTATTCCTTAGACAGCTCGGGAATCTAGCCTGCACAGAGATCCTGCCGGCTTCTGTATCTTAACCTCTGTGTGCTGGGTGCCCCTCCTCATTAATCCTGTAACACAGCAGGGGGCTGCTGGCTGGGCCTCCTCTGTTAGACTCTGAACTTTTAGAGGCTGCATCCTTGTGTCTGCCTCTCCAGCCTTAGCATGGTGCAAGGTCCATAGAAGATACTAGTGCATCTCTAAGGGCTGCAGTCTTGGAGAAGTGGTTTAGCCTCTCCACGCCTCGGTTTCTTTATCAGTCACAGGAAAGATAACTCTTTCCAGGGGTTTTGTGAAGATTAAACGAGCTAGCGGAAGTACTGTGTGTGGCACACTTAATCAGTGCTTGGTAGGCGTTCAATTGAAATCGCTTTCTTTATTCCACCCTGCACACTGCAATATTTTGGAGCGAGATTTTTCTGAGCTCAGTGGTGCTTCATTCTCCTTTGAGAACCTGCACCAGGAAATGGAGCTGCAGCAGCTGAAACAAAAATTAGATTTAAGGAAATGAAAGTTAGATGTAAGGAGGAACTTTCCTTAGCTGAGGCATTGGAGTGTAGACAGATTAAAAACATGGGTGAGGAGTCAGATTGTGTGGTTTTGCCACCTGTATAAGCCTGGATAAGTTGTTTAACCTCTCTGAGCCTTGGTTTTGCCATCTATAAAATGGGGATCATAGTACCTGTTTCATAAGATTCTACCTTTTTTGTTTGGTACCAGGACTCAAACTCAGGACCTTGTACTTGCCAGGGAGACACTTGTGCCACCGAGCTACATCCCCAGCTTGTAGGATTCTTGAGAGAAATCAGTGAAATGTAATGATGGTGGGACAGAGCCAGGCACATAGTAAGTACTTAAGGAGTGTTTTCTATGGTGAAATGAAATGAGAAGTCATCCCCTCTTCCGGCTCTCTTACCCCGGCCCTTCCTCTATCAGACCAGACCTGTGTGTTGGAAACCCCCTCTTTGTGGCGGTGCAGCTACAGGGCTGAATGGTTTCTGTTTCTCTTGTGGCTGGAGATGCGTGGAGGAGAGGAGCCGCTGGGTGGGTGAAGGAGCAGCCTGATCTGAGGGGCAGGGTGGGTTGCCCGGTGGTGTCTGGAGGTGGAGGCTGTTTGTCTGCCAGGCCCTGCTTTGGATACAGTAGTCAGCTGAGATTGTGCAAACAGGCCATTATGCAAACGTGCCTTTGTGTGTGACCTCAATTGTGCAAACAGGTGTTTACTGGAGGCTGCTTGGCTGGGACAGCCTGCTTACAAAAAGTGCCCGAGCTGGTGACTCAGAAGTGACAATCTGGACACTCATGCTGTCCTCTACACACCCGGAACTCCCTGGCCAGTCCCTCTACCCAGGGTTCCCTCACTCTGTGTTGACTGGTCGCAGTTTTATTTCTTCTTCCCGGGCTCAAAGAAAGTTTGATTTTTTCTTCAAAGACATTTTTCTTATTTGCACACTCAAGATTTTGATATACATTTCATGTCCTGGTTATCATTGATTTTATGGCTCTTGCTAGAATGAACGTCCCCCAAGTTCAAGTTTCTGTATTTGCTTCTGAAAGGTTAGAAAACGGAGGTCCACAGAGGGAAAATGATCTACCCATGCCACACAGCTTGGATCTTGACCCTAGCTTTTAGGTGGGGGTGGGACTCCAGGTGGGGATGGGTGAGGTTTGTAGCAAGGAGAGAAGGGTGTGGTGGTGGGTGAGTTGGGGGGAGGCCAGGACAGTGACAGCAAACGTGCAGAGGCTGACATCAAAGAGGCAGGAGGGGGCGTGGCTGTGGCTCAGTGGTACAGTGCTTGCCTAGTAGGCACAATCCCTAGCACTATGCATGTGTGTATCCACACACAGAGATACAGACACACACTGACATAGATGCAGAAATGCACACATGCACGCATGCAAACACACAAATGAAGGGGTAGAGTAGGGAGAGCTAGGACTGGCCTGGGAAGGGGGGTACTGAGGAGCCCTGAATTCTAGACCCTGAGATGAACTTGACCCTCCATGACTTTGAGTAGTCCTGCCTCTCAGGTCCCCATCTAACCTTTCATACCCCAAACCAAACACACTCCCCACTGAACTTCTCCACCTTTCTTCCAAAACCTGCCTTTTTGTCCTGGTGAATGGCATCCAGACACTGAGACTCCTTGACTGTCAGCTCTGCATCCAGCCTGATACGTCTTCCTCCCATGCGTTCCGCCTCTTCTCTGTAATCCTACCATGCCACCATCTGTCCCTTACATGGATGACCGTCATGGCTTTTTTCTGGTCTCCTTGTCTCTGTCCCAGAAATGCTGCCCTTGCTGCTCCCCGCTTAGGCGCTTCTTCCAAACTTCAAGTCCACAAGGCGTTTGTTCCTTTTGCCCACTGGATAAAGCTCTAGATCTTTTCCACGCCGTTTGAAGACATTTACACCAGGGCCTTGATCTCCCCAGCCTGGGGTTTAATTCTGGATTTTCCCTTTCCCACTCTCCCTTTCCTCTTTCAGAGACCACCCTACAGCCACCCCACTTCCCATCATTGTCTGATTGCACACGGCTTGTTCACAGCTCCAAGGTTTTCCGCACACTGTTCCCTCTTCTTGGAATGCTGTTCCTTTTCTATGCCTGAAGAAATCTCTTCCATTCCTTCAAATCCATGACATCCCCTCTGTGAAGCCTCCTGGCTGGTTAGGTGCTGTTCCCTTGAGCTCCCAGCTACTCTGTGAAGGCTGGATCTGTGCCCTCAGCACTTAGCATGGGGCCTGGCAGGAGCAGTTGTCCATAAGAGGTGGGTGTAGAACTTGGAGGTGGGATCTAGGTCTTCAGGCCTAAAGCACTCCCAGTGGCTTAGTAATTGCATGCCAAGAAGTCTGGAGGAGTTGCTTCTATCTCATGACAGCCCCTGCCACATTCTTTTGCTTCCCTGGTGCTCAGATTGGCAGGATTTTCGGCCTCTGATTAGATTCCAAAAATGAGAAATGAATTAATTAGGTCTAATTAATGCTGGATGAGGGAAACAAATTGCAGGGCCCCAGGCTGCGAGGGACCTAGAATGGCTGCCCAGATGCTCTCTTGGGGCTTGCCTCTGGGGAAGGAAGCAGAATTCTAGCTCTGATTGGGCAGAGGGGAAGACCTCCCCTCTCTTTTGTTCTCAGCTTGTGGCCTGCTGCCCAGAGGGACCTTATCTCAGCTCTCCAGGCTGGCATTGCTGCTGCTGGTGGTTGTGGTGGGGAATCAGAGGTTAAAGTCAGGTAAAAGCCCAGATGCTTATCTTGACTTGGGGGAAAGTTATCCCTTCTGAAACCTTACCATGAATTGGGGCAGCCCATCGAAAGGAAAGAGTCCTCAGGCCAGGCTAGTATCTGCCCCCATTCTTGGGAGAAGGAACTGGATCCATCTGTCCAGAGACAGAGACTTCTCCTTCAAGTGGATGGCTTGTGTTCCACATCACTGGAGTGGATAGGTAAAAGGGAGATCAGATTTTCCTGCTAGGGAGAGTGGCCAGAATTCAAGTGACCTGCTTCAGCCTAGAGAGAAGTGAATGCAGGTCCAGAGCTTCTGTGATCAAAACCTGGGGGCTGCATTCTCCCTGCTTTCGGGGGTCTTGCCTGAATCCTAGGAGAGAGTAGAGGGGTTCCCTGGAGTAGCCAGTTCTGTGGCTCCATGTCCTCTTTCCAGGGGAGATAGGTAGGGGCTGGAGGCATCAGAGAACACAGGGATGGTGGCTCTTACAACCTGCTTGTGGATATAGGCCTCTTATGAGCAGCCTCTTCTGCTATGGCAGAGTTGAATTTGTCTCAGTCACCTCTCTGGTCTCCAGGCTGTTCTCTTGTGTTTCCGAAGTGTTCAGTCTCCTCAGTTCATTCATTTTATTCACTCACACCCATGTCCCACTCACTCACACATCCGTCCACTCATCCACCAGTTTCATCCACCCATTCATCCATACCACATCCATACCTTTCCACCCACTGTCTGTGTACTCACCTATCTATCCACAAATCCATCCATCTGCCGATCTATCCTCCCATCTGCCCTCATACCCACTGATTCATTCACCCATCCACCATCCCTTGCCTCACCCAGATACCACCACCCCCTTAAGATTTTTGATCTCTGACTGCTAACCACATTCTGTACTCAGACCTGAAGGTGATACAATACATGAATAAGACACCAGGCTCTTATGGCAAACTTGCCATACGCTGAGCCACTTTCCAGAACCTTTGCATGCTTCCCATCCCAGAAGACACCATGCCATCTACTTGCAGCCTTTATGAAAGGAAGCAGCTTCTTCTTGGTCAATAGTAGTACGATGGGGCCAGAAACATGGTCGGTTTTCCTCCTGATCCCTAGTCTCATACTCAGATGTGGCCTCACTCAAAGCCCTTGCCCTGCGAAGCTTGTCAAGTTCTATCTTTCCCCTCACTCTCCACTGCTGGGCTCCGTCACTGTGGCTCCATTCTTTTCATGCAGGCGCTCATCTCTTGATTTTCCTTTCTATTGCCACTCTGCTGTCTCTATGGTGGCTTTATTAGCCACATGGGTGATGCATTTACAGACTGGCTTTTCAGTCCTTTACCTGGATTATCTGTTGGCCCATTTCCACTTTAGCTGTCAATACCTTGATTATGCCACGGACCTTACCATAACATGGATCTACTAAACCTCTAGAATCTTATACTTTGGAAACGAACCCTAGCATTGTTGATGACACAAAGACAAACTGGATACAGTCCTTGTTTAATGACCTACCTGTTTAATGACCATTAGGGCTTATGACTGAGGCCCACTGTTCAGACCTAAAAACCTGTCTTTTTTTTTGTATGGTTCTGGACATCTTGTTTATAAAGCCTGAGTGTCTTTTTTGGTAGAGTATTCTGTAATTTTTGCTGATCACACCGTAGTTTTATGTTCTGTATATAATACTGCATGTAAGAGTTATGCAAATAAAAGCAAAGTCATCAAGTTGGAGTTTCTTTTGGTCATTTCTTTTTTCTGAATGTTATAATGTACATACTATATATAATTCCTTATTTAGTGACCATTTCAGTGAGCAAACTAGTCACAAGACTGGAAATTAGTCACTAAATGAAGAACATCTGTATTGGCATTTAGTAAAAACAAGCTAACAGGGACAATTATGTTATACTGTCAAAGCAGCAAAATTAGCAATAATAGACAGAGTGAGAGACAAATTGGAGGCTGATATACCGTAAGTAAACTACCACTATATCATCCTTAATACTAGAAAAGACGTCTCTAATTATAGCCACAAAGACAAATATTGACTTACAATAAATAGCTACTAAATATAACTATACCACCATTAACAATAGAAACTAATTAAACAACAATAGCATAATCAACTAAAATCTAAATGTTAGTAAAGCTATATTAGTAAAAATGAAGGGGGCGGGGAAGGGATAATGAAAGAAGTAAAAAATTTTTTTTGATCATTTTGAGACATGGTTTCACTATGCAGTTCAGGCTGACCTTGAACTTACTTTGTAGCCCAGACTGGCTGCAAGCTTGTAGCAACCCTCCCGCCTCAGCCTCCCAAGTGCTGGAATAAAGGTGTGTGCCACCACGCTTGGCTGGAAAGAAGTAAAATTTGGAAAATGACTCAAAGACATCAGGTTGCCTGAAAAAAAAATTTGGAAAATGAAGAAAAGGAAGATGAGATGGAGGAGAGACAAGTGAGATAACAAATTCTATTAAGGGATAAAAGAAAATTAATGTAATTCAATAAAAATAATAGAGAAGAACAAACAAGAAAAAGAAAAAAGAAGAAAAGAAAAAATAAAAGGAAAAGAAAAAAAAATCTTAAAAATCCCCAAAATCAATTAAGAAAAAAATAAAACAAACAAAAATAAGTCCCCTTCTCCCCCAAATTCCTCTGTGGTTTTGAATGAATGGTTTCTTTCCAGGGTCTGCAGTATTGGAATCCACCAGGGGAGGGACAGCAAGTCACTACAGAGACAAAGTTTGTTTCCACGCTCACATTTTAATGTGTGAGTGCGGAATCCTGCCCCATCTTTCCCGCTGGTTGTCACGTGGATGGTTTCCCTGCAGGGCTATCTTCACTGCAGCTGCTTCCAGTCCCCGCTGTGTCCCTCTGTGTGCTGCAACGCACTCCTCTCCCTGCCTGGACTTATTGCCTGTGGGTTTGTGAGGTTCCTCTCCTGCCCTGGGGGTTCCTCTGTCCGTACATTTGATCACACTGACAGCTGGAGAAAGCAGAGACCCCTGAGCTCCGCGCTGGGTGTGGGAAGCAGGGCAAGAGTCCAGCAGTCCACTGGACTTAACGTGAGCACTTTTAGATTCCCGCAAAGCCACTTGTGACTGGCCTGGCTTCTCAGCTTGGAGGGTGGGGTACCCGTGTCCTTCCTGACCTGAGCTGAAACTTCTCTGGGGTCCTCTGTCTATCCTGTGCCCTCTCTGTGACTGTCTCTTGTGGTCATCTCCCACCCAGTCACTAAGGTAGGGTGACTCCAGAAACCCTGAAGGGAAGTAGCTCTGTGATTGTTCTGTAGCTCAGTCTTAATCAATTAACCCTCTCCCCAAAAAGCCCTTATTAAACCCTCTCCAACAGCGCTGCGCTGCACTGGTGTTCTTCTCCAACTCCAGCTTGCCCTTCAGAGGGAGTCACATAGCAAAATCTCCATATTTGCAGTTTACAAGTCCTGGGTTTTTCTTGGAGCTAGTGCTGCTGGCCTGGTCTGTTGTTTCTCTGTGAACTGCTGACCCTCTCTGGGCTTACCTTGCATTACTGGAAACAGATTCCCCTCCGTGGGACCAGGGCGAGCTTTTCAAACTGCTTCATCTATTTGTCTGCCTTGTGGTCGTTTCTCCAGTTTCTTGGTAGTTTCTAGTTTTTCCTCCCAATTCTCAGAGATCACCAAGTTGTTTTCTAGGTTGCTCAATTCCAGGTCCTGGACAGGCTGTATTTTGCTGCTGGTCTTATTTTGCTGTTGTTAATCTTCTCAAACCAAAACTTTAATGAAGCCCAAACAGATTTTTTTTCCCCTTGAAAATAGGAGACTCCAGTCTATCTGAGCTAGTGTAATTGGGAAGTATCCTTTGATCAACAGCCCTATTCTTGAGTATCTATCTGAAAGAAGCAAAATCAGTGAGCAGAAAAGACACCTGCATACCTGTGTTCACTGTAAAAGTACTCACAACAGTTGAGGTAAGAAATTAGCCCAAGTGCCCATCAAAAGATGAATGGGTAAAGAAAATGTGGTACCCATGGACAATGGAGTACCATTCAGCCATAAAAACAAACGAGACCTTGTTATCTGTGAAAATGTGATGAACTTGGAGAATGTTATGTGAAATGAGCTAGGCACAAACACAAAATACTGCATGATCTCACTTAACATGGAATCTAAACACGTTGATTTTTTTTTTTTTTTTTGGATCAGGGATTGAACTCATGACCTCAGTGCTTACCAGGCGAACACTTGAACCACGGAGCTAAATCCCCAGCCCAACATGTTGATCTTGAAGTAGGAGTGGAAAGGTCTTTACCAGAGGCTTGGGGAGTTAAGGGGGTGGGGAAGAGGTGGGGATATGATGGTCAAAGGATATCTAATTATTGTTAGATAAGACAAATATTTAAAAATATCCAGAATAGTGGGTTGGGCATATAGCTTGGTGGTACAAGAGCCTGCTTGGAAAGTGCAAGGTCCTGAGTTCAATTCTAAGTACAAAAAAAAAAAAAAGAGAGAGATTAAAAGATGTCACAATAGGCAACTATATAAAGATTGGGGGGAAGGATAGGAGTGGGACAGAAATGGGGAATCACTAATGGTTGTAGAGTTTCCTTCCTTCTATCCATCTTTTTTCTTCTTTCCTTTTTCTGTGCTGAGGATTGAGCCCAGGATCTTTTGCATGCTAGACAAGCACTCTAACACTGAGCTACACCACTACCCTTTGGAGTTTCTTTTTCAGTTGGTGAAAAACTCTAAAACTGATTGTGGAAATAATTTTACAGTATGAACATATTATAAACTGTTGTATTATATATGTTTTCCCATTCTTAAAATTGGTTATACAAATTAATGGGTTTCATTTTGACAGATTCATGTGTGCACATAACATGCTTTGATCATTTTCATGGCACTGTCTTACCCACTAGATTTTTATTTCTTGGGGGTAGATTTCAATGTGTATAATATTTTTTGCTCTTATCTGTCTCTCTTACATGCTCCTTTCCTCTCATTGTCTTCTTCTTATCTAATAATATTTCTGCCTTCTACTATCTTGAGTCATTTTTAGATTACACGTATGTGTGAGAACATGTGCTATTTGTCTTTCTGAATCTAGTGTTTCGCTCTCCGTGATGGTCTCTGGATCTACCCATTTTATCACAGTGGTAGAATTTTGTTTTTGGCTGAACGATACTCCATGGTGTGTATATACACCACACTTTAATCATTCACCTGTTGATGGGTATCTAAGCTCATTTCATATCTAGGCTATCTTGAATTGTGCCACAATAAACGTGAGTGTCCAGGTGTCCCTATTTGTGGTGACTTTCATTGTCTTGGATGTTTACAGTGGGACCTCAGTTCACAAATTTAATTCTTCCCACAATTTTTGTGGCAGGATTTATTCCAAGATTCTGTACCACTGTACCAGGGAGTGGTGTAGGTGAAGCAAATGGTAGCTCTATTTTTAGCTTTTGAGACGCCTCCATCCTGATTTCCACAAGTAGCTACACTAATTTACATTCCTACCAGCAGTGTAGAAGGGTCCCTCTCTCCCCCACTCTCACGAGCATTGTGGTCTTTGTATTCTTGATAATAGCCATTCTGATTGGGGTAAGATAAAATCTCAGTGTAGTTTTGATTTTCATTTCTCTAGTGGTTAAAGATACTGAACATTTTTTCATATATTTATTGGCCATTTGTGCTTCTTATTCTGAGAGAAGTCTGTTCAATCATTTGCTCATTTATTGTTCGGGCTGCTTGGTTTTTTGGTGGTTTTCCGAGTTTCTAATATACTGTAGATATTAACCCTCTGTTAGGAGAGTAGCTGGTAAAGATTTTCTCTCTTCTGTAGGTTGTCTCTTCACTCTGTTAGCTGTTTCCTGTAGAAACTTTGCTGATTCTTGTTACTATCCCCTGGGCTATTGGAGTCCTACTTAGGAAGTCTGCCTGTGCCCATGCCCATAGTTTCAGATGTTTTTCATATGTTTTGTTTTAACAGTTCCAAAGTTTCAGGTCTTTGATCTATTTTGAATTGATTTTTGTAAGGACGACTGATACGGATTTAATTTCAATCTTCTACAAGTTAATACTCAATTTTCTCAGCATCATTTGTTAGAGACTGTCCTTAGTCCTATGCATAATTTTGGCTTCTCTGTTCAGAATCAGATGGCTGTAGTTGAGTGGCTTTGTTTCTGTGCCCTCTGTTCTATTCCAGTGGCCTATACGTCTATTTTTGTGCCAGTACCATGCCGTTTTATGTTACCATGGCTTTGTAGCATAATTTGAAATTGAGTATTATGATGCCTCCAGCCCTGCTCCTTTGGCTTAGGATTATTTTGACTTTTCTGGATATTTTGTGTTTCCAAATGAATTTTGGGATTGATTTTTCTAGTTCTGATGAAGAATGTCGATACTTTGAAGGGGATCACATTGAATCTGTAGGTCACCTCTAGTAATGTGACCATTTTGACAATATTAATTCTGTCAATCCGTGAACATGGTAGGTCTTTTCATCTTCTGGTATCTTCTTCAAGTTTGTTCTTTAGCATTCTGAAATTTCCATTGTGTAGGTCTTTTTTTTTGTACCGGGCACTGAAGTCACAACTTAGTGCTTGGCAGGCAAGCACTTGCCACTGAGCTAAATTCTCCACCATTTTTTTTTTTTTTTTGTGTGGTGGTACTGGCAGTTGAGTCAAAGATCTTCACATTGAACTACATCCTAAGTTACTTATTTATGTATTTATATTTTGAGACAGAGTTTTGCTAAGTCACTGAATTGTCCAGGCTAGGATCAGATTGGTGGTCTTCCAGGCTCAGTCTCCCAGAGTGCTGGATTACAGGTGTGCTTCCATGCCTGGTAGTTTATGATATCTTGATGGAGAAAAGTTCTGAATATTTCCTTTAGCGTTAATGCTATTAGCTTGCTGAAGAAAATCTTTCCTGTTCTGAGGTCAGAAGATATTTTCCTATATTTTCTTTAATGAGTTTAAAAGCTTTATCTTTCACATTTAAATCTATAATCCACCCGGACTAGGTATCATTTAGGGTTTGGGGAAAGCATTCAAATTCCCTTCTTCTCTGTGGGTTCCTCCTCTTTGCATGGTGACCCACGGTGGTGGCACTTCTGTCTGTGCCCCGTGTTAAAGGACCCTGTGTGTGGCTGGTTTGCAGGCCGTCTGTTGCTATTCCACTGGGCTACTCAGCATCCCTGTGGTCACTCTGTCCCAGTCACTTAACCTTTGCGTGTCTTACTATTCGGTACGGAAAGTCCCTTTGTCTTTCTTTTCTTTCCCAGTAGTGTATACCTCTGTATCTCTGTTCTTCTGAAGTATTTTAGAATTAGCTTGCTTAGATCCACAAAATTTTTGTTGTGATTTGGGCAGGACTTTAAATGTCAATTTAGAGGAAGCTGACATCTTTATTTATTTATGCTTATTTTTGCTCAGTGGCAGAACCCAAGGTCTCAAAGTGCTCTACCAGTGAGTTACATTTGCAACCTGGAAGTTAATATCTTTTAAATACTTATTCTACCTCTTTATGAAGAATAAAAAAAGATCTTATTTATTGCTTTCAGGTTTAAAATTCTTTCTATCTGGGCCTTATACATGTTTTATTAGACTTAGCCCTGGGTGACTAATTTTTTGTTGCATTTGTAGATGGTGTGTATTTTAAAAGTCTGTCTCCTGAGCTGGGGGTGGTGGTGCACACCTGTAATCCCAGTGCTTGGGAGGGTGAAGCAAGAGGATCACCATGAGATCAAGGCCAACGTGGGTTCATAGTGAGTCTAAGGCCAGCCTGCACTGCATCGTGAGACCCTGTCTCAAAAAAGAAAAAAAAGTTTGGCTCCTAAATTCAATTGTTTGTTTTCTCAATGGGAAAAAAGACCTCACTTTCTCTCTTATATATTGTTGAGTTTCTTATTGTAGTAATTTATTTGTAGAGTTTTGGATTGTCTATGTAAATATCCATGAGCGATGGATATTTCTTCCCTTCCAATATGTATATGGTATATTTCTTCAGTGGCTAGGACTGGTAGTTTGGCTTTGAAGAGAAACAGTGATAGAAAACATCTTTGTCTTTTAATTATTATAAAGGGAATGCTAATTTCCCACTAAAAACCAGAATTTTTAGAGGTTTGGGGTAGATAACATTTTATTATTTAAGAAATTTTCTTCTACTCCTGCTTTACAGTTTGTGATTAAAAAATAATTATTGAAGCATATTAAATACTTCTGTGTTTATCAAAAAGAGAGCTAATAATGTGTATTGCACTTTCCAAACTTACTGAAAGTGAATTTTAAATGTTCTTACTGCAATAAATGATAAGCATTTGAGGTAATGGATGCTAATGAACTTGATTGTGTTCAAAAATAATAACATCACTTTGTACCCCATAATACAATTATAAATTTTCAATTTATAGGGAAATAAAAAAGACACTATTTTTCTCAGTAAGTTTGTTGCATGATGAATATCCTGTGGATTCATAATATTAAGAAATCCTTGCAGTCACACGATGCCCAGAGTATCATTTAGTGCAACGCTGGCTTCAGACTGTTACTCTTGCTTAGGATTTTTGTGTCTGGGCTGTTGAGTGAGATCAACCTATAATTTTCCTTTCTCATTCTCTGCCTGTGAGAGCTTGGGATCCAGGTTATGCTGTCCTCATGGAATGGCCTGGGGCTCACACGTCTTTTCTATTTTCTCTAAGAGTCTGGGTAAGTTGGAACGATCTGTTCCTTGACACAGAGCTGTCCCCACTATTTACTATCTTTCTAATCTCTCTGGACATGTAAATAGCTCCTTTTCATTTTTAATAACAATTTTTGGTGGCATCTTTTCTTTTTGAGCAGTCTTGCCAGAGGTTTGTTTGTTTATTAGTTTTTTCCAGAAACCAATTTTTTACTTTGTTGATTTTTTTTTTACTGACTCTTTGCTTTGATTTAATAATTTTCTTCTTAGCTGGATTATTACTTCCTTTGGGTTTATTTTGTCTTTTTGTAAAAATATAACTTCTTAAGTTGGAGTTTAGCTTATTAATGTTTTTGCTAAATTTTCAAGGCTTTACATTTTAGCAGAAGTACTACTTAGGCTCTCTCAGCTTTAAATTTATTTTAAATTGACACATAATGAGTTTACATATTTATAGGTACTGAGCTACATCCCAGCCCTTTTTTTTTTATTTTGAGATAGGGCCATGTCTCTCATTGTTTTTCTTTTTTTAATTTAGAGAAAAAAATCAAAACAAAAAATGGGTAGAAATAATACAGAATCAAAAAAAAAACCACAAAACAATAAAAGGGCTGGGAATTTAGTTCAGCAGCATAAGCGCCTGCCTTGCAAGCAGGCAGTCATGAGTTTGATCCCTGGTACTGATAAAAAGGAAAAAGACAAAAAAAAAAAAACAAAACCCCAAAACAATAAGAAATCACTAGTTGATAAATTACATATTGTTATCTTAGAAGTAGTGCAAGGACCATGTCTCTCATTAAGGGTCTCATTAAGTTGTTAACTTCCCTGAGTTGGCCTCAAACTTTTGTGTTGTGAATGTTCAAATTTCTTTATTCTAACTTTCACTTTATATTTTTAATTAGTTCAGTTTATGTTTATGTTTTAGATATACCTGTCCTCATATTCATTATATTGCACTTGTACCAGTACATGATATATCTTGATTCTTTTTTTCACATTTCCCTCCCTTCGACTCCTGCTCTCATTTACATAAGGTTTGTTTCATTTTTCATTCTTTCTTTTCCTTTTTCCTTTCCCCTTCCCACCTTCCTTGATTCCCCTTCCCATGTGAACATTTTCTTTCTTTTTCACATATTATACATTTTGATCCTTAGTTAGACTTTCAGTTTCTCAAAACAGAGAAACAATGTGGTATTTACACGTGTGTCTGATTTATTTCACCTACAATTATGGTCTCAAGGTGCATCTATTTACCTAGAAATGGCTCCAGTTTATCCTTCTTTATGGCTGAGTAGTGCTCCATTGTGCAGGCATTCACTGCTTTGGGCCTGACTTGCTCTTCTTTTTCTAGAAGCTTGAGGTTCGACATTAGGTTGTATATTTGAGCTTGCTCTGTTTTCTTGTTTTGGGTCTTAATTGCTATAAATTCCCCTTATTGGACTGCTTTCATTGTGTCATGTGCGTTCCAGTGTGTTGTACTGGCATTAGAAACTGTCTAATTTCTTCTGTTATACCATGTGTGACCCACTGGTTGTTCAGGAGGATGCTACTAGCTACTTTTAAATAGACAATAAATGTATGTTAATAATAGTTGCTCTACTGTGCCCTTAAACACTAGATTTAATCTTAGCTGTTTTTGTTCACATTAACCAACCTTCTCTACCCTTATCCTTAACATTTCCAGCCTCTGGTAACAGTACTTAGATACACTACCCTACTTACTTAGATACTCTGCTTAGATAAGATCAACTTTTAAGCTTCCACTAAGTTTCACAGCTGTTTTTTTTTTGTTTGTTTGAGTCAGGGTCTTGCTATGTAGTCCAGGTCAGGCCTTGAACTCGTGGTGGTCCTCTCAAGTGCTGAGATTATAGGTGTGCATCACTACACCTGGCCTGATGATGATTCTTTGGATTGAGACTTGCTTTACAACCTAGTATATGATCAGTTAGAATTACTTAAAAAGTGGTTATGGATGTAGCTTAGTGAGAATAGGTTCAATCCCTAGTACTAGAAAAGAAGAATCTAATCTAATGATACATCATATATATATATATATATATATATATATATATATATATATTTTTTTTTTTTTTGACTGGGTCTCACCACGCAGTTCAGGCTGGCCTTGAACTCACTTTGTAGCCCAGGCTGGTCTCAAATTTGCAATGAGTCCTCCTGTCTCAGCCGCTTGAGTGCTGAGATGACAGGTGTGTACTACCATGCCTGGCAAGAATTCTTAAGTGTATTGTGACATTAAGTGTATTGATACATTTTGATTTATTTTTTATTATTTTTCTTCCTCTATTTTTCTCCCCCTATGTTTTTTTCTTACTACTTTATTGTTCTTCCTCCCTTTGGATTTATTGAGTTTGTTAATTTTCTTATTCTGTTTTATCCTCCTTTTTTTTGACTTGGAATTTGTATACTTGGAGTTCATTTTTCCAGTGATTGCTTTTGAAATTCTATCCTGCATTCCCAATGAAGTCTAAAATTATTAGTACTCTTCCCCCCAAATACAAAGACTTTTGATTCCTTTGACTTTGATCTTTGGCTACAGATTTGTATAATTTTTTTGGTGCAATATTTCAGTTGTGTGTCCTTCCACAGGTTATCATTATTGTACACAATATCAAATGCATTTATCTATGTGCTTATTCATTTCTTTGCTCACCATTCCGTCTGCACACAGTCCTTTTTTCTGGGGTAACTTCCCTTTTCCTTACCGCACATTCTTCAGAGCTTTCTTTTGTGGAGATTTGCTGTTGATAAACTCTTTCTGGTTTTCTTTACCTGAAACAATACAGGTAGCTCCATCACCATCCTCCTTGCCAGAGTTGCGCTAGATTCACAATTCCGGGTTGACAGTTATTTCCTCTTGGAGCTTTGAAGATGCTCCCTGTCTGCTGGCTTTCAGTGGTGCTTTTGAGGAGGAATGTCCAATTATCCCTCTTTTGTAGTTGTGTGTGTTTCTTATGTCGCTGCTTTTAAGATCTCTTTGGTGTTGGGCAGTGTCACTTCGCTGTGACTAGTTGCTGATTTCCTTTCATTTATCTTGTTAGGTAACTCTTATACACTCCCAGTATCTGTGAACTCGTGTTTTTCATCAGTTCTCAAAAGCTCTCGGCTTCTGTCTCTTCAAATGTTGCTCCTCTTTTTCCTCTCTCTTTATTCTCCTTCTGGAACCTTCATTGTATTGCTCATATTTCTCACTGTCTCAGACGTTTCTCGTTGGCTTGTCTCTGGGCTGAAATCTGTATCATTTCTTTACCTCTGTCTCCCAGATCATTCTATCTCATCCGTGCTGTCTGTTACGTTCATTTAATCCATTTGCTGAATTTTCAACTTCAACAGCTTTCATTTTTGTTTCTAAAAGCTCTATTTTATTCTTTTTAATATCTGATTAGACTTGTTAAAAATTCTTTCTTACTTGATCGCTTTCCAATTTCATCTTTTACTTCTTTAAAAACTTCAGTTATTGCTGGATGTAGCAGCACATGCTTGCAATCTCAGAGCCTGGGTAGCCGAGGCAGGAGAGTCGCCATGAGTTCGAGGCCAGCCCGGGCTACATAGTGAGTTTAAGGCTAATCTGAATGACATAGGTAGTCTTTATCTCAAAAAACAAAATAAAACAAAAATGCATTCAGAGCTATTTCATATGCTATAACATAGTAATGTCAATTTATCATTCTTAGAGCTCTAAATCAATTGCATTTTTATTTTACCTCCTAAAAATCACCTCTTTGCCTAGTGACTTTTTTTTAAGGTTATGCTTTATATATATATTCTTTGGAACTCCTGAGTGCCTGCTGTGTAGAGGTGTCCTCTAGAGAGAATTTGTTTACCATCTGACCTATGCTGTAATTAATAGTAGTAACACTTATGATCTAGGCTCTTTGGAAATATTAAATGACAGACTAGATGGAAAGCGCTCATCTCTGTGCTCAATATATACTAGGTCCTCAAAAAAGTCTATTTTTTTCCTGGTAATATTTGGATTCGTTTAGGTTCAGAGACTTGTGTTATTTATTTCATTGATTCCCTTTCTACCTAGCTCAAGACTGGCATAAAAGAGATACTTAGTAGATATCTGATGAAGGAGGGTGTGTACAGCTTTCACCCGGGAACTTCCCTCTTGTTCCATCTCGAGTTCTATAGCCCGGAGCTCTGTGCGCCTTCATCCTGCAGTACTGTGAGATCTGTCAGAAAATCAACTGTAAGCATGCTGGCAAGTGCTTGTAATACCACAATTCTGGCTGACTGAGGCAGGAGGCAACCCGGACAATTTAGTGAGACTCTGTTTCAAAATGAAAACACTAGAGGCTGGGGGTTTAGCTCAGAGGGATAGTGCCTGCCTGGCAAGCGTGAGATCATGAGTTCCATCCACTGTACCAAAAACAAAACAAAAACAAAACACCCAAACCAACCAGAACAAACAAACAAAAAAACCGAAAAGGGATAAAATAAAATAAAATAAAATAAAATAAAATAAAATAAAATAAAATAGAGCTGTGGATGTAGGTCAGTGCAAAGGCCTTGGGTTCAATCTCCTGTGACACCCCCCACCCTCACCCCCCCAAAAAAGAAAAAAGACCAAAAGAAAACCAACTTTGGACTTCTGCTTTCAAAAGAGAAAATAAAACCAAGGTAAGGGTGGATATTCTAGTTTTTCTATGCTCTATGCAAAAGGAAATCTGCACATGGCCTCCATGGTTGCCTGACTCAGTCCTCTCTCTGCTTATATTGAAGCTTCTCCATCCTCTCTTGCCCTCTCATCCTCTCCATCCTCTCTAAGATTACTTAGAAGATTTTGTTGTCACACCACATCCTTGAGAAGCCTATTTCAAGATTCATTTCTGGAAATATTTGTCTCTACCAAGGAACTAATCTGTTTCCTCTTTTCTGATAGTGTTAGAAGTTAGTTTCATTTTTTGTCCTGTCTTCCAGGAAGCTCAAGGTAAAAAATTTCAGGATTAATCACAGCATCTACGGCAACCCTAAGATCGCTATTTTTTTTGTCTGGAGTAGCAAGAATGTCAAATTAACGAATCTTTCTTGTAAAACCATTGTGCATCCTTTTTGGAAAAAGACGAAGCCCAGATGGGTTTTAGATCTATGACCACCGCTATTTTGGGCATAAGTTCTTCAGCCAGATCATGCTGGTACAAATCCGCTTCTGCCTTTACCCACTCTGCACTCTCTGGCAAATGTCACACAGAAACCCTGCCTTTGGCTGATAAGCTTGGCAACTGGTGACTAGTTGAGGTTCCCTCTGGGCTTGATTTGGTGCATTCATAAATTCAGTTCCTAGAGCTCTGGAAAGGAGCCAAAGAGGATGAAGATGGAGAAAAAAGCCTTTAATAAGGAGCAGGTGACATAGGCAAGCGCTGATCAGTGGCCACCAGTGCCAGCCCTGGTCAAGGAGGGAGAGGGCAGGCCAGGGAGCGGGGAGACAGGTGCTTTTGCCAACAGGGGAAAGGGGAGCCCCTTGCATCAAACAAAAGCTCTGGGGATGAGGAATATGAGGTGGAGAGTCCAGAATCCATCCAAAAAGTTGTGGACACAGAGATGATAAAAGAGATCAGGGCTTGTCAGTTTGAAATTTTCCATAATAAAAAGACTTTTGAAAAGAAGAGCGCAGAGTGGTTTTGTGCAATCACTAAATCATCATTGCGGGGGCCCCTGAAACATACTGCCAGCTCCAGGATGCTCGTGGGCAGGCCTCGCTAGAATCTTGATAGTAGAACCCATCTGCCCCAGGCAGGGTTCAACTATCTCCTCTAGCCTTGGAATGATGTTTATTGAGAAATGTCTCCTTAGGACTGAGAAGACCTTTCTAAGAAAGACTTGAAGCTCAGAAGCCATAAAGACAAACAGTTAGGTCTGACCTCATAAAAATAAAAATCTCCTACAAGACATATGATCCCATAAATGAAGTTAAGACAAGCAATACATTGGGCATTGAAGGAGAAAACAGAAAATATCCTCAACTCTCCCCTAATGTGTCTTCAGTGCCAGGAGGGAAATTAGGAGGAAATGTATGGGAGGGAAATAGAGAGGAATGATTTATCGGGGAGTGGTCTGGTGCTGGGCTCTCCCTGTTTGGCCAGTTCTGAATTAATGTGTCAAATCTTTCTCTATCACCCAGAAATGAGATAACCCTGATTAAAAGAGGATCTTTTTAAATGGGGAGGAGTTTGTCATCTGCTTTTCCTGACTTCTCATTGGATCTCTGGGTAGGTTTCTGGTGTCAGTAGCCTGACACCCTTCATATAAAACCCCATGAGGCTCCAGGTCACAAAGGTTTGTGTGGCATCTCCTATCACACAATAAATCTTCCAGCTTCTAATGACACTTTGGACTGTTCTGACTGTCTCTCAGCCCTGAGCCTGATGGATTGAGTCCCCATGGCCAGCCCAGCATGCACAATGTCACAGCCCCTCCCTATCTCAGTCTTCTGTCTGAACCAGAAGCCAGTTTGAATGGGTAGAGGGGACAGGCAGCGGTGGCTGTTAGAGCTGGGGGTGCTAAGGGGCAGAATACAGGATTGTAGAAAGAGTTGCATTACCATGGTTTTGTGGATGGGTCCAGATAATGGGGGCATCCACCCTCTCACTTGCTACAGGTACATTAGTAGCCCAAGTCTGGCACCAGTAACAGAGAGACAGAACCTCCCCACAGGCACCCTGCCAAGTGGCTGCAGAGTTCTGAGTGCCTGGGGGAACCACTGTGAGTGTCTTCCAGGAGGCCGAGCAGCTAACACAGAAAGTGTGGATCAGATTCAACTAGGACTAAAATACATGGATGAGGAAGACTGATGGTTCCACTCTCATGATGGGCAGCCTGACAGAGGTCAGCCCCTAATCCTGCAAGCTCCTGGACTCTCATACATGTCAGGACAGGTGCAGGAATGAGGATTCAGCCTGTGTGTGTTGGTTTTGTCCATGGACCACAAATGCTATCCCCAGGGTAAATGGCTTCTTGAGAGACTATTTGGGAGCTGGTGAGGCAGTATCCTTGTTCTCTTATATACTAAGGAGAGGAAGGACTCATGGGTAGATCAAGGCCCTGGCTGACGGTACTGACTAGAGGGGAGGAAGGTAGCCATGACTGCCAAATGTGGTAGGAACAATAGGGTTGCCTCAAATACCATCCCTTGACTTAGAGGCCTGCAGAAAACTTTGGCCACCTGAAGAGGAACAGAATTCCAGCTAGTTCAGGCTCGGTTATTATGGTCCCTGATGGCAGAGGATGATGTCAAATACAAATGGGAAACCTGGCTTCTAACGGAAGAAGGTACACAGGGAATTTGAGATTCTTGAGACAAGGAGTCTTACAAGTTTAGATATTTACCATTTTTTTCCTTCTGAGACTCAGAAGCAGCGTTGGGAGGGATGCCCTGACTTATCTTGTGGGGGATCAGAGGGCATCTTGCAGTGGCCTCAGGGATGTGGCAGTCACCCTTCTGTATGTGAGTTTCCTGTTGGAATGGACTTGAGTTGAGGTTTTATTTTTATTTTTTAAAGAAATGCTTTGCTGGCTGGAATGCTGAAGTCTGGGGCTGCTCTTCCTGCCTCCCTGGCAACTGGGAGAGTATTTTTCTTTGGGGTTTAAACAAGGAAAGCACTTTTATCTCTGTCATGCAGAAGTCCTGATGAACTGCCTAGGGTTGGTGAGGGGCTTGAGTGTTCATGGGCATAAGCCCCTTCCAGCCTGCTGTTCCCATTCTTAAAGTGTGGCTTTCTTCTCATTGTCCAAGATGGCAGCACTTTGGTTTAGAAAGCAGGTTGGAGAATACAAGAAATGGGTGTAATCAGCAAGTTCCAGGTTTATTTTATTTTTTATTATTTTTCCCAGTTTCTTTTAAATAAGTCCCAGAAGTTGCCACACAACACTCAGCCAGAGTATAAAGCCATGGCCAAAACTAGCTGCAAGGGAGGCTGGACATGTAGGTTTTATCTGAGGGAAAGGCACATGTGTATATGGGACAGTTTAATGGAAGCTGGATGAATACATTAAGGGCATCTTGACTTGAACAAAAAGGACAGTGGGATGAACTTGTAGCACTTTTGATTCATGTAATGTGCATGTATTGCTTGCAGTGTTCTTGTCACTACTCCTACTAAGCATAACCTGTATATTAAGTCATTCATTCTTTTTTTTCCCTTAGGAAAAACAGATTTATATTTTAATACCTGGAACAATATTATTGATTATATTTCAATTAACTAATCATTTGCTTTGAGTCACTTAGAATAAGTGAACTGACTTGTTAACATGAACATAGGTGTCATTAGTCTACTATGCCCTCAAGCAGATGAGTGATACGGCAATTTTGAAAAGCGTAAGAGAGAGATAGCAAAATTTTTATTCTATTATGATCATTTTTTGAGAATGGTTCACAATAAATCATTCATTCTTTGTAACAATCTGTAAAGCAGTTACAAGAGGCATCTCCATTTTATTGATGGACAAGATAGCACAAGTGACTGAGTTGAGGTGACACAGCCAGAAAGTGGCCGGGCCAGAATCAGAACTCAGGTGGCCTCCCTGTAGGGTCTGTGTGCTTAACTCCTGCACTATTCTGTCTGTGTCCCCATGAGCTGCTGTATATGATTCATCTTCTGCCACTCCTCAACAAAGATGCTGACTCTGGGAGTCAGAGAAGGGACTCATTGACTGGCTTTCAGAATCCATGGTCTAAAAAGGATGTGCGCAGGTGGTGCCAGCTGCTCCAGCAGTGGGCATAAGGGTTGTTCAGGAAGCACAGAGCAGAACTGGAGGTTGATTCTCAGCTCATGGTGGAAGAGATTGGGGATTTTGCTTACATTCAAAGGCAGATAGAAGGGGTTAGGGTAGGTTGGGGTGACTCACAGGAAAAGGGACAGACTACTCAGCAGATGAGCAGCAGCTGGCTCAAGGAGGCTAAGCCCATCATAAAGAATGGGGATTTCCCTAGACAGAACCAGCGGACTGTGGCCCTTGCTCTCTAGGGATCAGAGGGTGTAAGGTTAGACCGTGAGAATCAAGGTTGAACTATGGGAACAGTGGCTTTTCAGGCTGCTCGTGCACTAGCTCTTAACTTCCTGGTGGCCTGGAAAGAAGAGAGAATTTTGTCTGGCAGAAGAGGATCTGTCCACACAATGGAGGACCTGGGGGAATGAAGAAAATCATCTAGACCAAGAGTCAAAAAAAAAAAAAAAAAAAAAAAAAAAAAAAGACCAAGCTCTTTCCCAACCTTCTAGGCAGAGTGGCCAGACTACTCTGTCCTCTTTTTTTTTTTTTTTAAATTTTTTTTGTCTTTTTCATTTTTATCAGTACCGGGGATCGAACTCACGACCGCCTGCTTGCAAGGCAGGTACTTATGCCACTGAGCTAAATCCCCAGCCTCTTTGTCCTCTTTTTTAAGGTGCAGTGTTTGGAGCTCCTCAGCTGAGATGAGAAACTCTGATATGCAGGCTGGACAAGCATCCTTGCACATCTTTCCCTAGAGGCCCATGGGATAAGCACTGAACTTTCTTGCAGGGTGCAGAGTATTACCTGCTTCAGAGCACAGGAACAGTAAAGAAGGGTTCTGTGGGCAGACAAATCTCAGAGTCACACAGATGCCGCACAGACATACAGAGCCACACAGAAGAGAAGAAGCTGGAGGGAAGGGGTTGATGGCTGAGAGCCTTGGGCCTGACTCCTGAGGGCAGATTATAGACAGCACTGCTTGTAGGTATCCCTAAGACATTGGAGCATCCTTCCAATGCCTGGGATCAGAAAAGCAACCTCTATACCATGTCCAGGGTGCTTTACTGGGGTGCTCTTCTCCCTGGTAAGGGACGACCATACTATAGCATGCAGGCTCCTTACATACCATGGGCATATGATTTTTTTAAATTTTTATTTTAAGGAGAATGAAACCTAAAAAAAAAAAAAAACAGAATAAAGCCAATCAAACAATACAGTGAAAGTGGTACAAAACTTCAAAGTAGAATACCACGTCTTATCTTCAAAATAGTTGTCCATGCCATCAGACATAGTAAGACCAAATAAAACAAAACAGAATAAAACCAACCAAAACAGAACACTGAATAAAACAAAACAATAAATTGGAACAAAACAAAGCAGAACAATATTGGATTTCAAAAACAAGACAGAAGGAAACCCCCCATATTTGCTATATTGTGTACTATTATCTTCCTAATAGATGCTCAGACTACTGGCCTTAGGCCTGCAAAGTCAATCAAATAATACAAGCGTTTAGTTGGTTTTTGGCCTTCAGTTGCTATCAACTCAGCCTGTCCTCTGAATCAGCCAGTTGCTTATGGAGTTGGGGTTGGAGATGGTGTTCTTGATTCTGAGCCTGTCTCTCTTCCTGGGCCCTGTTTGGTTTGTACCATGGGCATATGATCTTCCAGGATGATTTCAAGCAGGGGTGCATGGAGCTGTCATTTATACTACAGAGGGGGCATATCTGTCAAAAGGTTATTAAGGTAGTGGTGCAAAGGTGTTTGGTGGGTAGCCCAGTCCAGAGTGATATGGAAAACATGGACTTGAGATTTCAAGGGGTGGGGGACAATCAATAGGACTGCAACATTAATTGGATGTGAACAGAGGAATATGACATGGGACACATTTTCAGCCTGATGGGAGGAGGAAACAACCATGATCTCAGGTACCTAAGTGTGAGGCTAGTGGCCACTCCCAGATGGAATTTTCTGAAGGGAAACCCTCACATCACACACAATGCCCTGGTTCATAAAAGCTTTCAGAGAGAGTCAGGGAATGAGTAGTTTCTGGGGGACAGGAAGGAGTCAGGGCAGCAGGACACCCAAAGAGCTCCCTGAATTGTGAAGGCATGTATCTGAGTCTTTGGAGCTCTGGGGCCGGTCTATAAGGCCAAGGCCTCCTATAGAGTCTGAGCCTGAGGTTTCAGGCCTCAGCCAGCAATATACCTAGCCTTCAGGCTAATGTTGGAAATTGCCTAGGTTTTGGGACAGCCTCCCCTAGAAACTCCTCAGTCCCAGAGACTAGAATTCATAGCTCTGAAGGCCATGAACATTGGCTTTCCAAGTTGAGGCCCTACCAGTTGGCTGCTCCTCAAACCTTAGTTCTGATAGACATCATGTCTGGGTTCTGAGCTCACTGCCGGACTGGGAGGCAATTCCCGGGAAAGAGGAATTATCTCAGAACAACTTAGCTTCCTCCTGAACATGAGAAAGCAGAAATTTGAGGTGGCCCTTTTGGGCTATGAGCCCTGGGGCCAGAACACCTCCTCCTCCTCCTCACTCCCACTTCACAGCAAACACAGCAAAAGCCCCAAAAAGACAAGATTTACAGTCACCAGCTGAGAACAACCCTGACCAGGAACTGGCCCTTGGAGGAACTAGTGAATGAGTCATGAAGGGGTTCTTTTTCCGCGCAGGGCCCCATCAGTACCCCCACCCTCCCAGGCTCTTCCCCAATTGTAGACCAGGGCTGTGCGTTTCCTGGGTGGCAGACTCATCTTGCCCTCTGGGTTCTGCTTCTGGCTTTTCCATTCTACAAGAATCGGGGCTCAGGGCTGGGAATATAGCTCAGTGGCACAATGCCTGCCCGGCAGGTGCAAGGTCTTGAGTTTAATTCCTGGCTAAAAAAAAAGAAAAAAAGTATAAGAGAATTGGGGCTCCAATTCAGGAAGCAGGTGATTCCCTCTCCTCCAAGCCCCCAAGTCCACAGAAATGGACTTTTCCTTTCTTATGCATTCCAACAATATGTGTCTCTGAAGTCAGATTCCCCAGGTTCAGATCTTTATCACTTACAAAATCTGTAACTTCAGGTAAATTCTTTTTTTTTTTCAAATCCATTTTACTCAAACACAAAAAGAAAGAAAGAAAAAAGAAGAACAAAAACAACCACAATAAAATTTCAAAGCACATCAATCAGTGGGTAACCGTGGTACACGCATGGTGCATTGTCAGAAATGTCTTTTAGACAAACTGTAGGGGATTTTCTTATTTTAGTGCTGGGCTCTGACCCTGAGGCTTGGAAGGAAATATACAAACTAATTGATTGAGCGTCAACTGCTGTAATCATCAGTCTGATTACCACTTTCCTCCATGTAGAAGATTTTAGTGGACCTTGAAATAGGGACCCAGGCATCCCATCTAATACCTTTCTGGGCCTAGCCCCAGAGGTCTTTCCCAGAGTTGAGAAATCATCTCTGGTGCCGAGTTTCTCCCCTAGTGGCCAGCAGGTGGCGCTGAGCCCCCAGCTTTGCAGTCTCAAATTTTGGCTCTGTAATTTGACTCGCCTTTGCCCCAGCCGCGGGTGGGGGTGGGGGTGGGAGGCTGGACTGTAGCCCCTAACTGTGCCTGACCCTTTTCCTTTTGCAACCCCCGTTCTGCCTCTGTGGTGGCATCCAATGGGATGGATGTCCGAAGACGCCAGAGCCAGGCCTTAGACCTCTGCGTGTGAGGTCGTGCCATGCCCCAGCTCCTTTTTGTCCTGAGACCACGTTCAGTTGCCCAGTTGTTTTTTCTTTCTTTTAAAATCTGTAAATACAACTTTTTCATTCTTTATTATTTCTACTGAGTGACAGAGCTTGGATATAATTTATTTATGTCCGCTAATGGACATTTAGGTTGTTTCAAATCTTTTACCAATACAAGTGTTATCACAAAGCCCAGATATCTGTGGGATAAATTTCTAGGGGAAATTTCTGGGATAAAGAGAATGAACACTTATAATTTTGAAACACTGCAATATTAACCTCCATGGGAACTGTACCAACTCAGATTGTTCTAGTACTGTGACTCCTATTCCCCTAACTGCAGATCACTGCCAGCTGTGGATTTCCCCCCACTGCTGGAAGGTAGAAAGAATGTCACCTTTGGTGCCATGCTAACATGTGTTTCTATCATTTACAAGTACGGCTGACCACTTTTTTAAATGTTCAAAAGTCATATGTATTTTTCCACTACTTATATCCTTTGCCCATTTTTAACGCAACCATCAATCTTACTGCTATGTGACAGCCCTTTTAGATCTTGGTTGTTACTCTGCTTAATCTGTCATATAAATTGCCAATATTTCCCCCAGCTTTGTATTTATTGTTTGAATCTGTTTTTATGATTTTTTGTCATGCAGAAAGTTTTCTGTTTGGAAATTTATCAACACTTTGTGTCAACTTTACAAAGTCCTTCCCACTCTGAGGTCATAAATCCATTCTCCTGTGATTTGTGCTCGTGTTTTTATGTTTTCATATTTTGCTTTTGACCACGTGCTGTTTGGGATTTATCTTTGCCTAAGGTGTAGGGGATGGGCTCAGTTTCAGTTTTTCTCCAGTGGTTACTTTCTTGTCCCCAAATCACTTGTCCAGCCATTGACTTGAGACAGCATGTTCATCAAATGCCACATCCCCATGTGCGCAGCATATCTGCTTCCATTCTAGACATGACCTGTCTGTCTCGTGTTTATGTCACACAGTTGAGGCTTCGTGAGCTAACATTTGAAGTCACTTTCCTCAGCATGTGTCTTCCTGCTCTTTTTTTTTTTTTGGTAGTGGCAATTGAATTTACAACCTTGTACATGCCAGACAGGTGCTTACGCCACTGAGCTACAGCCCCCGCCTCCTGCTGGTTCTTTTTTTTTTTTTTTTTTTTTATCAGTACTGGGGATCGAACTCAGGACCGCCTGCTTGCAAGGCAGGTGCTTATGCTGCTGAGCTAAATCCCCAGCCCCTCCTGCTCATTCTTAACCCCACAATTACTGAGGAAAAACATGAACCCTCGAAAGGCCATCAGAGAGCCCTGAGCATGAGCTCCGATGCAGGCAGCGTGCAGAGCAGAGCTGTGGCTCCTCACGGTCCCTGTCCCTTGGTGGTGCTGAGGAAGAGACAGAGCAGACCCTGCTTGGCTTGCTGCACCCAGCTGTTTTTCATGACCTGCGCACTTCAGGGTCCTCCATTTCTATGTGTCATTGGGTGCAGTGCACCATGAGCTCAGCTACCATTGGTCACCCCACAGTGGGGTGAAATAAGTACCCTTCACACAGATGAACATGCCCCGTGAGGTAAGGCCAGCCAGGCTGCTGAACTAGCTACGGCACAGCTGGCCTGCAGCCCATGCCTTCTGGGCTGCATGTATTTTAAGCCCTGCATCAGGCTGTCACCACATCCTGGAAGAATCGCTGTTCTGAGGCAAAGTCCCAAGTCCGGAACCCTCCTGCCTGCTCCCTGGCACTGGGGCACTCGGCCCATCCGCTCAGGGCCCTGAGCTGAGCCTGAGTGACTGCAGCAAGCAGCCCAGGCCAACCTGAGGTGGGTGCCGTGGAGCATGGAGCAGGAGTGGGGGTGGGCGGGGACCAGCAGTGAGAACCACGCCCCCAGGATCCCAGGGGACGCCCGGCTGCCCTGCTCCTGCTCTTCCTCCTCCTCTGTCTTTCCAGCCTTTCCCTGCTCATCCTGCAGAGACTCTCCCTTTCCAATTTTGTCTCTACATCGCCTTCCCATTCGGTCTCCTGCTCCCTTTCACTCGTCTGTCTCTGCTGCCCTGTCAGCCTGTCTTTCTTTTCGCATCTCTGTCTCTCACCAACAGAATCAGAGTTAAGTGACAAAAGAAGAATGGTCCCCTCCTGCCAGGGTTATTAAAATCATGTTCTACAATTGAGCCGCCAGAAGAGCCCCAGCTAATGACAGATGATGAGGCCACAGCGTCTCCGCAGCTGGGAGTGAGGCGATAGACCAGGCTGCAGGATTACCACCAATTACTCAGGGCAGGGACAGAGCAGCTCTTCTCTTCCCCTGCAGATCAGCCCTCTCCAGGGAGATGAGATCTCATTGTGCGCAGTGGGACACGGAAAGCTGCTGGGCTGTGGGGAGAAGCCCAGGCGTCCCTTGCCTTGCCTTCGAGGATTATGGCAGTTTTCTGAGGGCTTCCCATCACTTCACAGCAGCCCTCAAGGAAGGTGATGCTGAATTTACAGCCCTGTGGAGATCAGAGCTCAGAGAAGTTAGGTAACTTACCCAAGGTCGCACTGTCAGTATCCGTAAGTCTATGAACTCCAGGCTCCAATATCTTTTTTTCCCTTCCTAATATCTTTTATATTTGTTAGGCGATCTTTTTTCCATCAAAAAAAAAAAAAACCCCAAAAAACTGGTAAAGGAAGGTTTTGTTTGCCAGGAAATGATAGTCCTGATCAACCTTACTCAGTCCTTATTAAGAGTAAGCAAGAACATTGCAGCAAAATAGATTTGAGTTAGACATTAGGAAGGACTTCCTGGGGTAGTGGGTTCTGCAATAGATACCTGAGAGCTCATGCCTTTATCTTCTTTGATGGCCTTTGGGAACCAGAGTGCCCATCATGTAAAGCAAGACAAGGTGCTGGCTGTGTGGAGCAGGAATGTGTGGAGTCAGGGCGACTTGGCAGCTAAGCTGCAGAACCGATGAGAGGCTCATTGCTTAGATCTCACCCAAGACCTAGAGCCCTGGGAGTGAGGCTGTGGATCTTGTCTCATGAAGTCCTCCCACATGCAGCTTATTTGAATCTCTCCTCCACCCGCAGGAATGATTGTTCTGGGCTAGGGGTGCAGCTCAGTGGTAGAGTGCAAGGTTAGGAGTGATTGTCCTCATTTTGCAGATGAGAAAGGTGAATCTCCAAGTGGGGAGGGAGTCAGCCAAGGTTCCATGGGGAGAGAAGCCAGGCTTTTCCCATTCCCAGCTGCCAGGAGGCTGATGGGGGACTCAGTGTCCCAGGGCTGGGGGCACCTTATGCAGTTCCCCACCCAGCCCCAGCCTCATTCTGCAGCTTCCCATCCCGGAGTGGGGACTTTTGCCAGCACCACAGTCTGTGCAGGACAAATGAGTATCTCTTCCCCATCTGGATTCTATTATTTTTCAGTTTTTCCTGGTCAGAAAGCACAAGATGAACGTCTGGAGGAAAAACATATATAATCTTTGAGAAAATTGAAAATATGTATCATTGTTTGGGGTTGGGGGCTCTGGGGACCAGTTGTCTCTGGCTCGTTGCTCAGGGACTAGCATGGTCCATCTTTGCACACTTGACTGCTCTGCACCACTGGGCTGTGAGGGAGTGTGGGGGGAGCTCCCTCCCCACCTTGGGGCTCTGTCCAGGACCTGGTCTCTAGGTGATATGTGTGTGTTTGTGTGTGTGTATTAGACAGAAGGAGACATGCTAGCTAGAGGGGCAGGGAGTGGGGGAGAGAGCCTACTCCTTTCCTGAGGACGTGGGGCTTTTCTGGATATTTTTGGGGCCTTGGGATTGTTCTGCTTTGCCATACTAGCTGGGGTGCATTTAGGCTTCACTGCATCCCAGCTATTCTTCCCAGTGGTGCCATGAACTCTGAGGACCTGGCATCTCCTTTACCCCTTACACTACCCACTGTACCTACCCAGAGGTAGGTACATGCATTTTGTAGATCACGTAATAAAGGGTATTAAACAGCTTTCCTGTAGCTGGGACAAAATACTTGACTCCCACAATTTAAGGAGGAGAGTTTATTTTAATTTACCTTGAGTCTATCACCAGTCAGCTCTAAGGCAGAAATGCCATGTTGGAATGGCATGGCTGAGGAAAGCTGCATACACCATGGCAGCCAGGAGGCAAGAGAGAGAGAAAGAGAGAGAGAGAGAGAGAGAGAGAGAGAGAGAGAGAGAGAGAGAGAGACAGACAGACAGGAAGATACCTTCCCTTCCAACCAGGCCCTACCTCCTAATAGTACATTCAGCTCTAAAATCATTAATGAATCAGTCTCCTGATAAGTACAGCATCTCTGTGATCCAAACACCTTCCAAAAACTCCACCTCTGACACATGACTTTTGGGGGGATATTTTAGTTCTAAATCATAGCACATAGGTACAGAGAGCTCAAGAAACATATCCCAAGTTCACATAGTGGGGAAAAGGTAGAACCATTCAAATCCTAGTAGTTGAATTTCAGGACTCACTTGTTCACTGTTACTCTGTGAAGATTTCCTTCACTGGAAAGGGCAGGGTGAGGGTCAGAGAGAGCCACAGAAGGATGTGAGGGACTCTAATTAGCTCCCCATGTGGACCTGAAGGATTGAAGTGTGTGTGTTTCTGTGTGCTTGATAGTGCTGTTTGTTTATCCATCCATCTACCCATCCACCCATCCACCCATCCATCCATCCATCCATCCATCCATCCACCCATCTATCCATCCCATCTACCCTCACATCCATTTGTGCCATCTGTTAAGTGTGTGGTCACATTTAAGTGGAGTGTTTCCATGCATGTCTGTGTGAAAGTACATCTGATCAAGCAGAGTAGGTGTCAGGATATATCTGGATGTCTGGACCTGAGGCTCCTCCTACCACCTCCTCCTCCACCAGAGACCCTTCCCCCTCACCTGAAAATCCAAGGCAGGGAAGAAGAGGCCCTGGGCTCTGGCTCCCCTTGGAATCCAGCAGAGAGTTAATTAAATCCCTTTTCCAACAAGTGTGGTAATTAGAGCTAATGGTTCAGCTTCAACTCAGCAGCTGAAGAGGCTCCCGCTGTATGTGTGTGTGTGTGTGTGTGTGTGTGTGTGTGTGTGTGTGTGTGTGTAGAGGGGCGTAGCAGGGACTTCTTAGCTCCAGAAACTCATGGGAGATGGGGAGGGGCCTTTGAGAGCTCCCTACCCTTCTCTAGCTCTTTGTCCCCTGATCTTCAAGGGGTCCAAGAGGCTGGGAGCTGGGCCCCTGCAGGCCTACCTGGTAAAGGCCTGGCTGTGGCACCCTTGGTTTGAGGACTGGTTCTCCGGGTCTGTGTGTGACTGAGCTGTGCTGCTGAGTGTAGCACGGGGTGTCTGTGGGCACGAGGGATGCCATACCCTGCTGTGTGCCTATGAATGAGCACCTACGGAACATTCGTGTGTGTGGTGCTCCCTGATCCTCGGGACCTGAGTCTGTGCGTCCATGGCATGTGCATGACTGTGTGGGTCTGGGAGTCCTCTGTGTATCTCGAGGTGAGTGTGTACCTGTGTGTGTAGAACAAAAGGCCCAGCAGCAGGGCTCCTGACTTCCAGGGCCTGACTGACACCCCTTGCAAATAAATGTGACAATGAAATATAGTCCTGGAATTGCTGTGGAAGCTCTGTCAGACAGGCGACAAAGAACAGGTGAAGTAGTAAAATGTTCCCTGGGGAGCCACATGCTGAGTGACAGCCAAACTCGCTTCTCACTGCAGAGCTGCTTCTCCCTGGTGAGGCCCAGGGCTGGTGCTGCTTATCCTCACTCTCAGTGTGGGAGCCTCCGTGGCCCGGGGGTCCTCCCTGCACGTGTGTCTCATCACTGTCTTCAGAAAGGAGAAGCCCAGTCCCGCAGTCTCATGTACTCTGACCGGGCTCCCTGAGGTCAGGGCCATGCCCTCTCCAACCCTTCAAGTGGGCTTCCCAAGGCCAAGGCCATGTCTCCTTCCTCAGACTGCCCTCTCTCAGGTTGGGGCCAGGTCTCTTCCCTCAATTTGGGTTTCCTGAAATCAAGACCAAGTTTTTCCCCTCAGACGAGCTCCTTAGGACAGGGACAAGTCTCCTTACCACTGGGCTCCCTGAGGTCAGGGCCACCCCAGCCTCGGGAGTGGGCTCTCCAAGGTCAGGGGCATATGTTTTTCTTCAGAGTGGGTTCCCGCAGCTCAAGGGTATGTGTCCTGCTCTCTTCCCAGAGGTTGGGTCTATGTCTCTGATAGAACTGTTGGGGACTGGCAGCGGCTGAAAAGATAAGAAGTATGAAATATAAATGACCTTTAAGAATGCGGGGAGAGACACCCCTGATCCCTTGGGGCGTGGCATCTCCCCCCTGGGGTTGGCGATCTCTCTGTGGAACATGTGGAGTAGAGGCATATAAGTAGCCTCGGCCTGGGGTGGAACCTAAGGGGGCATTAGGGATGCACAGGTAGCCCATTGGTCTTTGTTTGGCGCCATAGGTAAATTCCTAGGGTGGGGGAGATAGGAGCTCTTTGGCTTTACCGGCTACAGTGTCCTGTCTGGGCCAAAACTCTTTCAGTCCCCCCTTAATTTGAGTTCCCTGAGATCAGAACTGCGTCTTTCCCCTCAGAGTGGCCTCCTGGCTCCTTGACACTGGGTTATGTTTCCCCTCTCTGTTTGGGTTATCTGCGGACAAGGATATGCTTCTGATTGGTGCTCCAGAAGGCACAGATATGCTTTCATTTCTGATCTGTGCTCCTTATGTATGAACATGTTTTCCTTGAGATAAGGAAACCCTGTAGGGTGTCCAGGCATGAGGCCAGGTGTACCCGAAGCACCCTCCAATCTACTGTCTGGTTGTACATGCACGCTCACGAAAACTGTCAGGCTGCACAGGCACAGACCCATGTGTAGGTCTGGAGCTAAAGACAAAGTTCTGCTGAGCACTGGCCATAGAGACCTGACCTTTTGAGGCAGGATCTCACTATGCAGTTCAGACTGGCCTTGAGCTCACTTTATAGCCCAGGCTGATCTGGAATTTGCAATGATCCTTCTGCCTCAGCCTCCAAAGTGTGGAGATTATAGGTGTGTGCCACCATGCTTGGCTCTTTTTATTTATTTATTTATTTACCTTGCAATCTGTCGTTAGGCTTCCCTGTCTTCTCAGAGAAGAAGGGCAAGTAGAGGAAATGTTGGGTTCAAAGGGGACAGATTCACCTCTTTTCCCCAAATAGATTTAGTGCCCTGCACATGGTCAGGGTCACACATCATTTCATCAGGGTCGGGCCGCTGTCAACCTGTCAAGGGAGGAGAATCCAGTGGAGTTCTACATTGTTCCAACATGCTAGTGGCTGTTCACCTTGGAGACCTGCTGCGGATGTGGTTAATGCCTGGTGCAAGATTTACACCCTCTGCCCTGGATTTTCAAGGGCCAGTGAGAGCTCACAGGACCCCTCTGGAACTGCAAGGCTTTCCAAGGCAGACTTGGATTTAAATCTCACATCTGCTGCCAGCAGTGGCCTCAGTGAGGCAGTAACAGGCTCTACAAAGTCAGGAGCTACTTCTGGCTCCACAGGACCAGCTGGAAGAAAACACCTGTTCATTTAACATCAAAAGTTGCTCTCTGAGCCACCGCCCTCCCAGAGCACTTGTGCTAATCCAGTAGCCCAGGGGGTGCCTGGTTAAATTCTCCCCTGACCACAGAGGTAGCTGTGGTGGCTGTGTGTGGAGGCCGTGGTGAGATGGGGAAAAGGGCCCTAAAGCATTAACTCGGTGCCTGTGTGCCTGGCTTGTGATGAGCCACGTACCATGGGACCATACATCATCTCTGGGGGGGATTCTGCTTGCTGGCGAAAGGACACTTCTGGGTTTTAAAGCTTCCTGGGGGGATACTTTGGTTTCTTTGTTGTATATTTGGGTGTGTGTATGTTAGAGAGAGAGACAGAGAGAGAGACAGAGAGAGAGACAGAGAGAGACAGAGACAGAGAGAGAGACAGAGAGACAGAAAGAGAGAGAGAGAGAGAGAGAGAGAGAGAGAGAGAGAGAGAGAGAGAGAAGCAGCTCTCCAAAAGCAGAGGGCTAAGGTAGGAAGGAATGTAATGAAATGTAATGGTGTAATGGAGGGCTCCTCCTTTTCTTCTTCCTCAAGCTGAGTCCTCTGCAGAGACGTCACCACTCACCACTTCTGCTGCCCTTCCTGGGACTGCTCCTGCTGCTCCCCTGGACAGTGGGGCACCCCAGTACAGAGTTTGTGTGTCTGTAAATCTCTATGAGGCTTTCTTCAATGTGACATCCCTGAAGCTCGGCACATAAAATCTGCCTAATGCATATTTCTGTGTTAGGATACCAGGATGCATCCTTCCAACGTGGAGTTTTTAGCATTGTGTGTGGTGAGACAAAAATTAAGACTGAGGTGGCTTGACTGGCACACTGTTCTGGAGGTTTTGTCGGCAGAGCTGAAAGTTCTCATGGGCTTGATTTTAGTCTCTTTCTATCAAGTCTATCCTCAGCTCAGCAAGCCATGAAAGAGAAAATTTTCAGGGTGACTTTTGCTCTTCTTCCTGAAGGGTCTGTGTAACCTTTATTTTATTTATTTATTTATTTATTTATTTATTTATTTATTTATGATGCTGGGGCTAGAAACGGAGGCCTCTGTGCATGCCAGGCAAATGCTCCACTTCTGAATCCGAGTCCAAGAGTTTAGCCTTTAACCTGCCAAACAGGCCATCAGTTAACCTTTGCTGCCCTGAGGCCAGCTCAAAAATTCCCAAATTCTAGAATTGCATGCCAAACCTTGTGAAATTGACATTTCCACCTTTTGCAACCACTAGCTTATTTCCAGACAAGGGTAAAAATTATGCCCTGGACCAGAAGCCTCTGGGTTTAACAGAGGCGCTTGTTCTGGCCAATTTAATTGGAACAAAGGAAAGTCATTATGCAGATGTCTGATCCTTCAAAACCACTGCTTCCTGGGAAGAGAATGGGGGGAGGGAGCCATGTTTGAAAGTGTCTGCCTACGCCTAGGTCGCTGCTAATTTCATTTTAATATTAGGCCATTGTATGATGACTAATTATATACCTCAACAGAGCCAGTGACAGACGGAATGAAGGCACGTGTGGGGAGGTGTAGAGCAGAGGGGTTGAAAGCTTCAGTCATGTTCTTTTGGGAGAAGGAGACCTCAGGAAAGGACCTGGCCCCTCTACACTTCAGTTCCTACCTCTGAAGGTAAGAGTGGTCCCCACTTACTGCATTCTTGTGAACATGAAATGAGGTTATGCATTGACGGATGCTAAATCATTGCTAGGCAAATATTGGGGTGTTGTTACATTCAGGAGCCTACATGCATGTGTGTGTGTATGTGTGACAGATGCTTGTGCATGTGTATATGTGCACATATGATAGACGTCTGTGTGTACATTATAGACACTTGTATATGTGCACATTATCTTGTATGCAATGTGCATGTGAAAGATGCTTATGTGTGGGTATGTATGTGGTGAACACCAGTGTATGCATAAGTGACAGACACCTGTGTGTGTATGTGCATGTGCATGTGCATATATGTGATGGACACATTGTACATGTGTAGGTGATTAATACCTCTGTGGGTGCGTGTGTATGTGGTGGGCACTGCTATATGTGTCTATATAATGGATACCTTTGTGTGTGTTTCGTGAATACTGTGTTCATGTGTGTGGTGGACATCCAGGTATGTGTATGGGATGGAAGTTGTGTATGTGTGTGTGTTGTGGTGGATGCCATGTGTACGTGTGTTGAAGAACTCCATGTAGGTGTGTATGATGTGTGAGAGCACCCATGTGTATATGTGTGATGAGCACTGATTATGTGTTTGTGCTTTGACTTCTGGACATGTCAAAATGTGTGTGCTGTTAAAAGTGAAACTCACCACCAATTAAGTTTACAGAGTTGTTTCTTTCCTTTCTTCCTCCCTCTCCCTTCCTCCCTTCCTTCTCTCATCTACCTCGTCCTCCTCCTCTCTCCACACTACTGGAGACTGAACCTAGGGATCTCTATCTCTGAGATATATCCTCAGCTCCTTTAAAAATATTTTATTTTGAGACAAGTTTTCACTCAATTGTCCAGGCCTGCCTGAACTTGCAATCCTCCTGCCTCAGTCTCTCCAGTAGCTGGGATTACAGGTATGTATCACTATACCAGTTTAGTTTGGAGATACTAATTTGGCGTCCGGAGCTATTAATCGGCTTCTGTGCATGATTCAGAACCGGGCAGCACTGCATTCTGTGGGATAGAATGAGTGTTGCTATGGACCGGGCAGAGGAGGTTGGCTTTAAACACAGAAAGGACTGAGGAAGGTAGAAACGGAACACAAAGACTCGTTTCAGTTACTTGTCTTATAAATATTAAAGCAAGGGGCTTCCTTCTCACGTTGGCTAAAAGCGGTCTGTTGTTTGGGGATTTGGCTTTTATCCCCCACTCTCTAGATTTCTGGAAACTTTAGCATGAATGACTCCATTTGGATTTGGTCTGTTGGGCTTTGTGTGGGAGCTCAGTCTGAACCAGTGGCCTCCTAGGAATTATTTCATAATGCAGAAATGTGACACGTAGGGAAAAAAGCACGTGACAAGGAACTGGGTCCTGTGAGGGTGGATCCTATCTCTACCATATATATACACGTATGTGACATGGGACAGGACATTTTGCCTATTTCCTCATCTATAAAATAGTGCTTACTATGTGCCAGGATAATGACCCTCATCTTGGCCACCCACAAGGCTGGTTTTGGATTCAAAGGTTATGCTAGTGCTTAGTCCTGAGCACATGGGAGGGGAGGTTCCTGGGGATGCACATGTGTGAGCACAGCACAGTGTCTTTAACTATTTCAGAGCAGGGCTGAATGAATACACACTTGTGTACCAACAACTTCCCCCTCCTGGTTAGCCACAGATAGCCACACACACGGCCAGATCTATGGCTTCATTCCACACAAATGCATGCGCGTCAGTACATGCTCATCTACATATCCCATGCTGGTGTTTGCACACACACACACACACACTCTGACATTATTCCTTGTTCCATCCACACACTCATATCTGCTCACTGGTACTGGCGTGTGCAGCCTTGCAACTGACAAACGTGTGCTCCTCCCTGCGTGGCCATTGGTAAATGGCCAGTCTGTTTGCTTGCAAGGGTTGTCATAGCAAGTACTACAGAGCTGGTGGCTTAAACCACAGAGATGTAATTCCTCAAAATTTTGGAGCCTAGAAATCCAGGTATTGGCAGGGCTGATTTATTTTATTTTAGCTTTTGTAGTACTAGGAGTTGAAGGCAGAATTTCTCAAATGCTAGGCAATTGCTCTAGCATGGAGCCACACTCCCTGCTCCCACAGGGCTGACCTTTTCTGGGACTTCATTCTCTGGTAGGTGTGTCTTCTCCTGGTCTTCATTCTGTACATGTCTCTGTCCAAATATTCCTTTAAGGACACAGTCATACTGATTGAGGGCCCATTCTACTAGTATGATTTTATCCTAGTCACCGCTTTAAGACCCTGTCTCCAAATACAGCCGTATTTCGAAGGACTGTTGGTTAGAGTTTCAGTGTGTGAATTTTATAGGGACACAATTCAGCTCATATCACTAGGAGACATAGAAAGCTTTTAGTGGAAGGTTTTCAGAGGGCATCTTGACCAGCCTGCTTCAATTTCTTCATCTGTGAATTGAGGATAAACAGCGGCCAATGTGTCACAGAGCTGTCCTGGAGAGTCACCTGGCTCACCTGGGTAAGTGCCTTAGGTAGTACCTGCCATATGCTAAGTATGAGCTGTTTTTATGACCATTTGGCATTTTATATTATCTAGAGTTTTATGATTGCTTTGATTTCGAGTCCCTGATGCTACATTTGGAATGCATAGCGGCCCAGGCAGCTGGGGACTATGAGTGACATCAAGCCTCTGATGTGGGCTTCTTGCTCAGCACTGATGTGATTAGGAAAGTAGATCCACATCTGTGTCCCATAAATGACCTTGAACTCATAGCACTTAGACTCCCCAACTCCTTTCTGAGCACAAACTCTCTCTCTAATTCCCCAAAAGCGTTTTCCAGGTTTTGTTTGCACACCAAGTGGTAGGGACCTCCTCCTGTGCCTCCTTTGCCCTCTGTTCCTATTTCTAAATGGTTCCCCTTTAACTTTAGGCCTCTGATAATTCCTTCCAGCCAGGTCCTTAGCCCATGCTGCACAAGCGAGGCAGACTTTTAAAGGAAATATTCATAGCTTTATTATTTTCTTGATTTGAAATGTAATACACAGCCATTAAAAAAATCTAGACAATACAGAAATATATGAAGAAACTACTCATTGTCCCAGCAACCAGAGATAACTGGTTAACATTCTTTAATTTAATTTTTGAATTGGCAATACATTCACAGGGTTCAAAATTAAAAATTATAAGAGGGTATTACATATTCAGTGAAAAATTTCCCTCCCACAGCTCTCCCCTCTAGTCTCCATTCTCCTCCCCACAGATGAAAAAATAAATCACGAATTTCTTATGTGTATTTCTAGGAAAATCTACAAGGCTATTTTAAGATTTTACATGGCTCTTTGAAAGGATTTAAAGAGTGTTTTAAGACACATTCTCTCTGTCTCTGTCTCTGTCTCTGTCTCTCTCCCTTTCTCTCTCTGTCTTTCTGTCTTTTCTCCCTGTTCCTCGCTTCTGTTTACTGCTTTGTTTGCTAAATAGCATTTGATGGAATTCAGTTTTCAAAGGCAAGTTTTATTTACCTTTTCCTGTTACACTTGGTTTTCTTGTTTAGGACTGAACAGTGTACTGTTCAGATATTTAGGATCATTTGACAACTTTTTTTCACTTTCTTCCAATACTGGGGACTGAACACAGGGCCTTGCACTTGCTAGGCTGATGCTCTCTTATTAAAACTACATCCTCAGCCCTTTTTATTTCATTGGAGACAAGGTCTTGCTAAATTGCTAAACTGCCAAGGCTGGCTTTGAACTTGTGACCTCCCTGCCTTGGCCTGCGAGAAACTGGGCTTACAAACATGCACCACTGTTCCTGGCATTCACTCAACATTCTTTTGTTGGCCCCTCCAGTTTGATGACATCTTGCCAACTCAGATCTATTTGTTATGCACATGTGCAGTGACTCTACTCTCTCTGGTGATGCTGCCTGTGAACCATTTAATCAGCAGGCAGCACAGTTTCAGCCAGCATTTGACAGTATCTCAGCCAGCCCACATTTTACAGAAATCAGCATCACACTCAGAAGAGCATCAGATGTGTTTGTGAAACATATTTAGTGCTCTTGAATGTATCATCTCCAAGACTCGAAACCATGTAGACATTAGCAGGACAAAACTTTCTTACAGGAACCACTGCGGGCTTCTGGTGACCTCTCTTTCTTCTGTTGAAGCTAACAAATAACCATGATTTAAAGATACTGACATGGTGAGTGTCCTTCACTCGCTAAGTGTGGGTTTGCCATCTTTACAAGGTGATGTTGTTACACTATCAAACAACCTGTTGCCATCATCAATTTACATTAAGGAAATGATCTCAGAGAGGGGAAGGGACTTGCCTAAGGCCACAGGCTTGTAGGAGGGAGAGCTGTGGCTTCCAGGGCCACCAGCCTTATGTCTTCCTCATGTTGCCAGTGGGTGTTTCTATGTGCTGCAGGGCTCCACCAGGACTGGAACCAAGTTCCTGCCTTTGCACAGTTGCTTTCCTGTTGGGTCTGCTTGTCACATGGTCTAGGACTCCTGATGGGGTCTCTGTTTCCCTGGGCTCTGGGCAGGGCCTCTCTCACTTGCCCTTCCATAGCACTGTTTTATGGAGAGACTTTTAATTCCCTGGAATTGCAGCAGCCAGAAAAAGTCTGCCCATCAGGGACTCCTGGACTTATGGGGAGTTGGAAACAGTGTGGTTAAGGGTAATGATGGAGGTTATGGGCTTGGGGGTGAGACTTGGATTCCACCCCTTGCTGCTGTGTGTCCTTGGACACGTTTTTCAGACTTTCTGGACCTCAGTCTCCACTTCTCAAAAGTGGGAAGAACAAATAAGATGATGTGTGGAAGACAGTCAGGGCCACTGGAGGTACTTTGTGGATGCACCATCCTCCTGACCATGGTCACCCCAACCTTATTGGATGACTTAGCTACCTGGGCTGTCCTTTCCGCCATATGCCCAGCTAGTCCCTAATCAGTGTCACATTTCAGTCCTGGGCTGGGTGCTGTGGGGCAGAGATGAGGGAATACAGAGATCAGTGGTCCTGGGTTGGAGGGTGAGGGGAAGAGTGAAGCAGGTGAGCCTCTTCTGCCTTTCCCCTTGCCTCTGGTTGTCCCTCCTCTAATAACCTCCAAGGAAATGGGGTTTTCTGGTCCCCCTGTAATTGTTCAAGTCTTTCTGGGTCTCTGCCATAGGAACTAGCCTTGTGACCCTTCTTGGCTCAGGATCACCTGGATGGGCTTCCTGTGTCTATCCTCAAACCAGCCCCCCATCCCGCTTTGGGTACATCTCTATCAGACTGGTGCCTTCCAACAACTTCATTCAGCTAAGGCTTCCCAGAGCAGGGTCAAGGCTATCCCTGTGACTTGGCTGTCCCAGGGCTGAGTGGTGCTGTTGTCTAAGAATGAGGAGTTTTCAGAGAGAGAGGCTGCCTCCCTTGACCAGGGTCCCCCAAAGACAGGAGTTAGTTCTTTTCTTCTTTGAAAGCACCTCCCCACTCACCTTGGAGGCACTCAAAGATACAGAGCGTATTTTTCCTCTCTGCGACCCAGGCTTTTCTGGACAGGGCTGTCTTCTCCTTTAGCCCAGGTTCCTCTGAGCTGGACTATCTCTTCCTTCATAGTGGGGCTCCTGGGCCCAGTGGTGTAGTTTGAGGATGGGGCATTTGCTGTTCTGGCCAGGAGTTCAGTGCCAGACAAATAATTGAATTCCTGCACATTAACAAGTTAATCATGGAGTCTTAATGAGTCTTGAGTAATCTCAGACATGCGCATTAATTAAATAGCTGTCCTACTTCTAATCCGCTGGAAGTTAATCATTGGGGAATTAGGAGGTGTCAGCCTGGGAACTTCATTAAGGCAGGGAGGATAGGGCTGGCCAGGGGAGCTTTGGAGTAAAGTGAGGGGGTGCTCTGTCCTGAAACAGGATGGTGGCCTGTCAGAGGGATGGGGATGCACAGCTGCAGGCTCCCACCTTCCTCCAGCATCAGGGTCGGGGTGTCCCCATTCTCAGTCTTTGCCAATGTCAGTACCTCATACTCTGCTGCCCCCAATCTCCAGTCCAGGAGAGCACAGGAAGAGGCAATAACCCCCACAAAGTGCTGGTGCACAGCAGGTGGACCCCAGAAGAACTCTGCAAACGTGAGTCCCCTGCATCCTTCTGGCATTTGACCACTTCCCACCCTGCCACCAACTCTCCTCCCCTCTTCTCCTGCCCCATTGTATATCCTGGGTTCCCATCCCCACCTGCACCTTCTACCTGAGCCTCTCTCTGGGGCCTTGGAGTGAGCAGTGTGTCCTGATGGAGCCTGGTTGACTCACAGGCGAGCAAGATCCTGAGCAGGAGGGTTTGTGTGGCAGGGGGTGGGAACAGAGGTTGGGGCAATGGATACCCAATGGATCTCTAGGCCTGACACTTGGGTGGGCAGTGGGGAGGCAGCGGCAGCCCAGTCAGGCTGTGTCTGGGACCATATTCCAAATAAGCTAGGAATGGAAATCCCACTTTCTCTGACTGGCATCAGGCCCTGGGGTGTTTCTGGGAAGCTGATTCTGGTGATGTGATCTGGGACTTTGGATAGGTGCCAGTCCTGGGTCAATGTCTATATTGTACTGAGTTCTGGGCGGAGCTGGTTCTCCATAGAAACAGAACCAACAATTCCAATTGGTTGTGTAGTCATAACCAATCACTTTCTAATAAATCTTTCTTTGTATGTAGTTACCTTTCCATAACTGTTGGAGACTGGTTCCAAGACACTCTGTGGATACTAAAACCTATGGATGCTCGAATGTCTAATACAAAATGGCGTACAATTTGCAGTTAACCCATGGACATCATCCTGTATACCTTGAGTCATCTCTAGATTACTTCTAACTCCTAACACAATGTAATGCTATGTAAACAATTGTTGCCATGAATTGTTTAGGGAATAACGACAAGGGAAAAATCTACAGAATGTTTTTCCCGAGTACTCTCAATCTGTGGTTAGGTGACTCTGCAGACATGGAGGGCTAACTGTACACATGTTTAAAGAGATATATTATAAATAACTGACTTGTGCAATTCTGGAGGCTAAGAAGTCCCAAGAGCTGCAGTCAACGAGCTGGCACCCCGGGACAGCTGATGGTATAGATCCAGTCTGAAATCTGCCAGTTTTAAGACACAACCCTCCTCCCCAGAATTTCAGTGGGAGTCTGACAGCAGGAAAAGACCAATCTCCCCCTCCATGGGAATAGTTATTCCCTCTTTATCCTTGGAGAAGCAGCCTTTGTGTTTTATTCAGGTTTCAACTGATTGGATGTGGCTCACCCACTCTGGGGAAGCAATCAGCTTCTCTCAGTCTGACCCTGTGAAATGTGTTTAGTCTTTTACTCATATCCTGGTTCAGAGCTTCTCACATCCAAGGAATTGCTTAAGTGATAAATGCTTTTGGGTGCTAATGAGATGTCTAGAGGCTGGGGGTTCCTGGACAGCTTCAGAAGGGGGGCTGGTTGCCAGGGAAACCAATCCTGTGATTAGAAGATTGGAACTTTCTGTCACACCCCCAGACCTCTGGGAAGGGAGAAGGGCCAAAGGTTGAGTTGATTTAATCAATAACACCTAGATAATGAAACCTCCACGAAAGCCCCACAGGCCATGACATGGGGCTGAACACATAGCGGGTGGTGCATGTGGGCAGAGGAGGGCTGGGAAGCATCTCTCCCCCTTCCTCTCATTCCTCACCTTATGCATTTCTTCCATCTGGCTTTTCATCTGTAACTTCTATAATATCCTTTGTGATAAATGGGTAAACTTTGTAAAGTGTTTTCACGAGTTCTGTGAGCTGCTCCAGAAAATTCATCAAGCTTTAGAGAGAGGTCATGGGAACTCCTGATTTATAGCTGGTCCATCAGAAGTGCAGGCTACCATCTGGGGATTTCAAAGTGATGTCTGAAGTGGGGGCAGCTTCGAAGGACTGAGTTCTCCAGTCTGAGCCCTGTGGGATGGGAGCTACCTTCAGGCAGAAAGTGTCAGAACTGAATTCAGGCAGAGGACACCCGATTTGGAGTACTGATTGTGCATGGGCAGAAATTCCACACATTTTGGTGACCAGAGGTAAAATGTTCTGTGTTGAATGCTGTCCTGTGTGAACAGGAAAAGCACTTTGGATTTTTTCTTTCCTATCTCAAACACTTACTCTACCAAACCCAGTGTTAATTTCATCCAGAAACCACACTCACTGCTGCCTCTCCCATAAGGTTTGACTGCTCCAAGGTAGCCATGTTGTGAGGAAGCCCAAATTCTAGCACATGGAAGAGGAAGCCCTGTACAGCAGTCTTGAGACACCTGGCATGAATGGGATCTTCTTGGCTTTCCAGCTTGACCACCTTGTCAGCCAAATGCAGCCAGTAAATAATCCCAGCTCTATCCACTTAGGGCAGGAAAAGCACCTAACTACATTGGACAGTGTGGCTTGCTGGGACTTCTGCCAGGCCGCCTCCATGTCCTGTGTGGGGCATGGAGATCTCAGCCAAGTGATTTTGGCACAACATCAGCCTACATTGTTGTGAATATGTGTTTCCTTACTCCTGGGGGTAAAATCAGGATAACTTTTCTGGCCATAGATAAGCTGAGGCCACATATACTGATCCATCTTGCCTGACTCCAGCTTTGGGGACTTCACTAGATGGCCATCCAAGGTCTCCTCTCCTACTAACTCTGTTTTGTGGTTTTTTTTTTTTTTTTGCCTTTTTTTTTTTTTTAACGGGTCCGGGGATTGAACTCACGACTGCCTGTTTGCAAAGCAGGCACTTATGCCGCTGAGCTAAATCTCCAGCCCCACTAACTCTGTTTTGTGATCCAGTTCTCACAGGAGAGTTTGAAGTTTCATGTTCAAAGCTCTCCACAATCCACATACCTTCCCTGATGCCTGGGATGCTCCAAAATAGTAAATGGGGGTCACTGCATGAGCTGTGCTCACTTCTAAGAGTCCTTGAAGTCCACTCTGTGGTAATCCACCCTGGAGTTTGCTAAGGCTTTGTGGGATGAATGTTTTCTTCTGGGCTCCCAAGGTGTTCTGTGGCAACACCTTTTACTACCATTTTGTTTCTTAATCTTCTTAGTCTCAGCTCTGACCTTGAGCTGGCTCCCTTCTGTTAGAATTCGTAGCCTAGCTCTTTGCCTAGATGTTGGTGGAGACCCTTTCCTGCCCCCAGGGAGATGGTAGAGGTCACTATTTTATTAGAGCAGCTTGCTATCTTGAAAGCTTCTAAAATGGATGATCCCCCATTCTGCAGGGTTTTCCTACAGGGCCTGGTCTACACTGTTAAGGGCACCCTTGTTTGAGTTTGGTTTGTCTTAATAAATGGCTTCAGAGGCTGTCAGCACTGCCCTATGTCTCTAGGGCAGCCCTTGGCTTCTGAATACTCTGGGTCTGTGCAGGGTGGTAAGTGTGCCCTCATGGGAAGGGTTCCCAGTGATGTTGGGGTGGGCAGACTATGATTCCCTGGCCAATAGTTTCTAGAGTTCATGTCCCTTTGGGAGAGCTGGAGCCACACTCACTGCCCAAAATGGGATGCCAATGCCCATTCCAGGTGTGAGTTGCTGTTGGTGACAGCAGCACTTGAATCTGTGCATGGTCAGTCTTCTGGGACTGCATTCTTCTGGTTTGGGGGCAGGACCTCATTTCCAGCCACACCTCCTATCTGTGCACCCATTGTCTTTCACTCTGAGCCATGGTGATCAAGTGACAGGCTGGCTGCCACTGGCAGGCACAGTGGCATTGTCTATTACGGAGAAGATACGCTGGGCCAGAACACAGCTCACTCGTTGGGCTGGGTTGGATGCCACACCCCCTTTTATTGTCTCCTCCTCTATTCCTAGTCCCCTCACTCACCAGTGACCCAGCTCAGCCCAGAGTGACTTCCCAGGGAGTCAATCTGCTGTCTTCATGGGTCCTCCTGATCTTTGGATCCTCTCACTTTTAGAAAGACACCTGGATTGTGGGCAAGGATGTGTGTGTGTGGTTAAAAGCATAGGTGGTAGCCACACTTTCTGAGTCTGAGTCCTTCCCCATCTCTTTCTAGCTGAGTGATTTCAGACATGTGCTCTGTGCCTCAGTTTCCCCTTTGTATAACTGGAAGGGTAACAACCTGTTTTCTTAAGACTGCAGTAAGCACAGTGCTGCAAGTAAGTTCCCGATCCATGTTGGATACTGTTCTTGAGGGGTGGGGGTAGATCTAACCACATCCAGGCTTCTTTCCCCCATCTTCCTCCCTTCTCTTCTTCCTCATATAACTATCCATAGTGATTGTTTTGTACCTTCCCCTGGCTGCTAGCTGGGGATCTTAGAGCAAAGGTACTAGGCCCCAGTCTGGAGCCCCATGACAGGCTGGGGTCAGGGAGGAGTAAGTGATTGTCCAGGTTGGGTGGCGCAGAGGCTGGCAGCTGAGGGCTTTGGGTATTAGAATCGGATCAGGTGCCTTCTGATTACCTTGTTTATGGAAAGTTCCACGGAGAGAGTTGATTTTGAACTTGACCCAAATGGACTGATTAGTTCAAGGTGGGCGGGAGGTGGCACTGCTATTGGAGAGGACAGGAGGTGGGGTGCTGAGGACAGCTTGTGAAGGCACAAAGGCTGGTGAGTCAGCCCAGGACCTTAAATACCAGGCTCAAGAGGTGGCTTTTGTCCTCTGCTCTTCAGGAGCCCTTGGAGGCTTCTCAGCAGGTGGGTGACAGGGTCACAATGGGAAGGATGGAGGTGGGCCAGAGAGGAAGCCTGACAGGAGAGGTGCTGGGGGTTGGCCTAGGAAGCCCACCCTTGCCACTTGTGGGGTACCAGATGTCCTGTTCTTCCCCTGTGAAGATGAGGGTGAGCCCTTCTCCAAGTGGAAGGGAAGAGGCTGGCCAGCCAATGGCAGTGGTGGGGTCTGGGCAGATTTGCCTTGTGGGTAGAGTCTCTGCAGGCTGACAAAGGACAGCTTCTGCTGGGCCTAGAAGAAATCACTCGTGGTGCTGCTTGTTTGGGGTGAGCAGATATGCTGGGTTCTGACTGCATTTTGTCTGTCTGTGTTTGTGCACATCTGCGTAGTGGTGGGTGTGCACATGAGTTTGGTTTTCTTCCCTGCAAGACCCTGTGCTAGTATGTGTCATCCAAGAAGCACACACTCCTCAATGTGTGCTAAGACCGTTCTTCGTATGGTAGTATGGTAGTATGGTACTATGTACATTAGCTCATTTAATCTGCATGGGTTGCCAAATGAGGCTCAGAAAGGTCATTAGCCCAGCATCACATGGCAGAGACTGATGGAGCTGGGATTCAAACCCAGAGAGTCTGCCTTCAGAGATGTTGCTTTCCATTGGTGGACTCCATCACCTCTTAAATGTAAGTATGTTTATGTGTTCAAGTATGTGTGGGTGTGGAAATTGTGGGGGATTTTTATCAGAAACAGCCCCCTTGCCACCAAGGGAACATTCCCAGGCCCCATCTCCATTTTGATGTTGGGGAGCAGCAAATAGTAGGAGTCCTCCTAAACCAGTTGAACACACATCTATGCTGGGGTGGGCTGTGGGAGGACATGGGGGTCATGCTCTAGGGTAAGGTCACACAGCATAGCCTGCTATTTGGTCCAGGTTCATCACCTCTAATCAGTGTCGGTGAACCTATGGCATGTGTGGTGTGGCCAGTTGTTGGTTATCACTGAAAATTCTAAAAGGTTCGCCATCACTGCTCTAGGGGATTGGAGAATGGCAGCCTCCTAGGTTTTGGGGTTCCCTCTCAGGTTATTGGCTTCTCTCTCCTCTGCTTTGCAGCGTCCCATTCTTGCCTCAAGTGCCCTAAGTAAGACAAAGGGAAGCCTGGCTTCTACTGTGGCCCAGGGTGGTGGCCTGATTGTTAGACATCCGGGCTTGACTGAGTCTCTCCACTCTCCACAGAGTTTGATTCCCACTGCAAATAGCTATCAGTGCTTTCTCTCTTACTTCATTTAGATCTGTGCTCAAATGTCACTTTACACAGTAAACACTCTGGACAAAATAGCACTGCATAGCCCTGTCTATTCCCCTTACCCTGCTTAATTTTTCTTCATAGCACTTACTACCATGGCAATACTGGACTGTTGTTTATAGGTTATCTCTCTCCAGGCAGAGCAAGACTTCTTTTGCTCATCTCTATGTGGTAAAGGCATCTGCCCTACAGTTAAAGGAAGAAGTGGGTGCTGCTCTATGTAAGCTGTGCCCCAGCCAGAATTTAGACATTAAGTTTCCTAATGTCACTGAGGATTTCAGTAGCCTGATCAAGGTCACAGAAATGCAAAGGGACTTAATTGGATAACAAAGCCATGTAGCGTTCATCCCTGGAACCACTCAGGGTCCCAGTGTCCAGTATCCCGGGGTTCCACCATTTCTGGTTTCCTGTGTGCACTTGAATTATGGAGCCAGGCTGACCTTATGCTCTGGGTGGGGAGCCCAGGACAAGCCCTGGTGGCTGGGTGTCTTGAAGGCAAAAGGAACTATCACTCGCCCACTGTCCAGCTCATATCCTGGCCTTCCTCCTTTTCCTCACCTGGAGACAAAATAATTATTTCTTTTCTTTTTTTTTTTAAATTTTGTTTTGAAAGTGGGGTAAAATACAACAGAACAAGACAGAATAAAGCCAACTAAGATCGTACAGTGAAATTGGTACAGAACTTCACAGCAGGTTTCCGGAATAACAGTAATAGGCATCACAGTATATTTCATAATTTTTATAATAGTTGTTCTTTCAATCAAGTATATCAAAATGAGATGAAATACAGAACATTATAGAACTTATCAAAATAGAATATTGAATAGAGCAGTACCATTAATCAGAATAGAGCAAAACAGTAATAAAATTATTTGCCTTCAAAGAGATGGTAGAAGGAAGTCCCCTTTATTTGCTATGGTCAACCTCCCAGGAGATGCTCAGATTTCTGGTTCTCATTTGCTAATGGGGGGGGGGACAGGAGAAGAGGGGTAGGGGAAGTGGGATGTTTGACTCTAGGCTGTGCATCAGTACGTCCACTATTGCTTAGCAGGGAGGCAGGCTGGTTGTTTGGTTTTCCAGTGTCCTAAGTTCCAACATGGCGCGGATCTCAGGAGCTGCTGGTGGTTCTCCCCTGGAAGCAAATTATTTCTTAAAAAGAGCCACACCAGAATGGGTGACACCGGGACTAATGCAACTTGCAATAGAATTCAATTTATATCTCGCTAGCCAAGAGAAACTTAAAAAAAAATGGTACTGGACAGGAGTCAACCCCAGGGCTTTTCACTGAGTTATATCCCACCCCTTCTTATTTTTTTAACTTGAAGACAAGGCCTTATTAAGTTGCTAAGTTTCCCCGGGTGGGCTCAAACTCACCACCCTTCTGCCTGAGCCTCCTAGAGTCCTGAGATTACAGATATGCACCACTATGCTTGCCTACCTTCCATGACTTTTAATTTTGACTCTGTGTCCCAGACATGGCTGGTGTCTACGTATGGCAGGTGTCTCTGGACACATGCAACATTACAACATCCAATCTGGGTACAGCAAGGCAAGACCACATGATACCTCCATCCAATGAAATATGAATAGAAGTCACAGGTATCACCTCTGTGCCAAGGCGTTTAAGAAGCTGGGTGTTCATTCTTCTCCCTCTAGGTTCACCTCATTCAGGAGGACACAGCTATGAGCAGCTGAGATTCTCTCTGCAAGTATCCTTGACTTTCACCATGTGCGGCAGAGACCTTCCTTTTGCTGAACCAGGTTGAGTCTGCCACCTGGGACAGAAATGAGTCTGTACATGTGTCACACTGCTGAGTTTCTGGGGTTAATATTTTACTGAAGCTTGGTCCAGTCTTTCCTAACGCATGTTTTCTGATCTATTTCATACATCTTCAATATTAGTGGTCCCCATCTCATTCACCCAGGGTGGGAGTGGAAATTGGTACAACCTTCCAGGGAGAACATTTGGCAGTAAGTATATATGAGAAGCTCTAAATAGGCGTATTGTCTTTGACTCAGAAATTTCGCTTCTAGAAATTTATCCTAGGGAAATAATTGGACAAGTTCAAAAAGTTGTATGGCTAAGGAGGATATTCATCACATAAAATGGTGAGAAATTGGATCAGCCTAAATGTCCCCCAGCAGCAAATTGGTTAAATAAATTGTGATTCTGCTCTACAGTGGAATACTTACTGCTGCCAGTGATACATATTTATTGACATAGAGAGAGTCACACTCTAGTGCAGTGCAGTGTCTGCATAATGTGAGCTCATCTTTGTTAAAAAAAAGGATTTGCATGAGGACAATCTGGTTGATAGTGGATGTTTAACACTGGTAATTTTGGGGGGTGGAATCTCAGGTGATTTTACATTTATTGTTTGTATTTTTCCCTTTTCTATTTAAAATTTTTTTCTTCAGTGATTTTATATCATTTGTATAATTAAAAGTTAAATGGAGCCAGGCATGATTGTGGAAGCCTATAATTCCAGCACTTGAGAGGCTGAGGCAGGGGAATTGCTGTGAGTTCGAGGCCAGTCTGGGCTACAAAATGAATTCAAGGTCAGCCTGAATTGTACAGTGAAACTCTATCTCAAAAAAAAAAAAAAAATGGGAAGGAAAGCGATCACGATCATGGATGAGTCATGGTTTCTGTGTCTGTGGGCATGGTGATTCCTACTTCAGCTGACGGTTGTGAGAACCTGGGTTAGATCACTTGTTAAGAAGCACCTGGTGGTCAAAACCCTTAGCCATTGTTAGCAGTTTTTAGTGAACTCCGAATCTTTGAGTCTGATTGGTTCATTAATGAACCCATCTATCCATCCATATAATAAGTATGTCTTGAAACATATATGCACCTGGCCACGTACCAGAAAAATAACAATAATAGTAAGAATAGTAAATATTTATATGGCTCTTAGTGTTGCAGGCACAATCATAAATGTTTACATTATTGCCTAACTTAATCTACACAGTGACCCCCGTGTGCTGTTTTTGGTGGTTTTGGGGATTGAAACCAGGACTTTTGCAATGAGATAGATCCCCAGCGCTGCCCCCCCCCCCATTTTTTTCTAAAATTTTTTGAGATGGAGTCTTACTAAGCTACTAAATTGCCCAGACTAGGCTTGAACTTGTGATCATCCTGCTTCAGCCTCCCAGAATGCTGAGATTACAGGCATGTACCACCATGCCCAGCTCACAATGACCCTTTGATGAGATATCATTCTTGGTCTTGTTTTGATTGATTATGAAACACGCACAGAAATACCATGTGACCTGCTTGAAGTCACAAAGCTAGGATTTAGGCAGAGTCCAACAGTCCACATTCTTAGCTGTTGAATTACACATCCTGGGGAAGACAGAGATGGGTCTACTCCTCTTTTGGGTCCCCTGTTCTTCCCAAGTTGGGGGCAGCAGGGCTAAGCCCTGGTTGGCGGAGAGTCAGCAAGAGGGTTGGAGATCTCGTGCATTCCAGACCTAGAGAGGCAGGGGCTGGGAGTTCCGTTATGAAGCCCAGGCTGAGCTGAGTGATGCAGGTGTGACAACCCTACCCGGGCTCACAGGAAACTCAGGCTTCCATTGGGTGCGGGTACCATGTTCCTGGCCACTTGGGTGGGAGCAAATAAAGGCAATAGTGGCCCATCCATACTCTGTCACTACAGGGTAGGTGTTGGGTGAAGCACCTTGGTATATTATATCATTTAGTCCTCAGAGCAACTCTGTGAAGACAGAGAGGTGAAGTGACTTACCCAGCATCTCACAGCTTAGATGTGAGAAGTCCATGTTCAAACTAGGGCCCTGAGCCTACATCCCTAACCTCATCCGCCCACTTGGGGCTCCTGGAGATATGGAGCTGGGAGACCTCCCATAACGGGACACCTCGCAGCTACTGCCCCTTCAGCTGCCAAGGGCTTGCTAACCCCAAGCGTGGGAGACTGTCACATTGGACAGAAGCAAGGGAGAAACAGGAGACCTTAAGGGCCAAATGGGGACACAGGATAGGACTGAGCCGTGGAGAGGAGAGTCCCACCCCAGGCATTCCTGGGAACAGGAAGGGGTATGGATGAAGGGTGACCCACCCCCTGCCTGGAGTGTAGCACTCCTATCTCCTGCCATTCTCACCACGAGACAGGGCAGTTGAGCTGCACTCTGCCTTAAAGACAAGGAAGTGCAGCCTGGGATGGGCTTGCCCAGGTCCACCTCCAGTGTCCTAGCTTAGTGACCTAGCAAGACTCTGTTTCAAAATAAAAAATAAAGTTAAAAAAGATGCGGGATATGGCTCAGTACTGGAAAAAAAATGGTGAAACCTTCAGGGAAGTAAAGTGATGAAGTTATGAGGGTCTGCCTTCATGAGTGAGGTATTTTTTATTTTGTTTTGTTTTTCTTTTTGAGAAAGGGTCTTGCTGTGCAGTTCAGGCTGGCCTTGAACTCACTTTGTAGCCCAGGCTGACCTCAAACTTGCAGCGATCCTCCTGTCTTAGTCTCCTGAGTGCTGGGATTACAGGCATGCACCACTATGCCTGGCTGAAAAAACGTTTATAGAGTACTTTGCAGGAAGCTGCCTGGTCTCTTTCTCCCTTCTGCCAATTACTGACCCAGCAGCAGGGCATTGCCCATCGAGAGCAGAACAACCTCAGCAGATACCATTTATTTATTTGCTGGCATCTTGAGCTTGAAATAATAGGCTGGGACTTTCCAGCCTCCAGAATGGAAAGAAATAAATGTCTTTTATTTGTGAATTAGCCAGTCTAAAATATTTTGTTATAGCTGAATGGACTGAGAAAACACACAAAAGGGACTTTGGTCACTGTGGAATGTCCAAGGATTTTAGGAGCTGTGTACCAGAAAACAGGAGACAGAGCAAATATGTTAAGTGAAGCTATCTAGTCCTGAAGTTATCTTTGTAGGAAGGTTTTAACTACAAATTCAGCTTTTTAAATAGCTATTCCTTTATCTTTTTAATACTTGTAGTATTGGGCTGGGGGTTTAACTGAGCAGGTACAAGCACTTGCCTGGCAAGTATGAGGTCGTGAGTTCAATCCCCAGTACCCACCCCAAACAAAAGCACTTGTGGTATTTGTAGTAATATAATTTTTATCATTCTGATATTGGCAATATCTGCTTTCTCTTTTTCCCTGATCAGTTTAGCTAGAAGTTTATCAATTTTATTGATTTCTTTATAGACTCAGCTTATATCTTTATTAATTTCTCTATTATTTTTCTATTTTTTATTTTATTGATTTCTGCTCTAATCTCTATTATTTATTTATTTTTGGCACTTACTGGGTTTAATTTGCTCTTCTACATAGTTTGTTAAGGTAGGAGGTGAAGTCATTGGTTGAAATCTTTCTTCTTTTCCAAAAACTGGTATTTAGGGCCATAAATGTCCTCCAAATACTATATTATTGTGGTATCCCACTAATATTGTTTTAATTTTCATTCAGCTCAAAATAGTTATTAGTTTTTCTTTTGATTTCTTCTTTGGCTCATTATTAAAATGTATTGTTTAGTTTCCAAGTATTTGGAAATTTTCACATTTGTTATTTATTTCCAATTTAATTCCATTGTGCTCAAAGAACATTACTTGTATGATTTGAAATAATTTAAATTTCTTCAGACTATTTTTATGGCCCAGAATATGATCTATCTTTTAAAACATTCAGTGTATACTTGAAAGTAATATGTATTCTGATATTGTTTAGTGAAATATCCTAAAAATATCAGTTAGGTTAAGTTGTTTTACAATGTTCAAATCTGAATTTTAGGGATTTTCTGTCTGCCTGTTTTATCAATTATTGAGAGATTGGTACTGAAATCACCAATTCTAATTGTGGATTTGTTAATTTCTTGTGGTTTATTTTTTCACTGTGTACTTTATTTATTTTTTCTTTTTTTGTCTTTTTCATTTTTATTGGTACCAGGGATCGAACTCACGACTGCCTGCTTGCAAGGCAGGCACTTATGCCACTGAGCTAAATCCCCAGCCCCTGCACTGTGTACTTTAAAACTTCATAATTACATGCATAAACATATGAATTTTGTGTACTCCATTTATTGCTCACTTGATCATTATGAAATCAATTTTCTTATTTCTAGTAATACTTTCTTATGATTTGAGGTATATTTTGTCTAATGTTAGCATTTCAGTTATTTAGGGTTAGCAGACTATAACATTTTATAGCTTTTCACTTTTAACCTGTGTCTAAATTTAATGTATCCTTGATATAGCATATAGTTAAATATTGATTTAAAAATCTAATCTGATGGTCTCTGCCTTTTAATTGAAGTGTTTGGGTCATTTACATTTAGTGTGGTTATTGATCTGTCTATGATTATGCCAGAACAATAATTTTTTAATATTTGACTTACATATTCTTTGTTTCCCTTTTCAACCTTTCCTGTGTTTTTTGGATTAAATGAGTTTTTGCTTTTATTGTTGTTTTTGTTTTTTGAGACAGGTCTCACCATGTAACTCAGGCTGGCCTTGAACTCACTATGGAGCCCAGGCTGGCCTTGAACTTATGACAATCTTCCTGCTTTAGCCTCCTGAGTTCTGGGATTATTGGTGGCATGTGCCACCACACCTGAAATGGATTAAATATCTTTTTATGTTTCAAATTTATCTCAATTTACTTATTTATTTTTTCAGTACTGAGGATTCAACCCAGAGCTTTCACACTGAGCCACATTCTCAGCTATTTATTTCTTTATTTAGAGAAAAAAAGCAAAACAGAAACAAGGGTAGAAATAATACAAAATTTCAAAAAAAGTAACACTAAGAAATCATTAGTTGATAAGTTACATATTGTTATCTTAGAAGCAGTTGTTCAAGTTACAAAATCAAAGCATAAAAAGTAGACAATCAATGATAGTACAGACTATTCTGTTTGATAAACTAACAAAACCTTAGTAACATGGTTACCTATCTTACACACTTAAACATGTATAGTCATGTCCTTTAGAGCACTTTCTTTGCCTTTCATTATTACAATATCTATTATACATTTTGGATACAAAATATGTTTTATTTATTTATTCTTTTATTTCAAGACAGTCTGGCTAAATTGCTAACTTTCCATTTCCCCAGGAATTACTTGAATTTGTTATCCTCCAGCCTCAGTCTCCCAGAGTGCTGGAATCATAGCTGTGTATCTCCACACTCAACAATTTTTATTTTTGTAGTCATCTTGGGTTTATAGAATGTACCTATAATTTATCATAGGCTACTTTCAAGGGATATCATACTACTTCAGGAATAGCACAAGAATTTCATGATAGAATATTTCTATTTGCTCTCTCAGCTATTATTCTATTGTCATATGTTTTATATCCATGCTCACATTTTTATGAATAACAAATACATTATTATTATTTAAATAGTTGATTGTGTTTTATTTTATTTTAAAGAGAAAAAAGTAAAAACAGAAAAATCAAGATGCAAACAAATCTAAACAACAACAACAAAACAACAATAGCTATATAGGTTTTCAAAGCAAGATGACAGGGATTTAACAATGGTTGTGATAGTGCATATTGTTATCTTCAAAATAGTTGCTCAGATTATCAGATATAGAAATAAAACAGTAAAATGGAATAAAACACTGAATTTCAAAAACAAGGCAGAAGGAAATCCCCCGCGGTTGCCACAATTCACACTGCCATCCTCCAAACAGATGCCCAGATCACCAGCCTCAGGCCTGCAAAGTCAATCAAACAATTCAAGCATCAGGCTGTTCCTTTCACACAGTTACTATCTCACTCTGAGTGCTCTGGATCAGCCACTGGCTTACCTGGGTGGGGTGCGGGTGCAGACAGCTGGTTGGTGGGGGGGATTCTCTATTCTGGTTCCCCAGCCCTCTCACAGGAAGGCGTGGTTTATCTTCTTGTTGAGTCTCTTTCAGATCCCCACGGAGGAGCATGGCTCCCGGGAAGGTCATGGATTGCATTTTAAAGTGGTTTCAATAATAATTAAAATTCTATTTACCCGTGCAGTTAGCCCTTCTGGTGTTTTTGCTGTTGGGTCCATTATTTCTGTGTCTTCTTTCTTTTGCAAGAAGGATTCCCTTTTAGCCTCTCTTGTAGTGAAAGGCTGTTGGCAATCAAGTGTTTAAGCTTTTGCCTGTCTGAAACAGGCTTTATTTTGTTTTTGAAACGTATCTGTGCTCTGGTGAAATGATGGGCCAACACCCCACTGCCTTGGGATGTGGCACTCACTCACGTATTAAGGTGCTTAAAGCTGCCCCACAGATCACTGATGCTCCCTTTCAAAATAATTCTGTTTTAGGGCACACTTGAGTCATTTGTAGCAAACTGGATGCACCTTGAGACCATAATGTTAACTGAAATAAATCAGACACACAAGCTCAACTATTGCACAATTTCTCTCATATGAGAAACCCACAATATAAATAAAGAACAGCATAACAGATAACAGGAAGTAGGGGATACATCTTTTGCAAAAGAGGAGACTGGATGATGGAGAGAAGGGGAAGGAGATGAACAGAGAAGATGCGTTCTGAGTAAGTATCCGCTCTGCACAAAGGATGTAAGCATTATGTGCTCAAACATGAAGTAATAGCATTGATATAAAATAAAATAATCCCCTATATCAGTGTCACACTCATTTAACTCAAGTTATTTTGCTCTCATTATTTGAACAAAAAGACAATATAAAAATCCTTGCACATGTTGAAAGAAATTGTTTTTTTCTCTGTTTCACGTTGGGTTGTTTCTTTTGCTGTCTTCAAGTCCATGAGTTTTTCTACTCTGGTGTCTGCTCTGTCATTAATCTCATCTTGTGTATTTCTTACTTCTGACTGTAATTTTTATCTCTATAAGTTTGATTTTCTAAGTCTCTTAGATGGTTTCACTTAACCATCAGGACATAAGGAATACGGGGAAGATAACTACTTTAACGTATTTGTCTGCTAATTCCAACATCTGTATGAGTTCTGGATCAATTTTGGTTAACTGATTTTTCTCTTCATTCTGGACCACATTTTCCACTTCCTTTGCATGCCTGGTAGTCTTTGATTAGATGTTAGGCATGATTTTTACCTTTCTGCATATTTTTGCATTCTTTTGGATATTTTATTATATGAGTATTAGGTGTTTTTTGCTTAGTTAGTTTTGTATTCTTAAAAATATTCTGAACTTTGTTCTAGAGTATAATAATTAGCAGGAAGAGTTTGATCTTTTTAGGTTTTGCTTTTATGATTTATTAGGTGGGACCAGAGCAGCATTTAATCTATTTATGCCTCACTATTGGGGAAAGACTCTTCTAACCAGAGCCGCATGGATTATTTTTTTTCTAGGCCTGATGAGAACAGACACGGTCCTAACCTTGAGTGACTGCTGGGTACTGTTCCCTCAAATGCCTCAGAGGAGTTTCTCCACTCCAGTGCTGTGTCCTGCAAATCCTTGTGGTCTTGATTTCTCTGGACTCTCAGCTTCTTATCCTCAGTTTGGGGATAAGAACCCCCATTTCTACATTCTGGATTTCAACCCAGAAACTCTCCCAAAGCAGTAAGATGGGATAATTTTAGGGCTCATATTTGTCTCTTGTCTCACAGGGATACCACCTTTTGTTTTCTGATGTCCATTGTCTTGAAAATCATTGTTCAATATAGAGTGTCGGAATTATTTTTAATTTTTTTTTTGTGATGTTGAGGGTGAAACCCAGGGTTTCATGCAAGCTGGGTAAATGCTGTACCACTGAATGACATTCCTAGACTTGCGTGGATTATTTTTATTGTTTTAGATTAGAACTCACAATGTTCAGAATGGAACGCTTCATTTTCTCCTCGTGGCATCTTCTCCATCTCAGAAATGTTCACTTAGAATTGATGTTCAGGAAAACAACATTGGCCTTGACATCTTTCCCCCTCTTTTCTCTTATTCTTGGTGCCCGAACCTTAGTAACTCACTTTGGCTTGACTTCGGAATGGACCTCCAATCCGAGACTCTTTCATTATCCATGCTCCGGGATAAAGTTGCTGCCATTACCCCCAGACTCTTGCAATGGTTTTCTAACTCCTAGCCAACTGTCTTCTTTCTACATCCCTCTTTGAGTCTATTTCTTTTTCCTGCGGAAACCAGTGAGCTCTTGAACATTTTAGCCCATCAAAACCCTCCAAGAACTTCCTTATTTACTAAGGATGAAACCTAAGGTCCTTGGCCAGGGCCCTGATGAGGCGGCCTCCAGATCCTCTCCTGTCTCCCCCCACTCTGACCCCAGGCATTCTTGAGGTTACTTGGACATGTGATGGACCCCTGGCTGCAGTGGTGTTTTCTTGGTCCAGTGCCTGGCCTGCTCTCCTATATAATTCCCTGCCGTTTCCCTGGGTTTTGGTTAGGATGTCGCCCCCTTGGGGAGTTGTTCTGATCCAAGACACCGTCGATGTTACTTCTTTTAAGCCTCAATTTCTTTTTAAAAATTTTATCTTTTTAACACCAAGTACATTTTTAGAAAAGAAGAAAGTGGTGAAATATCCTCGTATCTTTCTTTGAGAAATTAAAAATAAAAGACAGAATAAATATCCGGTTTGTTTCGTACCCCAGGGCTTATCTCCATTTGGCACCTTGCATCTCTGCTTGTTTGTGTGTTTCCTGGTCCTCTCCCCTGATGGCATGTAGCTTCTTGAGGGCAGGACTTTGTTCTTAGTCCCTGCTTGGTTGCTTGTGCCTAGAACACTACCTGGCATACAGTAGGTGGAGAAACAGATCAGATGAATGAATGAATGTCCTTCTGCAGTGGGCAAGGCTAAAGTCAAAAACTCTCACATTATGCACTGCGCTCTGCACCATTCTGAAGGGGGCTGGGCCACATGAGCCCGGTTGGACAGGCTTCTGGTTTTTGATGGTTTCGGTCGCCACCAGAGGGCGCACGATGCTTAGATTATGGACCCGGGTCTGCCTACGCTCCTTTCTGACCTACAAGAGCCCTATGTGATGTGTGAACGTGGATAGGGAATGAGAAGGCACCCTGACTCCGAGGTCAGAGTGTGGGGTCTCAGTACCTGCTGCTCACCTCCTATGCTCCCGATCCAGAGACAGATCCCGGGGATAATTTCACCTGTGTCTTCCTGGGGAAGGGGAGAAGTGGGAAACTGTGGGGTGTTCAGTGACAAGACCCTAAACCTCATAATCTAGACCCTCAAATCTCATAATGGCTTTGAACAGCACAAGTAAGCATTCTGCCACTGCTGAGCAAGGGGACTTTTTTACCCTTGGGGTCCTTCCGAAGAGCCGTATGTCTCGCACACCTTGCCCAGCCACCAAGCCAGCCTAGGCTAAGGCCTGCATCAGCCAGGGAGGACCCTTCCCTCTTCCGCTGGATAGAGGTTATCCCCCTGACTTCCAGGCCCTGCAGGGCAATCTTGGGGCAGGAGCGGGGCAGTACCCTTCTGAGTGGGTAGACTCACGTATAAGCTAGCCTACTGCACGTTCTCCATAATGGCTTTTGCTACTGACCCATATACAGATGGGTAAACTGAGGCCCATAGATCAGGAAGGACAGTTTGAGGTCATACACTAGCATGAGGTGTGTCTGATCACACTGTTAGGGTGAGCTCATGTCCCCTGGGAGCGACCTTCCCAGGGAGTGACCTTCCCAAGGAGTGACCTTCTCCAGCTCACATGAGCCCAGAGCCTTGTCACCAGCCATCTCTGCCAGGAGCATCCCTCCCCTCTACCCCATCTTCACCTGGCTGGATCCTTCTTGTCACTCAGGCATCAGTCTAGAATGAGACTTTCCCTGGACACACCCTCTCTTCCCACCAGCTTGTTTTATTTCCTCCAAAGCACATGTCAGTGTTTGACATTAGCCAGCTTCCGAGTGGCTGGTGTGAAGTCTGTGTCTCCCGTGCTGTCTTTTTTCTGGAAGGACCGCATCTCACACGTGGTGGGGCCATGAGCGTTAGGGAGCGGGTGAGGGCAATGGAGAGTTGTCTGCCGCCCACACAGGTCCCAGTATCACAGAGTCATACTAAATTCCTCTTGAGAGCATTATTGGCTCTCTCCAGTGTATTGACTGTTCCCACAAACAGACAGACAGACAAGTACTAGACAGTGGTTCAAACAAGCAAGCAATGAAGCACAAAAGGACCCTGGGGCTGTAGCTCTGGGTTAGGGGAGTCTGTGATATGGGTCAGTGTGCAGGGGTGAGGGTTGGGTGGTGTTGGGTTGGGACTGCCCCCTGGATCACACTGCCCTCTGGCAGCCCTTGACTTGTGCAACCAGGAGGGTGGGGAGGCCTCATACCCTTGGAGTCATGAGGGATGGGTGTGCTTGTTTTAATTCTCATCCATGTGGCTTGGTCACCAAGACCATAGCGCTGCACTCTAAACTCAATTAGAAATTTAACAAACCTTATAAATCCTCCCCAGCCTGAGCCTTGTAAATCTCTGAAGCGGGGCTGGCTTAGCACTTATCCATCTCTGGCTTAATGACCTCCTCAGCCCAGCCAGGGAATGATTCTGGGCTGGCGACAGGTCTAATTAGTGAGCCCGGACTGCAGCTCCAAGCACCCGGAGGAGAAAGAGCGGACTTGGGCCCTGCTCCGATGGCATTAGGGAGGCGAGGTCTGGTCCTTGTTCAGCCCAGGCTTTGTCCTGTGGGAGGAGGGGGAAGAGGACTGACAATTGTCTCATCTTTCGGCTGTTTGCACAGCCCTGTTGATGGTGTGTGCCACGTGTGCCACTGTTTAGGAAAGGCTGTTGTGTGATCAAGGGCCATTCAGACCCCAAGTCATCTCCTAGGAAGACAGTGCATGTGTGGGTTGATTTGAGGCGATGTAGATAGCATGCATGATGAAGAGTCTTGGGGTGAGTGTGACTTCTTAGGGCCTAAGAGAATCATGTTCTTTTTTTTTTTTTTGTCTTTTTCCTTTTTACCGGTACCGGGGATCGAACTCATGACTGCCTGCTTGCAAGGCAGGCACTTATGCCGCTGAGCTAAACCTCCAGCCCCGAGAATCATGTTCTAAAGCAATGTCTGGGACATCAGAGAGAACCCAAATAACTGCCTTTTAAAATTTTATTTTATTTTTGAGACAAGGTCTTGCTATGTTGCCCAGGCTTGGTTTTGAACCTCTGAATTCAACTGATGCTCCTGCTTCAGCCTCCCCAGTATTTGTATATACCACTGCACCCAGAAAAACAGCACTGGTTTTAAGGGTTCAGTGTTAAGATTTAGTGACAGGTGGATTTTCCAGCCAAGTTGACTATCCTTGTGAGGCAGTGAGCTCTGCTTCAGCGGAACTATATTCTACGACTTTCTACCACGAATGGAGGACTTGCTGTGTGCTTCTCCAGACACCGACTCTGCCCTCACTTTGTTCTTGGACTTCCCAGGTCACAGAGCAATGAGAAACACATGCTACTTGCAAGCCATCCATTTTCTGGCCTTTTTGTTACAGCAGCTCAAATGGACTAAAACCTTGGGGATGGTGAGGGTTGGAAGCCTTCCTCCCCTTTTGCCCATGACTTCTCCTCCCGCTGCAGATGTGCTCAATGTGACACTGTGGTTACACTGGCTGGGGTGGCAGATGCCCGCTGTGGCCCTGCGGGCCACTCTGACTTCTGTCCTGACTCTGGAGCCATCATCAGGAGGCAGTCTGGGTAATTGGTTTCATCCAAGCCTCATCCTCAGTGGTGCAAAGGGGAAAGTTATAAATATTTTTATCTATAACTCCCGACGAATAAAAATTTAATTACACTGAAAAATTTAAATTTCATAAGAAATAAATATTAATCCTGAAGAGTGACTTTTGTGGGAAGTTAACTTTCAAATGTCGTCAATCTGGAGGTACCTGGAGTTGGAGAGGGAGGAGGAGGCCCATGTCTGGCTTTTGGTCTGGAGTGGGGATCCCCACTTCAAGGACTTAGGGCAGCCCAGGAGCAGCCCGCTCCTTCCCTCGCTGTGGGGGTCGCAGGGTGACATTGCACACACCTTCCCCGTGTCTGCCTCAGCCCTTTCCTGTTCGCCTTCTCTTTAGTGATAATCAATCACTTAGCAGGTGCAGACATTTTCCTAGGTTCTGGAAATACTTCAGGGAAGAAGTCAGGCGGTGTCCTTGTCTGTGTGCAGGGTAAGGTCACCTGTAGGAGGAAGACGCAACATGGGAGGCCACTGAAATCACTGCCCCACTGATTCCCCTCCCCTGCCCATCAACTCCCTCCCCCATGTGCTTTTTTGTTATTATTTAAAAATTTAAGTATAACTCATACAGAGAAAAGAGCAGGAAACAGAAGCATGTGCTGACAGTATAGAAGAATCTGCACTTCCTAGGGGAAGGGACATGGCAGACTGGAAGGGTGGGCAGGGGGACCCTTCGAAGACTGCTTGACGGATGACTCTCACTGCCTGACCAGCGAGAGAATGATTGGGAGGGAAGGCGCCTAACATTAGCAACAACATCTTAATACAACCTGAGCATTTATCATGTGCTGGGCTCCATCCTCGTTGTGTGAGGGGTAATTGTTCATTTAACCTTGAAAAACCACATCAAGTAGGTGCTGGTATCACTTTCATTTCATCAATGAAAACTGATACATGGAGAGGTTATGGAATGTGCCCCAAGTCACCCAGCTTGTGGGAGGCAGAATTGGAAGCACCCCAGTGTCCTCTGGCTTGGGAGACTTCAGGCTTCTCTGAGATGGAGAGCACAGGTCTTTGTCCCAGGAGGCCTGCGATCCAAGGCCCTTGGGGATCTTGGTAAAACTTTTGATAGATCCCTGCTGGGTCACCTTGAGCATGATTCTCATCTTCTCTGAGCTTCAGTTTCTGCTCTTGGGAAATGGGGATAAAATCTCCACTCTGGGCTGTTGGGGATTTTGTATGGGGCCGGTGATGGACACATAAAGCTGATCTTGACTGTGAGCTCCCTGTGCCGATGCAGGACACTGGGCAGTGACCACAGGTGGGGCCTGGGGAGGGTGCAGAGTAGGTTGGTGTGGTGAGAGAAGCTTCCCTGCAGGGTGGGCATGAGCAGTGGGGTGGGGCAGGGTTGAGGAGTGTTGGAGGTTGTCATGTGTCTCTGTGTTGGGGCTGGGAAAGTGCTCTGTGCTGGGTTAGGCTGGGTTCTGAGCTGCCCACCTCAGTCATGTCTCCTTGGCTCAGATATATGGGCTGAGGTCAGCTGTGTGAGGCTGCAAAGCCTGGGTCTGCAGATAGCTGCACCTGGATATAAGAGGGATGGGGACTTGGACTTGGGTTGCCAGACAGAGCCCCTGTACTTGAGACTGAGACTAAGGCTGAAAGATATAGCTGGTCTAAGTGTCTGCTGGGGGGTGGGGCAGGGAGTGCTGGATGGGTCTTGTCCTTCAGCTGCCAGTAATGCAGCTGGCTGGGACAACTATGGGGCATGTGTGCCTAGCAGAGGCTAGAGGAGGCCAGGGCTAAAGGTCTGATGAAAGTGGATGCCCTGGGCCTGCACTTTTCTAGGTCAAAAGGACCAGGTTTTCTTTGATTTTGGGAAATGCTCTGAATTTTTCATGTTGTTTATTCTTTTTATTTACTTATTTATTTTGGTACCAGGAATCATGACCTCATGTTTGCCAAGCAGGCACTTAGGCTGCTGAGCTAAACCCCTGGCCCTGTTTATTGTTTTTGATATAGATCTCTCTATGTCGCCCAGGCTGGCCTGAAACTTGCAGTGATCCTCCTGCTTCAGTCTCTCAAGTGCTGAGATTACAGGCATGCAAACCCAGAAAATACCCTAGATTCCTCTGCAGTGGCTCCAGGGCTCTGCATGGAGTTATTTTGGGCAGCAGGCGGCAAATCCATCTTTTGTAACAAAAACACAGGAAAGTTATCCCTTCCCCAAACATACATCCACACACACATACCTGGCATGGCTAGATGTGCAGGTGCACAGGTATGTGGGGGGCCACATATGTGCTCCTACAGACACACGTGTACATGCACACCGTCCCCCACAGGCATCCACAGCACCATGGGGACACCGGATGCTCAAGCATCTCCGGAATCCACCCCCTGGCTGTGTTCCGCTGATGGAATGCTGTAATATTTTTCTATTAAATGTTGCATTTGTTGTGCCTTTTAGTAGCTCCCCTCATTAAAAATGATATTATCCCCATAAATAAGCCAGTGCCTGAGAAAAGAGCCCGACTCCATTTCTCTTCCTAATTGAGACACTTAGCTTTGATTTGCGCGTCGGCACGTAGTGAGCGGATTAATTTTCAATTAATGCTCCTGAGCGGGCGGCTGCAGGCAGCATGGGCTTGCAGCCCAGTGGTCTAGGAACGGTGTTGTGGAGCAGAGGGCCAGGGTAGGTGGGGCCATGAGACCCAGGCAGGGTTTGTGGCTGATGCATTCTGGCCATGTGAAAGAGGCCACTGGGAACTGTTTGGAAATTTATGGTTTTGTTCTTTGTGAGAATGAGGTCCCCGGGGCCTCATCTGTGGGAAACAGTCTACTCCCCATTAGGAGAGGTCCCTAAGCTCTGGCCTTTTGTTAATGGATGTCCTAGGTGCTCCTCCCCTGCATCTGTTACAGGGCCTATTTTGTGGTCATGGCAGCTTGGAGTAAACCTGGTTATGGTGGCCTCAAAGCTTCTGCAGACCAGACCAGGACCCTTCTCGCCAGCCTGCTCCTGGAACGTCCCCTTTCTCCCCCTTGCTATCACCACAACAGCTAAGGAATTGGCAGGTAAACAGGAAGGAAGGAAGAGCATCTTGGCCTCTATTTTTTCTTTCCTGGCACCGGTAGGCTCTTTCACTGAGCCTGGGGCCAGGGCAAGTCCTCCCAGATCCTGGCTCTTGAGAGGGGGGCTCCTCTTCTTCCTCCTGGCTCTTGGGCCTCTCATTAGTCCAGTCAAAAATCTTGTCTTCCCAGGAAACCAGCTGAGAGCTCTCCCATTAAAGCAGGAGAAATTTCTAGCCTCTATCTCTTCTGGAATACCTGCAATACTTGCTTTCCAAATTGTAACTTTCTCTGTGCTGAGGCTGAGGTCTGTTTTGAAGAAGGTCTCTTTCCCAGGCCCACCTGCCATGGGGTGGCTCACAACAGGTCCAGGCTGCTGACTTTTCTGGTGAACACTGAGAATGTAGCATAGACTTGGGTTAAGTTGCAGCAGTGGCCAGGCCACCAGGGATTATATCCTAGTCCTTCTGCTTACTGCCTACCTTGATCATATTATTCTTCCTCTCTAAGCCTTAGTTTCCTCTGTCAAACAAAGATGATGGCAGTGGTGCCTGTTTCATGGTGTGCGGTGCGAACTAAATAAGATATAGCATTAACACGTTGGTACTCAACTTGTGCTCTTTGGACTGGCAGCATACATGTCAGCTGGTCATTTATGAGACATGCAGAAGCTTGGTCCCCAAACCAGATCTGCTGGATTCAAATCTGTATTTCCACAACCATGTCTGAGAAGCTCTGATGTGTACACTACTGGGACAAAGTAAGTACTTGCCTTGGGACAGGTAAGTGGCAGCTGTCATGATTTTGGGGCTTATATGTATCCTTTATATAAGGCAGACACTGGTGCTGGAGAGGATTCTGGGACTCGCCCCATGCCTGGTTCTGCACATTAGGTTTGTGTATCTACTTCTGCCATCCTTTCTGCCTCCTTTCTGCCCTCTGGAGAAGTGGAGGCAGTGGACCATCTTCAGGAGCTGACTTGAGATTAATCAGATTAATCAGAGTCACAGAAAGTAGTTCTGAGACACTGAAGCACGGAGAGCATTTTTGCACATGTTTTATTTGCATTTGCTGCCATTCTCATTTTTGTAGGTGAACAATGGAGACATTTTGACAAGTTCATGTTGCCAACTAGCTACAGAACTGGGACTGGTTCTCAGAGTCCATGATCAGTGGGCATGGTCAGTGGTGCCAGAGCAGGACGTAGCCAGTGTCTGTGGACCCAAGTATCTATTTCTTTTGACTGAAACCTGCTTTCAACCTTTGCTGCATTGTGTGGTTGGCTGACGTTTCTTGTGTATATTCTGGGGACAGTGGTGGCTGCAGACGGGAGGGGACGGGGAAGGAGAGACAGGGCAGCTCTGGGATCTGATGGTTAATTAAAATGTCCTCACTGGTGATCAATCCACAGTCAATGGCTTGAATCCGTGAAGACTCAGTTCCTTCCTGGCTGAGCAAGAGGCCTTGCTGGGGTGGCAGGCAAGAGGCCCAGCTGTCCTCCTGGCCCTTAGAAGTCTGGCACTGGGCAGTGCTGTCAATGTTGCCTCCAAAATATTCCCATCTTGTTTCCATAATAGCTTCTGTCACTGCTCTTGACAGGCCAGCCATTAAGTCTTTGGCAAAATTGTAAGAATTATTAACATATGAGGTTTTATATTATTTGACAGCTGCCTGCTCCTTTAGAATTCATATCACCCTGTCCCCTCCCTCCACTCTTCTCCTTCCCCTGCTACCCCAGAAGGAGAGGAGGAGCCTCTCACCAGCAGAGACAGGTAAAGAGACAAGCCACCCTGAGCTTCCATTACAATCAGCCCTGCACATCTGGGGGATGTCTTCCGGGACCCTCTCAGATGCTGCCCCTACTAGATGCTCCCCATTCCACTCCTGGTTCTTCTTCTAAGTTTCCAGTCTGGGTGTTTCCCTCCACCATCCATTCTCTTCCCCAGGCCAGAAGTCTAAGAGACACTAGGATCGCTTTTCTTTCTTTCTTTCTTTCTTTTTTTTTTTTTTTTGGTCTTTTTCCTTTTTATCGGTACCAGGGATCGAACTCATGACTGCCTGCTTGCAAGGCAGGTGCTTATGCAGCTGAGCTAAATCCCCAGCCTCTAGGATCGCTTTTCTTCCCACACTCTCAAGGTCTCCGGTCCCTAATCCTCATCCATTCTGCTTCTGAAGAGCTCTTGATTCAGCTGTCTCCTCAGTCCCACTGTCATTTTCCCTTCCCTTGTCTCGGCCTCTCTTGCTGGGTCACTGCATCTGTTCCTTGCTGGCCAAGGCCCTGCCTAGTTCCTTTGGTCTTGACCATTGAGGTGCATGCCCATCCTGTGCACAATGCCCCCTAGTTTTCTTGGTGGCTGCAGAAAATGCCGGAGGATTAATATCCCTCTCTGTTGCTTGTGAACTCCCACAACCAGTTACTGCAGTTATCTTGGGCAGGACAACTCCGAGTCCCTCAGTCTACGGTCTACCCCATGCACCACCAGGGCTCCAGTGGGATGCAGCTCTGTCCCTCACTGTAGCAACCAACTTGAAAAAGCCCCACAGGGCTGCCTTCTATCCCCTCTGTGTCTTGATTCCTTACTGCCCTCTGGGGTTCTGGATCACTTCTCAGGGAACCACTTGTTTCCCAGTCAATCCTTGTTTCCCAGTCTTCTTCCAGGGAAACCTAAAGGAAGACCCCGCCCCACCCTGTTGCATGCTGCAGCTAGCACTGCTCTTCTTGGGTGGTTGGGGACACCATGAAGCTTCAATTGTTGTCTCACGGTGCTGTTCTGGTGGAGAGGTCTTTCTGAGGTCCCTGGGACCGGATCCAGAAAAGCTGACTCTGTGGGCTTAGGGGCTGTTCCCATGTCAATAGCAGTTGCAACGGGCCTCAAATAGTATGCTTTCCTGTATCCCCATTGGATAAAGTTTGGTATTTATACAGCTATAAAGTAATAGATTCAGGACATTAATGCTAAAGAGAAACACACCTCTAGATATCAAAATACTGCAAAGCTAGGCTAAGTAAAACTTGGTTAGTACCAAAAAAAGCACAAATTAACAGATAATTGAAAATGATACAGTGTATTTTGAATTAGTGCCAAAAGGATATATTTGTCATGAAATGGTGTGAGCAACCAGTTATTGTTTGGGAAAGATAAAGTTATGTGCTTCAAACAAATGCTCACATTAATGTAAAAATATTGAAGTCTTCGCCAGGTATGGTGGTACATGCCTGTAATCGCAGCACCCTGGGAAGCTGAGAGAGGAAGATCCAAGTTTGAGTCTAGCTTGGGACATTTAGCGAGTTAGCATAAACCTGCCCCAAAATAAAGAATTAAAAAAAAAAAAAGACTGAGAATGTGGCTCAGTGAAAAACTCCTGGATTTCACCCTTTTGACTTGACCGATTCTGTTCTGTTATGTCACATTTGGTTTTACTCTCTTCCAAAAAAGCAATAAGAACAGTGGGAGCAATGAAACCCAAAATGTGTAATAGTCACTGTACAAAAGAGAGGAAAAGAAAATGCTCTAAACTATATAACTGCATGTATATTTAAATGTATAAGACAGAAAATGATATCACAGAGTTCTAATGGATCATTGAACAGAACTGTTTGCAGTATCATTGCTGGAATGTCCACTCTACAAACTTTAATTCTGTGACTTGAACAATTATTTCTAAGATGGCAATATGTAATCTATTAACTAGTGATTTCCTACTGCGCATTTTTTTCTTCTGTAAATCTGTATAACTTGTACCCTTCACTGTTTTTTTTTCTTTTCTTTTCTCCTTAAATAAAAATTATAAAAAAAAAAAAAATAAAGAAAAAAAAAAAAAAGAAAAACTCCTGGATTTGATCCCCAGTATGGAAAAAAAAATGAAATCATAAAAGAACTAGAAGAAATAAAGGTGATTATCACAAGATGAGGTGAGTCTTCCCAAGCATAAAACAGGAGAGCCACAGTTCAAATGGTGAGAACTGACAAAATAAAAGAATCCCAGAGTTACACAACAGACAGGTAGACAAGTGTATTGGAGTCATGAGAGGGAGGGAAAAAGAGGAGTGAGGGAGTGAAGGAAAGAGAGGGAAGGAGAGAGGGAGGGAGAGGCAGAGAGAGGGGAAGTCTGTGAATGGACTGGAATGCAGTTGAATGAACCTCCCCTGCAGTTTGCTGATATCCAGTGTCAGACACTTAAAGCCAGGACAAATCCTGAGAAGGCAAACATTTGGACATCTGCGGGTGAAAGAGCTCATCCCTACGATGAGGAGGTGTTTCTGACATCTAACCTGCATTCCTCTTTGTGCGGGAGCCTCTTCTCTCCGGGTTCTTAGGGGAAGGGGTGGCGGGGGTAGGGGGTGGGGTTTGCCTCTTAGTGGCTTCCTGCACTTTAAGTGGCCTCCAGGGCTACCAGACAAGGCTTTGCGCATGCGCACCTTGACAGCATGGTCAGCCTACCTGGGGTCCGGAAGGCTCCAATGCAGATGCCCCAATCTGGTGCTATCCTCCTCCCAGAGCGATGCTCATCCCCAGAACACAGATCCCACCCCACTCGAGCCCATCTTGGTCCTCTGGATCCAGCCCCTAGGACCCAGAGCCCATCTCAGTGGCAAGGCCCCTGGGGTCAGGTTCCCGCGCCCAGCGCTGTGCAGGCAGCAGATGGGCTCCCTGTGGACACCGCAACACGCAGAAGCTAATCCACTTTTATCTCGTTATGGTGACAGCCACCCTGTTAAATGGAATGGACTATCGATTGGGGCTCACTTCCAGCCCAAGGATTTTCCATCACAGACCTGAGTAGAATAGGAGAAAAGCAGCACTTATTAACTCGGGTGCCAGTCAGCGAGAGGCGGGCGAGATCGCTCAGGCGCAGGTGGCGCAGCCCCGCCTGCCCTCCCTCAGCCTGGCACGCAGGCTCCCGTGTGCTCATTATGCTAGGCGCCACGCGCCACGCATGCGCCATGCTGACAGATTACCTGGGACGCTGACCCTGGGATGCAGATGCCTGTCACCCACACATGTGCCAATCCACTGTGACATTTGTCCTCACAGCCACTCCACACTGATGCACACGTATCACCCCCATACACATACATCTGGTGCTGGCACACACACTGATTCACTGCTGGCACACACTCAGTACCAACTCTGACATATACCCAGTGCTGACACACGTGTGCCACGGCTGACACATGTTTACACAAACTCTCAACACTGAAACACATGAACATATGGGCCTGGGCACACTCACACTCACACTCAGTGCTGGCACACACATGCACACTGCACCAACTAGGGTATGCACCCATTCCTGACACAGGTTTATTTATACTCACGGCAGCCCCCAAGAACTCACACAGCATTGACGCTGGTGTGCACCCGGTACTGTACAGTACAGACATGGATTACACTAACTCCTTGGCACACTGGTGCACACATAAAATCCATCACCAATACACACATGAACCCATGGTGATGCACATCTGCACAAGTGCTCAACAGTGACAAATTAGACACCCAGTGCATGCACATACGCTGGCACGGACTCACCTGTACCAGTGCCACCACATCTGCAGGCCCCATGCGACACACACATATGCACAACCATGTCACACATTGTCTACAGTGCTGATGCACATACCAACAATGATGCACAAATGCACAGTGCTGATGCAGAGACACAGGAACTCTGACACACTTGCTCTGAGTGCCCATACTTCCTGACACAATTCAAAGGAATTTGCACTTGTTGGGCTGCATCCTGAACACATCCAAGTGATACATCGGTGCCAGGCTGGCGGCTCAACACTGGCAGGCATAAGCACATTAGTGATACTGGTGTTTATTTGTCGGGATTACTACACACAAGCTAGAGATGCACACACATAACACACACTTATGCACTGTGTTGACACACGTGCATACACACAATTACACAGCTCATGTGGCAAGGCTGGAGAGATGGGGAATGAACACTGCCAGGGAACTGATTTTCTGCTAGGGAGTATGGGGAAGTTAGGGAGTCAGGAGCCAGGATGGGGAGCTGGGCTGTGTCTGTTGCCGGTGGGACAAGTTCTGGAAAGGCCGCAGCTTAGGGATGGAAAGCCTGGAACTGAACAGGCTACCACACATCCTTGCCCTAGGCTTCTGTTTGAGTGTGGCCAGGCCACTTTAACCTCTGTAATCCTCAGTTTCCCCATCTGAAAAACAGACAACATTCCTGAGAGACAGGATGATTTTCAATTGGCACAGTGAGTGGGGCATGGAGGTCCCTTCTGTCCCTCTGGCTACTGAGCTCTTAGGACCTTTGCCAAAGGCAGCTCCTCTATCCTGGCTGTTAGATCAGGAATCTGGAGAGGGCCCCAGCCCTTTCTCTGGAAAGGAGTTTCAGGTTATAAAAGTCCTGCAGGGGCCAAGGTAGGATCAGGTGGAATTGCTGTGGACTGGACCAGAGGAGTCTATAGGCCCTGACTCCAGCTTGATGGAGTGGGAAACTTAGACGAGGTCAGGAGGGTAGGGACCTGGATGGGGTTTCTGCCTTTACACAAGAGATGCTTGAGAGCGTCCTCTCCTCAGCCATGCAAAGAGGTCCTGTGAGTGCCCAGAGAGCCAGTGACTGAGCATGCCAGCTCCCACTGCGCTGGTTCCTTGGCCTTGACTTCCAGCCTCCAGAATAGTGAGAAAATAATGCCTGTGGCCTCAGCCACCCAGTCCATGGCATTTTGTCATGGGAGCTGAGCTGACTGCCACAGTGATGGAGGACTGGTGTACCTGGCTCTGTCACCACCACCGCCTCTGGCACTTGGGACTTGCTTTATGTCTGTTTTCCCATTTGGAAAATGAACATCTGGGTTGGTCACTCTCCTAGAACCGGCTCCATGTGGACACTGTGATGTAGCAGTCAGAGTCATTTACAGTCCCTGGGTGAGTCTCTGGCAGGTGGGGAAGAGCTGACCAGCAAGACTCAGTGCCCCAAGTATGCTGTACCTGAACCGTCTGTAGCCCGCAGGCACTGAGGGCAGACTGTGGCCGGCCTTCTGAAGGCATTTTCAGGATGTAGGAGGACACGGGCCAGAACACAAGTGACGGCAACCCAGCTGCCTGCTCTTTAGCCTGGGTGTACCCAGCCCGGCATACCTGTGCCCACCTGAGACCCACGGACCTCGTCATCTCAGATGACCTCTCCTCAGATGATCTGTCCCGTTCCTCAGGCACAGAGGTCCCCATCTCAGCCCAGCTGACCCATTCTGTGCCCAGCTGTCTTCCCCACAGTCCAAGCATCTTTTCCTCAGACAGCTGTCCCCTTCTACCGCCCAGATGTCCCCTCTTTAGACCAGCTGTCCCTCCTCATCCCAGCTGTCCCCTCCTCATTCCAGCTGTCCCCTCCTCAGGCCAGCTGTCCCCTCCTCAGACATAGTTGGCCCTACCTTGGTCCAGCTGTTCCCTCCTCTGTCCAGCTGTCCCTACCTTGATCCAGCTGTCTCCTCTTCAGTCCAGCTGTCCCATCCTCATCCCATCTGTCCCTTCCCCAACCCAGCTGTCCCCTGACCTCAGCCAGCAGTCTCTCACAGTGAGTGTAGCTGCTACTCCGCAACATTAGTCAGGATGACCTTGTGTCAGCTCAGCTGTGTCCCAATGTGAGCTTAGTTGTTCTCTCACATCTGCAGGCCTGTTCCTCACCAGTCAGCTGTTTCTTGTGTCAACCAGCTGTTCCTTTATGTTAGATGGTGGCTCTCACATCAGGTCAGGTCATTCACTCACCCCGCCCACCTGTCACCCACAGGTCCTGCCAGCCCCTCTCTCCACATCTGTTCAGCTTTCCCCTCCACCACAGCAGCCCAGATGTCTCCCACCAGCTGGCACTTCTTCCTTCATGGGTTAGTACCTTTGGTATTTGAGCACCTTCCCAGTGAGTGCGGGGATGTATTGGGCCACCAAGGGCAGCCTCTGTGGTTTTGCTAAAGGGGCTGCAACTTGGCTCAACTCCCTTCCACATGAAGGAGGGGTGGGGCTGTGTAGCTGATCCTAGAGTCACGCCCCACTCTTCCCTGAGAGGAAGCATCCAGGACTAAAAGAAGAGAGAGAGAATTCAGCACCTCCTTTCCCACTCAGCATGGCCCCATCCTCTCCCAGATGGAAGTGGGGTTGGGGGGAAGACCTAACCTCACCCCATCCCCGGGAAGGCAGAAGGCACCCAGATTCCCTCAGTCACGCTTCTGGACAGAAGGAACTCATCAACTTTTCTCACACAGAGGTGGGAGCAACCTCTGGAATCATCTTCTGCACCCTAATCTGAGCTACCGGAAGAGACAAGACAGATCGTGATTAAATATGCAAATTCAAGCAGATGGTAGAGTTGGTGACGGACGGGCTGTCAGGAGTGCTTGTCACTGTGTGATGTGTGCAAGCCTGTGTGATTAGTGTGGGAGCTGTGGGGACAGGGAAGGGGGAGGGAGGGGGCTGGGCTGGGGTGCTGACACTGCCTCTGGCCAGTGGGCTGGACAGCTGGGATGGGAAGCCTGGTGTCAGAGCCGAGGGATGAGTGGACCAGCTGGGCCCTCCTGTGTCTGGCTCACCCACTTCTGCAGGCCTCTCCAAGCCAGGCTGCTAATTCTGTCTGCTCAGGGCTGGGTCGGTCAGGAGGGATTCATTAGTATAATCTGCACCTGTATCTGTGCTCTTGCCATCGGCCAAACAATAAAAGACACAATATTTACACAACTTACCGGGGGAAGCAATATCGGGCCATTGATTTTGTGTCCCTCGGATTTTCACAGTCTAAACCTTAATGGTTTTTAATCATAAAATATTAGCACCGCAGGGCACTTAGCACGGGCACCTTGTTGCAGTGGGATGGGCTCCCTGTTCGCAGCAGCAAATGCCCAGTGGAGGAGGGGCTTCTTCCTCTCCTCCTCACTCACTGAGGCAGGTGCTATTTGGGCACAGCTGCGGGAGTCTTTGTAGGACAGGGCATCCCGCCTGTTAGGGTCCCAGTTCTAGAGTCAGGGCAGGGGTGAGGAAATCTTCCATTTTGGGAAAATGGAGATTTGCCTTCCTACATTGTTTTAGAAGCAAAAGCTTTGGCCATTATCTCCTTCCACCAGAAATATCTTGGACCTCAGCTGGAGGACACCTACCTATCCATCAACTGTCCTATGGGGAGGGTGCTCTACAAGGATTGGGCCAGCTCATTTTCGCTTCTGTAACTTAGTGCCTTGCACAGGGCCTGGAGCTCCAGTGGCTCTCAGTGTCAATTTGCATGAGTGAGTGGATTGCTGGACTCTGAAGGCAAGTGGCATTTGTTCGTTCATTCATTCATTCATTCATTCATTCATTCATTCATTCAATGATGATTGCTTGATCACTCTTTCCCTGGTGTCTGAGGTTGTCAGCTCCAGCCTTGCCTTCTCATGGTGAGGGTGGTATAGGGACCTGGAAGGAGCATGGTGGGGGAAGGGTAGGATAGAAAGACTGTACAGCAGGAGCCTGAGCCTCCTGCAGGAGCCTGAGCCTCCTGACTGCAGAGAACTGTTCTGAAGAGTCAAGCATGCAAGATGCCAAAAGCTGAAGGCATCAAGTTGTGGCCCCTCCTGGTCCCCATCCAGGAGGACTGCCAGGGAGGACTTCCTGGAGAAGGAGGTCTAGACATGGCGTGTGCATTTGTGTGAGTAGGAAGCCTGCAGGCTGCCTGGGAGAAGCCGGCTTCTCTGGCGTGGAGGAGGAGGTAGGTAGAGACCGATTACTGCTGCTGTTGTTTATTTTTCCTGAAAATGACCGCACTGCGTGCCCTACTCTGCCACCCGCTTCCAGTGCCTGTGGGGAAGTCAATAGTGATGGATTAAAAAGCAAGAGGAAGGCTGAGAGCACAATTGGAAGAAGAATAAAGATAATTAAAACTAATTCCAACTGTTCCCAGAGAAATCAATTTCATAACTTCAGCGTGTCCCTAAACCTGCTCCCGAGATTCTGCAGCGCTGAGCAAAGGGCATAGACACAGATGTGTGCGTGCATGTGTGTACACAGGCACTTGTGTGTACACAGGCACATGTGTGTACGCATGTGGCTTCAGGCTCATGTGTGCATGTTTTAGGTCCACCCTTGCTTGTGTATGTCAGGACACGCACAAGCGAGCTGGGCAGCCATTCCTCCAGATCTCCATGTGGTGCTAACTTATAACTTCACCTTTGACCTCAGGGCTTCAGGTAGAGAAGGGGAAGGGGAGTTGGGGTGGCTGAGTAGTATTAGTCTCCCTCATGGATACAGAGGTCCTTTGTCCTGTATGACAAAGCCACCTGAGCAGCTCAACTCTCCTTTACACGTGGAGATCCTGAGGCCCAGAGCATGGAGGTTGCTGTGGGGCACGTAGAAAATGAGAGGCAGGCCTGGGGCTTGGATGCTGCTGCTCTGGGCTTCCTTAGGGGCTTCACTACCTGTCTGGATGAGAGCAGGGGGAGGAAGTCTGACCTTATTGCCTGGGAGCTCTTGTGTGAACAGTTCCTTAATTTGCCCACTCATTTGTTCTTCAGACCCAGGCTGAGCACCTACGGCCAGCTTGGCTGGGACTGCGGTGGTTATTGTTGTACTGGTTGAGAGGTGTCTTCTCTGGAGGAGATGGTTTCTTGGCTATGGGGACTGGTGAGCCTCTCCTTATCCCCTCCCAGGTTGCCTCTAAAGCACAGTCCATGATAGAGTCCCTCTAAGAAGGCTGATGGGTCAGAAAGTTAGCCCCGGTGATGGATGTCCCGGGTGGCATCACTGTCATAGTTGGCGACTTCTCACAAGGACTTCCTGGTTCATCTGGTGAGGGACTTCCTGGTGAGGTGACTGGGTGGAGTGTGTCAGGCCAGGAGTCTAGCCTACATTCCCACCCTTTGTGAGCATGCCCAGTGCAGGGGCTGATGTGCCTGTGAGCTGGGGCACAGACCCTGGCACCTAGCAGGTCTTCCTCTACCTAACACAGGACTAGCATTTCAGTGATTCCTTGAAAACTGAATTCCCTGCAAAAACAAAGCCCAGAAAACTGCCCGAGTGAAACTATCACTCTGAATGAATGGTTCCCGGTAGTGGCCTAAGTCTGCATCTTTGTCTTTGAAAAGGGGCGATATCATCCACATGGCAGCCATTGCCTGGGTGACATAAAGTGCTATGAAGTGCCTACCACATCACATTCCCTCTTTGTAAGACCCTGAATTTCCTGAAGAGGTCACCCTGGAAGCAGGAGCCAGGAGACTGCTTGTGGGCACAAAGCTCCCAGGAAGCAAGGGCATGGAAGGGGTGATGTTGGCCAGTATCTCCCGCGCACCTCCACCACTGGCCCATCCTGCCATGGTGGGCCTGGGAGGGGGACCCCTGGAATTCCCAGGCTATGTACGAGTTCCTTCAATGCCCAAAAGATGGCAGCATTGGAGAGCAGGAGCCAAGTGAGAACTGCTAGGAGGGGGCTGGGCGGGCCCTGCTGCTTGTACCCACTAGCCCAGGTCCTCAGGTTCCATTCTATTCCTTGTGTGAGAGCAGCAGAGGGCGAGGGTGGGGAAAGAAGGCCTTGGGAATTCCTGCCTTAAGAAGGAGGCTTGTCCCTTTTTTTCCTGAGACAGACCCTCTGGGAGCTAAAGGTTTCCAACTGTTGGATCCAGAGGTCTCGGAAGGACAGAGTGGCTGCAAACCCATCCCACAGACCCTCACTCCTTTGAGGGTGGGCACTCTGGTGGTATGGGCAAGAGAGGTCCCTAGCAGCCGGGCAGAAGGCTCCTAGGTGGGCCCCTAGCATGAGGCCGGGCTGTTGGACTCACTCTGCTCTCAGCTCTCAGCTCTCAGCTCTACCCTTCCTGGCATCCCCTTCTCTCCCTAGGAAGCCAAAGAGGAGCAGATGGGAAATGTCAGCTCATTAGGGTTGTAGACAGGGAGCTGGAGTGAGGAAGGGCGAAGAAGTTCTAGGTGAGGCCCAATAATGCTCAGGCAGGGCTCAGCAGGGGTGGCAATGGTCCTATACAGTGAGGGACACTATTGTTCTTCTCTGAGGTTCCTCCATAATCCCAGGGAGTGGCTCAGAGAAATCCTGGGCTCGCCTGACCACTCCATACAGAGTTACCAAGATTCCTTTGTCCTTTGTCAGGCCTGGTCTACTGGTGCTAACTGGACCTCCTCCTAACCCTAACCCTAACCCTAACCCTAACCCTAACCCTGCGTTATCCTGACCTTCCAGAGTTGAAGGGTTAGGGAGTTGGGGGCTAGGAAAGTTTTGGTGCAGGGTGGGTGTTTATGACATCCTGAGATCTCAGGGGAAGAGGGGGTAAGGACCATCCTCCATCTGTAAGCACTCTGAGAGACAGCAGAGGTAAATCCTGACTGGGGCTCTGAGTCACTTGCCCATGGGTTCTGGGGATGGGGGTGCCCCAGCAGGAGGTGGTCAAGCTAGTGACTGAGTCCTGGTTGTCCAGACAACACACAGCAAAGCAGCTGGGCAGTGATAGTGCCTAGGGCTGAGACACAGGAGACCTGAGGGCTGCCACTGACTCCTGGTGACCTGTAGCAAGTCGCTGAGAGAGCAATCAAGGCAGCGAGCAGAGGTTGGTTTTTAATCAGAAATTCACCAGGCCTTCATTTTACCACCTAGGAAATAATAACAACAATTATAATGGCTCCTTTTCTTTGAAGACTTAGACAGGACATAGCATTTTCAGCGGATTATCTCATTTAATATTCAGGTCTGCTGTAGAAGAAAGGAAGCTCAAGGGAGGTGAGTGATCTGGCCAAGACCATACACCAAGCAGCAAGAACTTCAGAGCACTCTGAAGTCAGGCTCAGCTCCTCTCTCATGGCGGTGTGTGGTAGTGGGGACTGACACTCCTTTCCTAATGCCTCCCTAGGAGGTTTGGGAGTAGGTGACTGGAAGGGAATTCAAAGAAACAAGAATCTGAGACACCTTGTTAAATTTGAATATCAAATGACAAATACATTTTAAAATATAAATATGTTTTATGCAATATTTGGAACATGCCTGTGCTAGAAAACTACATGTCATTTATTTGGCAACTCAGGTGAGTAGAGTACATTTTATTGTGAATTTGCTACCTCCCGGGCACAGTGCTGCAGGTAAGGTGATAGGAGAGCAGATGTGTGGGGGTCATGTCCAAGCTGAGGCGGGTGCTCATGATGCCTCTTGGGAAGGCATCGACAAAATGGGGAAGAAGAACCCCTCCTCCTCTTTCCTAGGGGATGATGCCAATATCCGATGCCCAGCTGGATGTGGTGGTTTGGAATCATCTAGAAAACTGTGCCAAGGTGAGCCTTGGGTCAGTTAGCAGTGGGTGCTAGCCTGAGCTCAGTGCCAGCTCCACCCAGCCTTTGGGTACATTTCCATCCCCCCTATCCATAGGTGCCCATGAAGTTGGGCTAATGTCCATGAGAGAGTGCGTCAACCATGCTTCACAGGAAGTCATCGGTCACTTAACCTCATGGGATGTGGCCTGGTCAGTGATAGGCCTGAGAGACCTGTGTTGACAGCCCAGTGCCTCCCTCGTCTAGCCCAAGAAACTCATCTCTTCTTTTCAGTTTCCTTGTCTGTCACCCAGAAGAAAATAATCTGTATCTCATAGGTCATCATGAGGATGAAAAGAAGTGGCAGAGAATGGACATTCAGGACACACTGCCTCTGTTCTGCTACCAGGAACACAGATCATGTCACCAGCAGCCTGGGTCCAACTCACTGAAGGGACTCGGCCACCATCAAAGTCACCTTCCATAGATAGAGGATTGCTTAGATAATCCGTGTTTCCTAGTGGAATGGGTGAGACTTACCTGCTGGAGGTAAGTGACAGGGATACTCATGTGTCTCCATAAATAATGGGACACAGTTATACACTCAACACACAATCTGTATATACCTACAGGGACAGGAGGCATCTCTCATTCGACTCCCCTCAACCCTTGCCTGATCAAGGCTTCTGTTTCTCTGCCAAACATATAGCCTGATGTGCACTGTCACACTCGGACGCTGTCACCTCCTGGTTGGCGCCTGAGGTGTATGCTCCTGCAGGCTGACTTCCAGCTTTACAGAGTCAATTTTATTTGTTTCCAAACTTGTTTGTGCCTGTGGCACTTGTTATTGAAATTCTGTAATTCAATTAAATAATAAGTAACCCAAAGTATTGTGAACACACAAAAAGTTGTTTCTATAAAGCAAAATTGAAGTCTTTAGAAAAACTCTATAAAGGTGAATTGCTAAAAAAATGGATGTCAAATTAGGTGTGGATAAGCAACTGTGCGATGAGATTGGGAACAAAATGGTAAAAATCTAGAAGATACGACACTCATATTACTTTACAAGAGTCTTTTAAGTTCTTGCTCTACTTTAGAGAAATTGAAATTGGAAATCGAGGATGATGTGTTGTGGACTTAGTTTACTCAAGAAAGATGAAACAGCTCCAATCAGAAGACCTCTAGGCAAAGGAAAGGCTTTGGCTCTGCACTAAAGAACATTAAAAAGGCAAGCAACTTATATCCTTTAATTTGAAATAAAATGACCATCTGAAGGTGTGTTTTATTTTCTGATTTTCGCCAGAACCAATGGTATTAGTTTAGCCAGAAGGCTTTTTGTACTAAAAGACAAGTCTGTATATACACACACACACATATGCACACACAGAGACACATCCTCATGAGCATATCCACGAATACACACACCCACTCCAGCACACATATGTAATCCCGCACACACACATGCACAAATGCGCAGTCACTCAACCCTACACAGTCTACATACAGACACCTAGGTACACCCACTCTCATACCTCTCAGGCTCACACAGCTGTTCAGAGGCACACACCTGAGTGCGCACGGGTGCACACACACACACACACATTCACAAGCCAAAACCATTTCTTCCTCTGCAAGAGTAGCCAAGACAATAAGCAGAGGTTGGTTTTTAATCAGAAATTCACCCTTTGGTGTTTTTCTCCCCTTGGCTCCACGGGGTGGGGTGGGGAGGACAGTGGAGGGGGAGGGGCAGGGGCAGGCTGGGAGAGAGCAGGGCAGGAGGCAAGCCTCCAGCTAATTCATCTAGCTGGCTCCCGTCTGGGAAGTGCTGTGGGGCTGCAGGTGAGCTGAGTTCCAGCCGCATTATTGAGTGCACAGTTCCACTTTTATCTAAAATGCAACCTGGACTGCTTGGACAGGAAGCCTCTTGGAACTCCCGGGTGGGGATAGGGCAGCCTCTTTTGACAAAAGGACAGTGGGTCCTATGGGAACCAGGACCAGCCGGACCTGCTCTGGCCAGGCCCCTTGCTAGGCCTGGAGCAACCATCTGTGGTTCTCTGGTCTTGGTTTCCAACCTTGGTCTCAGATCTCTGGGAGCTTTCTCCTATCTACTGCTTCTGAATCTGGCAGTCAGGCCAAGGAATCTGCATTTTTAAACCTCCCCTGAGGATTCTGATGAGCACCCAGGTTTGGGCACTTCTAATGGAGCGTATTCCAGTGCCATACAAAAATCTTTCCTCTGGGCTCCCAGAGATGTGCTCTCTCCCTGGTCTCCTCAAGATCTTGCTGGATCTTGCCTGGGGGTTGGGAGGATTCAAGCACAAGTGCAGAGTTCTGCTGGACTTCTGGGAACTGGAAGGGACCCAGAGACCTGGAGAGAAATGACTTGCTCAAAGCCATTCATTGAGCTAAGAAAGTAGCTGGGGTTTGAACCTGGCACCACAAGATTCTACTTTCTATGTCAGGATAGGACAAGTTGTACATTACCAAAACAAATAGTCCCAAATCTCCTTGGGTTAAAACAACAAGATTTATTTCTTGTTTCTGCTTCAGGCTCAGCAAAGGGTCAACTCCACTCATATCAGCCATGCAGGACCTGGCTCGTGGGGCCTCTGCCATGCTGGATTTAGCAGTTACTGTCAGAAGAGAGCTCTGGTGTCTCCACCAGCCAGGTAGGTGGAAAATAAAAACACTGTACACAGCACCCATCACATCCACTCTCAGACAGACGCATGTGACCACGAGGCCCAGCAGCCCCTCTCTGTCCCCCAGGTGTGAGTTGCCCTTCTCTCCTCTCAAGCCTCCGCAGCACTGTCTCTGCTGCTCCCAGTCTCCACGCTCCCTCCCCTCCTGTCTCCCCTCCAGCCCATTTTTCTCCCTCCTGTTTCAGTCAGGGGTTTCTGCCCCAGTCCTGACTTTGTCTCTAACCACTGTACAGGGTGATGGGGGCTAGCCTTCCTCCTTAGGGGGGGCTCAGTTTTCCCATCTGCAGCCTGGGACTGCCTCTGCGTCTTGGCCCCCACTATCTCTTGTGGGAAGCGTTCCTGGAGGCCGATGCTTGTTGAGACAACAGACCTGGGGGAACAGATTTTATTTCTCCTCCTTTCCTGTCCCTGTTTTAGAAGAGCCCACATATGTTGGGCCTGAAGGCAGCCCACGCGTCTTGGGAGCTGAAGGGGCTGCTACCGATGCCAGGAAAATCCCTTCTTGGAGGTGGGTACTCCCTAGCTTGGGGCTGAGCCAGTCCTTTCTCTTGGCTTTCTGCAGGGGTGGGGGGGGGCAGCTCCCAGGGCAGGGCAGGTGGTGCTGACCAGTGCTGTAGCTAGAACCCTGCCAGCCCCTGCTCCATCTGGAGCCCACTGGGGAGGGAGCTGCGTAGCTGGAGGGGTGTAGACACCGCGGTTGGAAGGACTTCCTGGTAGAGGCAGTCTCCACACAGGGGAGTAGAGGATAACGGACTCCTCTCTGGTCTATGTTTAATTTTTAATTAGTCTGCAAAGCTTAAACGTTTCTTACATTTCTAAAATTTGTTTTTAAAGCTGCAAAATAATATGTTCTTATTATAAAAAACAAAACACAAGGTTACGGAGTACAGGGCGAGTGTTCCTTGCTCCTCCTGGTCAGCCTCTGGGGGCATCCCAGCCGGCAGTGAGTTGTGTGTTCTTCCAGAACGTTCCCCCAGAGACATGCAAATGAGAACACAGGTTTTATAGGTGCTTCTCCATAGAAATGGATCATGGTTTTGTTTAGGAATTGTTCTATTACCCACTCACCCATCTATCCATTCACCTACCCACCCCCACCTGCTCCCTTTTGGGACATAAGTACTGGGCCACTGATCCAGCATTGGACCCTGGGACTTTCCATGGCCCTCCCTGACAGAGCTCCTTGTCTTGGCATAGAGGGAGGTCACTGCTGTGTCTTAGTGAATGGCTGTTGTATGCCAGGTGCTCTGCCCTGAGCACCTCTCCCCTCCCCTCCCCTCCCCTCCTCTCCCCTCTCCTTTACTTCCCTTCCTTTATCCTCTTCCTTCTTTTCTCCTCTCTCTTTCTCCTCCTTATCCTCCTCTTCCTCTTCCTCCTTCCATCTTCCTTCTCTGCCTCCTCCTCTTCTATCTCCTTTTCACTGGTACTAGGGGTTGGATCCATGAGTGCTGAGTTCCAGCCCTAGACCCTTTTACATTCTGTTCTGTTTTCAGACAGTCTATGTTGCCCAGCTTTGCCCCAGACTTGTCCTCCTCCAGCCATAACTTCTTGAGTAACTGGCACTACAGGCAGGGGCGCTCAAGGCCAGCTCCTGGTGCTTTCTTATGTTACTGATTCCTTGAGGCTGCCTTTGCTCATTCTAGACTGGGCTGCAATCATCCCTTCCAGGAAGCCCTCCCCTCTCTCGGATGCTAGGACCCAGGACCCCCTGCACTCTGGCCTCTTCACGCCTCTGCAGATCCCCTCCAGAGCAAAGGGCTGTTCCTGTCCCTTGGCCCATAAGAACTCCCTGAGTATATGGACTGAGACCAGGCCCAAGGCTGTAGCTATCCTTTGTCGCCCATGAAAGACATTGCACAAAGGATGACAGCTTCCAGTCAGCCCTGTACATGTTCAGGACTCAGGGTGGGACCTGGGTTGGGAGCTCTCTCTATGTTAGCCTTGACTTACCTTTCTCTAGAAAGGGCACAACCGATCCCACCCTCCTCCAGTCTTCCTCCTGCTCCAGCAACAGAACCTATATATGTATCTGAGGCACAGACTCAGAGCCTGGCCAGACAAAGCGACGAGTCTCTGTGTACCCCTTTCAGTTTGCATATCTCCTTTGACTGGAAGCTCACTACTGCGCTCAGAGCCCCTTCCTACCTTCTGGGAAATTATTTCTGGCAAGGAACTGGGTCTGTTCCTGAGGTGGAAATCATCGCCAGTCAGCCCAGAATGGCCTCTTGGACACCAGCCAACCAACTCTTCTCACCTATTACAGATGCAGAAGTTGCATACAGAGACGTTAGGCGACTTATTCCGAGACGTGCAGCAAGTGACCCTGCTCCTGGTTCAGCGCTCCTAGCCCCACCCACAGTCCTGGTTCTGGCCTCAGGGGCTCCCCGGTCTCAGGGAGGTCCTGACCAAGGCTGAGCCAAGTGTGTGTGTGTGTGTGTGTGTGTGTGTGTGTGTGTGTGTGTGTGTTCCCCATCCTGACCTCCCTCCTCTCCAGAGTCTCCTGTGTCCCCCGCAGGGACGGAAGCCACCAGCCTGGGAAAGGCTGCCGTTCGGCCCCACCCCCACCTTGCCTGCTCCTTCCCCAGCTCCTCTCATTTTTCCTCTGAAAGGAAAAAATTAATAGAAAATGTAAGTGAGCAATCTCGCGGCCGCGGCGCGTTTTCATTATTTGCGGCTGGGGAAGGCAGGCCGGGGCGAGGATCCCAGCGAAGCATGGATCCTGCGGAGCGAGCCTCGGGAGATAATTGAGCGGCTGCGGCGGGCAGGGGCGGGCGCAGCGCCGGGCGGTATTATCATTAGAATTTACATGACACATTAGCCAGAAGTGGCAGCGTTCATCTTTCTAACCAAATCCCATTTACCAAATGAGCAGCAGACACTTGTTTCATCAGCTGGCTTCCTTCTCCACAACCTTCCGCTGCTCCGAGCCTGTGGGCGTGGCAGGAGAGGGCCACGGACATTGCTAAATGTCCAGCACGCAGTGCTTAGTTGCATGTTTCTGTAGCCTAACAATATTATACTCATTTTATGGACAGGGAGACTGAGGCCCGGAGCAGTGATGCTCTAGTTTTTTTTTTTTGTTTTTGGTACTGGGGCTCAAAGTGCTTGCCAGGCAGGCATTTGTGCTGCTGAGCTCAACTCCGCTAGTTTAGTTTTGTCCTGCTCTAGCAATAATACTGAATTCAAGAGGGTGAACTCTGAAATCAGAGTTCCTGGATTTGAAACTTTGATCTTCCACTGGCCAGCTGTGTGGCTTTGGGCAAGTTACTTAACCTCTCTGAATCTCCCTCCTCACCTGTGGAAATGGTATTAATAAAGGTACATCTATCAGAGCTGTTGTGAAGACTAAACATAACACTGAGGGCAAGGCAATTAACAATGATTGGGCATCTTGGGCTTCTTGATTGCTTTGTTATTGGTATTATTGTTTTTCTTTTTCTTGCTAGTGTTAACTGAGGCCCCACCCCTACATGTAAGGTGCTGGGCTAAACCCTCTATTTGAACCCTGCACTTTTTGTTTCTGATGAGACACCCGAGGCTTAGAGAGGGGATTTGCTTGCCCAAGGTATCCCAGCTCTAAGTGGTGAGACTATTGGGTTGGAATCAATTTGCCTATCTGGCCCCAGGAGCTGCTTTCCTGCCCCCTCCCATGCCCCTAAGGAGTTTTCCCTCCAGGAAAGATGGCGAAGTCCTCCTCAGTCCTGTTCTGCAGCTCCTCCAGTCCCCTCACTGCCCCTCCCTACCACCCCGGGGAACCTGGAGAGGTTCAGGTAAGGGGTGTCTGCTTCTTCCCCAGGAATGTCTGCTGCCAGCCCATCACTCACACAAACAAGCAAGGTGGGCTGGGTTAACGACAGGGAACCCCTGACTGAGCACCTACTATGCGCCGGGGCCCTGGGGGAGACAGAGATGAATGAGATGCCACCTCCAATGACAACACAAAGGGTATCCCCTGACAGCACATGATTAATTGCCGGAGGAACTGTGCAGAGACAGCAGGGCTGGAGGAACAGGGAGCTGAGCTTCAGGAAGAAAGGCTCGTTCATTCATCCTTCCGGGATCTGCAGAATGCCTACTACGTACCAGGCACTTTTCCAGGTGCATGGGGCTGTCAGTGGGAACAAGCCAGCCAAAATCACTCCTCCTGCGGAGTTTACAATTCTCAGGGGATGACAAAGAATAATGACAGAAACCACAAAGAAACTAATTTCTGGTGGTAAGTGCTTCAGAGACAGGAGAAAGGATGATGGGGCAGGAGGATGGGGAATGCTCTGTGAGACACGGAGATCAGAGGAGGCCGCCCAGAGGAGGTAGGAGATCAGAGGAGGCGGCTCAGAGGAGATAGCTTTTGAGCAGTGACCTGCACTAGGAGCCAGCTGTCTGAGGACAGGTCAGAAAGGTGTCCAGGGTGGCCAAGATCCTGGGTAAAGATAAGCTTGGTCTGAGGTGAGCACAGCTGGGGGTTGGTGTGGGATGAGGGGAGGCAGACAGGTGACTGGGAATGTAGGCCTTGACCCTGTAGGGGACATTCAGGGTCTCTGGGGACTGCATCTCTTCTCTGAGTGACCTCTCTTCTCTCCTGAGGGCTTTGCCTCTCTTTGCTCTCCTCTTTAATCCTTTTGCACCTAAAGTTCCCAATGGGCATTCTGGAGGGAAGGTGCCTCTGGTTCCTGCCCCCAAGGCTTCACCTCTGGCTTTGCAATCCAAACTTCAGGTTCTTTCCCACTGTGGATCCTTTGCTAGGCCTGTGTCCTCCTTTTGAAATCTCTTCTACACCTCTGTTTGGCTAACTCCTGTATGCCCTGTAGGCCCAGCTGAAAAGGCACTTTCTCGGGAAAGGATGCCATCCCTTCTCTGAGTTCCTGGATCCTGAGAGGACAGAACACAGGCAACAGCATTAAAATCACTGTTTCTAGGAGATGTGGGGGGCTGTTTTCATAATGAATCAAAGAGGATGTCCCTTTTTGCCCATGCTCTGTAACTTCTGAAGGAGCTGGGGCTGTAGCTGTGGGCCTCAGGAGCTCCCTCCGCCCTGAGGCTGGAGGGGGATGGAAGGGGATTTCTCCACCTGGTCCTGCCCCAGGGGGTACCTAAACTGGGGGTGGCTGCCCCCTGTGCTCTGGAGCCTGTACTTCAGTGCACCAGGAAATGACTTGGAGATGCTCTATCAAGCACAAGATATAAATTGCAGGCAGTTTTAAACGTCTGGAGAGATTGCTTTTTGAGTGGCAACCTACATCTGGGCATATCGAGGGGGGGCAAGGATTCATTTACTTTTCTCTGTTCTCTCTCTGCCCTGGGGCTCAGTTTCTTCTTGGCCCACCAGGACCCCAGCTCAGGCCTCTGGGTAAGAGTCTGGAGTCTCTGGCACAGCATCGAGGACTGATAGGAGGAGTTTTATCTATGACCTCCCACTGGGAGCTGAGTGAGGAACTGGCAGGTACCTGGCCAGGGAGCCAGTGGTCAGGCTGGCAGAGAGCATACCAGGCCTAGCTGCTGGTGGGCAGAGCTGCCTCCCATCTCAAAGAAGACAGGGTTGGGGCTGGCTTTTAATGCTACACTGACTTTCAGGGCATTGATTTGACTGCATTTTTTTTCCATCTTAGCCGACTCATCAAATCCCACAGAGGCCCCAGCTCAGTGCGGGTGTCCTCGTTTTTAGACCTTCTAGAGCATGGGCTGAGCCTCTGTGTTCAGCCATGAGGTCTGCTGGGGCTTTGGGTTAACGGGAAATGATCTGTCAACCAGGCTGATTGCAGAGGGGCCAGCTGCTGACCCTGGGAGCAATTTTTCATTTTTTTCTTCCTTTGTTCACATAGGAAATGTGTTTGTTACTCTGTGCTAGGTACGGTTTGGAGCCTAGGAAAGCAGGAACGAATTAACTAAAGCGCATTGGCCTTTGTGGCATTTACATAGCATTTGTTCCTTAGCCTCAGCTAGCTTTCTACTTCCTCTGCCTCTTGCTCTTTCCTCTTTTTCTTTTTTCTTCTATTTACAGTACTGCGATCGAACCTAGGCTTTCAAAACCTTGTAAGGCTCACTAAGTACATCATAGATGGAACAGATACACACTTGGAGGGTTGCTAGAGGATCGAACCCATGCCGGGCCCTTTGGGAGGCCACAGAAGTTTGGGATTAAATCTTTTCCCTGCAGTGTGCAAAGAGAGGCAACAGCCAGGCTGGGCCTTCCACAAGGGCGGGGATTATACCTGCCTCATTCGCCACCAAATCCTAGCCCCAGCCCAAGGCTGGGCACACACGGATGCCTCGGGCGAGTTTGCATGAATAATGTTCATCGAGGCATTAGCTATCTGTCCGAACTCTCTATCACTGGAGCATGCAAGTTAAAGGAGGTGCTGTGTGGGACCTGGTGGACGAGAGCAGAGAGGATGATGTTGGTTTCTTCACTGGGGACGTGCAGGGGGAGTTCCTTGGCAGGCAAGCTCAGAGAAGCAGCTTGCTAGGAGGATTTGTCCAGCTTCACTGCCAGGATGGAAAACAGCTTGGAGCTGTCCCTTGGTAGCCCTCTGGTGGAAGACGGTCTCTGCAGGCTATGGGGCAGTAGACCACTGTGGAAAAGGAGCTCCTGGCACGCATGAGGCTGGGTAGTAGTGGGGGTGGGGAAGTAGCCCTGTGATTATTATTTTCACCCCTGACCTGACATAGGAGTCCTTAGCTCCCTCGTGGCAGCAGCCAAGAGCACTCCCAGAGGATCTGGCCTCCACGGCACACTCAGAGAGCTGGTTACAGTTTGAGTTAATGCTCTTCGGAAGGAGCGGATGGGTCCCTAAGGGGCCTTTTGGAAGATTACAGATCACATTCAAACCAATCCACCCTGGAGAGGGAGACGGGAGGCAAGCATACTAAATCAGCTGTCTGAGTCCAGGAAGCGAGACAACTGGGTGTGGGCCAGAGTCAGCACCAGAATAGGGCAATGGAAACTCTTGCAGACGGTGAGTTGTAAACGGGGCGGCAGCCTGTTCACGCACCCAGCCTCCCTTCAGCCTGTCTGGAGGTGTATTATCAGGCCTATTTGACAGATGGGAGATAGACACAAATACTGTAGAGGGCAAGGGGCTTGCATGAGGTCACATTGCTTTGACCCCATGCTGTCTGGTCCCAGAGCAGTGCTGCCAATGGCATTACTGCATGGTATGGCTGGGCCTAGTGCCACAGCAGGAAGTGGGTCCCTGCCTGGCTGGGATGGTGTGGAGGGCCAAGCTGTGTGGGGGACCTGGCTGAAGCTTGGGTCTGTGAGCATATATCTTGTTCTTCTTGGTGTCTGGCTGGCTTATGGAGGAGATGCAGGGCTCACATTTCTGGCACCTTTTTCCTTTCCTGGGATACATCAGAGGAGATGTTTTACCCTTACCCACTTTGGCTCACCATGCCTGGAAGCTGGCTACCCTGCCTTCCCAAGGCTCAGATAGAGGCTTCATGGCAGGTATTTTAGGAGTAATGCTTAGGTCTGGGTGTTGGCTTTGCTCAAGGTCAGGGCGGGTCTGAAGTGCTGGGAGAAACCAAGGCAGTTACATCAGGCATGACTCACTAGATATCCCTGGAAGCTCTGTTTCCTGTCCCAGGGCTCAGATCCAGACCTGACCTCAAGTTGGGCCTCAGGACATTATGAAAACTCTAGCAGGTGTGACTTCAAAGCATCCAGAAGCCATTGCCCTTAGAGAGCAAGGAATCCTCTTTAGCCTTCCTGTTCTGGGGAAAGGAGTGTGGGTCAGGTACCTGAAGTCCCAGGCCACTTCTTTGCATAAACATTTTCAATGCTTATATATGACCTGCAGAATAAAACTTGTTTTAGGCCTTACATAAATTCCTTAGTTTCTTCATCCCAGCCACCTATAGGTAGTTAGGTATATGAGCTCTTAAGGAAAGAAGCAGCCAGGGCTGGGAATGTGTCCTCTCCCTGGGCTCTGGGACCATATTGAATTGACACTCTAAAGGTGGTGTTGCTGCTTCTCTGGACCTACACCCCTCCCAGCCAAGGCCAGAGAGGTTGGCTCTTTTGCCTGGTATCTTTAGGGATGGATCTTGTCCTTTCTTCTACTCTGGATTGTTCTTTAAAGCCCCTCTCTATTTTGGCTACTTTACCCCATAGAATTCTGACTTTGTCCAGGGTTACCAATAAAATAAAATATTGCAAATTGCAATTTATGGGATGAAAACAAAAGAGAACATTATTTGTATCTCTCAGTCTTTTAAAATTTTATATCTGTGGCTTATTGTTTCATTTTTGGGTAAGAAGCCCATTTTTAAATGGTCACTTTTGGGTAACTAATAGATTTCAGTTACAGAATTAGAACATAGAGCAGTGTGTGATGATCTACTATTCAAATTGGATTATATGTTGAATGTTACCCTCCCTGAGGCTGGACGGTGATGGGGAAAGGGAGGCAGGAATGTGGCTGCTCTTGAAGACTTCTCCTGGATAGGAAAGAGGATGGAGGAGGGGAGGGAGCAGTGAAATTCTTCTTTCTCTGGTCTCCATTAGGCTTTCCCTTCCCAGGGCTGCCTGAGGGGCATCACCTTATTTCTTCCACTTCCCGGGTCCCTCCGGGGCCATTCCACACACATTCTTTGTTGTTGAATCCCTGCTCTTGCTGTCAGTCCCATTGGGCAGTACTTTAAATGGTTCAAAGCTGTCCTCCCTCTGGACTCTGCAGTAAATGTTTATACAGGTTTTGTCCCCAAAGGCGTGTGGGCTACCTACCTCTTCCTCCCCTGCCCTAGTCTTGTAGTTAGTTTTCCCATGTTGGAGGTGGACACCAGGATTGAGTCTTGGTCATCCCCCCCGCCCTTTTTAAAAAAATTTTATTTTTAAAATTTTAAAATGCAACAACATTTTAAAAATATGCAACAACACAAGATAGAACAAAGCCAGTCAAGACAATGCAGTGAAACTGGTATAGAATTTCACAGTAGGATACTGTGAAATTCTAGTAGTAATAGGTACTATGGTATATCTCTTTAACTTCACAATTGCTGTCCAGTCAATTAGGTATAGCAAAATCAAACCAAAAACAGAACATTATAAAACCAATTGAGAAAATGTATAGAGCAAAAGAAACATAACAAAACAAAACAGTGAAAACAACCTTTGCCTTCAAACAGAAGATAGAAGGAAATCCCCCATATTTGCTATACTGCATATGGTCATCCTCCCAAGAGATGCTGAGACATCTATCCCCGGTAGCTATGGGGGGAGCGGGGGAAGGGTGCTTGATTTTCAGCCCGCATGGCGGTAGGCTCACAGGTAATGGTTCTCCTCCTGGCCTTCACCATAGTGCTTACCAAGAGGGCGGGTGAATAAGCTGCCTGAGTCCCACCAGGGCCGGATCTCCCCTCTTTCCCCTTTGGTGGGACACATGTGTTACATCTTGGGACTTCTGTGAAAGCTTTTCAACTCCCCATTACCTGTGTCAAAGACAGTTCTGCCTGCTACATGATACTGAGTGAGTTGACAGCTCCCAGGGGTCCCCCAGAAGCCCTGCTGGCCATCAGGTAGTGAACTGAATTTCTAGGAAGGAAATGGCGATTGGAGTAACCTATGAATTTCAGCTCCATTCTTCACTGGGTGATTTAAACTAGGGACTGCTGATTTGAGTTTTATCATTTGTAGAATGGGCATATCAGATTGTTGAGAAAAATAAAATATCATTTGTAGAATGGGCATATCAGATTGTTGAGGGCATTATAGATTGTTGAGAAAAATAAAATGAGATAACCAAAAGCATCTGGAGCAAGGAGCCTGGCCGTCATGAGCCTCCCATAAGTACCAATATGTTATTCTTATTATCCAGACTGTAGGAAGCAGTAGGGTGGTTGTTATGAGCACAGGATGTGAAGTTTGGAGCAAGATATTGCTGGTTCAACTTGGTTCAAGTTTTGTGATCTTGAACAAACTAACTTTTCCTGAGCCTCAGTTTCCATACCTGTACAATGGGGCTTTCACTATCTCCTTCTGCCTAGATCTGTTGGGGGGATTTATAGAGATAATCTACCATGCTTGGAACCCAGGGCTTAGTTTATTATAGGCAACTGATAAAAGATTGCCATTGTAGTCTATTACTGACAGGAGACAAGATTTTCCTGGAGTTCTAGAAAGTGCCAGTCTGTACTGATTCCCCTTTAAATCAACCACCCTGCCCTGAGTTATCTGTGCCACTTTAATCACCCAGGAAACAGCCAAGGACCCAGATATAACTGGGAAGCTCTTGATTTATAATTACTGTGCCTCACAGGCGGTAATTTCTCCTCCACCACCCTGCCCTGGTCCTGCATGGTAGAACACAGTCCTCTGTTGTCAAGAGCTAGGAACTTCAAGTCTCAAATTAAATGCAAACAGATGGGTATCTCTCATCTGTGTTTTACTCTCTTCTCCAAATTATCCTGGAGAGAACAGGGGAGTAAGGAGCAGCTATCTCTGGCCAGCCTCGCTAATGAGCAGACTCATCTTCCTTGTCCTCCTCCTGCCATAATGAGAGAAGAATTGCATTTCTGTTTGGCAAACCAGTATCAATATTTCTAGAGTGATTTCTAGAGTTAAAGAAAACAACCCCAGGCCTTATTCATCCTTTGGTAGCTCGGATGAGGTTACAGGGAGGATTGCGGGGGCCGTGGGTTCCCTTCTGCCTGGTCTGACCCTCTACTCATGCAGAGCAGCCTGGAAAGAAGCTAGGTTAGGGGCCCTTCACTGTCCTGGAAACTGACTCCTTCACTCAGCCTTAGGTAGAGACCCACCCAGGAGATACAGATGGGGCTACAGCTGGGCTTTTTTGTTTCTTGCTCCATGGTTTCCTACTAAAGTGATATTTTCAAACTTAAAAAGCCACATACTCTTTTAGAAAGTGAAGTCAAATACAAGAACTCAGCATATAAATCATCTGAAGTGGAAATGCTCCAGGTGAAGTGTGGTCAGCACAGGTGGTGGTGGTTGTGGGACCCTAGTGCAGGGTCCCCCGTACTCCCATTGACCCTGTAAACTCCTTCAGGGAACCCTGGGGCTCTACAACACCTAATTTTGAAAGCTTTGCAGTAAACTCTGTTGTCTTGATTCTCAGTATCTACACTGGGGGAAGAGCATTTGGAGATTTGGATTCTAGTTTTTTTAATTTTAAACCAACCAGAGATTAGAGATCCTGCTTGTTGTGCCTCCTGCCATGGGTACTGACTGAAGAATGACAGGGAAGCGGCCCTCTGTTTTCAGAAGAAAGGGTCAGGAAGCGATCAGGCCTCTGAGTGAGATGGACCCTGCTTTTGGAAGTGCCTGCCTGAGTCCCAGCTGAGTGCACTCAATGTTTCTCCTTTGAGTCTGTCTGAGGGATCCCCCACCTTGGATGCTGGAAAGAAATGGTCTGGAAGTTCTTAATCTCGGGTTGTCAGGAGCAGTTCTGTGTCCACCAACCAGATGTTGACTGTTCTAAGCTAAGAATGCTGCAAGCTGAGTCTCCTAGCTTCTGAGATAGGGATGATAGTGTGAGCTGGAGTGTTGGCTGATTCTGTGAGATCAAGGGCTTTAAGAAGGGGACTGATGAAGTTTCTGGTTCATAAGAAATGCTCTATATTCATTGGTACTTAACTTCATGGGTTCATTTTTTATTCAACAAATGTTGATGTGAAACCCCGGGCCCTGGCTGGTTGCCAAGGATACAGGCTGGCTGGAAGGGCGGCTGGCTGGGAAGGACAGGGCTGCACGGAACACTTGGTCCCTGCTGCTCGTACCTGTGCCAAGGCGCTCATTGTCTGTAGCCCCTTCTCAGAGCACAAAGAGATTACAAGGGGCATTCGGTTTTAAAAATATTTTTTTAAAGAAGTGGTCATGATGGTGTTGTTACTAGGGGGCGGGGACCGTTTTTGCTCCCAGCAATTCTTATGAACTTATGATGATGTGTCTCAAAGAAGAGGCTGGGCTTTTTCTCTTTTATCCTTCCTTGTTACACAATCCTAGCATGTAAGTTTAAATCCTGTGGGTGCAGGTCAACTCTCTCGTTTGATGGAAAGGGAAGGCTCGTAGAGTATAGACTTGACCAAGGTCATTCAGCTAGCCATTGGAAAAGCTGGTCTGTGTACTAGTTCCTGGGCTCAGGGCTTTGTTCTTGGCTATACCAGGCCACATGGAGCATCACTTTGGCTATGTGAGATCATTTTCCTGGTCCTCTTCTGTGGGAACCTTCCTGAATCCATGCCCTCTCTATGGTGATGCTAAGCTGGGCAGGTCTGGACTGACGGGTCCCTTCAAGGGCGAACCTTCAAGGAGAGAAATGCCTCATTTTGTGGACTCCTGGGCAACCCCCAGTTCCGACTTCTTTTCCTTTTGAACTTCCCCAGGTTATAAACCACACAATTAAGGGCTTGCTAATAAGCCATCCGTCTTGTCCCACAAAGAGAGAGCTGCAGGCCTCCTGCAGGCTTCCTCCTCCTGTGGGAGGGGATCAATGCCTTATCTCATTCGGGCCTTGTGGAGAGGAAGGAGAGAAATGAAAGCACTTAATTAAGGCGCAGAGGAGCGGAAAGGGAACACTGCGTCCTCCCTGGTACCCCGTACCTGCCCTCTGAAGGCAGCGTGCACTGGAAGGTCTGCTGAGACTGGGCCTGCTCAGGGGGTCTGCGTGGCCCCCGCCCCCTTACCAGGGATCAGAGGATGAGGTGTGGAAGGTGAGAGCGACTCTCCTGGACTCAGCTCCACTCGCCCCAACAGGAAATGCCCCATTCTTCACAGCTTATTCTGTTTCCAGGCTAAGCAGGCCTGGCTCTGGCTGCGGGCAGTGAACAGAGCAGAGAATAGCAAGAACTCTACCGAAAAATATGCTCTGGGGTCTGAGGTTTGCCTTCTTTCAGGTAAGCAGGGCTTTCTTGGCTCTGTGTAAGTGTTTATAGACGACAGCCCCTTTTACACGCTCCAGATATGAAGGGCTCCACACGGCCTTCCACATATCCCCTGAGATGTATCCTGGGGTGTGCCCATCAATGGTGCCCAGTGCTGCCCCCGGGAAGCTGAGTGTCCATGTGTGAAAAGCAGCGCACACTTGGAAGACCTGAATTTTCCAGGCCGTAGGCATTGTTCTCCGTGGGTTCTCCCCCGTGCTCCTAGGTGCCTCTGTCCTCTGTGAGCTTGGCTGGTGATATCCGGGCAACTCTTGTTCCCTTGGCTCCTACACCTTCTATCCTGATTGATATCACGCTGTCAAGCTTCACAAGCCCTAGGCCCCTGGGTGGGCTCCTTAGCCCTGGCCTTTCCAAACATGACTCCTGTCTCACCTCTAGTCCTTCACAGCCAGCTCTGGGACAAGAAATACCACTTGTTTGGTTCTGTGATCATGAGGATCCTGGCTGCAGGGAAAGGACAGGTAGGGTGACAGAGCTCAGAGTGTCCTGGGCTTGGATGAAGGGTGGCTGCTCTCTACCCTAGAGGGACCCAACACAACTGTCTTGCTTCACCCTGCCCTGTGGCATGGGCCTAATTGTTGCCTTCCTCTTCTCTCAATCTACTCCAGGGCATCAGAGGTACAAGTGGCATGAGCATGGAGCAACAGTGGGCAAAGCTGACTGTCCCGATAGGTGTAACTTGCCTTCTCCACATCCCTGCAAGACAGACTTGGTGGGCCTACTGAGTAGGACGCTCCAGCATGGAGTTGTCAGTGCTCATGATTCATGGAGGGCAAAGTTTGCTGAGAGACTGATCAATTCACTGAATGTTTTCTTAAAGCAATAAAGGAAGGAGAACTGACCCCGCTCCAGGTGGGTTCTGTACAGTGTTGCCCCTTGCTGTCACTCATAGGCGTAACTGCGCACAGCTCTGACCTTACCCACCATTCCTGCTCCCCAGAGTGTGGGGTGAGCCTCGGGCAGAGGGTTCAAGGTTGGTTTCTGTCCTGGTGACTAATGTAGCCTTCAATGCCCTCGTCTCTTGGAGTCTGATTTCTCACTCACGTTGCACACTCCCAAGTCCCATCTGCCATGAGGAAGATGCCTCCCAGTAGCTCTCCAAGAGCTTGGTTACCTTCTGCCTCTTTTGTTCTGGGTGTTACCTTGTACCAGGCATCTCCTCTGCCTACGGAGTCCAGCTGTTGGCTCCATAACCAGCCCTAGCACTTTGGACAGAGTGATACTTCTTTCTCTTTCTACTGAGAGCTTGGATGCCTGAAGGACACACACACACACAAACACACACACACACACGCACACACACACACACACACACACACACACACACACAGAGCAGCTACATATGTGCAAATCTGAATGTGTGAGTCAGTGATGACCCAGAATCTGTTCATACTGGCCTGCAAGAGCTGATTGTTACAAGTTTAGAAAACTTGTGAGACAGATGTTAGACTATTGGCAGGTTGAAATAAACTATGGCAGGAGTATTTACACTAGGGGAATTGATAAATGCTACAAATCAGCCCCTGCCCCAGCAGATTTCCCAGCATACTACTGGACTAAGTTCATACTCATGCTCTAGGCCATCCTTTGCTGTGGGATCAGGAGCAGCTGGGTAAATACTGTCTCCTTCCAGTCTTCAGACAAGTTGGAGCTGTGTTCTGCACAGCTCTCCTCCTTCAAGGGTCCCATCAGAGCCAAGTCCCAGTTCCTGGATGGTCAGATAATGCACCTTTGTATTGGATCTACATCCTTCTTAGCGTCTCTCCAGCTCTCACTCTGATTCCCTGGGATCCCCTTCCTTTGCCAATAAGCTTCCTTACATGCAAACCCTTGTCTCAGACTTTTTCATGGCTAGAACTACTGTTTAAGAATAGGCTATGCTTGCTTGCTTGCCTGGCCCAGAGTGTACCATTTTTGTGCTTTTATTCCCATGGTTTTTATTTCTCTGTCTAGTTGTGGCATATTTTTGCAGAAGAGAGACTTTCCAAAGCAATAGCTTTTGCCTTGGGATATCTTCTGTAGAAGTGGAAAGGATTTTAAAATATTCCACTGATTTAGGCAGCAAAATAAACATCTTTTGGCCTAAGTGGTCTCTCCAAGTCTTTGGTCTGTTATTCTAACAACTTTTCCCCTTGATTAACTGAGTTCCATTTGCAAGTATAACCACCACCTGTGTCTTCTCGTGATTGGATTTCTCCCTCGTGTCTCCAGGCACAGCTGTCCAGGAACTTTAAAACTGGAGGTTCCATCCTTAAAGCCTCAGCTCTCCCTCAAACAGATTTTATATGTCTTAATCATGTTTCCAATTTCTAATCCAAACTATCTGCTCTAATCTGTTTCAAATTTTGCCCACTGGTAACTGGTCTGTGATTCAATTTCCCGTTTTTATGGATATATACCACATTTTGTTAATTTTTTATTTTTAAAAAGCAAAACAAAAAAGGGTCAAAATAATACAGAATTAAAAAAAGAACAGTAAGAAAACAACACTACTTAATATATTACATATTGTTATCTTAGAAGTAGTTGTTCAAGTTACAAAATCACATTTTCAGCAGCATCTCTTGGGTTGTACTTAGCTGAATCGGTTGGGTGAGATGGTTGGAGTTAACTTCTACTTACTTGGGTCATGAACAGCAGTTCTTGTGATTATCTCCTCCAAAGTGATCATGCCCCCCAAAAAGAGCCAGGAGGGAAGAGAATTGGGCATTCCTGCCTTCTCTGTCTCTCTATGAGTGTTCACCTTGGGAGCAAGGAAAAGCATTTCCCAATCAGTCTCATTTGGTTTACACAGCCCCATGAGATCTGTGCTCCTTGTCATTAGACCATAATGGGAGTGATAAGAAAGATGAAGACAGAAGAATAATCACCATCAGGATCCTGGAAAGGCACGTGGAAGAGAAAAGACATGGTGATGGTCAATAGAAAGATCCTCCATAGGAGTGCCAGGCTGGCTCTCTGAAATCTCACTGGAATACCTGGGGAGTTGGTACTGTCAGGAACCTCCCGGATACTCCCCACTGACCCTCCCAGGGGTCCTCAGAACTCTGCTTCCTGCTCTGGATGCAAGATTCTTGTATTCCATTTCCTGAACGACAGAAGGAATGGCAATGCGTGGGGCTGGGTTCTGTTCACTGTCAGCCCATTGGTAGAGTGGCATATTTTTGCAAAGCCCAAAGGGAGGCCATAAACAGGAGAACCAAAGTTCTGAGATCCAGTTCCTGCTGCTGCTCTCTGTAAGGAACCAACATAACAAGATCTTTATGACTCTGAAGGACTATCTCTTTGTCCTGGTCTTCTGCCCTTTGAGTTCCATGATAGAGATAAACTGAATGCTTCTACTGTCTGTATGCTACTGAACGTTCTTCGGTCTTCCATGCAATCAGGTTGTGGCAATGAGTGATTCTACCCAATGAGATGTGGGCTAACTTGATGTAAGTGACTTTTAAGACAGCTCTTGAAAACATTATATGAACATATTCAGTCCTGTATTTTCTGTTTGGCAACAATAATAGAGGCTGAAATCTAAGCATGACAACATTACATGACAGAGGAGCTTGGATTCCTGAGTCACCACTGGAGGAGAACCACTTGAGAGAGCCATTGGAGAGCCATCTTATCCTCCTGATTTGGCCTTTGCCTCCTGATGTTATATATCATGGTAGGCTTTGAAGGTATAATTAAGATTTTAGTCAGATGATCATATGGTTGTCCTGTATTAACTGGGTAAACCCAATGTAATCACACGAATCCTTTGAAGAAGAAGTCAGAGAGCTTTGAAGGGTAAGAATTTGACAAATCACTGCTCACTCTGTAGGTGGAAGAGGCCATAAGCCAAGGAATGGAGACAACATCTAGAAGCTGAAAACAACCCTTGGTCAAGAAGCAGCAAGGACCTGGGGGCTCCAGTTCTGTTCTGCCAACAACTGAGTAAGCTTGCCTCTTCCTAGAGATTTCTGATAAGAGCTCTGTTAGCAGACACCTTGATTTTCTTTCTGTGATACCCTAAACCAGTGGTGGTGAACCTATGGCACACCACTACAGTGGGCTCTTTGTTATCATTGAAAGCTCTAATGGGTTCATCACCACTGCCCTAAGCAGAAGGCTCAGTGAAATCCCATTTTATACTATTATCAGATAACAAATGAGTATTGTTTTAGAAGCCAACAGCAAAATGATTAGCAATAGTATACTGATACAACCATGTAGGATTTTATAGTCATAAAAATCCTATAATCTACTGAGATTTTAGAGCCTATCTCTTGTAGCAGCTAATGATGCTCACTCTGACTAATATAGGTTCTGTTAGCTGCCAGTGTGCAGGGATCCCTACTGTAGCAGGAAACAGAATGGAAAAGAGACTGAATTCTAAGTTAGTGCTTATTTAGATCTCCTGGAGAGTTAATAGTCTCAAATGGGGGCTTTCACAGTCTTTTTTCCATTGTTATAACAAACTACCTGAGGCTGGGAACTTTATAAAGAATAGGAGTGGTTTATTTAATACATAGATTTGCAGGCTGAAAGTTCAAATAGTATTGTGCTGGCTCTGGCAAGAGCTCTCTTGGCTGCATTATATCATGGCAGATGGCATCCTGGTGGGAACATCTACCAAAGGAAGACCTCACGTGGCGAGGCAGGAAGCCAGAGCTGGTAGAGGCCAGCTTTGCTACTTGATAATAACCCACTCTTTTGGGAACTAACTGAGATCCTATGAGAACTAAATCTCTTTTAAGGGTAGGGCCACCAATGGCTTAACAACTTCCATTAGGCCCCACTTCAACACCACCACCCTGAGGACCAAGCCTCCAGCACATGAATCCTTGGGGGCCAAATCACACCTAAATCATAGCAGGTTCTCAGAGAGAAGTGAAGCCGAGGTCTCATGGGTCTTGGGAAGCAGGAAAGTGGCTCACAAAGAGAAACCTAGAAGAGGGAGAGGTGGGTATTCAAGATCACACAGCAAAATATTAGGAAAGCAGAGGCCAGGACTCAGGCCTCTTGTAGCCAGGCCCAAGAAAAAGTGTGTGTGAAGCTTTGCCTGCATAGGCACCATGTGCGTGGCATGCAGGATTCTTTTTCTCCAGCCCCTGGGTCTGAAGGGTTAACGCTACTCTGCTCAGGAAGCTGAGAAGTGCAGCCTCTCCGCTTTGGTAATTGAAATCAATTTCTCAGCCTTATCTTTAGGAAACCTATATAGTCTAGACTGTAATCTGAAAGCTTGGGCTCAGGCAACTTTTAAATGAAAACCCCTCTGCAAGGGCGGGTGGGGGGAAAGGAAGAAAGGAACAAGCGGCTCACCTCTTTCCACAATTTCTCAAGGAGCACATGAGTGTGTAGGGATGTCTCTTTTTTTTCCTCAAGGTATTTGCCTTCTGAGTATGTGAGATTGTATTTGAGGATGTCTGAGGGTATATGTATATGCAGATGGGGTGGAGCGTGATGGTGGAGTGTGTTAGTGTGCATGTGTTGGGTGGGGGAGAGTGTATGTGAACGTGTGTATCCTCGTGTGTGTGTGTGTGTGTGTGTGTGTGTGTGTGTGTGTGTGTAACAGGACATGGTGAAGGCCTTTTTTCTGTGTTTGTATTTGCCTCTGATCTGTAAGTGTTTGGATGAGGGAGGTGGGTGAGAGCGTGTTATGAGAGTAAATATGTGTGTGCAGATATCTGAGTAAATTCATGGGCTTGTAAATATGTTTGAGATCAGAGCATTGATGCATATTTATGTGTCTCATTTTGGAGCACGTTAGCCAATGGTGCCTCATCTCTCAGTGCTCTTGGGCCTTGGAACAGTCCTATTATGTATTGAATGGCCTTACAGATGTGCCTCTTACCCACCAAACCTTTCTCAGCTACCGAGGTTTCCCTGTGCACTCAGAAAACACAGACCCTCCACTGGCTACCCTGGAGAGGCTTCTCAGCATTTCCCCCTTCCTGGAAGTTGCTCAGCTTCCTTTAGGACAGTGCCTCTTTAAGGGACGTGTGCAGGGAACCTAGGTCGGCTCAGTTCACAGAGCTGGGCACATTCAGCACCCTGCAGTGGTCCCTAGGAGAAGGGTGCAGGATTTGACAGCCTCTCCTTACAGGATTAGGGGGAGGTCCTCAAGGTAGTGACACAGCAGGTGGATTCTCTCTTGCCAAAGCTGTGCTTCTATACACAGATCCATGGAGATGATGGCACCCCCCCATTCTCTGCTCCCATCCCAGCAGAGGGTCCCCCACCCTTCTGAAGTCCCATGGATTTCTCATTTGAAGTCAGTCAGCCTTGAAATCCCTGCCAGTGATTGCAGGGTAGTTCTGGGTCTGGTAATCAATGCCAGATGCTCAGCTGCCCAGGGTGGGGGGACAGAGGTGCACTTTTCCTGGGCTCCAGGAAAGACTGGAAATGGCATGAGGAGGGCCTGGCCTGGGGATGGTCTCACCCTATTTGAGTTTCATGCCCGTCAGCTCAGATAGGAGGAGAGACCCAGGGTTCCTGGTGTTAGAGTAATTGTCTCCTGGAAAGGGGTAGGGACGGTGAGTATCAGGGAAAAAAGGACAAGCATTTGACTGGCTTGAGGACACAGAAAAAGCTTGTGGGTTTGCAGGGAGCATTGTGGGTGGAGGTGGAGGCAGCATAGGAGTGGGAAAGCCAGTCTTGGGTCTGTGACAAACTAGCATCAGCCATAGAGTATTTGAGATTGGCATCTCTAACGTGTTCAGTTCTCAATTAGGACATCTGGGGACTGATCCAGTGCTAAGTGACAACACGTGTGGTGGTGCTGGGGCTGACAGCAGTGGTGATAGTTTAAGTATTAGTGGTGATACTGAGAATACGCTGTGGTCAGAGGTGATATAAGGAAAAGGATAGTGATTGGTTATGGCGGAGTTAGAGGGGATAGTGTTGATGGTCTGGGGAGCAGTGAAGGGGGATGTGATGAAAGTGGCAGTTTTGTCAGTGGCGATATGAGAGGTGATGAAGGTGATATAATTGTAACGTGACAGTGGTGATGGACGGTGTAACAGGATGGTGAGGACTTTTGCAAAGGTAATAGGTAGTAGGGCATAGACAGGGTACTATGAGATCCACAGATGGGCTGAGGAAGTGAAGGAAGGAGCTGGGTCCAGAAGCAAGGCTGCAGAGGACGTGGTGGGAACCAGATGAGCGGCCCATGGTGGGAGCAGATACTGTAAGGGGCCAGCAGTTAAAGCCAGGCAGAAGGTTACCAGTTCAGTGGCCATGTGGTGCTGCAGGTTCCCTGAGAAGGCAAAATGCAGATCCCAGGGAAACAGGGAGCTCAGCTGGAGTCAGGAACCAAGTAGGGAAATGAGCAGGTGGACAGCGCGGGTTCCCGAGGTTGACTGCATAGGTGAGTGCATGGGAGGGGGGGGTACTGGGGAGGGTACCGTAGATCATGACACATCGTACCTTGTTCTCAATAAGCCTGAAAGAACAGGAGCCCTGAGCCAATGGAGATGAGAAGCACCCTCAAGTGAGGTGGCAGGCAAGGCAAAAGGAGTACCAGCTTGGTACTATAAGGCCTGGGCTAAACACTAATTCTTTTTTTTTTTTTTTTTGTATTTTTACCGGTACCAGGGATTGAACTCATGACTGCCTGCTTGCAAGGCAGGTGCTTATGCCGCTGAGCTAAATTCCCAGCCCTAAACACTAATTCTTATTAGCTATCCAACCTTGTGTGATTCTGTTCTATTTCATAGACTGGGCATATCAATGCCTACCATATAAGGATGTCAAGAGGACCAATGTGTGTCAGGTCATAGAATCAGTGCTCAATAGAGGTGACATTCTCAATTCCCACAGGTAACCTTCTTTTCCAAATATGCTCACACCCATTCCAGGAGGGAACAAGGAGCTCTGCTGTGAGATCCAACAGCCAAGGGACAGGCTCATAATCTTTTCCCTGGAAAGAGCTGGCCAGGAGAGCCTGAATCAGCAAAATTAACAGGGGTTCATGGCCAACATGCCAAACTGGGAATGGGGTGAATGCTTTGCATCCCAGAAGCTTGGCAGCACCTGCCCCATGCTTGGGTGTCTGCAATCTTCGGTACTGTGTGCTCCTGCAGTGATCGGTGACTAAATATCTGTGTGCCTGATTTGGTCTCTAATTGCTTAAATAGACTCAGAAATCAGTGTCCATGGCAGGCTAAGAATATCGTCCAATCCCTAAATGAAGACCCACCCCTGCCAAGAGATGGGTTAGAGCTTATCAGGGCCTCTCTTTTGTGGTACTGTCCTGTGATGACAAAAACTCAGGTTATAGAAACCAACAGATCAAAGGTTAAATAAGATCTGTCTCCTTTCTACTTGTCTTTGGACAATATCTTAAGTGTTCTTAATACCCAGCCTTCCTTCCTGTAACACAGGAGTGGTGTTAGCAACTTCACATGTTCCTATGGGCTTGAGTATGGCAAATACTCAATGAAATAACCCCACAATTCCAGAACTGACTGACATTTTGATACAACATGAGACTCCTGATCTGCAGACATGGTGAGATACTGAATATGCATTGCCTGCTGTTGCTGAGTTTATGCTGATGTGGTTATGCAGTGACATAACAGCATACGCAACGTGGCCAGTACATGTGGCTCCCTTCACATACAGCTGTGCTATAGCACTTGTTGTATTCCCAGTCTGGTTCTGCATGGGGCTTAGTGTTCTGCCAGCCCTGGTGGTCCTATTCTCTGGTAGAGAGTGGAGAGGAAGATTCTGTGGCCCAGATTCACCTGCCTGAGCCTTGGATATTGGGCTCCCAAGGATGGATCAGTCTCTCAGTCCAGTTCACAAGCCCCTGACTTGGACCAAGTGTTGAATCCATGAACTTCTGGAGTTTTTGAAAGTGGCATTGATGTACTTTGGGGGCCTCATTGTCCCTATCCTTACAATGGGAAAATCACTCACCTCATGTCTCTTGTCTTGGTGGCATTGGAAGAGGGAGGAGTCCAATGAATGTTGTAGATTGGCAAGTAGGGCTGGGGGACAAGGAGCTTCTGAAGTAGCCAGGAGGCCTGATTATAAAATACAGAGAGAAGGGAGGCAGAGGTGTGGGAAGGGGCCTCTCATTAGGTGCCAAGAGAAATAGAGAGACACAGCCAGGGAAATAAGTGGAGGCAGGGAGAAGGAAAAAACCAGAAACAGATCAAAACAGGCCGAGTGACACACATAAACAGACACAGAGACACACACTGAAAGGGAACCAAGACTTCATCAGAGAGGGCCTGCGGAGACACAGTGACATAGAATCAAAATCACGAGGATGCACAGACATGTGTGCCCCAGATCCAGAGGCAGCACAGCAAGAATGCAGACAAAAGTACACACACACACACACACACACACACACGCACACGCACACACACACGCACACGCACACACACATGTATGTGTGTAAATGTACCCTGTACCCTGAAGAGGCACACACTGTGCCAAAGCATAACAGCAGAGCACCATCTCGGCCACCAGAGCTAGTTGTGTCAGGTGCCTGTCCCCCCTCTTTCAGACCATCATTCTGGGATCAGGCTGGCAAGAAGGGGGCATTTCTGGGCACTGTCATCTGGTTGGAGACCTATGTCACTTTCTGGGCCAACTGACCCACGTCCTTCCAAGGAAGGCTCTTTGTACTGTTGGTGGAGATTTGCTGGGGTGTGGTGGGGAGGAGGGAGACAGGCGGGGGAGGTGGGGGACAGTGTAAGGTTGTCTGTGGTGCTACTGGCTGCCCCCACAGCTCCACTGCTCCTCTACCCTCATGCATGGCCCAGGCATCATGTTTGGTGCCTCCCATGATCTCCCATAATCCCCTGGAGGGATCTCCTAAGTACTGTCTCCTGGGCTCTGTACTGCACCCAGAAACAAGGTGCTCTGATGACCCAGGAGAAGCCTCCATGCTCATGCTGAGCAGGAGCACACTGGGGGGCCAGTGTCAGGCCTAGGGTGACTGTAAATCAGAGCATTGTGATGCATAAAATCTGGGAACATGAGTCTATGAATTGTAATCGAGCATGACGAAATCTCATCAACAGAAGTAAATATGAAATGCAAGATGACGAGATGCACAGATGTGTTCCTTGTTCTTCATGCCCTCCCCCAGGGTGCACCCACGCTTGCACACAGCTCCACCCCTGGATTTATTCTCTGCACACACCTAAGTTTTTCAGGGCTTGAATCAGCCACTGTGTTCTTCGTTTTCTTGTCTCCCAAGAAGCTGAGTGGTCTCCTGCTCTGGGGCAAGGCAGGAGCTAGCTCACTTCTATCGTCCATTCAGACAGAGGCTTTTGGTTGGAAGGGTCTGGATGAGCCAAACTCTCCACCATCTGCCAACCTGAGCACCTATTTGCCATCTTGTCTGTGCTGAAGGCCATCATTCTCGCGGTCCTAGAGCCTTTGCTGTGCTCATCTGTATGCAGAGTTCCAATAGGGGGCTGGCACAGGCAGGGTTTTGCAAACTTATTTGGCCATGGATAACTTTCCAGCCACAGTTGATATTGGCCTCAGCATCTCCTGGGCTCATATTCCCTTTGAATAATGTTGGGATAAGGCCAGTAGACACATTACCAGATTGCAAAGTCATTTGGGGCCCAAGTAGGACCCCGGCTTGAAAGAGGGTAGAGGTGCTCCAGCCTTCTGACCTTTTGAAAAGAGTGGCAACTTTGTAATCTCATGGAAGGTTGGGAAGGGGCTGTATAGGGGTGGCTTAGCTCAAGGAACAGAAGTGAAATCTGGCTCCAGACATGTTGGTCTAAGATTCCTGATGGTAGGACTTGTCCTGAGTGTGGGTAGGACCTGTGAATATGAGGTGTATCACTTCTGTATCAGGTTGTGACTTTGGACAAAGATGAAAGGATTTTTCAGGGGTACATAGGTTTCCTAATATGTTGACAGTTAACTAAAAGGGCCTGACTTATTCAGGTAAGCCCTTCAAAGAGGATCTGGAGGTGAAATAGAACTTGTTTTGGTCTTAGAGGTTGTGCTCATGAGTTCTACAGCCATCAGGAGACACAGTCTGCCAACAACCACATGGACTTGGAAGAGGATACCAAGCCTCAGGTGAGAACCCAGAGCCCTGTCCAACCCCCTCATTGTATCCTTGAGAGGCCCTGCACTGAGCATAGGTGGCTGGGTTGCACTCTTGACTCACTGACTTTGTAAGATTGGAGTTGGGTGCTGTTTGTGGTAATTTGCTCTTCAGAAAAATAGAAAACAAATGCACAGACATTCTGCACCATGAAGGTACACAAATACACACAAAGATACCACGTATACATAGATAAATGTGTGCAGACAGCAACATCCACATCTCCCCATTTGTATGTGTGCCATATGTATGTCCTTACATATATAAACACATGTGAAAATGAAAGCACAGGCATATTCTAGTTATGTGTACATATATGTGCATTTTTCCATAGATACTGCTGAGGCATGTGAGTAGTCTTGACATACACTCACACTGACATAAACATTCCAGACACAGGTGCTTATATGTGCACATGTACAATAATAATGGTGACAAATTTGTTCTGAATGATTCCTCCATGCGAGGCTTTTGTCTAAGTTCTTCATACATGTTAACCCACTGAATCGGTGCTCACAAGTGTACATGTGATATGTATGTTAATGTATACGTGTGATACAATGCACATTGACCTTCTTGTCACCAAACTTCTGGAAATAGTGCACTGTCCTGTGCTTGGGTGAGAAAGTGAGGAAACTATCATCGGGGCTGTTTCTGGTGGTCTGTGTACCCGCTTCTTTCTCTGTATTAGAAGGGGATTAAATCCAACAAGCTTCTTCCTCCCTTTCCCAGGAGTGGTCCTGCAAGCTGCCCATATGCTGACTGCATCTTTCCACTAGGTGGTGCTAGACTGGCATCTGTGGGCTTGGGCACCCAGCCACCTGGCTGCCTGCTGGGGGCAGTCCTTGCCCCTTGGGTGAGGGAAAGCAGACTTGGTGAAGTAAACATTGCTGGTCATGGCATCCCTATTCTGTATCTGCTTTTTTTTTTCCTAACATATTTCAATTTGTCCTTGGAACCATAGGTTCCTAGCATCATTGATGCTCTCATCAGCCAGGAGCTAAGCCTCAGGTAAACATTGCTGGCCAGGTCCTGGACTGGCCTGACACCCTTTACTGATTTACTTCAAAAACTCTATGCACATCATAAAGGCCCAAGCACTGTTCTAATTCTTTACAAATATCAATTCATATAATCCTATAACAACCTTATGAGGCAGGTATTATTTTTACCACTTTACAGATGAGGAAACTGAGGTCCAGAGAAGCTAGGTAACTCACACAGCTGACAAGGGGTGAGAAGGGAAGGATTCTATGCTCCACTTTAGAGATGGGCAACTGCATAGCGAGGTGCCAAGGATAGACTCTATGGAGGATACTTGAACTTGGAACTCAAGCCTAGGGCTGGCTTTTCTTTCTGAATCCTGGGTTGTATCAAGCTGAACCCTGAAGTCGCTGCTGAGCTGAGGGTGGGGACAGGAGTGGAAGACACCTTCTTTGCCTGCTTTGATGATTCAACACTAGGGTTTGGAGCCCAAGAAGCAACTTGCTTAAGTGGGTTTCACCTAAGGGGATAAAGGGAGGTTCAGCTCCCTGCGGTTGCCCAGCATAGGTGAGTCTATAGACTCAGACACCAGAATGGGCTTTTTACAAGATACACAACCCATTCTACACTCAATTGCGTCCCATAAATCAGGTTAACCTTTTCAGCACGGCTCGGAGAAAATTAATTACTCATATCGGAGCACATGACCTTTTTCCCAGGCAGGACGAAGCGAGCTGCTCTGGAGCGCTGGGCTTGCTGCTCCCCACACTGCGGCAACCCAGCCTTTAGGGCCCACCCCAGGGCCTGCAATGCAACCTCTGTTCTTCCCGGGGGACCACGTGTTGCTGCTCGATGACCCTCCAGAGCCTGAATCCTCCTCATTCTACACAGATGGTGGAGAGAACTCTTCTCGGCTTCTCCTGCAGACCTGGGCTTGGCTGAACAGGGTGGAGGGAGAGGAAAGGAAGGGAGAAGTATTTGAATGTTCTATGTTCCTGCCTATGGAGAATTATTTTAGAAACCCAAGAGAGCCCTTAGTGGAATTCAGATGGTAGGCTGACTACTCTGCCAACTTCACGTCACACTTTGAAACCACCTAACTAGCGAACTAACGTTTGACTAAGGGACCTTCAGCCCCCTAAGTAACCAACCAGTGACCCAAGCAAACACTAGTCCATCACCCACCTAACCATCTGACAGACAGCCACACAGAAACTTTGTACTGCTCGAGACTCATTTTTATTTTGTGCAGCCCTGGGGAATATTGCTGAAAAGGACATAGGTCCTGCCCCCCCTGAGCTTAAAATGTTCAGTCGGGAACACAAGATATGAAGGAAGTAACGAGATGATGCAGAATATTTATCTGAGGGCAGACTCTGAGTTAACCTTGAATTTTTTTTTTGTTCTTCTAGGACTTGGTCGGCGTTTGTCTTTTCTGTATCTGTAGTTGTCAGCTGTTGGCAACAGAGGGCAGGCTACTTAGTGTCATTTAGTCTCTTGACCATTGTCCCAGCCACACATGCGAGTCCTGGTAGTGAGGACAGGATACAGATGTTTGGAGTTTTGCCTTTGAAGTTGACCAGATTTTCTCCTTGAATCCTGGCTTTGCCACTTATTTGCTGGGGGTCTTTGGGCAAGGTATCTAACCTTTGAGCTTTCATTTTATTGTCCCCCTGATGGGTATCATAAGGCCTGGCTTTCAGGGAAGCTGTGTAGATTCAATAAGAGAATGTTTGTAGAGTGCTTAGCAAAGTGCTTGACACTTAGTAAATGCTCATTAAATGTCAGTTGTAATAATTATTTTTATCAGTTGCCAGTAGGATTCTTGGCAAATCCAGTTCTTAAACTGAGGCTAGAGAAACCATGTGCTTTGCAGAGAGTGAAGGGGGTGATCAGCTGGCTTGCATTTCCTGCCTGCCCTGATGTGCTTGTGCCCCTGACCTTGGATCCCAGCAGGATCCAGAGTCTCTTAGTATCCCAGTTGTGGCCAGGGGAGGACAGGCAATGCCAGGCCCTCTGAATGCAGGAAGTTTTTGTTCTCACCATGGATTGCAGTTCTAAATCTCATTGGCAGAATCTCTTGCCTGGAGGGCACCAAAACTCATAAAAGCTCCCAGTCTGTGGCCTCTTGCTCATCTGTAGGGTTTCTCAGGTGGTGGAGTCAGGGGTTGCATGAAGCCAGAGGACTTCATGGCAATGAGGAGGGTATGGCCACTTGGTGGAAGATAGGAAAGGGTCCAAGGTGCCATTAAGCTGCAGAGGGTGCTCTAGGGTGGCTAGGCTCATTGTGTGTGTCATGCCCAGGTGCCATCCTTTGCACAGGGGACACCATGGTGTGTCATCACAGATTTCTGAGGACTCTGAGATGAACCGACCCAGCTGTGATAGGAGCCACATTCTTAGACGTGTACCTGCACATGCAGGTGCCCTGCCTGGCTGGTCTCCGGTGCCTCACTCACCAGGTGACCCTGAGCTGTTTCCTTTAGATTATTTGTCTCGGAGCTGCCAAGCATTCCATTTCCATGTGTGACTCTGTGCCACGTTACTCTGGTTTGGTCAGCAGTGGCCACGGACTCAGTGGCCACTGGGAATTTCTCACAAAGTTCTGCAGTCTATTGACATTGGTCAGCCTGAGCTGGTCTTTGAAAGGAGGTACTTTGTGCTTGGGAGTAGGGGTCAGCCGTCTTTGGTTAGCCAGGTGTGCAAAGCTGAAGGGCAGGAAGTGGAGGTTTAGAGAACAAGAGAGAAAGTGAGGGTTCTGAGTTTCCATCTGCTTGATAACCCTTTGGAGGAAGTTTTCTGATCCCTCTGTTGGAGCTTACCAAACACCACTACATTCTTGAAACACCTGCTTTAAAAGACCCCATGCCTAGCTGGGTGTGGTGACGCATGCCTGTAATCCCAGCACGTGGGAGGCTGAGGCAGGAGGATCATTTCAAGTTTGAGACCAGCCTGGGCTGCAAAATGAACTCAAGGCCACCCTGAATGCATAGTGAGACCCTGTCTCAAAAAGACCAAAAAAAAAAAAAAAAAAAAAAAAAGGATTCCATGCTTGTTCCCTGGCCTCTGTTTCCCACAACCCCCAAACCTTTCAGAGAGCAGTGAGCTGGGGCTCCCGTCCTACCCCCCTGGGAGGTGAAGAGAATAAAGAAGTGGGGGGACGGAAAGAGGAAGTCATGGAGTCTCAGTTAAATGTGGGTGACAGAGAATGTCACAGGGGTATGAAGTGGATGAAGAGATCAGTGTCTTTGTGTTGTGTTTCTGTGTGCGATGTGGACACACGTGTACTGACAGAGAGAGTGACTGAAGTTTGTCAATGACACCCACTTCTGTGCAAAGAGATGGAGTTGGAGGTGAGGAGCCCCACAGAAATGCAAGGGCACCCAGAGGACAGGCAGCAGGCTTTTCCCTTCCCTGTAGGGCACAGGCCCCGAGCTGCTGTCTTCCGACAGCCTCTGCCCCATGCTTCCTGCCTCCGGGGCTACCCTGCACAACCGGAGAGGGGCATGCTGCTACCCCAGGAAGCCCCTGATCTCTGGCTGTGCCCCGCCACTGCCTGGTGGGATGGCTGGGGCTGTAGGAAGAGCCAGGGCTGCAGAGAATGCAGTGGTTAGGATCTGAAGTGGACATGCCTCTTACCTTCATCCCAACCCCAGACAGACATGCAGACACTCAGATGGGCTCTCTTACACATTCAGTTATGCACACCTAGCTAAGCCACGCTGACACACAGACACGCTCCAGCACACACTGATACACACATAGACATGCCCGTACAGTCATAGAACCACATGCAGACATACGCATAGCCATGCCCTCACGCACACCGACACACTGACATTCAGAGATATGCACACACACTCAGATGTACTCTTACACAAATACACACACAGACATTTGATGTTTAGTTACAGACACACACACCTCTGACACATTGGCATATACACACTAACAGCCACACAGATACATACTCTAAAATGCAAGGGTACACAGTCACTTACCTACACAAGCACAGACACACATGCAGACATATATTGTACACAGCTTTTCAGCTTTTCACCCAAATGTACAACAATATCCAGAAATGCGAGGACAACTGGTGACCCAGAAATACCCACAGACACCTACACACACAGATATCTACACAAACACAGATAACAGATACACTCCATTAGCCACAGATTCCCAGACAGCCACAGATGCATGCAAACAGATATGCAGACACTCATGGGCATGCAGGGGCAGACATGGCAGCACAGATATGTGATGCAAGACGTGTGCAGATAGTGCAGGTGCAAATTCACGGTAGACACACAGCTCCCCAGATTGCAGACACCCACAGCCCTATACAGATGTGCTTTGGATCTCTGAGGGCAGCTGAGCTGTGGTGGCAGGGAGGCCCCACACCAGCTGGGCTCTCGAGTGTTGCTCTCTGGTTGGCCTCTTACATTACAATTGCAGAAAATGTCACTCACGGAGGGCAGAGGACTGTTCTTGTGTCATGGCCTCCAGCAGGGTTGTGTGGGGAGGGCACTGTTCACTCGGCTTCTACGAGAGGGATAGGCCTTGAAAAAGACTTTTGAGCAGGGTTTGACTTGGGGAAGGGGCAGGGCAGGATCTGGTAGGGAGTAGTGGAACCTGGGTGCCCCGAGGGTGCAGGCAGGAGGCCCTACTCCAGGCCGTGGACAGGCAGGCCTGGCTTCCCTAATCTAGACCTGGGTGCAAAGTACAGACTGACGGGTGCCTTGCTGGGACCGAGGACATATTAAGCTCCTACCCAGAAACAGAAGCCCTTAGCCTGATCCTGCTGATGTGGCCATGGCTATATATGTGTATGCAAGTGTGTATATCAAGGTATGCATGTCTGTGGGCACACATAGATGTATATATATGAGTTTAGGGTTATGTGTGCATATGCATACACATGAACATACATGTTCATATGCAAAGGCCATACATATGTATAGGTTTGCTGTTTACACACGTGCCAGATATGTATGCACTTGTGCACATGCATACAGATGTGTACGTGGGTACCAAGTCTGCATATACTTGTGGAAGTGTGGTTGTGCACACAATAATAGTGCTATCTCCTGAGCTGTCATCCCTGCCACTGTGTTCCTCAGCCTGGGGCAGCTCCAGATGTTGTTCCAGCATTCCTCATTCACTGCAGAAAATCAAACAAACAAATGAAAAATTAACGCCATTGTTAGCCAGGGACACCCCTGAGCTGCCGAAGCTGCCTCCAGCAGCCTAGCTGGCGCAGATGGCGGAAGCTGCAGGGCTCACCTTGGGCTTTGGCGCTGGTGCAAATAGGATCATCGGGAGGCTGGCAAGAGCAGGCTGCAGTGGCTCGGGTCGTAATGTGACCACAGAGGCTGTCAGGGCCTCCGGGTACTATCTGTGTCTCCTACCCACCCCCTTCACAAGTTTCCTGGAATATGTGGCCTCATGGCAGGAGGGGACCCACATACTTCCAGTGTGTAGCATATACGAGGTGCTCACTCAGTGATGTCCATGGGATTGATCTTTTCATGCAATTTCTCACAACAGCATTCGACAGATTGGGGATCTGAGGCTCAGAGGGGTTGTTTAGGTTACACAAGGCCATATAGCTTGTGAATTGAGGCACTACAGTTCCCATCTCCAGTGACCTCTCAAATTCAGGATCTTTTCACTATGTAGGAAGTGTGGATTAATGTGGTGGAAATGCCTGAAACACATGTGCTTAGAGACATACACTTAGGGTAAGAACTTTTCTGTCTCTTACACACACACACACACACACACACACACACACACACACATACACACTTGAATGCACCCTGGGTTTTTCTGATCCCAGTTCTTTCCGCATCCCCATTACCACAACAGCCTGGGCATGATTATATTCCTGCTTCCCAGGGTGAGAAGCACTCCCATCCAGAGAAATGGCAATGGTGCCTCATTATCCAGCCGCTTTCATTGTTCCTGGGACTTTCTCATTTGAATTCTTCCCCAGAATCAGAATGAGTAATTTTAGATGAAAATGCATAAAAAACAATAATTACCAGTGGCTGTGTAGTAGTAAACAGTTCTGCTGGTGAGCCCTAGCCATCCGAGGTCGTGCCTTTCTCATCCGATCCAGCCTTGAGCCTACTGTTCTGGAGCTGTGATTAACTGGGCTGGGGACAAACATCCAAGGGAGGAGGCAGAATATGCTGGGAGGGGTGGAGAGCTTCAGGAAGACCCTGGGAAGAGATCCGCATCCAAGGGGTGAGAAAGGTTTGGAGGTTCCTGGAAAACCCCTCCAGATATTATTACTCAAGCTGCTGACCCAGCTCTGGGTACCTGTGTCCATGGATACAGGGAAGCGACCAGGTGATATGTGTGTGTGTGCACGCGCATGTGTATGTGTGTGATTGTGTTTATGTGAGACAATGTGAGTGGTGCTACATGTTCTGGGTCTGGCCACATGTGTATTTGTGTCTTCATGTGGGTGTGACTACGGTTGTGGACTTGTGATCATTTGTGGCAGCATGTCCATGTGACTTCTCTGGATGGTCTCATGTGTCATCCATGTACATATCCATGGGAATGAAGGGGTCAAATGGCCAGGCATTGCTCTCTGTGCCTATGTGTGACTAAGTGGGTCCACATGCCTGTGTGTGGCTGTGGGTGACAATGTGTCATGTGTGCCTGACAAAGTACATGTGTACTTATGTGTGCATGGCACCAGGTCCCTGAGTGAGACTTGTGGTGTTGAGGCAGGGTGATGGTGATGTCAGAATTTGCCTAGAGTTGAAGGGTGTTTAGTAACAGTCATTTAAAACGTCACTGTTTGGGCCATGGTATTGCGGATATAATGAGGGACTGAATCCCTGGGGCTGGTGGTCATGAGAAGACAGGAATAATTACATTATATCCCAGTAACTGTAGCATCCTCATTTCTGATAGGTACTACAGAGGCACAGAACCCGGGGCTGTGTGAGACACTGAGGCGCTTAACTTAGCTTGAAGTAACCAAGGGTAAGAAGGGCTTCTTTGAGAAAGTGACATTCAGGCTGAGAACTAAGTAAGGATAGGAATCAGCCAGGCAAAAGGGGTGTTGGAGAAGGTCTGGGAAGGAAAAGTGTTCTGGGCAGAAGGAACAGTATGTGCAAAGACTCTATGAGCAAGACAGTGAATTTCTGGGAGAAATCGCAAAAAGGACCAGGAGAAGACTGGGAAAGTGGTGGGCACCAGATCTGGGCCCTTCTGGTAAAGGTTTTGGTCTCTATGTTATAAACAACCGAAAAGCAGGGAAAGTCCTCTTGACCACGCTCACTGTTTTGAGGGCTGTCAGGGTGCAGAGTGGGTGCATGAAATGGGGGAGAGGCAGGGATGCAGAGGCCCAGGCGAGGGATGGTGTTGGTTTAGCCTGGGAGGTGGGAAACAGTGAAGATGCAAAGAAGGGTCTAAGAGATGCGGGGGATAACTCGAGCTTGGCGTGAACGAGCGCTGACGGTGGGTGAGGGAGGGAGAGGAAGATGCCTCCCAGGCTTGGTTCCAGCTTCAGGCTCGTCGGAAGCACCAGGGTCTGCGATGGGTAGCAGGATGAGGAGCACTTGCTTGGGAACGGAAAACTAGTTTGGACAAGTTGAGTTGGGAATGCAGGTGACAAGATGTAAATGCCCCGGGGAGCAGCAGTAGATGGACGTCCAGAATAGGAGGAAGGTTTAACTGGAGACAGGGATTCATGTAGGGGGAAAAGCAGAGCTGGGAGGAAACCAGCTCTAGTAACAGGTCTGGAGAGAGGGGAAGCTTTCTCTGCCTCGCTTACAGTGTACAGCGTGAGGGACAGTGAGCACAGTGATTAACACTGTCGACTCTGCTTCTGAGTGTACACCCAAAAGACTGGAAAGCAGGACCTCAAACAGATATTTGCACACTAATGAGCATAGTAGTATTGTTTACAGTTACAGCCAAAAGGAGGAAACAGCTTAAACATCCATCGACGGACGCATGGATAAACAAAATGTAGCGTGCACACACAGCAGAATGCTCTTCAGCTTTGGAAAGGAAGGACATCCCGACAGACTGTTGTACTGTGATGTGCCTTGAGGACATGGCTCAGTGAGAGGAGTCAGACACAAAGGACAAATGCACGCTTCCGCTTCCATGAAGTATCTAGAGTGATCACATTCATAGAGAGAAAAAGTGGCACAGTGGTTACCAAGAGCCGAGGAGAGGAAGGACTGGGGGAGGCTGCTGTTTGGTACGTACAGAATTTCAGTTTGGGAGGATGCAAGATTCTGGAGATGGCAGTTTTGATAGTTGCACGAAAATGCCAGTGTACTTAGTGCCACTGGAGTTGTACATTATTTATATTTTAACATAGTTACAAAAATAAGATTTGAGACTCTAGAGCCAGCTGCGCTGCTATTATTTGATGGGTGTGTAGCTGAAGGAGTAGGGATAATTGGGAGAACAAAATGCAGGCATTCCTGGGCCCAATTCGATGCCACCTACTAAACCAAAACTTTATTTAGATTCTAATGAGAATGACTAACTCTGCCTAGTGAGGAGGAAAGAGAATGAGAGAGAGCTGGATTTTGAAGGATGAACAGGAGTTTTTGAAAAAGGCAATTCATGAAGAAACAGCAGATAAACAAGAACAAAAATCCCGCAGACTTTAAAGACAAAATGAAGAAGACTCAAATCCTAGTTTAGTTACTAGATGTGTAAGCTTTAACAAATCACTTCCTCCCTTTTAAAAAGTTGTTTTCTTATCTGTAAGTTCTGGGTAATAGACAAATGATGCCCAGGGTTATTGTAGATGTGGGTGAGCAGGCGTGTGGGATGCTGGCAGACTGGGTGCTCTACACACGGTAGGCAATGGCTCTTATTGGTAGGCACTCAGGTTCAGGAGTCTGGGGCCAGAAGGACCAGGATCTGAGAAGGGCCTGGCATGCTTGGTTGTGAACCCTATAGGCTCGGTTATGTGCACATGGCTCCAGTGACTGTCTCTGTCCAGCCCGGTTCACCGCATTTATCCACTGGACTGGCCAATAATGATTAACTTCCACATGGAGGACTCTGGGTCCCCACCGAGATGTCCAGAGCTCGATGAAGGAGCAGACAGGAGGAAGGGGCTGCTGGATTCTCCCCTGCCTGTTGTTCTCAAGTCAGTTCCAAGGACAACTGGCTTGAACCTGAGAAAGACTCGAAGCCACATAGGTGAGTCATGTTCCAGGTGCCCTCTTGCTATCTCCAGCCCTATTTACCTGCTCTCCTGCCCTGTGGTAGGAGCAGTTTGCAGGCAGCTGCTTGGGTGTAAATCAGTGCATTCTGTGCACGGCAGGCAGGGTGGCTGGAGGGAAGTTGCCTGGGTCTGCAGGGAAGGCTTTATGCTGACCCAGCTCCAGCTTCCTCCCTGTGTCTGTGTGCAGTGGTGACACCTAGGACCCAGCTGGGGGTGTAAGCCACGGCTTGGGCTTTTCTCCAGAGTCCATTCTGGGGATCAGAGGGACAAAGCAGAAAGAGCAGGAAGCTCTGCTCCTTGGCTCAATGCAACTTTATCATCATTAAAATTATACCCTCAGAAACCCCCAGAGAACCTCATGGTGCTTTGTCTTCCTACTGTGGAACCAGGATGTTCTTTGGAAAGGGGTGCTGGAGACTGAGTTAGGGTATGATCTTAGGCACATCACGTCACCTCTCTGAGCTTTAGTTTCCCCATTTGTCCCATGGGGTTGTAGGGCTGCTGGGGCTGAGGTAGGTTCAGGTAAGCTAATGGCTATGGATCAGTTTGGCTGCTGCAGGCACAGGACGTGGAGGTGAGGATGAGATGTTAGCTCATGGGAAACCTGGGAAGGATTTATTCCTCTTTGATGTGCTGGGCTTTCTCATTGAGGGCAGAGTCTCTGCTGTATCCTTGCCAGCCCTTGCTTCATTCAAGCCTGTGGGTATACATCCCATGGGGCACCATCCTAGAGCAGTCTGCAGGTAGATGCTTCTAAGGCAGAAGTTCTCAGACTGTGGTCCCTGGACTGGCATCAGTGCCATCACATGGTATGGGGTTGAGAGGAAGTTCACAAACGCACATTCTCAGGTCCCAGCCAGACCTCAAGGTGTGGAGTGGACCTGACCCTCTAGGCGATTCTGAGGCTGATGTTTGAAACTTACTGTTATAGGTGCCACCCTTTCTGCAACTGCCCTTCCTCCCACTGGGGACCCTTCAAGAGGGGAGAGGGGAGGAGGCTGAAGACCCAGCTCAAGTTTCCCTGTGAGATCCCAGACAGGGTGAGTATCTCTCTTCCTGCTGGCTCCCCATCCCGAGCCTTCAACCTCACCAGTGGGGTTGATGCCAGGGTATTTGCATAGCTCATTAGCTCTTCTCTGGGCTTCAATCCCTCTTAATTAGTTTTGCAAAAAATATTCATTAAAATACCCAAACTCATTACAAATCAAACATGGGTTCTTGCTACGTGTACGGGAGTAGGTATGCGTGAGTGTGATTTTGTGCTTTTGGGTAGATGCGGGCCCAAATGGCATGGGACTGTTACCCTTTCAACCCTCATCTTTCCTGATGGTTGTGCTTGATCTGTGGCCATTTCTCAGCACCAGCATCTCCAGTGTCCACTGGTCACAGTTCCAGAGGCAAGGACAGCCTGGTAAAGGCCTGCTCTGGCCAGCTGAGCCATCTCCACTGCTGGGGCCAAACTATGGTGCACCCTGAGGATTTGAAGAAGCTGTCAGGTGCCACCCCACACAACTGCATTCCCACATCAGGTCTCCACTTCTTCTATTCTCCCCCTCCTCATTTTACTGTCTGCTTCTGGAGCGCAGGCTATCAGATCCCCAAGCCTCCCTTCCAGGGAGACGACTCCTCCAGACCAGCTCTGGGGCGAAGGGACTGGGGATGTCTGTCGATATTAGGCCTAGAGTCTGGGGGTTCTCCTACCCTTTCTCACCCCCCCCCCATCTCCTTTGCTGCATTCCCTGCTGGGAGCAACCCTATTTGGAGCCAAGTAAATTTATGGCATAATCCTGCATGGAAATGCATGGAAATTCTGCCAATTACCATCAGGCCAAGAGAGGAGGCTGTGTCCCTGGTGCCCTCCTCTGTCTGCTGTCTGTCAGCTCCCAGCCTCCCAGAAACCACAGGGAGCTACAAGCCAACCTGGATGGCCCAGATCGATGGAGTGGGACCATTTCTATGAAACTGTTTATTCGTCTCACCTGGCCTTGGCAGTTTGTAGCAAGAAGGTCTCCTTCGCATCGAAGCTGAGCAAACCAGGGAAATGTCATTCCCAGGCTTGGCGAAGCTGACAGCTGATGCGATTTATCTAACTGAGATCAGTTCATCAAACTTGGGTAGAGCTGAGCTGCTGGAAAGACGAGAAATCTGATACAATCACGTCTGCTTAAAATGCAAAGGCTTGAGATTTTGGAAGCACTGTAATGGGAATCTCAGCGAAGCCAGCAGGAATGGTTAGCAGTGCTGAAATGAGAGGAAGACCGGCTGGGGAGGAAAGTGTGGTGGTGGGGGGCAGAGGCCAGGGCACCCGTGTGTCTGCTCTGTGCCGGCCACTTTTGTTACCCAAACTCCATGTGATCCGAACATGGAGGGATGATGCCTACTGTGTGCAGACCCAAGACTTCTGGGGAATTGGGGTGGGGGTGACGTGAGACAAGGCTTCCATTTGAAAACTTTGTAGTCTAATGGAGAAGGCAGACAGAGGCATGGTGACCTGTAACGTCATGGAGTCTATGACCAAGGGTGTCAAGGTCCTGATAAAGAATTAAGGGTAGGATAGGAGTCATGGTGAGGCACGCAGGCCCTGCAATCAGATAAATCTGGTTCAAACCCCGGTCTCAACCTTTAGTTACCGACTGCGTGTCCTGTCGTGAGTCGCTTGAGCTCTCCAAACCTCATTTTCGCACCTGTGGATGTGTGTACCAATCCCTCCTTCTCAGGGAATTGTGGGGAGCGATGCGATGCTGTAAGATGCTCGGCATACTGTGTGGCTGGGAATGTGGCTGGCATCCACCTGGAGGGGTTGGCAAGGCTTTTGGGAGGAGAGAGAGATGCCAGCTAGACCTGGATGGGGGATGGCACTCTAGTTGGGGGAGAGGTTACGGGAATGGCCTGTTGCTACGAAGAGGGACATAGAAGCAGGCTATGTCCTTGTTCCTGTCCCTCCACTGTCCCTGCAGGGGCAGGGGGGGAGGTTCTTGAGCTGGGGTGATGGGAGCTTGTCCTGGAGGAGCAACTTCCCTCCCCTTCCCATCAGTTCCTGCTTCCAGAAAGCAGCATCAGCCTCCACACCACAACCCTCCCCTCCTTCCCTCTTCCTCCCTTCCCTGTGAGTATTTATCAGTCTGCCTGCGCTGGGCTTAGCAGGGACCAATTTCCTGCCATCAGTCAGAAGTGATGGCATTTGTAGGGCAGCACGAGGCCTGAGAGGGGGAAGGAGGGAACTGGTTGTGCCTTCCTCCTGGGACTCTGTGCTCTGTCCTGCCTTCCCCTGGCTGACCTCCATCCCTCTGGTCTGCCTGCTCTTCCCTGTGGCCAGACCTCAGCAGTGAGCAGTGTGGAGGGAGGAGGACAAACGGGGTCCTCATTTTGGGGGCAGGGAGTGGGGGTGGAGAGGGATTCAGAGCTGGGGCTGGGGGAGGGGGTAGCAGCACAGTGGGGACATGGTCCTCAGTCAAAGTAGGTCATTAATATTTATTAATATTCTAGATTCAGTCAACTGGGGGTTCTGGTGACTCAGAGCAGGAACATGGGGGCCCCTAGGAGACTCTAGTCTCAATGCAAAACAGGCAGCAGCTCAGGGGCCCATTAGGAGGTGAGGACTCAGGCTAACCTCTCTTAGGTCATGGTCTCAGGGATTTAGGCTGCTGGAGGCCTCTCAGCCTAGGCAGGGACAAGAGAGCTGGTTTGGCATCACCTCTGCAGCTGGCCCAGTTGGGCTACCTTCTCTAGGGGGCCCACCCATTGGGCTAGGAGTTCTACCTGGGGCTCCAGGGCCTCCTCAAGTCCCTTTCTCCTTACCTAGACATGGAGCTACAGTTTATTGATCACTTATTATATGCCAGGACCTGGGTCAAACCTTGACATATATTAACTTATTTAAGTCTTTATCACTCTGGAGAGACAGACATGATTGAAATTATTACACTTTTTGTATGAGGAAATGGATTCTGAGAGTCTGCATAATTGCTTGAGGTCTTATTTCAATTGTCACCTCTTCAGAGAATCTTACCTTGATGATTTATTTCTATCAGTCTCTTCCTGTACCCTGCCCTGGGCTTTTCCATCTACCACTTTGTTTTGTTTTCACTTTGTTGCTGTCTGTCCCCTAAAGTGTAGGCTCCAAGAAGGCAGGAATCTTGTCTTCTGGTTCCCCTATGTGTCCCTGAGCCTAGAATAGTATCTCAAACCACTATTAAATTTGTTGAATGAATGAGAATGAATGAATATCACTTGGCTAATGATGGCAGTGCAGAGTCCGACCATGTTGTCTGATTCCAAAGACACTGTCTGCTCACAGCCACTGCACCAGTTCTGCCTGCAAGGTCAAGGGCAAAACAGTCAGGTGGGGAGCAGTTATCGTAGGTAGTTCAAGATTGGGGTCCATGTCAGCCTATTGCAATTCTGGAATTAGCAGCATTAAGCCAGAGATACAAAATGCAGCCCCAGCCCCTCTTGCTCTTGGAGGATGACAGCTGAGGTGGGGTAACCTGTGGATCTACAGCCCCAGGCGTGGGCTGGGGGAGGAGTGAGTTTTGGCCATTTGTCAGGCTCTGGGCCAGAAAAGTCAGACCTGGATGAATCTGCTATTGATACCATGCACCACTGGGGCATGCTGGGGATCCTGCAGGGCTGGGGGCTGCTCCTTGAGCTCTGATATTTATTAGGATTTGGGATGGGGGAGGGATTCTATTTGTCTGGGAATGATGGGAACTGGGAGAAGTGTTTTCTGGAGATGAGTGGCAGGAGAGATAAGCCTGATGTGTGACTTCTGATGCTTGGTTGGTTTGAAAATGAGTCCTGGGCCCAGATACAGATTGACAGGGGGATCAGAGAGGGCTGTTCAGCTTTCTGCTTCTGATTTTGAAAAAGGCCCCAAAGTCAAGAGGCTGGCTGGGTCCTAGTGCCCGAGGAAGAGCTGGCTGTGCCATGGGTCACCTTGGCCAGGCTGCTGGGGAAAGATGGGATCCCGGTTAGTGTGTTCTGGAGTCAGGCTCTGTGTCTCTGGCCTTAACCTATGCCTCTGTCTTGTGAAGAAGCCAAGAGCTTAAAGAACAGAGGGCTAGGTGTGCACTGGTATGTGGCCAGCAGGCTGGACGTTTTTCACAGGCCTTCCTGTGTCCTTTATCTCCCTCCTTGTTCTACAGAGGGTGGGTCAGCATGGACATTTCAGTGGGCCCTTTGTCCCACTGTTGGGTGGCATGGGCAGGATGGAGAAGAGGATCAGTATTTCCCCTCTGCTCCCACTGTTCCTTGCCGTGGTTGGGGGTTGCTATGATCTTCTTCTGAGGCCTTAGAAAGTTAGTAAAGCTTCTTAGACCCTGAGATCTACACCACCTCTTGTTGACATCCCTACATCCTACCCACCCCTAATGTATGGAGATACAATAGTAAAATATTAGTAAATAAATTAGCAAACAGGTGGTACATTAATTTCTGTTTAATTTGAATGTGACATCCATTTCCTGCTGGGATCCTAACTGATACATCATCACCTTGATCAGTAAAACTTTACTCCTGAGTGTGCCGGCAGTGCTGTGGATCTGTCTCTTGTTTTGAATACTTGGACAAGGCAGCCGGATGCCCCCTCTTCCTGCCACCACTGCCCTTCTCCTGTCACAGTCTCCAAGACCATCTTCTTGGCCATCCCTTGCTTCTGGAACCAGGTTCTGAGACTCAGCCAATTTACCATACTGTTCCCTTGAGCTGGAGGCCCACTGTCAACTGCCCAGTCCATCTACATCTCTGGGCCTCCTACTCCTGTTTGTATCTGAGCTTCTATTTTGCCCTGGACAATGCGTTTCTAAAGAAGACACTCTCAAGGTGGTGGAGGAGAAGGGTATTTGGAAGCATCTTTTGAAAATGCAAAACCAGTGTTTTGCTGGCTCCCTGCTCCTTCAGAATCTGGAGAAGGGATCCCAAGGTGAGGGTGAAACCCTGTCTGTCCCTGAGGCTGTCACAGGAGTGTTCTGGCCCTGGAGCAGAGCCTGCCTGAAGCAGACCTCTGGGATCTGCGTCTTGGGTTCTGTTTGCACAGGCCCCACTTCTGTGACTCCCTGGAAGTCACTTCTTAGATGAAGATACTCATTAAGAAGATGGATGACTCCATGACCAACCTCTCAGGCATGCCTTGCCATTTCATGAAATTGGGAGCCTCTGGAGTCCTGGGACCTCTGAGGGGCCCCTCTGCATCCCCTGGTAGTGAGGTTTCTGCTTGAATCACTTTATCCAGCTACCTTGAAGCCCTCTCCTGAGGCTAAACCAAATGGAAACTCTGTGTGTGTTTGTGTGTGTGTGTGTGTGTGTGTGTGTGTGTGTGTGCGCGCACGCACACACATGGCAAGGAAAGAAGAAAAAAAGATGCTCCCGAATATTCCCCAGTGTGACAGGGATAATGAAACTGGTTTTTTTCCCTGTGTTTCCAAAAGCTGCTTCCTGCCTGTGCACATGGGTCCACCCTTGGGGCAGAGGAAGAATCTTGACACTGGACACCTGAGGAAGTGGGGTACAGATGCTACTCGGTCGCTCTCTCTTTTCTTCTCAGGACCTCAGTTTTCTCATCTGTAAATGAAGGTAAGAGTACTGTGCTGATCACCAGGAGCAGGCACCCAGTATTCGATCCTATGAATTTCCCCAGCAGTCCTGTGCAGTGGTTTTCTCAGCAGCCCTACATGATAGGAAGGAAACAGGCTTAGAGCCTGGAATTGGAATCCAAGTCCAGGCCTGCTGCACCTTCTCTGCAGCAGGGTCCCAGAATCAGCAAAGGGCAGTTTGTGTTCCGCCTGCTGTTCAGCATGGGACGAGCCCCATGGTGGTGGTGGTGGTCTGTTCTCCTCCCTTCCCTGTCACTCCAAAGATAGCCAGGCAGGGGCAGTTTGGAGGAGCACATGGGCTCCCACATTCCCTTGGGGTGGAGACACTACTTTCTCCCCTGAGCTGGGGGTACTATTTTCCTTTGCTTCACATGGGGAGAGACCATTGCTCTCATGGCCCTAATTCCTAATTTGCCCGTATTCACACTGGTGTCCTGGAACTTTGCAGCCTCATCCTCCTGGGACTGTGGGCTTGGGCACAGGACTAGCTTTGCACAATCAGATAGCAGAAAGCATCGTGTAGGCAGCAGGCTGGGAAAGTGTTCTTTTGGCCTCTTGCCACTGCCCTCAGCACAATCCAGTGCTAGAGTCCTGCAAGATAGGAGGACACGTGGAGCAGAGCTCACCTCAGCTGAGGCTTCCTAGATCAGAGTGCCCAGCCACCTACCGAAGAGACATTAACCAGGTCACATCAGACGGGTCTGGGCTAGGTGACCAGAACAACCAGATAGTTATTTAATAGCTAGTTACATAACTAGAAATAATAAACAGCTTTTTGTGCAACTAACTTCTGGAACCTAGAGGTTTCCCTCTTGGAAGCCTCTCTTTTCTGTACCAGTACAAGTTCAAAACTGGAATTTGGCACCTGGAGGGGTGAGGATGGGATGGAAGTCTATTTACTGAAATCCAGTGCATGCCCAATGTTCTCCTAGCCCCCTGGAGTCCTCACTATGGGCTTTTCCACATTTTTTCTCTGGGGTTTTTCCTGGTCCCCCAAATCTCTGGATTGACCAGGTATGGGGTCCTCTTTTTTTACAGGAGCTGCACATGGAAGAGAACTCATGGACTCTGCAACAGAGTGACCCAGAGATCTCTGTGACCTCCTCTACCCTACAACCCCAGAAGAGAGAAGGATGTTTCCATGAGATGACACTGAGCCCCTGAATGTTGCTTCCCCTGCCTATCTACACAGATCTTTCTCAAGGCTATGTGTTACAGCTGGGAAGCCAGCAATACCTGCTTCACTGCTGAGGTGGAGCTCAGCACCCTCTGTCTGTCCAGGAGAAACCCCAGGGATGAGCTAAAGGTAGATGCCTCTGGACTTAGGGCTCCTAGAAGGCAGGGACCATGTCTGAGCATCCTTGTGCTCTATGCCCAGTGCAGGGCAGGCACACACATTTGATGATCATGAACAGGAGAGATTCAGCTGGTTCAGGAAACAGACCCCAAGCCAACTTTTCTCTGCCTCTTTGCCCCCTTGATTCTTATCTAAGTCATTGCTATTTCCACTGCTCCTAGAAGGGTGTCTCTGGTCTCCAGGACAAAGCACAGGAATGCCTTCTTCTGCCCCTCCTCCTTTCTTCTGTTCCCAGGTCTCTTTCTTATGTGAATCAAATTGGGTTTTGTCAGTGCCCTTGCCGGTCTTGGGACCTGCCCTGCTGCAGCCACTGCTCAGGTCCGTGGCTGGACTCAGGTGCCTCTGCCTCCTTCTGAGGCCAGGACTGGCAGCCCTCACAGCTACGCCTGCCCCCATAACAGACAGTTACAGGGGTCACTTTCATTTCTAAAATTTAAATTCAATTTAATATTTGAATGGGCAATAAATTCTCATGGTTCAAGGGTATCTGCAATGAAAAGTTTCCCTCCCACTCCAACCCCCAGTCTCCTAGATCCCTCCCCAAGGCAAGGTCACCAATTTCTGTGCCTCCTTCAAGACAGTCTAGGCAGATAGTTAATCACATGCACAATTCTATGGAATATATTCTCTCCATCTTTTGTTCAAAATGTTAACATAGCCTCCACAGAATCCTTGGCTTTGTTTTCTCGCTTAACACTGTATTTTACAGATCATCCCGAGATAGGAAGAACTTTCTTATTTTTTTCTTGGAGATAAGGTACAAATATGATAAAAGCCTCCCTTTTAAGACTAAAATTCAGGTGGCACACACCTGTAACCTCAGCACTTGGGAGGCTGAGGCAGGAGGATCGCCATGAGTTTTAGGCTAGCCTGGGATGCAAACTAAACAAAACAAAACAAAACTAAACTAAACTAAACTAAACTAAACTAAACTAAACTAAACTAAACTAAAAATTTAGTGATTTTGGTATATTTGCAAAGTTGAGAAACAACCACCATCTAATTATGGAACATCCCCATCAAGGAAACAATGACTCATTAACAGTTACTATCTCCTGTCCCACACCTACCCCGCCCCACTTCTGGAGAAATTCTCATTGAATTTCTGGTCTCCTATCCTATCAATGGAGCAATGCCATATGTGACTTACTGTGTCTGGGTTCTTTCACTTACTATGTTTTCAAGGTCCATCCACATTGTAGCATATATAAATACTTTATTCCTTTATAATGCTGAATAATATTCCGTGAGATGAATATGCTACATTTTGTGTGTCTGTTCATCCACTGATGAATATTTTGGTGGCTTCCACTTTTTGGTGGTTATGAAATATGCTACTATGAACATTGGTGTAGAAGTTTTTGTGTGAGCATTTGTTTTCAATTCTTTGGGTATGTGCCTAGCTAGGTTACTTCTCCTCTTGAATAGTTACTTAGTGTTTCACTGTATACATTTACTGTACCACTGATAGATGTATATTTCCATCTACATTTTCTTTTTACTCTTCATTGTATATTCACCAACTAACATATATTTATGTGAATCTTTTTGTGTAATTCCTAGATGTGTAAATAGCTGTGCCATAAGCCTTAGTGATTTTGATAGATTTGACCAAATTGCCTGTCCCGCCATAAAAAATTTGCCAGCCATAATGAAAGAGATGCAGTTTGTTCTAATCTTTGGCAAACTTTTTGATCTTTGCCAATCTGATCAGTAGAAAGTATATCGGGTAATTTTATTCTGCATTTTTTTTATTACTGGCAAGGTTGAGTGTCTCTCCAAATGTTTAAGGCTTATCTATTTCTTGTGCTATAAACTATAGTCATAATCTTTGCCCTTTTTATATTGATTTATTTACCTTTTCTTATTGATTTGTAGCTTTTACAAGTAACAAATTAACTTTAAAAAAAATTAAATTTTATTTTAAGCAGGATAAAACCAAGGATAATAAAACAGAAAAAAAAAAACCAATCAAAAACAAACCAGTGTAAGTGACACAAGACTTTAAAACATTACAAAATCAACAATAGTGACCCTAATGCCTCTTGCTGTCTTCAAAATAGACATAGTAAAAATCAAATAGAACAGAACAGAATTGAAACAATAAAAACAAAACAATGAATGCAATAAAGGACTTCAAACAAGCCAATAGTAAATCCAAAATTTTTACCATAATATATCTTGCTGTCTCTGAAATAGCTGCTCCTGCCATCAGATTTAATGTAATCAAACAAAACAAAAGAGAATAAAACCCAATCCAACAAAACAATGAAAATGATATAGGATTTCCAAAACAAGACAATAGGGAATCAACAAAGACTATAGCCATTAGAAGGAGATCCCCCAATATGCTACACTGCATACTACTGTCCTCTAAACTGATGATCAGACCACCTGTCCTAGACCTGCAGGGTCAGGGAAACATCAAAGCACCACAGGCATCCAATTGCATTTCATCTAAATGGCTATCATCACAGCCTGTGTTTCTCCAGATCAGCAGGTCACTTATGGTGGGGGTGTTTCTTGTTTGCCAGCCTGCTGGAAGGGGCTGGGATCTGGCTGTCCCCAGTCCAGTGGCAGCCTGTGCATGGCTCTAGTTCCAGATGGGGCTTGCTTCCTGATGTGAAATTTTAATTTTTTCCTCAATGGATGCTCTCTTGTCCCAACAACATGATTAAATTGTTCACGGCCTGACCGGCACAGCCCCCCAATGAGACAGAGGACACTCTTGTGGGTAACAGGTAACTGCCACTTTATTGACGCCAGGTTCCGGCTTATATATCTGACTGTGGCCAATCAGGCTGCCACGAGGGCTGCCACGAGGAGGCAGGGCTGGAATGGGACGCGGGCTCTGGCCAATATACCCAGCTGTGGTGAATACGAAGTGAGCACGGGGTGGCTAATTTGGAGAGGGACGTAGCGCATTGCGGAAGCTGGCGTGGTCCTTAGTCCCGGGTGGGGTATGGTATGTTGAGCGCCTGCGCCCAACAACGGCCTCCATAATTTCATTTGTCCCTCTAGCTTTATTAGGTATAATTGATAAATAAAAGTTATATCCACATTTATGGTATATAACATGATATTTGATACCTGCAAATACTGCGAAATGAGTAAATCAAGTTAGATAACATATCCATCACTTCACATACATATATATTTTATGTTTAATTTTTTAAATTTTTGTTTTTAAGACAGGGTTTTGCTATGTAGTTCAGGCTGGACTTGAACTCACTTTGTAGCCCAGACTGGCCTTGACTCACAGCGATCCTCCTGCCTCAGCTTCCTGAGTGCTGGGATTACAGACACGCACCACCACGCCTGGCTTTTGTAATTTTTGTGATGAGAACATTTAAGATCCAATCTCATGAAAATTTTAATGCATCAACGATAGTCATTATGCTGAACAGTAGATTTTCAGAATTTACTTACCCTTTTCTACTTTTTAACTATTTCCCTGCTACCTCCCCAACCCTTGGGTCTGACAGCCACCATTCTGTTATCTGATTTTATAAATTTGAGTTCTTTAGATTCTACATGTAAGTAGGCTAACATAAGACTTGTGTTTCCATGCCAGACTTATTTCATTTAGCATAATGTCTTTCAGGTTCATCTATATTGTTACAAATGATAAGATTTCTCTCTTTTGAAAGACTGAATAGCATTCTGTTACATTGGTCAACTTCCTGAAGCTGGGAAAAAATACTTTCCACTCACAAGTTAAAGGAGCCCATGCATGGTGGGCTGGCTGCAATGCAGAGACATCGTGGCAGAAGGACATGGCAGGACAAAGCTGTTCTCTTTATGGAAATTCAGAAGCAAAGCACAAGGGGAGACTGCCAGAGAGGAAGAGGCAAGGGACCAGACTCAGTCTCCAAAATCATGCCCCTGTGACCCACCCAGTCACTTCCAGAAGTATGCTTTACTAAATCTCTCAAGATAATCAAGTTGACAATTGAGAGTAATTGTTGCATCTGCCGTGTATACAGCGCAATTCCCTTATCCACTCATCCACCGGTGGACACTAAGGTTGATTTCATGTTTGGGCTATTATGAATAACGCTACAATTAACATGGTGTAGCTAACTCTTTTGAGATTTTGACTTCAGTTCCTTTGGTTGCATACCCCGAAGTGGGAGTGTTGGATCATTTGATAGCTCTATGTTTAAGTTTTTGAGGAACTGTCAGTGTTTTCCATTATGGCTGTAATGAATTTACATTCTCACTAACAGTGTACAAGGGTTCCCTTCCCCCCCATATTTTTGCTAACATGTGTTACATTTATAACAGGTGTGAGGTGATATCTCATTGTGGTTTTAATTTATGTTTTCTTGGTGGTCAGTGATGTTGAATGGTTTTCATATACCTGTCGGTCATTTACATGTCATCTTTTGATCCTTTGATTATTTTTGTTTATGTTTGTGTGGATTTCCAGGGGCCAAACTCAGGGCCTTGCAATTGCTAGGCAGGCACTATACTGCTGAACTATACCCCTAATTCCTCTTAATGATTGTGAATATAACCTGCGTCATATACTAAAGACTCATATTTTAAAACTTTATTTCTGTATTGTTCCATTGACATATTTGTCTGCTCACAAGCCACTAGCCTACTATTCTAATTTTTTTTTTAATTTTTATTTAAGGAGAAAAGAAAAGAAAGAAAAAAAAACAGTGAAGGGGTACAAGTTATACAGGTTTACAGAATAAAAAAATGCGCAGTAGGAAATCACTAGTTAATGGATTACATATTGCCATCTTAGAAATAATTGTTCAAGTCACAAAATTAAAGCTTGTAGAGTGGACATTCCAACAATGATACTGCAAACAGTTCTGTTCAATGATCCAATAAAACTCTGTGATATCATTTTCTATCTTATACTTTTAAATATACATGCAGTTATATAGTTTAGAGCACTTTCTTTTCCTCTCTTTTGTACAGTGACTATTACACATTTTGGGTTTCATTGCTCCCACAGTTCTTGTTGCTTTTTTGGAAGAGAGTAAAACCAAATGTGACATAACAGAACAGAATCGGTCAAGTCAAAAGGGTGGACATAATAGATAATATAAAAAACATAATACAAGGTGATCAACAATGGTTACCATAATGCCTCCCGCTATTTCTAATAGAATTGCCTATATCATTAGTTGTAATACAATTGAACAAAACCGTAAAGAATAAAACCGACAAAACCAAAACATTGGAGATATTGTAGGTCTTCAAAAGTAGATAAAAGTCAACGAGAATGGGCGTTATAATGAATCTCATTATCTTCTCTACTATTCTAATTATTGAAGTCCTATAATGTATTTAAATATCCGAGAGGGGCCTTGGTGGCATTCACCTATCACTCCAGCCCTAGAGAGGCTGAGGCAGGAGGACTGCTGTGAGTTTGAACCCAGTGTAGGATACATAGGGAGATCTTGTTTCAAAAATGAAAATCTAATAAGGCTAGTCCCCACTTTGTTACTCTTTTTTAAAAATTTTATTTTAAAGAGAGTAAAATTAAACACAACAAAACAGTACATAAGAAAGCAATGTAAGAGGCACAGATTTCAAAGCAAGACAACCAGAGATCTTCACTATCTATCGTATTGTCCCTTTTTTTCTTCCAAATAGTTGTCCATATCTTCACATACAGTGAATTAATACAAAACAACATAGTATAAAACTGATCCAAACAGGATGATAAAGGCATTTTAGGTCTTCAAGACCAGACAATAGGGAAGTCAACAGTGGCTGTCATAGTGTCTCTCATTTTCTTCAACTCTTTTTATTAAGCAAAACAGAAAAAAAGGATAGAAACAATACAGAATTTCAAAAAAAAAATAGTACGAAAGTAACACTAATTAATATATTTCATATTGTTATTTTAGAAATAGTTGTTCAGGTTACAAGATTTAGGCATAAAAAATGATGAAACAATCAAACAGTGAAAGTACAAACTGTTCTGGATGAACTAACAGAGATTAGTAGTATAGTTATCTATATTGCATATACATACATACATATATGTCTGTCTATGTACATATAATCTTTTCCCTTCTTCCATTGTTACTGTTCTTTTCAGAATTCTCCTGCATATTTTTGCATGGTCATTTTCTCATATGAACTTCAGAGTCACCCTCATTTCATTAGAAAATTTTGTTGGTAATTTTATTGGAATATATAAATATCATAGGTTAACTGAGAAATCTGATATAGCCTCATAACCTTGATTCTTCTTACCCAAAAACATGGTATGCCTTCCATTTGTTCAAGCCATCTCTTGGGTCTCTCTGCAGCATTTCAGAGTTTTCTTTATGTACATTTTTCCCAATCCTAGGTATTTTATCTTTTTGGTTGCAATTGTAAATGTCATCTCTTTTTCCATTTTATGGTCCAACTGGTTGTCATTTTAAAATATGAGGACCATTGGTATTTGCATATTAATTTTGTGGCTGGTACATCATTGAATTTCCTTATTGTTAGTAATAGTTTTTCAGCTTATCTCTTTGGTATATCAGATACATTTTAATATCTTCTAAAGATAATGATACTTTTACCTTCCTATGGCAGCTTTTTATATAGATATTTCTTGGCTTACGATGGGATTGTGTCCTAGTAAACTCATCATAAGCTGAAAATATCGTGAATCAAAAATGTGTTTAATATACCTTATGTGTCACATGTCATCATCTAGCAACACACAATGCTGTAGAGTATTGGTCATTTACTCTCGTGATTTATTGGCCGACTGGGAGCTGTGGCTTGCTACTGCTACTCAGCATCGCAAGGGCATATCACACATTGCCAGCCCAAGAAAAGATCAAAATTCAAAACCCAAAGTAGAGTTTTTACTGAATACATGTTGTTTTTGGCATCATTGTAAAAAAACAAATTCTCAAATGGAACCAGGAGATTCTTTCTCTTTCTTTCTTTCTTTCTTTCTTTCTTTCTTTCTTTCTTTCTTTCTTTCTTTCTTTCTTTCTTTCTTTCTTTCTTCGGCACGGCACCAGGGATGGAACTCACGACTGCCTGCTTGCAAGGCTGGTGCTTATGCCGCTGAGCTAAATCCCCAGCCCAAATGCCTTTTCTTATCTTATCAGCATAGCTAGTATGTACAGAATATTGAGGTAATAACCAAGATACTGAATGTCCCAGTCTTGTTCCTGACTTTAATAGGAATGCTTTTAATATTTCCTCATTTCAGATCAACAAGCATATATTTTGTCATGTTAAGAAGTAGCTGTTCTTATTCAGTGATAATTTTAAAAAATTAAGAATGACTACTTATTTATGCAGACAATTTATGCTAAAATGGGATAAAGTGACAGCTTTCCTGACCCAACCACTGGATTTTTTTTTTGGTATCAGGGATCAAGCTCACGACCTCCACTTGCCAGGCAGGTGCTTATGCCGCTGAGCTAAATCCCCGGCCCACCTGGTATTTCTTAAACTCCAGTTGGTCATGTTATTTACTCTATGTGCTGCCAGATTCTGTGTGCTACTATTTAGTTATTGCAGTGAAATTCATAAGTGAGATTGTTTTATGGTGTGTGAGCATATGTGTGTGTGTGCATGCAAGTGAGTGTGTTCTTGCTGTTGGGTAATGGTAGTATTAATATTATTCTCACTTAATCTAGAAGCTTTTCTTCTTGCATACCCTGGAATAGTTTAAATGGCAGTGGAGGGGTCTAGTCCTAAAGACTTGGTAGACTTCAAGGAACCAACCCTAGCCTGCTGCTGGCACCTAAAAAGAGTCTTGGGGACCCAGATGGTCTGTGACATTTGCAACTACCCAGCAAGGTGATTTTGGTGGTGCTATCCCTAGGCCTCAGTGGCAAGGCCTGGGTCTCCAAGCTGCCTGGGCCTGGCCGTCTTCCAGATGAGGAGGTGACAGCAGAGCTGTATGAGCAGGCACTGCCCAGTGCTGGAAGGCTGGCTGGGTTTGGGGGAAAGCGTCCTCTCCTGCGGGCCTGGAGGCGGGGCTGCAGGCACCTTTCCCTGTCCTTCCTCTCCTTGAGACTGCTGCAGCCCACAACAGCAGCCTGCTGTTCTTTCTAGCTTTGGGACTCAGGTGGCTGTGGAGTTCCTGCCTGTTCCTGGTCAGCCAACCTTCTCCTGTGACATGTCGTGTCCAGTGACAGCAGCGGGTGGGCAGGTTCAATCTTTCTGCAGTTCGTCCTCCTGACACTCTGTAATACTCCATAAACACCACTTCATAAGCTCAGGTATCGCTCCCCGCCTCGGCTGTCCTCCCCCTTCTCCCGCTCCTTCAAGCCTGCTGGCACAGTTTAATTTCCAGCCCTGGTATTTCTTCCTAGCCCGTGACAACCTCAGGTGGAAGCAATTTCACCGTCTTGTAACTCACCGGGTCATTATAATTAGTATCCGGGCACCCTGGGCGAGGGCGGAAGGGAGGGAGGAGAGAGTCAACCCAGTCGACCCAGCCAGGCGGAGAGCAGCCTGGGGGTGGGGGTTGCCCCTTCCTCCTGCCTCAGCTCGTGGCTCGGCTTTTCCCAGGGTTCTGGGTATCCTAATGCCTGTTCCCCCTGTGTGTACAACCAGGGAGGAGTCAGGGATGGCTGAACTTGTGTTTATATGGCAGGCATCCCTGACCCAAGAAGGGTCTCTTAGAAGCCCACATCTGAGGCTGGGGTTGGAGAGAGGCTGGGAAGGAGAGGGGACACAGTACCCCATGTTTTTCTGCTCTAGGAGACTTGTGAGTTTTAGCTCATGTGCTGTTCCTCCCTGTCTCTGGACTCCTGCAGTCTCTGAGCCACAGCCCATCACAGTTGGTAGTGTTGGTGGCAGTGAGGCAGACCTGGGTGCAGCTATCCCAGTCCGGAGTAGGTGTGACTCCCAGAGAGGCTCTTAGTGTAGGAAGAGGACATGTCAGAGGCAAGTTGGTGAGGGTTTTGTGGTTTTTATAGAAATAGACATAAGCAAGAAAGAGGACTCATGGTCAAGATGTTGGGCCAAATGTGTCAAAGTGCAGAGAAGACCCACAGGCCTTTCCAAAAGTCAAGACGGAGGTAGCCCAAAGGAGCTGGAGGTCAAAAATGATAGATCTCCTCTCCAGCTCACTTAGCCAATGTGACTCAGTTTCCACAGCTCCCTATCTGTGTTTCCAAGTAAAAACTCCAAATTCCTCAGAGATCCATTCATTCCAGATTTGTTGACTTGTGTCAGGCAGAATTCTAGGCACTAAATTTAGCAGTGATCCAATGAGACAGAAACACTCCTTTTGCATCTTACTTGGTAGTGGGAGTGGATTCTGGTTGGCTTCCTTTGAGTTTGGTGTCTGTGTGTAAGCCAATCAGCTGTAGGTGGGGATGGCAAGATTGTAAGCCAGCAGGCCACCCTCAAAACTCTCTACCACAGTGATCAGATAGCCCTTTGTGACATCCATCAACTCTTGATTGACATAGAAAGTAGGCAGTGGATCTAAACAAGGCCTAGTGGGTTCACCCAGTCACCTAGGCAGCAAGCATTTGCTCTGGTCAGATTGAGGACTCTAAGGAGAGCCTGCCCATCCTGTTTCCTCCAGCCCCTCTGGATCCCCTGCTGCCAAGCAGGGCCTGGGGGTGAGGGTGGGACCTCTCTCCTCTCTGCTGTTTTCTGTTCCTTCCCTGGCTGGAAGTTTCTACTTCCAGCTTGCTTCTGAGGATGAGGCTTGCTTCTTCTGGTATCAGCAAGGCAAGTGCCAGCACAGGGCATGGAGCAGCCTTGATGATGGCTATGATGAATCTGCTACTCATAACCCATCTTTGACCACCCCTCACTGTCGGACAACTAGTCTGTCTTGTTCATAGCCCCTTCCCAATTCTTCAGTTCAGAAAGAGGCTCATCAGCCTCCTTCCTGTCCCTTTCCTCTTCCAACACCCCTGGATTATCCTGTTGCAACCCTGGGAATCCTGGTTCAGTTGTGCCCAAGAGGCCATGAGGACTCCCCAGGAAATTCCCAAATCAATCACTTGGCTCTTTCTACTTTAGACGCAGTCTGTAAGGTCCCGGGCTGCCACTCCTTCCCAATGGAGCTGCAGAGGGAACCACTTGTAGTAATACCATTATTCTCTTTAGCTGGGGGCAGACTGAGCCCTCACTGAAGCCATCCTGCCATTAGAACCCTGCAGAAACAAAGTAATAGCTGCACAGAAAGCGATTTGTAATGTTGCTATAATTCCCATGATTCATTAAGCAGGAATGGAAAATGATAACATTTCCCCTGGAAAAAAACTCATGGAACCGCATGCTGAGTTCACTTGGCTCAACTATTTTATTGACTAAGCATCTTGTTGTGCTGATGGGAAGTACACAGACCCAGCAAAGTTTGGATTTACATCAGCTGAGTGGAAGTGGAGGAGGAATGCTGTGGGGGCCAGCATTTGACCTTAGAAATGGAATTGCTGCTCCCTCTTGGGTAGTCCAGTCTCACTTTCTGCAGGCCCTGTACCTATTAGGGATGAGGGTCCATTTGACAAAGATCTGTTCAGCATCCTTTCCTCCAGGAGTGGGGCAGTGTGCCAGGGCCTGGGTCTCTGTGCATGAGCCCAGCTCAATGTCAATTTCAATTAAATAATAAATAACTTTGTAAAAAATTATCTGAGATTCATATTTAAACGAATGCTGTAGTTTGGATAGGTTCCCCTTGGTGGTCCATATGTTTAAGGTCCCTAAGATGGTACTGTTGGGAGGTTGGAAAACCTTTGGGGGAGCCTAGTGGGAGGTCCTTATGTTACTTGGGATATGCTCTTGAAGAGGATGGTGAGACCCCAGTACCTCCTCTCCTTTGCTCCAAGATTGATGATGTACTTTGTTCTGCTCTGTGCTCCTGCCTTGATGTGCTGTCTCATCGGAGGCCTGAAGTAATGTGGCCATTATGTTGCCGATGTGTTGAACGTTCTTTTACTTGATTTAGATAAAAATTATGAAATCAGCAAAACACAGCTCTGCTGTGGCCCTGGGCTTTGAGTGTCAATGGGCCTTGGCTCTAGTGCTATAGCTCTTGGCCCTGATGCCACAGGGTGACACTGGTTAATGCTGGACGTTGTCAGTTGACATTGCTGTTACTGGTCTCTGTTGCTGATGTTTACTGGCTGCTGGTCTCTGGAGCTCTTCAGGGATAACAGCTCCAAATGTTTATAGTTCTTTTTAAAGCAACAGCTCTGTTCACTCTGCTTGTATAAGAATCCCAAGTAGATTTACAAGACCTTCTGAGGCCATATCATCCAAGAAATAAATCATGAGTAGATTTACAGGATCACTGGACCAGGGCTTTATTTGAACAGGGCCTGTGTCACAACATGGTAGGGTCAGTGCACAAGAGGGGGTCCTCCTAGACCAATCAGAAAAGTGTAGAGGAGTGCTGCTGATAACGCAGCAGCAGGTCTATAATTGGTTCAAATTCAAGCCTGCTGATTGGTCTGAAGTCAAGCCTGCTGACGTGTCTAAATTCAAGTTTTCCAATTTGAGCTCAGCTGATTGGTTCAAATTTAGTTATTTGGTCCAAATGGAATTCCACTGAAGCCAGGGTAGATACCTCCTGGATCCTCCTTGTCCAGAACATGGAAATTTGGCTGAGCATTCAGAAATGTGAGCTGTTTGATGGCTGTCATGTCTCTGAAAAATAAGGATAGGGCTAAAATTAGGGAATCTCCAGGAGGGGTAGTGTGTTCATCACAGTTTACTGGGACTTGGGAATGTTAATAATGCCTGAATTCATCTCTGATCTCGTCCTGTTAGGGGTTTTCCCACCATTTCTTCAGAGAGGCAGCAGCCTTTCTTCACAGAGTGGTGTGAGGAGAATGGCATCCCACCTGGAGCTGTGCTGCAGCCTGCAGGAAAGCCTTCAGGGGTGGTGGGAGGACTCCAAAGTGAGCTATCTCAGTTCCTTCTCAGGGGACCATAAGGTGGGTAAGGATAGTATGTGTGTGTGTGTTTGTGTGTGGGGGTGATAGCTATCAGCCAAACCATACCTCTTCCTCCATTACAGGGAAAGGGGCAGGAACAGGTGCTTCTCCTCTGTCTCAGAGGGATCATGCACCAACATTTATCTTTTCTCCCATAAGTTAATAATCTCAAATAGCTTGGTACAGTCATGGAAAGCTGAGCAACACACTGACTGTCCTTTATCTTATCTGGCTGTCTTATGGCCTGTTTCTCATGGTGTTTCTGATATCATGGTTGAGTACGTGCTCTCCTTTTCTTTGGGATGCTCTTCTAGGGCACACTTTTGCCTTGTTCATGTCTGAATTCCCTATTTACAGCCCAGGACACACCTGGAGTGTAGTCAGTGCCACATGTGTAAGTTTGATTCACATTACTCTGGGCTTCCAGTTTCATAGCAGTCTCTAAAGGCCCAATGTGGACTATCCAGGCAACCTTGTGTAAGGGCCGTGTATCCTCCACAAGGCCCATACTGTTCTGAGGATCAAGGTGGTACTATATTATGGTGGTGCATGGGAACATTTGTGTATACTGTGTATATGTTCGTGTGTGTCTCACATTTGTGTCCCTGTGTGTCCCGGCACCTTTGCCCTGCTCAGAGCACACCTGGAGTTGTGTGCACTCCAAACTCCTGTCTAAGATGGACCTGTGCAAACTGGACTGTGTCCTATGAGAGGCATCTGGTATGGAGGGGCTCATTGTATCATGAGAGGCAGGAGGGGGCAGAAGAAAGCTTAGTACCATGGACAGCAGCCTCGCTGGGCTCAAACCTGGGTGCAAAAGGCAGGATAGTTGGCTCTCTGTGGCTGCAGATTCTGTGCTTTTGGATTTAACCAACTGCAGACTGAAAAGTATTAATAAAAGTCAGGCATGGTGGTGGCCCAGACTTGTGATCCCAGCACTTTGGGAGACTGAAGCAGGAGGACTGTAAGTTTGAATTCAGCCTGAGCAATTTAGTAACTTAGCAAGAACTTGTCTAAGAAAAAAAAAATTCAAGGACTGGAATATGTAGCTGAGTGAGAAGGCCTTGGGTTCAATCCTTTCTACTGAAAAAAAATGCTCAAAAATAGTTTACATGTGTGCTGAACGTGTACAGAGTTTTTTCTTGTCACTGTTCCCTAAACACTGAAGCAAAACAAATATTTACATAGCATGCACGTTATTAGGTATTATAAATAATCTAGAGATGATTTAAAATATGAAGGAGGATGTGCATGTGCAAATATTATGCCATTTTCTACAAGGGCCTTGAGCATCTGTGGATTCTGGTATGTGTGGGGTCCTGGAGTCTGTCATCTTTCATGACACCAAGGGAAGATTATACCCTGTCCAGCTCAGGGTCAGGGGTTGGGGCGGGAGGTATATCCTAGGCCATCTCCCACCCTGAGCTGTCTGCCAGTAACCAGAAGCTGTAAAATGAGGTGTTTCAGTTCTTTGAGCCGGAGATAGGCAAGCAGCAGGGAGGGTGATTTGGTTTTCAGATACAGCTGCTCTGGCTGGAGGCTTTACATGAGTGGCCACTTTTCCTTGCTCTGTCTAACTCAAAGCAGGATGGCCCAACCCAAGGGGACCTAGGCAGGCCTGGGGCCCAAGCTTCTCTGCTCATCCCTAACTCCATAGGAAAGGGAGGATAGGAACCCCACCCACCCCAGATCTGGGTCCTGCAGACCCAAGGACTCTGGACTTCCCGAGGCTGGCAGTACTTCTCCACAGTATCAGCCCCTTGCATCTACTCATACAACATTTATTTATTTTTGAGGTGGGGGGTCTTGTATTGTTGCCCATGCAGGTCTTTAACTCTTGGGCTCAGGTGATTCTCCTGCCTCAGCCTCCCCAAGTAGCTGGGACTACATCTGCACACCACTATGTTTGGCTCTAACAAGTATTTATGAAGCACTTCCTTTGATTTAGGCATTTTTCTAAGTGCCAGGGAACACTGGACATAAAAATCCTTGTGTTCCTGAAGATAATCATTATGAAAGGCGGGGGAGATGGCTACACACACTAATAAGTGGAATAAGACAGTGTGTTAGAGGTGACAAGTTCCATGAAGAAAAATGAGACTGAGATGCAGGATAGAAAGTGTTCTACACTGTGATTTGAACTAGCATGTTGGGGTCGGGGAGTGCAAGAGGGCACCAGGCAGGTGTTGGTGGACTCCTGGGTTCTGGCATATGGGGGGTCAAGAACCATCTGCCAGGGTTGGAGCTGGGGTTTGGAGCTGGGGAGGGGGTTACAAAATCAAACACATATAGCTTCACCATCTCACTGCCACTTACTGAGCACGGTCACCAGGCAGGCTGTGTCCTCAGTGTCTCCAGAGCATCATCTCAAACATCCCAGGAGAACCTGGGAGGTTGCTGCTTGGCTCATTCTTGTTCCATAGATGAGGAAACTGAGGCTAGGGAAGTCATATAACTCTCTAAGGTGACAAATTCTTGATTGGAATCCAGATCAGTCAGACTCCACGTTCCTATACTCCTAATGCCTCAACGTCATTCAAAAAATGCAGGAAGCAAAAGTTATTATTTAGTTTTATCCTACCCTCACTCTAGGGAGATTGAATTCAGCCCTACTTGGGGATTGTTCTGGAAGATAGCCTCACAAACAAGGCTTTTTACACGCTTGCTTCTTTCCAAGTTTTCCCTTTGTCCTCATTTAGAGCTTCTCTGTTTTCCATGGACCTAGGCACAGCTGAACTCCTTGGGTCTCTATGGACCATGCCAAATTCTGTCTATCTTCTTGCCTCCACCAGGAAGTCTTTCCTGATTGGCCCGTTGATACCCTGTGACTGCTTGTGTCTTTGCCCTGTCCTTAATCCCATCCCCTGATTGCCACCTATAATGGGCCGAATTTTGCCCTCTAACTCATAGGCTGAAATTCAGCTCCCAGTCCCTCAGGATGCGATTGGGTTTGGAGATTAGACACAGATATTTACAGATAGAAGACCATGAGAAGACTCAGGGAGGAGACTGCCATCTACAAGCCAAGCGGAGGTCTCAGAAGGGAGAGCCCTGGTGCTGCCTTGATCAAACCTGTAGCCTCCAAGTTTAAGAAAACAGATTTCTGTTATTTAAGCCACTTCGTTTCTAGTACTGTGGTATGGCAGCCTTAGAAAACAATACCTCCTTTTCTCTTTTCTGAGTCACCGTTCTGGATGGGAGGACAATGGATCATGGCCACCTCTCAGCTGGGGTATAGAACCCCCACCTCTGTGCTGCCCAGTCCATGGTTCCAGGGCATAGAGGTCAAGCCCAGCTGCTATCCTGTCCACTGACAGCCCGTCAAAGCCACATTCCCATCTGCCACTCCGGCATGCGGCTCTTCCACCACGCTGCCTCCGGATACGCAGGCCCTCTGCCACCCTGTCATTCTGATCTCTTGGCTGTTCGCCTCACTCACGGTTCACCCCAGCAAGACCCTGAGAACTGACACCGAGAAACATAGATTTCGGCTGCGATTGTGCTCCACGCCAGTTGCATTCTGTCATTCTGACATTGCCCATGGACATTGTGCTTGGATGTGCTGGCCCCTCTCTCTGCTGACCTTCTTGTCCAAAGTCAGGCCTGCCACTCTCCCTAGCTAACTCTAGTCCTGTCTGGTTCCCTCTTCCTCTGAGTGTCACTAACATGCTCCAGCAGCTGCTACCACCCATGACCTCCTTCTGCTCAGCCTCCCTTGTAATCCTCATCACAGACCTGGACCCACACTGTCTCCCCCGGGTCAGACCGCAGTCCTCTGCGCTAGGCAGGTTTTCATTGCTAGGACCAAATATCTGACATATACAATTGAAAGGAGAAATGATTTCAGAAGGTTCTGGTCAGTCAGCTGGCTCCAAGGCAGAAACATCATAGCAGAAGGTGGTAAAGGGAAAGTCATCTACTCATGGCAATGGAGAGGGAGAGAGAGAGACACAGAGAGAGAGAGACAGAGATAGAAACTGAGGACAAAAATGTAAACTTCCAGGGCACGGTCATGATGATTTACTTCTTCCAACCAGGTTCTATTATCTAACAGCATATGCATCCATAAATTCATCAAGGATTAATCTGCTGATTATAGTGTCCTCATGATCAAATAACCTTCCAAGAGTCCCACCTCTGAACACATGAGCCTTATCCAAACCATAACATCCCTCAACAGCCTCCCCCACCTCCCTGTGCTAACTGCTTCCGCTCAATTCTAAAGCACCAGACAAATGAATGTTACCTTGTGGGGATGCACTTGTCCTTCCTCACCTGCTGCACATTCAGAGTGCCGAGTGAGCTGTCCCCATTTGCAACTGACCAGAAATGAGTATGTTACACAGGGAGCCCTTCCTGTGAGCTGGCCACGCCCAGAACTGTTTTCTTCTGACACCAAATATGTGATGTCTTCAATTCCACAACCAATTCTTTGATTTTCTGGACCCCAACAATTTAATTCAATTCTGACACTATCTACCTGGAGTTAACATCAGAACTCACAAGTTAAGGGGCTCAGTCTCACAAGATTGTTCCCCAACCTGCTTCAGATACTAGCCCCAAGTTCCCAGCCCTCTGTCCTTCTGACTGATCAGCTATGAATTGAGGGTTCCTTAGCCTGCACCCCAAATCATCTTGCTAGACTGGCTTACAGACCTGAGAGACATTTTACTGATGCTAAGCAGTTCATTGTAAAGAACACAGTGTTGGGCCTGGGCTATAGCTCAGAGGCACAGAGCCTGCCTGGCAAGCATGAGGTTGTGAGTTTGATTCCTGGTACCAAAAAAAAAAAAAAAAAAAGGAAAAAAAAAGAAGAAAAGAAAAAGTGGTACAACTATCAAATGCAAGAGAGATACAGGGCAAGGGATAGGGGAGGATATGGACTGTCCTAACCTCTCTAGGTTTATCTACCTCTCAATACCTCCCCATACTCTAGCTCTTCAAACACATTTGCTCAGAGGTTTCCATGGAGATTTCTTTGGGTAGGCATGATTGATGACATCATTGGCCATTGGTTATGAGATCAAATCCCCTTTCTCTCCCTGAAGAGTGAGGTATGGTACACCAAGCTCCTATCTTCTCATTATGCCTGAGTCTTTTTGGCCACCAGCCCCAATCCCTCTCATCAGCATATAGAAGATTGTTTTAACCTGTTGGAGATTCCAAGGGCTCTAGAGGTGTGTGCCAGCAACTGGGGACAGAGATCAAGTATATTTATTTCTTTTTTATTATATCACGCCATGCACATGTGTAATTTCAACAAATGCCCCTTTCCCTAGCTAGTGACTGAGTCTGTCTGTTGTCACTAAAAAATGCCCAAGTGATCCCTCTGCCTGGACTAACTCCCCAACTTTCCTTTAGCCTTTCTTACCCCCTGCCATCCTGGAGTCTTGGACTGTAAACTCAGCCATTCCAAACTAGCTGTGGGACCTTGAGGTGTAGGACCCACCACCATGCTGAGCCTTGCTCTCCTCATCTATTACACAGAGTGCTAATGACAACACCCACCCCTAGGCTTGTGAGAAGCCCGTGGGCTCATGCTGGTGAAGTTGGAAGAGGTTACAGCAGAGGACGTGCTCAGCAAACCTGGAACTGGTTTAGGTTCTGGAGCCCCACTGCCTGGGTTTATGTCTAGATAACACCACTTACTAGTTGTATAACTTTGGACAAGTTACTTAACATCTTTGCAATATATGTAAAATGGATATTCCAATGGTTTGTACTTCTAAGAACTGGTGTGAGAGTTAAATGGCTTAGATCGGTGTCTGACAGAGAATACGTGTAGCTATCTTTTGTGTTAGTTAATGTATGTAATAACATATGACACATTGACCACTGTGCTGTGGGTCACCACACTTCCTGCAGATGTCATTCGTGTCAGTGAAATCCACCCATTCACACCTTATGATGTCAGGGAGGTCTGAGTGGAGTTGTCCCTGGAAGGGGGGACAGAGCATCCTGCTGAGGGGACAGGGGCAAGCACTGATAGTAGGACAGTAGTTGTGGGGTTTGATGAAGAGGCATCAGGGGGCTGCCACTTGGACATCATGAGCCATGAAAAGATGCATGGAAGCAGACACAGTTGCCGACTCAGGGAGCTGACAGTGAAGAGACTTCCCTCACTGGATCACAGAAGTAGAAGTTAAGCAGTGGTCTCAGCATTTTATCTCCAAAGCTGGCTCGCTGTAGGTGCCCTGTAAATATTTGTTGAGTGTGTGAGAGGATGAATGAACGCTCAGAGGCCCCCACACTGCCTCTTGCTTTCCTGTTTTCTCGAGCCCTTGGGCAGGGTCCCTCCTGGACAGCTTCATCACAGCCGGGCTCCTGGGTCCATTCTCTGACCTCATCCTCTGAGCCCACTTGAGAGCATCCTCGTAACCCACAGTTCTTGACATGGTAGGAAGTGATTAGAGCAAGAGGGATGGCTATAGGAGACCTGTGGAAATGTCGACCTGTGGCCAGAGGGAAGCTCATGGGACAGGCCTCACAATGAATGAGGTGCTTGACCCAGGGAATGCATCATCATTATCAGAGTTTGTTGCACAAGTAAATGACTTTCCCAAGAAAAGCTCAGGAAGTGCAAGGATCAGGAATCCTATTGCCTCCCACATATCTGGAATGTAGTGCTAGGCCGAGGATGGGCCATTTCAAAGATGTTTAAAAGCATGTGGATTGACATCCCTTGGGTGCAGACAGTGTGCTGCTTCTGATTGGCATAGAGGAGTCCACAACTGTCCACTGAGTGACCAGTGGGATGAGGCAATGTTTACATGAAACCAGTACAGCATGTTTAGCCAGGTTGAGAAATAGGGGATTAACCTTCTGTGGAGCGGGCACACAGCTCAAACTCTAAAGATGTGAGAGAGGAGAATTTTCCATTTTTAGCTCAGGAAGCCTGGCTCCTGCGTTGTGCTGAGTTGCCTGGTTTGATCTCTTATTTATTACAGAGACTATTCTGTTATGATGCATGTAGGGTAGGAATTTCAGGAGCCTTAGTCTTCACTGTTGACCCTGAAGCTAGCCTGTTGGGGCTTTGGCACCTCTGATGGCTACGCTGGCACCATATTCTCTCACTCATTCATTGTTACTCTTCAACAAGTGGATGAGGGGGCTGGGGATTTAGCTCAGCCGCATAAGCGCCTGCCTTGCAAGCAGGCAGTCGTGAGTTCAATCCCTGGTACCGATAAAAATGAAAAAGACAAAAAACAAAAACAAAAAAACCCCCAAAAAACAAGTGGGTGAACGTCTATCAGGTGCCAAGCCAGAACAAACATGGAACCTGCCTGTGGCTCTCTGTGTGACTTTATCCATGCCACGATCTCTGGAAGTGGGACTGTTACCTTATATGGCCAAATAGGCTTTGAAAATGTGATCAAGCAAAGGATCTTGGAATGGAGAGGCTGTCCTGGATGGGCTAGGTGGGCCCAAAGTCTCCACAAAGCTCCTGACAAGGTGGAGATATAAGAGGCTTTAGCAGAAGAGATGGAGAAGGGTAAAATGCTTTAAGGTGAAACTGAAGTGACACTCACGCTCTCTGAAGATGGAAGAGGGGGCCACATGCCAAGGAATGCAGGAATCCCCTAGATACTGAGAAAGGTGAAGAAACACATTCTCCTCTCAGAGACTCTGGAAAGAAATCCCTGCCATCACCTTGACTTTAACTTGGTGAAAATGATTTTAGACCTGGGGCCTCCAGAACTGTGAGAGAATAAATTGATGTTTTAAATCATGAAGTGCACGGCAGCTTGGTATGGGACACTAGCAAACTAACATACTACCCTGGGATGCTAAGGTCTAGGGGAGCAAACAGACACCTGTGCAGGCAGACAAGCCTGTACCATAAGGTACAGCAAAGGCAGAGGGACTGACAGAGGCTGTGACCCACCCTGGGAGGGAGGGAAGCTGAAGGTTTCTCTGAGCAGGGCTGATGCTGACTCACATCTCAAAGAACATCACAGGGACAGCAGCGGGAAGAGAAGGAGGAGAAGGCCTTGGGGACTGAGCACAGCAGGCACAGAGGCAAATGTGGCCTGAGAAGTGACAGGCACATCTGGGGAACTGTGGGGAGGAAGTTCAGAGTGATGGGAGGCTCCTGGAAGGTCTTCATATCAGAGAGCTGAGACGACCTTGTGGACAATGGGAGCTGCATGAAGGCTCCAAACCCGCCTGCCCAGGGTCTGTGGGTAGGTGACTGGAGAACAGTGTATTTTCTGTCTTTGTAGAACAAGTCCAACTTGGACAGCAGAGTGATGGAAACTGACCATGTGTCAATTCTAAATCTGGGTCCCAAGAGTCTTTCCACATTCTCCTGGTCCCAGCAGGAGGACATGCTCTAGTTAGGCCCAGATGAGAGCCAAGCTCCCAGCTCACCTACAGGCCATGAGTGGCGCCAGCCATCACCAGCTGACCCCAGCTAACCCTCAGATGCATGAGTTATAATGGTAAATGACAGTGATTCTGAGCTGCTGAGTTTTGGGGGTGGTTATTATGCAGCAATAAATAATTGACACACCAGTGAAGGGTTCAAAGGAAGAGAGTGGCAGGGCCAGCGCTGTACTTTAGAGAAACCTTTTAATGTTGATATGCTGGGGGAAGAGTTGGAGAAGGCGAACCTGGAGGCAGCGGATCCAGGTGAGGGGTGGGGAGGGCCTGCCCTAAGGCAGGAGCAGGGGAAGGAGGAGGAGGCAGTACAAGCATCAACAAGACCGTCTACATGGGAGAGGAGATCTGGGAGATTTTAGGCTGAGAAAGTGGATTGGGATAGGGTGCACGTGTAGGTAACAGCAAATTTTCTGGGTTGGTTTGCAGCACTGTGGCCAAGACAAAGTTGTAAGCCTGGGGCCTTAGTCTAGGCCAAAGACCCAGTTTAGGGATCCCTCAGAGAATCAGTGATAGTGATTGGTCATGAGTTAGTGAAAGTGGACAAGGGAGTTTACAGTAAACAGAAAAGAAAACTAAGTGTTGAAACCTGGGGACCCCCCCATTTGTGGAGGAAGGAACCATGGTGATAGAGAAGGGTTGGCAGGGCAGCTGGTGCCCAGAAACTCCAGGGAAGAGGTAAACAATCAGCGTGTCAGGGGCACAGTGCCAAGGGAGGATGAAGACCCAGGAGATGGCCGCAGCTTGGTGGTGGCAGGGGTGAGTTACGAGTCACCTGGCGAGGGGTTTGGGAGACCAGACTGTGATGGCTGAGAGGTGAGGCTCTGGAGAGAGAAAGAGAAAGAGGCTTTCAGGAAGCCTGATGTGTAGCGAGCAGAGAGAGGGCAGGGCTCAGAGGCAGTGTATTTTCTTAGGGTGGAGGAACCCAGTCTGGATTTGTTGTCAAAGGCTGGACGTGGGGGAGAGAAATGGTCTGATTTAGATGGTCGTGTGGCTCCTAGATTGTGGAGGGATGAGCAAGGAGAACTGTGGGATCAGGGAAAGAGCACAGTGACTCTGACCAGCCCAGGGCTGTGGGAGAAGACAGCTGCACGAGGTGGTCAGGGTGGAGACTGTGTTTTCATTTTTACATTAGGCCCAGAAGGCCTTGGCAGCGGATTGCGCTGCGTGTGCACAGACGTGCATGCACAATGAAAGGAATTCAGGATGACTTCCAGGTTTTTGCCTGGAAGCTGGGGGAGCAGCAGAAGCAGGTTTTGTGGAGGGGGAAGGTGCAGACTCATTTTGCCTCAGAGATGTTGGGTTTAAAATGCTTGTTAGAAATGCAAATGTAGATATTAAGAAAGCAGTTGAAAACTCGCATCTGGTGAGCAGGGGAGAGGTCTGGGCTGCAGATACAAATTCAGAGCCATCAACGAGCAGGGAGCATTTAAATCCACGTGACTGGCTGAGAGTTGCTTGGGAGAGTGGCACTTGAAATTCTGGCTTAGCACTTCTTCTCGGTTAGACCCTGCATGCCATGGAAGCAGGGCTCTCTCTGCTTCCCTTGTGCACAGATGAGTGCTAGTGCTTAGAACTGTGCATGGTGTGCAGTAGGTGCCCAAGAAATGCTCATTTGCACAAGGAGAGAAATGAGTGTCATGAGCTGGGGAGGTCAAGGAGCTGAGTGGCATGAGTGTCTCTCTGGCCTTTGACCCAGAGATGTCGGGTCTCTATGACTGCTAAGAGCAGCTCTGCTGTCCAGCTCCCTCTTCCTCCTTGTCCACAGGAGGCTGAAAGATCTCCCCACCTCATTTCACGTGGATAATGGGATCAGAACTAGGTTCTAGTGATCCTGTCCACGACCTGCCACAAGCCTGTGTCCTGGACTCGAGTTAGGATGGAACCACCTTAGAAAAATGCACCTTTTCTGCTTTTTGCAAAATGAAGACATTTTGCTTGTTCAGAATTTTTCTCCTCTTTTGTGATTTCTCAGGTTTTCTTTTCCTCTTGGTAGGAGTTCTCTGGGGTCTGGAGGGGCTCTTAAGCTCTTTCCTGTTACAGCCCCCTCAGTGTTTTTTTTGGCAGCCATAGTGACTCAGGGCCTTGGCAGTCCTGAGGTGGGCGCTGTGGCTCTGCCTCATCCAGTGCTCTCCTGCTCCTGTACTGCTGAATCTGGGCTCACTGGGAGCCACCTTCTGAGACCTGTCCCTCCTCACCAGGACCCCTCTGGGTGCAGGCTGACTCTGATGATCCCATTTCTACTTTGAAAATCTTGGACCAGGGCCTGTATCTCTGTAGGGGAAAATGCTTTCAAGGATGCTTTTTGCTAGAGGAGGGGCATCCGCAAGCGCAAGTTCTGCTTTCTTTTTCTCTAGCCTGCAGGGACTGGTACAGCCAACCCTCTTGGCACCTCTTGCTTTTGCTCCCACTGCAGTGAGTTATTAGTGAAAATCTGCCCAGAAAAATTGCTACTCTGGTCAGTTCTTTACTGAAGTGAGCCTTGGCATTTTCGTTTGTAGGTGTATGATGGGAATGTCACTTGCTTGCTAAGGCTGTTTCAAGGATTAAGTGAGGTAACACACTTCAGTCCTCCTACTATGGTGGTCCCCAATGAGCTCCGACCCATGACCGCCTCTCTCCACCTTCCCCCATGCCCTTTTCATTCTTGTTATTTTCTTTCCTCTTTCTGCCATCAAGTTGTAAACTCTCTGATGTGGTCAGCTAACCCTGGCCCAAGTGGCTGGACGGAAGATGGAAGATGGGTGCTTTCTGTCCCCTGGGCAACTCCAGCCAGCTCTTCTATAGGGGACCAACAATTAGGTTTGTGTAGAACTGAGGGGATTTCCAATTTGCAGTGCTGACTCCAGGAAACTCTTGGGGAAAATCAAGGAATCTTGTCAATCTGCTTTCTGGCCCTCTGTAATTATGGTAAAAGTCACTTTACTGCTTCCCACCCCGGAGGATGGGGCATGGAGCTGGCAGCTTTTACATCAGATGGATGTAACCTTTGCTGAAGGTTCTGGGGAATGGGCTAGTGTGCGCCTGTCTGCCCCTACTCAAGCAGGGCCTTCTATCTTCCTCCTCGGGAGTGGTCAGAGATGCAGGCAGGTGACTCTGAAACCATCAGGATACCCTTCATTTTCGCATGGTGCGTGTCCCACAGCACAGACTCATCTGCAAGTCAATCGCCTCATGTTTCCTCCCTTCTGGATTAACGAGGGTATCATTGAGACCTTCTAGATTCTGCCAGCCAGCTCTTGGCTGGCCTGGGAAGCAGACTCTGTGAGGCCACTGTCGTCCCTGCTGCCTCAGCCTCTGGCTGGACCTCGGTACCAGGGAGGGGTTCAGCTGCTTTCTCAAACCCTTCAGCCCAGTGGCCTGGCCTGCACAGGCTGGTGGAATGAATCCACGGGAAAGGTCCTGGGTATGCAAGCTCCTAGGCTCCCCTGGGCACAGATGACCTGTAGACCTTGAGGCTTTTGATTCAGGAAGACTTGGTTTTCATTACCAAGTTCACCATTCACTCACTGGGCAATATATTAACTCACTGGGACATTAGCCAGCATCTCTTACTCTGCTTTATCATCTGCAGTGTGGGACTGGAACACAAGAGCAACGCCTGGAGAAGCCCCTGTCATGGGGTGCATGTATCTGCTAAAAATCCTGTGATTTGGCCCATTCTTTTTCTCTTTCCCTTTTCATAGGACTTGGTCTATCTGTGTCTGATTCTCACCTTTCACTGGTATGACAATCTGCTAACATCAGAGGTTGGTGACAGTTTTGATTTGACTTCTTTTGTTTGCAGACCCGAGACAAGATCATCAAACAGCACAGCTACTTAAACATGGATGGGTCACAATCAACTTCTCTGGTGCAAAGGACTTCAGGGGACTCAAATCATGAGAGGGAAAAGGGGTCTGTATACAGCTGTCCCTCCTCCTCTGCTTCACTGTGGCTTAAATAGGGGATCCCAGGCATGACCCGGGGACACCACCTCTGGATGTCACTTTTTCCCCCTATGAGTGAGTGGTCCTGTTTAGTGAAGCCCTAGGCTGTGCAGAGGTTGCTGAGGTCACTTGTGAACCAGAGAGATGGGTGTCTGCCTTCCAGGAGGTTGGGTGGGCATCAACGAGACTATGGGCATAGGACACAGCACAAACATAAAGCCCTGAGTGCTCCAGAGGAGATTGCTGGACATCAAGAATCAGTTCAACTCCTGCTTCTCCTTAATACCCCTGGCCGTAAGGGTTCAGGGATGGAAGATGGGGTGCGCATGAAGATGAAGTGATCTTGTGGTAGACGGTGGGGCTGACTTAAGGGCCTGGGAGTAGGAGTAGAGGAAGTTCCCTAGACATAGGGCTACTATTCAATCGTCTGGGGCCCTGCTTGTCTCTCTGCCTCTCTAGCCCACCCTGCCTGGCTGGATTGATTTACTTGAAAGTTTTAATGGGTTATAATTGGAAAAGGCCTAGTTGAGATTTGCATATTGATTTGACATTTAAGTATATGATTAAATAAAAGCTGACTGAGGTCATCACTTGACTAAATTGGCTTAATGAGTGTTGATTACCCTGTGCATGTTAATTTCATTTAGCCTGATTACTCCATCTATCTTTCTCAGGGATCTATTAGCACCTTTGACTCAATTGTACTCCATGGGACAAGAAACAGCGCAAGGGTCAGTGGGGGGGCCTGTCCCCGGTCCATCTGCCTGTCCATCTGGCTGTCCCTGGGGTCCCACAGGTTCTGACCCTCTGTAGCATTTTCTCTCTCTTCCTGACTCCCACCTTCTTCCTTCTAATCACAGAATCTGATCACCAACTCTTTCTAAACAGAAGTGGCTGTTTAGGGAAATCAGGGCTGGAGTGGGGAGGAGTGCGGTGAGTCGTGATGCCTACCAGGAATGGCCCATCTCCCCCCACCTCACATTCTCCCTCCTGGCACATGGAGACACATCTTAGAGATCTGAGCCCTTTGGAGCCCCTGGAACAAGTCTGGTCTGCCTCCACAGCTACAGCAGTGGTCTGAAGGGGACCCCTATGGCCAGGCTCACGCCAACAGACTACGAGCTGCCTTTGTCCACCCGGCTCTGTTCTTTCCACCCTGGTGATACTCTGGGACACAGGAAAGAGGTCATTTGTCCTCCAACTTCCTGTTGGGTGTAGGCCGTGGGGAGTCCAACAGGGCACCAGAGGGAAGAAGAACAGCAGGTCAGATATTTCTTTCTCTGACTCTCTTGCCTGGCACCTGACCCTGTCCCCAGGAGACTTCATCCACACAAGACTGCCGCAACCCCTCCCGCTGCACGTTACCCTCTTTGGTTAGACCTGGCCCCAGCCTCCTGAAGTCTGGTCCCAGCTCCCTGATCTCAGTGGCCACATCATCTCAGCTTCATTAGAACACGAGGCTCAGGTTGGAACCTCCTAATGAGCTCACCAACTCTCTCCTCACGGTTCGGCCTGTGTCCTGGCTCCCACACCTTTCTGTACAGGACAGTCATCTCTGCCCTTACCTTCATCCCTTCCCATCAGTTCCCCCAGACTCTGGGTTGTGCTTTGAGTCTTTCCCCCTCTGTTTCTTCCCCTTCCACCCAAACATCTGCCCCTATGTCTCCCTCTTTGCCTCACCCTTGCCTCTTTTGTGACCTTCTTGAACCAGCCATCTGCACTCACTTGTTCTGTATCTCCAGCTCTTTGTCCCCGCCATCTGTCTGGGCCCTGTGACCAACTCACCAGCCACATTCATGACTAGAACTCCAAGAATCCATCTCTGATCCCTGGGCAGAGGGAGCAGAAAGCAAGCCCTGTCCTTTTTCCTATGCTGGAATGAGTTCATCTCAGGAACTGCTCAACGTAGGGGATTTTGGACTTGGAAGTCAGAGAAGCGGGCAGAGGTGTGATGCCCTGATGAACCTGCCAGGCTGGCCGTTCAGGAGACATCTCAGTCCAGGCTTCTCTATCCTCTGGCTTCTGCATGCAAGGCATCAGGTCTCCTCTGTGCAATAGGCTTTGCTTCCTTCCCATTGGCTCCCTCCAAAGTCTGCCACGCCCCTCAGTTGTGGCGGCAGCATCCCCTCCCTGCTCCATTCCTGCAGACCCTTAGCATCTCCCACCTCCCAACGGTCCCCTTCATCCATTCTCCACTTATGGCAGCCAGAGAGAAGATCCTGAAGTGCTAACCTGACCTGACCCTGTTGCTACCCCTTCCTCTGCCTGATACCCCTGATGGGTCCCTGTTACCTATATGTGCAAGGCTATGTCATCTAAAAGTTTTAGCATGACACCATTCTGTCCCAAGGAATTCATCATTTAAAGCCTATTCCATAGTCTTTTCCTTAGCAAAGCCTGACCTTCACCCCAGCAGAGCTCGCTCCTTCCTCTGAGCCTCACAAAACAGATGCATAATCACCTGTTTCTATGTCAGCTTCTCCCTCTATCCTGAAGCTCAGGACTATGTTTCATGTGTCCCTGTGGCTTTGTAGCCCCCACAACAAGCCCTGGAAAAATGACTAATTCAAATTATTATTCTAGGACCAGGCATTGAGGTATAGCAGTAAACAATATTAGACAATAATACCTGCTCTCTTGTCCCTGTGTAGTGTGGTGAGTGGACACAGGTAAAGAACAAACAAATGAGATGATTTTCAAGAGAGGCGAGTAGCTGGACTTGGTGGCACAGGCCTGAAACTCCAGCACCCTAGGAGGCCGAGGCAGGAGGATTGCAAGTTCTGAGCCCAGCCTGTGCAATTTAGTGACTTCAAGATTGTGTCCCAAATTTTTAAAAATTAAAGAAAAAAGGATGGGGATATGGTTCAGTGCAAAGGCTCTGGGTTCATATGAGAGAGGGAGAGAGAGAGAGAGAGAGAAAGAGAGAGAGAGGAAGGAAAAGAGAGAGAGAAAGAGAGAGAGAAGGGGAAAGAGAGAGGGAGAGGGAGAGGGAGAGGGAGAGGGAGAGAGAGATCCAAGTATTATGAATATATCACAACAGAGTGATATCTTAGAGAATGGATAGGGCAGGGTGTGGTAACTAATTTGAGTGGTCAGAGAGTGCTTTACTGGAGAGGTGGTGGTTGAATTTAGACAAGAAAGAAGCTGTAGAGGTGCAAAAGCCCTGAGGCAGAAGTGGACTGGATGGGAACTAAGAAAAGGCGGCATTTTGGTGGGGGAGGGTAGCAAGGGAAGGGGCCCTTCCTCCCTGCCGTTTTATCACTGGTATTATTTAGATTGCTCTCTGTGCATGACAATAATAAAATGCATTAAATTTTAGTTGCTTCTGTTAGGCCTGTGGTCTGTGGGCTGTTTGTATCATTGAAAGCTCTAAAAAGTCTGTCATCCCTGTTAGGCCATGGTAAGAAAACTAGTGACTGAGAGAATTCCCAGTTGTTGGTATGTGGGCCTATACCATACTGTCTGGAAGCTTGTTTTTTTGCAAGCTCTGAGGTAATGGACTGGAGAGCTAGCTGCCTGATAGCTGGACCTAGACTCTTTCTTACTGTGTGTCCTTAGATAAGTTGCTTGACTCCTCTGGGCTTTATCTCTCAACCCCCTGATTCCCACATAGCTATTCCATGGTTTAGGACTGCACAGAGAACCCTGATGAGCATCTGTTTTCTAGGCCATTCCCAGGGAAATGGAGATGGACACATTCACCCCACAGGTCTCCTCTTCACCTCCTGTCAGTCTACATCTCTCTGCACAGAAGCTCCTTGACTTGCGATGGAGCTATGTCCTGCAAAACCATCAGCTCTCAAGCTGCAAACATCAGAACTGAAAATACATCGCATGCACCTGACCCACTGAACTTCACAGCTTCACCAGTTGCTTCCCCTTGTGACTAGCACACCTCCCCTCTGTGGCTGACTGGGAACAGGGGCTCATGAGAGAGTATTTTACTGTACAGTGCGAGTGTGGGAAAAGATTAAAATTCAAAATGTGAAGTGAGGTTTCCACTGAGTGTGTACTGCTTCCTCACCATCGTAAGTCAATAAACGGTAAGTGGGACCGTTAGAAGTTGTCAGCTCAGGACCTTCTGTGTATGTCAGGAGGAAGAGGAGACCCCTCTCACTGCAGGCAGTGAAAGAGTTTTGACCCAGGCCGGACACTGTAGCTGGAAAAGCCTCAGCCAGAACCACGGAGCTCCATCTCCCCCACCCCTAGGAATTTACCTCTGGCACCATAAGAATACCAATGGGATACCTGTGCATCCCTAATGTCACCTCAGGCTCCACCCCTAACCTAAGCTACATATATGACTCCACTCCATGTGTTCTGCGGAGAGATTGCCTGGGGCGGGGGAGATGCTGCGCCCCAGGGGATCGGGGGTGTCTCTCCCCGCATTCTCAAAATAAAGGTCATTTATATTTCATACTTCTTATCTTTTCAGCCGCCTCCGGTCCCCCACAGTTCTAACAGGCAGCACATACTTTGTTTGAAGGAATCCTGGGCTTGTGGACATGGGAGTTGTTTAGTCTAAGTCCCAAAGGCCTTAGGCCTTTTTCTAGATGCTAGCAAGCCAGCAGAAAAAGTGGATTTCGAAGTCAGTTTCCTGGTTCAAGTCCATAGTACATTCTTCCTTTCCCAGGATAACTAGGGTTCTCTGGAGGATGTGACCGAGGGATGCCAATTCTATATGTCCATCAATAAAAGAGAGCAGTCATGGTTTGTCTGTGTCCCTTGGGGAGTTGGCACGGGTATGTTAGTTTCTTAGAGCTGCCCTAACAAGCAGTCACCAACTACATCACTTAATGTTCTGGTTTAGAACTAAAACGCCCTTTCAGCAGGTGATTGGGCCAGTGGATTAATCCATGTTTGAATTCAGAGCTGCTGTGCTATTAGGTTGGGGGGTCTATTTGGAAGTGTTGGTCACTGACAATATGACCTGGGAGGGTGTGTTCTTCATCTCTCTCTGTCCCCTGGATGCCATGGATTGAGCTGGTGTCCCACATCATGCCCTTTCACGATGTTACTTGTGTCTCAGAGCCAGACGACCATGGACCGAACCCTCTGAATCTGTGAGCCAGCCTCTCCTTGTATTATGCATGCATTTTGTCCCAATGGCAGGAAAGTGACTAATGCATTTAGAAAGACCAAAGATTATTTTCTCACAGTTCTGGAGGCTAAAAGTTTAAAATTAAAATGTCATGAGGGTCATGCTTCTTCTGAGGGCTCTTGGGAAGAATTAGCTTTACTTTTCCTTAGTCCTTCTGCTTCTCCTGTCTTCTCATGACTCTTCTGAGTGTGTGGGGTGTGTATGTGCATCTACATTCTTCTTTCCTTATGAGAACAGCAATCGTTGGGTTTCAGGCCTACCTTCATATAGTGGGATTTCATTTTAACTTGATTATATTTCCAAAAATCCTATTCCCAAATAAGGTGACATTCACACCTACTAGGGATTAAGCACTTCAATATATTTTTTGGGGGGATACCATTCAACGCACTGCAGTTGGTGAGAGAAGAGCCAACGACAGGAAAAGGTGTGGAACTGAAGACAGAGAGGGAGAATCAGGCCTGTCTGGGGCTGGAGCCGAGGAAAAAAATCAGCATCTTGTTTCGAGGCCCTGAACCTGGGGGAGGCAGGTGGCTCTGGCTTCCAGTTCAACCCCACATGGCTGAACTGTGGGTGACTGATTCAGAAGTGGGCTGCCATGCTTGAGTGTGGCCTAGAAATGCAGTCCTCGCTTCTGGTATATTTCCTCACCTGTGGGGTTGAGAATTACAACATTTTTGGAAACTTGGAAATCTCGTAAACAAAACAAAACAAGATTAAACACCTAAACCTTTTTATTTTTCTTTGTGGGGAAAACTAGAAATTTGGGGGAATCTAAAAACGTATGCAACAGTTATTTTTGTAGCACCCCTTTTATGTCTAAAGTCACTTTCTTCATTTAAGAGGGCAAAAGCAAACTTATATAGTGAAATGATTGTGTCTGGCAAATGCAATCAAAATGATGGCTTGCCCAGTAATAATGACAGATTTGCCCATTGAATGGAGTTTTCAATGGTTTAGAATTTGTGACAAATGGAACCCTGTGCAGCTGAACTTTATGTATGAGCCCCTCTGAGACAGGCAGAGAATAGAATCAGTGTGCTGGGAAGAAAGACAAATGTACATGCTGTGGGTTGATTGTGGTTTGAGTGTGTTTCCTCAAAAGTTCATGAGTTGGGAGTTTGGTCCTCCATGTGGCGCTCTGGAAGGTGGTGAGATCTTTGAACAGTGGTGAGGTATGTGGGGTTTAGTGGAGAATTTTAAGTCACTGGGGAAGTTGTCCTTGGAAAGGGTTAAAATAATCTCAAGAGAGGAGCTTGTTATGGCAGTACTTCCAACCCCTGCATTGCTTTCTGGCATCTGTTTTGAGCTGTGACCTTTTCCTCTCATCTGCCCTCTTACTATTGACACCCAGCATAATGGGATGCAGCCAGAGAGGCTCTCATCAGAGCCATTGCCATGCTGTTTGGAATTTCAACCTCTCAACTGTGAGCTAAATAAACCTCTTTTCTGTATAAATTTACCCTGCCTCAGGCATTTTGTTATAATAATGAAAAATAGACTAAGATGATGTGGAGGCACATGTCCATATGTTACAGAATAAACTGTTATGTATGACATTAATATGCAACAACGACTTGCTAGGTGTTCACTATATTCTCTAATTTTGTGTAATTCTCAGAAGCAGGGATTCCCCCCATTTTACAGATGAGGAAACCAAGGTTCAGAGAGGTCAAACCATGTGTATAAGATTCTACCATCTAGAGCTAATGGTACTCTCAGTTGCATAAGGAGTCAAACCTCAGTTCCTTCATCAATAAATATCCACTTCTGCCACTGCCCTGAAGCCAACAGCACTGTCCAGAATATGAGTTTCCAGCTCATGGGTTTTGTGTTGTCTACTTTACTAGACAGATATAGATGGGGTAGAAGGGCTCCTTGGCCCCTCCCTATAGGAATTAGGGGTAGGGACAAGCAAGGGTCTTGGGGTGTCTGAGGTTGTAAGACAAGAGAAGCCAGATTTTAAGAGCTAGGCAGTGGAGTGACACAGAGGAGGTGCTGGTCTCCCTGGACCAGATACGGACTGTGGGTTTGTAAAAGGCCAAGGACAATTCTGAACACGTACCAGAGTTGGGCTAGGAAGGAGCTGTTCTCAACAGTCTGCTACAAGCTTTGGAGATGACCAGGTTCTCCACCGAGCCTGAGTCCACACAGGGGAGGGGAGAGCAGGCTCCATGTGGAAGCCAGACACAAAGACTAAAAGAGAATTGGGGCAAAGTGGACCCCACATCCCCAGCATACAGATGCTCCTGGACACATCATCCACACTGATCTTATTTCTCAGTTGTGGTGGTCAGCAGTCTGTCTTTTTCTCCCTGATTATTTCATGGTGCATCTCTGGGGGTTTCCGAGGAGGTGGACCCCAAGGATCTCTGCCTCTTCCTTGCCTGTAGTTCCTACCTTCCGAGCTGGGAGTGACCAGCACACCTGACTCTTTTGGACAGCGTGGGCCTGCCCAGGCCTCATGACTCCCTTTCTCTCCCCTCCTGCCCTCCACTACTTAGTTCCCTGGCCCCAAGTGGCACTTCCTCCACAGAGGAGCCTGTTTCCTGGGCGACGACTGCTGGGGAGGGGAGAGAGGGAGGAGACTGGTGTTCCTGCTGGTGTGGCCTAGAGAAAGCATATGCCATCCCGGCTGCCCCGTGAATTATTCAGCGCCCGTGAGAACTGACTCACTCCCTAGTCTGCTGTCTTCTGGAAACTTCCTGCTGGTTCCTCCTTGGCAGCCCACCTCTGCCTCCGTCTTGCAGCTTAAATCCCTGCCTTGCGCCTCTGTTCTCAGGAAGCTCATCTCTGGGTGTCTTTGAATCCCTCCTCCTTTGTTATTTTTCCCCTTTCTCTTTTGGGATATCACATTGAGCTGTCGCTTCTCCACCACCTGCTGTGCGATGTGCACATGGGATGCTGGGCAGTGCCATAGCCTGTCCGAGATAATGCAGTTAGAAAGGTTCAGGATGTCAACTCAAGTCCACTCTAGCCTGTATTTCTGGGTCTGGAAGTAGCTCTTGCAAAGAAGCAGATTCTTGAAGAATCTGCCCCAAGTCTATCTCAGGATCTTGCAGGAGGGTGTTGGATCAAACAGATGGGTCAACGCAAGATTTGTCCATGCTGGCTGTGGATAGTTCCACCTGCCCACCCATCTGCCTGGCTACCAGCCTCAGGACCCCTTGTAGCCACTGGTGTGGTCCTTTTCCATCAGGTCTGTGTAGGTCTGGCCAGGGGTCTCTTAGGTCTCTGGTGCAGCCACCTAGTCCTAAGAGGCACAGGCGGGTCCAGGGCTGGCCCCAGTGCCCTGCTGGGAGCCTGCAGGCCTCGATCTCACAGCTTGGAGTAGAAAACATTCTGTTCTGGTGGGGTCCCAGCACTCAAGTAGAAACTACTCAGAGAGGGAGCAGGAAGGCCTTGTGGGACCCAGGAGAGACCCAGACCTTGCCCTTGGAGAAGAAAAAGGGTCAAAGGATCAATGAATCAAAAAGGCTGCAACTGTGGCAGCCCAAGAATGGGCTTTAGATGGAGGCCATGAGACTCTGAGGTACATGAAGACCAGCCATCCTGGCGGCCATTCCCTCAGCTCTTTGACATTTTGGGGCCTCCAGGAGCCAGGGACACCTCTGAGAGGTGACGTGCTGGGGTGTCAGGGGAGACTAGGCTCTTGGGCTGGTGTCTCCCTGCTCCAAGTTACCTCTGTGATTGGCACCTGTAGTCTCATCTCCTATTCCTGATGTTATCCAGGTCTCATCCAAGACCCCGTTCAGTGACGAAGTGAAAGGAAGTCGTCTTCACTGAAATTCGGTACATGAGCCACCGTGTGAGAAATGGAGTCCCAGGTTGGTTGGGAGCACCCATTTGAAAGCCATTTCCGAGGACCTTCCTGGCATCACACCTTGGTGAGCTCTGGAGGGGCTGGGGCTGGGATCTTCCTTGGGATGAAGGAGGTGCGGGAGGGGTGCTCTCGGCAGGGGCCCGGCTGAGTCAGTCACCTTCCCTTTCATCCGTGTCCCAGCCGGGGACATGTTTTAATGGACTGAAATCAGTAGGATCTTGTTTCCTTCCCTTTCTCTCCCCTGGCCTTGCTCAGGCCTGTTTGCTGCCATTTCAGGCCTGACTTGAGATCTCTTTGCGCTCCTCCTCCTCCTTCTCCTTCTTTGGGCTCCTCAGCAGGCTTCTTGGAGATCTGGTTCTCTTTCACTGGACCCCCAGGCTCCCACTGGTTGATTTCTTCCTTTCTGTACCCACCCTGCTTCTCCCACTCTGCACACAGGGAAGCCGGAAGGGGGGCTGTTCTCGGTGCCTCCCAGTCCCTGAGATGTCTCTGTTCTCTGAGCATCTCCCAAGACCCGCCATGAAGAGGCCCCCTCTTGCCTCCCCATGGGATTTACCCTCTGCTAGTTGAGGAGACCTGTGCCCTCCTTTCCTGTCTTTTCAGGCCCACGTCCCTGGCTGAAGTTCCTCACCTTTTGCAAAGCATTATGCATGCAATCTGGATAGCTGCCACTAGGTGGACTCTAGGGTCTGGGCTGGAGTCATCACTAACAAAAACCTCTCCATGGGTGTGGATAATTACGGACATTTAATATCAAGTCTAGGCATTACAAAAACAAAGCAAAAACTGAATCTTTCCCTCTCTTCTTCTCTCTCGCATATATTGAATTTATTAAATAACAAGGCATAACAACTAACTAATCTAATGACTACAAATAAAAAATGATAACTAATTCAGAGCAAGATGTAGAAATAGCCAAACATTTAAGTAAATCAGGTGCCCTCATTAGCCCTTAACTGCTAATAATTAAGCTTGATTTTATTTTGACTCTTCTCTCCTCAGAGCAATTTAATTTCGGCTTCTCTGAGGCTTGTCTGAGCCCGTGAGACCTCTGGTCAGCCAGACAAGGTGTTAACCTCTCTCGCCTTTCTTTCTGCAGCTTTAACTGCCCCATGAAAGAACCTTATCTGTGATTGCTTTCTGCAAATCCCTGGAAAGGCTTTTGGTCTCCTTTGTCTGCATGTATAGCCTCTACATCTTCTCCTTTCATGGTAGAAAACAGAAGAGAGCAGGATCATGCTACAGGCGTGCTATATTTTCCTTGGTCGGTTTTTTTTCCAATTAAGAAAAGCTTTTCCTCCTCCACCTCCCACCTCATCTCCTGGCCAAACCTTCCACCTTCGAAGTAGTGTCTTGTCTAAAATCTGTTTGCCTCTAATTCCTGAGGTCCTCTGTTGACCCCGTGTCCCTGTAGTGTGTTGGCTCCTATAACCTCTCTGTGGCAGGTTGCTGTCTGTTATCAGGGTTTAGAGCTGGGGCAGTTCCAAATTATCTCAGATGGAGTTTTTAAAAACATGAAAACCATGCAATGACATTTTAAGATGAAAATGTGTTGTTTCCTCAGAGGGACCTGTGACCACAGGGAATCCCTGATCTGATGGAGGAGGCAGCATTGTCCTGAGGGTGGGGACCATCCAGGCTGCAGGCCGCAGCCTCCATCCCCTTGTGCCCCAGGAAAACCCACAAGTTCTGCTCTCACTGCTGTTTGCCTTAGAGTCTTGGCATCTTTTAACACTCAGGTAAGGAGGGAGGCGAAGGAGCCTGGAGCAAGGGAACAGAGGGGAAGGGGCAGAGAGGCCCAATCCTGGTTTGATTTAATTCAACTTGGCTCAGTAAGCACCTATTAAGTGCCAGGCTTAGTACAAAGCACTGGAAATTCAGAGCATAGCCATCTATGTAGGCCTTGTGCAAACTGTATAGGGCACAGTGCAAAGTGAAGGCATGGGGTTTCTCGTTCAAAAATTATTGAAGATGTCAAGATGGTGACCACAGAGCTGAATGCAAGAAGGAGAAGAGGTAGACGGGTTCTAAAGTAACTTGGAGGTCTAAGGAGCACAGTTTGGAAAACATTGGACGTAGAACCAGAGGCAATGGCCTAAATACAGGTGGGTTGGCTGGGAAAGGAGCCGGAGGAGGAAAGTGGGAACAGGGAATAGGGGTGAGATAGAGAAGGAAGAGAAGCCAATGCAAGAGCCAATGTCAGGGTTGCTTCTGGTACAATGTGATTCCCACCACACTCCCTCGAAATCTCTGCCAAACCGCTGAAAGCAAGCGCTTCTGCCACCAACTAGGATGGGGGAGTGGCTGAGGACGCCCTGGCATTGTTGCTTCCTTGTATTGGCTCTGAGTTGAATTTTCCCTATCAGCAAGCAAGCAAACAAGTCCCATTCCTGGAAGGCTTGGGAGAGACTCATGGAATGGCCCTTTGAGGTGTGATCTTTTTCAGCCCTGGAAGGACCAAGGCTTGGGGACAACTGCTCTCCCCAGTGGGGCTGCAATCCTGATGGAATGAGAGGCAGCTGCTACAAAGGTTTTGAGCAGAGAAGGGCTGTGATTGTTCTATGTGTTGGAGGCTTCCTTCTGGCAGCAGAGGAGGACAGCCAGAGATCAACAATGGTGAGGAGACTGTCACAACTCCAGGAAGAGGGGGCAGGTGCTGCCTTGTCCAAGTCCCTGAACCCCACTCCCTTGCTCTAATACTTAGTTCCAGGCTCTTGCTCTCCTGGGGCCACAGTGACCAGAGGCCAGGGCTGGGTTGATTAGATCTCTGGGGCCAGCCTGGTGCTGTGTTGTCAGAAGTCGCTGCCTAAGCAGCCTGGTTTCTCCCCATTTGTCATTGGGATTAATATTTGCACAAGGACCCACCCTCTGCACACCAGTGTCCAGAGTTCAGGAGAACAGGTCCCGGGTGGCCAATGTGGATTTCCAATTTAGAATTTCCATCCATTTACTGGGGAATCACCCCTAAAGAACAGCATGTACGGAGCTGACAAAGGCCAAATTAGATTTCAGAGTCCATTGTGTGTGTCAGTGACAGTAGAGGGGGATGAAATAGTGGGAAGGAAGCTGCGCACTCCGCAGTTGTGTGAGAAAGTGCTTGGTTGCAATCTCAGCCTCTCCTGGGTTCTTATTTCTCTGCAACAGCCTCTGCCACTTGCTCTGTGACCCTTTCTTGGTCAGTGTTTCTTCCTGGGCTTCCCTTGTCCTGTCTCTTTCTGTCATAGATATCTTCCTTTTGTCCCCTCATCTACTCTCTCCCTCTGTTTCTCCTTTCTGTGTTTTCTGGGCTTTACCACGTAGATTCTTTTCTGTTCTTTTCTGGTGACTGGTTCATTCCTCTGGTGGAGACTTCTGTCTTATATGAGAAGGCAGCTGTGCCAGAGACCATGTGATGCTCACCAAATTGTGTTTCCTTCTTTCCTTGGGCAAATTGTAAGACTATGCTTCCCAGCTCCTTGAAAGGGCTAGTATTCACACTGAGGTTCAAAAGATGAAAGGAGCCTGTCTTGTGTTGACTGGGAGAAGAGTGGAGATAACATTTCAGGGAGAGGGGGCAGCTTGGGTCAAAGGGGGCCACAGCTTGATCCAGGGACCATGGAGATGACTGGAGTTGGTAGATGGAATAATCGATGCCATCTCTTCACACTCCTGTAGTTGTGTTACACATGCACACACTGGCTGTGGCCTCATGGTGGTAGGAACATATTTCTCTACTGGGGCTGGGTCACATGAGTTGCTTTGACTGATACAACGTTAGCAGATATCTTCAATTGTAGAAATTGCTTTAGTATGCTTGCCCTTGTGATCTTGTGCTCTGCCATCACTCAACAAGGCCATGGCCCAGAGGCTCACTGGTCTTAAAAAAACGAGTGACATGGACAGGAGATCTAAACTCAATTTGTGGCCTGGAGCCAAGATTAGCCAAGTCCAAATACACAAGCAGAAACCTAGGGTACCCACGAACATGCCTGCTGTAAGCATTCAGGTTTGGGGAGAAATTACTAACCTGACAGCGTTCCTGAGGTACTAGCAAGACTGGTGTGCTGACCTGGAGTGGGCAACAGGGACAGTGGACAGGCATGAGGCTGAGGGCGTGGGGCCCTTGTACATGCATTTGTACATGAAAGGCGGGACTCAGGAGGGAGTCTCTGAAGGGTGTTCTTTTGTAGGTATTAGTACAGTGAGGGGTTACTGATCTCACTGTGTTGATGGGAGAAAAGAAGACTCAGAGAATTTAGGCAGGTTGAGCAGCATCACAGATTTAGTAGTGACTGTGGGATCACACCCCAGATCTGAGCCACTAAATGGTAGTCTGAATTCCTCCCCATGGGTCAGTCTGTCCACTCTAATGTTATATCCCCGAGTCCTAGCACAGGCTCTTCAGTGCTGATGGCTTCTCCCGTCCCCTGGTACCTTGCATGACTTTCCATGTGACCAAGGCCTTTCTGGTCTTCACTGTTCTCATGGTCCTTCTCTGTACACAGCAGCTCTTCTGTCTCCCAACCAGTTCAGACTCCTGAGCAACCATCTTCTCCTGACCTCAACACTGCTTTCCAGGCCCCTTGCCCTCACTGGCCAACACGGTCCCCAGCCCTGAGCAGACTCCATAGCCACTGCCTTCCCTTCCGCTCCTGGGCTGTCAGATGGTGTTGAGGGTAGGCATAAAGTGTGGTTCACAAGTCAGTGCAAACAGCATGCAGCTTGGCGCCTGACAGACTCGAGTTCAAATCCCAGCTCTATTACAGTGTTTGTATTATTTTGGACAAGTCACTCCATTGTTTTGAACCTCAGTTTCTTTGTCTGTATGTAAGGGACAAGGAGGCCTCTCTGCCTGGGCTCTTAGGACAATTACTTTATAGATGGACCCTCAGCCAATGGACACTAGTGCAATCATTGTGGGTGACATCGGGCAGGCCCTCACTGCCCATGGCTATTGTATAGCCAGCTGCACCCTCTTGTTACCCCACCTTCTCCCCACACTCTCTGCCCTCTCCCACCTCACACAGACAGCCTTAGCTTGCCCTCTACTATGTAGATCAATGTCATCACATGTGGATCCCTCTACTTTCCCCCAGTCCCTTTCAAGGTTTTCCCTCCATCTCTGAGGAAGGAGTGTCCACACTGTTGGTCAGGACCCCCTCTCCCCAAGGGTTCTGGATCTTATTGCCTCCACCCAGCTCCACAGCCTCCTCTGATAGCCTGCTCCTTAAATCTTTATTCCTTTGTTTCTTCATTCACTCATTCAATCAATCAACACACACACACACACACACACTCTGTTTCTCTAACTCGGAACATTTGCTCAAGCTTTTCCCAGCTGAGAAGCCCTTTCAGTGCCTCCTAAGCAATTGTCCCATTTCTTCCCTTCGCTTCACAGCAACACTATCAAAAGGCTCCTTCCGTCTCCTGCTTCCTCTCTGTGCAGGCCCTCCTCACCCATTCCATTCTCACTCTGTCTCCACATTAAACTACTTTCGTCAAGGCCGTTGGTGACCCACTTAGCAAACCCAATGGCACATCTCGGTCCTTATCTCACTCCATCTCTTGGCAAGCATCTGGCACTGTCCGCCACATTCTTCTGCCAGCTCTCTCTTCCTCTGTGGAGAAGCCTCTCCTTTGTCCAGACTCCACCCACTCCTCTTTCCTAGGCCCTGCTTCTGCTTCCTGGATCCCTTTTTTGGAGAGAGCCCTGGGCCCTGTTTTTTCTCCTTCCTTAAAAATGGCATCTAACTGCAGAATGTTAACTGCTGTTCACCTCTACGATGTCTTCTGAATGGATGATTTAGACACAGATCCAGCTCCTGCGGCCCAGTCCCAGCCAGCCAACTGCTCCCCCTGTGCCTCTCAGGTGCCTAGACCCCTTAACTTGCTGTTATGGTTTAGATTTAAAACATCCCCAAAAAGTCTCGCGTGTTTTCAAGGTGATTGGGTTATGGGGTCCTATACTAATCTGTGGACTCATCCATTGATGAGATCAGTAGCTGAATATGCTTTTAGGAAGCGGGACCTAGCTGCGGGGAGGTCATTGCTGGACATGATCTGGAACTTTTATTCTTGTTCCTGGCTTCTTCTTTCTTCTGTCTGCTTCCTGCTTGTCAGGTTTGAACAGCTTCCCTCCGCCATGTGCTTCCACTGTGCCTTTCTGCCTTGGAGCTGCCAATGGACTGAATTCTATAGGGTTTATAAAAAAGCCTGGCTCTGTAGAGGGCCATAGAGGACTCCTGACCTGTGTAGCTGGTAGGTGGAGGCTCTCATCCAGGTGTAAGAAGAAGGTTGCCTGGACACACACCTGTACTGGACGGTGCTGAGCACATTGCAGTTAGAGACATTGTCACATGTTTTGTTGCTTAGTGCCCATCTTACTGCCAGACTGAGCAGGAGTTGAGGATAGGAGTTGTTTCTGCTCTGACTGCCTCTGTGTCCCCCAGACCTGGCATGGTAACTGGTGTATAGCAGGTCTCAATAAATCCTTGTGGAAAGTGTGAACAGCAACAGGGAGGAATTCTGGGTTGAGGAGCAGTGGGACAAATGCCCTAGAGTTTGGTGCCTACCCAGAAAGCACAATGCTGAGCAGGGTGCAGACTCCCACCTCTTAGCCCCCCTTCCCCAGCCTCTGAAGGCAGCGCTGCTGAGCCTTTTGTTCTATTGACAGCAGGCGAAGCAGCTACAAGCTCCTTAATCACCTCTCCACAAACATGGAGAAGCCTCATTAATCCCAGTGACCGGATGATCTATTGTCCTCAGCTCCGGTTTCTGGCAGACTGGCCTTTCTCTGCAGAGGCAGAAACCCCAGGTGGCAGGAGCACCCTATCCCCTCCACTTGTGCAGGTGAACCCTCTTGCTTTGGGAATTCTACTTTAGTGAGGGCTCTGCGCCCAGGGAGCTCATGGCCTGCACTGAGACAAGGATCAATCTTCCATGATGGCCAAACATCATGGTAGAGATGAGCTAGCTGAACCCCTATTCTCCATTCTCACCCCAAACTAGGGGATGAAAGCATTGCTGTGGAAATCTTGGGGCAGAGAAATGGGGCTCTTGTTGGCTGCTCTTTGTCCAGTGCTTTTGGGGGCTCTTTAGAAGTGAGGTTCAAACATTCCAGTTCTGCCCATCTGTGTGGCTCTGAGGTGGGGTCAGAGGCCAGGAAAGCTAGGTTTTACTTCTGACTTACATGAAGCTGGGCAGTTGCTTTTCCATTGGGCCTCAGTTTCCCTAACTGCACAATGAACGACTTGGCATAAGAGGGAAACTGATTTTATTTCATGTACTTTAGGTTTTAGGCTGGAAACTTGGATTGTGAGGCATTCTGAGTCTATGTCTTTGGCAGGAAAGTGTGATTGATAAGATTTTCGGCGTGGTAAAAGAGAGAATATAAAGTAAAAATGGCCTTTATTCTAAGAATGCAAAGAGAAACCCCATGACCACTGAGGGTCTGGCTTTCTCTGCTGGAAATGTGGTGTGTATGGGGGGGCATACATATATCTCCCTGGGGTGGTGCTTAAAGGTGGCATTGCTGATGCGTGAGTAGCTGATTGGGACTGTTTTGGCGCTACAGGTAAGTTGCATAGGGGTGGGGAAAGTGACCTTAAAGTAAATGTCCCTTAATCCCGCCTCCCACTGCTGTAATATCCTATCTAGGGCAAAATCCTTTCAGTGATCAATTAGTGATGTCTGCAGTGGGCACAGTTTGGGAAGTAGTACTCTGTGCCACCTCTCAGCTAGATGCTTGATTTCTCAGGGATCCAACTTCTTGATATTAAGTTGCTCAGTGCTATGAGTAGTCAAATCTAAACCATTCAAAATCTAGACACTGCCTAGTCTTAGGCAGTGCCCTCAGTATTACTCATGTTTGAGCAGAGCAGGGGTCTCTATGGCTGCTGTCCCTCCTATTGGTAAATATAGTTGGTGGTCCCTTGAAGGGAAGAGAGAATTTGGCTCTGGGAGTCAGGACCTAGGTAGGGCTGAGAAATGTATTGAGGGGATGATGCCTAGCAGGGGAGGGGTCAGGCAGTGAGTATGGGATGCCATGGAGCAGCCCATCTCATAGCTGCATCTGGGGCTGTTTCTACCCAGAGTAAGGCTAATGGGGGCTGGGACAGGAACCCCAGTCCCTGAGAACTTCGTCCTGCAAACTTCAGCTCATGGCCCTAGCTTTACTGGCCTCTTTCAAGCAGAGATCACTCCTGGCATGAGAAACTGATAGGAAGCAAAGACCAAAAGGAATGGGCTGGAACAGGAAGTTTTGAGAGGATTTTCTGGAGCCTCCTTGGAAAAATGAGGTCTTTGTAGGTTGTAGGATTGGTAGGAAGTGAGAGTAGTGAGGGGTTCTAGCCCTGGGGTGGGACGTTTGTTGGGGACCTGAGGGTCCCCCAGCCTGCAGGCAGCCTTGGGATTGATGGAGCTCACAAGCACAGGGCTCTCAACAGTTAAGCACATGTAACATCTCTCTCTTTGTAAACTCACTGAAAGTTAGAATGAATTTTATTGTTGCTTAAATTTATTGTGTGCTTGTTCAATCAAGGTTCTTTAACAACATAATTGTTTCTGTAGTCAGGAATTCCTAACTCAATAAAACTGTCAGAAAATGAAGTTAATAGTTTAAAACTACTCTATACCTACTAAGTACCTTTTCCTGCCTTTAGACAATAAGCTATTTTCTGTATTTAAACGTTAAACACACACATGTAGGACTAGTCTCTACAGTTATATGATTGCTGTGACAAATAGACCTGCGTCTAAAGTTTTCCAAGCACTCTACTGCTACATATTGATTGTATGACCTTGGGCATTTAGCCTGTTTGTATCTCAGCTTCCTTGTCTGTAAAATGGGTAGAATTATATTTACCTTGCAAGATTTGTGTGAGATTTAGTAAGGTCACTGTATATACAGTCTGCAGCAGAAGAAAACACACAGAAGGTGCTTAACAAATGGTAGCTAGCATTATTTTATTATCAGAGTAAATGCAATTCCACAGTAACATTTTGTTGCAGTAAAGCATGACTTCAGGAATAGATGCCATAACACCTAGACACAATAACATAAATAAAGGACTACTCTGCCATAAAGAAAGATAAACTCGAGGCATTCATAAGCAAATGGATGAAGCTTGAGAACATAATGTTAATTGAAATAAGTCAGGCACACAAGTTTAAATATTGCATGGTTTCTCTTATATGAAAAATTCAAACTGTATATGTCAAAATTTAAGATGGTTAATAAATAGGAAGTAGGAAGAAGTTGAGATAATTCCTTCAAATATCTATTCCATTGTTTCAAAAATATACTAAGATATATACTAATTGGTTTCATTTATACTACTAGTTTCTTTTTGTTCATTGAAAAGAAGGTTTTGTCTTTTTACTTGTTTGCTTCGTCTTTGTATGAGAGTTTTTGTTTATGACTTGTACTTGGATTCTTTTGACACCTAGTTTATTAACTGTTTTTATTCATTATTTTATGATAAAATTTTGTTTTTAATGGAAAAGTGATTTTTGTATTTTATTTATTAATATCTACTTGTATTACATTAAAATAAATAATAACATAAGTAGAGGAGCATATAGGTGAAGTAATACAATTAGTCTTATATGCTTCAGTAGAATCAGTTCCATGGGTGCAATAACAAACAGATGTATTAATATAACTGCAGAAACATTGATACAGTCATATATACACATAAGAACTTTTAGCTGCACTAGGGTAGGTAAACAAAGTAACAGACCTAGTATATCATTAAATAGTATCACACAATGACAGTAAAGTGTATGTTACAGTACTACATAAGGATATTAGTTTAGAGCAAAAGTGGGTACCACCAGACAGTGTTAGCATGACATTATCTTACGGTATAGATAATGACAGACATACCTGGGTCCTGATATATTTATTGGTTACAATTTTTTGTAAGAATGATGTATAGGTATAGTAACATTCAGCTATAGAATTGGAGGAACTTGCGATAAACAGGTCAGACAATGTTAGTCTAGCTTTCTCTCTGCCACTGGGGTCTTTAACTTTTAAAGTCATGGTTTATTTGAGAATCTTATGAAAGCTATGGTGGGGGGACCCTTACAAAAGGCATCCAGAAATGGCAAAATTCTGTATCCATGTGGCACTAGATCTGATCTAACATTTAATGTTCAGGTATTCCAGATTCATATACTTGACGATCTGAGAAAAGAGAAATGATCTCAAGAGATCAGTCTTCAGTCCACAGCTAGTCTCATGCTTTAGTCGTCTTCCTGCTGGCTGGACTCTGACTTGATTTAGCTTTAGATGACTTCGTCCTCCATATTGTTGGAGCAAACAGGGACATCTCTCTCTCTCTCTCTCTCTCTCTCTCTCTCTCTCTCTCTCTCTGTGTCTCTCTCTCTGTGTCTCTCTCTCTGTTCATGGATTGGAGGCCCAGCTGCTCCTGCTGGCTAATCTGATGCCTGCTGAAGAAATCTACTTTGTCTGAGCAAAATTCCTTTTGACCAATATTCCTTAAAGCATGGAAAGTGGGTTCCAGATACCCTAAGTACTGGCTGGTGGTTCTTTCATATGGGGATGTTGGTGACATTTGCAATCTGGCTGGTTCTTGGGGCAGTAGTGGGAGAAAGTAATTAAGGGTAGCTAGTGTTCATTAAAGGATACCGACAGACTACCTTTTTTCATAGTCACACTTCCCTGGACCAGTTTGGGCTATAGCCCTGACTTGTGATATCAGTTATCTACTGCTGAATAGGAAAATATCCCAAGGCTTCTGTGATCCAACCCACTTTTATTATTGCTTTGAGTATGCAGGGTCAAATGAGTGGTTCTTCTGTGTGGAGACAGACTTGGTACACGCATATGCCTGTGTGGTCAGTTGGCTGCTATAGGATGGCCTTGGCCAGAGGGATTGGCTCAAATGAGGACTCTTTGCTTGTCACTTCCAGCAAGATTACTCTGAAACAGAAGCAGAGAGAGAGAGAGAGAGAGAGAGAGAGAGAGAGAGAGAGAGAGCGCTTGGCTTAAACTAGGACACTATCAATTTTGCTACACTCTATTAGTCAAGGCAAATCACAAAGTTAGTCCAGATTCAGAGTCAGAAACCAGGGTCCACTTCCTAAGTAAAGGGCTTAAAATCACATTGTAAGGTTGTTGATACAGAATGCGTGGAGTTTTGGGGAGCAAGAATACTTGTGTTTCAGAGAGAATTCCTGCAGTATCTATCAGGCCCTCTCTTGAATCCCTGAGCAGAACCAAAGCTGGATCTTGGGTGATTTCTGGCCCTGTACATCTGAAGCCTGGCTCTCTATGAGCAGCAGGGCACTGTTTTTGTTTCTAGTGCTCCTAAGTGCTTTCCTTCCCTGATTGGCCAAGAATTAAAACACCTGGCCAAGGCCAGCTAATCTGATTTTAGTGACTGATGCCTCAGAGGATTTTCCCAGTGATCTGCGCTATATATGTCTACTGGAAATTTGAAATCAGGACCTACAAAACTTGGAACAGTTTGTGGTGAGTGGAAACTGGGAGATCGTGAAAGTAGAACTAGAGCTAGGGAAAAGAGAAGACCAGAATCAAGAGAAGAGAGGAGAGGACAGGCGAGCCCAGAAAGGAGAGTAGAGGGAAGGGAGGGCACAGGGAGGGAAAGGGGGAAGAAGAAAGGAGAGAGAGAGAGAGAGAGAGAGAGAGAGAGAGAGAGAGAGAGAGAGAGAGCTCTCAGTCACTTGCACTTGCAGAGCCCCCCTGAATTTACAGGCTGATGGATTTCTGTGTCTACCCTAAAAACACTCTCTGATTGTGGGGACAGGATTCACAAACTTCAACCAATGCAGGTGAAGAGTTGATTAAGAATCAAATAAAGTAAGCACTCATAAGTTAACACATGTATATGTGTGTTTGCCTCCATGTGCTCCCTGTTGTTATTGTAATGAATTAACGCTAACTGAATGACTTAACACAAATATTATCTCATGATGCTGGAGATCCGAAGTCTGAAATGAATCTTCAGGGATGAAATGAAGGTGTTAGCAGAGTTGTTTTCCTTCTAGAGTGTCTTAAGGGAGAATCTATCTTTTGCCTCTTTTGCTTCTAGCAGCTGCTTGCTTTCCTTGGCTCACAGCCCCTTTCCCCATCTTCCTATTCAGTCTTCCTTGATCTTCCTGCTTGCTTCTTTTTTTTTTTATCGGTACCAGGGATCGAACTCATGACCGCCTGCTTGCTAGGCAGGTGCTTATGCCGCTGAGCTAAATCCCCAGGCCCAGCTAAATCCCCAGGCCCTTCCTACTTGCTTCTTATAAGTACAGTTGTGATTCCACTGATGTAATCCACAGTGATTTCCCCATCTCAAGATTCTCAGTTATACTTGCAAAGTTCCTTTTGTCATGTAAAGGACATAATCACAGGTTCTTGAGATTAAGGCCTGGACTTCATAGGGAGGGACATTATTGAGCTTGTATGATCTATATTCCCTTGTATGATCTATATTCCCCACTGATGCAACAAGTCTGAGGTGTGTCTACAGCTTCACACCGAAAGGAGGGGCCGTTTGCTCCCAGCAGTGACCCACTGGTGGACACGTTTTATTAGTCCTCTTTCCTTCCTGTGTCCCCACTTCCTCACATGCTCTCCAGGGTCACCACTCAGTTAGACTATTTTCACCCAGCCTGTTGTTTCAGGGTTTTGAAGAAAACATGAGCTGAACCAGAAACCGTATCAGCTTAGTTTATGAATATATTCTCCTCCCTCTCTCTGAAGTCCTCTGAATTTTCCCCTTTTTACAGTCATATTATTTAAAAAACAACAACAGTATAATGCAGAAAAAGAGCATGAACTTTGGAGCTAGAAACACATGGATTCAAATGCAAACTCAATTTCTCATGAATTGTGTGTTGTAAAGCCTTACAACTCTCTGAAGCTCCTTCTGCATTACGCAAATCATTTTTTCCTGGCTAGTGTGGTGTTAGAGCAAAGTGCATTTCATGTTACTCTTTAAAATTGACAATGCACGTATATGCACTCTGGTGTGCAGAACATTTGCTTCACCCAAGCATTTATTTCACAATCAGATGGAATACTGCAGATTTCCCAATGTATTTTGTCAAAGGATCCTTGGTTTTATATTATTGAAGCTTGTATTTTCTCTATGCCTAAGTTATCAGGGAATCTGTGATAGGCCTCTGAAATGCTTATTGGGTATGTTGGCAGGGAAGGAGTCTGAGATACAGGTTTTTTTCCTCCTAAATTTTTGAATGGGTTGGGGAAGAGGAGAAGGAGGAGGCTATGTGGGTTCTGTCCATGGTTCTGAATCAGGCTTTTCGACTGATAGAAGCAAGTGTCTGCAAAGTGATGTTCTTAAAATGATCCTTGGGAAATGGAAAGAAAATATTAGGACAGATACGATTTACATTGATTAGTCAACATCTAAAGATACAAGTTCATCTTTACACGTGTTTAATATATGGATTGATATTAGTGCCCTATCATATGTCAAGCAGTCACAGAACATTAAGAAGTCAAGGTGTTCTGAGGGAGGAGGTAAATTCCACAAGGCAATCTGCCCTGCTACATCTTTTCTGGCTCTACATTTCAATTCCTATGCCTCTGGATAGGGGATCCATGAATTATATAATCCAGTTTGATTTTAACTGACTTTTTAATTGAAGTATAATTTATATACAAAAAACACAAATTTTGAGGTTATAGCTCAATGGACTTTCAGAAGATGAATATAGCCATATATCTACATTAAGACTAAGAAATATGAAATGACCAGCCTTCTTGAGGCCACTTGTACAATGGTTTTTCAGTCTCTGCCTATCCCTAGGTAATCTTTGTCCTGATTTTTAGTACCATGTGTAAGTTTCACATATTTTTGAGCTCTAGATTCATGAAATAATACTTTTGAATGACTTCTTTCATTCAACCAAATATTTGTGAGGATTGTTTGGGTCACATTGTCAGTGTAGCTTGTTCCTTCTCATCTGTGTATTGCATGTGTATGTCCCTCCTCCTATTAACGGGCACTTCTGATGTTTAAAGTTTTTGAATTTTATAAATAGTGCCACTAAGAACTTTTCCTGTGCCTGCTCTTTCATGACCTAATTTGATTTTAACTAAGCCTTTATGAGTGTGTGGCTTTATATTTTCCTGTAAAGGTTTCATGGATTGGAGAAAACACTAATAATATAAGCACAAGTAAGCAGACAATGGAAAGAATAATACTTCTACTCCAAATAGATAATGATTTAATCAGATCCAACAAGAACATAGATGAAGAAAAAGGAATTTGAAGGAGTTGCCTCTGTGTATTGTACATGTGCCCATTAGTGATAAACCTTGAGATATTAGCTAATGAGAATCAAAGTGTCTTAATTAACGAATGTGTACATCATTGGTGGCAGGCACCAGCTATTTCTGATTCTTCTCTGACAACTGACTTCCTAACCTGCTTGGAATAAGTGTGGCCATGTGACTTGCTCTGTCCATTCAGTTCTGAGCAGAAGTAATGAGTGTCACTTCCAGGTGGGAGTTTTGAGGAAGTGGTCTATGGTTCATCCCAATCTTTTCTCTTTTCCTGAGGACTGACGATGTTCTCATAAGGAGCAGCTTAGTCTGCACCCTAGTTATCCTGTGATGTACACGTGGCACATCATAAACCTGTACTATTTTAAGCCACGGTTATTGGACTTGTTTGTTATCAGCACCAAACCAAGCCTCTCCTAATACAATAATATTCTTAAAAATGAAGCAGCGAGGATACAAAGACAAGCTTCTAATTATTTTTTAGTGATGTCTAAAGTTACACGATGCTCCCTCTGGTTCTTTACATAAGTTCTGACACTTCGTGACAAATGTTTAGATGCCTCTTTTGAGATTTCCTTACTTAATAATGAAAGATAAAAAGCCTCATAGCATCAAGAAAATGCTTGTTCTTCCTGCCTCTGGAAAAATAGATGAAATGAGCCACAGGAAAAAAAATCCATGGACAAACTTAAATGCAGGTCTTTGTCAGCAACTATAGCTGGAAGATGCAAAGAGAGCATTGCTAAAGATGTAAAGAAACAAGCAGTGGAACAAATTATGCAGCGTGGGAGAGTCACCGTGCAGTCGGATGAAGGTGTTTCCAACACATCTCAGCTTATGGTATATGTTGGATTTGGATCCCAATAATGAAATACACAAAGAATTACTTTTTTATGAGATGTCCTGAGAAAGACTCATTTCCAGTAATCAGAGGCTTATTTAATGAAGGCAATGTTTTATGAGAAAACAATATGGATATAACAGGACAGAGTGGATACTGAACTGTCATACCTGAAGGATTCAGGGTTAAGGTACAGAGATTATACCAAACATGAAATTCTTTTGAAGACTTGATGTTGAAATACAGAAGTCAAGGGTGCAAGAGTATAAAATGATGCAGGATGTCACTGATGTGGTTTATGTTATAAAACTAAGATCAACAATGGTAGAATCCTTATAGTAATTTATAATGAGAATAGGAAAGTTTGATGGTTATCTTGTGGCAAAATAACAAGCTTAGCAAGCTTAAGTGACTTAAAGGTTTTTCCCTTTTCAAAATGAGAACCATTTCAAACTTACTGAATATTTTTATGACAATTTGGCTGTCAAAAATATGCTATGCAACCAACATTTTAAAAAATAAGGTTTTTTTTGGTACTGGGAATCGAACTCAGGACCTTGTGCTTGCCAGGCAGGTGCTGTGCCACTGAGTAAATCCCAAGCCCAAAGTAAGTTCTTTTTATTTTGAAATAATTTTATGTTTACAAAGAAGTTGTAGAGATAATATGGAGAGTAACTATATACTCTACTCTTTTCTCATAATGTAATTTTTATATAAGCATAATGAATATGTGAAAGTTAAGAAATAGCATTGGTATATATTTTTAACAAAGTTCCAGACTGTATTTGGATTTTATCAGTTTTTCCATTAATGCCCTTTTCCTTTACCAGTTCATATTACCATATTACATTTAAGCAATAGGGATTTTGAAAGAAAAATAAAACAACAAAAACCTATATGTTATTTCTGCCTCTTTATGGTACTTTTGGTAGGTAAATAATGACTGAGAAAGAATTACTTTCTGAAAGAAACTAGTGTTATGAAGAGAGGATTTCTAAAATAAATATTTGGAAATGTTTCCATCGTATCATGATTTTTTGGACAAAAATTATACACATATCTCACCTATTACAACTCGTATGTAGGTAAACTTTAAGAACTTGGAATATTTTAACCTGCTTTAAAACAATCTTCCAAAGTGCTTCAGAACGTATTTGCTAAAAATATAAAAATGTAACACCTTTTGATTAGTTTTAAGAACCGCTGATTGACATCAGGGAAGATGGAAATTTGCTTGCTGAATTTCAACAAAAAACTTTGCATAATTGGTGGATGGGAATAAAATAACCATGAGAACTGATGCTTTCTTATTTGGACCAATGCATCTTTGCAAGGTAGCTTTCTTTTATTTTATCCCAGCTATAACAGCAATTAAAACCAAGTATAAAAATAATCTGAATTAAGAACCAGACCTTTGAGCTACTGTATCATTGAGCTTTGTTTTTTGAAAAATGAAACATTTCCAATCACATGGATTTCAGTAAAATTTTTACTGAGAGGAAAAAATGCCTTGACATGTTAATAAACATATAAACTAATATGACTTAAATTTTTATTTTTCTTATTGTTTTAAAATCTAAATAATTGTAATGATATTTTATAGTCCATGTAAAGAATTAGTGCAGTGATACAAGAATGTATTTTATAAATAAATGCGCCAAATGCAGTAATGCATTCTTTTAAAAGACCTCCTGGGGGTGGTGATTGGAGAGAGCAGTGTGGGTATGGATGCCATAGACCTGGTGCCTGATGGAAGTTGACTATAGGGTGGTTCCGTGGGAGGACTGGAGGGTTTCCTGGAACGAAAAGGTTGAAATCACCAGGACACTGCTGTATGAGCTGGACAGTAAAGCCTTGTGCCAAAAAGGCACCAAGATTGTTGTGAGAGCAGAGACCCAATCCTATTCTAGATGTCTAGATTAGCTATTGCCTTAAAATTGGCAGCCTCTGTGCTATGGTTTGACCTGGAGTGTCCTCCATGGGTCATGTATCAAAGGCTTGGTCCCAGACAATAGCACTATTGAGAGGTGTGGAAAATTTAGGAGATGGAGATTAGTGGAAGAAGTTAAGTTACTGAGAGCATGTCCCTCCTTGAAGAGTTAATGAGACCCTGGCCCTCTCTCTCAGTTTGCTTTCTGGTCACCATGAGGTGAGGAGATTTGCTCTATGTGCTCCCTACTGTGACCTTTTTGCCTCACTACAGGACCCCAAACAAAGCCAACTAACCTTGAATTGAAACCTCGAACCAAAAATAAACCTTTCCTTCTTTACACTGATTTATTTCAGGAAGTTTGTTACAGTGACGGAAAACTAACTAACATATTCAACATTTGGAGAAGTCACTTGGGCACTTACGTGTCTACCAGGCTGCAGTCCTCCCATGACCAACCTTGACTTGGGCTCCTTGCTGACTTTGGTGCTGGCCTCCAGTGCCTCGCTGCTGTCTCTTTTCTCAGGCCAGGCATGATTTTCTCTCTCCAAGTCCCTCTTTCTTGGCACTTCTCTTTGTTTGCTGGGATCCTATGATTTGAGGCCATATATGGCTTCTCTTTGCCTGGAAAACCCCCGTGGTAGTGGGGTAAATGGTGCCACTAAAAAAGATACACTGTATCCTCATCTTCAGAACTTCTAAATTTGATCTTATTTGGGAAACAAGATCCCTACCTCTATAGGTAGGGATCTTGAGATAAGATTGTCCAGGATTGCCTTTGGTGGATGCTAAATTTGCTGAGAGATGTCCCACCAAGAGCAGGAAGGAGATCTGTACACAAATGAGGAAGGAAACCCTTACTAGGACAGAGGCAGAGGTTGGAATGTTGTAATCACAGAGAATGCTAAATTCCTGATGCCACCAGAAGTTGGAAAGGGTAAGGGGTGGATGGTCTCCCAGAATATTTGGAGCAAGCACAGGACTGTTGAACTTTGTTCTGTACTTCTGGTCTTCAGAACTATGAGGGAATACATTTCTGTCGTGGTAACTCACCTAGTTTGGGGTCACTGGTTATGGCAGTCCCAGGGAACTAATATACTCCTACCTTTTAGTCATGGCTTGGGTCAGTGGTGACCTACCCAGCTTGCCTCATAGCTCCTGTTTTGGGCTTCTGACCTCCCTGGGAGGTGAAGAAGGAATGTGTTCTCTTGCTAGAATTTTTCCCCGTACATGTGGGGTACAGCTTATCTATCTGGTTAACTGTCACTTTCCTAGGTAGGAGCCATATAATTCTCATTTACCACTGCCTCTCTGGTGACAAAAGAAAAGCCTAGCACATGGCCAACATGATCAGAATTGCTTTTATTATTGAGAGCTCACAAAATAAAGGTAATGTCTTATGAACATTAAGTAGACTATGTTCTTCTTTTCTTGTAACATCCATACTTGGAAGGTGCTATGATTGGTTCCATTATACAGATGAGGATAGATGAGTGTTTGAGAAGGAATATAATCTGCCCTGGTGGGCCTTACCTGTGAGTATTAGGGCTGTGATTTGAACCCAGGCCTTTGGCTCTAATACTTGCATTCTTCACTTCTATTACCCCATTGACTAAATGCTCAGCAACCATTGGATAAATGAATGATCCTTTCTTTTGGGGTAGGAGACTGGCTGTCCTCATCTGGGTCTAGCATCCTTGTGGCAACATCCTGATCAAGGCTCACTGCAAGAATCCATTTTGCACACATGTCCAGCAAGCGTGATAACCTGGAATTGCAAATTCTGCTCACACTGATGAGGGCTACAAGGGGCAGTCACCTGTGACAGCTGGAAGCATGTTAGCATGGAAGCATGGATATAGCCCTGAGGGAATATGACAGGGGACTCTGCAGCTCCAGGGCAAAGCCAGGGATGTGTGTTCCTCAGTGAGTGCAGTATCCAAACCTAGTTAATTAATTCTCACCAGCATTTCCTGTGTGTGTGTGTGTGTGTGTGTGTGTGTGTGTGTGTGTGTGTGGTGGGGAGAGGAAGAGGGAGAGCTCGATGGGAGTGTGATCCATTTCAAGTGTTACTTTTGCAATCAAAACAAGTTACAATCAAAATAATACTTTGGAGCCTAAAGGATGTAAATCTCAATTATCTTGAAATTTTCTTTCTGAGAAAGAGCACATTGTTGATGACATTGAATAAATGGGGATATTACCATGTTAATATTGTCAGTAATGACAAATGTTTGCACACAGTCATTCAGGTTGCCAGACACTCACTCAATCATCAACTGGTCAGTGTACCAGAGAAATGTTTGCAGCACCAAATATCTGCATTCCCAACTAGTCATGGCTTGAACCTCCATAAACATTGATTGTTCACTAACAAGACATTTCATGGTTGGAGGTCCCGACACTGTTGGCAGCCAAATTTGAGGATCCATGCTCTGCTCTTTCTCTTCTGTCATCTTCAGATGATGGTGACAACTTCATTTGTAGTTGATGTTTGCTTATTTCTTCCCCAGACTCTTCCCTCTTCCCTCACTCAGATCCCTCTTCCTTTGATCAGGGATGGAAACCCTTCCTAGAACCTCCAAAGGACCCTCCTTACATCTCATTGCTTGGAACCAGGTCACATGCCCAGCCCACACCAAACACCATGAAGGGGAATTGGTTGCTCTCACTGGCTGAGAGCTGTCAGGCACAATCATCTGGCCTGAATTGGGTGACTGAGAGCAAGAAAGATAGAAAATGACTCCTGATTGGTTGCATTCATTCATGTCTTCCATAAACATCTTTCCTGTGCCCTTTTCTAGGTATAAAGAATGCACGAAGAAGATAGAATTCTGGTGACATCCGACTGATATTTTCTCCATTTATAGATAAAGAAACTGGCTCAGAGGACTCAACCGATGCACCCAAAGCCAGTGAGTGTATCTCCAGTGATGTGGATTAAGTGTTGGATCCCACTTGCTCTTCCCAACACACCAGTTGCCTCTTTGTGATAATTTTCTGGAACGTCTGTGAAGAGCACTGGCTGCATCCTGTGTCTCATGCCCTGTGAGACACAGGATCCTGTGTCTTGCCTGTCCTGAGATGTATGGAGCCCCAGGCTGCTCCTTGGGGATGCAGATGGAGATGACCCGCTTTTAACAGGGAGCCAAACTCCCTGCAGATGGGCCCCAGATGGTGGCATTTTCTGAGCAGTGGGATGCAGCCAGGAGAGGGGTGCTGGGAGAGTGTGGAGGCCAGGTTTGTCAGCCACGTGTCCAGTAGAGCGAGGGCTTGGGTTGAAGGGATGGTGCTAGGTAGGTTCAGAGCTGTTTGCCGAGATCAGTACGGTAGTCTGCTGAGCGTAGTCAGTGTGGGTCATGCATAGCAGAGATTGGTATGGCTCTGGAGCTCACTGAGTCCTGGGATTTGCTGTCTGGAGTTAGATTAAATGCTGTGCTGTGCCTTCACCTTTGTGCTCTGACCACATCTGCAGACACGATGTCAGGCCCTGCCCCTAAGAGTCCTGTGACGCTCTTTTCCATTTGTACTCCACTGCCCTTCACTGCTTCATGGCAAACAAGACAACAGTGGCAGAGAACCTGGACTCTGGTGTCTGACTTTCTGGGTTTAAGACTTGCCACAGATTAGCTGTGTGACTTTAGATAAGTCACTTAATCTCTGTTTCCAAGTTTCTTCATCTGTAAAATCAATCTAATCATGGTGACGATATCTGAGAATTATTCTCAGGAATAAATAAGGTGGTGTACATAGAAAACTCTCAACAATGCCTGGCACACAGTGAGTGCTCCATCAAAGTCAGCTGGTGGTGTCATTACATGAACTCTTTGGCACTCTGCACTCTCATTTTGTTTAGCAGGAAGCCTCTTTGTTTCTTGCTTTTGAGTTGCAATGTTGGGGAACTTCCCAATTTCCCAATCACAACTTCTGTGACCCTGGGGAAGTCCAATTCCTTCCCTAAGCAACGCTATGCTATCCAGGAAACAAAAAGGCTCCGGGCTCCACCTTTCTCCCCAGCCCACCTGTGCTGGAGAATTCAGCTACTACTTTGCTGCTTTTTGCAACAAATTCAGCCCCATCCAGCATGCAAGTGATGTCCAGTGACGTCAGCCCTTGAGTGATGGCGGCTGGTGTGGCACAACGGGGGTCTCTTCCTGCTGCTCACTCTCGCCTGTCTGCACTCCCCCAAATGCTCTCCCTTTGGTAGGCAGAGAACTTCCCCCAGAGCTGCAGCCACAGCTGCCATTCCCAAAGTGTTGGTTATGGGCTCATCTAAGTACTCTTCAGAGGGACTACATTTAAGCTGTCTAACACATCTGTGACGATGTGGCTTTACTGGCCTCATTTTGAGGACAAGAAGAGGGATCCCATGACCAGGAGCCAGCAGACACGGCGTTCAGCCCAGACGGTCTGGTCTTGGAGCCCACTGTGTACTGCAGTGCTCAGCTTCTATCTCCACAAATATTATGGGTCTTTTTTGGAGACAGGATCACGCTAAATTGCTAAATTGTTCAGACTGGATTCAACTTGTGGTCCTCCTGAATTAGCCTCCAAGAGTTCTGGGATTACAGGTGTGTGCCATGGTACCCAGCTGGTTTGGATCTTAAATATCCCCCCAAAGGCCATCTGCTAAAGGTTTTATTAACAGTCTGTGGTCTACTGGGAGCTATTGGAACCTTTAGGAATTTGGGTCTAGAGGGACAAAGTTAGGTCTAAGGGGATATTGGGACCTCTGGCCTCTTCTCTCTTTCTCTTTGCTTCCTGGCTGTCATGAGCTGAGTGACTTTGCTTCACCACAGGCTTCCCACCCTGATGTATGCAGACCTAGAAGCCTCATGCCAATAAACTATGAACTGACACCCCTAGAACTGTGAGTCAAAATGAATTTTTTCTCCTTTAAGTTGATTTTCTCAAGTATTTTGTCATAGTAACAGAAAGCTGCCTAACACAAGTGGACAAAAATCTTTTCCCAAAACATGAAACTTCTCATGACCAGCCCAGCTCTGAGTCACCCCTTCTTCATTTGTCTTTCTACTCTCAAGGGGGTGAGAGGTGCTAATGAAGGGGAGGGGGACTTGAATGCTGTTGGACTGGAAATTCACATGTGGCTCTTTGCCTCTCTGAGGCTCAGTTACCTCTATGAGAAGTGAGTTAACAAACTTGTTGAGAAGAGGTATTACATACCCAGTGCTGAGATAGAGGGTGGTTGATAATGGACATCTTTCCCCACAGCTGCTAGTATGAGACATCAGAGAGAGCTTGTTGGGGTGTCTTTCTGAGCATTCTGGGTGATTTCTATTTGGACGGCAGCCATAAGGTGTAGTCTTTCCTCAGTCTGTTCATCTCCCTACCTTGGGCTGGGTCCTCTCTCCCTCAAGGTCCTCTTTAGTGGTGGAGAGGCTCCTCTTTCTAGTGCCTCCTGACACCCCAGAAAGCCAGCCTCTAGCAGAAGTAACCAGACTCAGTGAATAGTGTGCTTTTCACACTTATCCCAACCATGCACAGGGCTCTGCCTGAGACAGGCTGGGTGAAGGGGCAGGTGCGACTTCCATCTGGTTGGGGGTGCATGGGGACTGGCAAACAGGCCTCTCGTGGGACACAGAGTGTGAAAGGAGAGGAGAAGCTCCTCTTCCCACAATCTATCCACCTCTTCTGCACTCCCCAAAGCTGTAGAGCCAGATGGAGCCAGGCCCAGTCACCTTGGCTTCCACAGTCAGTTCTGTGCAGCTTGGCCAAAGGACCTGAATAGCTCCCCTCTCTATTTGGAACTCCCTCTCCTCTGCACACAAGGACTCAGTGGCAGCTCCACCATGATGACCGCATGGGTGTAGAAGCATTGAGGTGGGGGGATTCCTGCCCCCTGTATGGACATATTCTCTAAAAGACAGTGAGTCTGGGTTGACTTGGCTTCTACAACCACTCTTGGACTTTGGGGTAGAAGAGCCCCCCACATGGCCACTGCCCAAGGCCACAGGCAGGTTTGAACCTCCTCACAGCAGGACCCCCAAGCACTCAGCCTGGGACGTACATCCATATCTGCGTGTTTAGTGTGTGTCTATGATTGTGTGTCTGTGCCTGTGTACCTATTTCAATGCTTGCATGTATATGTGTGCTTCTGTATGTGAGCGTGCACACACATGTGCGTATATTTTTGTTGCTCGTGTGCTAAGTTTTAAATGCATCTCCTGTTTCCCCACCCCTGGCCCTGGAGTGCTGGAGGCCGTGTGGGAGCCCTGCCCTGCCCTGGCAGCCTCCCCGTTGTCTTTCCAGGCCTTGGCACAGTGGGAGAAGCCACTGGTCCCTGGTTTCTCAGACTCTCCTGGATGGCAGGGAGGAGTTCAGGAGGGCTGCACCTCCTCCTCCTTGGCGGCCTGCTCTGGGCCTCGCCTTCCCTTCCACCTCCGTCTGCCTCTTCTTTGCCTTGCCCTCCCTCCTTCCTCTCCCTCACCCTGCTCCCTCACTCCTTCCTGGTCTCTTTCTCTGCCTTTCTTTCTCAGTCTCTCCCTTTCTTGCACCATCTTTCTGTCACGCTCCCCCCCCCCCCATCTTGGCCACCAGAACGTGCTGACAGCTGCTCCTCTGGGAGGCGAGAAGACAGAGCTGGCAGCTGAGAACCTGCGGAGGTGCCGAGCCAGGAGCTGGCAGGCGGGGCTGCTCTGCTCAGGTTGGAGGTGATGATGGTGTCCTTGAAGAGAGAGGAGCCTGTGCCTGTAGGAGGCTGAGGGAGGTAGAGCTGTCCAGCGGTGCTGTGCAGCCTGGGTCAGGTCATCCCGGGGAATGGAGGCCTTTGTGGTGTTAGAGACCAGTGGTTGAGGAACGATGTACTGAGGATGGTGTGCATGCGTGCGTGCGTGTGTGTGTGTGCGTGTGCGTGTGTATGTGTGTGTGTGTGTGTGTGTGTGTGTGTGTGTGTGTGTGTGTGTAGCTGAGAGTCTTCACAAAGCAAAAGCCTGCTCTTTCTCTGTCCCTCTGGCCCAACATGGATCTGGGCTCCAACACATGGAGCCATCATGTTTGACACAGGTGCTCAATCCCCTGAATGGGGACAGTGGCAGCCCTGCAGAGGCCCACTGGTTAGGGAGAAGAGGGTGCCAGCAGAATGACCACACCACCAACAGTGCCATGGGGCTGTGGAGGAAAACTGGAAGTAGAAAGCAGGAGCAAAGTCCTGGGACTCCTTGCCCTCTGGAGTCCAGACCACGGTATCCAGGAATGAAAGTAACCTGGAAGGCAGGTACTTGGAGGAGTCACTTCGTTCTCTTCAGACCAGAGAGCTCACAGCCCATTTTAATTTTATGATCATTTTTTTTCCTAGAAAGAACAAACAAGGTGTTCAGCTCCTTCAAAGCCCAGCTCAGGTGTCACCTTTTTATGGGAAGCTTTTATGACTCTCCACCTAGAGATTTTCTCCTTGAGGTGATGTCTCTACCTTGTATCTGCTGCTAAGGCACCAAGCCCACTACTAGGTAATATCTATACACCTGTGTGGCTTCCTCATGAGACTTGGCATTTATTGAGGATATGATAAATATCTGACTTATTTGTCCAGTGTTCAGCAATTGTGGACCCAGAGTGGGTTTCTGCACTAGGCACACTGATCTTCGATGACAGACTGGACATGAGAGGTAGGGTTGGGCAGGACAAGGTGCTTCAAGTTCAGGAATGTGTACTGAAGTGTACTGAATGGGTGGTTAAGGGTGTGTTTGCCCCTTCCTGGAACCCAAGCACCAGACTTTAGCTGGTGAATGCAGTTCTAGGTACAGCTTGAGATCCCAGGGCAGAAAGCAATATGGAGTCATCGTCTCAGGAGAACAAGTCTGACTTTGTCCCCAGAACTGGAGTAAGGATGTGGCCCACAGAGGGTGTGTCTTTTTACCATCCAGCTTGGCTTGTCAGTCTGGATATCTGTCTGTCTGTCCTGTCTTTAATTCAGTTTTAAAGAGATTCCTCCACTCCACCTCCCAATCCTGTGTTTAATGAACCTGACATTCAGAGAAAATGTCTTTGGTAAAGGTCATAAGAGCGAAGTGGCATTCTCACTGACAGCACCTGCCCTTCCTGCAGCAACACTTTCCTTCAAGACAAGGGACCAGGACACTTGCCATCAGTTACCACCTCCAGGTGGCTATCCTAGTCTCTTGGTCTGTCCGGAAGACATACCTAGCTCCTGCCTCTGGTTTATTCATGTTCATGTTGGCCACTGATGACATGATGACTACACTCCTAGCCCCACCAGGCAGGGTCCCTAGAAAGGTGACTCCTGGGAAGGTGAATCCTCAAATTGTTACTCCAATGTGTATATGCAGGGGTGAGGCAAGCGGTCAGGCAGGGCCCAGGAGGCAGAAGCCCTGAAGCCCCCACTCACAAGCTTGGCCTTGATCCTGGGAAACTGCTGCGGCATTAAAGAGTTGGGCCAGGAAGCTGTGATGTGTTCGTGTTTGGGAAGATGGCTCTGGCTGCAGGATGCAGATAGAGCTGAGAGGTGAAGATGGCCTGGTAGGTTTGTGTGTCCTCTGCCAAGGAAGAGGGTGAGAGGATTTTGGCTACAGGGACTTAGCAGCAAGTGATGCTATTTACAGTGTTGCAAGGGGCAGGATGGGACAACAGAGGATACAATGGTTTGAACCTACTGTCCCAGGTGGTTGGGAGATGGTGGGGTCCAAGGGACAGTTGGGAAGAGAGTGAGGAGCTCAGGGTAGCGGTCCGTGTGGGGCAGGTGGATCCGAAAGGGACCTGCAACCAAAGTTGGCAACCAGAACCTAGGGCGGGATTTCCAAGGGAGGGTGCAGCTGAGCATGGAGGAGGGCCCGGAACAGCTTCTGCAGGGATGCAGTGTCAGTGTTAAGAGCAGGGTGTGAAGAGGAGGTCACAGAGAGTCTGAAAAGGAGTATGTAGAGGAGAGGACATCAGGAGGGGAGCAGTGGCCAGGCCACTACTGGTACGACCTGGGAGGAAGCCCTTCTCATCTCACAGGTGACAACCACAAAATAACTTGCTCAAAGTAGAGCTGGGAGATAAATCTGACCCTACCTGGTTCCATAGGCCACCCTTTTGGTCACACTGTGCCTCCACCCACGGAGGTCACCTGCAGCTACAGCCTTGTCTTGTCCCTCATCCAGAAATGCTCCTGGGGAGGGAGGGCCTGTCGCACTGGGTATGAGCTCTGCCTTGGTCATGCTGCTGCTGACCATGTGCCCAAAGAGGTCCCACCCAGTCTCACCCCAACCTTACTTAATCCCATATGGCCCTGTCTTAGTTTTCCAAATTTCCAAAGAGACATAATAATTGCTAACAATTTCATGGTGCTTCCTACGTTCCAGCATCTCTCAATACCTTAGTTCACTTATTTCTCCATAGAGAACATCATCTCCATTTTACAGATGGGGAAACTGAGGCAAGGAGAATGGAAATACCTTGCTCATGCTCACCCAGCTGACAAGTGTCAGAGCTGGGGCCTGAGCCCATGCAGCCATCGACTTTTACCACTTGTGAGCTCAAAATCCACCCTAAGCCTGACCTCTTAGCCCACAATATCTCTTCCTTAGCTCCTGCTCCTTTCACAGAGTGTAAAGATTGCTTAGCATCATGAGGCTGGGTCGTGCCCTCCACTCATACTTCCATGTGATAGAGACAATGGGCACAGAACGACATGCTGCCCATTGCCACTGAAGATCATGCCTCATGCCTTGTTTTGGGCACAGCTGTTAGCCCTTGATAGCAGCTCAGGATGAATGTGGCTGAAGTCCTCTGTACTCAGAACCAGTATTACATGGAGGTGGAAAGGACAGTCATGGCTCAGGTCCATGGGCATATGGGCATATGACTCAAAGCCACCCAAGCCTCGGGTTCCTTCTTGGTAAAATAGGCACAATAATAGCACCCTGACACCCCGGCACACACAGGATGGGGTGAAGAGGCCATGAGTATTAAGTGTGTAATGTTTTGTTGACCGTGTGTTACTATTACATTTATTTCACTCAAGCCCACTTCTAGGTTCTTGGATGACTACGGGGCTTAGCAGTTGAGAATGTGCGTGTTCATCACAGTCAGGGCCATGGGAGTCAGAATCTCGGCTTTTTCTTCCCATCTATGCTTCTGTCATCTACAGGGGCGTATGACAGAATCTATCTCGTGGTGCAGAAGCAACTGTGGTTGACACCACAGCTGTGTACAGATTTCTTTTTGGAGGGGAGGCAGGATTTCTTCAGGGTATCTGGTCTTTGTTTAGCCACATACCTTGGTGGTTGCTTTGGAGGGGAAATTGGCTCCCCCACTCCAAGGGTACATGTTCAGTGGGCTGCTTCCAACTGAGTGGAGGCCCTGGTGTTGCACTTATGTTTAGGGCTCTGTGCTCATCCTCAGCAGCACCCTGAAACTGGCTGGACCTCCAGCTTTTCCCAGGTGTGGGTTAGACCGGCTAGGAGTTAGTGACCTGGCAGCAGCCTTCAGCCAATCATGGATGGAAGTCAAGGTCTAAAGACAGCTTCTCTGACCCGTGGCATCCCAGTGGGATCAAGCTCCATCCTGCAGTAATAGCCTGAGATCAAAAACTCATGGCTGCTGTGGAACTGCCTTCACCTCCCTTCTCTGTCCTTGTCATTTCCTGCCTATGCATCCTGGGAGCACCTCCCAAATAAACTGCTGCACACACATCCTGTCTTAGCCGTGCCTGGTGAAGCCAGCTCAAGACATCCCAAGGGAGAGATGTAGGCAGGGTTGGAGAGATGGGCCTCTGAGCACCATGGCAGGGGCCCATGGTGTGTAAATATTACAATTGCTTTAGTCATTCATCTGTTGATAGACATATAGGCCATTTTCAAGATTTAGCTGTTGTGAATTGTGCTGCTATAAACATGGGTATGCTTGGACCACTGTAATATGATGTTTTTAACTTTTTCAGGAAGATATGCAGAAGGAGAGTAGCTGAGTCAAATAGAATTTCTTGTTTTAGTTTTTTGAAGATCTCCACATAGATTTCCATCGTGGTCATTCTAGATTACATTCCCACCAACAATGTGGAAGGGTTGCTTATTTCCCTGCAGCCTCAACAGTAGTTGTTACATTTTGATTTCTTTCTTTTTTTTTCAGTATATGTGCTGCTGAAGTGAGCATGACATTTTGATTTCTTGGTGATAGTCATTCTTTCTGGAGTAAGCTGGAAGCTCAGTGTTGTTTTAATTTACATTTCTCTAATGGTCATAGGCTGAACACTTTTTCATGTATTTATCGACCATTTATTCATCTTCTGAGAAGTGTCTATTCATTTCAGTCTTTTACTTGGGAGTTTCCAATGTTTTTTAGGCCTTCATATATTCTAGATATTAGTCCTTAATACAAGATGCAGCTGGCAGAAAATGTCCCCTTCTGAAGTTGCCTCTTCATTCTGTGGCTGGTTTCCTCGCTATGTAGAAACCTTTTCATTTCATGGGATCCTGTTTGTTGATTTTTGATGCTCTTTCTTGTGCAATTGGGGTTCTCTTCAGAAAGCACTGGGTTCACGGTTGTTTTGGGGAGTCAGAGAAAAGGCTGTGGAGTTCTTTTGGCGAGTGAGAAGCTTTTCAGGGCAGGAGGCAAGACCCCAACAAGAAAGCGACTGAGGGAGACAACTCATGTGAGCATTACCAAGGGAAATTAGGGATAATCCCAGGTGGGTGTCTTCTTTTCCATTCCTTTCCTTCTTTTCCTTCCCAATACCTCTTGGTTCTGTTCCCTTTTGTAAAATATCTATCTCCCTATTTCCTATGGTCCATCTTTTATTTTGCTCTTTATTTATACTTTGGATTTCTCATATAAGAGAACCCATGCTTTTTAAGCCTGTGTGTCTGATTTATTTTACTTAACATGGTCTCAAGGTGCATCCCCTTTCCTACCAGTAACTTGTTTGTCCTATTTTATAGCATTTTTATCATAGTTTAGTTCATGGTAAGAGATATGGTTCTAGATTCCGTCTTCTGCCTGTGCATAGATAGCTTTCCAGTACTGTTTAGTAAAGAGGCCATCTTTCCTTCAGTGTATGTTTTTGGTCCTTTTGTTAAAGATCAGATAGTGATGTGCCTGGAGTTGCCTGCATCCTCTGTTCTGTTTCACTGATCTACATACCTGTTTTTGTGATAGTGCTGTGCTGTTTTTATCCCTGTGGCTTTGTAATATAACTTGAAGTCCTGGGATTGTGATGCCTCCTATTTTGTTCTTATTGCCCAGGGTTGCTTTTGCTATTCTGGGTCTCTTCTAGTTCCATATGAATTTTAGAATTGCTTTTTCTACTTCTGTAAGGAAGGGTGTTGGTATTTTGCTTGAGACTGCATTAAATAGGTATATTAGCTTTGGGAACTATGACTATTTTGCAATATTGGTGCTGGCTATCCAGGAACAGGGAGCATCTTTCCATTCTTTGGTATCTCCTTCAATCTCCTTTTTCAAAGTATTGTAATTTTCGTCGTAGAGGTCTTTCATTTTCTGGGTTAGGCTAATTCCTAAGTATTTAATTTTATTTTGGAGTTACTGTGAATCTCATTGCTTTCCTAATTTCTTTCTCGGTGACTTCATTGTTGGTGTACAGAACACTATTGTTTTGTGTGTTGATTTTGTTCCCACTGCAGGGTGTCTTGCCATAGAAGGTGAATACTGGGTCATTTTACTTATATAGCAAAAGAAGGTGAACCCTAAGACAGGACAGTGGGGGACAGCCAGGCACTTGGTAACTTGGGGTTATGTGTGAAGCAGCCAGTTCAGGTCCTGGCCCAAGTTTGTGGCTCAGGAGATGCTAGAGGAGGTCCTTCTTCAAAGGGAAATTCTTTGTGTTAAGCCTGACACTTGAAATGCTGAACTGGAGTAAAGCCCAGCTTTTCAGAGCCCTGTTTAGGTTCTTGAGGACCTTGGCCGTGCACCTCTCCCCGTCCCTTCTCTATTCTGAGCTCCAGCCCCTTGTGGAGTGAGTGTAGGATTCTACTAATCTCTCAAGGCAGTTTCACCTCCTCTCTAGTACTGTGTTTGACCCTCCCTCTGTGCCCACAGAGTCCCTGACACATCCTCCTATTGGTCAGCCTCCTGGAAGCCAGGACTGGTGCAGCTGGATCTGAAAGGTTGCAGAAACCAGCCAGGCCCCAGGGATCCCACTCCTTTCCTCACTCTCCTTCTTAAGCAGAAAACTCTAGTGCAAGCAGCTTGTTCCCGTAGCCAGTTTCCTGGACACTTTGCAGAGCATCCAAATCCCAGCTGCTGAGGGTATTTTGTTTCCAATTTGACCCAGAAATATACTGGCATACACAAGACTGCAAACAAATTTTGCTAAATTGACCAGGAAGCAACTATTTTTTGCAGCAATATTTTCCTTCCTGCCACAGGGCCTTTGCAAACACTGTTCCTTTTGCTCAGAATGCCATCTTCCCAACACCTCTCCTCTTTCTTCATGAATTCCTCCCTGTCCTCTAGCTTATGACACAGTTTCAGCTCCTACTAAAGTCTGTGTTTCTTTCTCATAGAACTGTGTTCTTTCTTTAGATCTCATCCATGTGATTATGTGATAGAGTCTGTGTTCAAGACAAGGCTGGGTTTGGGTCTGAGTTTTTCTGTGTCATATTGCCAGCATTGGTGCAGCTGGCCCAGAGAAGGTGCTTTCCAGGTATTTGCTGAAGGAAAAGAAACTCTTCTTAGTGTTAGGGTAAAGGGAGAAACCTGGCCTCCATTTGTGGGTTACATTTAATAGGCCCCTTTAATAGCCATCTGGTCTCCCTCTTGCCTTCAGATGAATCATTCTACTTAAAGCCACAAAAGTCCCCAGCCCTGGCCCAGCATTTCCGCTGTGCAGCTGTGGAGGAGGAATTGTGTGGGGATGCTGGCGTGACTTATGTGAACAAAGGCAGATCCAGAAGACCAACAGGCAGCACTTTCTCCCTTCCTCTGTCTCTCTCCCTCTCTCCATCTCCTCCTCCCTCTCTCTGCTCCTCCTTCCTAACCATTCCACTCCTTTCAGCCTTTAAATGCTAGAGAACATAGTGACTCTTCAAGAGGAAGGGTCCACCTGCAGACTCCAAATATGTTTGATCTTGAGATTTATTAATTTATTGATTTTTCAGAGCAAAATTAGGGCTTATGTTTATAGGCAATTCTTTCGGGGAGACACTGACCGAGAGTAAAGTCCAAGTTTTTCTGAGGACCTGGCCCTGCACCTCTCCCCATTCCCTCTTTATTCTCAGCTCCAGCCTCCCCATGAAGTGAGTGTAGGATTCTAGTCATCTCTCAAGCGGTATCACCCCCCGTCTGATGCTGTGTTTGACCCTTTCTCTGTGTCCTCAGAGTCCCTGGCACATCTTCACATTGGTCACGACCATAACCTGCTGGAAGTAGCTGTTGATATGTCTGTCCTCCCTTTAAACTCTCCAGGGTCAAGATCAAAGCCACGTCTTATTCATGGCCATGTCTTCATGACCAGCTCAGGACCTAAGTGTGTATGTGCTCAATAATAATAAGAGGAAGACTTGTAAAGGGAATGTTCACAGGCTTAAATAGTAAAGCTGGGTGCACGATGCATACTTGTAATCCCAGCTACTCAGGAAGCTGAGGCGGGATAGGAGTTCAAGTCCAGGCTGGGCAACACAGCAAGATCCCAATCATAATACAATACAATATGACATAACACAGCAGTGTAAAAAGGACAACACAGCTTTTCTTGCCAAGCTTGGCAGTAAAAATCTCCATGTCTCCATCTTTGTCTTCTGTTTCTGCATTTTATCCCAGAAACACAGAAACACAGCTGGAGGTAGTGTACGACATTCTGGTGGGTTCTGAGTCTTCAAACTTCATCAAGCCTCTGGCTTTCTCTGTCTTACCGGTAGAGGGAGTGTTAGGGAATGAAGAATTGGGGAAGGGGTGAGGCGCAGGGTGGATTCTACATGCAGCATTGCCCTAATCAATGTCATTGGCTACTTCCTGTCCTTCTGTCTCTCTCAGGCCCCAGAGGATGCAGAACAGAGGGATCTTCTCTCCCTTTCTTGATGTATTAGCTCTAGGCTTCAGGACTCCATATTCCAGCTCACTTGTTTTCCCTACTCCCTTGTTTGATCTTTAAATGGTAGAAGACGCTCTCTGTTCTCTCCCCTCTGTTCAGTCTCCCTCAAGAAATCTAATCTAATCCTCAAGGTTAAATGTCATCTCTATGCTGACATCTCTTGTCCTATCCATGCTACCAAGTCCAGATGCATCCACCTAGATGTGTACCTACAAGCTCCTCTTGAAGGCCTAATAAACACCCAAACCTAAAAAGGCTAAGGCAAGATCCTTAATTTTTCTTTCCTGAAATGAATTTCTTGGTCTCTCTCTCATTTCAGAAGAGACATCATTTGCTCACTCTTTTGCTCAGGTCAAAAATCTCTCCAGAGTCAACCCATCAGTCAGGCCTGTAAGCTGCATTCCCAAATAGAGCCCAAACCTTCTCCTTTGTGGCTATCCCCTCAACTAGGATGTCACCACCATCTCTCACCTGGACCCTGGAGAGCATTCAAACCAAGCACTATGTCCCAGCTTGCCTCCCACAATCCTTGCAAAGGCACAGACCAAACTTACAAGTGAGGGCTTTGGAGTGAGACAGTTTATGGCTCATATCCTAGTCCTACCATGCATGTCTGTGTGGCCTTAAAAGAATAACAAACTCCTGTGAGCATCAGTTTCTCACCCAAGAAATAAGGACTGAAGTAATTAACCTGCTTTGGAGATGAGGCACTGATAGGGTCTTCCCTTCCCTGGTTAAAATGATACGAGATTGAACAGTAGACTTCTTGGATTTAATTTCACCAGGAAAACACAGTATCAGGGCCAGATATTTTGGAAGTATTGCATTTGGAAAAATAAATTGCTAAGTTTGGCGGCTATTATAATCAGATCTACTAAGTTCAAGCTCTGGCCTTAGGTGGTTTGCATAAACTGATGTATGGTCATTATATCGTACCCATGAGATGCACCATCAGAGAGACTCAGTGTAGTTAAGTTACTTGTCCAAAGGCACATGCAGCTTATGAACAGCAGGATCAAAAATTTAGATCCAGTTACTTGAACACAGAAAAGTCTACTTTCATCTTGTATGGCTTTATTGTAGAATATAACCCCATTCACAAGCAGGAAATCTCATTTAGCAAAATTCCTTGGGCTTGGAGAGTAGGCTCCACTGTTTATAAAGAGGTTGTCTTGCTATGTCTGGTGGTGCACACCTTTTATTCTAGAACTCTGGGAGGCTGAGGCAGGAGAATCAAAAGTTCAGGCTCAGTGTGGGTAATCTAGCAACTTAACAAGACCCCATCTCAGAATTAAAAAAGAAAAATGGCTGGGGATGTAGTTCAGTGCAAAGGATTTGAGTTGAATCCCCAGTACTGGAAGAACAAACAGCAAAACCAAAAACAAACAAAGTTGCTTCATCCAAGCTACTCAGTCTCTCAGAATCTCAATTTCCTTGTGAGAAGAAAATGCTGAGATGAACAGTAGGGTCACCAAGTGGTGTGAACTGAAACGCTGTGTTGTGGGCTAACACGCGCTACCAACCACAGGCACACAAGTGACGCTTCCCTCCCTGAGTACTTGTGGGCAATGTGGATCCGGAGAGGTTGTACAGCTCTTTGGGGGACCAATCCTGCCTCTCCACAGGCTGTCCAGCATCCAGAATTACTGTGGTGTCCCTATAGTTACTCTTGATTTCTTGACTCATTTTCTCTACCAGACTCCTTGGACTTCCTCTTCCAGCCTTTCTATTTTATTTTTTGATTCTGGAGATGGAAACAGGGCCTTTGCACATGCTACTAAAGTGCTCCACCACTGAGCTACACACCAAGCCCCCAAACACTCCAGCTACCTGGAACATCTGTCTTACCTGGAAGAAAATCTCTGCCATACAACTGCCATTGCATATGACTTATTCTCACCTTAGGGAGAACAGGAGTGTTAGCCTACGTGTAAGAGCAAAGATACTTTTTTTGTGCTCTCATTTTTAGATACATTTTCTACTGGGACTGGAATTGTGAGAGGCTGTTCTGGTCAGATCTGTGGCTTCCGCTTCTTTATTCAGGTCCCAGTAGTGAAGCCTCCCCCATCCCAGGCCTAGAAGATGAGCACGATGACTACCTGTGGCCCGTGGAGGCAGCAGAAGCTGGCAAATGGGTGTGGGGGTGCGGCAACCATTGGGAGGGTGTGGTCACTGTGTCAACTCCGCTCTGTATCTCCAGGCCACTCCCTCTGGCTTGTGGTAGGCAGAAAAGATGTGGGAATTCTTGCAGGAAGACTGGCGGAGGGAACACCTCTGTACCAGTGCGATAGGATGCTGGTTGCAAATGATAGAGAGACTCAATTCAAGCTAAGGCAAAAAGAGGAATTTATTGGCACACAGAACCTGGGCTTTGGGGACAGTTGCTGCCAGAAACTCAAAAGCTATCAGGATCATCTCCTTCTTCTGTGGTGTCAGCTGTGTCCTTTTCTTCTGCAGACTTGCAGGGACCAGAGCCATTGCTACCTCTGGTGACAAAGCAACTCCTGCCTCCAGGATCCCCTGAGTCCTTTTTTACTTGAGCACACACAACGACACATCTACATGGCATACAGAAGAGCATGACCCTTTGCCTCTGGCACAAAGGCGCCAGCCCATTTTGCAGATTCTCACTTTCACGAAGGTCTTAGGGGAGCAATTCCTATTCCTATATCTGAGGAGGTTGCAGTGGGTTTCTCCACAGTGAGCTCACCTCTCTCAGGCTGCATGGTGAAGATGGACCCTCAGGCGGGCCAGAGTGAGGGGTCACTGTGAGATAGCATCTGCTCTGGAGAGCGGGGAAGGGAAGGCCTAATCTAGGGTCAGCAAATACGAGATCATTGCAGAACTGTGCTGCTGAGATGCATTGTAAAGACTGATTCAGTCCATGCCTGACATTTCCCAGTAGGCCTAAAAGCTAAACCAGGACTCCTGGTGCCGCAATACTGGAGCATTACTAGTGGTGTCTTCTGGCCTGAGAGATCACCTGGTGAATCACAGTCATTGAGGGGTTGTGGAGGCGTTAGAAGACCTCATCATTGACCTAGAGTCCCCTAGAGAAGAAAGCAAAGAGGACGACGGGGTGTATGTGGCAGGGTCAGCTACAGGTCTGGTGAAGAGTGGAGGGCAGGGAGACAGGACTGGGGCAGTTTCTTCCAGCTCCCCAAATGTGGGAAGCACTTCATGCTCTGTCTCGCTAAACCTGTACCATCTGCGGTTCTATTTCACATCACAGTGGAGGAGGCTGAGACTGCGACAGTGAGAACCTGGACTGGTCAGGTGGCACAGCTGGGGGTAGGACCCAGAGCTCCTGATGCCCAGATTAGGTCACTCTCTTCTCCCTAGAGGGCAGAACACAGATGACTGAAGGGAGGAGAAGAAGGCACATGCGACAGTCAGTCGCCTAAAGATGGAGACCCATGCGAGAGGCCGTGTTGAGGCCCCCGGTGCTCAGTCTTCACAGGTGCGCAGGGACCCAGAGGAAATGGCTGTGCTTGATCTTTCCTGTGGGTGATTGTGGTCACCTTTCAGCACCTTCTGGAGACCCAGGCCTCCTGCCTGAGCATCCAGTCTCTATCTGCACATGGGATGTCCCCTGGAAAGCCCCCAGATATTTTGGACTCCCCAAAGCTGAAGCTGTCAGTTGTTCTCTTTCTCCATCCCCCATATGCCCCCCTATGCCCTCTCGATGAATGGCATCTTCCACGAATCATTCAATCCATAAATCTTGGCATCGCCCTCAACTTCCACACCCCCTGCCATTCAATCAATCTTCAAGTTCTCTGGATTCTTCTTCTTAACATCACTCAGATACATCTTGGCACTGGTCCCATCCTGCACCAGAAAACCCAGATCACAGAAGCTGGAATGGCTCCTCCAAACACAGTTCCCCCCGGGAGATGGCAGGGGGTCTCCACATGCCAGTGTTGTGGTGGGGGCATGATGGGAGATGCAGCCACTGAGGGGAGGGGACAGCCGTCTCAGGATCCTTTGGGGAGGGAAAGCAGGCACAGAACAGAGCTGTTGACAGACTCCAGGCTGCTATATTGGGAAGATTTGACAACACACACAAGGAGAGAGTGAGGGCGCGTTGACGGCTGGTGAGAGGCACGGGGGCTGGCTGGGGACGTGCCACCACCACCCACGTAGGAGGAAGTTGGGAACAGATTGCTTGGGACCAGTGCCAGGCTCCTGAAGAGCCACTGCTTCCTTCCCTTCTTCTTCACTCTGGCACCTGCGGAGCAATTGAGGAAGGGGCTGTGTGGTTACAGCCAGGCTGGACAGGGATATGGGCTGTGAAAGTTCTTGCTTAGATGAGAACACAGCTTTGCAGAGAATAGCCTCCCTGCCCCTTAGCCTTATTTCCCCATCCAGCCCCACCCCATCCCATCCCAAACCACTCCATCCCACCCATCCCACCTCATCCCATCCCAAACCACCCCATCCCATCCCACCCCACCCCATCCCAGACCCATCAGTTCCACTCTTTGCATCCTATCCTATTGCATCTCATCCCAATATCATCCTATACTTTCATGCTCCCATCCCATCTTCTCACCTTTCCTATTTTCAAACCTCTCACCCTTATTCCTTATCCTATCCCCACTCATCAGCACAGGACATTTCTTCCAATTCATTATCTCACCTTGAGTGGACAAAGAAGTATGAATGTAGGTTTATTTATTTACTTCTTCATGCTGGGGGGATAATTAATCATAGTCCGCTGGCCTCCCATGCTCATTTGGAACCAACAGAACAGTAGCATAGAAGTCAGGCAGGTGGAGATCAAGCTGTCACTTTGTCTCTGGTGAATCATGGAGGACGTGGCTGGCACACGTGGCCACACTGGGCTCCAGGGGTCTCCCTCTCCTCACTTGTGCCCCAGGTAGAGGGAGAACTGGACAACTTGGGGTCTGTCTGGGTGCTGGTTCTCAAGGGGGTTCATCCACTTCCCACATTTCTTTCCCGAATCTCTTCTCAGATGGAGTCAGTAGGGATATTTCTGGTGTGACATTTCTGGACACATGTAAGTCTGTATTTCTGGTCCTTGTAATGGAACAAGGCCTGGCTGTGCAGTCTAAATCAACACTGACTAGACCTCAGGAGGAAATAAGAATGGGAGAAATAATCTCTCTTTAAAGTGCTCCTAAAGAGTGCTCAATTCATTGAATGGATGCTGGTGGATGGAAGGGAGTTGAGGTGGGCTGTTTTTGATTCCCCTAAATATTCTAGAGGCCATTGTGCAATGCCACTTCATCTATCCCCACCTTGTCTTCTGGAGTCCTCTGGGATGGGATTCCTATGCCCACCATGTCTGTTGTCCCTCTGAGGACCTGGAATAGGGGGAAGACAGCGTATTCCAAGAGACTGGTGGGATTCAAAACCATCTCCTGTTCATCTGTCTGGGGAGCACTGAGAAGGTACATCTGTAAGGGACGCAGCCTGAAGTGAAGGCCATCTGTGCGGCTCCTTCCCCCTCCTCCTCCCTGGGTTCCCGTTCCTTCCTCACCTCAGCACTCTTGATCTTGGGTGACCCGGCTCTTCTCTCCTTATCAGATGTGTAACTTCACTGGGTCCTGGGTGGAATCAGGCTAGGTTCCCCATGACCATCATCCTTCAGGAAAAGAGCGGTGTGGTGGGGTGGGGTAAGCACTACCTTTGTGACTCAGGCATCTCTTTGTCTCTCATGGCTCTTGAATCACAAGGGATTTTATGGTTTTTGTACTGGGGATCGAACTTTCGAACTCACACTTGCCAGGCAGGAGCTTACCCCGCTGAGCTAAACCCCTGGCCCTACAAGGGATTTTAAATGCCATTAAAACCTAGACAGATTCTAATGACTGATGAATTCCTGGGAGCACTTGTGCAGCTTCTGAGTGTGTATGTGCGTGTGTGTGTTGGAAGTGTACAATCCATGAAGGTCCCAAAGCAGACCAGATGTCTGAGCATATTTTGGCCCTGACCATTAGTAACTGTGTGTGACTCAGGCAAGTCTCTTCACCCACCTTGCAGAGCTCTGCAGTCCCTGCATCATTACAGGTGCTTGTGGTACACAGGCCCCCTTGCTGGGGCCAACCAATCAGCATGGCTGAAGAAAATCCCTGGAGAGACGGGTGCTCTGTCACTACTGAGTCAGCATGGTTGGCCAACATTGTGGAACACCAGGTGTTCAGGGCAAGGACAAGGCTTTGGTCTGGGGATGCCCTAGGAGGTTTTGGCTGAGTCTGGTAGGGTGGGCAGAGACAGAGGGCAGCTCATAGGAGGGCAAAGGCTCCCTGGTGACTGGAGGGTTCAGAAGGGTGCTCAGCTCCCAGTGAGAGGAGTTCACTTCATGGATGACACCTGAGAGGGACTTGGGGTGCTGATTTGTAGAAGTGTGAACTGCACAGGGAGTTGGGCTGGAGAGCTCAATATAGCCAGCCCCTTTACAGATGGGCAGCTGAGAGTCTCCGCTATTAGTGTTGGGAATTCAGGCCTACTCAGAGCTGAGGTCTGTGGGTCCAGATTCCTCCAACTCTAGGGACCTTGAATCCTCAGCTATAGTGTTAGATTTGCTCCTTCTACCCCGATAGTCACTGATGCCTTTGGGTGGGGCAGTGTAGCTGAGAGACAATAAAGGACAGACTGGATCACCTTTTGCTTTAGTTCTGATGCTTTATAATGGGCACTTCCAGCCAGTGACACAGACAGCTGGGCCTGAGGCGAGTTGTGCTCACTTGGAATCTGGATGCATCTATATAGAAGCTGGCCAGTGCTGGCTAAGTCAGTCACCTGGAGCGCAGAGCTGTGATTCCTTTGGGCCAACCTGGACCTTAGGCTCCACCAAGGGGTCACAGCTCTCCGCGGTAGGCGGAGTCTGGGCGTGGCTTTCCCTGAGACTAGCAGGCTGGGGGTGTGACTCTTTGCTGCCGTCTCATTGGGTGCCCTACTGGGCAGTGCCGGGAACACCCCTCCCAGTGGCCCATCCTATTCTTTTCCCACACACGCTTCCAATCACATCCACTGACCTATCGGAAATGTCTCAGCCCCGGCCTGATTCTAATGATCCAGCGGCCCTGCCATCTCCATTTGCCATGAATTCCTAACTATCTCTGCCTCTCGAATGGTCATTAGCAACTCAACGTTAATCTCTCCCACGTCCATCACCGTGGTGATTAGGAACCTCGATTTGCCTGCTGCGTCCCTGGCCAGGGGGAGTGAGGTGGGTTCCCGGGGCCTGGCTGCCCTGCCCCCAGTGGGTGGGGGAAGAAGGGGGACAGGCCGGCTTGTTAAATCTAATTACCTGGCTGCCGACAGCGGGCCTGAGCTCTTCAGAGAGCCGGCTCGGCCCACCGCGTAATCCTCTGCCTGCCTTTCCACCATAACGAGGGGCCGCCACCAGCTGCCGCTCGGCTAGATGGGGCTGAGTTTAATTGCTACCCAAAATGTCAGCCCTTTCAAACCCACAGTATTTCATCACTTACCTTTAAAGAAGAGGGGAAAAAAATCAATTTGGACCGTGAGTTTCAGCAGCAAAGCCTGCAGAAAGGGCTGCCCAGTTCTTCAGGGGAAGCTGTTCTTTTCATTAAAATAGCTATTTTTAAAACTCTCTCCCTCTCTCTCTCTTTAACACGAGATGAAAAATCCCAGCTACAAGAAGAAACCCTTTCATGAGGGAATAATAATATAAAAAAGAGTTTAAAAAAGCCCACTTCTAAAACGGGTCCCCTTTTTTTTTTAACCTCTCAAAGGTTAAAAAAAGAAAAGAAAAAGGTTTTATTCTCAAAGGGTTTTACACGTGTGATCTCCTCTCACCCTCACAGAAGCCTGAGGTGGTGGGGAAGGGCAGGTGTCATTGTCCCCATTTTATGGATGAAGGGATGAGGCCTGAGAGATCAGTGGCTCTGCTGAGGTAAGGATGGGTCACACATTTGTTTAGGGGGCAGGAAAGAGGATCCCTATTTTCTGATTGTCGGACTGGTCTCTTCTTTTGGGGCCGTGTGTCCTGTCCCCAGAGACACTCACCTCCCAAATTCAAGCTATTTACTTACTAATTCACAGAGTAAAAAAAAAGTGGGGGGACATTAAAAAAAAACCAGTCCACAGAGGCTCGTTAGAGTTTAACACTCATTTAACTCTCCGTGAGATCACAGCCATCTTTTCTTCCCTAGGGAGAATTTTTTCCTCTTTCCTTTAGAAGAAAGGAATGTAATTCTTTTGGAGATTACATTCCCTGGAAACTGGTTTCTTAAGCTCCCGCCTGGAGAAGTGTTCCAAAGTCTGCAGACTAATTAACCCCATTGTTCAGAATTAATCACCTCAGGAATATTTGGAGTCAACAAGAAATGTATCAATTGGGCTCTTAATAAACCTAATGAAATGACTCAACATAAAGGCATAAGAAATAGACTTTTAAAACATTAGCATAAACCGCCAACCTCCCAGAGCTCTCTGCCGCACAATCAATCTTAATTGACACTTTATTAGCACCAAGAACTGCTATCAACCTGCCAAGTTCCCTCACTTCGCTTGCTGAAATGATAAAGTTTGTGTTTTTCTCTAAAGGGAAGAGAGAGAGAGAGAGAGAGAGCGAAAAGAAGCAACTTGGAGCTTTTGGTGAATGCAGACAGAACAGAGAATGAATCAGTTGCGCGGCAGGAATGCAGAAATAGAAGTGACAGGGTCTACGGTGTCTTTCTCTCTCACTAGTGTCCCGTACAAGGAAGGCTCTCAATTGCTGTGTGCCTCAGGCTTGAGGAATGACTGTGGAAGCACAGCTAGACACAGCTCCACCTGTCTGTCTCCTCAGCTTAGCTGGAGCAGAGGTGACTTACGGGAGCCTTGGCTGGGGGGAAAATGTGTGATGGGTCTACTGTGATGAAACATTGCTTCTAAAGGTTGGGGACCGCTGCCAACCCTGTATTCTCTAGTTGCTCTTAATTTCTGGTAATTCTGCCTTGAGTTTGAGATGAGTGGTAGAGGGGCCCCAAATTCTCCCTAGCGATCTCAAATCCGCTACCAGAGGGGTTTTGTTTCCACAGTTTGGTTGTCTATCCTGGGTATCTGTGGGTACTATGACGTGACCACCTCCCTCCTTCCCTTCCTCCTTCTCCTCTTCCTTGTCTTCTCTTCTTCCTTCTCTAATTCCTGGGAACAGGGATTTAGGGCTCAGTCTAGCCAGATGAGGTGGCCCCACACTTTCCAGAATGACTCCAACTCGTTTAGAACAAGCCTGAAGGGAAGAAGGCTTAGAAAGAACTCAGTGTTGGCCCAGAGAGGGGCAGTTATGGTGTGCAGCCCATGAACAGAGAGGTGACAAAGATGCAGTTTGTGTTTGATTGGACAATGACAGGGGAGTCCCTAACATGAATTAGAGTCCTACACTGTGCAGATGCTCTGAGCACAGACTCTGGGGCCCAACTGCCTAGATTTAAGTCCTACCAGTGCTGCTTAATAGCTGTGACTTTTGTGGCTCAATTACCTCATCTGTAAAATGGATAGTAACAATGCCTTCTAATAGCATTTTTATAAACATTAAATAAATGTAGTAAAGTTCTTAGGATTCTACCTGGCATAGAATAAACACTCTATAAGAGCTTTTCTTGTGTTATTTAAAAAGGAAACCAGAAGAAATAATACCTAACATTTACTGATCAGTCACTACGTGGTGTCATGAAAAGCCCAGGGTCTGAGAGGGAAAAGCCAGCAGGCTTAGATGCTGATGGGATGAGCTCTGCCACAGGAGCCTGGCTAAGTCATGGGTGCAGATCTGCAGGCATCTGATGGCCAGGGATCTTAAGGCCAGGCATGGTTCCAAGTGTTTCATTCTCACAGACTCTTATGAGGTATGTAGTTTGCATGTGGTTTGCCCCCAAGATTTATGTTGGGAACTTGGTCCCCAGGTTTGCAATGCAGGGTGGATCTTATGAGGGTCAGATCTGGTAGGAAGACTGAGGAGATTACGGTATTTCTCATGGAAACCTGGTTGGTTCTTTAAACAGGTTGTTGTAAAAGCCCGAATCTGGCCTAACCCGGCTCTCTGGCTCCCTGGCACACACACTTTTGCCATTGCTGCCTGTCATGTGGTATAAGAGGGCCCTCACAAGCGCTGAGCTGGTGCAGGTACTGTGCCCTTGCATTTACAGACCTGGGAGCTAAATAAATCTCTTTCCTTCATGAGTATGTTGCCTCAGGTACAGTGTTTTTTTTTTTTATAGTAACACAAAATAGACTAATATAGGTGGGTGTAATATTTATTCTCACTTCACACACACGAGGAAACTGAAACACAGCAGCTAAGGAGTTTGGGCAAGATCACACAGGTAGTAATGACAGAAGTAGGCTTGGAGCGCAGTTAATTCTGGATCCAGCATCTGTGCTTTCAACCCGTTAGCCATTCACTGCTTGAGACTTTGCATTTCAACTCTGAAAGCAACATCCCAGAAAAATACTACTACAACAGTTTCTTGAAAAGTCATGCCAGAACTCAGATCTGGGAGTCAAGAACCCTAGGTCTTTCTCTGAAGGTGAGTGAGGTTGTTCTTCTAGACAAACTGATCCTAAAACTCCTTTGGAAATGGAAGGGACTGCATGTACCCCAAAACGATCTTGTGACACAAGAACAATGTCAGAGGATTCACAGTTCCTGACTTGAAAACTTACTATAAAGCTATTGTAATCAAAACAATGTGGTACTAACTTAAGGAGATCAATAGAATAGAAACAATATATACATGTATGATTTTTGACAAGGATACCAACATCATTCAGCAGAGAAAGAATAGTCTTTAATAAATAGTCCTGGGACCCACAGGCAAAAAACCAAATTGGGACTGCTACTTTACACCACGAAAAATTAACTTAAAGTGGATCAATGAACTAACCACAGGAGCTGAATCTATAAAAGTTCTAGAAAACAACAAAGGTATTCTGAAATATGACATGAAAAATACAAGCAACAAAAGAATAAGTAAGTAAGTTGAACTTTAACAAATTAAAAATGTGTACACATCAAAGGACATTGTCAAGAGAGTGAATGGGAGAAGGGATTTGCAATTCGTTTACCTGGTAAGAGTCTAATATCCAGAATATATAAAGAACATTTCCGGGGCTGGGGATTTAGCTCAGCGGCATAAGTGCCTGCCTGGCAAGTGTGAGGTCATGAGTTCAATCCCTGGCACTGCAAAACAAACAAACAAACAAACAAACAAACAAACAAAACACTTCTACTTCAAAAACAAAAAGACAAACAACCTAATTTAAAAATGGGCAAAAGATGTAAAGGGAAAATTCACAAAAAGGATACACAAATGGCCAAAATGCACACCAAAAATGCTCAACATCATTAGTCATTAGGGAAAGGAAGATTTGCAGCCCCTCGGATGGCTTCATCAGCAACAGAATGGAAAGTAACAAGTGCTGCAAGGATGCGGATAGATTGGAACCCTCACGCGTTGGTAGTGGGGATGTGACATGGTACAGTAAATGCGGATAACAGTTTGGCACTTCCTCAGAAAGTTAAACATAGAATTGCCATATGATCCAACAATTCCACTCTGAAGTATTTATCCAAGAAAAGTGAAAACATATGTTCCCACAAAAACTTGTGCAGGCATGTTCATAGCAGCAGTACTTGTAACAGCCCCAGAATGGAAACAGCCCAAATGTCCATCAGTTGATGAAAGGGTAAATGAAACAGTGGAGCAACACAATGGGACACTATTTGATTATAAAAAGGAGCCAAGTGTTGGTACCTATTACAACCCGGGGGATCTCTGAAAGTATTTTGCTAAGGGAGAGAAGCCACGTGCAAAAGACCACATGCAATAAACTTCCACTTACATGCAATACCCAGAATTGGCAATTCCATAGGGACAGGAAGTAAATTAGTGGTTGCCAGGAGCTGGGGGAGAAGGAGAACTGGGAGTGACTGCTAACAAGCCTGGAGTTACATTTGAGGCTGAAGGAAATGTTCTGGAATTAGTGATGATGATTGCATACCATGATTATAAAAAAGCACTGAGTAATACATTTTCAAATGATGAAAACAGTGAACTTTATATTATGTGAATTTTATTTTGATTGAAATAGTGAAAAAGTAAAATGCAACCTTGATCTTGAACCCTGTCTAAGGTGCTTTCCTGGTGTCCTGTCATTCAGAAGGCCTGCTTGGACTGCTTGTGGTCCCTCTGTATTTCCTTGGTTCCTCCTCTTTGGGTTCCCCTTGAGAGAATGTGCCAGGTTGCTTGCTCTCCTCTGGGTCTTTACAGTTGACTCTGCCTGGAACACTTCTGTTCTACCCTCTGTATCTCTCAAGGAGTCTTCCATGATGTTCCAGTTCCCAAATTCCCCTCGCCCTGCTCCACTAAAGCCAAGCTGCATTCATCTGCACACCTGCCCTGTTCCCATCCTCTTCGAGGCCCCAGAGTGGAGCACATGGAGACTTCTGCTTTAGCCTTAGAGGAAGCACAACTTTGTTTGTTGAGACAGGCTCTTGCTATGTAGCCCAGGCTGGCCTCAAACTCCAAGGCAATTCCTCCTGCCTCACTCTCCGAGTGCTGGGATTATAGGCATGCCCACCATGCCTGGCCTAAGGCATTTTTAATACCAGCTGCTACCTGGAAACAAAGAGGGGTAAGAGGAAACAGGATACACTTTGGAGTATGAAAAGAGGTGACCCTTTGTAGCTCAAAGTCCTCTCTGGGGACACAGACCTCTGGATGCGGCTGTGCTATCTCTTGGCCCGAGGCTTTGCATTGACTCTGCTTGTGCTGCACACAGTACTCTGGCTCTGCCAGGCATCAACCCTGGTTGAATAGGACAGAAACATCCTAGGAGTGACTTCAGGTGGTGAAATGTTTGCGTGAACGCACATTTACAGTTCTCACCTGCTTCTGACTCGGCAGGGACAGGCTTCTCTTTCTGGCAGAAACCCCACAGGAGGCACAAGTTTCTTTCTGGGAAAAACTGGAGTAACCACTTAATCAGAAGCAGATTGGGGTGGGGCTAGGTGTTGGGGTTTAAATTACACATGCATGAAAATTACTCCAGTGTATCCTAGGTCATATGATCAAACTAGCCAAAATTTTATAAAGGTGGCAATGTTTGTGAAGTTATATACAACTGAGAAAAATCACTTGTTTATTGTGGGAAGCCATGTAATTGGCTCCCACCTTATATCTGCAGGCTGCACCACCTTAACTCCCCTTAGGAGTTAAGTTTGGTAGTTAAGCAGCACCTTGCCTAGCTTGTTTGGCCTATTCAGGGATTACGCTTATGAGCCCATGCACGGGAAATTTGAAAATCTGATTTAACCTATAACCCTCAGTCTTGCCACTGTTGCTAAGTTACTTGCTGACGTCTCAGAACCCAATTCCCTCCTCCCCAATACCCTATATATTTGTTACTCTTTCCTTGAATAAATGAGACTTGATCGGACTTCTGTCTTGTCTCCATTCTTTGCATCTCTTGTCCCCTTTCATCCCCACTCCCCCTCTAGGGTCTCCGTGGACTTACTCACAGGCCAGAACAACTTATGTCAAAGAACTTATTTTTACAGTGGTTCAGGGAGTGAGATGTGGTGGGGTCAAAGATATCCTTGGTATAGTCTCTGGAGAGACTTTGCTAGGCTTCCTGGGAAACATTCCACTTAATTGTTCTGTGAATTTTAAAGGTGAGCAAAGCTCAGATTCTTTACAGGCGAGAGTTTGGCATAAGGCAAGGTGCAAAGAGCTTTGACCTCAGTTTGTGCTCCACTTAGCCTTCATGTTGGATTTGGCCTTAATTTCTTCTTTTAGAGAATAGTGATCGTTGGGGGCGACTCAGTGATTGATTACATCTGAAGCACTTAGTATAGTGGGTGACAAGAATAAATCTTGAGAAACTTGATTACTACTTACTGTTTGAGGTATGAGTAGAGGTGCATATTTGTGTGCACGTGCACACGAGGCCCAAGTATCTTATTTCCTGGTCCGTCCCTCAAGTACCATAGTATCTAATGTACATAATCTCATGAATAATGGAAGAAAAGCTGTGCATTAATATTTAATCTACACTCCACATTTCTGGTGTTTTATGATGTGGGGTTGGTTTTCAAATTATATTTTGGTCTATAGAATAAAATAGTGGTAAACATTTTTTCAGTGGACCCAAGTGTTTGCTTTTCAAGTTCATTTCACAGTTTACCTACATGTGAAGGTAATTTTTGATGGAAAGATCTCACCAGTACCTCTGAAAAAGGCCGGTATCTGACTAGTGTTGCACTGGTGTGGATTCTTTGCTGTCCCTTAGACCAATCACTGTAGTTAGAGGAAGATAATATGCTAATTAGGCCCAGTCACATGTCCTCCAGTGATTATGCAGATAACCTAGTGTCATGCACCAAGAATGGCGGAAAGAGAATTGTCAGAGGAGGTGTGTCATCAGAGGGGGAGGGGACTCCAAGCATGCACAAAACAACAGGTGACCACTAATGTGGCAGACCTGGGATTTGAATCCAGTTAGTCACCTCCCATGCAGGCCAATGTGGATTCTTTCTCTCTGCTCCTGCCCACACTAGGTACTAAGGATTGAACCCAGGGCCTTCAAACTGAGTTACATTCACAAGCCTTTTTAAAATTTTATGTATATTTTAAGAAAGCATCTCACGAAATTGCTAAGTTGCTCAGGCTGGGCTAGAACTTGTGATCCTCCTGTCTCAGTTTCCCAGAATGCTGGAATTCTGGGAAACCCAGCAGAGGCTTTCTTTCTTTCTTTCTTTCTTTCTTTCTTTCTTTCTTTCTTTCTTTCTTCCCTCCCTCCTTTCCTCTGTGTCTCCCTTCCTCCTTTCTTTCCTCCCTTCTTCTTCTTCCATAGCTTTCCTTCTCTTTTAAGGTAACCTTCCATTTGTTTGTTTAAGTTTTAATGCATAAACTGTAAAATTAAATTTTTTTCTTTTCAATGGTATATATTTTCACACACGTAGATTCTTGGAACCACCATTAAAACAGGACTCAGAACACTTCCCACATCCCAGTCTCTCCTCATCCCCACCACAGATCTGTTCTCAGTCTTTATAGTGTTTTCCTTCTTGAATTTCATACAAATAGAGTCAACAGGGTGCTTTTTTGAGACTGGCTTCTCTCATTCAACCTGATGCATGTGAGATACATCTGTGGTGCTGTGTATCCATAGTCAGCTCATTTTCATCGCTGAGTAATATCCCCTTGTTTGGCTGTAGCACATTGTGTTTATGTATTCATCCATTAAAGGAAATCTAGATTGTTTTCAGTTCTTGGCAATTATGAATAATGCTTCTGCAAACATCTGGGCACAGGTTTTTGTAAGAATGTAAGCTTTCACTTCTCTGGTAAACGTATACCTAAGGGTGAGATTGCTGTGTCATACAATAAACTTCTGAAGAAACTGGGAAACTGTTTTCTAGGGTAGCTATATTGTTTTGCATTTCTGTGTATAAGAATTCTCATCACTGCACATCCTGTGTAGCAATCTGTAACTGTCAGTAATTTTTACTTCTGTCATTGTAAATAAGCGTGAAATCCAAGCATGGACTTGTAACAAAAGGTTTAATAAATGGTGTTAGTAGCTGCAGAACTCAGTAAAGGGCCACTGTAGCGGGCTGCATTCCCTACACTAGAACATGGTGTGGGAGCTAGGGAGGGGGATCCTTTTGAATCTTTAATGGAACTGGGAAGTTAAGAAAAATTCAAGACAGGCTTGGGAAACTGGAACACATCTCACCAACAAGGAGACTGAGTCTGGATCCTGGGGAAGCATCTTGCCTAGTGCTGGGAAGTGTAGTAGATTCTGACTGCATGAATGCCTGACCAAGAAAGGATTTCTTGATGGCACCAGGGCCAGAACAGATAGTGCAGGTGCTGAGCTGCAGGTGCGTGGGTTACAGACTGACCTCTCTCAGGTCCTTTGCACTGAGGGGTTCTTGGCGAGAGACACAGCTCAGAAGGAGTTCCATGTGGCACTGGCTGGTCTGGAGGAATCCTGGTGCCCCTCCGTAAGGAGAGCAGGGCATGGGGTTGGACAGGTGACAACTGGAGGGCCTCACAAAGTTGTCCATGCTGCAGACATTGCCTGAACCTGTTGCATGAAAGTGGTCCATTTCTCTGTATCTATGTGATCATGGTTGACAGTCCGGGAGTCTTTGGAGACATTAGGTCCTCACTGAAGCCATCAGGCTGTTACCATACTGGACAGATTATGCTGATCAGGAGAGAATTGACTCTGTAGCTCCCCCTGTGCAGAGCTGCCTTGGAAGGGCTTCACTCCCACTTCTGATTCCAGGCCTCAGAAGAAAAAAACTGCAAAGAGAAAGGGCAGGCAGATGGGTCACGGCCCTGGATTCTGGTGATGAGAAGTAAGGAGAGGTCGGTCATCGCTTTGTACAGCTGGGCTAGGTTGTGATTTGGCTTTCTCCTTAGTGCCTGCAGGGTTGAAGAAAGCTTTCTGAAGGTAGCTCCAATGAGGGGAGGAAAAAGAGAGAAAACCCCTGTTCAAGAAATTCAAGGTCCTGTGCATTCACCAAGTAGGTATCCTGCCAGCTGTGACACAGTAGCACTGTCAATCTACCCATTCCCTAATCTCACTGTATGCCCAGACTCGGTGCTAGCAGCTCACAGTTATGGTCGCTCCTTTTGCTAAAGTCATGACTCTGAAAGACCTCTGTGAAAATGTAGACTTGCTTTCTGGGGAGGGTAGCATCATAGCTTGATGCAATGACCTGTTGCCTCTTAGTGAGTGGCTTTGATGGTTGACACAGGAGAAAAGTAAGTAAGTGGGGAGGGAAAAAAGGAGAAAGCATGGCTTGGCTATGGTGGACAAGCGGTGAATATGGGGGGCAGAATGACCCAGGTGGAGGTGAGTAAGTGGGGTGGGCCTGAAGGAAACCCTTTGTCTGCTGTTTTCTGAAACATACATAATAACACATACCGCCCCCCCCCACCTCTACCTTGAAGTTTCTATGCTCCTGAGAATCACAGATGTTGTCCAGGGCTGTTGGGTCCTCTGGGTGAGTCCTCCAGGACATGGCTGCTTCTTATCACCTTTTTGCAAAACACAGACTGGCTCCAGAGCTTGTCACCAAGGAAGGTGGGTCCTACTTCTTGACTCTCATTCCCAGGCTGAGAAGATAGATAGTGACATAAACAATGATGACTGCAACATCTTACCAATACAGTAAGTATCATTGAGTGTTTACTGTGCACCAGGCACTGCCTAAGCACCTCAGAAAGACCTCCTATTAGTCAGTTTTACTGAGGACATAGAGGTATAACTTGTTCAGGGCCATACAATGAATATAGAAAGGAGCTGGAGTTCTACTGTAGGTCTGTCAGACTGCAAAATGGATGTTCCTGGCCACCACTCAAGGTCAAATGGAAGGTAAGTGGTTGTCCTTTAAAGTCAAGTGAACAGGAAAGTGAGCCCTTGGGGATCTAAGTCTGGGATAAGGGATCTGGAGCATGACTCAGAGAAGATTTCTTGTTCATTTTGGGGAGATGGGGTAAGACTACTGGGGGATAGATGCCTTTGGCTGGGCATTCACAATGAGATTTCCATAGCTTGTCTCTAGCAAAGTATATCCAATGAGTATGTGCTTGTAAATTTTTCCAGTTTGGGCAGCCATTCAGCCCTGGCCCCAACCTCGGTCAGTGGATGTTGCTGAGCAGACAACAGATTTGTCACTGGATGAGTCCCTGAGCCAGCACAGCTGTCAGTGGGGAGGAGCGGCCATGTACCATGGCAGCCGCAAGTTTACCCTTGAGCATGACAGATACAGACAGAGACCTCAAAATTTGCGGTTCTTCCTGCTGAGTGATGGATGGAGTGGCTCCTTGAGCCTCTGCTCTACCACCTGCTGCCAGAGAAGGTGAATCTGGCTCAAGGAGGTGTGAAACAGAGGGTAAGATGTGCACTCTGTATATCTTGGTGCCATTTTATCTACAAGCATGGCTTGACAGAGTGCAGTGATCTTGGCCAGGCTGGAAGAAGGGAGCTTATAAATTTTGAGGACCATGTCCAGTGCTTCCCTTTTTCTCCCCAGTGCCATAGTCTGCATCTTCTGCATAGTGAACAATAGCAGGACACAATGTACCAGTCCATGGATCCAGCAAATATGCAATATTTGCAGGCATTGAGCTAGGTGCTGGGGAAAAAGCAGGGAATAAGACACCCAAGACCCCTAGATCTCTGTCCTGATAGAGCTTCCAGTTTAGTGGGGGCAGAAGCCAACAAGCAATAAAGACACAAAAAGCTCAGGCCTTTGGAAGTCTCTGCGAGGGATTCAGAGTGGTAATCAACAGAATGTCGTGTGCCAACTTAGTTGGTCAGGAAGGTGTATCTTAGAAACATTAAATGATGGCACAGTGCTGATGTGTAGGACAAGTGGTTGCTAGGCAGACGGAACAATAGATGTACAGGGCCTGAGAGGGCTGAGTATGCTTAGAAGTTCAAGTTGGAGAGCTGCCAAGGAGTAGACTAGAGTGGAGCAAGTGGTGGGGACATGGCAAGGACAGAAACCAGTGAAGCAGGTCGATGGCTACTTCTTCATGGGCTTTAATCAACACAAGGAGCTTGGGGTTTATCCTAAGTCCTGGAGGATGGGAAGCTATTGGGCATGTAAGGCAGAAGAGAGGCAAGATCTAATTTATGATTTTAAAGGATCATTCTGGTTTCATTAGAGCAGCTGTCACTAGCAAAATCCAAACTTGCCCATGTTCTTCAGCTGCCAACACAGCCTGCCTGCCTAGAATATTCAGTGCTATTTGTCCTGGTGCCATGATGACCACAGAGAGAATGTTGCATGTAAGACACTCTTAAATATTCAAAGTTTTGCATTAGTGTCATCATGTAAAAACAAGTGCTTCATCCAAGATGCAGTGTCATACAAGAAAGATCTAGAACCCTGAGTAAAACTGGTACCATTACCAACCACTTGAGTCCACTGGTGCAAAATTTTCTCCTAATAAAGGACTGGGGATGAAGCCCAGTGATAGGGTGTTAGTCTATCCTGCATGAGGCACTGGGTTCAATCCCTAGTACCACAAAAGAAAAAAAGTTGCTCCTACTAAAGAGTAAAAGAGGGAAATTAAATGTTGGAATCTGAGATGCGTGGGCCCATTGGCCCAAAGGGATATTAACAGATTGGCATTTGAGTGTTGATGTTTCCCGACATTTGGGCAGCATCTTAATTCAACACATGGTTTGGTGTGACAACATTAGTGTGATATGTTGAATCTGAGATGAGTATGTTATCTATAAAAGAAAGAAGAGCTGGCTAGAGTTCAGAATGGGAAGGGGAGATAAAAATTGAGAAGTATGTATTAGAGTATGATAGAAAAGAATTTAGGAACCCTGGACCTGAATCAAAAGGAGCAGCAGGAACTCATCACCTCACTTCTGCTTAAACTGTGAAATAACCCAGGTTGCCTCTGGGTTGATGTGACTGGCCGAGATGTCATGATATAACTGGGCAGTCCTGCTGGCAATAGATTCATCATTTAGATCACTATGTACAAGGAAGTAAGGTCTCCCTGGAGGATATCTTGGAGTGAAGTTGTCTTGGTATTGGAAAGCCAACAATGCTTTCAAAGATGGCTACATGGACACTGGGATGTGGACAGAGGCCAGCCCAAAGAGAACCCTCCATAGCTCTGTTAGGATGATCAAGCAGGAGCAATTAGAACATAAAATTAGTAACTATGAGCACTTGACACTAAGTAAGTCTGTAAAAAACCTTGATCCAAGGAGGTTATTGATAAATGGAAGAGAATGTACAATGTGCCTGAAGAAGCTGGAATGCATATCATGAATTTTTGCTGTGATTTTGCCAAGAAGTTTCCATCAATTTACTTGGCTAGAGGCTCACACCTAAATTGTGGCCCACTGCCCTGGTCTTCAAGCCAAAGTTTTGTTGACTTGCTTCACACATTTACCTCAAGGACAAAAATGCTGTTCTTCATGATGTGTATTTGATTGTGCCTACATCTGTGATAATCAAGGGGTGGAATGTAATTATCTGGAAGACTTGACAGCAAGCACATATACACACTCACAAACTCAGAGATTGTCAGAATTAAGTTCTGGAAGACACGTACACAGTGCCTTTTGCTAAACAGGCCTTCATCACCAGGGAAAGGTTATATATCATACTAAGAATTAAATAAAGCTGTCTTGAGGAAAAGTGAATAACATGGTGGTGTTATTGTCCTGGGGCCAGAAGATATTTATAGGAGGTTGGAGTTTAATAGGTCTCTCCTTTATAGATAGTTTATCTCTTCAGTCAACGTCTGTTCCTACCACTCCCATTTTAAATGTTTCTATCCCCATTTCTTCCCTTGCCCTTTATCCTCCTCCTCTGTCTCTCTATCTCTTTCTCTTGTTCTTATGTTCTTTCTTGTGGTACTCAGGATTAACCCCAGGGATCACTGAGCTATATATATATCCCTCTAGTCTTTCTTCTTAAATTATTTATTATTATTATTATTATTATTATTATTATTATTAGCAGTAGTAGTGGTAGTAGTACTGGGGACCAAACCCAGGGCTTTTGCACTGAACTACATCCCCAGATCTTTATTTTTACTTTTTATTTTGATGCAAGTTTTTGCTAAGTTGCCATGTTGCCCAGGCTGGGTATGAATTCACTGTCCTGTCTCAGCCTCCCAGAGTGCTGAGTGTATAGGCATGACTATCATACCGGATCCAGCCCTTCTTACAATTTAGTTTGACATAGAGGCTTGCAAAGTTGCCCAGGCTGGTCTTGCACTTTTAATTCCCTTGTTCCAGCCTCCCATGTAGCTGGAATTACAGTTGTGTACCACCACACCTGCCTAATGATTTTGAACTCTGTAGGCATTTAAGTATTTAATCCCTATTGATGGTATCAATTAAATGCATCAACACTGAAGGGCTGTTATCTCCACTGTACGGGGTAGAAAACAGGTCTGGGGGCTCAAGGAAGTTGCCTGTCGTCACAGGGCGTGAGAGGTATTGCTAACTCATTGTCTTACCATCCTTCCTCTGTCTAGTAGAAACTTACTTCTTTTGGCCTGGCAACCTTCTCAGATAGAAGAGTTCATTTTCAGCTTCCTGGCAGCTAGATGTGACCATGTGATTAAATTCTGGCCAATGATATATAGATAAAATGTGTTATAGAAATCATTTTAAATTTTTCCCTTAAAAAAGAGAGGCAAGTGGGCTTTTTCCCTTTCTTACTCTCATTCTTCATGTATGGAATGCAGGTGTGATGACTGGACCATGGTACTGGGCCCTGAAGAGACCTTCAGCATTGGAGCTTGCGTGCCAATCTGACTCACATCCTACCAGACTTCTTTGTGATAGTAAAGGAACCTGAAGGGTTAAAATCAGAACTCAATCACTGTAACTGATGGAGTGTTGAGGCCAGTTGAGGCCACTGATACAGTGTCGTGTTCATTCTGTTGAATCCACCAGGATCTGGGTCTTGGTTGTTCCTCAGCCCAGATTTTATCCATGTTTTCAGTAACAGCCAATCCCAGCCTTTTCCTGTTGCCCAGAGCTGGCTGCAACAGCTCTCTTGGCATTGCTGGAGTAAGTGTGGTACCTGTGCACGCTGACTAAATGATTGACAGTCTTCCGGGTCTGCACAAACTACTGAATTTATCCAAACAAGGACAATTTGGGAGATTCTTGGTAAGGAGACCATGGATCCATGTCACCTCAGTGTAGGAAAAGTAGCCTCTGCGCTTCCTCTCTGGGCGCCCTCCAAGGACAAACAACAGATAATGCCTGCAACACTGACCAGCGGGAGGAAGTCTTCAAGCAGACCCCAACCATATGCAGAGGTTGTCACCAGCTGCTATACTATTTTTACTCAAGTGGAGGGTGTTCCTTTAATGACAAGTGTCCTTTTTAGTTCACAGTAATGGATTTCTCTTGTGTAAGTGGCTGGGATGAATAATTTTGCTTTTGGCACAAGCAAAACCCACATGGGCAGACACTGAGATGTCTCTGGGGACCATGAATAGATGCAGATTTCTGGCTGGAAAATTATCCAGATTTGTGCCTGGATTTCTCTGAGCTTAACAACAATGATGATCAAATTACTAGCATCCCTTCCAGCCACTGTGCTGTCTTTCTTTTTGCTTTTACTTCTTCCAAGTATGATCTCAGCTTCTTCTCCTGGTACCTCCCCTCCCTCTGACAGATCACCCCAGTGCCATCTGCTCCCACTCCCTGGCTCCTGGGGAATGCTCTGAATAAAGCCATCAGACATGTCCTGATGTTAATCCCATGACTATTTTGTTTTGGTTTTGTTTTATTGGACCTTTCTGTGAAGGTTGATGCTATTGACCTTTCTTTCCTTGAAATATTTTGCTCTTTTGACTTTCTGACAAGAGGATCTTGTGGGTTTTCTTTCCATCTCTCAGAACAATCCTTCTTGGTCTGAAGTTCATCAATCCACACTCTGCAGAAGTTCATCTTTGGTCCCTTACTTGCTCTCTTCTCCTCTGTCCTTTTCCTTTGTCCTTTCCCTGTCCTCAGGCCATCTCTCCAGGTTCTCAGATTCAGCTGACACTTACTCAGCAGTGATGCATGTTTTAGGTCAACTTCTTGAGAAACTGATCTGTGAAGGGGACTTTCCAGGAGGACAATTACAGAGAGAAAACTCTTGTGAGAACAACACCCAACGGGGATGAAGAACCAGAGGGGGATTCACTATGGTGCAATTGCCACACAATCCTCTGCTAATCCTGTGAGGCACTCTGGGCTTGAGATGGTTCTTTTAAGTCACGCAGAGAGGAGGGAGGAAACCCAGCTCCTGTATCCTACAGCTAATTCATGTTAGAAGCTGCCTATGGGGACCAGATGGCACCTGGGGTGGGGCAGCTTCCTCCTACCAAGGGCAGCCCCCAGGAGTGGCCCTGCCAGAGCCAGCAGCAACCTATGTCCCCTGCAGCTGCGAAAATGAGTGTTTGGCTCCTGATGGGGGATCTGGGCAGCTCTACAGTATCTATCATACAATTCCAAGTCTAAATTTACAATCCTGACCTTTATTTGAGCAAGTACCGCACTTAAGTGTCCACCTACTGCCACAGGCACGCAGCGGCATGGCTACAGCTCCCCAAAGCACCTGCTGCTCACTTGGTCTCTGCCCTCTACCCAGAATGCCTACAATCCCACCCCTGCTTCCTGAGGGCCCACTCTCTGCAGTGCTCTGCTGGGACCTGAGGCACCTGCTAGGGGCTTCCTGGACACCAGGCCTTGGGCACCGAATCAGTCTACCAGATCCAGGGAAGCTGAGCAGGTAGCCACAGGCGTGCACATTAGCACATCTGTGTTCCTTATACACATCCATATAGGCACAGATGTGCATGGAACTCTAGCATACATCCACAACCTGGATCTGCACTTACAACTTCCCTGCCCGTGCCCTCCCAGCAGCCCCCTTCCTGCTGGCACACACACATATGCAAAGGCACTCATGGACATGCTCATTGACTGGTGTGGGCCTGTCCCTGTGCACACCAGCCTGGGAGCCTGAATGCCAGCTGTTAAGACATGGAATTGTGGCATCTGCTGTCTGGGCAGGAAGAATTGCAGCCAGGGCAGCATCAGCCTCTAGAGGGGAGATGTGAACCTTTCTCTTTTCTCTTTTTGGGGCCGGCTTCTGAAGTGCCATGAATAAGCATTCAGTCCCTTCCCTCCCCAGAGACTGAGCTGCTCTCTAAATACCAACATAGGCAAGTGGAGACTTAAAAAGGTCATTACCCAGTATTGAGAGGGTGGTATTTAGCTGTAGAAGTGGCTCCTGGGGGAGAAACCTCATACATCAGCAGGAAGCCTTTGTTATCAGCCCCACTGGCCTCTTGGGTCCCTCCCCCCAAAGCAGCCAGGGACAGTGTGGGGGGTAGGGCAAGAGGCCCTCACCTCCAGGGGCACAGCTGTTCCTGGAGGTGGATGCGCAGGAATCAGGCTATTTGGGAGCATGGCTGGCTCTGAATTGGACGGAGTAGTAACCTTCAGGTGACAATCCTTGGGAACAAAGGAAATACTTTGCTTCTGGGGCATGAGAAAGGCTTCTTTCAGGTGCCACCCCAGGATCTTTTACTTTTAGACTTAGACAGAGGTTTCTGGAAAAAGACATCTCTCTTACTCTTTTGTAACTAGAAAAGAAAGATAAAAAATAGAAGGAAAAGAAGGAAGAAGGGATGGAAGAAGGAAGGAAAGAGGGAAAGAAGGAAGGAAGGGAAAAGAAAATGAAAGGAAAAAAAAGATTACTTAACATCTTGCTAGTGCAATTCCTGTCAGGATCTTTATTTACGCAAATGCCTTGATAAGCTCCTTGGGCTAGCAAGCAGGGTCCTGAGGGCAGGAAGTTGGCAGGAATCAAGGCAATATGCACAACAAATTGGCTACAGGGTTTTGCAGGAAAAGTGAGAGGAATTTATTCTGAGAGCAAGGAGAAGGGAGTCCACAGGGAAGAGCCAGGGCAAGGGTAGAGGTGAGCATGCTGGATCATCTCCACAGCCCCTGCAGTCCTGTCCCCTTCTTGACCACAGTCCTGTGCTTTAGGTGTGACCTCCAGCATCGTCTCAGACCTCCCAGGACTCTGTCTCTGGCTGCTAGTTGGGTTTTCCCACTGGGTGTACAGACTAGGAGATTGGAGTGTGGAAGAAGAGAAGGCCTGGAGACCTCTCTGTTGGCGCCCTCCCACCTGGTTACGGGTCACCGGTCCAATCCGGAGGCTGCTCAGCTACAGCTGCCCGTAGTTTTTCTTCCCTCATGGATTAGTCAGACTGCCGAGGTGCTGGAATGACTTTACAAGGGATGGGGTGAATCCTGGAGACAAGATGCTACAGTCTGCTTTTAATTTGGGTCCCCACAAAGTTTGCATAAGAGGTGGTGGTAATGAAACCACGTCGGGCCTGTGGTGAATATAAAATGGGGGCCCATGACCCTGAAGTGAAGCCGCCTTTGGAGGAAAACCTGAAAGTCATCAGGCCCTACTTCCCGGGGCTCCTGTGAGCCACCCATCTCAATGTTCAGGAATAAGAAAAAGTACATTTCCTGGTCTATTGGTGGGTACTGATAGAACTGTGGGGGACCGGTGGCGGTTGAAAAGATAAGAAGTATGAAATATAAATGACCTTTATTTTGAGAATGCGGGGAGAGACACCCCCCGATCCCCTGGGGTGCGGCATCTCCCTCCTCCCATCCCATCTGCGATCTCTCTGTGGAACACGTGGAGTGGAGGCATACATGTAGCTTAGGTTGGGGGTGGAGCCTGAGGGGGCATTAGGGATGCACAGGTAGCCCATTGATATTCTTTTGGTGCCAGAGGTAAATCCCTAGGGATGGGGAACATGGAGCTCCTTGGTTCCACCTGAGGCTTTACCAGCTACAGTGTCCTGTCTGGGCCAAAACTCTTTCAGGTAACAGGAGAGCAGAGGTGGGGAGAGGATAGGAGAAAAGGAAGCCACTGGAACTGTGTGACTCCAGAGTGGATTTATTTTTCTGGCTCCTATCAGGCAGAGAGGGAGAGGAGCTTTTCAAGACCCAGTTTTTTTCCCATTCGTGACGCATAAGGTAATCAGATGACATTTGAATATTCATGTCATAAAAAAGGATGCAGATGCAAGTGTGAGACTGGTGGGCTGGGGGGGGGGGATCCACATGCTGTATTTTATGAAGCCCCAGGATCTCAGAGTGAGGCAGATCATCACTGAGTAGAACCCTGATCTGTGGCAGGAGTTTCTTCTTCCTGTCGTCCCAAGTGTATGTGTGTGTGTGTGTGTGTGTGTGTGTGTGTGTGTGTGTGTTTGTGTGGGGTCCCTTTCTCACCACACTCACCCTGTTCTAAATCAAGACACCCCATCATGGAGCAATAAGCCTTCCTTAGACTAAATAACATCTCCCCCGACCTCTGTGGTCCTATCTCTGACCCCGACTGTCCCAAGGGCCTCAGTATGAACCATGTCTTCCTAACTCTTAAGTTGAGCTACCTTATCCTTCCTCTGACCTTTCCCAGGCCCCAGAGAGAGACAAGGGGAGGACCTACATCTACAGGCTAATGTTCTTTCATGGGGCCTGAGTCCCTGTACTGTCACCAAGCCAGAGTGGATAAAAGCTGGTTTTCTCAGTGATGTGTGAGGGAGCAGGGAGGAGGGGACATAACACTAGTTTGGAAATCAGGCAGCTTGGGTGTTTGATCCAATGGGGTATTTCTGGCTGTGCAATTTGGAAGAAGTCTTCTCACCTCTCTGAGCTTTAGTCTCTTCGTCAGTAATCCAGGGACACTTCCCATATAAGCTCTTCCTGAGGATTACTGAGCTGGGAAGGGAGTCCTTTGGCTGGGTGAGTTTTCTGGGCCATCTCTTGAGGAGAGAGCTGAGCCTTGGGGCACTGGGCATCCCAAGTCCATCCTTGGAGGTTGCAAATGGCAGTGACTGGCATGGAGAAGGCCTAGATGGAGGTCAGAGTCACTACTCAGGGATGGGCTGAAGTACTTCTGCATCTGCTCAAGGCTGAGCAGAGGGTCCTTTAGTGGGGACAGCAGACCCAGCTAGCTGGAGGGAAAAAACCCTGAGCTGTAGTGTGTCATTTTGCTCCCCCACTGGCTTTGTGACCTTGGGCTAAAATGTTAACTTCTCTGATCCCTATCTTCTCCATCTGAAAATTATAGGGAAAAATCACCAGATCTTCCTGGGGAGCGTTCCAAAGATCAGGGAGGCATTAGTGAACTGAGTTTATCTGGAAATGAACTTGAATGGCAGGTCTTTCACAATTCCAGAACTGTGGTCCCAGGAGTCATACAGGGCCATGGGGGGAAGAGGAGTGTGCCAATAGGACATTGTGCTGACCAGACCTGGCATTGTTCTTCCCTCCGTGGAGCAGCGGAAGGACAGGTGGACTCTGTGTCATTCCTTCAGGACCCAGGAAAGGACAAGACATTGAGAGCCATAGTCAAACTATGTGGGAGTCCTCATCCCAGACCCCAGCTGAGCTTCCTGGCCTAGACTATGGAATGATGGGAAACTCACTACCTCCCACAGCTGTCCATGGAGGGCCAGAAGCTCTTTTAATAGGGATTTGCCTTCAAGCTACAGTGAGTTTTTCACAGTCCCATCAGTTTCTTTGGCCCCAGATGGGTTTGAGCAGATTTAAGAAGCTCATCTGCTTGCCACAGGAAGGCAATCATACCACAGACCAGCAAACGGCTGGAATGAAGGGAGGGTCATTGCCTGGCCCCCAGCTGCTATCCAGTACCTGCTTGGCTATTCTCTTGGCTCAGTGTTCACTGTGAGCCTTCTCTGCTGTCCTAGCTCCCTGCCTGTCCTCCTCTCCTAGACTCTTACTTCTTCATTTTTGGAGGATTTTGGGACTAAGGCCATCTTGGATCCCTCAGCCTCTACACTTGTCTAGCCCTGTCTCCATCCTCTCATCTTTCCTGCCACTTGAGATGTGGAGTTGTCCCTCTTCCTGTCTGGCAGCCTGCCCTGAGCCCTGGATCCATCCCGGTCACCTTCTCTCCTGGATCCTTCTCCATGGAGGATGCTTCTCTTGTATAATTGCAATCTCTCCCTTTACCACCTTTCTACTTTAACCTTGAAACCTACCAGAAGCACACCATGGTAAAAATAAGCCAACAAACATACAAACAACTCCGGCCCCAGCTGAGACCTGGTGATTCCTTTTTCTCTGGACCAATACTTTTTCCTGGAAGCCCAGTTTCTGAGTAACAGACTATATATGCTTCATCTCATGCCTCTACAGTTCACCTTCTGTTCCTGCTAGACCTTGCTAAGGCCATCGATGACATGCTTGATGTCATGCCCAATTGATACCCTTCATCCATTCTTCAGCCTTAGGACTGGTGATCATAGCTGCTTTCTTTGCTGACACCCTTTGACTTCGAAGACCCCATCTTCTCTGGTTTTGCTCACTGTCTAGCTCTTGTTTCTCATCTCTTGTTTCTCATAGACAAGGTCTCCAGTGTCAGTGCACTGGGCTTTCACTTTTCAGTGGGTGAGGCCATCTACTGGGTGGCTGTCTTAAATCTCTTTTTAAC